>NC_142208.1:32442323-33642323 GCF_049639895.1 Pseudopodoces humilis | reverse complement strand
CTCCAGAGATCCATGCCAAGATCCCCCAGCAGAGGAATTTTATTCCCACTTTTCAGCAGTGTTTGCATCCTTAATCTCCAGCCTGCTGGAGAGCTGTCAGGTTCTTCACTGATGTTTCCTTGGGTGTCTCATCTCTTGCTCTGCTTGGGATTTTTGGAAAAGTCCTGATCCAGGTACAAAGAGCATCCTTGAACTCGTGATTGTCAGGCTGTGCTTTGGGTGGTTTTGCATCCTGCTGGGAGCCCCAGTGGGATTTCTCTGATGGCACTTGGGTGACTGCAGCACAGCAGGGCTGTGTTTATCTGTTTACCCACTGAAGATATCTGTTTATCTGCTATTCCCACCAAGGCACTCACTCACCGCCCATGATCATGAAATTCTGTTCTAAAAAGGCTCAACTCATGTAAAGGCTTATTTGGTCCTCCACCAGCCTTCCCCAGACCTCACATATCCTCCTCCTGACAGATTTATCCCTGCAGTTTCCAACAGATCTGACACTGCCAGGGCAAACTGGCCAAGGAGTCCAGCTGGGCTCTGTTTTATTTGTGCTCCCGAGCCTCCTTTTGGGCCATGGCAGAGGGAAGGGTGAGCCCTGAGCTGCCTTGTCAGCGTGACTGGGCTCCTGGGGTGGGTTTCCCTTCACTTGCTGTGACAGCTGCTATAATCCAGGAACTGACATTTTTAGGGTGTTTGGAAATCGGTCTGGAATACAGTCAGGTTATACAGCCAGGCCCTGCCACGCCAGCAGGCTCTCCCCAGCTCTGTCTCACACCATCCCATCCTGCTCAGGATGCCAGGCTGTTCATATTGCAGGCATTTTTTTATTTAATCCCTTTTTCTGATGACTTTCCTTCCTCTACAACCTCTTATGTTTTACTGCACATCATCCTGGATCTCACTCTCCCCGTTGCCTGCACTTTGTACTTCTATTTCAAGCAGCTCCTCAAATTTCTCCCAGGACGAAAGCACATCATCTGCACAATTCTGGAGTGCTACAGGCCTAAATCACACCTGCAGAGGCTTCTCTTAGGTCCTGCTGACTCTCCAGGGCAGATCTATGACAAAGTAAATTAAAACCCCACAGTCTGAGGGTAGCAGTTGATTGTTCATAGGCAGTCCAAGAGCTCAGTCCTTTTTGTTTGTGATTTACACAGAGCAAAGTGTTTCAAATGTATTAAATTTTTATCTTTTTGCTACCCCATTAACTAAGAGAAGGGGTTGTTTCTTAGTTTAGCCCTGCTCCAGCATGTTGACCCTTCTCTTTTTAGGGTTCATGAAGGATTTTGAGACTAGGTTGGCATCAAGTGACTTGGACTGCATCATCTAATCAGAAATTAATCTGTTTAATCCCTTCAGGCTGTTCCACTAATTTTTTTACATCCCATACAAATGAATTTGCTGTCTTCCATGACCTGGAGCTAGGATAAGAAAGAGTTTGGAGGCAGGAAATTGTCCTTTCACAAGGTCAACTTGCCAAAAGCAATGATTAGAAGAACAAATTCTTTCTTGTCCCAAATCTATGATGTAATAAGGCAAGAAGTGAAATGTGTCATGGCCTGTTAGCCATGCTGGATAATGCACATCAAGGCAGAAAAAGCTGGATGCAGAATTTGGCACAGAAGTATCCTTAACTCGTTTATTTTGAGGTATTTTTGAAGAGGAACTGTGTCAGCCCCTGGAAATTTAGTTTAATAGTATGTATCATATGCATTAAGTGAAAAACCTTCTTCTGACAATGGTGAAAGTTTGATGTTTTCTTGCTTCTTTTAAATGTGTTCTAATCCTGCAAGCAGCTGAAAGATAAACCTCATGTGTGATTGCTTACCTCTGAAAGAACATATTAAGATACAAATTTCAACAAATTCAAGTATTTATGGGATTGTTTTGATATAGCTATGCAAAAAACAAATTTAAATATTACAAAATCTGGAGTTTATAATTTAATAAGGGGAAGGTGTGGGCCTGCTCAGGCCTGGAGCTGAGCATGGCCGGTGTTTTATCCAGTGTTTTATGTCTGAATGCAGTGATGGTCTGTGCTGGGCATCCTCTGGGACCTGAACAATTAGAAAATGTGAGGAAGATAATTCAGTCCATATAATTTAAGTTTATATTCCATTCCTCTTCTGCCACTGAGAGCCCTGTGATGACAGAGGGAGTTGGGAATGAATTCCCTGCGTCCCTCTGGAACACAGAGGAATGGACACAGCACCTCATCCATGTTCCTTTTTGAACTGGAGATCATTAAAGGATCTCCAGGTTAAAATCTGCTCTTGCATTTTGAAGCATGAGGGGAGCATCCCAAAAGAATGAGGATTTATTTCTTCATCTCTTGCCTCCTAAGGCACAGACACTTTGGGTAAACACCAAGGTGAAAGTATGGGATCGTTGCAGAAGAAATCCCAGAATGGTTTGGGCTGGAAGGGACCTTAAATCCCACCCATTCCCACCCCTGCCATGGCAGGGACACCTTCCCCTGTCCCAGCTGCTCCAGCCCCAATGTCCAGCCTGGCCTTGGGCACTGCCAGGGATCCAGGGGCAGCCCCAGCTGCTCTGGGAATTCCACCCCATCCCCACTCCACCATCACAGAGAGGAATTTCTTCCTGACCTCCAATTGAAATCTCTCCTCTTTTAGTTTAAACCTTCACACTTTAGAGAGAAGGAGCTATTTACTCTGCTTGCTGTGTTTTCCTTGTTTCTGTGCCTGACCTTCTTGGCATAAATTCCCTCCCCTCCATGGACCTGACTCCTTTGTGCAGCCTGGTGTTCATGTCCTGTGCTGCTATTTAAGATCCTTTTTGCAGCACCAGAGGATGTGTAGAGCAGATGAGCAGAGCTGTGATAATGACCTGGGGACGTATCCTGCCCTGAAGAAACCATAAAAATAAATGTTCTTTGCTCCTGTAGCTCATCTGCTGGAGGAATGTGTGAAAGTCAGGAGTTATGGAGTGACCCAGAGCTTATGGTGACACTTTCTGCAAGGTCACACTCATAAACCTGAGCAGCAGAGGTGGCTTCAAGAGCATTAAGGAACTCCAAGTTGTCTTTTCATTCCTGTTTTAAAAACCAGAAGCGAGATTCAGTGACAGCTTGTGCTGGAACAGGTGCAGTTTGTTTTCCAATCCCTGCTGTTGTGTGAAGTGAGGATCAGGTATTCCCCACACAAACAGAAACTCCTGATGGATAGAAACTCCTCAGCCCTGGAGCTCCTTTCCTAGGACTGGGGAAGAGCTACAAATCACACCCCGTGCCTGCTCACCTAAATTAATACTGCAATTCACCTCAGCTGGCTTTGCTGTGTTTCCCAGAGAAATGTGAAGGAATGATTTGTGTGCCTGTGAGGAGCACAGCTCCCACTCCCACTCAGTGGTGCTTTTCTCTGCTGATTGTACCCGGGAAGGAACATCCCTCAATTCAGCTGTGCTGAGGATTCCTTGCACTCACCAAGGCAGGTTAGTAAATCACTGCAAGAGAGGGATTGCACTGTACCTTTTGAAAGACCAAGAGGAAATTGTATTTTAGAGAGTAATTTGAAGTTCACTCAGTGAAAGTAGCCTTTCATGAGGCTTTGGAGGGGAGGAGTTGGAGAGGAGCACTGGACCTGGATTTTCACATAATTATGTGGACTCATTGCTGAAAAGTAAAGATATATTTAGTACCTTTTTCTCTGCCCCTGGAGCTGTGTGGATTCCTTGTGCTTGTAAAGCACAGGTTATTATTTCTCTGCCTTAGAAAGTGTTTCTGGTAGGTGCTGCTTGTGCAGAAGGGTGCAAAGGCTGTGTTCATAATCAAAACAAGGATCTGTGTGACTGTTTGGGGGAGAAGCAGCAATTTAGGAAGGAGCAGATGTGTCCCAGCAGCCCCTATGCTGAGTTGAGATGGGGAATCCTTCATTCTGGCATCCTGGAAATACCTGTGGGAAAGGCACTGTGCAACCCTTGAGGATTTTCATCCATTATTAGCCCTGCCCTGCCTGTTTCTTCAAGAGGGGATGGCTGGGCCGATCGATGCGGTGTGGATCAGGCCTTGGAAAAGAAGCAGCTGAAAACAGGATTTGCAGCAAGAGAACAGAAGTTCTTCTGAGCTGTTGTCATGGACTTTCCAAAGCTCCTTTGGGTTGGAATCTTTCATTTCTGACTTGCCCTCTCCTGTGAACTCCAGGCCCTGAGCTCTGCCATGGGGGGAACCTCTCAATGCACCCCCATGACCCACTGTGCTGAAATGCCCTTTCCTTCAGAGTTTCACTGCTTTATTTCTCTATATTTTGAAATGTTCTCTTCTAGGATAAAAAGAAAAAAAAAAGACAACTCTGTCTTTGGACTGGTCCTGAATAGTAATTTCTCAGTCAAACATAACAGCATCCCAAATGAGGCTGGACAGCTGTTTCCCAAATATATCCCTGTATATATTCTATACACATCATAAAGCTGGGTTTAGGCTATTTGGAATGTTCTGCAGGCTCCCTGCCCCCTCCTGCAGTCAATGGCAAATGTTGTTCTCCCAACTCCACTTGTCACATTTTGTTCTGGAAAACAGGGAGGATATTGAGATATATTGGCTTCTCTCCTTGACTGCATTTCAATATGTATTTTGTATAATGAGGGCCCAAATCCTTCTGCCATTACTTATGCTTTAATCACACTGTGCTCTCCCCAGATTGCTTTAATCGCATTTGCATCAGCAGGAGTTGCTCTCTGTGATGAGCAATATTTCATCTGCAAACAGAGGAGACACATCTCGGGCACTTGAGGAGGAAGGAGCCTCCTGGCCTGGATTTGTTGCAGCACAGCTCTCCAGGGAGGGATGGTGCAGCATCCTGATAGGAGAGATAGATTTTCAGGAATTAGAAGGAACAAAGCTATTTTTACAGGGTTTGGGTTTTTTTTTTTGTGGGGGTTTTTATTTTGAGGACTTGTCAAGTGTGATAGCTCCCTTTTAATTTTCTAGTAAATGGCTTTTTGGCATGTGTTGTCTGCCGAGAAACGCCTGGTGCAGAGACATCATTTTGTACTTCAGCCATGAGATTACTCTAGATGAGAACTGAAAAGTTATATAGATATTACACCAATATATAAACCATGTGTGTTAGGAAGACAAGTTCAGTTTTGAAATATTTGCCTTAGCTATGCTTTTCACTTTCAATCTGTGCCAAACATGTGCTTGAATGACTGATGGAGTCATATGGTTCCCTGAATAAAGCACTTTATTGTGCTCAGACTTGGAGCCTTCCAACAGTTGTATTACAGAAGCTTGAAGATTAAGATGATCCAACTGCTTAGGGGGTATGTCCCACAAGGAACATTTTAGTTTTTCTTTCTTGTCCCCTCTCTTCTCTATTTTTTGTCCTTGTCTGTGTCATCAGTTTGTTCAGCTGGTGGGGTGGTGACATTGACCACAGAGAGTTTGGTGGAGGAGAGCAGAAAGTCACCTTCGAATTTCAGCTTTCCCTGCCGTGTCCACATTAAAATGTTGAGCACATGACATATTCCAGGCAGTTTATGGGATTTCATGGGGGAGGGGTGAGAGGGCTGTTCCTGTCACTGACTATTTCATCAGCAGGATCAGATTTAGGAAAGGAGTAACTTGCACGAGCAAGTGATGACAGGTGGTGGATCTGAGAATTACAAACCCCAAATATTGAAAGCTGTGTTTCTAATGCTGTTCAGTTAATGGGGATCAGGGAATTTCAACCCTCCATTGCTCATCCTGGAGCTGCCTGGTGTGGTGATGCTGCAGAGCCTCATCTTTACAGACCCATCAAACTGAAGACAGGATCTTTTTCCATTAGAAGCCAAAAGAACAGAAAATTAAGTTCAGAAATGCATCTTGCTGCTGCCTCTCCTCGGGCTCATCAAAGATCTTTGCTGACTTCCCATCTTTGAAAATTTTTTCTACACGAGTAGTAATTTTGCAGTGTGAAAAAAAAGACAAAATTCAAGCTCCAGAAGATCCATGAAATTAGTTGCTTTCCAAGGCTTAAATGCCTGAGGTCCTGGGTTTGGGAATCTGGGAGAAGGGAGAAAACAAGGAAAACGTTGTGTTTAGTTTTTTTATGACATATTTTCCAAGCAGGCCATGAAAGGACTAATTTTCCTGGGTTTTGTAGAAAGAATCCATGTACAGCTTAGAGAAGCAGAGGTTAGCTGGGAAGATAATTCACAATTTTGAACTAATAAAAACTTTACTGTGAGAGATAAGAGTTTTACTTATGCACAGTCCAATCTTGCCCAGGCTTTTGTGCTTATAAATAAAGGAGGGCAGAGTCTGGTGCTGCCTTTTATGAAGCTGTGGAAGTGCTGGAAGTGGGATAATGGGAAGCACCTTATCAATGTGGTGATTTCTGTCCTTTCTTTTGAGAGGATGTCTGTGTCTCAGCTGATGTAGAATTTAAGCTGTTGCTTCTTTAACCCCGTGCAAGTCGCAGGGCTGGCTTTGTTTTAACCATTATGCACTGGAAATCTGGCACTGGTTTATTCTCTAGCATTTTCACGTTTATTATGAGATATAATTATAATTTTACAATTTTTTTTTCATATCAGTGCCCAGGGAGATTGTGGATTCCTGTCCCTGGAAGTGTCTGAGGCCAGGTAGGAGCAGCCTGGGACAGTGGAAGGTTCCTTGTCCATGGCAGGGATGGAATGGGATGAGCTTTATGGTCCCTTGCAGCCCAAACTGTCTCAGGCAGAGCAGGCACCATTTTAGAAGGTGGTTTCAGCAGGGTTTGTGCCTGGATTATGTTTAACTTGGGTAATGTTTTGGATTTTACTGTAAGATGGAGTGAAATAGAGGACTGGAGTCACACATCCCCAGACTTTGGCCACATAGTTGAATAATTGATGCTTTTTGTTTTGGCATGATATAATCTGACCCCCTAATGTTGACAATTTCCAATTAAAGCAAGTTGGTTTTTCTTTTCTTTTTGTCTTCCTTGATGGAGAAGAGCTGGGTGTGATCCTCTGTGCAATTCTACACTGGAATCCTATCTCACTTTATGTATAGGCACTTTATCCTCCTGCCATCTATAAATATATCAGCACTGGCAAGATAAATACCAAAAGGCATAGAAAGCTAAGGGACAATCATGGGGCCTGTCACCTTTGGTTTTCTAGATTATGTAAAAGAATTCTTTTAGTTTCCTTCTTGTAATTCAGTCTTTCCACTTCCCTGCTCTCCCTGGCAGCCTTTCCAAGCCACCAGCTCCAGGCTCAATTCATCTTTTGTGAATGCAGGTGAGGAGAAATGCCCCCAGCATTCCAGATGTGCTTCTCTCAGCAGCTTTCAGGATTAACTGGATCTCTGGTATTCCCTGGAAACACCTCTTTTGAGGCAGCATTATTGGTGTTATCCCCAGTGCCATGTGTGAGTTGTTCTGGTGTCACCTGCTTTGAAGAGCAATGCTTAGAGCAGGAATCTTCATGATCCCTAAGGGTAGAGCCCTCCTGGGTTTCAACCCCTCGTTCCAGCCTGCAAGTTGTTGGGTTCTTTGTAATATTCCTGTCCTTCTCTGTGCAGTCATATCCCACCTCTGAGCACTCGCTTTCAGGAGGACTCCTGAGTAAAGGTTGCTGAGAAAAATACAGACTGATCCCAATATATTTTCTTACTGAACTGTGGTAAAACCCTTCCATGCCTGGTTGTGGGCGCTGTGTTTGCAGGCAGCTTCCAATTCTTACCCTGCTTCACCTTCTTCCTTAATTTCCTAAGTTCACCTCCATCTTGAAGGACAAGCCTTGGTCCTCCCCTCTCAGTGTGTAAGCTTGGGAATTTTGGATTAAAAACTTCTGGTTTCATTTTGGAGGGGACAGAAGAATCATTCCAAATGAGAGAAAAGCTCCTGGTGGGGGGATGAAGCACTTTCCCATCTGATGGGCCCCCAGGCAGCAGTGGAGGCTCCGGGGATACCTCAGGAGCTGGCCCCAAACCTGGTGCCGATGGTTGAGCGAGCTCTGGATGCAGCCAGATGCAAATCCCTTCCTCCATAGCCAGGAATGACCCATCCAGGCCATGGATCCCACAAACTGAGAGCTAATCTGAGGAAGCTGAAGGAAATGAGGAGGGGAATGGATAAAGGATGTCCTTCCTGACTCGCAGGGCATTGCCTGTGGCACAGAGCACTGCCCTTCGCTGATCTAAGTTTGCAGAAGGATTACTCTGTTCCATTGTTCTTTTCAATCCAAAGATTATTCCAGTGCTTTGGGTGTTTTGTTGCAGAAAAAAAATGAGGACAGGCTGCTTACAATTTTGAGCAGTTTGTAGTAGGAAAGGTAACACAAGGATAATTTAATTTAATCTTTTTTATTCCCTCACTTCTGTAATTTCCATAGCTCAGCAGTAAGTGCAGGGGTGTTTGGGGACAGTGTGAGGAGACAGAGCTCCAGTCTGGGATGGAAATGGACATCCCACAGCATCAGTGGGACCTTGGCTGGGCTTTTGTGAGGCTCTGGGACACACAGTTACGCACTGTGTAAGTCCTTGAGTACCTCGTGGCTGATGGAATGCTGGAGCCTCTCTCCTGTGAGGACAGGCTGGGAGAGCTGGAGGTGCTCACCTGGAGAAAAGAAGGCTCTGGGGAGAGCTCAGAGCCCCTTCCAGGGCCTAAAGAGGTTCCAGGAGAGCTGGAGAGGGACTGGGGACAAGGCATGGAGGGACAGGACACATGGAATGGCTTTAAGCTGAAAGTGGGTAGATTTACATGGGATATTGGGAAGGAATTCTTGGCTGTGAGGGTGCTGAGGGTCTGCTACAGGTGTCCAGAGAAGCTGTGGAAGTGTCCAAGGCCAGGCTGGACATTGGGGCTGGAGCAGCTGGGACAGGGGAAGGTGTCCCTGCCATGGCTGGGGTGGGATGGGATGATTTGACAGTCCCCACCCAAACCGCTGTGGGATTCTCTGAACCGACTTATTCTGTTATCCCTGTTATTGTGTGGGATGAGAACGGGCCCATCCAGAGCTGAAGGAAGCTCAGCATCGCAGCTGCCTTTTCTGTAAATCTGTGTGTAAGAGATGGATGTTGTTTATAAACCAGCCCAGGTCTGACTCCTGTCCTGCTCTGTGTGCTGGGGGGGCACAACCAGCATGGGCAGGAGGGCTGGGGTGTTCATTTAGTGGGACATACTCTATTTTCCTTGCACTTAATCCCATTTTATCCAGAGCTACTCAGCACTGGGTGCATTCACCTCTTTGTTTGTCGTGAGGACAAATAAATGCCTCACTAAAAGCTTATTAATTTTAAGCAAATGCAAATCCAGAGAGTGTCTGGGTTTTTTCAGGAGGCAGTGGCCGCGAAGCAAAGATGTCACATCACATGCTTGGAGTTTATTTTGCACAGAGCTCGGAGGAACTGAAATAAAAAGCAAAAAGATGGAAATCATTCTTAACTTCTTTGCCAACAAGCTCTTGTATGATACTGTGCAAAGCAGAAAAGCTGTAGAAGTACATGGCAGATGAAAAATATTTAAGCCACACAAAAGTCACTGACAGGTAACATCTACTCATCTCACTATTTGTACAAAGTAGCTTTTATATTACTGGGGGGAGGGGAATAAAGAGCGCTGCATCAGCTTGTGGGCTGCTTGTGGATCAAAAGCATTACCTTCAGTGCAGGCTGAAAATAGAAAACAGACACAACTGTGAAGTTTTTCATGTGAAAAAGTGGGAGACGAGCTTGCGTCAGGAGGAGCTGGACAGAATTTCACTGCAATGGAAAATAAGTAGGTGAGTAAGTAGGTGCATGTGACACAAAAGATAGGAAACCTGGGTCTAATATAACTTTCTGGTATTGCAGATGGCCTGATTTTCTTCTCCTCTCATGACACATTACCGAAATTTCAATTCTCTGATTTCCATTATTACACTATTTATACTGCTGTAGTACCAAGAGTCCCTGTAGAGAGGAGGCCTCATTATTAATGGAACACAAACAACTCTAATGGTTCAGCTTCAAAGAAATCCTCCTGGAAACGGGGAAGGGAGATGCAGAGTGGCAGAGAGGAAATACCAGCACGTCTGAGTGAGGAACTGCAGCTCTGGGAGCTCGGGGATGTGTTTGGGGTGATGGAAACCCTTCCTTGGCGCGGATGTCCGCGCCCGTCCCACCGCGCTCCTCTCCCGGTGTCCCCGTGATGCTCCCTGGGAGGGCTGGCTTTGTGCTTGGAGATGCTGTCCCAGAACAGCAGAAGGAAGCTGGGAGTGTGTTTTGTTCAGATGTTGAGCAAGGGAGCTGGGTGAAGTATTCCTGACTGGGATAAACTCCTTGGTGGCTCCAGCTGAGGTGAGGGCCCTCTGTGTGGGCCGAAGCCTCTCCAAGGTTGCCGGGAACTATCCCACCTGGTTTTATCCCATTTTTTCCAAGTTTCCTGCACTATTCCTGCTTTATTATTTTGGCCTGGCTCTCTCCTTACATTTTTTTGTGGGTTTTTTCCCTCCTGATGTAGAATATTCCTCTCCCCATGTCTGTGTCCAATTGCTCAGGGGCCTTTCAGATGTCTCCTACTCAAGATAAGTGTGGGTTGCTCTTCCCTGGCTCTGATCCCTTATTTTCTGCCTTATTTTCTTATTTGTGTTCTTCAAAGCTTTGCAATCAGGCTGCAGAAACCTATTTAAAGGATTTACCTAATGATCTTCCCCATACTTTTTTTTAATGATTTAAAGACTGGGTTAGAGTTTATTCATCAGCTATACAGATATCTTTATTTTGCAGTCTTTCAGAAATATACCCAGTCCATAAATATAATGAAATTTGCTGAGAAAAACATCATTTGATATACTAAAGACACCGTACTGTGCTTATATCACACTGAAGGCAGCTGGGAGTTAAGCAAGTGCACAATGCATGTGCCCAAATTTTCTCCAGAATGAGGCCCAAAATTGGGCTGCAGTGCTTGCTCTGCCTTCCGCAGGAAGCGTGATTTTTATCACACCCAATAATTTAAATAAAAACATTCAGATAAGCAGCCAAGTATCTGGCTCAGGGAAAGCAACTAGACAGAAATTGATCTTGTGTTTTATAAATGCTGTGGCTTCAGAAGAGTTTGCAAACCCTGAAGCTTGTCTGCTTTGTTTCCCCCCCAAATAAATTATCTTTTCCAATAAAGATATAACTGCTGCCTATAAACCTGTCTTGATGCCTGTCTCCAGACTATCAACACTTCTGCACAATGAGCGTTTTCAGCAGATAAATGAGCACATGTGGAAGATTAAATTTGCTCATTGTAACCTTGCTTTGTTACGCACCACGAGCATCGCTTCACTGGGATGGAAGAGAAGTAGGAGTGGCAAAACTGAACCACATTTTGTGTGGATTTTTCTCCCTTTTTCCCATTATATTTTTATAGCTGCTGCACTTCCAGACCAAGCTGTCCAGTGAATAACACATCTGTGCACAAATGCTGATCCCCTCCCTTTTTTCTGCTGTTTTGGGTAATGCTGTGAAGCTCATGCTTTGGAGAATGATCAGGAAGGGAGGATCAGGATCATGGAGGAGCATCAGAGAGACTTTGATGTTTCCTGATGTCACTGTGGCAGCTCCACGGTGTCAGACTGTGTGGAAACCGTGCAGACAATGCATCCACGGGAGGATAAGGATCCTCCAAGGGGTTCTGAAAACTCAGATCTCATGGTACTTTCAGAATGCAAATCCTACAAAGTAATAGAAGGGCCTGAGTCATTTAATTTGTGTGGTTGAGGTTGCTCTAGTGAGCCAAGGAGAAAGGAGAGCAGGGCTGGAGCCAAACTTTTCTCCTTTTGCTGAGATATGCTTCATAAATTCCTGTTCTGAGGAGGGAGCTTCCTGCCTGATAATGAGAATAAAGGGCTGGAGGTTCTGTCTAGACCCTCCCAGGCTGATGAGATGGTGTCTCATGTGCCGCTCCGGGGGAGAACCAAATCTGGAGCCAGGTTTGGATCATTTCTTCTAAGGGCTGACACTGAGTCCTGCCAGCCCTCTGTCACTTGGGCTGCATTAAAGGGTGTGAGAACTCTGTATAACCAACAACTTCCCTCTCCCTGATTTATTTTATCTTTTTATCTTGTGAGGGTTTGGTTTGGTTTTGATTTTTTGTGTGTGTGTGTGTGTTTTAGGTAAAGTGTTGTATTTTTAAAAGGGTGTTGAAAAATACCAGACTTTATTCCTGCTCACATTGGCTTGGCCACAATGACAGCACATATGTTTTTAAACTAATTCTAACAGTAACTAAATGGGGGTAATTCTGCTCAGAATATGACTCTTTATCCTCTGAGAGCATTAGGTGAGCACAGAGAATGTGGCAAGCCCCACCAGAGCTTTGACTACCCTGTGGCACCTGGAAGCCATCCCTGTCTTCTCTTTGATTTATTCTCAGTTTTGTCCTGTGATGTTGATTTTAGGGCTCTGCCTTGACAGGCACAATGCCATTAATATGTTTAGGGAGAGGAAAAACACTTGATAAATGCTGCATGCAAACAGCTTTTTGACCTGGTGGTATGAATTGAAGTCATTTGCCTGTGTAGGAGTAGAATGTTATTTCAATGAGAGTTTATATTCTCTTTCTCTTCCAGACTTTTTTTTCCCCAACTAATGAGACTGTGCATCCCTCATGATGACATCCTTGCATCCTGATATCTCTGCTCTTAATGTGTAGTTTTTGTCTCCTGCTGCCACCATCTAATCCCCCTCCAACTCTTCCCCCTGAGCCCCTCTGGTTTCACAGGTTCTCTGAAATTTGTGTAGGTTTCGACACTGACATTACGAGTTTAATGTTTAATCATTTTCCTGAATTATTTCCTTTTCAAGTCTGCTGCCAAGTCCCTTAAATAACAAGGATCAGCCTGTCAGATGCTCTTCCCAGCTAACCTGGAGTGCTTCTCCCTGTCCTTAGGTGAGAATGTGGACAGCAAAGTGGAGTCCCCGAGGCTGCAGATGTCAAAGGACCAGTCCAAAGAATATGAGATAACAATTCCTTTCCATTTGAATGGAGAACAGTGGAGACCAGTGAATGGCATTTATTCCAAGGTTAGTCTTCATTTTGCCTATTTTTTTATTCTGAGATGTGTAACAATTTAAAGGCTGTAAGGAGAATTCAATGCTCTTTCATCCTACAGATTATAAGAGTGTTTTTTATATTGTTGTTGCCACGTATCTAAAATTGTTGCTTATTTAATTTAAGAAATGGACAAGGTTTTTGGTTGAAATAAATACCTTTTTCCTGCAGAGATGCATTCTTCTTCCTGATGGCAGAAATCAAAGTTTAAAGTGAAATAATAAAAATTTCTTTCCTAGAGATTCTATCATGCAACAGCAAAACCAAAACTGAGGGGGGGTAAGCACAACAAACAGGTTTGTTTGAGTAAATACAGTCTGACAGCAAGAAATTTAGGGACCAGTGTAAATAATTGCTGTGCTGGCTGCAGCCTGAGGCTTTATCTGGACTTAATTATCCCATGGGAGACCCCCAAATTCCATCCCTGTGCTGTGTTGGGAGTGAGGGATGACTCTCCCTTCACACTCTGCTTTCTCTTTGCCTAACAGGGGAAGGATCTGTCACTGGCTCTGAGATTGTTTCCCCCTCCTGACAGGCCCTGATAAGTGTTCCTCCTTTTTTCCCCTCAGACAAGATGCTTTTAGGAAAAAAAGGCTGGGTTTTGTCTCCTTCTTGAAGTATGAAGACAGTTTGTTGTTTACTATCACCAAACTTGTCATGGGAATCTCTTGCCCAACCTTTTAACTCAGGTCCAGTTTGATTCCAGCTCACTTCTTATGTCATTATTTCAATTATCTCAGTGAGGAGGGGAAAAAGTGATGTTTTAAAGAGTTAAAAAATTAAAAAAAAAGAGGAAGGAAAAAACCCCAAGCAAAACCCACAAAAACAATGCAGAAATCTCAGAGAGCCAATTAGAAACAGCTTTCCTTGCTGGATTGGGAAAGTGTTCCATGGAGAAATCCAGCTTGACTACTGCCACTGCTTGCAGGACATGGCTTTGGATCACGTTGCTGATTGACACAAGTAGGTGTGAAAAGATACTTCCAAACAAGGGCTCTGACTTTCAAAAAAAACTTGTCTGGATTAAAATTTTTCCCTTCTTTTCCTCTGTCCCATCCTAAATAGGAAAGAAGGACTGGGCCCAGTCCTGAATTTGTGCAGTGATGAAAGGGATATCGGGGTGGGTGTAGAATGGCTTATCTTGGAGAGATAACACAGATGGCTTGGTCCTAGATGTATGTGCAACTCTATTTTTAGATCATTTAATTAGAAACAGGCATTCTCCATATAGAGAGAGGCCTTTTAGCTACTCACTGGAGCTCTCTGAGAGAGTTACAACCGAGTATCTTTCTGTGAATAATGATAATGTGATTTATATCGTTAATTTGTTTCCCAGAATTACTTTCAGTTTAAGATGAACACTAGAAAAGATTTGTGGCTTGGTAGAAAGATCCACGTGCTGTATCAGCAGTTTTTCTTTTTTCTTTTTTCCTTTGAATACTTCTTTTCCATGGAAACTTATAAATTAAATACACAAAAGTGCACATCAGGCTGTGGGAGGAACAACAGCTTCAGTGGAGGAGGAGAAGAGTAATGAATAGCTTGTCACATAAATATTGATCAAAAGCACAAAAGTTAAATACTGCTGTATTTGATGGCTAAATGGGATCTATTGTTCTTCAGCTCATTTCAAAGTGTTCCTCTGTTTTATTTTAATCGTATATGAAGTCAAAAAAGTATGTACTTGTAAGAGGGGAATGGTATTGCAATAGGATATATGGTAAAATAAATAATGGAGTGGCTATAAAAATGCCAAGGGATTAAAGTTATTTGTGTACAGATAATTGCCTGGCAATGATGGCCCCATTCCCCAATCCTTTAACTGTAAATACTCCTGCTTAACAATTAGTCCCTGGGAAAGCACACTCATCATTTAGTGCAGCCTTCTCTCCCATCTTGGAGATAAAACTGTCCTTTTATTTACCCCAGGAGTCGCTGCAGTATCTGTTGGAATCTCTCGCTTGGAATCTGTCAGGAATGATTATTAAGCTAATGACTTTCTCGTTGAGAGCCAACTACACCGTGCAAAAAATGTGAGATAATTCACACTGTCTAATGGCACAGACACACAGAACTGCTCAGCAGCAGCGAGAAAATTCCATTTACTGAGGAAAAGAAAAAAAAAACAAAAGAAAAATTGCTTACCTCTAACCAGATTTTCCTTTCATACACTTGGGATGTGCTTTTTCAAGGACATCTCGTGATTTAGGTGCTTCCTATGAAAGCTTAAATTAGTGAGAGGCAAACCCCAATTTTAAATTCAGACACGTAATTAAATTATATTTAAAGAATTAGGGGTTTCTTAAGTGTAGATTAAGTGTTTTGTGTCTGGAGAGAACTGATCATTTACTGGGCAGATCAATTTTTCTCTTCACTTTCCCCAGCTCAAATCAGAGCTCTATGAAACCAAGGCCAGGATTTCATGGTGGCATCATTTCAGAAATGTTGTTGCTTTTTTCCTGTTTAAAAGATGCCCATGCTGTTGCAAACACTTTTTATAGAATCCTGGAATCCTTTAGGCTGGAAAATACCCCCCAGGTCATTGAGTCCAACCTTTGGGCACTACCTTTTCAATTAAACCACAGCACTGAGTGCCACATCCATTTCTTTAAAACTTCCAGGGATGGAGACTCCAACACTGCCCTGGGGAAGCCTGATCCAATTCTTATCCATTCTTTCTGTGAAAAACTTTTTCCTAATATCCTGAGCACAACCTGGGGCCTTTCCCCTTTGTCCTATCAGCAGATAGAGAAGAACATTTGAAAAATAAAATTTAGATACTCAAGAGAAGCTACTATGGAAATACCTCAATGTTTTTGAGGTGATGCTGTTCATTTACTCAGGGTTTTTAACATTTCTCCTGGCATCTTTTTTTTTTTTTTTATGTATCATTTTCAGTGGGAATGTCTTACTGGCACTTAGTTAAGTGCTTTTATTAACTGGATATAATATTCAGTAAATAGTAAATTTTAAAAATTTAAAATTCAAATAATTGCCAGTCCAGGATGCTAAAATTAGTGGCTGCTATTTGGAGTGTCCAGCTGTTGGTGCTCAGGGCTGCTGAGGAGAAAACGCTGCCTTTGTGGTCGTGTGGCAGCGGGATCGGGCCCTGGAAGGGTTGTGCAACATCACCCTGTGCTTCAAACAATAGCTGCTCATATTCCCTGCAGATGTGATTTCCTCCTTCCCTGAAATTCTGTGTGCATTACAGCATGTGTTGATAGGTCATTATACATTAGAGCTCCAGTTGTCCTTCCACTTCTCTTTTTTCATGTGCTCAGCACTTTGTGTTCTGTGTTGATTACCACCCCCCACCTCAGTGCTTGCTTTAAACACACGAGGGTTGGGTTCTATTTTTGTTCAACATTTCCAAGGTTTGAACGAAATAGTTTCATTTTATATTATTTAAGTGCAGCAGAAAGCCTCCTTCCCCCCCCACCACATATTTCCAGCTGAATATTTTTGTTCCAAACTTGGCTCGCGATTCACAAATCAAGCCAAGTTTGATGAGAGTTTGGGTAAGTGATGTTTTAGTACACAGAACACTTTAGGGAAGATTTTTTCGAGGACCATCTGTTTGGCTTCAGCTTTTATCCTCACACCCTGTTAGGGACACAGAGGGCTTGGTGTGTGCCAGATCCCTGCAGCACAGGAGCTCTGGGTCAGGTAATATCAGTGGTGTTATTCTGGAGCCTGCAGCACATCCCTCCTCTTGGGGAGACAAGAGCCAGGCAGGAAATGTTTCACATGGGCATTAAGGGGATTTTGGCTCCATTTCTGTGCTTTAAAGCTCATCACAGTGGGGAAAAGCTGCCTGGCAGGGCAGGCATGGGAAAGCTGGAATGCTGGGGGGATCCCAGTGTGGCATCACCCTGGGCTGATACTCGTGTTCCCAGAGGGACACAGATTAGTGGAGCTGCCTTTGAACCCAGAGTTTGGTTCCAGATTGTAAAATGCAGGAATTCTTGAGAAATGGAAAGTATTTTGTGAGGGTTTGATGTGATCAGCTGTGCAGGTAAACACAGAGAGCTCAGGCTGTGGCACCAGTCACTCACTCAGGTGTGGGGTTTTCTCTGCCCTTGTCTGTGTAGGGCCTGGAATGCCAGTGCTGGCACCTGCAAGGACTCCAAGAGAATCAGGACCAAACACTTTGAAAGATTTAACCCTCTCAATTTTCTAAAAGGACATGAGCAAGTTAGGTGCAGCTTTCCTTTCTGGGGGATACTGTGCGCATTTTGATGCATATGGATCTTCTGTAAAGAAAACATCCTGATGTTTTCCTGATCTCTGTGCCTGTCCAGGTGCAATATAAACCTGCTCCAGCCAGGATACAGCTGCTATTCATAAAAATAAATGGGAATGCAGCTGAACCTGGGCAGGTATTTGAGGACCTGCAGCCTGGAGCTGAGTGTGGTTCCTAAAAAACCATATGAGAAGCTGGAAAGCCCTGAGATGCTTGAACTTGATTTGAGTTTGCAAGTTGCCAGCCCAGGTTGCTTTCAAATGATGGAATTTCAAACAGGGAATTTGATTTTTGATGTTAAATTTGGGGGATGTGTAAATCAATGAGCAAATTTTGCTGTGTGACTTCTTTAAAATAATTAACTATGGGAAAGTAGCTGCACATAATCTGCCTGTCACTGGGTTAGACCCTTAATCCACCTGGCTCACTGTGAGCCTCACAGGACTCTTAAAATACTGTCACTGACCTCAATATATAAAAATAGATTGGAAAATCCACCTCTCCCCCGCCTTGCACAGAATGGTTTCCCACACCCCAAGAGATTGGGGTTGTGTTGGAGCTACAGACAAGCAGAGGAAAAGAGAGGTGCCCATGGTGGGCAGAGAAGGTGGCAATACCTGCAGGACATTTCCAGCTCTCACTCCAACACCCCAGTGACTTCTAAATCCAAATAAATCAGAAATTCTGCTCCCCTTTGGGGAGGGGGCAGTGGATTCAGGGAACAGTAACTCTGCTTTGCCAAGCTGAAGTTTTCAAGGCCAGATTCTGAGCTCATGTGAATCCGTTTCCTTCCTTTGCCCAGGCTGGAATAAATCAGGCTTGCAAATTGAAATCTTAAAGAAGGGTTTTAAAAAAAAAAAGGGAGAAAGAAAGATGAGAAGGCAAAGTTCCTTTTCTTGTAGCAGCACTCTTTTTTTCTTTCTTGGTGTTATGTTGTGCTTTGAATATAAACTCTAGCAATGAAATGTGAAGATAAAGATGAAAGCCAGCTATAAAATATATATTTAGACCATATTTCTTCTGGTTTTCAAGTGTACACTTGTCACAGCTCTAAGATTGTGCATGTGAAGTGGCAGAGGATTACCATTTCCTGCTGCTTAGCATGCACTGCATCTCTCTTTGCTCCTGGAGAAGCAGCTTTTGCATCCCTGCCTGCCCCATTCCCAAGTATTGTGCCATGGCTTGTGCTCAGGAGCAAACATCAGAATCTTGATTACTTGTGTGGAATTCTGGGCACTGATAATGTGAATCTCAGTGTGAAATTCTCCACTATCTATAAAAGTATCATCAGCTCTGACAGTTGGTTATTTTTATCATTCTCCAGATTTATCACATCTATTGGGTGTTATGCTGATGTTTTTCACCTTTTTGCATTTTTTTATGCCTTCACTGTAAGGCCCTAGTTCAACACCTACTTAAATGGGGATTTTTTTGCCATTGAGATAAAATATCATTGGCAGGGAGAGGAAATAACTTTAAATTTGTTTAAAACCCACTGTAATAATGCTGGAGATTCAAGAACACATTGGGATCTGCAAACTGGCAGAAGGGGCAAAGGCAGTCATAGCCAGGGTATTCTCCAGAGTTTTGGTCTCCACACCAGTTTCAGTTTTATTAGGA
The DNA here is from genome assembly GCF_049639895.1 of Pseudopodoces humilis. NCBI lineage: Eukaryota > Metazoa > Chordata > Aves > Passeriformes > Paridae > Pseudopodoces > Pseudopodoces humilis. The sequence continues at coordinate 33,623,447 of NC_142208.1, read as the reverse complement.
ACTTCTTGGGCCATCAGTAGAAATCAGAGACGCACAGAATCCTGGAATGGTTTGGGCTGGAAGGAGCCTTAAAGTTTGTCTTGTTCCTTCCCCTGCCATGGGCAGTGACACCTTCCACTCTCCCAATGCCCCAGTGTCCAACCTGGCATTTCCAGGGATCCAGGGGCAGCCCCAGCTGCTCTGGGCACCTGTGCCAGGGTCTGCCCACCCTGCCAGGACAGGTCTCTGTGCTGGCTCCCATTTCCCCTCTTTGCTGCACCTCTTGTGAGACTCCCACAGGGTTTGATACACAGCTGAGGGGCTCTCTCTGTCAGATAATTAATTTAGAGCTCAGTGTTTTCAAGAGCAAACCCATTCAAGTTCGTTTCATAACTGGCATAGCCTTCGTGCAAGTGATAATTGTTTATATTCCCTTCAACTGAGCCTCCTGCTGTTCCTTTTCATTCGAAATAATTACCAAAGTTTAGACTTCCAGACAATTGTATTAAGGGGAATCATACAGTGCTGCTTAAACAAGGCTTTGAAGGCTGAGAGGACAGCTTTCATAGCTCTTTTACATGGTTGTTTTACATATCTTGAGAGAGAGGAGGCATAACCAGAATTTATAGTGCTTTCCATATTTTTTATGACTCATGAGCATCGACTACGAGAGGCAGAGCTGTGCTCTCTGCACAAGCTGTGTCATCAGCTGGGAATGCAGCTTGGCACAGGCAGAGGAACAGCACTAATCCTCCACAACCTTCCCTGGGAGATCCTCTCCTTGAGCCTTTAATTAATAACCTGGAAGTCATTAATTTAATAGCCTGGTAAACAATCTGATAGTTCTTTTGCTTTTCCTTGTACCCATACTCCTGCCTTGTAGGGCCTCTCTGAGGAGTAATTAGTGCAAATATGCTCTATTAGTTAATAACTCTTCTGTGTTTGTTTAATTTGGAAGCAGCCTAAGTTTTGCATGGACACAATCAGGGAAGGGAGCGTGGCACCTCCTCTGGCAGTCAGGGAATTTCTGTGTCCCGGTGAGCCAAAGCAGCTCAAAGCCACCCCTCTCACCTCACCTCGTCCAAGAGGAGGAAAACGTGTTCCCTTGCTCCCATCCAACCTCTTTTAACCAGTTGATCCATCTGATAATTTAATTCATGGCATTTTTTAGCAATGTTGGTAGGTGTGTCCTGGTTCCAGGGACTTGCTGGAGCTCACGCAGCAGCTCCGGGGCTGAGGAATTCCTGGAGCTGGGACCACCAATAAAAACTTGGTGTTGGTGATTGAGTGGGGAAAATTCTTTTCTCTGTCTGCACTGAATCAGTGCCCTGGTTCCAGCTAGATACACGAGGATTCATTTCCTGCCTGAAGTCGCTTGGGCATACTGGGAAGTGTTAAGCAACTGGGAGTCATCCCAGAAAAGAGTCCATTTCATTTTTAGCTGAAGTGATACAGCGTGTTAAGTTTGCAAAGCCTCCGTGCTCAGGTATTGTTGGAAGTGCTCGATGTTTTAATGAGCAGAAAATGGAGAGATTTGTATGAGTGATCCAGCAGACACCTCCAGCTCTCCATGGGGGGTTGCAGCCTTCCATAGGGTGAAATTCCCACTCATGAGCTGGTATCACACTGAGCTGCTGGAGGAATTCTGTCATACTTGGCCAGGGGACATCACCAGTGATATAATGGTGGGGAGCTCTGCCTCCCTGTACCAGCCCTCGTGGCCAGGGGCTCTGCAGAGGGTTTGCTTGGGACCAGCTATGAGGTAGTGTCTCAGATCCGAGCTCCAGCAAGCCTTCAAAAGCTTGATGGGGTTGAAGCAATCCTCTTGGAGTTTTCAGGCTGGCATTTCCAAAAAAAAAAAAAAAAAGCCCTACAAACAAACAGATTGTGCTTTCTGCAATAAAATGGGGGGAAAATATTTGGATTTTGATGATGCAGTTCATGTTAGCGACCCTTTAATGTGGTATTAAAACCTAAACCTAAGTTCCTGCCTTATGCTGGGTTTGTAAAGTGCTTGTACTGAGGCATTTTCATATTGAATTAATTTAGCTTATACTTGGCTATTTCACGTCTCTTGCAACAGATCTTGCGAGTGTAAGGTATGAATTTCAGTGTTGGATTAAAAGAATGCTTTGCTTTCCAGCTCTGAGCATGTGATCATTTTTATTTTTATTTTTTTTTACATGCAGGAGGAGAATCTCCCTTGTTCTTAATTCCTGTTGTGGGTGCCTTGGGTCAGACTGAACCCTAGGCTAGAGTAGGCTCTCTGCCACCAAACACCCCTGGTACCTGGAGCATGCAGCTCCTGCAAGGATCCTCTGTGCATTTGTAACAGCAGCAAAACTTGGGGCTTTTCCAAGGACTGAAGTCCTCTGAGTGGGGGAAACCATGAGCTGCTGACATATTTTGTGATGAAGACCCTTATTTCAGAAAGCCACAGTAAATTGAGTTGTTCTCAGTGTGTATTTTAGGGGTGAAGAAGTAAATTGAGCTGGTCAATCCACTGAGTCCTACAGCTAACAAGCCCAGTGCCTTTGTTGTTGAATTATAATTCTATTTCAATATGATTTACTCAAACCCCAGTTGATTTGCCTCTTCTATAGGAATATTTCTCATTTTTCAGAATTGTAATGAGGAGTCATAGAGGTTATATGCAGTTTAAAGCCTGATAAAAAAATAATTAGGATTGATAATAAGGCTTTTTAAAATGCAGCAGGAATATCTTGACAATAAAAGGCTTTCAAGGTGTTGGTATTTTTCTGGAAATAAAATGACTGCCAAAAAGCTCTGCCAGCTGCTTTCAAAAAGCCTGTGTAGATGAGGTAAAAATTATCTGTACCATTTTGATACTGCAGCAAAAAGTTTGTGTTCCATTTTCATCTCGTGGAAATCGTGTGTCCCACTTGTGTGGTGCCTTTCCTCAAGGACACAGTTCTAAAGCAAAATGGAGCTTTTGGAGCTGAATATTGCAATTTCCAGCCTCCCAGAGATGGAGGGGTGACAAAGCTTGGAGAGGCAGGGGGTGAAATGGTCCTGAGAAGCTTTTCCACTGAATATTGTGTGTGTGGTGGGGCTGCTGCCAGAGCCTGCAGGGTTTTCTGGGGTTTGATCAAGGATGTGCTGGGGGTGTTTGTGGCCAGTGTCCCCATAACCCTGCAGGTGACCCTGCTGCTCTCAGTGACACAGCAGTGGTGTCACACTCGTGGGGGCTCTGCCACAGGGGTCCTGTCCCTCCTGTTTCACCCTGGGATGTGTCCAGCTCCAGCTGGATCCATTTGGAGCTCTGTCCCTGCCCTTTCATGCTCTGCCCATGATGTGAATGTGTTGTCACGCTCAGGAAATGAGGAGCTCCTCAGTCCTGCCCTCGTTCCTCTGCCCTTGCCTGTCTTCAGATCAACTTTATTTGGCTTCTGCTGCCTGACCTTGTTCCTCTTTCCTCTGCTGGCCCTCTCCTCCACCAGGGTGGGTCCCTGGCAGGGTTCATCTCCTTGTTTGTTCCTTCTCTCTCCACTGACCACATCCTTTGAGGAGCATTCCCTGCATAAAAAATGGCCTTTTTGGGGTGAACCTGCCAAGCCCTTCCCAGCCAGCCATCGTTGTCTGGAGTGATTCCTGGAAACCCAGAATGGTTTGGGTTGGAAGGGATCTTAAATCTCATCTCATTCCACCCCCTGCCGTGGGCAGGGACATCTTCCACTATCCCAGGTTGCTCCAACCTGGCCTTGAGCTCTTCTAGGAATGGGGCAGCCACAACTCTGCCTCCTTCTGAGGTGGCAGCATTTTGTGTTCTGCGTTAAAATGAAACCTATAAATAATTTTAACATTTAGAAGAATTTTATTACCTGAGACCACCTCAGTGAGCACAGGAGCAAAGATTTTTAGCCAAAGCTGCTGCCTGAGGATGGGAGGGTCAGATCTTCTCTGAGATGCCAAATTTTTGTTGATTTTTTTTGGTGGATGTTATTTTCTGGCACGCTTCGTCCCTGGGAGTGCTGGGCATGGCAGGCTCCTCCAGGCAGCAATCCTGGAGCAATCCCACTCTGGTGTCTTCCATTATTTATTTTAACTTCACCCACTCCTTCCTCTCTGCCTCGATGTTCCCCTGTGAGGTACAGCCTGTCCTGGGACAGGAGCGCTGCTGGCGAGGGGCAGGGAGACAAAAGCTCTGAGATGTGAGAACTGGGACAGCCAAGAGCCTCCCTGCCCCAAAAAAGGGCCCTTGCCCTGGCAGGGGCTGAACCTATCTTGCAGAGGAGGTTCTGGACGTGGATCTGCCGCAGGAAAAGTCAACAAGAGGAATTTTGTCCTCAAAGCAACTCCAAGCCTATTCCCGTGTTAGCATTTCCCACTCCCTCCAGGAGAAAGAGTGGGATCCCTAAATTCAGTGTATCCAACAGAAACTGCCTCTCTCCTGGTTTCAACAGACAGAAACGTTGTTGAAACCAGACTTTTTTTGGCATTTACTGGCATTACTAAGAAAGAATTGGCCAGGAAAGCTGGCAGAAAGAGATGAGTTGGAGAAGCTTTAAAGATTTTTTTTTTTTTCCTATAAAATGAATATCCAGAAGCTGTGTAAATGTAATTTTTTTCAGTTTGAAAAGTGTATAGAAAGACAACATATACACATTTCTGACTGAAATACCATCTAAGCTGGCTGTGCCCTCCAAATTCTTTTCCCTCAATTAAAAAGATAGGAAAAAAAATAAGAAGAAATGACAAAACAAAACAACACCTCAGGAAATCCCTAGAATGTTTATTCAGGAACAGAGCAGCCTGTTACAATCATTAGCTTGCAAAAGTATTTCAGTTATAGTCAAAGGGTAAAGTGAATTTTAACCTTTTATTGCCAAGAGATGTCATGTTTTTCATGGAGGAGCTATTGAGGTGTGTAAATCCCTGTGAACGAGTGAGTGGCATCTGTAAAAACCCCAACCAAAGCCCCAAAGCACATCCTGCAGAGAGAAACTAAAATCAATTTCAATGCCCACAGTTAAACATAAAGCACTACATTTCATGCTTTATTGAGTTTCTATTTATTACTTAATTTCTGCTTGTAAAAGGCTTCAATTGAAACAAAAAGATATTTCAAAATATTTGACTCCCTTTTTCCTTATGAAGCTCAGTGTGGAATTGCCAACTGCTACGGGGTTTTGATTCTAAAGGGAAGAAAGGGCTGGATTGATTTAAAATGTGATCTGTGGGAGACCTCCAGAGCAGAGAGGATCTTTCCCAGGAACCCCAGAGGAGGGAGAAAAGAAAGGAAAATGCAGCTCCAGGGAGACTCAGAGTCAGGAGCCTGGGAACATCACTCGTCACAGGGGCAGATTTGGGATATGGGCAGAAACTGCTGGGATTTTTAAGATGGAAACCTGAATTATTTGCTTTGTGCAAACACCTCCCCTTTTATTGTCCTGTGCCTTCCCATCTATAACATGGGAATAAAGTTTTAACCCAGACAATGGGGCATCAATTTGATTTTTATAATGGCCTTTTCAAACTAAAAGTGTTATTTGTGTTCCTGCTCTGGCTGTGCAACCTTTAGGAGCCAGGAATTCGCTGTTCTGGGGGAAAGAGGGATATGTTGCATGTGTGGAAAAATCCCGTATGTGTTGTTTGAACAAGGGAACAGATATTTTCAAGATTTTGGGTCTCAAGGAATGAAAGAGGAGGAGTGGTGGCAGTGCTGAGCATGAGGATTGTCACTTGCAAACTTGGAGGCAGTTTGAAAACATCTTGTAAATATTGTGAAGAACGTTAACTGAGATTTTTATAGGGTATGATGAGCCTATAACTCAGGCCAGTTTAGACAATCACCTTTCTTTGATGGAGATCAACAGGGACATGAAAACACTTGAATTCAAGAAATATTTTGATTATTAATATTTTGGTCTATTGTGTACCTCTCTTTTATATTTTTTACTTCTTTCAACCATGCAATTTAATCACCAAGCACCAATTTATTTTTAAAATTGCATTTATTAATATTACCCCCCTTCCATACATCTTCTGTTAACTAATTTAAAAAGAAATTGTGACTTGTAGAATCGAAATAAGATCTAATTTCAGAGCCTTCAGGGAATTAGTATTTAGCAGTTTTCCTAAATCTGTGTGAGATGGAGGCAATGACAGCTGGATTTGAGTAATTTCTTTTGGAGGAAGAACCACACTGCTGAATTTTCCTGTGGGCATATCCATCTATATATATATATATCAATATATGTGCATATATAAAAATCTATATATATTGAGATCTCTATCTGTACCTATACAGCTGCTCTGTTTCCAACCTTATCTCAGGATTCAGCTCTCAAGCCAAGTTTTGAATTGTTTGTTTTTTTTTTGCAAAACTCTGTGAGGAAAAGCAGCTGAGTAAGGCTACAGCAAGATCTGGCACTGAAATCAAATCATAAAATCAAGCAGTGGAGAGGGAGGATGCACAGCATGGAGTGAAACTCTTATCAGAGCTCTGCTTTTCTAGGACAGGTTATTAGGGAGGAATTTCATTTAGGAGCAGAGGGTTTATCAGTGTGTCCTTGTGATGGACTCACCAATGCCATAAACTTCATATATGGAGATGGAGTTGTTCTAATTTTAGGATAAGGCATTGAGGGGGAATAAAAAAAGCATAATGTAAAAGAAAGAAAGGTTATTCCAAGTGTGGATATTATCTGTGCCATCACTGCACAGCTTCAAATTGCAGGAGGATCAGCTGCTGCAGATATTTTTGGATGATGTGGGTGAAATCAGTGTTTTGTAGAGCTCCCCATTATTGTGTACAGTATTTCCTATAATTCAATTACTTTGAGGCAGGTAACAAAAGGAGACTTTGATATTTCTGTGCAAAAAAAAAAAAAAAAAAGCATTTGAAAATTCTTCACAGCCTTATTTACTAAACAATTTAGACAAAGAGTCTGTGTTTGAAGGCTTCGAAGGCAACGTTGGCTTGTTTTTCCAGCAAAATCTTTATCTTTCTCATTGAAAGGAAAATCAATACAACCCTGGTAACACAAAGCTGTGTCTTACCAAGGTATATTCCTTAAGCTCAGTTTGAATTCTGACCCTGGCCATCACACTCAAGCCAAATTATTTGGAAATATCAATATGTGCTTGGTTTGTTTCAGCAGCCACCGTGTCATTTTAAGGTTTTGCTTTCTATATTTTTATATTATAAATAAATAATTCCTTGCCAGAGCAATGAGAGTTTTGAAAGTTCCTGATGAACCACAGTGAAGTTGTTTTCGTGCTCTGTCATTTTGGTGTGCTGGCTGGCACCTGAGCTAGTGCAAAATTTACTCAGCATAAAATAAAGTCGTAGCAATTTATTGCTGTCTTTGCCTATCCCACAAAATCATTCCTCTGCATCCCTTGGAATGCACGAATTTGCTCCTTCAATTTTAGGGAGCTCGTTTATTGATGCAATGTCACCGTCACAGCCTTGATGCAGGGAGAGGAAATAACTTGTATTTAGCCTCAGGGAAAGTTTGCTTGCTCAAGGTGTTCTTATCTGTGAATTTTGATTTGCAAAGTGCAATTTGATGGAGTTGTTTGGGGGGGGTTCATCTGCTATAACTCCTTTATCAAATGCATAATGAAATTTAGGTTTATTTAAAAACATCCTCCATATAAAAACAAGGGTTTGTTGTCTGAGGGGAATAATGCAGCATCTCTCAGCTCAGGATTCCCTTGGGATGAGCGAGCACAGGGTACCTCTGCTCTTCCTAATTCTTTCTCTAAGTGTAACCAATTTATTCAATCCTCAAATGTTGTTTTATTGTGCCCCTTGAGGAGCTGTCCAAGTTCCTCTCTGAAATTTTTCTGGTGATCAAGACTTCTCATTTAGGCTGGGATATGGCCCTAAAAGGCTCCTTCCCTCATCACCTCGGGAAATCAGCGCAGTGGGGGGAGCCCCTGCAGAGCCCTGCTCTATTTATATGTTGATGAGCCTGAAGGAGAATTTCCAGAAATGCTGGTTATACTTTTAGACCTTCCAGAAGGCTCTGCCTGGCTCCTGTGCTTCAGTGCCCTGCTCTGGGCACGCCGTGTTCGCTGATATTTTGGGATACAGCAATGGCACCCTTCTCTGGGAACCACTTCCTACTTACAGGGACACTCCTGAACCTTTCCAAGAGCCTTTCTCTTTGTATTCTGCTAAAATATATGGCTTGGCAGTATAAAAACCACCAGTCTGGTGCAATATGTCAACAATGTGTTATTCATAACAGCAAAGTTTTATACACTCGTGCAGTTGAATGTAATTTAAATATGTAAGAAGCACAGCATTAAGAATTTTTTTTTGTAAAGCAGTGGTAATTCAGTAGTTTAGGTGCATATGTCAGTGAAAAGTTGGACTTCTTGCTGTCTGGAAAAACAAAAAGCAATGTTAAATGGCTCAGGAGCATCAGTGGGATGAGACTTGTTCATTCCTTGGGAAGTGGAGGAGTCACCATCCCAGAAGGGATTTAAAAGCTGTGTGGATGTGGCACTTGGGGACATGGGTCAGTGGTGGCCTTGGAAGTGTTGGATTAAGGGCTGGAGTCCACGGTCTGAGAAGTCTTTTCCATAAGGGTCTTTTCCAACCTAAACCATTCCAAGGTTCAGTGGTGGATAACATGGGGGCTGGAGGACTCAGGAGTGCGGGTGGGAGGCTGAGGATCGGACACGAGGTGTTGGATCTCACAGCAGACTCAGCCCCAGGGACTGGAGATGTTTCACAATAGCTCCTCCTTGAATAATTCCTGGGAAGGAAAACAGTCATTAAAATAAATGAGAGAGAGAACTCAGCCGGGAGAACACGGGAAGGAGAGCCAGGAATGGGGAAAGCATGGCTGTGGTGAGCAGCAAGGACCTGGGACTGTCAGTGTGGAGAGGAGGAGGCTGAGCAGGGCCCTGATGGATCCTGTGGGGTGGAAATGGAAGTGGAAATGGAAGTGGAAATGACTGCAGGGAAATTAGAGGCAGTAATTAGTGTGTGTGTGTCACTGTTGGATGTGCTCCTGTCTAGCAGGGACAAGAAGAATGGCCTTACAAGGCAGCGAGGAAGAGCTCGGTAATAAAGATAATGAGAAAAGGATGTATTTACATGCGTATCATGAGGAAGGGAGGATTAAAGGTCTCTGAGTGCACTGGAGTTTCAGCAAAGCCAGAGAAAGAGCTGCTAATGAGAGCAGTGTAGTTGATCCTGACACGGGGCAGGAACCTCTGAGGTCCCATAAGTCACATTTTCTGTGATTGGGCGCAAAGTGGAGACAGTTCTTTCCGCTTCATGAAACCTCCTCTGTGAACTTTCCCATCTCTGCCTTACAAGGGATAAGATTCGTATTTTTCCAGATTTTTAAATACCTGAAATTTCCCTGCTGAGGGTGAAAAATGGGTGCCCCACAGCTTTTCTTTCTCTTGTAATTATTTGCTGTGTCCAACTTGGAATCGGACTAAATAAGACCTAGACAGCTAAAACATGATCTCCTTTCTCAGCTGGGTGAAGAGAAAGAAAATTCCTTAGCAGAAGTTCAGCCTTTTGTTCTGTTAAATTTAGTTTTTAATTCAAGGGTGGACACTGAAATCAGAGAAGTGGATCGGGATGCCATGGAGATTGGGATATTAAATGCTTGAAGAGGTTTGGTTTAGGGTGGAAGCTGTGGCTCTGGAAGGTCTTGTTAAATTTTGTGTTGTGCTGCAGTTCTCTCCTACCTGTGCCAAGTCATTAGCTTCTGGTTTTGGGGATGGAAGCAAAAGTAGAGTAGGATTATAGAAATCATGGAGTGAAAAGAGGGGGAAACAGTGTAAATACAGGACTGAAGGGTCTGTTAGCTGAGAGCTGCCCAGGAGGGTGAGGAGAGAGTTCTCTCTCAGGATGGGATGCTCTGGCAGCCCAGGTTTGGCACAGAAAGATCTTGGGAGGAGATCTGATGCCATAAAGAACAATTTAAATAAAATTTTTAGCTTATAGCCCTACTTGCTCCAGATCTCAGCTGCAGGGCCACTGCTGCTGTCTCCCATTATTCCCAAGCTCCTGACAAGTCCATTTTCCCTCAGTCCCCATGGACACTGGACTCCAGCATCTGCTGAGCTGCAGAGTCCTGTTCCTGCTCGTTCTTTTTGTGATGCTCTGCTCCATGGGGCTGAGGGTGGGAAATGGAGATGTTTCCTGAGCCTTCTGCAGGATTTTTCCCTCTTTGCCATCCCTGTGCATTGAGTTCAGAGCAGACTCAGGAACATTCCTGTTCATTTGCACTCTGAAGGTGAGAGCAGACTTTCCTTTATGCTTTTATCGCATGTTGCAAATGCCTTTGAGATGTTTCTTTCTTTGTTATCTCAAAATTCTGTGCTCTATTGATTTTTGGGTTTTCTCTGAGGGGCTGAAAATTTCAGCAGTAACCCTGAAACCAACTGAAATAATTGATTATCTGTTTTTACCTCCTCTTCAGTTATTTACCTCGTGCCCTTCGATGGAGAAAGGCTGTCCTATTTCTTGATGATTTACTGTAAAGCAGATCTTTGCTGAGCTTTAATATCAATTTATATAACCTTGATCCAGGGGTTATTTTTTGAGAGCCACAGGCTTATCTAATATGTCATAGAAGAAGTTGTTCTAGAAATATTTTTTTATAGCTTATTCTTATTGAACAGATGGGTAATGTGAAAAGAAACATATTTTCTATAAGCTCAGATTGCAATTGAAAATACTTAAATTATCTTCAAGAGTAATTAGATGCCTAATGGACTCTATAACCAATTTAGACATCTTAAAATATATTTTATCACAAATAGATATTTTTGTATACAGGGCGTTTTGTGTGGATATTAATGGTAACAGCATTTTTATCTGTGTTTTCGCCTTTGTGGCAAGAAATATAATGGTCATTAATACTTTAAACCTGGGGGTATCAGTCAGAACACCACATGTGTTTTTGTTCTAGGATGAGCTTTCTGAGATAAATTTACTGTGCTTTCCACACTGCTTTGTGCCATTTGTTTTCTCCAAGAATGTCACTGTATAGGTGGGGTGTCTCTGGGCAAAGTCTCTTTCTAATTAAGCAGAAAAATGTGAGATGCTGCCCCAGGTTTCAGGATAATTTACTTTACTAGGAAATCTTCAGATCCTTCTTTCTCTTAGGGCACATTCCAGGATATAAAAATGATTCATGTGTCTTGGAAGTATGGCTTTGGGAAGTTTGTCAAGTTATCTTGAGTAGCCCAAGAGTGGGGTGAAATCGCCCTTTCCATTAGTTTAAAAAATATTAATATTTTATCTGCCCTTGTATAACTCATTTGTCATCTTCAAAAGATCATCAGAGGCAAATTGTGGGTTGAGAGAGTGGAAATCAGACCCTGAGTCCTCAGTCCTGCTCTGCATTCCAGTCTTTGGGATGCAGAAGGGAACTGGAATCCAGAAGCAGATCGGCGACTGCAATAACAAATTAGCACAGAAGATTTAATCAGAGCCACAGAATAGGGGAAGATGTTTAGGGAGAGCAAAGCCTGAGCTCAGAGATCTTGGCACAGGCCTGGTGCAGTGGAACTGTGTGATAGGGGGGAGAGGGAGGCTCTGAAAGTGAAGAACAGCATATAAATTAAGCCAAATAAATTAAGTGATTCAAGCATTAATCTAGCCAACCCTCTGAGTTCATTCAGAGAGGCAAAACATCTATCATTGCTTCTCTGGAGATTGTAGCATTGTTGAGAATTCAGTTTAGCCAGGACATTTAGACCAACCCTTGCATTGAAAAAAAATTCTTAATTTTCTCATTGTCTGAAACTGATTGTATCTTTTTGCCTTTCAGTAAGTTTCACTTAGTTGAAATTACTTTGGCTTCAAAATCTTGAAATCGAATGAATTAATGAAAATGGAAAATCAGAGCTCTTTCCTAATTAAGAACTGAGCTTTTCAAGGAATATGAAAGGATTTAATTTAGAGAGAGATGTTTGGAGAGCATGAAATGTGGCTTGAAGGAGATACATGTGCATTCAATAGAACTCACTGAGCCCAGCCAGATTTGTATTGACAGGAAACAAAAAGCATCTGAAATCCTCTTTCAGTGATAGGATAATTTATGGGCTTTCTTGAAGCTCTCTGAGTTGACTTCCAGCTCAGGGAAATGGGTGGCCACCTCTGCTTGTGTCTCAGTGGACACAATTCCTACTGAATTCCTCATTATTTCTCTCCGTGGCAGTTTGCTGAACCTTTGGGATGGGGTTTTGGGTTTGATTTTCCCTGGCTTTGTAACCCTTCCAGGTGGATGGGGGGAAACCTCTGTCCTGGCACTGCTGCAGGTGGCACTGAGGGGTGTAAGGAGTGGCTCAGATAATGACTCTTATGGTTCAGAATGGATTTTATTTTGTATTATCCCTGAAATCCCATTCTGCTCTCTGCTCCCCCAGCAGACACACACCCCTTGTGTCACAATCCCTGTGTGACACCTGCAGCTCCTCTGCTTCTGCCCTGCCCAGGCAGCTCCCACTGAGAGGAACCTGAGCAGATAGGACCTAGAGGACAGGCCATTTCTTGTCCTTGGAAATTCAGTAGTAATTATCATCATAATTCTCCTCCCCCACAGGGCACAGCACGTTCTGGGCTCCCCACAAGTGATGGCTGCAATAATTCCGTGTGTGGAAGGGGAGATGTTTTCCGAGGAGGGTCAGGTTGGCTGCTCAGCTCCAGCTCTGTTATAAAACAGTGGATGTGTGGGTGGGAAAATGCAGAGCTATTAGCTGGGAATACCCTCAGGAAGCATGGTGGGACAAAGGGAGCAAGGTGAAGAAAATATAATTACACTGGGTAACAAGCTGATGAAGCCTTTGACACGGTCCACGCTTGACCTTGGCTTTTTCAGCACATGGGGAAAATGTGATGCTGTAATCAAACTTCTGGTAAAAGGAGGTCACAGCCCTCAGTGTCCTGACAAAGAGGAGGAATTTTACTCTTCCAGACAGGAACAACCCAAATGGGATCCATTAAATTTGCACTGCACGGTCCTCAAAGAAGTCCACGTACATTTCAAATTGGCAAATACCAACAGCTGCTCACTCCCATTGTAATTACCCAAATTGCAAAGGACTGTCTGCAGCGAGCTCTGTTCCATAACTGAGGCAACCCAGCCCCAGTGCAATTGCTTCCTGCCTGCCAGCACTATTAAGTTGTGTTTTGTGACAATTTTCTCCAGCCCAGGCATGTTTGTTTTCTTTACACAGCCTTGCACCAAGCATTGTTTAAGCAGCACATAATGGATTCCAACCAAGAGGTGCTTTCTGCTCCCATCTGTTTGATAGCACAGCGAACAGTTGTGATTCATACGTGCAGTGTAAATACTGGGTAATGACTGTGGCTTTACTTGGAGCCAATTCCAGGTTTGTTTCATTCCTGGGCCAGTTTTGAGGCAGGGAAAAAATGTCTGAACCCGGGATTGAAATTTTTAGGTGTTAAATATCTCTCTAACACAGTATCTTGGTGCAGAGGTGACAGTAAAAGCTGCCATGGGCAGGAGCTGCAATGAGCTGCTCAAATCTCTAAGGCTCTGGGGTGTCCAGTTGCCTTTTCTGAATACAGGGCCACCCAGACCCTCCCCCAGAAATTTACAAAGTATTTCCACTTTAAGCTCTTGGGGCAACATCCCTGGAAATGGTCAAGGCCAGCCTGGATGGGGCTTGGAGCAACCTGGGATAGTGGAAGGTGTCCCTGCCATGGCAAGGGGTGGCACTGGATGGGATTTAAGGTCCTTTTCTACCCAACCCAAGCTGTGATTCTGTGAATACAATAAGGAAAGGAAATACAGAGGAGGATTCATTTTTTTTATCCCATTTTTTAACCAGACTCTTCATGAAATTTTTTGCTTTGCCTTTTTTTTTTCTCCTCCCGCTATTAAAAAGATTTTTATATTTCCAGGTCTTTCAAAAACTCAAATCTGTATTGGTGCAATTAATCAACTTCCTGGCCACCCCCTCAGGGTGTCAGAGGACAGGCAGGGTTCAGCCTTTCCATCCGGTTTAGGGAATGGGATGGGATAGCAAACACACCCTTCCATCAGGCTGGGATTCAACAGCTCTGCTGCTCTTGACCTGCTTCCAAGCTGCAATCCTGCTGCAGATCCTGCTGGGCTGCATGGGGAATCCTGCACTCCGTGGAGTCCCATCAGTACCTGGATGAGCAGGTTTGGGGTGTTGGATAGATCTGTGGAAGTGGCCCTTGGCAGAGATGGTGCGTTTGGGACGCACCACAGTAAATGAGCGCTGGCTAAACGCACACGTTACTTTATTATTGTTTTTATTGCTTGTTCTTACTACAAAATCGAGTTCACACTTTGGTGCAGTCATTTCCATCCAGTCAAAACCGTACACTGTTGAATTTTCCTTCCTTCCCTCATGTTGTGGTCTCTGAACCCAAGGCATCCCCTCCCCAGATGCGGATCAGGCTCCCCGCAGGTCACCAGGCACTCGGGGAAGGGCAATAAATACACACCAGGGGCTGCTCTGGGCTGCTTTGTACCCACCCTGCTGCAAAGATTCAGGAAAGGCTCCCATGCCTCCCCTGGCTGCTTCGTGTTCCAGCTCTCATCCCTCTCCCAGCCCACATCCTGAGCCGGAGGATCCCGGAGCTCGCTCCCCATCGGCTCTTCCAAAGTGTTGGCAGCATCACTTCCCTTCCCACAATTCACTCACATTTGTTTTCTCTCAGCTTGTTTCTGAAAATCTTTCAAAAATTTGTTGTTGTTGTTGTTGTTGCAACGTTTGTCCTGAAAAGGGAATACTGATTTGGACCGGTTTTTAATCTATATAGTTCAGAGGATAACTGGGGAGCTGCTGTAAAAACCAAGGCTGCCCTATTTACACTGCTTAGATTTAATTAAAAAGAAAGAATTTATTTCACTTTGTTTTTTAAAGTATAAAGCTGAAAATTTTCTGCTAATTCCTTTTTAGCTGGTTAAATGCACTTAAATATATTTTAGTGTAACCTCAGTGCTTGATAATGAAAATATAGTGTAAAGGTTGAATTCAGGTTTTATGCATGACTTTTTATTGATACTGAATAAATTCACAACATAACTCAGCCTGACAAGGTGCAGATTTCTTTCAAACATCAAACCAGTTATTTTTGATCTGCTCCTGAAATATTTGCTGCTTGGTGTTATGACATTTTGAACATGTTTTAGCCTGGTTATCCTTTGATTTTTTAAAAAAAATGTAAATCAGGAATAGATCACAGAGAGGATGTAGCTAAGTTGTAAGCATGTTTTCCCTTTCCAGGAGCAGTCATTAGCTTTGTATTCCTGCATGGAAAGCAGGAAACGGGGAGCTGGAGCTGTGTAATTTTATTGATTTTGGTCTGGCACAATGAACTTCTCGGTTTCCTCTTTCTTGAGCGTTGGTTGCTTGGATTTTTAACTCTGGACAGGGGTCCTGGGACACCAATAGTGAGCAAGGAGCTGGGAATTTAAACAGAAATGCAGAGATTGACAGGACATTCAGCAGATGCTGCCAAACAACCCAATGGGCAGAGGCAGCACACAGAAATACTGAGATTTTTCATATTAATTGAAAGTGGTTTTAGCATATGAAGAGAAGTTTCCCAAATTAGGGTCGTTCCCAAGTGCTCCTATTTTATCTGCCTCCCATGAGCTCCGTGGTGGGGTTTTCTGCCAGCTGCTGGAAGGTTTTCCTGCTCATTGCAGGGGGATTGGACTGGATCATCTTTAAAGGTTCTTTCCAACTGAAACCATTCCATGATTCCTGTAAGGAAGCCAGGGAAGGAGCAGGAAAATTGCTTCAGGACCTCATCTGCCATGGGTTCTGCCACATCATGTGGAGCAGAAGGTTTTAAAAAAATATATAAATTACAATTTTTAGAATAAATATAAATATAGATATTAATATAAACTCACAAATAAAACTATTAATATTATAATATCTGTAATTATCTATAATATTATACACTATATATATATATATAAATTATAATATATGTGTGTATCTTTCATAGATTTATAATATGCCAAAGTGGGGAGCAGGAAAAGGAGAGGGTGGAAAAGTATGCCTATCTCCAAGCAGCAATTGCATTTTGCTATCGGAGTTAAAAAAAGAGGACAAAAATTTAAAAAAAAAGAGAACAAATTTAGCTATTGTGTCTTCCTGACAGAGGAATCTTGCATCTCTCTGTACAGTAAGCAAGAAAGCAAAAATCTGATCATTCTGCTTTCAAATAATCACTTTAAAATAAACTTGGGGACAAACTTGGAAGTTCTTTAGTTTCCTGCATTATTGGACTGGCTCAGCCAATTTGTTAAGGGCTTGGGAGTCTTTGCTAAGCCATTAAACAAAATAAAAAAACAACTGCAAAAGGCTCTGTTCTCTTATTTGGTGCTCATTATAAGCTGCCACAGGGATACATCCTTCTCATCTAAGAGCAGGCAAAGCACAGCTGAATTTGCTGCCCCCAGGAACCTGCAAAACCATAAGAATTAAATGTTTATGCTTTTCACGTCCTGCACATGAAATATCGTTTGGTCTTGGAGGTGTTTGCAAAAAACATTGCACTTTGTGTTCTCTTCTAAACTGAAGCCAAAAGAAAATGAGGAAATATTTATAGATTTAAAAGCATTGTCTACAATTTAAAGCACTTGTGGCAGGTTGTAATTATCTTAAATGTATATATTTTGTAATTGCATTTGTTGGATTGAGTTCCAGTTTCCATGGTAAGATTCCCTGAGTGACTTTATGTCTTATAGATTTCCCAGCTTCTCCCTTTTTGTGTTTTATAGATAGTAGAGGAATAATATCAGCCCAAAGATCTGATACTGTAAATACACCTTTTAGCACTAATGCAGAATGTCAGAGTGTGATAAATGAGGGAAATAAAAGGTATTTTCATATAGATAGCAAAAATTGCCATGGAATTTTTCCCTCCTGGAAGTAATGGACTCTTTCCCCACTTATGCAGTTTCTAATTCCTAGTGTTAACTCTTCTGATACAATGAAAAAAAAAACATGTATGTGTGTGGGATGTGGAATGTGATACCTGATAAATCTCAAAAGTTCTTAATTTTCAGAGCCTTAGGAGATAAGAAATTTATGACCCTTATTTTTTGTGCTGGGATTTCTGGTTTTTAGAGGAGAAAGTAAATAGGATGATGGAATCACAGGAAGATTTGGGTTGGAAGGGACCTTAAAGGTCATATGGGGACCTTAAAGGTTGTCTAGTACAACACGACATGTCCATGGCAGGGACACCTTCCCCTGTCCCAGCTGCTCCAGCCCCAATGTCCAGCCTGGCCTTGGGCACTGCCAGGGATCCAGGGGCAGCCCCAGCTGCTCTGGGCACCTGTGCCAGGGCCTGCCCACCCTGCCAGGAACAATTCCTGCCCCAAATCCCATCCAGCCCTGCCCTCTGGCACTGGGAGCCATTCCCTGTGTCCTGTCCCTCCATCCCTTGTCCCCAGTCCCTCTCCAGCTCTCCTGGAGCCCCTTCAGGCCCTGTCTGAGCTCTCCCTGGAGCTTCTCCTCTCCAGGTGAACTCTCCCAGCCTGTCCCAGAGCAGAGGGGCTCCATCTCCCTCATCATCACCTTTGTGGCCTCCTGAGCACTTTTTCCAGCAGCTCCATGTCCATATCCTGCCCCAGAGCTGGACATGCTGCTCCAGGTGGGGTCTCTCCAAAGTGGGCCTTGCTCTGACAGCAAACCACTGACATCAGTGGTTTTTAGCATACTTTAAAACTGTGCATGAAAAAATGATCCCAAATGGCCCCTTGGTAGAATCCTCTGTCAAATCACTGAATCTGGTTTGACTTGACTTCTCTGTCTCCAAACTGAAGGCCAGGCAGCTAATTCTGAAATCTGTGAGGGGAGGGTTTTTATTTAGCTCCCTGTGGAATGTCAGGAGCCACGTTGCATACAACTAAACACAAGCCATAAGTCTCCTCATAATTATTATTTTTTTCCTTTCTATCTTACCAATTTCTACCCATTTCAGCTCTGCACAGGCCTAGGTCACCTTGGCCACAGGCAAAGCTGAGCCTGTTGCAGGGCTGGCTTTAGCAAAGTTAATACCAGCTCTGGAGGTCCTGGAAACCACTTTGCTGGGTTAAACAAACCTGCCTATTTCAGTCTGGCCCTGTCAGGATATAATTTAAAACTCTGAAACCAGAGAAGCAAAATGACCCCTTTTGGTTCTGTTTCTTGTGATGATCTCTATCCTCCCAACAGTGGATTTAGGCACTGGATACAGCTGAAAATGCAGTTCTGTTTCCAAACAGCTTGATGCTGCTGCTTTGAGTTCATTTTCACTCCTTTCCTTATCTGTAGATATTTCCCTTTATTTCTACAATGTAATTGCTAGATTTTATTTAAAGTTGTATGTGCTGATCTCATTTATGTATCTCAATCCAATAAAATCCTTTATTTTTTAGAGAGAGCTGCAAAGACAGATGAGTTAGGATTCTCCATTCCATCAGTTTCCTGGTCTTCAAATGCAATAAGAAATAACTTGGAGTCTTCTCTCTCAGTCCCAAAAGGGAAAAGCTCACAGCTCTGCAGTGAGATCACAGCCCAAAGGAAAGGGGGATGTAGCAATAATTAAGATTTTGCTCAGTGACAGCTCCTTTGCATTCAAATTTCAGAGTGGATATCCCACCAAAGGTGAACAAATCTCCAAATGTATCTTCTCCACAAGGATTTCAGGAATAAAAATGGGTTGAGGCTAGATATCATTATTATTATTATTAGACAGTATTCCCAACACCATCCCCATGTTGACAGGGATCTGTTAATCCCTAAACTATCCTTCCTTTTCTTTTTCTCAATGGGGATCAATGTGATTTAAAAATTAAAAAAAAAAATAAAAACATGTTCTACTTAAAGTAGTTTTACTGCAGGACTTTTCTGACTCAGAAATAGTTTGCTGTGCCTTCATCTTCTAGTTAATCAAGTACTGATTTATTAATTTCTTTTAATCTGCTTTATTAGTGAGAATTCTTGCTTGACCTTGACTTAATGTTTCACTAATTTCCTTCAGAATATTGAGATTTACTAACATCAATTCAAACCAAAACTCCTCAGCTCCAAGCAAGGAAGAAGCAAATTAAGGGGGAAAATTCCTTTCCTGTTTTTTTGATACATTTTGATGCAGATTTTGGATGTAAATCCTCTAAATAAGAGGGGAAAGTTATGGAGATTCCTACTTCAATCATCCTGAAGTTTGGCCTCTTAGGGTATCAGGGAAAAGCTTGTGTGCACTGATGAAATCTTCTCTTATGCCACAAAAAAAAATTACCAAAAAGGAAAACTCCAAATTGCAGTTTTAGGAGAGAAGTAGAAAACTTGGATCTGGAGAAAAGAAAGTAGAATCATAAAAATTTCTTCATGTGGTTTAAATAATGCCACTCTCATCAGGTCCATTTTGCATCCACAGTCAATAATTTTAAAGGGATCAATGTGGGAATAAGTTTTGGTACCAGCATAGAAATTATTTTCCTGGTTCTTAAGGAAGAGTTACAGCAAGTGGCTCCTCCTCAAACGTTCTGAGCAGGAGGCTCTGTACCCCCCACAAGGTGATTTTTTTGGTTATTCTCAGTGGAAAATATAAAGTAGTGCTCTAATATCTGTCTTTATAGTCATTCCCATTTTATCCTGCGACTCAGTTGTGAAAATATTGATTGTAAAGGGAGGGTATCACCGTGTTTCATGGGATTTAAAATGAACTTCAAAGGGTTTGTGGCAGAAAAGTGCATAAACTTCAGGGAAGACTCCACAGCCACTGCAAGATAAACACAACAAAAGCCCTAACAAAAAAATCTGAATTAATTTCACAGGAATATGGATTAAGAGAAGAGGAGGAATAACCAAAACACAAACCTCAAATGCCCTTTCTGAAAGAGACTCCTTTTTCTTTACCATTAGGAATTTATAATTTCAAGTGTTTCTGTTTGTAGTCACCCTAGCACCTGTGCAGTGGGTAATTTTTGCTGTATTTGTGCTTATGAATTCCAGTCAGACTAAGAAAAAGTATAGTCTCATCTCCCCGCAGATGGAAAAGGGGGAAATGAGCCATTTGTTTGAAAGAAAAATCTGTGGTGAAGCAAGATTCTGAACCTGGGTCTTGTGCAAAGCATCCATAACTGGGGCCATTATTGTGCTCCATGAGAAGAAGTTTCAGCTTTAGGAATTCTCTGAGAGATTATTTTGTCTTGTAACAGCCTGTTCTATTCTGCAGCTGCTTTTTTAACTTTGCAACTTTACCACCATCCATTGACTGTCAAATAAGTACCACTGCGAACTCATGAATAAACATAGTTGTCATTTCCATATTAAGAGGGACTTCAGCTGAAAAGAATCCATTTGTGCCACTGCAATATCTTAATTATTTACTGTGTTATATTGTAATTAATTGTGGTTTACTCTCTCAAAACTCCGCATTCTGTAGATCTCACGGGTTTTGGAAGCAATGCACTAATATTAAAGTCATAATCAACATTGCTTCTAAATATTCATGCCAATAAATGACTCCCATGTGTTTGCTGAGTGCCAAGGATAGTCTGAAGCATTTATTTAGCATTCTAGTGGGATCTGGTTTCTGCAGAGTTCACAGAGATGCAGAATTTCAATGCTGTTGCTGGGAAAGCACGTTTGGATTCGCACGAGCAGGACACTTTGGATAAGGCAATGGTGTATCGCTCCCAGCCTGGGCTCAATAAAGCCTGAGAGCACTGGGGAGTTCTCAGCTAGTTCTCATTTGAACAATTTTGTTTAGTCTATGACAGCCTCCTAATAATTTAACTTTTTAATAAGCATTCCTAATTTTTCAAACAATTTGAAAATCACTGCATGCCAAGGGTGGGGATGCTCTGTCACAGCAATCACAAATTCAGACACATTCCTCAATAAATCAATTAAACACTAGAACCCCAAAATGATTCTTGCTGCAATTGGCCTGACACAAATCTCCAGAAAAGCATCTTGAGTGTATGGGGGAACAGCTGATTTATGGAGCTACTGTTGGAATTTCAAACAAGGAAATGCTGTCTTGCAATCCAGTGAGTTTGTTTAATGAAATGTAAGTTAAATGTAAACAGTTTTAAAATATATGTGAGCTAAGTCTTTCAGATCAAGGGTAGCCAGCATATTGCAAACTGTGCTTTCTCCTTGGAAGTGGTTTCCAGAGCCTGTGGAGGTGCATTGCCTCTTCCTGCAAGTTTTTAGGCCTCCACTTCTCCAGATCCTGTCTCACAGCTCACCCAAAAAATTATTTGGTTTACCTTTGGATGCTTGAGATGAAAAAGAACTTAGTTTCTATAATCAGGGGAAAGGCAGTATGAAGATTGCACACAGTCATGATGGTGCTTGAAAATGCAATCCAGATGTCCTGGTCCATGCTGGAGTGCAACTGGGATTTCTGTGGGCTCTGTTGCTGATGTCTTGTTTAGAAAGTTCTCTTAAATACTTGTATATGCATAAATACTTTGTCTATTGTTGTCACAGAGATGCTTGATAATACTGTTGACTGTATTTTTATTGATATTTCAATTTTTTTGCACTTGACAATTCTTACGTATCCCTTTCAACTCAGCTTATTCTATGATCTTAATTGCTGCAACACCACTTTAAGCTGACTATTTAACTTAATTATGCCTTAGGAAAAGCTTGAAATACATCTTGGATATTAGGAAGGAATTGTTCCCTGGCAGGGTGGGCAGGCCCTGGCACTGGATCCCTGGCAGTGTCCAAGACCAGGCTGGACATTGGGGTTTGGAGCAGCCTGGGACAGGGGAAGGTGTCCCTGCCTGTGGGAACTCAATGGTTCTTAAGACCCCTCCCAAGCCAAAACGTCCTTTGATCCCATGATGTGTCCATTTCCCTGGCAGAGCTGGGTGCAGGATGATGTGCTCTGGGTTTGGACTCAGTCAAGTCTGTTCTCCTTTTTCAGAACCACCCAGCAGTGCTGCAGTTTGTAATTCAAGCTGAAAATAAACATCTGGTCATCGATCTGGAGAGGAATGAGTAAGTACCCTGCTGCATGGTCACTTTGTACTCTTGGAAGAGACTTATAATTTTAAAATTGATGGTTTAAAATTACCCTGTTTTGTTACTGGTCCCCTATAAAGAATCCCCTAACAAGAGAGCTTTGTTCCTGTTTGGATTATGGGTATTTGTGCATTGCTGATAGAGAATGAATCTCCGTGGTTGTGTGCATTTATGTGGGGCTGAAAATGGACATGTTGCCTCTCAGGGTTTTCCTGTGTATTTCTTTTGGATTTGTCCTCCTTCCCTGTGGTAAGGCCTTTTATTTACAGTAATCTGGAATATCCTACAATCTCTGGAATTTTTTTGGGGAGGACTCATCCCTCCTAATGCTGCATCCATGATCTGCTCCATGCAGCGTCTATCAGGGGTGATGAGTCAAGACTTTGGGATTAACCCCTGCTGGAATGTTGACTGGAGCTCTCTGGGTTTGCTGCCAAGGGGCTGATGATGGGATTGTTGTGCTGTTCATGCAGGATCAACGCTGAGCTTGAGCCTGTGTTTGTGTGCATCTTTTCCATGTGCTCTTAGCACATCCTGCTCATGTCCATGAGATTTCAGAGAGGGATCAGGGACTGCTGTCGATGTGGTCCCGTGGGCAGAGTTGTTAAAGGGATACAAAGCCATACAGGAATGAAATCACTGCTCTGGAAATCCATGACAAATGGAAAAAGTCATCAAAGTCTTTGTCTACCCTGCAAGTGTTCAGTTCTCCTCTAAGAGAATCTCAAGGATATATGGTGGGAATACAGATAAGGACAACTGCATGCTGTTTGTCAAAGGCAAACCAAAGATCACTCTCAACCTAGGGAGAACTTTTTGTAACAGTTCCCAAGGACCTGTGAGTTCTGTAGGTTCCCCTACTGGGGAATCCAAGCCACAAAGGTATTTTTTTCAGTTTAAGAGCGAGAGTGGATGTGAGCGATGCAGTTTGATATGTTAGGAGGAAGGAATGTGCCTGCAAAATCAAATGTCCAGGGGAGGCCTGGGGACATCCTGCCTCAGGCTGGGGGTAGACAACATCAATGGAAAACCACGGGGCACCTCTTTAGTCCTCTGGAGTAAAACAACACAAAATCTTTTTAATCCCAGTCATTTGGATGAACCCTAACGTTACCCAGCTGTGATGAATTCCAGTTCACTTTATTATTCCACATCAAGCCCAAATCTTGAGCTTCCTTTAGATTATTTTTCATGCCCTTTAGCTGCTGAAAACCTGTCCTTGAATGGTGTGTAGATCCCCCATGCACAGGTTACTGTATTCCAGTAACTAGAGGAGAATTTAATTCCTTTAGTAAACAGGGATTTCGCTTTATATTCTCTTAATCTTTGTCGAAGGGTGTGCCTTCCTGCAGGAATGGGAAGTATGCAGCACTTGAGGAAACTATTTACATTCCATGTCAGCGATTAAAAGAACATAAAAACATAGAAAACCATAAAACTGCTAATACAGGCTTTGCTGAACATACCAAACTCTCTTGTACCTGTAATAAAGTCAGGTTTAGAAGGCTGTAAGATGCAATCTTAACCTCTTTTAGAAGCAGGGCTGGAAAATGCAATAAATTACCTCTATAGGTGTCTGACTGCATGGATTTGGAGATACTGAGATCTGCTCCTTAAGAAATATATTTTTCAATGATTATTTTTCCTTTGGGCTAAACTGGGATTATTTTTGTAGTTTGGGGGGGTGTCCAGCTGAAGATTTTCATTCTGGAAGAGCTGTGTGTGGTGCTGGCAACACAAGGTTCCTCATCCGAGCAGGAGCTTTGAGGCAGTGTTGTGGGATGGGGCAATCAGCCTTGCCTGGGTTTGGCATTTGTAGCACACAAGGCAGTTCACAGATCCCAAACCACAGGAAAAGATTGGTCATGGTCTTGAAAAATCATTTTGCCCTTTTCTTCAGAATTTCTGACTTTGATTTTCCTAAGAGATTACGCTCTGAGTGTTGCAAGTCCAAGCAGAAGTTTTCTCTGTGTGCACGTGTAGGTCAGTTTTTGTCTCTGTAAATCACACCAGGGGCTGGTCTGCAGGACTGGGCTGTGCTTTCCAGGGAAAACAATCCCAAGCTCTTTGTGCTTGCCTGTGGAAGTTGTGGTTGTGCTTCTGCCTGTAGTGCTGGTGTTGGGTTTGTCGTCACTGGCACAGGAGGTGAGGGGCATGAGCATCCTGCTGCTTCCAGGGGCTCTGCAGGGGCCTGGAGTGGGAAGTAATGCCCAGGAGAGAGATGAGAGCCTGCATTTCTGCAGAGCAAACATCTGATGGCAGCAGGCCAGGCTGGTCCTGGGGGTTCTGGACTCCAGAGGTGGGAAAAGCTCATCAAAAACCTGGGGAAAAGAGCAGGGTTCCCATCCCTCCTTCCTGGGAATCTCCAAGGATGCAGATGAGCCCCTGCTCCCTCTTCCTGATATTGGTGTTGAATTGGAAATTGGAATTTCTGAATGCTCAGAAAACATTGAGGCATTACTCACCTGCTGCAGGTAGGAGTGGAGAGAGAAACACAAACACCTTGTCTGGAGTTAAAAGTGGCAGCACAGGAAGCTCTGAGACGTGTGCTGTTATCTTGCTGTGGTTTCACATTGGAGAATGGTGGGGGTGGCGGTGCATGGGACCCCCAAATTACATAATTTCTGCATTGGGTCATGCCAAAAAAAACTTGGATGTGATTTTCCATGGTTAGGAGGAACAGCTGCTTTGAGTAGTCTTGACATTAAACTCCATTTATTGAAAACCTTTGAGATTTTCCAAACCTTGAGTTATATTTCAAAACATGATTCAGATGCATTAGGCAACCCCAAGTGGGGAGCAACGTGTGAAACCATCTGTTATCTGCGGAAATATTGAATGTCAGTTTGGTGTTTTCTGATATTTAGACTCATCAAAATGTGTTCACATGTACTGGGCAAGATGTTCTGAGTGACTTCTGCAAGAGTTACTGGTACCTGACTTCGCAGCCTAGGGCTTGAAATCTCGATGGCTTGCAGCTGTTGAGATTACTTTTGTGGATATTCATTAAATACTTTGGTGATTAATTTCCAGGCACGGCCCATTTGTAATTGCAACCCCAAAATTATTTGTGGTGGATTCAATTTGTCACAGGCAGAAAACCTGCGAGCAAGCTCACATTGCAAGTAACATTCCTTACCATGATTTAGCTGCAAAAGATGATTGCACTCTTGAGAACCTTCAGCTCTGTAGTACCTTAAATGTTTTAGAAACACTTGTCATATGGAGAGATTTCCAGAATCAGCAAAGCATCCATCAGCTGCAAAATAAACCACTTTTTGGAGCAGCTGACTGGGCTGGGGTGCATTACATCAGTAATACTGATGCTCTGCTGGTGTGCCAGCGACAGTAATGTATGCACTTAGAAATCCCTTGGAAGTTGATTGCAGCATGTGGGTCTTAGAGGGAAGCAGTTCACGGCTGTGTCAGTGAAACAGAGCCCCTGTAAGATTAAATCTGAGCTGGAGAGTGGAACAGTCTGTGGCTACTGGCTGTTTGTCTGTGCCTGGAAATGTTTTGCACTCTGTCAGGGCTGGGTCTGTACACAGCAAAGCTCTTAAGTGTTCTTTTCACTTTAAACACGTGAGAGGTCCAGGTAAAGCCGGCGGAATTACTGATTTTCAAAATTAATTTCATGCTTACATGATCTGCTGACAAAGGTCGTAATTATGAATGTCAGAGAAATGTAACACTGAGGAGATGCTGGGGGACTTTCCCAGCGCTCACTCCTGTGTGTACCTGAGGCTGGGGGTATCACAGAAGGATAAAAGTCTGAGATAAGCATATGAGGGTGAGTATGGAGGGGGATGGCTTTGTCCCTGAGGACATCAAGAACATCCCAGGTATGTCCTGGACAGTTTCCTTCTGCCAGGATTGCGTTGTCCAGCTTTGCAGAGGGAGCAGTGAGGGTGACATCAGTGTGGTTGTGGCTGGTGGGCCACTGGCAGTGTCCATTGGAACATGGAAATGGAAAGAAAAAGCTGGAATATTTTAGAGGAGCAGAGTTCACTCTTCATTTCCCCATCATTTTATGCTCCTTTTCGTCAGGTTTATAGCCCAGCCTTAACAAAGCAATATAAAAAAGGCAATATATGAGGTTACATTGCTGCCTTTTATTCCCTCTGTAAAAATTCTTCAATTTTATCAGGAGACAAAATCCACCTCAGGCCACGGTATAAGCCTCCATCTTATCCTTTAATAAGCCTCCATCAATCCCTTAGGATCCCAGAGATCTCCAGGGGTTTAGGTCATCTCTGATTGTCCCCCTTGCACATTTTCCACTTCTTCTGCAGACACAGTAGCCAGGAGGGGTTGGGACTGAGGAGGCTCCAGCAGAATTCCCTGGGCTGGAAATCAGGCAGTAGCCATCTTCATGCACAGTGCTGATGTGTCCAGTTCCAGTGAGGCTTCAAGAGTTCAGCAATATTTTGTTTTCTCTTTTGGTTAAAAGAAAAGAAGTCATTCTCTCCACTTTTCTGCCTGACCTCCCTGAATGGGAACGCTGATTGGTGTGCAAGTGGCATTGGAGCTGGATTAATTTATCAGGGAAACAACCCATTCCCAGTGCCAAAGAAAATAGCTGACAGGATTTGTTAATGAACTGACATGCTTCTATAGAATCAATGGCTTGAAATACGGAGAGAGAAACAAATCTAAACAAACAAACCCCAAACAGAGAGCTGGGACCTGTCAGAATATTCTTGCTATTATAATTCTGTGCTGTGTCTTAGCCAAAAAACTGTGACCTCAGCCTGGTTTATCTGCAAGTGCTGGAGCTGGCAGCTGTACTGCAGCATTTCAGCCTGAGCTGACAGTTGGGATTTCACTAGAATTGAAGTAAAAAGTTTCATTTTACTGGAAGGAACCGTTTTTCCCCCTTCTACAATGGCGACAGTCAGATGGTCTAAACCACACCGAAATAAGGCAATTCAGCTACCAGAGCTACAGTAAGAATGGGATCAGTCTGTGGCTCTAAGGATACAGGTATTTCTCACAGGTTTGTGGTATAAAAATTAAATATTTAGAATGGGCATTGAGAAGCAAAGATTTGTTCTATGTTTTTTAGCAATGCTAGTCGAGGTTGTGTGGTCAGGGCTACCTCTGGCTGTGTCATTGTGGAGTGAAAGGGTTCAGTCCCATCAGGAGAGAAATTGCTGCTTTTTTGGTCTGTTTTTTATCTTCTTAGAATCATAGGAAGTCTTGGGTTGAAAGGGACCTTAAAGATCCCCTAGTTCTAACCCCCACAAACATGAGGAGCTCCAAGTCCTTGCACGAACACCCCAAAAGAAAGGAACAGTGCAAAAAGGTATTTATATGCTGATACAACATGCTGGAAGGGGAGAAGATAAAAAGACTCAGAAATACAAATTCTGAGACATTTTTGTGGCTGTCACAATGTCTGTCAAGCTCAACCTTCTCTTCCCATGCCCACAAAGCAGCAGGATAACAGGGCTCTGCCAAATTCCCTGGAGAGAAGAGAGGGCTGTGTCTTACCCACATCCCAAACCCTGGTTTTGGGGTCAGGGGAGTCAGTGATGCCCTGCAGCCTGGGCATGAGGGAAGGACTGAGGGACCAAACCCTTTTCTCTGGGAAAACTGAGATGTGGGAAGTTTCATGTTTGTGTGTGTTCTGCAGAGCTACAGACCTCGTTCACACAGCAAGCAAAATCCGTCTGCTGGGTGGGCCAGGTGCTGCCTTCTCTGCACAAGAGTTTTCCGCAGTTTCCAGAGTCTCAAGCTGGCAGCTTTGAGCCAAGTGAACCCAAGATTTTTACTTTATCACTCTGTAAGTCAGAGCAATCCTGAGCTGGCCCTTCCAATTAAAGACATAACAGTAATAGGCAAATGTTAATAAATTTAATAAAGAATTAGCCCGCTTTAGGTTCCACTCTCTGAATGCATTGCAGCAGTAGACTCCAGTATTTTCTGAGCTGTGTTTTAACCTCCCTTTACAGTGCAGAATGTGAGGTTTTCAGCAGAGAGGTCGGGAGGAGAGCTGGCTATGGGGAAAGAGCAGGAATGCTGTTCCCTCCCTGTGCAGGCAGCTCAGCCCCAGCACCGTGACAGTGAGCACACGTG
This sequence comes from Pseudopodoces humilis, assembly GCF_049639895.1. Classification (NCBI taxonomy): domain Eukaryota; kingdom Metazoa; phylum Chordata; class Aves; order Passeriformes; family Paridae; genus Pseudopodoces; species Pseudopodoces humilis. The sequence goes on along the minus strand of NC_142208.1, from coordinate 33,595,388 downwards.
CAGTCCTCTAGGAGAGAAAACCCAGAACTGGGGGGGAGACAGGAGATAAAATCCTTCTGGAAACCTCTCAATCTCCTGCTGATAGTGCAGCCCACGTGGCGAGGAGCGCCGCGTGTCCCAGGTCCTTGCGCAGGTTGGCAGGAAAAGGATGGGAGGCTCCAGCTGGAGCCAGGCTTGGCTCACAAACCTCCCGAGGGTTCCTCACGTGGTTTTTCTATCTGCTCCTTGGGCAGGTTTCAGAATCTTTGTGCTTGTTGGTTGGGTTTTTTTATAAAATTTGTTCCTGACAAGAGTGAGCAGCATCTGAAAGCAGCAAGGGGGAAATGCTGAGCTCTGCTCTGCGGCCCCAGTGCCCCGACACTGCCCGGGGTATTTGAGCTCCTTCTCACAACACCTGTAAAGAGACCAGGCCAGACCCAAAAGGATTCTCCTGGTTTTCAGAAACGCTTGTGGATATTGTTTTCTGGCTTCAGAAACACTGGGAGGGCTTAAATAAGTTTTCAAATCACAGCTGAGGGTGGTGAGGTGTCCAGAGCAGCTGGGGCTGCCCCTGGATCCCTGGCAGTGCCCAAGGCCAGGCTGGACATTGCGGCTGGAGCACCTGGGACAGGGGAAAGTGTCCTTGCCATGGCTGGGGTGGAATGAGGTGATCTTTAAGGTCCCTTCCAACCCAAACCATTCAATGATTTTATGATTCAGACCCTTCTTTGACTTTGCCCCCTGGGATTTTAGCTGGGGGTTGGATGTAGCAGAAGGGAGGAACAGGAGCAGGGAGAGGAAAACCTGGCAATGTGTGTCCATGTCATAACAAAATGGGAAGAGATATCACAAAAAAAAATAAAAAAAAATTCAAAAAGCAAGATTCAAGGTTTAAGATTGTTTTTATCATGTCTTTTATTCTAATACTTGAGATTTATGTCCTCAAGTTTTTTCTGCTTTGTCACAAGTTTTTTTTTTTTAAAAAAACCAACAAACCAACCAAAAGCAAAGTCCTGATAATATTGTCACAGTCATGCTCAAATCCTAAGGCTTGGCAGCTTTGCCATGCTGTGGTCATGGAGTTTAGATAAAAGTTTCCCCCTCACATGTGCCCCATATGATTTGTGTTTTGAGGTCCTGGGATATGGTTCTTCTAAGGCTATATCCCTGTAGAGTTAGAAGAAAAAATTGGTGTCACAAATTGAGCGTAGGGACTTTTAAGGGGCTAAGGAGACACCGGTCATGCTGTTCTCATGAAGAGTTCATATCTTAGTTTCCTTTGAAGGTTTCAGTCAGGAACTGAGTGCAGGAGCTTCCACAAAAATGTTCATCTAACCTGTCTCTCTTTTATCTTTTTTTTTCTCTTCCTTCTTTATTTTCTCTTTTTCCCCCCTTTTGCAGTCTCCCTTGAGAGGGATTTCCAGGTGTGTATGAATTTCCATAGGCACAGTAGGGCAGCCTTCAGCATTTCAAGCATTTCTTTCCTGCCAGGGCTGCAGGGAAAGCGGCCAACGTGCACAGACCCCTCTCTAAAAACCTTGGGGTGCCCCTCTGCCACAAAATCCATGGAAAGAAGAGGGAAAGCAGGGGAAGGGAGTGAACGTGTGTCCATGGCAGAGTGTGATTCCTGGATGTTTCTCTGGGCAGGATCCCATTCAACATCCCTGATGTAACGGCTCCTTTTCCATGCGTGACTCAGGCTGCAGGCATGTCTGCTCCAGCTGCCTCTCTGCACCTACTGGGGAAGGTCTGCCTCCTCAAAACATAAAAAAAGGGTAAGGAAAAGATAGAATAAGAATTAAAAAAGAAAAATAATTAGGGAAGAAAGAGAGAAAGAGGCAGGTGAAAGGTATTTGAGGACAAGATTTTTCTGTGTATGGGGTGGAATTCAGAGGAGAAGCAGACACTCAGCTGGATGCTGGATTTGAGACTCTTTCCAGAAAATGTCAGTTCCTTTCCAAGTGACAGAGCAGTTTCTCAGGGCTCCAAGGATGGCAGAAAGTGCTGCTGGAGGAATCCAAACCCATCCCTGCCTGCAGAGCGTGCAGGTCCAGGAGATGCTCGTGCCCTGTCCAGCCCATCTCCCACCACCCCGCAGGGAAGGAGGGATCCCCACATTTATGCATCTCATTTCCTCCCAGCAGAGCCTCAGGGATGAATTTGTTCACATTTTCAGAGCCTCGAGGATGAATTTGTTCACATTTTGAAGATGAAAAGCAGCGAAGTGTTGCGATATCAGCCAAGAGGGCTGATGCAAAAAGCAGAGCCTATATGAGGAGTGGGGAAGAAATACATATATGGAAACATAAGCTTGGCAAGAGGGTGCTTTTTTCCCCCCTTCTTTGATGTCTGGCCTCAGTAATCCAGACAGATTCCTTCAAAAAATGGGTCCAATTTATTCCTGTGCTTTTATCTTGCTACCTGCTCCTCATTGATTTGAAGTAGCTGTGAAAAGCCCGAGTACCTGGCTGTGTGTGGAAGTGTGCCTTTTGTAGGAATAAGGGAATGTGAGAACACTGGAATGGTCACCTAGAATGGGACTATTCCTGGCAATCTGTGCTTCCCAGTCCTCCCAGGAGGGAAGCAGAACTTGCCTGGTCCTTCATCTGCCCCACATATTTGAAGTGTCTTGGTGTTGCTCGGTCCAGGAAAAGCAGTGTCCTGTTCCTATCTGATACTCTTCCTTTCCCTAAGGGAAACAAGAGTTATGTTCACTTACAGCCCCAGTTAGGGTTCAGTTTCAATGCAGTCTTTCTCATGTTACATATTTTATCTGCCCAGCATATTCTGTTACAGATTATGTATTAAAAGGTCATGTTTTATTACCGTTTTTTCCTGTAAAAAGAAAGAATAAGGAGATGTATCTCCTGTGCTCTGATAATAAAACATATAAACTTTTGGCTTCAGGAAAGCTGTATGTGACATTTAGGAATAAAAAAGCAAGCTCCATCACCAAATTAATCAGGAATGCTTACATACAGCCCACTCTGACTTCAGGGGAATGGCTTCCCACATCAGAAGTGAATGTGATACATTTGAACGTTAGTTTTACTCTGGATAATAGATAAAGAAAAAAAAATACACAACTGGATGGGAATTAGGAAATGGAAGTAGAAATATTTTTACAACTTAGCCTGAAAACCATGGAAATGACAGTTTTCTTTACATTACACACAGCCCCTCAAATCCAGCTCACAATCTGTCAGCTGTGCCTTGTGCTGACGTGGTTTGCAGACAGCTTCTGCCTTTTCTCCTCAGCGCTGCTGGGCCTTGCCTGCACTTTGTGCCCTCCATCCCTCTCCCCCTCCCAAGCCATCGGTGAAGCAAACTCCCCATTCCCCCAGGCACCCCCCAAACCCATTTATTCCTGCTCTAATTGAACAGCAAGACAGTAAATGCCTTATCAGTTTTGAAACAGCGGGCTGGATAATTCCAAGCAGATGTCTCCCTCTCCTCAATCACAACATCAGTTATGGCTTGGTCAGTCTTGATTAGCTGATTCTTACATAATGAGGAGCTGCAGTTAATGGCCACTTCTCTGTGGGCTGAACATGCTGAAAGGAGCAGCTTTGCCCCTGGAGAACAAGAGGCTGATGAGGCAGTGAAATCAAGCTCAATGGAATGAGGCTGCATTATGAGTCATTAGGAGGGATGACGCTCTGGTAACAGATGAAATATCTCTGATGGAGACCAGTTGTAAAAGCACAACTCGGTGCTTAATAAATGTGTTGGGGTGACTCAGAAAGCTCACATTTGTCTCTCAGCAGCGTTTCCTGTGTTGGATGTGTCCCCTGGCTGGGTCTGGGCTTTGAAAGGGACACCCTTACACTCACTGCATGAAAGATGACTCCACCATAAATATGAAGAGTGATCAGACCCCTTGCGTTTGGCTGAAAAATGGGAAAATCTCCCATGAAGGACAGGGTGCCTGTAAGGTGTAGTATAATTTGACTAGATTTAAAGCTCATCTGGTTGAAAACTGGGTTGTTGGAAGCTACAACAGTTTAACAAGTTCCACAAAACTCTTTAACAGCTTTTAATTGGACAAATAAAAATCTAACCTGGGAAAAAGCAGGGATTCTGGCTACACAAGGAATGAAAGTTTGAATGTATCTTTTACCCCTACATAAACAGCAAAAAAAAACCCCAAATACAAATAAATAATATCACATTATTAGCTGGGTGATAGTGTTGAGGTAGCATAAAACCCAGCAGTGATTGCAACATAAATGCTTCTAAAACAAAAATATTTGGGGAGGAGAGGAGTGGGTGTGCTAGAAAGGTTCAATTGTTTTATTAGAGAAGTGGGTAGTTATTTGTGTCTTCAGAAAACAAAGCAGTCAGGAGCAAGTAGCTGCTGTTTTCACTTGCTTTTGGGTTAGATTAATCTTTGTTCATAGAGGAGCTGCATCATCATTAAAATCTTCCTCACTTTGTTTTTTGGATGAAAATTGTGGCAAATTAATGTATTTCCAAAGGATTCTGTGGGTAATGTTCAAGCAGGGCATGCATTTGACTTCCTTTGAGCTCAGAGGCCTGGTGATCTGATGTAAAAGGAAAACAAGGGTAGTTCTTGTTAAGATGTTTTTACTTGGTAGCACCTGTTTGATCTTGTTACCCAATAAGTGCTGTTATTTTCTGAAGAAGAATATGGATTTTTATACTAATTTAGAGGAGTATCCATCTAAATTGTAGTAGGTCCTTGGGAAGATTTGTGGGTGCCTCAGTGTAAGGATGGGTTTATGTCAATAAAGTTTGCCCAACCTGTCCTGCAAGAAACCAACATTTTCCTGAGCTTAGCAATTCCTGGAAGAAAAATACTCAGCATTGTCTGGGCAGTATCAGAGGAACTGCTTTATTTTAGATTTTCCAGGGTGTGAATTCATCTGTTTCATTGTCACACCACCTAATAATTTAATTCAGATCAGTGGTGCAGTCTGTCCTTCCTGCAGCACAGCTGGTATTGTTATGCACCCAAAATATCTGAATAATAGGGAGAGAGAGCACCTTCCTTTGTTCCAGTGCCCCAGGGGCAGCAGCAGTGTCCCCCCAGAGAGCCCCAAGGTCTTGGGGGCCAGCACTGAGTCCCCAGCAGCAAAAAAAGTACCAGCAACAAATATATATATTTTTATATAAGTAATGAATTCACTTAGTAGGAAAGGGCAGGGTAGAGAATGAATTGTTTAACAGATTAATGTGAATGTCTTTTATATTTTATAAACCTCTTAATTCCCTGGTGTGCTGAGGCAGGTTTTGTTTATGTACATGGAAACACAGAATCTTTTCCAGTCCCTGTGCAAGTAACACAGAATTGGACTTCATTATGTTGGCTAATTTAACAAGTCCTGGGAGGCTTTTTGTTTCTGGGGAATCGAGGAGGAGCCATGAGGCCAGAAGTGCTGCAGCAGCACAATCTCTTGGAATGAAATAATCTGCCTTTGCTTTTGGAGCTCTCCAGGAAAGCTTTGCCTGTGAGGCCTGAGCTCAAAGATTTGGGGCAAAATCCAACTTTTCTCTGGGCTACCTGGGCAGGCAGGAGCCTCAGTGGCCATCTCCACACTGCAGCACACTCTGAGACTGGTTCCTCAACAGAGAGTTGGAAGGATGGAGTTTTCGTGGGGCTCTGAGCTTTAATGAAGGATTTGGAGATCTTTTCTTTGCAATGAAAAGCATTAAAATTCTGAGTCTGGGAATTTATTTCTCTCTCATAACTAGTGGATAATCATGGTGCTGAGAAGCAGGGCATTTAAAACTGCTGATATTATTGCTGCCATGCCAGTTAAACAGAACTAATGCAAGCATTGCATAAATATTTTAATAGCTTTTTACTGTATTTCTTTAGAAAATGTTTAAAGAGCCACCTAATGTCAGGCAGAGATACTTCCTGAGTAAACCCTTGTTAATTCTCTTTTAATGGCTTTATTAACATTGTGTAATTGAATATTGATACATTTAGCAGCCCTTTAAGCATCCTGTTTTATTGAGGTGTTGCACTCACATATTGATAAGTAGCACAATGTTAGAGCACTGATTAATTGCATCTTTGCTTAGTTCTCCTTGAACTGGTTCAACATGAAAGATGAAACATAGGTACAGCAGAGCTGTCATTTTTATCAGCTTGATGTATTTTATATGCACAGTTTGTAGCCCTTAATTGAGCTTCATTTTGATTCCCAGTCTGCCCAGTTAGTACGAGTATGATCACACTGCCAGAGATAGGGGAGTCTAAATATTTTACTCTGTGAAATGTTCTATCTTTTATCTCTTCTCTTATGAATAATTTACTTGTTGGTACAGCTTCAGAAGTGAATCCTGTTCTGCAAAAACATATATATTTTACAGGGAAAAGCAAGGATTACAGTGATATTAGCTTTCTCCTTGAAAACTCTCCTCACAATATCAGAAATCAGAGGAGGATGCCTTGCCTTGTGTTCATGCTCTTAATTGCAGTGGGTTTTCTGTTTTCCTTCCATCAGAAGCTCTGGCATTACCATTCATATTTAATCATAGCATGGCTGCTTTTCTCGTCTCCAGTGTTCCCCTTTGCTTCTTTATGCATATTTTTTACACAGTTCAAGCAGGGTGAAAATTTATCCAAGAGCAGAGGGAGCATGGAAGATCAAGTAGTGTCTGCAAACCACATCTCCAGGGCTTTTGCCAGTGCTGGAATTTGCATATGAGCTGTGGTGAATTTTCTAGGTCTTCCTGTGTTTATTCTTAACCTAGTGTTAAGACAATTAGAAAGGAAATAAAATTCCTCTTTTGTTGGCTTCCACAGAATCCTCTTATTAGAGGTTGTGTGGTCAGGCTCTGCTTCCAGGGAACAGGGACAGGATGAGAGGAAATGGCCTCAAGCTGTGCCAGAGGAGGGTCAGGTTGGACATCAGGAGGAATTCCTTCCTGGAAAGAATGATTTGACATTGGAAGGGGCTGCCCAGAGAGGTGTCCAAGGAACACCTGGATGTGATGGCAGAGATAAAAGAGGCTGAGATAAGAAAGACACACACATTGAAATCTTCTATGGAAAAACCTCCCTTGCCCAGCAAGGTTGCAGAGGAGCTGCTGGAAATGAAAACAGAGTTGCTGTGGTGAGCCCTGGAAGTCAGATGACACATGTGCCCAGCTGGATGCTGAAAGCTGCTCTGGTTTTCACTCCTGGAGGGATTCTGAGATCAGAATTTATCAGGGAGGGATTATTGGAATCCAGAGATAAGGAAAAATTAAGATCATGTCTCAGAGTGAGCAAAAGATGAGTGTCAAGGATGGGATTGACCGCGCTGATAGGGCTAAAACAGCATTCCTTTAACCCTGGCAGTTGCACACCAGCTTTGAGATTGAATGCCCAGCTGGGATTGGAAGAGAAGGCTGGGAAACTGTTTCTCCCTTCAGGAAATTAAATCAGGAAAGGAGCATAAGGAAACCAATATATGTTCATTCCTGACTGAAATTTGTACAGGATGCATAGGTTGGGTGGTGGGGATACATTGCTCAATTAAGGTCACCTGAATTTGCAAAGCTGTGTTAATGTCAGTGATGAGCAATTCCTGTGGCTTCTGCATATCAAGATTTTCCTGTTCCCTAAATAAAAAGATGTTTTGGAAGAAGAATAAGTAGGGAGGAAGACAGCAGGTGGAAATGGGAGAGACCAAATTGATCACAGGAGAGACCCTTTGCTTACAGAACTTGTGGTAAAGGGAAAACTGCTGGAAAATCCCTCATCAAAGAGAGGTAAAACAAAGCCACTTGTGTGCTTCATTCCTGACAGGATTTCCTAAAGGGAAAGACACTTCCAAGGATGGGGCAGCCACAGCTTTTCTGGGTAACCTGTGCCAGGGCCTCTCCACCCTCACTGGGAGGAATTTTTTTCTCATCTCTAATTTAAATTTACCCTCTTTCGGTGGCAAACGAATAAAGACCAGGCAATGGTGTTGGGTTGAAATTTGGTCAGGGAAAAATCAGGAAATTTGATTCTTAGAAAGAAATTTAGGATGTGATTTAAGTTTAATATTAGCCAGCTTTGGAGCTTGGAAACCTCTGTGCTTTTTATCAACTGTGTGTGTTTGGTTCAGAGGGGAATGGGAACTGCACCCAGACACCCTTAGAGAACAACTATGTTGAACTATATAGAACTAATATTCTATATTCACTAATAACTATATAGAACTAATAACTATATAGAACTAATGTTCTATATTCAGATATTTTAGCAAAAGTAAATTCTCATTTTTTTCCATGTATTACTCATGTCATTGCATGAATCATTGCAAAAGATATGGAGAGGAGAATAGAAAAAAAAGTTAAATTGGGAAGGCCTAGTATTTTTCATACATTGCCAGTTATGACATTTAATCTTAATTGTGTCTGAATCGGACTGATTTTCCAATTGCCTGAGTTTAGCAAGAGTTATGTTGTTGCTAGGACACAGAGACTTCATGTGATATAACTGTCATCAACCTAAAAGAATGATTTTAAAGTCTGAATCTTAGATTTACACTCACAAGTGCGTTTTGAGCAGTGATATCCTAATGCAGAAGGATTAGATTACAGTATCCTTATTCTGAAAGAAAGGCATCGAGCAGTGGCTAAGAAATGTCTCATTTTTTAATCTCTCTGTGGATAAACGGGAAAGAGGAGCATGTCCACCCTTGTGGTCATTTCCTGTGGTTCCTTAGTCATGGTTTGTTTGGCCTTTTCATGTTTTCAGTGGTGAATTTGGTCTGTTTTGGTTTTATTCTGTTCCATGAGGTGTCCCAGCCCTGTCCATTTCTGCCCGTGGTTTGCTGCCTCCTTTTGAAAATGAATCATTTCTTTTTGGGCACAGTCACAGCTCCTTGGCTGGCTCTGCATCCCCTCCAAGGCCACCTCTTAATGTCATGGCCTTGGGGAATTCAGTGCTTGTGTTCATGTGGGCCTTGCACCATCCACATCGTAATTCCAACTCCTAATTCCATAGTGGTGACTTCCCAGGCCAACCTCTGGGATGTTTTTTATGGAAAGATTTGAGGCTGTGGGTTTTATGAATCAACTGAGCGCCTTTAGCAGCAGCACCACCTTCATTTCTGACCCTGTCAGCCCTGAAAGTCCACAGCAGAATTTCTGGGAAGATGTAGAATGTGAGGTCCTTGCCAGGTGTGATTCATGTCCCTAAAGCCACCAAAGCTCTGCAGGTGGCTTAGATGGAGAATTGCTTCCCCTAAATGAGGTAAATTAACCTCTCCAGTGCTAATTGGGTTGAGCTATTTATAACTGTGAGCCAGCTCTTACAGCAGGTCACAGCTCTGGGTGCATTGCAAGACTCCAAATGTTGTCCTGGGTGACCTGAAAGGTCTTTTATTAATCCTGAGAGATAACTAGCATGGAAATGAACTCATTAGGACTCAGATGTTAGTTAGGAATCATCCAAATTATGGCCACGTTTGGGTCCCAGTGAGTTCACACCACAGGATCCCCTCAGTCACATTTATTGTCACTACATGGTCAGGAAATCTGTGGGATGGCAGGAGTGGAGCTGGGAAATCCTTTGGTTTCTTACTCTTCTGTTCTGAAGACAAAGACATTTCTGGATAGAGCCACTTGAATGTTTTTTTTCTTTTCTTCTGAGAAAATACTTTATAGGAATGCAGTCATTTTTTCTTTGTGAAGTATTGTAGAGACTGTCATAACAAAAAATGGGATTGCTGGACAAAACCCTCAAGCTAACAAATTATTCAAAGTGCAGGGTATGGGCTCCAAAATAATCATCAATTTGAAATGAGTATGGAATTATTAAGGTTGGAAAGTCCTCCAAGATCATCAAGTGCAACCATTAAGGCCACACTAACCCATGTCCCCAAGCACATGGGATATAAAATAAGAGATTCATTTAGACCATGTTTAAACATTTAATTTCCCAACTTTATAGAGAATTTTATTTTTGTAGCTAAAACTTTTGCTGACTATCCACTTTTTTTTTTTTGTTGGAATTTAATATTTCGACATAGGAAGGCGGTGCAAGGCCAAGGCCACTGCAGTGTGTGATGAGCACAGTTGGAATGTGATTCATCTCCTGAGTTTATGATAAACTGTAAGAAGTTTGAAATTTATGAGAGCAGAAGACAATGAGTATTTTACAAGGGCCATTTAGGACTGTCATTTGCATGAAATTAACGATGGTCCCTTATAAATTTATGTATGAAGTTCTGACAATCCACATCATTTTGGAGACAGAGATTTAGAGGGTGATACTGGAATAACATTTTGTAGATATATTGCTAGATCAAAGTCTGTTGATATTAATATGAAATTTCAGTTTTCTTTATCTTTTACAAGGGAATTTTTTTGCCCTGGAGGAGTCTCCAGTAATCAGTGGTTCAGCAGGATTTTAACAGGCCCAGGGAAGGGTTGAACCCTCTTTTCGCAATCTTTGCTGCTGGATGTCTCTAAATATTTTCTCCAAAAATAATATAAATATTTCTCCAAAATATTTTCTCCACTTTTGAGGTCGGAATTTGGTGCAGGCAATACAAAAACTCCTTTATCCAATGTGAAAGCTCAGTGTGGCCAAAACCTGAGATTTCATGGTGCCCAGAGAAGCTCTTGTGCTTTGAGGGTGGAGTGGGATGTAGGTGAGACACAAATTCAGATGCCATGGAAGAATGTAAGCAGGAATGTTGTAGGCCAGAAAAATAGGAATGGATGTTCTGCTGCAGAAATGTGCTCATGTTATCACCCTTGGCTAACAATGCTGACTTAGCTTGGGGTTTGGATTAATTGCTACAAATTAATATTACAAATACAGCTGACATTGTGCAGCTGCCAGCACCTTTTGGGTTTTCTGTAATAACTCCTGTCCTCTTACCTCTTCCATGTTTTAATGTATGCATCAGCTGGCCAGGATTTCAGATTATCTTCTCCAAGGGTCTGTGGCCACTGACCTGGTCATATCTGAAGATTTTGCAAGCTGACCTGGTCAGCAAAATGTATTCCAGACCTCCAGTTTCAGTCCTTATCTCTATAGTTACAGAATGTATCTCTCTAATGAATCACTTCCAGAACATCTGTGGATAATGATATCCAACTGGAATTTATCTGGTCCTTTAATTTATGATTAATACTTTATCTGTATGGTCATGGAACCACAGAATGGTTTGAGTTAGAGAAGACCTTAAAGCTCATCTCATCCCACCCCTCTGCCAAGGGCCCAGACCAGGTTGCTCATGTGTAGAAATGTTGTTTCAATTAAATCCTTTTTATTTACAAAATACCCATTTGTCCTGATAGCAACAAAGGATTTCCTCTGTAAAACAGAGGTGGGTGAGTGAGCACAAATATTTCCAGATAATTTGGCCATCCAGGTGTTCCCAGCTGTGACTGCTGATGGAGGGTTCTGAGACAATGGCAGCAGCTTTGATCTCTCCTGCTTGTCCTCCTGTGGCCCAGCAGACTTCTGTGGCTTCCAGGCTTGTATTCTGAATGTTTTGGGATTATCGTGAGGTTCTGGGAATTTCATAACCTCAGATGGACAGAGGAGTGAACATTTACTACAAGGTGATTCCTTCTACTCCTCCATTCTTGTGATTCCTTTGCAAACTATTTATGTCAGGAAATTTTATCAAGCAACACCATAATTTGGTCATTTGAGGATGGAAATACAAAGAGCAGGGACCTAGAATATTGGGTGAGCTTTTGTTTAAATGATGTCTAACCAGAAAAAGATTAAGCTCCATTAAAACAAAATTACAATCAATTTTTTATATGTATAGAAAATACTCCTTTCTCAGGTGCAAATTATCTATAGATGGTGCTTCAAAAATACTTTCAATATTAACATTTTGGGTTTTTAACTTGGCTTGAATTTAACTTTTCAGATTATCTTTTAAAACCTCCTGTATTACGAGCAAACACGTACAAAAGACTTGACTGACATTCCAGTATGGTTTAGTTAATGATGTTAACACAGGAAGATAAAACAGAATAAACATTAATTTATTTTTGTGTCCATGCAAGCCCTGTGTAGTGCAGTGACTGATTTCTTCAGGGAAAAAATATCTTTGACCGTAGTGTTGGACCAGGTCCCTGCAATCTGTCCAAGTCAAGCTTTCAATATAATTTTCAAGCATGTTTCTTTGAAGAAAGTATTTGACCTAGTAAACCATCATATTTCACTGTCACAATTATGATTCCCTTGGGAATTAGCCATGTTTATCCAATTTCACATGTTCTGTTGTGCTATTCCTCACTGTTGGGAAGCTGATGCTTTGGAAATGCAGTTCTGGAAGGGAATTATGTCACCTTGAAGGACAGACCTGCAGTTTATACCTACTTGCTCTTTTTCCAGTTTTTATCTTCCTGTTTCTTTCTCCAATTTATATTTACCTGCTTTTTCCCCAGTTTATATCTACCAGTTCTTTCCCTAGTTCATATTTACCTGTTTCTTCCCAGTTTATATCTAGCTGTTCTTTCTCCAGGTTATATTTACCTGCTTTTCCCCCAGTTTATATTTACCAGCACTTCCTCCAGTTTATATTTACCTGCTTTTTCCCCAGTTTATATTTACCTGTTTCTCTCCCCAGTTTATATTTACTTATTACTTTCCACTTTCCTAACCTAACCTTTCCTCCCTCAGCCTTTTCCCAGGTTATATTTACCTGCTTTTTCCCCAGTTTATATCTACCTGCTCTTCCTCCAGTTTATATTTACCTGTTCTTCCTCCAGTTTATATTTACCTGTTCTTTCCCCAGTTTATATTTTCCTGTCTTTTCCCCAGTTTATATTTGCCTGTCCTTTTTCCCCAGTTTATATTTACCTGTCCTTTTCCCCCAGTTTATATTTACCTGTCCTTTTCCCCCAGTTTATATTTACCTGTCCTTTTCCCCCAGTTTATATTTACCTGTCCTTTTCCCCCAGTTTATATTTACCTGTCCTTTTTCCCCAGTTTATATTTACCTGTCCTTTTTCCCCAGTTTATATTTACCTGTCCTTTTTCCCCAGTTTATATTTTCCTGTTCTTTCCCCAGTTTCTCTCTCCCTGCTCTTCCTCCAGAGGTCTCTCCCAGGGCTGACTGGGCTGGTGAATTGCCCTAAGTGCAGGACGGTTCCTGGGGGCAGAATGAGGAATACAAGCCATGGACAGAGGTTGTGCAGTAAATCAGAGCCTTGCAGGGAGTGCTGCTCCTGTTTTATTCCGGGGAATCTGTGATGGGATCAGGGTTGGAGTGCACAGCACTGCTGAAGGGACGTGGGCATATCAGTGATGAGCCAGAGGGGGAATCTGCCATGAAGGCTTTGAGAACAGGGGCCTGATCTCAGTGGCAGTTTTGTCGTGGCTTAGGGAGTACCAGAACTTTTAGGAGGTTTCCAGTCTGAAGTGGTTTGGATTTGCAGTGTTTGAGTTTGTTCCTGTGGCTGAGCAGTTTGTGTGACATCGCTGGGCATGGGAAAAGTCAAAGCGTGGAAAAGGCTTGGAAGGAAACCCAGCTGAGGAACAACCAGCCCAGACCATCAGCTGTGAATTCCCTTGTTTGCCTGCAGAGAAAATGATAGGAGATTAATAAATGGAGCCTTCAGGGGCTGGGCTGGGAGGGGTGTGGGACCCAGTTCCACATTCTAGGCTCAAACTCTGTGTGTAAATGGAGCTGAGGCCTCTGGGTCTGCACAGGACAGGCTGTGTCATAACCTGGTTTGGGCAGGGAATTAAGAGTTGATCCCTTTAGGGACAGGCAGGGAATTCTTGACACTTGTGTGTCCTCCAGCAGCTCTTGTATCTGTGTGTGACTTGTTGCACTGACTCTGAGATATCTTAATCTAAAATCTCTCAACACTGGGCTCTCTTGGGTTTGTTTTTTATTAAAGGAAAAAGTGAGTTGGTCCAAAATACTGGGACAAAAACAAAGTATTTGTCATTTGTTTAGCAAGTGTCATAGCTGAGCTTTATGCTGTAAAGGGCTTTTCTACAGAGGGAGCAAAACCCCAACCCGGGCAGCAAAACTTCCTTGCTTTGCTCGTGGAGATTCACAGTTATTCCTCTTTCTCTGGGGATCACAAGGAATGAGTGACAGAATATAAAGGCTGTGCATGAGATTTTCCAGTACTGACCTACTTCTTCTCTCATTAAAATCACTGTGAGTTTGCCATTGACTTTTCAGGCAGAGTCAGGCCAATATTGTGTGCTAATGAAATTGCTTTCCAAAAAGCTTCTCCAGTAGTTGTGTCCAACTGTTCCAAGCCATGGGTCACAATAGGATTTCAAAAGCAATGAGAAGACCATCAGTGTTGTGAAACATATTTCCTGGCCCTGGGTGGCTCAAATTTACATCTCACAGGCTGTGGCAGGAAGGAGAAACCATTCAGAGGGCCCTTTCTAGAAGAATCTTTGCCTTTGTGATCTCCTCCTTCAGGTCTCCCCCACCTTGTGGAGGAACCTGGCAGGAACACAGAGGGCTGGATTACCCCAATATGCAACACAAGACTTGCATAAGACAGGTGGTTGTCACTGCTTTACTATTTCTATCCTGCGAGCTTTTAACATTTAGGAGGTTTTTTTTTTTTCCTTTTAATTCTTTTGTAACTTGCTCCACAGTTCAGTGTTTCACACTGTCTGGACACTCAAGAGCCCAGAGAGCTCTGCCAGAGGAGCCCAGACACAATGGAAAAGGATTTCCTTTGGGTTCAAGGCATACCCATGAGAAGGAGCTTTACCTGGGTCAGGTTTTCCCTCAAGTGTCTACAGGAAATGCTGAATAAGCATAACAGCCTAGATGGATGGAAGCCTGATTTTCCTCATATTAACGGTAGGATCAGAGCCAGGGATTTGGTTTGGGGCTGAAGGAATTACAGGATGTAAAGCCGAGACCAAAAGAAAAACAGGATTTTAAACTGTGTGCTTTAAAGTTAATGAATAGTTACACTGTCTGGAACACCGTGCAAGAAATAAAAACTCTGGGCTTTTTTCAGCTCGTTATTTTGGGGGATTTTCCTCCTTTTTTCCTTGCACAATTTAGCAGTCAGAGATCTACAAAAGGAAGACCTGAGCATTCAGATAATTTGAAGGGATCAATTTTATTTTATTTTTAATTTTTTTTCCCAAAGGAAAAGATGTTACCTATCCAAAACTCGCTGAGCTGAGGCTGTGCAAGGCTGCGAAAGCAGCAGCATTGTGCCCTCCAGTGACAGGAGCTGCTACAGCAGCAAGAATGACATTCCTGCAAGCTCCCAGGGGACTCCTCCACACAGGGATGCTCGAAAAGTTAATATGAATTAATAAAAAAATGAACTTAATCCAGTCTAAGTGAAAAGATCTACATTCCTTTCTCTCCACTTTCCATTCAGCAGATGCCTGCCTGCTTAATTTGCTCTTAATTTGCTGTAATCATCCCAACCTCTGGACATTTCACAGAATTGTTTTTGGCTTTTAGACTAAAAACACACCAGAAAAGAATGCAGTCTCCACATCTGTAAGGAGCTGCCAGTTGTAATAATTTTATGCTCTTTGATGGTTAGTCTTGCAGGAACAAGGAGCCTTGTGGTGCACAAGACCTTGATTTGGGAACTGGGTTCCAGAAGGAAAGCCACTGGTTTGGGGCAGGGGGCTGGAATGAGCATCCTGCCCTTCACTGAGCTGCAATCCTGGAAGGCTTCCAGGATCCTGCTCCTTCCAGGAACCAGGCTGGTCCTTTGAAGGAAATGGGCTGAGTTGTGAGAGAGGAGAGAGAACCTGGGAGCGTCCAAGGATGGGGCTTGGAGCAGCCTGGGACAGTGGAAGGTGTCCCTGCCCGTGGCAGGGGTGGCACTGGATGACCTTTAAAAGTCTCTTTCAACCCAAACAATTCTATGGTTCTGTTCTCTAATTGTATCTTCATTTAGTTTTCCAGCACTGGTGTGCCCTAAGGACATCCCTGAAATGTGGGCAATCCAAAGGTCAAAAAGAAGTGTATTTCTGTAAAAATGTAGTGATTGAAAACTGAGCCTTGTTCTCCTGCATGGAGAGGACAAAACCCCTGAGGTGACAGGTCAGAGCTGAACTCTCTTTTATTGTTTGAAGTGTGAGATTGATGCAATGCTCCCCTACCCTCCTCTTCTTGTGAGCAGTGAACTGTCTGCAGAGATAAAAAGAGAAATCCCCTGTGCCAGGCAGGGTCAGTTTGGACATTAGGAGGATTTTCTCCATGGAAAGGGTGATTAGACATTGGAAGGAGCTGCCCAGGGAGGTTTGGAGTGCCCATCACTGGAGGTGTCCAAGGAAGGCTGGGATGTGACACTCAGGGCTCTGGGCTGAGGACTGGTCACAGGTTGGACTCGATGATCTCGGAGGTCTTTTCCTACTCCAGTGATTCTGTGATCCCAAACCAAACAGGAAACCAAGAAAGGAGAATGAAACCAACAGAGCTGAACAAGAGGCAGTGTCTTTGAGGGGTTGATGAGCAGGAGTTGCACTGTCTGGCACTGCCCTCCTTGCACATGAGGTCTGCCTGGAACGTGGGAAGAGGGAAATCCTTCCTATCCGGTGAAGTGATCATATGGAGAGCAGCTGTAATTGAATTAGAGCCTGATTTAATGAAATGCTATTAGAAGTGACACCGCCTTGCACTGTGGTGGCAGCCCTTTGGAGCAGCACTCAAAGCAGCTGCCAGGTGGGAATCACCAGCTTTTAAACTCTCATTTCCTGCCTTTTTTCTCCACTTCTTTTTCTGAAGGGGAAAATTACAAAGAGACCTCAGCTTACACAGACGAGAGCAAGCTATCCTTTGCACAAAAAAGAGATAGTTTGATAAAATAGGTATTTTTTTGGATAGTAATACATTAACTTTCCCAGTAATATTTTCAGTTTGCACATTTTTTTCCATACCCTCATGGGGTTTTGAAGGGAAAAAGTTGGTTTGCAAAGCAGAAGAAATTGTTGGTTTGCATTAACTCTGTCATTGAAGAGAAGGTGCAGGTTCACAAAACCCCCTCGTGTTCCCTGGGTGTTTTCCATGGTGGGAAATTCATAACTTCATCGAGAATTAAATAATTTGGTTTTTAAAGTGTGAAAGTTATCTCTGCAGTTGCAATTGGTTTCCTTTTTAATGGGAGTCTTCCATGATAAAGGAATAAAGCTCAGAGATATTAACTGGAAACTCTTTAGGATTCTCCAGTTTAGTTTGTTTAGCACTAAGGAGAAAATTATTTTAAATATATCCCATATTCTTGGACTTTTATCATCAAAGTAATAATTAGCAATGATAGATTAACACAATCAATTTTCTGCAGAGCAGGAAAAAAGTCAGTATTTTTTTTTTCTGTCCTTGGTACAAAAACTTTCTTGGTTTGCAGTGGTGAACACATGATAAGGACAAGGAATTCCATTGTAATGGCAGCTCAAAAGCAAAATTATTAATTTCTATATTTGCTTTAAATTGAGCCACAGTACAGTTTTCTTGATTTAATCCAAAAAGTAAGCAACTCTGTTTAAATGGATGCTGAAAGAAAAACAGAAATGTATGAATAAAAAATGTCCCAGACATGATAGGGCTGGTAATTCCTGATTAGAAATCACTGCTGTGGTTGTTAGTGCTGTAGATCGAATTTACAGCTGTCTGGAGGTGTTACATTTAGAACAGTCTTGTTTGTAAATCATTATCAAACTTTGAATACACTTTTGGGGGTTTTGCTTTTTCTTTTTTAATTATTTTTTAAGCTTATTTACAACCAGCTTGTTGAAACAGTTCCTATTTCTGCATTTCGTGTTTCCTTCCTTTTTAGTTATTAGAGCAGGAGACTTTAAAAGGCAAATTTATTCATTACAGAGGAGGACCTTGCATAATATAGAATTCATGCTGTTTATCAAAGCCTGAAAAAATAATTATGGAATTTGTGCATGAAGGAATAGAATTTACACGTGTTAGTAGGATGATGTTGTTGTTTATCCACCAGAAAAAATTTGTTTGCCTGAGGCCAAGAAGGTGTAGCATTTCACAGGACTCACTTATCAGAAGCCTCCTAACTTTATAGGAATTATTACATGGATGTGACTGCCAGCCATCCTCTTCCCAGAAATAAAACAAAATAGAAGTCAAATAAGAACCTTTAGCCATTTTTTATCAGTGGTTTTGAGGTATTTGGCCTCATTTTGACCTTTCTGATCTGTTCAATTTAGCTTGTCCTAGGGAAGGTGCAGCTCAGGGAGTCCAGGGCTGTGCTGAGCAGTTTTTTTGGGGCTGATGTCTGTTCTGAGGAGAAATTACTCAGTTTTGGATCCATGAAAAATTTAAATTTATATTAGACTTGACTTAGTTTTCTGCAGAGTTTTCTGTTATGAAGGTTTAACTGCAGCTTTAATTTTATTGTCTCATCAATCTGCCTACTGGAATTTGTCCTTTGAAGCCAAGTAATTTTTATTCAGTTGTTTTATTTATATTTGTAAATATTTCAGAAACCAAGAGTATTTCTAATTGCTTCAATCGCAAATTATACAGCAGAAGGCTTTAGACTAAATGCTCATCTCCCTCCAAAAAAAATAAAATAAGCATTGAAAACAATAAAGACAACAAATAATAAAGACAATACTATAAACAACAATAAAGACAGCAGCAGAAGCCATGGTCAGCCTTAACTGCATGTTGTAAACATTGTTTTTTCTTTGTAAATCAGAATTTCTGTGGTGTTTATCCAGTAGGAAAAGTAGAAAGAGACAAGAGAGTCACGTATCTGAAGCTCCTTTCCCTGCAAAACCCCACCTGGATAATTTCCATGTGAATTCAGTCTCTGGAGGCTTTGGTCAGGATAGACATCATCCCAAGTATATCCCAAAAAAACATCAAAATAAACTGTCAGAACCTCTCCCTCCAGATATTGTCACCAGCAAGGGACCTCCAGACTTCAAGCCAAACATTTGCATTTCTTCAAGACAAAACAAACATACCCAACCTACTAATTGCACCACAGCTAAATTAAAATGAATGCAAAATGGTGTCTTAGGACTTATGGAGCCTCCTGCAGTTTCACAGAAAAAAAAAAAAATTTGAAAAAATATGTGCTATTTTATGCAACAGCAATTTGGACCGCTACAAAAATAATTACTTTTAAAATCCACGCTGCACATATGCAGATGGTTAACAAACTCTGGCTCAGCCACCAGATGAAAATGATATTGGGAAAATCCATGCTGCAGAGATAGTGCCATTCCATTAGAAATGTGCAAAGTATGCAAAAACATTACAGCCAGATTGTTTTCCAGAACGGCCTGGATCTCAGTGCCAGATGTTTTATTCTTTGAATATCTCGTTGTAACTTCATAGTTGCTGCTCTCTGGGTTCCTCCAGCTCAGGAGAGGAAAGGGAGTTTCAGATGTGCTATCCAGCACTGCTCTGGGACAGGAGATTCCTGGATGTTCGTGTTTCTCCCAGCTCCCTCCTGGTTATTCCCCCTAAATCACACAGGGCTCGTTTGGGTTGAGCTCGCTTGGTTTTCAACCCAAGTTTAACACATGGCAAAAGCAGAGCTCTTGTGCCAGGCAGGACATCCAAGCCTGCTGGAATAAATGGGATTTTGGGGCATGGAATGGCAGGAATGGGATGGGTGAGCCCTGCTCTGCCCTCACTGACCACACTCCCAAAGCCTCCTTGCCTTTGTCTCAATGAAAGATTTTTTGGTGATAGGCAAAACCTATCTTGGAAAATGTCCATTATTTCATAGATCCAACCTTAGGTTTAGCTGAACTGGGGTTTATAAGATTTTAGATCAGATATTTTGTTGCATTTTTAGAGAATGTTGGCATTTATGTGTTCCAAAAACTGCCCTTCATAGTCTTCCACAGAACCTTCCCTCGACACAGGACCATTGCCAAGGGCAGTGGGACCTTGGCACCGACCTGTGAGCACCATCAGACATTTGCAGGTATCCAAAACCCACATTTTTTTTTTGTAAAAGTCATTTGTTCAGTTAAAACTGGCTGATAAACAGTAAATCTTCCTTTTTTTGTTCCTTTCCCAGAGCATGGCTTTTCCCAACATGTCTAAAGCAAGAATGTATTCCGTAGTATACAAAGAGATTTTTATCCTGAATTAAATCAATTCCAGTTGTCATCCTTTATCCTTATTACTGAGTTACTTAATTAGTAATTTCTGAGAGCAGCCATAACTGTCACAGATACTGTGGGAGAGTCATCAACACTCTGCATGTTGATATAATTGCAGAGTTTTGTTATTTTTCCAAGTGTTCTTGTTAAGCACCAAGTGCCACTGCCAGTGTTCTGCCCATGATCGAAGGAAATCCTTCTTTAAATCAGTGTGGACTGCAGTTGTAGGAGCCTCCTAAACTGCAGTCCAAGTTCTGCAGGAGCATGTGTCAGGAAGAGAATCTAAAACATGGTTTAACAAGCATGTGACAATAAATTAAGGAAATACATTTGGATGTGTGAGGAAGAAATGGTTTCCACAAAAATACTCATCTCCTCCCAGTCACAGCTGTGACTTTTGAATATGTATTAAGCACTGCAAGGAGAGCTAAGCTCGGAATTTGGCAGTAATAGTCTATTCATAAATATACATGAAATGTGAAAAAAGAGTTTATGGAATTGGAAGTGAGCACTGGCCAGGGTAAGCACACATACCTGAGATAAAAATTGCAATTCATTGTCAGCACATGAGGCCTCTGATTTCAACTGATGAGTGTAACAGTGTCATTAGATTTTCTCATCTATTCTGCATTACTTGTAACTGAATAGTGTATTAACAAGTGAATGGTTGTTTAAGGGGAGAGAAGGAATCTTCCACCCAGGCAGTTGAAGGTTTAATATCTTCTCTCCAACAGAAACAACTCGTTTAACATTCAAAGAGAGATTTTGGCTTTTTCTCCCCACTCACTTTACCTCCACAAACCAGATGGCAAATGTCTCGCTGAAAGAGCCAGTGCAAACAGAGTCTGATCTGCCCATCCTCCTGTTTGCCCTGCCAGCAAAGGGGAAACAATATTAAATTTAGGGTCTTGTATTAAACACTTGCAGCTACATTTCCAGTTTTTCCCCTTTTACATTCTCACACGTTGTTGAGCCAAGCTACTGACAGCTTTTACTTATTTTGATGTATAGCAGGGAATGAAATGTTTTTATTGACATCATATTTCATGTGGCATCTTCCAACAATGAGCAAGTGTGCCTTTGACTGGTATTTAATATTGTCCTCTGACTAGTATTTGATAGTTTTTCACCTAGATGTGCACAGAAATTTCCTCATTTCCAAGGTAATTGTCTGTGATTTGAAAGCAGGATTATCATGTAAATAGATGATAGATAGATAGATACAGATATATAGATATATAGATATATCTAGAAGCCTTGGGGTAAAGGGGAATTCTTAGAAAAGAAGGATATTGGAACAGCAAAGGTACCATACCAAGAAAGCAAATTAAATATTGGATTGGATTGTGTTTAGTAAGAGCTGCTAGTTGCACCTCACTTATTTTGTATCGAACAGTTTCTAGTTTTATTTACCAACTCTACAACATTTAAACTTCCATATTTAAGGTAGCCAGAAAACAAATGAGATTATTTCTCAGGTTCTTTGTTCCTTGCATCACCACTGAGAACTTTCCAGAAGGGCATCACACACTGCCTTCAGATTTCTGGGGTTTTTCCTGTGCCCTGTCAGCCAGTGAGAGTCAAGACACAGGAAGAATGGATCATATGGAAAATGTTTCCATATTTCTCCCCGTGAAAATCTATTTGGCATTAATATTAGCACATTAAGACTTTGATTCCTGGCTGATGAGAAGAAAAACAAGGTAATAAATGATGGGTTCAATGAGTTCATGGGGGGGGAGTAGGTGTGCTTTAAAGGACACCTTAAATTATGACAAAACTCACAATAGTGCAAGAGTTTCTGGTCTGGGTTGGTGGTAAAGAGGAGTTTTTGAGAAGAGGAAAGAAAGCAAATTAAATATTGAGTTGGATTGTGTTTAGCAGGAGCCAGTGGATGCACCGCAATTTGTATAGCACATATGGATATTTTCTTGAACTCTTTGTCTTTCTCCTTCGTAAATATTGCAGTGGAGAGGTCTTTATTGCAACATGGCTTTAACATGGGTTTAAAATACTTCAAGAAACAGATTAAAAGTATATTATTAAAATAGGCACATTTGAAAATGACAACTGAGCAGTGGCAGAGCTTCCCTGGACCTTTTTCTGAAAGCACCACTACTATTTTCACTCAAGGGTGAGAAGAGGTAAATCAGATGTTTTAGATTACACTTGAGATAGAAAATAGATGTGATCAGTTCAAAGAACCTGGGGAGATTTTGTTTGCATAAGTTGTAGCTGCTCTACATAGTTAACCTTGAAAACCTTCTGTCAAAGCAATGCTGTTTTGTTAAAGTAGTGTAAAGTAAAGCAGTAGTGTCCTGCTCTGTGATATCTCATTATACAGGAATACTTTGCATACCCAGGCACTCTAAACACTATTATCTGCTACTGTCCATTTCAAAAGCAATGTCCAATTTGCTTGTGCAAAGGAAATAATGGTGTTTGTGGAGAATTCACATTAATTCTGAGCAAAAGTCCTCAGTTAATACATGGATTGAGTGACTCATGGTGGTTTCAAAACAGTGTAATTTAAAGAAATACAGATGTATGAAAAAAAAAAAGTCAGGTTTTCCTGAGGAGTTTTTAAACTTGCACCACAATAACCTGGTGGATTTGTAGTAATTACAGGCAACATGTACAGCAGTGCTTGAGGAGGATTTCATTAAGCCCAAAGAGGCTTGAGGACTCTGAGTAGGAGCAACCACCAGATTTATTGCCAGCACTGCTCCTCAGCTCTGTGTTCTCTGCAGAAGAAATGTGGAGCTTTCAGAGAGGCTGGGAGGACACAGGAGTTGAGATCTCACTGTGAAAGGCTTTCTTTTAAAATGTTGGTGTTTATAGCAGCATCATAATCACCTTGGTGTTCTCCAGCCCACTGAAATCCAGCTGAAAAACAGGCAGAGCATCCCACAGCCACAATTCCTAATTCAAAAAAGCCCTCAGAGCTGTTAAACCCCTCTGTCTCTCTCTTCTTTGCTGCATTCTTACTCAAACCAACCAACAGTGGTTTTCCTTGGAAAACGCCATCCCTGTGGGATGGTTCCACAAACACCCAATTAACAGCAAAGTCCTTTCTCCCTCATCACATGAAATCCTTCCCAGGTTCAAGTAAGGTGCAGATTATTTGTTTACTTCAAAGTTGCTGATGGCAGTGCAGAATAACACAGCACCTGCCAAAAGAAAGCCTGTGGGATCCCACCAGGAGCTGAATCAGAGCATTCCTTGCTGATATTCATTTTTTGAATTTTCCTGCTTCGTTAATCCCTGTTTCATTTAGGATCTCCTGCCCGTGGATCCCTGCTCGGTACAATACTGGGTCAAATGCTTTCCAACAGTTTGAGCCATGTAATCATCTTTATAAAAGCAAACATGTAATCATATCAAGGAATGAAATCAGGTTTGCTTGGCATGACCTATTTTCTTCCAGCAATGCTGACAAAGATTAGGTTCCAAAACTTCCTTTGGGTTATAATTGTTTTATAGGCCTCAGCCTATTTAAAATGCAAGTTTTGGGGCTTTTGTCCTGAATCCAGGTTAAGTTCTTACACTCCTGATAGGGAGATCAGCTCACAGTGAAAATCCTGCAGGACAAATAGTGCTCCATAAAGTGGGGTGGGGAGCTCATAAAGGGGGTGACTCTTGGTTTGGTGTCTTCTGCAGCCATCTGATAATTGGGGAAGGGAAAAAGGAGGGATTAGAGATACAAAATGTGCCCTGATATGAAAATAAAGCACCATGGAAGCCTTTGTGATGCTGCTTTAGGAAATATCCTTATATCAGTGAAGTTTGGGATATTAAACACCCTGGATTTAATAAAACCCCATCTCAATTTCTCTTTCTTTTTGGATTAGACTCATTAACATGATTTTTTTGGTTTTGATTTGAAATGCAATTGTATTATTATCATTCTGATTTCCCTGCAGCTTTTAGCCTTCTGGACAGTGCCTCACCAGCTCAGTCGTACCAGCAGCTGCTCAAACTCTGAGCCTTTGGGTATCAGTGACAGAACTCCCATCACTTATTCCCTTTTAAAAAATCTCAGTTTCCTAATAGGTGAAGCAAATGGGTGCCATTCAGGCCTAAAAGTGAATATGTGAGTGACAGAAAGGCTGGAATGCAGCAAAATGCTGAATTTGGAGACAGAGAGCACAATGGGCAGCTGAGGAGATCCCTTCAGTGAAATGCAGCCAGGATCAGATCAGAGCTGGGAGGTGCAGGGACAGGCAAAGCCACTTTCTGTAAAATCATTGCAGAATTCAGAGCTGGAGAAATAGCCACTAATGAAGTCAGGATCCAGGTCTGGCTGCTTTGTGTTGCCTTTGTGCTGCTTGTGTCTGCACCTGACAAACCTCTTGAAAACCTCTTCCTCCTGAAGAATGGGGGATGATTTTAGCACAAGATGGGAAATGTGAGTTCCATTTTTCACGTATTCTTGCTCTTAATACTGAATTCCTCTCTAGGTTCTCCTTCAGGCAACTAACTGATATTAAAATGAGCAGTTTGGGGATTATTTTGTTGAAAAATAAGTGATTTTGCTATTATTTTTAAAGTACGTTATGTAAGAACAGCTTTTACACTTTAAAGGAGTCACAGTTGTTATTTATCCATAACTCAGCACGAGACTCTGAGCTTTGCCTTTTGATGAAATGGAACAAATACAATGGATAAGAGTGAGGATGTAAAAATGACCTTTTTAGTTGAGGGCTTGGAATCTTATTGTGGCTGAGAACAAACCAGTGGCCATTTGCTGCTAGCTCTTCATCTGTGCTTCACTTTTCTTTGTTTGTTATTTCTGGATAAATAACTTTTTAAAAGGTGATTAATACTATTTCAGTAGAATATCGTAGTTGTTGAAGATAGTCTAAATCTGCTAAAACATGAACACCCAGCAGCAAAACACAAGTTACACAGCTTACATGTCTAAGAAGATTACATTGGAGTTTTATTGAAAAGGTAAAAATAGAGGCGTTGATTCAATTCAAGAATTAAGTGACAACAGAATGTTGTATATTTTTATACAGACAGGAGAAAATACGAGTTTTGTTCATTACTTAAATAATTTGTAATTCTATACATTAGGATGGATTATGATTGTTATTTAGGAGTAGTTTTTGTTGTCCCATTTCCCCCCTTCTGGATCTGCTCTCTCACCTGATAATACAATTTTGTCCTCTTTCTGAATTCTTAAGAGCAGAACACGTAATAGTCCTGCAGTCTTTCTCTGCTGGTGATGTGGTAATGTATTTTATGTTGCTAATTAATTGTGATTAGGCTAGAATTTTCCACCAATGGAATATGATGGGGACTTCTGTGGTCAGCTCAAATCTGCCTGTGGAGGTAGCCACATTCCCTCTCTCAAAGTCGTGTCTGAGTTAAGTTTCAGTTTTCATTAAGAGTTGGATTTACCTTCAAGACCTTGATAGAAGCCTGATGGAACCAGATGTGAGACACTTCCCATTGTGAATTTCTGGAACTGTGTCTGTCCTGCACTGGCCTAGGTGAGATAAACAGGGAGATCTCCAGGTCTCACTGCCTCTCTGCAGTGCTGGGGGTGAGACCATGGCTGCATTTCACAGATGAGGAAATGAAGAAGTTGGACAAATGAAGAGAATTCCAGAAGCTGCTTTAGTGTAAGAGAGTTAGAAATAGACCCAAGGGGTACTTGCTGCTTATTTTTCTCTTTTGTCTCCCTTACTGCTGCCTCCTCTCAAGTATTATTTCAGATGTTTCTCTTTTAGCCAACTTCTAAATATCAGACTTTCTTTTTCCCCTTCTTCATCACCTTAAGGAATCTCCAGGGCATGTTTCAGGGGTGCTGGATACTTATCCTTGGAAGGGTTAAGCCTGTCCTAGTTCTCCCCAGCCTCAGCAGGGCCTGATATTAATGCCAGAAGACCTCTCCTTCAACTCCCTCAGCAATCTTCCCCTAAAGCAGCAGAACTCGTTCACCTTCACACTGTGAGCGTGGTGCAGCTGATGAGTGCAAGCCTGCAGTGCCTCCTCCTGTGCCCCTCTGCCTGATTTCCTTCTGCACCAGGGATGGATCCCTTGGCAGAGCCTGACCCCACACTCCACTCCCTCCCCATCCCACACCCAGGGCGTTTTGGGACGCTTCCTGGCTTTCTCTTTCTCTCCTGTTTGCATTGAAAATCCCGTGCTGGCATCAGCTGATGTTTTAATCCCATTTTCAGTGACTCAGCACTCACCAGCTCCTCCCCTGGGGCCCAGCACCACTGAGACACCCAGGACAGGAGAGGGTGAGCTCTTCCATCCTCTGAGTTTCACTCATCATGGTTGGTTTGAACTGGATATGAACATTTGGGAAACCACATGGAAAAGATGCTTTTACCCTGGAAACTGTGTAACCACTGACACCTCAGAGGACAATTTGGACCACTTCTTTAGGATAATGATCCTCCCTTGTACTGTAGTGCAATTTCTATTGCTCCTCTGCACTTTTTGGCTCAGGATGCTGGAGAGCCTGAATATTTTTGGGATCTCTTGCTGGGATAGAAGCACCTGGTGTTGGCCTGGAGGACACAGACCAGTAAGGAGCTGTACAAAACCCCACCAATTTCCTGCTACAACCTCCAGATTTGGAATTCCTGTAACTAAACTGAGAAGATTAAGTTGTGCTTTATGTCTAAAACTTCTGCAGTCTTCTGATTCTCCAGGGCCACAACCCTTGCCTCTTCCAGTTTCTCTCCATATATGAAAATTCCCCCAATT
Organism: Pseudopodoces humilis; assembly: GCF_049639895.1. NCBI lineage: Eukaryota > Metazoa > Chordata > Aves > Passeriformes > Paridae > Pseudopodoces > Pseudopodoces humilis. The sequence goes on along the minus strand of NC_142208.1, from coordinate 33,568,648 downwards.
AATTTTATTATGTTTCATTCTGCCTACAGTGCAGAAGTTGCTGATATTGGAACTGTAAATACCGTGGGGGCTGCAAAGGGACTCTTTCCTGTAATTACCCCTTCTTTTATTCTAATGAAGATTTTTGTAGCCTTTTCCAAACTCTTATGGGAGTTAATCAGATGTGAAGCAGAAAAATGTTAATAGTTATGGATGACCAGGAATACCTGAGGGAAGCAGGAGCTGGGCCTGCTTGTGAGATCCTTTCTTTAATGATTTTTTTTTTTAATGAAAGCACTTTTTTCCTTGCCCATACCTGCTGAATGATGTTGCTCACTCCTCTGTCTTTATGATAGCATAGAATGGCACTTGCCATACTCACTTCTCTTGGTGTTTGATTTGCCTTCTTGCTCAGAGGAGCCAGGATTTTCCTCTCTGTTCCTGGATATCAGAGCCACTGCAGTTCAAAGTGCACATTTATAGGTACAGTGATGCTCTGTTGTGGGTTTTTGTGTCTTACAGCTGATTTCTTTCTTTGTTAAATAGGCCCAGAGTCACACTCTGGGTGTTTGCAGCAGTTCCTGTGCACAAAGGAGATGAAGAACAATTCAGTTTTTTATTCCTGTTTGCTGCCTTTTGGCTTTCAAGATACAGAAACACCTTGGCAGAAAGTGCCCTGAGCAAACCTGGGCTGACAGAATGCACAAGCCCCAGTTCAGACCTGCACACTTGAGAGCTGCTTCTCTCCTGAAGCACTTGTTTACCCAACATTTACTTTTATCAAACAATTTTAAAAGGAAAACCACACAATAGAACACTTAAAAAGCTTCAGCTGTGTGCTTAAAGATTTTTCTGAAGAGAGTTAGGACTGAGCACGTGGTTTTACTTCAATGGGTGCTGAACTCTCAGCTGGATCCTTGCCATGATTCTGCAGTTTCTATTCAGGCTTGGTAGGCTTTGCCCATTGGGAAGAGGAGGAGATGTTTGGCTAAACAGGAAAATGAAATTGTCCCCCCCCACAAGCCATTGGCAGGTGAATAGAGAGAAAAGATAAAACTTGAAAATACTTTTCATTACGATTTCAATTGGTTGGACTTCATTTTCTTGTCTGCAGTTTGCTGTTGGGATACTCGATGCATGTCCACCTCTGGACAGAGCCAATTTAGCTGTCCTGTGTGTTATCTGTCTCTGTCTTAGATTGAATCCAGCCTGCTGGATTACTCCTCTCTTCTCCTACCTGCAGATAAACCATATTTGCTGTGATGATTTGAGTGAAGTGCCGACTCTGATGAAGACAGCTCGGGGTTTGACTGCAGCAGAGATGTTTTTATCTTGCGTGGCAGAAAATGACTGTGTGACCTGTAGCATCATCTGCACCAGCCAAGTGTGAAATCAGCTGTGCCAGGCAGCTCGTGTGCTCTAATGAGGGAATAATTCCTCTGTGGAAATAAAAATATTCATGCTGTGGCACACCTGCTCTTGGAACATAGAGACATCCAGCGGGAAAGGGGATTTGTCAGCCTTTCTCCTTCGCTGCTACTCACAGCTGACACTTTACAGCAAACCCACAGGAGGTTCAAGGCTCTGCTACGGCAAGAGCTGTGTCTCCAGGAAAGGACAGAAAGGATTTCAGAATACAGATGTTGGCAGAGGGGATAAAAGGTCTGAGCAGCTCTCTGAGCGCTGCAGCAGGGAGTGCTGGCCTGTGATGTGTTTGGTACCTGTGGCAGCTCTTTCAGAGAATCACAGAATGGTTTGGGTTGGAAGGGACTTTAAAGATCATCTACTTACAACCCTCTGTCTGGGCAGGGACATCTTCCACTAAATCAGCTTTTCCTTCGTTTTTAACCCCTGAAATGCCATTTTCCCTTTCTCCCCGTCTTGGCTGTTTTTTGTTGTAGTAGCCATGTTTATATCTGTACCACTAGAAAGCTATTGTTTACTTGATTCCTGTTACATTCTTCACATCTGCCATCCCAGGAGCAGATAATTATTCAGCAAGTAGCAAAGCTTAAAAAGAGCAGTGCACATTCTCCATCTCCCTGGTGGCTGAAAGGCTGCAGGCAGCCGGTCAGACTGGGCTGCAGAACTTCAATTTCCATGGCACTGGTGCCATGAGCAAAAGGCTTTTTCCCTTCAGCTGGGAAGTTTTCCACCACAGCTCAGCACATAAGTGCTGTGATTTACCAATTTTACATGAATTTGCCTTTTGGATTAATCTTTGACATCTCAAATTTGGTGTTTTAGGGAAAAGATGCGCTGCCGGGGAGTGAATTAGTTCTGCTGTTGCAGTTGAGAAAATAGGCTCATGCCTTTGAGAGGCCAGGAGAGGAATATTCTGGGAAGCAATTTGAGCTGATATTGTTGGGAGGGTAATATTGCCTGACAGATCTGCTGTGACAGCTGAAGATGTGCTGGAGCACAAAATAGAAAAGGAAAAGATTGTTGTTAGGCCAGCGCCAAGATGAAACCCTACTACTTGTGACAGCTGTTGGCAGCATGAAATCACTGTCCTCAAGCTTTGCACAGATCTGCAGTATTAGAAACTTCAAGATCATGTTGGGTGTGTGTTTCTGGAGATCTTGTTAGGGGTAATGCTCCCTGACAGCAGCCAGTTGTAATTGGCAAAGGGGATCCTTCAGATACAAGCGGAGAAACAAAACCTCGACTCTTTTTGTGCTGATTCTCTCCCAGGGTCACTGCTTTCCTTCTGGAACCATCTGCAGCTCAAAAGGTTGTGAGATTTCTTGTTTTTAGAGCATCAAAGGGGGAAAATGAAATGGGAAGATGCATAAGCAAAATTAAGCTCAGTGAAATGCAGGGGGAATTTTGGGAAGTGGGGGAAGATTTGCCTTCTGGTTGTTGAGGTGTAGAGTCACAAACTTGTGTTGGAGAAACTTTGAACATCTTTAAAACTCTCCAGATCTCAGCAAACTTTCAGTGAGGGATATCCCACTGAGAAATTATGTTCCTGTGCCCTCCCCTCCCCAGACACACTCCTGGCTGTTTTCATCCCACACAGGCTTTCCAGGTATTTTTGCTGAGGTTCTGGCACCTTTCCAGCCTTTAACCATCAGGAAACTGAGACAAGCCAAAGAGTCTCTGCTCTGGTCTTGCTGAAGTCTAAAATGCCTTTTTGGCAGTGCTCTCTGTGTCTTGGCAGATTTGGGGCTCTGGAGCTGCAGTCACTCTCCTGTTTCAGTGACACTGTACTTTGAGCCTCTCATCCATCAGAAAGGCCAAGAAGTATTTCCTCTTAGGAGAGAAGATTTCTGGATGGTTTTTTTCTTCCCTCACCAGCTACAATTAGTCTTACATTGAGTTCCAAACTCAGCTTCATTTGTTTGGTGCCTGAAGTTAATTCAAAGATGTCTCTCTTGCATTCTGTTTTTTACTGTTGTGTCTCTCTCAGCTGATGTGAATCACCATAGGTCAGTAGGAAATGATGAGGTTCTGCTGATCTGCAGTAATATTTCTGAAATATTTCTTTCTGTGCATTATCTAATTGTGTCCAAAATATGCCCATGAAACCAAATCTGGGCATTCATCAGTTGAACTCCTTTAGAGTAAAGTATTTATCAGATCAAGGTAAAGAAATTAACAGCTGCACTGATGATCATAATCCAAGGAAGACTTCCAATAGCTCTTGATGATGGAAATAAACCAGTATTTTGGGCTTTTGGTTATGATAAGAAGAACATGCCTTAGAAGGTCATGGAAATTGCATTACATCGCACTTCCCAAAGTGCAGCTGGAATATTCATCCTGTGTGGAGTGTGACAAATTGGAGCAAACCAGGGGAAATCCAGGACCAAGCAGGTCCAAGGACAGAATCAAGGGATATTTCAGTAATGGCATCTAAAACCAAGGCTGTGACAAAGATTATGGTAAAAGTTTCTGCCTTCCAGAAAAGCCGTGGCAGGGGACATATCGTTTATTGCTAAAATGGATCCCCTGCTTTGTAGCTCAAAATGTGACTCCAGTGAATATGGGCTTTTTTTAAGGAAACAACAACATCCCATAAAAACTGGTCAGGAACTGGAGAACAGCATTGTCCTGGTTTTGGCTGGGATAGTTTTAATTTTTCCTTAGTATTCAGCAGACTCAAAGCAGTGGAAGGTTGCTCCAAACCATTGCTGACACTGGGAAATACCTATAAATATTAACAAAAAATTCTACCTATTTCTCTGGTGCTTTTTGCTTTGATTTCCCTTAATTCTGTTTGCCTTTGGTGCCTTTTATTATTTATCTGGCTGAGCTGCTGGGCTGCAGTCCCTGGGATTGATGAGCTTTGCATGCAGGAGGTGTCAGGCACTTTTACTGCACCTCTTTATACTCTGCCCACTCCATGCACCTCAGCCGTGCTCTGCCTTCTCATAACAAGGGGATATTGGGAATTTCTGCAGCATCTCCTTCCTGCTCAGCCTGATAACAAAACAGCCAGAACTGGCAGAGCTGCTGGGGAAAGGGGAATGTGGCTGGACTGGGTGGATTGCACGATGATATCACTGTCTAATCTCAGAGCAGCTCATTTTTTGCAATCTACACATCAGCCATCAGTTAAAACAGAAACAAAACAAGAAACCAAAAAATCCCAAACCAATGAAAAAGAAAAAAACAAAACAAAAAACCATACCAACAAAACCAAAAAACCTCCCACCAAACCCAAAACCCTTTCCATTATTTTGGACAAGGATCTAATTAAAACCAGAAGTCTGGAGGGGAACAGCTCAGGATCCCATTACACATTTCCCAAATTGTTGGATTCCCTGCTGTTTTGTTGGTGGCTCCGATTGTACAGTCTGTCCCCTCACTTGATGGAACTTTTTTGTTCAATATTATTGAGATGTCCCTGACAATTTCCCTTCTCATGTGCTTTCCCTGTAGCCTTTGGGAGCAGACAGACACACGAGTGGCAGAATCCCTCGTGCCTCTTCCGTGTGTGCTGCTCTGATAAAATGTCATCTCCTGCTTCTCTGCCATGGAAAAGTTGGAGGGAAACATCTCTCACCAAGTCTCCCTGGAGGTATTGACCTGGCTGGAGTAAAAAACCACTCTTGTTTTAGGTGTGACATATTTTATGTCTCTTTTTGGACCTTTTTTAAAGAGTAAAAATTCAGCAGCGTGCAAGGAAGCAAAGAGAATTTTTGCCTGCTTGTCATGCACTGGATAATTATACGTTGATTACCTCAAGCCTAAGACAAGGAGAAATGGTTTTCAGCCGAAAGATAAAATATTTAGATGGGATTTTGGGCAGGAATTGTTCCTGGCAGGGTGGGCAGGCCCTGGCACAGGTGCCCAGAGCAGCTGGGGCTGCCCCTGGATCCCTGGCAGTGCCCAAGGCCAGGCTGGACATTGGGGCTGGAGCAGCTGGGACAGGGGAAGGTGTCCCTGCCGTGGCCGGGGTGACATTGGATGAGTTTTGAGGTCCCTTCCAACCCAAACCATTCTGTGATTCTCTTATGGTGTCTCAAAGTTTTCTTTGGGAGAACCCTCTTGGAGAGATTTACTGCAGGGCTTTTGTCTCTCTAGTTCACTCTTGTTAAAAGCAATCCCCACCTCACCTGATCCTGTCCAACACCAAAACATGGATGAACATGCCCTGGCCTGAGTGTACCTCAAACAAAAGAAAGATGATTCTGAGAGGTTTGCTAATATCCAGGAGATAAAGCAAAAAAGTCTGACCCTGTCACTTAATTAACCTTTTTGGTTTTGAGATCCCACTTGTAAAGTTGCCAAGTTTTCCTCTTGGCTATTGTGGCATTCCCATATGTCTCCAGGTTCTGTGGGTTTGGGTTTCTGCAGCTTGTAGTGTGCTGTTCTGGGAACTGCCTGGGCCAAGGCACTGCCTTCTCCTCCTGTCATCAGCAGGAGACAAATTTAAGGGATAGGATCACACAGCTTCATCTTTTCCATGCTGCAGTCTAGTCTTAAGCCTGCTGGCAAAACTTTTACCCTGCTGAATTCCTTGGTGATGAGTGTTATTTCTTTGACTGATGTGCGCAGGCAGGGGAACATTTCTACATCACTGCCCAAACTTCCTAAAACATACTTAAATAATTTACATAAAATCCAAATCTGCGTGTGAAATATCCTCATGAGTCAAGGGTTTATTCACTGTGAATCCATTCCGTGAGTGGGAGGAAACCTAAACTGTCTTGGATAAAATGGCCTTTATAAAATATAGATCAATTTCCTAATATTTCTGTCAGATGCTTCTCATTATGGGTTTTTTTTTTTTCCTCTTCTTTCTTATTTCAGTCTAAAATTGCCTCAGCAACCCCTTGCTAGCACTGTTTCTCATGGATGTTAGCACTAAATCAGGAGAGTTTCTTCTGTGTCTGTCTCATTAAATATTATCTCTCTGATTTGCCAGTGTGGATTATAACAGGGACATTAAAAAAGCATGTATCTGTAATTGTTTTTTAATGCCACTGCTATTTATAGGTGATTTGAGTTTCAAAGTAACATGGAAAGTCATGTAAAAACATAAAGCTCTTGGTGATAAGGGAGTGCCAAGGAAAATCGATCACACATGAAGTTAATTAATTCAAGCAGTGTTAGGATCCTGGAATGAAGATTTCTGTGTGCAGTGTTGTGGTTGTGCCAGTCAAACTCAGGGCTCTATTAAATTATGCAGCCTCAGAAGCACTAAAAACCCATTCCTTTTCTAGTTCTGTATGAGCATTATTAACAAGAGTCATGGCAGTTCCAGGTATGACAGGCATAGCCTGATCCATGAATAATAGAAACAAAAAAAAATTAATTCCGTTCTGTGTGGAAATACAACCCTGCATTTATCCAGCAATCCTGGTTTTCACTTGGGCATGACAGTTCCCAGTGCAGAGCAAGCCCAGCTAGCTCAGAAATCTCCTGAAGGGTTTTACATCACTAAAAACTTCCAATACATCACTTCAACCTTGGCTGGGGCAGGGGGGCTCTCCAGAATCCTGTTGAACACATTCCCAAAGGATTTGTTTCTTCACACAGTTACAGAAAATAAAGCAAAGGCTGCCAGGATTTCTCAGGTCAGCAGTAGTAGCATAAAATTGCTCCATTTAAGTGTGAATAAATCTGTGTGATGTAAGAGGATGGGGCACCAGGTGCATATATTTCATATAGAAACAGAGAAATGTAAGTATAAAATAAAATTCTGAAGGGATTTTTTTGTGTCCAACTTGCCCAAGTGCTTTAGAGAAGGCTGATTTTTAGGGAGTGGTTACCCAAGGCTCTGTAGCTGTCTCTGAATTAACAATTAATTTTTTAAGGCTAAGTTTAATGTATGTTTTTAAGTTTAATGTATGTGAAAATGCATATAATACTCCAAAGTATATATATGCATATATTTGTGTGTGTGCACACGTAATTTCTGCACATCTGACTCGCATCTGGATATATGAATAGTTTGCCTATAATCCTGTGGAACTTCATTTTCTGGCAGATGAGTCTATATTAATTCCTAAAACCCTGAGCAACAACAGAATTACTTTGCAGTGTTAGGGGGGAAAACATTACAATAAAAATGAAGCATACTTTTAATTATCTGTAGTCATTTGGATGAAATCTATAATGAGCTTGATAAATGCTGATGCTCTAGGCATCAATTTTTCAAATGACAGTAGAACCAAAAATATCTGGGAAGGCATTGTTAGCTCAGACTGCACAATATTTTTGAGGTCTTGGTTAGTAGGAATAATTAAAATGACTAATGTAAGATAAGTGTCATATCTCTGTCAGCAACTAAATGTTAAATGTTATTATAAACTAATTACTTCCTGGAATTGGAAAGAAAATTATAATTTTGTGTCTTAACCACTAAAAGATGGTGTCTGATCCTTCTCTCACTAAACCAGCATGTCTGCAGTGACTTCACTGCAGCCTCAGAGTGGGTGAGGAGCGAGTTTGGACCAAAAACCTCACTGCAGAGAGGAGTCAGGATCTGCTTCTGATGCTGATCAGTTCCTAAATGAGAGAAAGAAGAAGGAGCTGGTGCTGTGGGGTTTCTCTTTGTGTTTGTGAGTGCAGGGAGGAGGAGGAGGAGGAGGAGGGATGCTGATGGCTCAGCCCTCTGCTGTCCTTGCTGCCCACGTCCATCTGCTCCGTGCTCGGGGTGCAGAGTCCTGGCTCACCTCCCCAAATCCACAGGCACGGCTCTGGTGCTCCCCTGCAGCCATTTGCTCTTGGATTGATGGGTTTAATTTGCTCATAAAGGGCTCTGACACATGGCAGAGTCAAGGAATTAGATTCAGGGGAAGTGCAGAGCAGAGAGAGAGGTGAAAAAGCAAAGAAAGACGTTAAAAACTAATTTACCCTTACTGATTTCACTGGTTATTCATCCTCTGCTCCCTGAAAAGCAGGAGCACGGAGCCTGACCTGATAGCAGGGGTGATGAGCAGCGTTTCCTCCTTTACAGGTCCCACTGATGCCACATCTTGTGGAGCTGGGCATTGGCAGGTGCCAGCCTCACACCCTGGTGTGGCACCCAGGTGGTCTCAGGCTTGTTGAAGAAAAGCACCGGTGTGGTGCTGTTGCTTTTTGTGCTTTTATGTAGCAAGGAAAATGTTTCTCCTGTTGAATAATAAACCTCAGCATGTAAGAGGTGATGAAAGAAGGGCTGGGCTGGGGGAAAATAATGCAGGGAAAAGGAGAGGCAGTGGAGAGATGATAAAGAAAGATTAAGGCAAAATGCAGGGAATGTAGGAACATAATTAGTGGGTAAGAGAGAGAAAGGAAGGAGGAATGTTTCAATCCCCATCCTTTCAGCTGCCTCCACCCTATAAATTCACTCATTGCTTGGTAGCTCAGGCCCATGGTTTTGTTTTGAATCACCTCATCCTAATTTTAAGTCATATCTTGAAGCAGAATTAGTTGGAAATGAGCCATAATCTCCTGAGAGTATGGTCTGATGTTATTTGAAATATCCCTCCAGGCTTTCCCCGGACACCAAAGTGCCACATTCCTGCATCTCTTCTGAGTTTGGGATGTGTTTCCCTGTCCAGGGGCTGGGGGTGGGAGCAGCCCCTGTCTTTGAGGATGTGTTTGTTTAAGAAGTGGTTCAAGCACCATGCAGTGACACTTCTGTGCAAGAAATGGTGCTGCAGGCAAAGCCAGAGAGCAGCTGGAGGGTTTTGGGGTGGGAATGGTGTTAGCAGGAGTTGACAGGGGTCCCACACAGCTCTGCTTGCCCAGGTAAGAACAACCCTCACACCCTAGAAAACCCCATGAGCATTCCCAGGCAGCCCCCAAACAAAATCACACAGGTTCCTGACACGGTGGGAATGTTCTGGCTGCTTTTCTGTCCCACTAAACTTTGCTGGGCACTGAAATCAAAGTCCTCTCCACGGGAGCAGCCTCCAGAGCACAGCACACTGTGATTGTGCCCTGAGCACAGAGCTGCAACCTGCTTGTGCTACCAAATTAATTGATCTTCATGGAAGTCATTGCTTTAATTGGGAAGGAAGAGTGGCAGGAGACACTGAGAACACCCCTGTGAGCTTGTGTTTAATCTCAGTTTCCACCCTGCGCTGATCCCTGGCTCATCAAGGATTCAGAGGCAGAGCAGGAGCAGTATTTGGGGGAGATGTAAGATGTTTCTCCTCTTCATGAGTTATATCCTCAGTACTGGCCACTGGTGGAGACAGAATATAGGACTAGGTTGACCTTTGGTTTAACAACCTGCTGTTTATTTTAGGGCTTTTGCACCTACTGAGTTTTAAAGCAGATTTATAGGCTTGGGAATTTAAACACAGATTCAAACACAAAGATCTCCTTACAATCTCTGCCCTCTTCACCCAGCATTTTTAAAGGTTAGTGAGAAGGACAGTGGGGCACAGGGCAAAATGAAGACATATCTCTAGAAGCCCATGATTCTGCAAGTAAAATATGAGCACAGCCTGCTTAGAACGAATGGTTCGTGCTGGTGGCAAGGAGGAAATTGTGATTTTAGTTAAAAACAAAAATACGATTTCATGTTTCAACAAATAGGCAGAAATGGCAATAAAACTTCTTTAAAATTAAAAATGCAAATGCAAGCCCACAGGCACACACTCCAAAGCAAGAGTAAGGTGCAGAGAGGATGTAATTGTTGGTTGGAGTTTAAGGATAAACTTAGGCTCGGTGACTTTTCATTATTATGGGAACTTGGCTTCCTAAAAGTGTTGCAGATGCTTGCAATAACCTTTTGTAATCCCTCAGCACTGTTTGAATTTCGTTAGTTCTATTTTAATAAGTTCTGATTTTTCATTGGAGTTGCTTAAATTTCTCTGTTTATAAATTTTCCGTGTTAAGAGCAGTTTTCTTGGATCTTTTAACCAGAATTCCGTAGCAGTCTGAAAATGTTCAGATGCAAGTACAGTCAGACAGTTTGCCCAGTGACATCTGTTCAGCAGCATAATTTTACTCAGCTACAAGTGACATATTTAATTAACTGAGACATTTCAAATAGGATTTGACAGCTTTCCAGCCCAGTATCTCCAGACTTACTACTGACTGAAAATATGCCATCCTAGGAGTGTTACAGGGCCTAGGAAGAATTAGCTTCATGAAAGGCAGCACTGGGATGTTGGAAAATAATGCATTAAAAATATCATGTCTGCCACTTGTGATGTATGTGCCTCTGAGCTTCTGAAACATCTCAGTGATTCTGGGGAGTCTTTCCAGCCTTGGTTTTGTTCAGGGTTTCTTGCATCTACAACTTCAACGCTGTATTGGGCAGGCAAGATCAGAATGTCATAAAAAGCTCTTAGATTGTCTGGGAGAAGTTTTAGTGGAAGCATAGTACTGGGAAATGTGCTTTTCATCAGCAGCCACAGCACTGCCATGTGAGGAGCAGATCCCTGGAAGGGCAGCCAGGAGCTCCAGAGCCGTGTCAGGCTTTGGTCCAGCCCAAGCCAGGCCGGAATTCTCTCTTGCACAGATGGGTCTGGGCTCAGCCTGCAGGGCAGCAGAGCACATTCCTTCTGACAGACACTTCAGGGGTGCAGGAGCTCGGTGGTTATTTCCAGCAGAATGCTTTCACTTCTGGCACCTTGCTTCAGGGTTTCACTGAACCCACTTCCATTAGCCCAGGTTGAAACTGCTTAGTGTAGCACGAGCAGTAAAGTCTCCCCAAAGCAGGCAGCCTATAGGCTTGGTCTAAATGTACAGAATTGTATTTTCCCATCAAAAATCCATTATCCAAAGCACCAGCAGCTCTCCATCGCTGACAACAATTTGTGGCCTGTGTTATTCTGGAGCCTTTCCTGAATTGTTTGTTTTTCATGGCACCCAGCCCAGCTGAACCAGTGACAGGATTTCTGTTAATCCACCACACAGGGAAGCTCAGGGAGCTGATATGAAATATTCCTCACAAGAACAGCTCCAAGAGAGGTGCTGCAAGCTCTGGTAACTCAGAATTGGACAGTGAAAAGCAGTCAGGAAGTCTTTGAGGTTAACTTGGGAATGCTGGGATGTGTGAGATTGATCAGCTCCAGCCAAAGTCCATGGACGTCCTGCCATTCCTTGTCGTGCTGGAGAAGTTCTGCTGTGTCTGTTGTGGAGACAGAGTGAACCTTGCTGGTCTTCCTTTGATTCCCCCACACGTGCCCTGTGTGTTGTTTCTTCCCTCAAAGACCCTCTGAGGTTTAGGGTCACCCAAACCCATCCCATTAGCGTACCCTGGACATCCAGACCGATTTTAAGCCATTTTAGGGAAATAACTTCTTTTTTTACCCACATACTTTGTTGGAAAACGTGTTATTTGTCTTCTTTATGCTTTCCCCACCACACTGGTTAGCAGCAGTCTCTTCATTAATGTTTTGGAATTAGAGTGATAAATAAATGCTACAGTTTTGTCATGTAAATGGTGACATAAATGTGACAGTGAGCGATGGAAGCGGGGCGTGCATCGAGAGCCCAGAACAGCACGGGAGGCCGCCAACGTGCTGGATTTCATTTCAGTCTTTGCCTATTGCAGTTTGGGGAGGTGAAGCTCATGGATTATTTGCCCAGCAGTCAGGAAAGAAGAAGAAAGCTCTGGATCAGTGGGTGATTGCCAGCCTGGGAGCTGCGTTTCTCCCTCAGCTGTTCGGATTTGTTGGCTTAGACCAACAAATTGGGTTTTCTGCTCGCTGCTGCCACGTGCAGTGAGGAGTCACGAGCACAGGGGGCTTGGAGGCTTTAAAAGGTGCATTTTCCCCTCTTCTCCCCCTGTTCCCAGCAGGACAGAGAGCAGCTGAGGATGGCAGTGCCTGTTCCCACACGCTGTCCATGGCTCTCACCTGTAGCACGTGTTTGTCAGAATTGCTTCTCAGTGTGCCAGGCACTATTCCACTCATTCCAGGGGATATATTTTAACATGGATTCCAGTAGGCACAGGATTATATGAATTTCTGCATCAAAAGGACTGGGTGCAAGCACAAAGACATATTTTCCAAATCTAATGTATGATCTCCTCAAATTGTCTATCTCCAGAGCATGTGAAATAAGCTGCAGGCTACTACCATAGAGTTACTATTGAAATCTGGGATGCTTGGTTGGTTTCCCAGCTATTATAGTTTTATTTTACTCCCCTCTTTTCCTCTGAATTGTTGTGCTAATTAAGCTCACGAATTTCAATCTCTCAGGTTCTTCAATTATGACATTGCAGCCCCTCTGTGGCAGTACACTGGAGTGTGGCAGATAGGATATTATGAAGTGGAGACATTCAATGGGAAAATGTCCAAAAGCAGTTCAAATCACTTAAGATAATTAAACAAGGGGAAAGAATGTGGCGTGTTTAAAGAATATGAGATGGTTTTGTGAATAGAATGGTGTTAGGTCCCTGTGCATGGGAAACTCATTACCCATGCTGAACTCATTTTTCACATTGTAATGAGAAAGAAGAATTGAAAAACACCTCTGTGAACATCACCTTTGTGAGTGCTTGCACTGAGACCACCACAGCAGAGGCAGCAGGTTTAATAGACTTGTTTATTCCTCTGGATGTACCTGAGGAAAAAATGCAGCAATTGAAGAAATAACAACTAATTTCAGTGTAAAGGTCAAAATGACCTGAATTGAGATGCTTAAGAATTAATGGAGTAGGCTGGTGTCAGCAAGCAGAATAAATGACATTTTTTATAACTGCATGTTCACTATCCTGTTTCAGTCTCCTCACCTCCCCCAGATGCAGGAAAGGTTTCAAATGCATCGCCAGAGGGGTTTTAATAAGAGTTTGTATAACAGAGCGAGGCAGTGCTTGAATGAGGGAGAAAATAGGCGCTGGATCATTGGGAAGGACAAAGAGTAAAAAGTCTGAGTAAAAAAAGTGTGTGTGAGCTGCAGGCAGCACACCTGAGGGAAAGGGAGGAGCAGTCACACCTGAGCCAGCCCTGCACCACCTCTGCCTGGCCATGGGCACAGCCCCTGACTGCCATCCTTTACAAAGAAACAAAAATATTCCATGTTCTTCCTAAAACAGCAGTTCCTAAAGTAGAGTGACTACACAGAGCTGTGAATCAAAGCCAAGGGGGAGCAGAAAATCAGCTTTCAGAGCACACAAAGTGTTGTGTTCCTCTCCAGAGCTCAGTAGGGCACAGCACCTTCTCTCCACTACTGAGAAACCAGGTAACCTGTGATGTTGTACCCCAGGGTCTGCTCCTGCTGAGATGATGCTGAGATTTTTCCTGAGTAGCACTGACATGAAAAGTGCACAGTTCTTGTCCTTTTTTTCAGCCTGATATTCCGTACTTGCCGCCTGGATGGCTGAAGGACAATTTGATAATAATCTGCACCTATGTGAATTACAGATGCACCAAGAAGGAAAGCAATTGTCTCAGCTGGTGAAAGAAATGGGCTAGGAAAACTGGAAAGAGCTGGATTTTGGGAAATGCATCATGACAGTAACATCTGTTGGAATGCAAAGTAATCTCCCCTGGAAAGTGGTGGGATCAGCATTGCTCCTGACATTTGCAGCTCGGTGAGGCAGAACCTGGTTTGATCTATGGCACACTTGGCTTCCAGCAGGCCCTCTGTGTGATCCACTAGATTTTTTTCCATCTCTGACTCCTGTGACTGTCTGTCTGACTCTCCCAGGGTGATGAAATATCATTATAACCTTTTGAAATAATATATCGGCGCCTGGAGAGCAGAGACTGATTTTCTCATTTGCAAGTGGGAGGCAGTGTGTTAAATTAACGCTCGTGTCATTAAATGGATTGAGGAAAAAAAATCTGATGTGCTTGAACCAGGACACTTTTCCCCTCCCCAAACAAACCACCTCAAATTTCACTTTGTGGGGGTCCAGGAAGGTGAGGATTAGAAGTTTAAATAACATTCATCATATTCTCTGAGGCATAGGTTACTTGCTTGACACCTGAAAATGTTTCAGCAAGTCTGACATGGAAGCTTTCTGCTGACTTACAGAGGATGAGGGAGCCTGTGCTGTGTCTGTCAGAAATCAGGAGGCATAAAATTTATCTTTCTGGGCCGTGGAAGCTTCTGCTTGTTCATTTGGCTCTGGGAGATTTGATCCAATCTGGTCTAGTGGAAGGTGTCCGTACCCATGGCAGGGGATGGAACTGGATGGGTTTTACAGTCCCTCCCTTCTCAAACCATCCTGCGATTCTGTGAACTGTGAAAAAATCACTGTGCTGATAAACACAGAGACAAAATTTGTAACTAATTGTGCTCAAGAATTGCACTTTTGGAGCATCAGTGAGAAAGTGGTAGTGTTGTTTCAGCTGATTTTTTAAAATCACATCAAGCAGCTGATGCAGTTCTCCACAGCATTTGTTTCTGTCTCTTCATGTAGGGCAGAGTATTGATAATCATCTGGTTCTGCTGAGCATTGTAGCTGGCAACATTTGAAACTCCAGACATGGTGATGAATTGCTCTATGATACATTAATGTTATTTTGATCCCTGCTCTTTCAGAATTACATTGATCCAATTAGGTTAAGTAGCTTGCCATCTAAATTAATTTACTTTCCTCTATTAATCTCCTTTACTCTGGGTCAAAACCAAAAATGTAAATCAATCCATTATATTGCATATCTTTGAGGGGTGGGAGAGTAATTAAATTACCTAATAGATACATGTGCTGGATTGATTGTTTGGTATGTTGAACATTATTGCCATAATTGGAAAGTGCACGCTCAGTGGTGGAATTTGAGTGCTTGTTACACTTAATTTTCATAACCTGACAAGAAATGCCTTGCTGTCCCTGGGTACCAACCCTACATACCCAGCTACACAGCTTTTAGGATATTGGACATTTTGCAAGCGAGGATAAAAGCTCCTTCCTCTGCCAGGAACTGTTGGACTCCCTGGCAGTGTCTCAGAGGTCCTGACCCTCTGCAGTGTCAGAAAACCCTTTCCTGGCTCATTCTCAGGCAGGCACCAGCACGGGTGTGGCAGCAGAGCAGATGTCTCAGCACTGATGTCTGAGTTACCAAGCTGCAGGAGGGTTACTCAGGCTCCTGAAAAGCTGTCTTCTTTTCCCAGTGGCATGTGAAATTTCCATGGTTTGATATCATGGAATCACAGAATGGTTTGGGCTTGAAGAGACCAAAAATCACCCAGTGCCACCCCTGCCATGGCAGGGACACCATCTGCTGTCCCAGCTGCTCCAAGCCCTATCCAGCCTGGCCTTGGGCATTTCCAGGGATCCAGGGGCAGCCCCAGCTCTGTGTTCCACACTGGGGCATTATTTTGCTTTCCTTAGGTTAGTCCGACAGTGGGATTCCATCATCTTGGTGCTCTTACCAGTCTTTTACAGCTCACACTAAGAATTCTTACTTTCAGCCAGTATTTTCAGGATCTGCATCAAACTTTCATCCTTTGTCCAGCAGGGGCATTGCTGACACCAGGAATTTGTTTACCTGCTACGTTTCCTCACTTTAGTGGGAAGAACTTTCCATGGAAGACTCAAGCGAAAATAAAGCTCTGATGTGAGGGAATGAGATCCAATCCAGTGGCTGGAAACTGAATGTTGGCACAGTTAAAACAAATACAAAGTGCAGTGGTTTTAGGTTGGGCTTAGTTAAAATCCTGCCTGGTTTGTGATAGCTCCATCTTCGTGGGAAATCGAGGCAAGGGCTCTTTTCAGTAGGAAAATGGATCTGGTTCTTTCCCTGTCATTGTAGCAGAAGATAAATTCGGGTCAAATGACCCCTGTAATGGGGCAGGGCAGGCTGGTGATCACAAATCCCTTTTGGTGTTCAAACCTACAGATCTATGAAGTATTTTCTAAATCTGTGTCTTAGAGCAGAATGAACAGCAGCAGAAAGGTCACCTTTATCATCACTGCTGTCAAACACCTTGGAAAGAGCAGAGCACGAAGCAAGTGTGTTGCTCAATCACTTTGCCCTTCTGCTACATCCGTTACCTTTACCTGTACTTTGTCCCATTAAATGAAACTCACTCCCCTGTTCTGGATGAAATCCCATTTCCAAAAACTGCACAGAGAAACTCTGTTGGCTTCAGCGATGGGATCTTGCCTTTACAAAGGCAATTAATGCCTGATAAGTGCAGAGTTTAGCAGGGTTAGATAAATAATGATAATTATGAAAGCAGCTGCTGTTTGTGATGATGAGACAGTAGGAAACAGAGAGGGACTTTCTGCAAGGGGGTGTAGTGACAGGACAAGGAGAGAGGCTCCAAACTGACACTGAGTGGGTTTAGATGGGATTTTGGGCAGGAATTGTTTCTGGCAGGGTGGGCAGGCCCTGACACAGGTGCCCAGAGCAGCTGGGGTTGCCCCTGGATCCCTGGCAGTGCCCAGGGGATGTTGGATGGAGCTCTGAGCAGGCTGGCATAGGGGAAGGTGTCCCTGCCATGGCAGGGGCTGGAAATGGAAGATCTCAAAGGTCTCTTCCAGCCCAAACCATTCCATGATTGCTGGATACAGCCCACTTCGTTCCTGCAGGGCTTGTGGAGGCTGCAGGCACCAGGGCTGAGATCACCACTGTAGTCAAGTCTGAGGCACCACGGGTGGGTGTAATTCATTATTGTGCACCTAAATCAACCTGAGATCTTTGATCAAGGCCTGCTGTGGGTGTGGTGGTTGCCTGAGATCCAGTTCCTACAAACCCACCAAATGCTGCAGTGTTTCAACATTCCGTATCTGTTAATATGCTAATATATCCCTCAACCTGAAAAATTTAAAAGTTAAATGTGAGAATCTCTGCTTGAATGCTCAGTATAATGTGTTGGGGCTTCATTTTTTGCCTTGTCACTTCCTTCTTTTCTTTTTTTTCCTTTTCTTGTTTTTGGTCTTGTTTAATTTATTTTTTTTTTCCATACCTCAAGACAGAGGCTTTTAAAGCTGGGTTTTCTCCCTAATAAGTGTTAGTAGAGTTCCTAGCACAACCAGATCTTGATGGAGCCACTGGATATTAATGTGATGCAAATTAATCAGTAATGAAAATTAAATGTGTGTTTATGCTCTAGTTCTAATGTTTATACAAATACAAGAAATGTGCACCACAACTGTGTAATGGTTCCCACCACAATATTTGCAGGGGTGCAGCATTAACCAGCTTTAAATAAAAGGGCCTGGTTTGTTCGAGTGAACAACTCAAGGAAGTGGAACAGATTGAACATTGTGAATTGCAGAGCCAGGGATTTTCAATGTTCTGCACTCTCCAGTTTTCTGAAGGTGATGGTGGCATTTACCTCCTGGCTCCTTCTGTATCGTGCTTTTGCAGGTCACCAGAAATTTTGTCCAAACTCAAGGACGTTTGTGATGAGGAGCTCAACTCCAGACCTACGTTAGGAGTGAATGTGAATGAGTGCTTCTCCTTCTGCCTTGGTTAGAAATGCTCTTTATGTAAGGAGGTGAAGACACATCAATAGCAAGACTTCCCTTTTTTTTCTAAGCAAAAGGGGCAGGTGCAGCTTTCCCTCTTCCATGAGTTCCCTACAAAAGGAGAAATTTTTGTGGTTATCACGCAAGTGCCGCTCCCTGGAGATTCCTGGAAAATGACAACTGCAAATCCAAATTTTTTATCTCATTACCAGAGGCAGGAGGGGAAGTATGGAGAGAATGGGAACAAACTGCCTCATCCCAGACATGATCTTGCATAGTCTCCTGTGAAATCGTTAAATTTCCATTCGTGAATATCCTTTCAGATGACCAGGATAAATCCAGTGCTGTAAATTCTGTGATGTTCATGCAGTGTTTTCCCTGGAGTGTCAATAGGAGGAGCTTGTTTCACTCACCATGTGCTAAATTAGTCTTTGGGTGGTCACTTGCTGATGAATTCAACAGATTAGATGGGAAAATAAGGAACACGGGGAAAACATTTTCCTTTTCAACAAACCACCATTACTTAACAATACTCTAAACCCCAGATTTCCCATTTAACCTAAAATGTGTTGAAAATTACATGGAATATTCAACTCTGAAATGTACTGGCACAGAGTCCTCATTTGGAAGAGAAAACAGTCTGGGAAGTTGTAGCCTATTCACAATTACCACAGGGAGTGTCCGTGTCCTGCAGCTTCAATATTTTGAGTTCTATTTTCCCTTATTCCCCGTAGTCATCGAATCCTTAATGCCTGGCTTTGATCCTTATCTCAAACAGAACTGCTAAAGGATAAATTCAAGGTGAGGTGGCCTCAATATTCTGTGTGCTCTGTTTTTTCCAGGGGCCTGCTGGCCAGAGGATTCACAGAGACCCATTATCTGCGGGACGGCGCTGACGTGGTTCTCACACGCAATCACACGGTAAGGTTGGGGTGTCGTGGGTCGAGATGATGCTTCATCCTTAAAATCCAAAGTGTTCTCTGCCAGGATCTGAGCCCTGGCAGGAAACAGCTCAACGTGTGATCTTTTTTTTACTGTTGCCTTCAGTGTCTTTGTCACTGCTCTGATCCTACGCACAAATTTTTAGAGGCAGACTTTAAAGGCGAGCTCTGGGGTTTGAACCAGGTGACTTAAAATTTGTGAGGTTTTTTTTTTTCAGCTTCTTGGAAATAGACCCATTGAAATTTTATAATTATGGCAGTTACAACTGATTAGTTAGGGAGAAAAGCCCTGGTTCTGTTTGAGGGGAAAAAACCCTAAATATCTGATTTCCAGAGTACAAAAGTTCATGTCAGAGGTTGGAAGGCTTGGGTGTCTTTCCTCACTGGGGAAGTCATGGGTGGAGTTTGGAAGAGGGTGTTGGTTTGGTTTATTTTTAAATCCAGTCCATAAGTGTGTTGTGGATGTACTTTATACTTGTATTTGTGTGTACGTATGTATGTATGTGTATGTTTATGTACATGTATAAATACAGATATATACAAAATATGGCTTGTTAAAAGAAGCAGTTAAAACCTGCTTTTTACAAATAAGAACCCCTTAAGGCAGGAATGTTTTTGTCCTCTGACAGCATGAATGCCTTAATTAGAAATAATGCAGCAAGCCATTTTAATTACAAAGCTTATCTTTTATCCCATAAAGTACTTGTTATGTTATGGTATTTACTTACTGACACTGTCAGCAGAGACACCATGCTTTGTGTTCCCATCCATAATGGGCTTTGCTGGGATCAGGGGAAGTAATTATTTCTCTGCATAACATCTTATTTCTGAAAAAGCACCTTCATTATAGCTGCAGACACCCCAAGTA
The DNA here is from genome assembly GCF_049639895.1 of Pseudopodoces humilis. NCBI lineage: Eukaryota > Metazoa > Chordata > Aves > Passeriformes > Paridae > Pseudopodoces > Pseudopodoces humilis. The sequence continues at coordinate 33,549,093 of NC_142208.1, read as the reverse complement.
AAGCAATCATTTTGAAAGCTTTCAGCGCTTTCATTTTGCTAGGTGCTCATATCTCCTTCAAAATCAGCTCAGGAGAAAATAGTCATTTGTTTTAGGAGCAGGAAGACTCCTGAAGGAAGTAAAAGGAAATAAATGAAGCACATGAGTCTTTTAGAGATTTACCTGAGTTAACAGGAGTATGTGTACAGGTAATGACAGGTTTTTCTTGCTAAAATACAATATCTGTTTGCATAATGGCAAAGTAAGTCGTGATTAATAATGACAGTGCATTTTGCTGCCTGAAAAAGAGAAAGATCAGTGAATTCGTTTTTCATTATATGTTGCAGTATGGTTGAGAAAAGATAAGTCCCCGATTTATTTTTACATCTCTTCTTCACTGAGGACATCAATACAGTCTGGAGTAGAAACCAAATCCCATTTTCCATTGAAAAGTTGCTTAGCCAAATTCTGCTTGGAGGTCAAAGCAAGGCAGGTTTGTGGAGCTGTCACTTGGGCAGTTCTCTAGCACACGAGTCAGTGGCTAGGTTATTTTTCAGTTTATAGCACCTGGAAAATTGTCAAAAGCTGCTATTTATGAAATGATCTCAAGCAAGGGTAGAGTACTGTTTTAAGTATGATGGATCAGCCTTGATAATTACTTGTTTTTAAGGGGTCACCCATTTTATATACTAGTTTACAGGAATAAAAAGATGTGATAGCAGAAAAAACCCCTACAATTCAGTGGAGTTACTGAGCTAGAAATCAATTTTCTCCCAGTCCCGTTGCAGGCCATGCTCTGATAAGTTTACATTTTCGATATTGAACTTTGGCATCACATAGCTGGATCTCAGAGAAATTGTGAAATGGGCCACAACCAGGAGCTCAGAGTTAATAAAATGACAAGTTGTATGTGGAGAGGGAAAGAAATCAGGCCCTTTGCCATAATTCACTCTTAGATAAAGACAGCTGGACCACAGCAGCAGCTGCGTGGGGCGGGATACTAGCTGCCCTCCTCCTTCACTGCGCCTGGTGAAGCTCAAACCCAAAACTTTCTTTCTCAGGAGCTCTGAGCTTCACCTCTGCTTCATGCTTGCTTTAAGCAATCAGAATAAACCTATTTAATTTTTGGTTTTAGCATATTCAGTGCTGGAGTGGGGGGAGGCATTTATTTTTCTTCTATCAATTGGGTGCGTGGAACTGATAATACTGAAATAAAATGAAACAGTGCACCCACACCAAAAGTTTGACATCTTTAGCAATTGTGAGTGAATTCACCCTCAAAGAATTCAATTTATGACCCCCTCCCTTCTATTGTGGCTTTATCTTTGCTGATGTGTTACTGACTCTTTATGAGGATTCATGATAAAAAATGCCCAAGAGTAAAAGACTCTCACCCTGTTTCTGTAATTTCTTCCACTGAGAAAAGCCACTGAGATTTGTATTTAGAAAATCAGAGCTGGCTGTTCTGTGTTCACTTCCAAACATCTTTCCTGGCATAAACTTATTTGCAGAAAATTCCTGTCCGAATTTTTCCATCTTGCCCAGACTGTTGCTTTCTTCCCCAAAATCAAGGTGATTTTTAGAAGTTTGCAATGTGAGGATTTGAGAATGAAAACCATGTCCCAGGCTGGAAAGGTTAATTAATGCAATAATGAACCAATCCATAGAATTGTGAGATGACTTTTGGGTTGCAGCAGTGATAACTTCCCTGGCACTGATCAGACAGGAACCCTTTAGAGCAGAGTTTTTGGTTGCCAGGTGGAATTCAAAGGGCCACAAGAAAAGAAACACTGGTTGTGACACAATCCTTGCTTTCCAGCCAGTCCCATCATTGGGAATGCAATATAACCTTTACTCAACAATGAAATTAGCCTTGATTCCAGACAGATATGTGGATGTGCTTAGAAACTTTCTCTGTGTGCTTGGCAAGAAGTGGATTATTAAAGAAATATAATAACCTAGCCACAAAATTAAATTTGACTGTTGTCTCTCAAAATAGAGAGACTGTTGTCTCTCCTTTATTCTTAGTTGTTTATAATAACATGCAGCTACTTGGTTGGGTATTTCAATAAAAAATTTCCTTTACAACCTGTTTTACTTCCTCATTTGCTTTGTGATTTTTTTTTTCTAGTTATAAGGTTGGCATTGCCTTTGTTATACTTCTCTTTTTACATACCTACCTCCTCTAGGGATACACAGATTTAAATGCCCTTAAATAAAAAGAGAGGTCTCTATAGAAAGCAGTAAAATACAGCAGCTGATTTATTCATCTGATTAATTTTATAAAATATTTGATGTTGTAACTTTAAATAAATAACACAGAAAAATGGGGTCAGCCATAAAAATTTAAAAAATAAGACCACAAATCCAAACAAAAAGCCTCCTATAACCTTTTGGGGTTTAGGAAGCACCCAAGGTTTCCATTTAGGAGCTGTTTGGCCTCTTAAACACAGGGAATATTTGGTGGGACAGGAAAGGTGCTGTCAGTGTGATTCTGAGTGCTGTGGCCTGAAACTGATAATCACCTTGAAATAAAAGGCCTGGAAATGCAGGAGCAAAGAGCATTTGTGAGCACTGAAATGTTTTCTCTTCCTGCCACAGGGTCACTGCTATTACCATGGCCAGGTCCAGGGGTACCCCGAGTCCTCCGTCAGCCTCAGCACCTGCTCGGGACTCAGGTGAGCCAAGATTTCAGCAGCATTCCAGCTCCTGAGTGCTTGGTTTGACTTTTAATGAATGAATCAATACTGGGGAAGGGGCTGGAGCCCCAGGAGGGGCTGAGGGAGCTGGGAAGGGGCTCAGGCTGGAGCAAAGGAGGCTCAGGAGGAATTTCTGGCTCTGCACAAGTCCCTGGCAGGAGGGGACAGCCGGGGGGATTTGGGATCTGCTCCCAGGGAACAGGGACAGGAGGAGAGAGAACTGCCTCAGGGGAGGCTCAGGAGGGATACTGGGAGCAATTTCCTCATGGAAAGGTTTTTCTAGCCCTGGCACAGCTGCCCAGGGTAGTTTGGAGTCCCCATCCCTGGAGGGATTAAAAGCCCTGTGGAGGTGACACTTGGGGACACGGGGCAGTGCTGGCCTTGGCAGTGCTGGGGGATGGTTGGACTCGGTGACCTTAGAGGGCTTCTCCAACAGAAATGATTCCATGATTCTGTCTCTTTTTCAAAGGTTGAATGAATCCCTACAAATAGTTTTCCCTCTAGGTGCTCTGAGGAGCAAAAACAAGGAATAGTTAACACAATTTGGGGGCTTTTCCAAGAGCCATACGTTCTCTTCTGCTGCCCATCCCTCTCTGCGCCCATTTCTTGGCACATTTTCATTACTGGCAGTGCCCAGTGGCTTTCCAGGCCTCTCTGTCCTCAAAGCTCTTTCACCAGTGTTGTCAGCACTGCTTTCCCAGCTGTGAAATCACAAATTTCCACAAATCACAAATCCAGCAGCCTCATCATTAGGAGAGGTGGCTTTAGAAATCAGAGAATGGAAGAATCTATGATACAGAAAACGTGCATGGTTGTGGAGCTCAGAAATTGTGTTTATGGCAGGTAAGATGCTCAGCTTTTGGGTTTTAGCTGCTTGTTAACAGCAGAGTGGCAGATTCCCATGCTGAAAACCAAACCTCTTGGAGTCTGACAAAGGAATGGGATGACAACATTTCAAGTATGCAATGGGCACAGTTCAGGAAACAATTATCTTTCTTACTTGGACAATCAGAGACTGGTATTTACTCACAGAGCTGTTCCAAATCACAGTAATTAACTGTAAATTGGCTCTAGCGTTCTCCCTGGAAAACCCAGTTTTCCTGTCAGATTTCCAGCTGTCTCAGCCTTTTCTGGGTTTAATTTATCCACAAACAGCTGGAATTTTTTCCCCTTGATTTTGCATTTTGTGCAATAGTGGCATTGTCAAGGCTTTTGCAAGGGAGCTCTGGGACAGAGAGCAGCAGAGAGAGCAGGCTTTGATCCCAGGACCCCTCTCCCTCTGAGAATGACCCTTTTGCTGTAGTGGATGGGATTCCTTTGCCTCATTCCCACACAGAAAGGGGCTTTATGGGTGCTTCACTCTGGATCCAGCATCTTCCAAAAGTTTCATAAACCCTTTGCATGAACAGTCAGCATTTATCTGTCATTATTGTTGTAAAATATATCCAGAATTTACAACTGTTTGTAAAAATCTAACGCTGAGCTCTCAGTATTTTAGTTAAAGGATCACAGTGCTGCAAGCTCCACAGTGAAAATTTGTACCTCGTGGGACAGGGACTGCATTGATGTCCTTGTTCCAGAACTACCTGGAAATTAATCACTCTCAAGAGAAAATATCCTTTTCTAGAAGTCTTTCCTTTCTTCTCCAAAGTGTTCTCTGTACAATTGTGGAGCTCCCAGAGTTGTTGCCCACTTTTAGGTGGTTCAGGTATATCAAGACAGGAGATGCTGGCAGGGACATTTTCCTGACACTGTTGCAGACAAGTCCCCAAAATGCAAGCTGCCAGGATTAGGCTCCTTCTCTGCAGGGAAAGCAGAGCAGCAACTTTTTCAGTACAAAATTGCAGAAATTTTCTTTGCCATGCATATTCTGTTCTAGTAGGAGATCAGATGAGGATAAATCTCAGTTTCTGTGCCTGTTTCAGTGCTGAACTTGGTAAACAGAGTGTCTGGTGATAAGAGTTGTGTTGATTCACTCCACCAAACCTGTTTCACAGCCCAACAACCAGCAGCAGCAACTCCCAGACAGCAATAACTCCCAGATGTTGCCTGTGCTTGATCACAGGAACACAGAGTGGTTTGGGTTGGAATGGACCTGAAAGTTCATCCAGTTCCACCCCCTGCCATGGGCAGGGACACCTTCCACCAGAGCAGGCTGCTGCAAACAAAGGACAGCCCTAAAGAATTTCATGGCTAACTTTGCTAGCTTGAGAGAATAGATATGGACAGGACAGGACAGGACCATGTACATGCCACCAGCTTGCTGGAGCAGGGACTCTTGTTTTTCCACAGTGTGATAAAGACTCCAAGCTGCAGGAGCAGAGACATAAAGCACTGTGTGGCCATGGAGCCCCAGGTGGGGACAGCCTGGAGCAGCCCTTTCACTTGCAGCAGCTGTTGGAAGAGAGGCCAGGTCTCGTTTTCAGGGTCTGTTCCTGGCCTTGTGACAGGTTCTAAGTGAATCAGACAAATCTCTCTGTCTCAGTTTCTCCATCTGTGAAATCCATTTAATGATTCTTACTTACCTCACACAGCTGTAAGGTTCAAGTGCCTGAAAAACATCTAATGAAAGGAAGTGCATGCTGTCAGCCCTCCGAAATCCTGGAGAAGCAATCTCTTCCCCCTCCCAGCAGACAGGCACCTTGGGCATTGTTCCAGGTGTGGATAGGTAGGGGCTGTGCATTTTCCCCCAGATCAGCAGAGTTCATTAAAAGATATTAAACTGCTCATAAAGAATAGGTTCCACATTGCAGTGTGCTCTGAAGCCTGAGTGCTCAGCAGCAGTCAGAGAAGCAGAGGGGATCATAGGAATTACTGAGACAGAAATAGAGGATAAAACAAGAACCCTCATTACCACTTTATAAATCCACAGAGCGCTCACGTCTTGAGTTCTGAATGCAGTTCTTGTTTTCCCCTCCTCTGCTTCATCTCAGAAGAAGAAGAAGCAGCATTATATCCAGAAAAGGTACAGAGAAGGGCAAAAATTGTGATCAAAGGTATGGAGCAGCTTTTATTCGAGGAGAGAAAATAGACCAGGATTTGTCACTTTTGAAAGGAGATGACAGAGAAAAGGAGCAGGATGAAACAAGGTTGAATGTCACACTGGAGAGGGCACAATTACTGAATATTCTTCATAACCTCAAAATTAGGAGACATCATCCAAAACTTTAGAGCAAAGGAAAGTATTTTTTTTATTCACATAACGAAGCACTGGAGCTGTCACAGGTGGGTGTCAGTGAGAGAAGTATCAATGGATTCCAAAAAAATGTGATAATTTGGGAAGGGGAGCTCAGGGAGCCTCTGCAGGGCTGTCAAACCCTGAGATGTCCCTGAGACTGAGCTGGGGCTGCTTGTTCTGTTCTTGTCTCTCAGCCCTGAGCTCCTGCTGTTGGCCAAGGCCAGAGGGGAGGTGCAGAGCTGGAGGAACCTTGCTCTGACCTCTCCCAACCATCAAGGTCTTCCCTCCACGTGGCTGAGCAGTTGAGATGTGTTTTTAGCTCCTGAACATGATGTGATGGTTCTGTGGTGAGGAAGGATTGTGTGAAATCTGAAAACTAATGTTTGTCTGGTTCATCAGGCAGAGAGGTGAGAGATGGAGAGAGGAGGAGGCTCAGCTCTCTCAAACACACATTTTTCAGCTCTCTTACATCCTCACACACATAACATTCGAGCTCCTCACCTCACCTAGGAGCACAATGGCAGAAATAGTGAGACTGAGGCTGAGAGCTGCCTAAAGTGCAGGTTAGAGGAGAATACAATCATGCCTTAATCTGTATCCTGCTGGCTCCTCCGAGAAGGAGGAGCTGAGTGGCAGAGAGGGCTCAGGAAATGCTGAGTGCACGGAAAGGGAACAATGGCTAATCAGGGTTTCTGTCTGTCTGTCTGGATCAGAAAGCCAATTAGACTGTCAGAGCTTGTGGGAAGGTGAAGGTACTACAGGGTTGAGCCATTTCCTTCCTGTCCTCAGGAAATACCCTTCTGTTTATCCAGCTTGGGGGCTCTTCAGGTTTTTAGCAAATAATTTTGGCCTGTGGCCACCGCTCACATCTTCTGTGATAAATTTGTTTAGACTTGAATGATTTTTTTTCCCTGATTACTTTCCCTGTGAGTGCTGAATACACCCAGAACTGCAGCCTGGAGAAGGGCACAAACCTCCCTGGTCCAGGGGCTGGCAGAGGACTCTGCCATGGCAATGTGCAGCTACAAAAGCATCTGCAGTGACCTCTTAGATGGGGGGAGCCTGAGAGGTGCTCCCAAAAAATTCCTTGGGAGCCTGATAGAAATCTCCCAGGAAGCCTTTTCCTTCTGAAACACCAAAATGCACTTGAATATCCTCAGATCTTTTACCCAGTTAGTTGTTAATTAACCCAGTCACACATTCAGCAAGTGTTCAGCCTCATCAGCAGCTGAAGGATGTGGTGTGCACAGTGACAGGGATGGGGAGAAGGCCCCAGATTGGAATAGATGCTCATTTCTACTGGGATTACAGAGTTATGGTACCCGAGGCTGCCAATACCATTTTTCAGATGGTCTGGCTGAACTCCCTTCAGCCCAGACACAGTCAGCTGAAGAGGGGATTTAAATGTGACACTCCAGACATCAACTGTTTAAAAAAGAAATGGAAGTAGGAAACCAGTGAGAAAAAGAAATGTATATTCCTCATGAGTCCTCAAGCATCATTTCCCCAGAAGAAGAGATTTCATCCAAAAGTTAAGTTAGGAGAAAATCCCTGTTGAGAAAAGCACTGGTTTGGATGTGAGCTTTTCCTCCATACTTTCTAAAGAGCTTTTAGTTCATATAAACATCCTGCATGGTTTGTAATTTATCTGACTGGGAAAGTCCAGGAGGATTTTGAGCTCAACATTAAAAACCATTCACTTTCTGAGGTTTCATAGCTTCTGTAGGCTGCCTGTTCCAGGGGAGCAGCTCCTGGCTCAGGGTCACCTCTGTGATCTGAGATGAGCATCATGTCCAGCCTTTGAGCATGGGGATCACTGCCAGGACAAGGGTGAGGGATGGTTCCTGCCCAGCTCTTTGAGCCTGCTCCTTCTCCATCCACTCTGCTTCAGGCATTTAGTGGGATGTGCAAGTTTGAGTCTTCCAGTCTCTCTGTTTGCTGCAGGGTGCTATAAAATGTGCTCACTAAATTGGTACCCATGCCAATGCCTCTTTCCTTCATTTTCCTTTCCTTTCCTTTCCTTTCCTTTCCTTTCCTTTCCTTTCCTTTCCTTTCCTTTCCTTTCCTTTCCTTTCCTTTCCTTTCCTTTCCTTCCCTTCCCTTCCCTTCCCTTCCCTTCCCTTCCCTTCCCTTCCCTTCCCTTCCCTTCCCTTCCCTTCCCTTCCCTTCCCTTCCCTTCCCTTCCCTTCCCTTCCCTTCCCTTCCCTTCCCTTCCCTTCCCTTCCCTTCCCTTCCCTTCCCTTCCCTTCCCTTCCCTTCCCTTCCCTTCCCTTCCCTTCCCTTCCTGCACCTTCCCTTCCCTTCCCTTCCCTTCCCTTCCCTTCCCTTCCCTTCCCTTCCCTTCCCTTCCCTTCCCTTCCCTTCCCTTCCCTTCCCTCTCTCACCCTCACATGTGACACTTTCTTTGCCAACACAATTATTCCTCACTGCCCAAATGCTGGACATGAAATTGCATTTTCTCCTCCCATTCAAGTAACTCCTTGCTGGAATTCCAGGAACCAAAGTTGCAGCTCGATCTGCATCCACTCTGGACAGGTCTGTCCTGCACTGATAAAGGATGAAGTGTGTGCTGCAGGAGTCCCTGGCCATAATTCCATTTCAGGGAACACATTTTCAGGCTCATGAGAGGCTCTGGCTGGGACAGAAGCTCTGTGAGTAATGATGTGTCCGTGTGAGAACACCTCCACCTCTCCTGTGAGATGTAAAACCAGTGGTGCTACTGCTCCCACCTCCCTGTGAGATGCTGCCCTTGGTTGATTTGGGTCAGATTTGTTATTTTAATTGAATCCTGCTGTGCAGTGTAGTGGGGTAATGGGATTTTTTGCCTCTCATATTGTACTCTTCATCAATAGATATTTTGTTTTTTCTGTGGATACTAAAATTTCCTCAATTTTAGAGGTGAGGAGTTGTTGCAAAAAGAGGTGACCATGGCAGTGGTGGAGACAGGAGCACATTGCCTCCAAACTCCCATTCTCTGTATTTCCCTGTCCTTTAAAGTTAAAGAATGACCAAACCATTTGAAAAACATCTTAATATCAGCTCTATTAGAAAAACAGTCAATAGATCATCCTGCTCATTTATCCCCATAGTATCCATCTGCAACTTATTAAAACAGCCTGAAAGTCAAGTTCTCATTCACCACTTCATTTTTCTTCCTCTTTTGTTTGTTTGCCTGCTTGCTTGCCTGGGAATTTGTTATACAGAGCCCTGGGAATATAGAAGGTATAATAAAAATAAATAAAAATTCCCTCTCAGTGCACAGATCATGCCCTGAGACGGTGCCTGTTGGGCAGCCCTGCACTCCAGGGCCACAAGGCTCCAATTCTGGCACCTTTTTCACCTAAAACTCCTTGAAATCCATGGAAGAGCTGTGGGGTCAGCCCCTGTCCTCTGAAGGTGTGACATTAATTGTGGAATGAAGGAGCTGGAGGTTTTCAGGTGGCACAGGAGCACTGGGCAGGGACAGACCTGAGGTGAATATTTCGTGTGTGAACATCATTGCCCTCCAATTAATTTCTCACCAAGTCAGGACATCTACATTCCTCTGCCAGTGGTAAGAGAGCTTTTTATTATTATTGTTTAGAAATGAGTATGACTTTGAGCTTCATTAAAACCAAATGTTTAATTGCACTCACGGATCTCAGGTTTATCAATTTACTTAATTTCCCCTGTATAGTGCAGCAGAATAATATATAATAGTTTCATATAGTGCTGTCCCAGCCAAGTTTTGCTTCAGCATCCCAATTTTTCAGACAAGTATGTGTTGATGGTTTATGTTGGCAGGACCTTTGCTTCTGCTGACAAGTTGGAAAAGAAAAATCCCATTTATATTTTGAGATTTCCTAAAGCCTGTTGATTTATGAAATATGACTGGCCTCGCTTTAGATTTTGTTTTGGTTTTCCTTTTAAAGAGGAAAAAAAAATTATATTTGATTTTATCAAAGGTTTAAAAAGTGGAATTATTCCATTAAATTGCCTTTCCCTGATTGAGAGATTCCTGGCAATGTGAAATCACGTGAGTTACATTTTAATTTCTGTGTGAGATGGGGAGAGCTCTCCCATCTCACACAGACGTTCCCCACGTGGCTCAGAAGGGAGGACAGGAGGCAAAGCCCCGTGAATTTTCCACATCCAGGGATCTTCAGAGATGTGGATGTGGTCGGTTTGGGGCTGACCCCCAGACACGAGCAGAGACCAAGCCCTGTGCAGAGCTGGAGTCAAATTTAACCCAGGACCACACTGGAGCTGCTTCCAGTTGGCCTGGAGCCTGGGAGTTGATGTCTGGACGTGCTCTTGGGATGGATATTTTCCCTCCCTCTCTGCTACCAGTGATGGGGAAGACAGAGGGATAATTTCAGGTAGGGTTGGGGTTGTCTCTTGGCTTTCCTGCCTGCCTCATTTGCAAATCTTTCTGACTTCCCAATGTCTGCAGTGTTGGGACTGAGGAAAACACAGAACTAGACACCTGACTCAAAAATCTGAATACTTCATATTGCTTTTTTTCCCCTCAAACATTTATAATCCTGGGAATTCTAACAGTCTTTTTTCTGATAGAAATCCCACAGATCAGTCTTAAGGACTTGCTGAAATCTCTTTGGGGTTCTTTGTATAATTTTTGATTGGGGATCTGTAGTTAAATATAACATTTGCCACGTTAATATATTGTTTGCCACAGTGGGGAACACTACATTGTTTAACATTAATGGCTCCTGAAAAATAAAAGTTTTGGGAGCATGGGCTGGCTCAGGAGTGTGGGAGAGCCCTGTTGAAGAGGGAGACACAGAAATGGTGGAGGAGTAACAGAGGCTTCTTGGAAACACGTGAGGAGACTGGAAAGAACCAGTAGCTATGGATTTATTTTATTTGCCTCGGATTCTCAGTCCTGAATGACTGGTGGGTATTGTTCACACCAAAAAAAAAAAAGAAAGGAACCATAATTCTTGACTTGTTACATTTTTAAGGTGCTGTGCTTGGCACTGCACGATGGGGGAAAAATGCAGTTGTAGGAAAAGAAAATTAGTCAAAAACAGAGAGCTGGCCAAGAAAATTCATATTTGATATTCATTATCTTATTACAGATGGTCACAAGCCAAGTGCTGATATCCTGTAGGCCGCACTCAAGGGATAAATGTGTGTCTTAAATGAAAAGTCTGGTTTTCTTTATGCTGAATCTGTGGATTTTCCTTGTCCTGGGGTTGCTCCATAGGCAAAGTGAAACTGTCCTTAAGGCCATTCTGTCCCTTAATGGGATGGGAATCAGGCTGATATGCTCAGGAAAACCCAAATTAGTCATTCTGGGATCTGATCATAAAGGAAATGAGGGGTAAAGAAATGGATATTTAGTTCTTTTTAACAAAATAGTTAATTAATTCTTTTTTAACAAAATTATTATTTAGTCCTTTTAGACAGAGGTTGAGTACACGAGGGATGCATTGGAAATGTGGCATTGATGTTGCACATTTTGGATATGAACTCTGGAAAACAAGATGCTCACTTTAAAATGTTAAAAATATAAATTAAAATTGAGAGAACTCTACTCAGGATACAGCCAAGTGTCTCCCTTTCCAGTGTAAGTAAGTAAAGAAAATTGTTCAAGCTTCTGATTTTAAAAGTGAATGTTCTAAGAAGGGCAAATTTAGCATTAAAAATAAAACCCTTCATGCTTTTCTGTTGTTTCTGAGTTGTCAACACAGGGAGCTGCTCAGGCTGGCCCATTTCAAACAGTGACTAATGGACTCCTGCCTCCAAAATTAAATGATTAATTGCACAAGGCAAAGACAAGAACCCTTATTTGATTGTGCTGATTACAGGGCTGCTGGTTTTTGGAGTAAAGGGAATATGTTGTCCTAATTTCCTAAATCCTCCAAGGAGTGAGACAGCTCTGACAATAATTTAGAGCTGTGGGGTGTGAGGCTGCTCAAATCACGGGGTGACCTGCCCGAGGTGTCTCGTGTGTCAGGAGGGTTGTTGGGATCCTGGCTGGAGCTGCAGGGTTGCTGGGATAAATCAGCCCAGCTTTTCCAGCCATGATCCATCACTCCCAGCTCGCTGGCTGATGGGTGAATGTGTCTTACCTGCTCTGCCAAGGGGACTGAGGAAGCTGCAGATGAATTATCAGACCTTGAGCTGTGGTTCAGGTCAGTAAAAGAGGTTCCTGGGGCTGCTGTTGGACAGATTTTGATATCATGGCTTTCCAGGCTGCTTTTTCCTCCTTGGACTTTTAGCTGCTCCAGTCACCAGTCAAATGTCTGTTGGCTTGGCTGAACTGGTGTCAGTGGTGCTCTGAAGCAAAATTGTGCAGCCAGCTCAGAATTAATACTTCAGTTAATTTGTTATCAGACCAAAGACTTTGAGTTCCTTCATCATACCTTCCTAATAATAGGATAACTAAGGTAACTTTTTCCTAATAATTATAATTTTCTTTTTAAATCAGTCTTCATTAACCTGCTTTTGGGTCCTTTTTCTCCTATTTTATCCTTCTCTTTTTTTAACTTGCTGGAAAATTGTACAGCAACACCGGTCTCACAGTGGTTGTCGTATCGTACCTTTGTCACAACACAGACAGAAATAAAAAGGGCAGACACTTCTAAAACACCAAAAAGGCACACCAAGAAAATAAAGTTGCTCCATGCCCTTGTCCCAAGTCCCTCTCCAGCTCTCCTGGAACTTCTCTGCAGGCTGGAGACCCAGCTCTCCCAGCCTGTCACACATTTGGCCTTTTGTCACCTTTGTTTTGCTGTGGCATCTCAGGACAACGGGGCAGGACCCGGCACAAGGACCCTCTTTCTTTCCTCCTGCAGTCTGTAGCTTAAAGAATTCAGCAAGAGAGCTCTCACTGTAAAATCTGTGAGTTCCTCGGGGTGCAGGTGGTATTGCTGTCAAAATTATTACTTTGGGCAGTAAAATGAGCGAAACGGGAATCAACCGTTCCTGTGTCTGAGCTTCGCTCTGCTGCCCCGCTGTGCAATATTTAATAATCCATCCTGACACCACGAGGCCTCTTTGATCTGGCAGGGCCGAGGTTCCCATCAGGGTTTGGTTTAGGAGCTGTAATGCAACTGCAGACTGTAATGAATGCTTTCCCTCTGCACCTTCGCTTCCCAAAGCGTTTCTCCAGGTTTTCGTTCGCTCCCGTTTGCCGCGGCTCCGTCGGCGATGCATCACTGGGAGAGTGGAAAACAAATAAAACACAAATATCATTTTGCTCTGCAGTGCAGCATTTCAGAAGAGACAAATTTCTGTGAGCCATTGGTTCTTTTAAAGTATAGTGTGTGCTGCAATGACAAATGTACAGCTTTGATGTTTCCTGCTCCACTCACCCGTGATGTCGTAAATCAGTGTTTTGCTTTCTCCTACTCCGTCATTATTAAACTTGGTGTAACTGTGGTGTAGCTCCTGAAAGCCACGTGTCTCACTCTGCTCTCCTGTGTCCCAGGGGAATTATTGTGTTTGAAAACAGCAGCTACATTCTGGAGCCATTGGAAGGTTCTGCTGGAGGTGAGCACAAGATCTACCGAGCGGAGAAGCTGAAAATAGCCCCGGGATCTTGTGGCCACCAGCTGGACATCCCTGCCATGGGGGCTGCTGCCAGTGCCACGTCACAGCGTTCTCCCGCTGCCAGGGTAGGTGCCTGATGTGCTTTTGTGTGTCTGCTTAGCAGCATTAACATATTGCTGCCCACCACAAGAGTCTCTACTGAGCAAAACCTTAACCCACATCATCGACTTCCCTTGGTGCCATCTGCTGAAGTGCAGCCTTGAGATCATTTGCTAAAGTCTTATTACTTTAATTATTTATTACTTTTCCTGGACTCTCCATGCATAGTTTGCTTTTCACTTCCTTTTTAACACAGGAAAGTTTATGCTTTCATATTCTGGTCGTATATTTTAGTTCTTGTATGGTTATAACCAGAATTTAAGGCTCCCTAAGAATACTAAGCAATGTCTGGAAACGTTCTTGCCCTCCCAAGACGAAAGAGAACATGATAGCTGGGATACTTTGCTAATACCAGGTTTGGAACCTTTGTATTTTAATAGCAAAGTCTCTTATGCAGACAAAAAACAAATTCTCAGCATATTATTTTACAAGTGTATTATTGGAGTTGCTGTGAAGTTGGCAAAAATTTGCTTCATGTGAGATGCATCTAGCTAATGGAAATTAGAAAATTAAATCAGCTAAAAACCAGGAAGAGGAAATGCTGTAACAAATTCATCAGCATCTTAGATAAGGATTGTAGAAAAGGCTGGATTAGGTGCTCAGGAATGATATAAATTATACGAATCTGCCATCAGCATTTATCGAATGTCACATATGGGGATTTGTACTTGCATGTATGACTCAGGCTTTGCATCAGGTCCATTGTTAAGGAAAGCAACCTAAGTGACATCTCTAGCTATAATTATGCAATGGAATTAATTTATTTTACCTTTTTAGGAATGTTACATCTGGAGCATTAGCCTTTGCATGTGACATTATAAGAATTAAGTGTATTTCTAAAAGTATATGTGGGTGGAAAACATTGGAAATACAACTTTATTAAGGTGTCCTCAAATTATTTGTGACTTTTACTGAATTCCACTGAAGTAGTCAATGCAATGAAGAAATAAAATGTGTGCATGCAACAAACTGACACAATCAAAGCCATTTTTTTATTACCTTCATGGTTCTCCCATTTTGCTGGTGGCTTCAACTGCATCTCAAATTTCCCTTTAAATATCTGAAAAATATTTTTGCTGTGGTTCAGTGGACATAATTATAAAACCTGTCAACAGCCACATCATATGGATAGGTACAACATATTTAATGAGTAAGTTGGTTAAGCTTCTAATGTAGGAATTTTGAAAGCTGTCAAATGTAATGTGTGGAGTGAGTTTTCATATTTCAGTGTTGTCACTAAGCAGTCTGTCAGTGTGCACGTTGAGTAAAGGTGACCTGCAAAGTGGGGAGACATAAAGCTGCTCCAAATCACACTGGGTGACAGAATTAAGCAGAAATCTGGTCTAAGGTTCAGGGCATGATGAAAATATTTGGCTTCTTGACAGGTCTGGGGGAAGATTTTTGTTTGGTTTTATCCCCCGACTCTTCACTCAACCGCCTACATGAAATTCTCATTGAGCAGAGCTGAAATGTGAGATCAATATATCACCAAGGGCTCTGGGTTCGATGCAAGAACAGATGAAGGATTGGACAAGCAGCAGGCTTAGCTTCCCTGGTCCAAACAGGAGCTCAGGTGGAGCAGGGCAGGAGATGCAGAGGGGTTTGCAGACAGGCTGTGCCCCCTGGGACAGGGTCTCTGTGAGTATTGTGCCATTTCCTGGCTCACTGCACCCTCCTGCTGCACCAAGGAACATTTTCCAGCTGAGCTCCAGGACAGGACAGGCCCTGCAGGAGGGAATTTTCTCTGTAGCCACAAAGGAAAAAAAGCCATTTTGGTGGTGCTGGTGACCACAACCAGGCAGGTGATTTTTTAAAGCATGAAGAAAGGGAGTCTGCAGCCCTGCAGTGCCCATCCAAGCCACGCCAATTCCCAGGCAGGGAAGGCTGAGGAAGGGTTGCAGCTGCTGGGACAGCAGGTTTGTGACAGGATCAGGAGTGGATGAAGCAGAGGAAAGAGACAAAGGTCAGTGGAACAAAGCCCATTGTCCCCCAGCTCTCATGGCTGTGTCATTGGCTCTTCAGTTTTGAAGGATTAACTCAGCAAAGGGGTTATGCATTGATGCAGCTGGCTGCAGAAAGCATGCTGAAAGAAGCCATAATTAGGTATATTTCATAAATAAATATTGTATCCTAGGAATTCACATAGCCTTTGGGCAAATCTCAGGAACAGATTTGTTATGCAAGTCAGTCACCAGAGGCTTATGTGATTTTTATACCTGCCAGCCAATTTCTCTCCAGCTCACTCCAGTCCAAACAGTTTTACTCTTGGTAAGAGGGAAATGTTTTAAACTGACTGATGTAACAGAGCTCTCCTTGTACCTTTGAACTCAGATTTTCCTGTATCACCTTTTCTTATTCACTTGGAGGAAAATGAGAGGCACCTTGAAGATGCATCTCTTTAAAACCTCATAATAAATTTCAGGATGGGAGAGTTTAAGTGTCTGAGCCATCAATTCCATCACAAACCACAGCCACATTTGCATTTTGTGGCCCCTCACTCGTGTCTGAGTGACATCACACCCCAGTACCAAAAGTTTTAAAAGAATCTACCTCAGCTCATTTGACAGAGCCCCTAGTAAGTGTAATCCTGTCAAGTGTTGGCATCCTTGATGTTTAGTTAATTAACAGCAGCTTTTACTCCTCTCTCCATCCAAAAATATTGTCCAAATGAAACCTTTTTTCAAGTTATTGGAGTTTGCAACACTATTAAATATTAGTTTGAAAGTCAGATACTAAAGATTGCATAGTTCACTTTTCTCTAATTCTTGCAAAACATCAAAATCATTAATCTGCAGATAATGAAGAGGAACAGTTTGATAATGTGAAGAGAACTTTGTGAAATTTGGCTGGAAGGAGATGTCCAGCACTGGCTGTGCTTAGGGGATCTCTCAGTCTGCCTTGGAGCAGTTTTCCTTGGAAAGCTTTAGTCGTGTTTTAGGTTAAAGAGCTTTGCTGCAGCTCGAGACATCATGGTCAGTTGTAGGTCAGACATCTGTTTAAGCCCTCTAAGTTCTGGCAGGAAGATCAGATATTCTGCTGAGACCTCTTTTCCCTAAATGTTCTAGTCCAGACACGAGGAAGGAATGAAAGGCTACATGTTGCTGCTGTAAATCACAGAACTTTTACAGGCACTAATAAGTCACTTAAATTTAGGGTAGCAAAGGAGCTGTGACACGTTTTGTACTCTTACAAAATCATTTCACTTTCTTCAGTGGTTTTGTTTTTTCAGTTCAGCCTTATGATTCTTTTAGACCTGCATTTGCTATGAATATACAGATATGAAATTAAATGTGTGCCTTCCATTTTTCAAGTATTAATTTGCTTCCCCAGACACTGACAGTTGGTTCTGCTTTCTTTTTTTATTTTTGGATTTTTCTTCCTACATAATTTATCAGTTGACTGCTTGACCTCTTCTCTGCTTCACTCAATATCCCTTTATCTCTCATTTTTCATAGTAACCAGTTTGTCTATTGTGTGAAATGTTTGTTAGAAGTTACCTCATCCCTCCTTTAAACGTGCCTTGGAAATAGCAAAGGTCTTTCTGCTAGAGGGGATATTCTCCTGTGAGGAAAGATAACTCAAACGTTTCAACTGCAGAAAGCTGAAAGGTTGAGAGAGACTTTGCACCACTCTCCTTCTTTCTGTGATCAAATCCTGAGGGGTTTTCTAAGGAAAACTTCCATGAGGAGGAGGAAGACACCACAAATTTGTGTGTAGTAAAATCTTAGCAAAATGTAAGAAACCTGAGACGCTGCGTATTTCCTCTTGCAAGCACTTGGTTGTATCAAGGCTGAAAACAAAATGAGACTTTCATGGTTTTTTTGACAGTACAAGAGGGAGACTCTGAAGACAACGAAGTACGTGGAGCTTGTTATTGTGGCGGATAATCGTGAGGTAAGGAACTGCAAAATAAAAAGTTATGTGAGCAGGAAAGGGGCAGCTCAGTTCAGTTACCATGGTGCTGCAAATGAGGTGCTTCAGTCAATAATATGATGCTTTTCTGAGGTAAATCACCCTCCCTAATTAGGGCTGAGCAAGGGAAGGAATTATTAAGATAGGACAACAGTAATACTCAGCAGCAAAATTTCTTGCAGTACTTCAGGAGGAGTTTGGCTGTGAAATCACTGTGTCAGTATGGAAGAAGAGGCAAATATTCATTCCTTGAGCAAGTTAAGTCCTCTCTGCCATTCAATGTGCCCTCGGTGGGGCTGTCAGTGCTGCTGAAGCAGTGCTTGGCCATCACATTGCGTGGAGCACGACTGCCTTCCTGATGGTTTGCAAAGGGAGCTTCAAAGCACCCAGCACTGGCTGTAAAAATGTTCCAGTGAGCTGAATGGCAAAGATCTGAATCTTGGCTTGAATTATCTTGCTGTCTTTTTTTCTTTTTTTTTGTCTCCTTGAACACTGCTGCTTAGGGAATTGCAATCACTCTTTGCAAGACCTGCTAAGAGAAGAATTTTTCCCAAAACATCAGTCCTGAAAAGACCCCAATGTAACACTTGGAGATTTAAACATCTTTTCACAAGAACCAATAATCCTGTCCCACGGTCTGTGATTCTTTTGGGGCAGACTCTGGTCCTATGAATCCAGCAGGAGTCTGCTGGTGGATTTTGGCTGCACCCTAATTCCCAAACAAAAAACTGTGACATTTGTGCTGCTGGTACATTGATCCTTTACATTCCAAGTTTCAGAGACAAGGCAAAGATGTGGAAAAAATTAAGCAGAGGCTGATAGAAATCGCAAACTACGTTGACAAGGTAAGAACATGAGGATTGTTTCCCTCTTCCCAACCTTACCACACTTTCTGAAGGATGCTGAAGGAGCTAACCCTGCAGCTTTCCTGGTACTCCAGTATTTCAGAGCAAAGCTTCTCTCCAACCAGGAAAAGTAAGTTTAAATCTTTCATTTCCCTTTTGATACATGAAGCCATGAGCTGTGCTCTGCTGCATATGGGATGTAAAGGTCTATGCCTAAGAAAAAACCCAATTTAGCCCTAGGATTTTATTCACCAGGGAAGAGGGTGGGAATAATCAGCTATGGAACAGCCTACAGAGAAAAAGAGGATTATTTTGAAGAGAAATTCAGAGAACAAAGTCATTTGCAGCAGCAAGGGAAGGCCCAGTTGTAAGGCCAACAAAGGCCTGTGAAAACACATTTGATAGGATGTGTAATCCTAGGAAGATGGCAGAATTAAAAATAAGGAAGCAGAGCTCATGGCTGAGTGAGAGCAGTAAGACAGAAACATACACTGGATTTTTTATGGTCTTGGAATAATTCTCTGACAGTAAACAATAAAGGCTAAGAGTCCTCTAGAGCGGTTTCTGAACAAATTAGAGTTTATTTTTGTTGGGCTGTATGGCCAGAAAATATTAGGACTCTAGTAGTGAAATTATAACTGAGAGTGTCTTAATTTATCTGAGAACTTATCAAGTGATACTTCAAGGGCAGTAGCTCAAGGAGAAGCATTCCTGATTAAAAACAAGCTGCTGAAGACACCTCTACTTCATCCATAATTGTCTTGCTGACTTATTGCCAGAGGACAGGTGTTTATATGTTACCTGCTCAAAATTAATTTTGCATGTTGTAATATATTTTTTGTTTCATGCCTAATTTATGCTCAGCAAATGCTGGTGTTATGCAAATGAGTGGAATGCATAGGAACAAGACAAAGATCTACTGGGTGTTTTCTCAGGCAAATCTGGACTTGATCAATCCTTGACTCCTTCCTCGCATTACTCTCCCCGTAGAATTGTTGTTGTGGCTCTGCTAATGCTGTTCTGGCTCCTCTCTTGCAGCAAAATGGCATTTGCTGGTGGGGGAATAGATAAAATCACTTGGTTTTATCTGCTCTGTGAAAGACTTGATGACCCTGGCTGATTTTCAGCTATTATTGTGAACCACAACCATGGCACAGCGCGGTTCCTCTCCCTCTGGAATGGGATCTGTGCAATTCCAGGTGGGGCAGCTCTGGGAGAGTCATCTGCCCTGGCCAGGAGTTCATTCAGAACTGCAGGACGTGGGCAGGGAGCTGCAGAGATGGGTAGGACAGGGAGAAGCAAGGAAATCCCTTTGAATGCCTTCTGGGTATTGAGTTGGAACTCAGAACTGTTTTCTGGGAATCTTGGAAATATTTTGTCTGAGTGCTGCCAGGTGTTTTGCCCTGAAGAAGGAATTGTTTTAACCTCTACAAGAAATGTTCATTATGTTCTTACTGAAATATTCTAATCTGAATATTCTAGTCTGAAATGGTTTTTAGACACATATTTCCTACTTTTCTCTTCTCCTTAGTTCTACAGGCCACTAAATATCCGAGTGGCCCTGGTGGGAGTGGAAGTGTGGAATGACATGGATAAGTGCTCTATTTCCCAAGACCCTTTCACCAGCCTGCATGAATTCCTGGACTGGAGAAAGCTCAAACTCCTACCTCGGAAAGCCCATGACAATGCACAGCTGATCAGGTAGGCTTGACTCTGGATTTGATTCCCACCAGGATTTTGGGGTTTGGGGGAATTTTGGGGATTTCAGGATAGCTGCACTGAGTATTCCCCCAGCTGCTAAGCTGTTGGAAGGAACATCTGTGCTCCTGAGGGTTTGCCTTTCCCCTCTGCAGACATCAAACCCAGAAATGCTCCACAGGGTTCTGCAGCAGATGCTCCAGATGAGTTTCCTCTCCCAGCCCTGCTGCTGTCCCGAGTACAACTCACCTAGAGGGTGCAGCAGGTTGTAATCAGCTGCTGCATACTCAGGGAATGAATTTACAACCAGTTTAAACTGGCCTCAGTCTAAATTGTCACTGGAAAAGACACTCCTGCTCTGCCCCTAATGTAAAGGCTGTTTCTTAATGAAAAGACCTCAGTATGCTTTAAAATGCTGTCCAATTTAGACAATTCATTTGCATTCGTGATTTAAAAATTAAGCCATAAATGTATTTTACCCTGCTGCTTTTTCTTGGGATAAAGTAATTGAGTAAAGGTCCCTGTCAACCCAGACCAGTCTGTGGTTCCGTGCAAGGAAAAGGACTCCTAAAAAAAAGGAAGAGGAACATCTCTTTCTTGAATAGGTATTATTTTGATCAATTGACTGTTCTTTATACTGAGCAGATAAACACAACTGATGTCTCAGTAATTAAAAGGAGTTATTTACTTCTTACATTACCTGAATAAGAATAAATGGAGCCTTTCCAAACTGTCCCTCCAGAGATACTTGATTGCTCTATATGTATAATAACACTTTGTCTGAAATTATTACATTCGAGGCTGTGCATCATCACAAGTAGCACATAAACTTCCCCCTGCATTACAATAACCCTTCTTTGAGTCAGAGACATTATTTTTATGCTGCTGCTTCTGTTCCTAACCTCAGTCAGCAGAAACAAAGAAAGGGAAGAAGGGTCCTGTTGCAGCAGTAAAAACAAATACGAGGGTGATCCAATGGGGGTGATTCAATGGGGGTGATCCAATGGGGGTGATCCAGTGGGGGATGATCCAGTGGGAGAGATCCAAGGAGGGTGATCCAATAGGGGTGATCCAATGGGGGTGATCCAGTGAGGGTGATCCAATGGGGTGATCCAATGGGGGTGATCCAATGGGGGTGATCCAGTGGGGGTGATCCAATGGGGTGATCCAATGGGGTGATCCAATGGGGGTGATCCAATGGGGGTGATCCAGTGGGGGTGATCCAGGGGGGTGATCCAATGGTGAGGGTGATACAATGGGGGTGATCCAGTGGGGGTGGTCCAGTGGGGTGATCCAGTGGGGGAGATCCAATGGGGGTGATCCAAGGAGGATGATCCAGTGGGGTGATCCAGGGGGTGATCCAATGGTGAGGGTGATACAATGGGATGATCCAATGAGAGTGATCCAATTAGGGTGATCCAGTGGGGGTGATCCAATGGGCGTGATCCAATGGGATGATCCAATGGATATTCCAAGAGCTGGGGTGCTGTGGTTCAGTTCAGCCGAGTCAGCTCAGGAGGAGCTCATGGGAGGAGCAGAAACGAGGTCTGTCTTTGAGATTGGCAGAAATACAGAACTGGAAATAACAGGGAGGTCTCTTGGCACTGGCTGGTGACTCTGTGTCTCCTCTCCCCCTCCCACAGCGGGGTGTACTTCCAGGGGACAACCATTGGCATGGCTCCCATCATGAGCATGTGCACAGCAGAGCAGTCTGGAGGGGTCGTCATGGTAAGTGGGGCAAGACTCAAACCGGGGTGACACCACATCAGGTTCTGCAGTCCTGAGCCATTTGTCCCATTTTCCATCTCTCTGTTTATATCCCCATTCAGATTGCTTGTAAATTATAGTTTCCATAGTGAAAAAACCCCAAAATATTGCATTAAAATATAGCAGGGCCTCTTTGCAAGGAGTTTATACCTCTAATTGTTATTGAACCAGGTACTGTGGTGCTGTGAAGGAAGAGAACCAGATGTATTTGTTATACACTTGGGTATACTTGTGTTACAGGCAGCAGCAGTCTATCCTGAATCTTTTATTATATTGATTTTATTCTGTATTTATAGAGTTTCCTGTGTTAGGCCTTATTTTCCATTTTTGCAGCAGTGGTTTTATTGCATTGCCAGACAGCAGGAACAAACAATGGCAGCATTTATTCCACCTGAGTTTCTCCCAGGGTATTACTGTTGTTGTTAGATGCAAGACATGGTAAACACACAAGCAAACATCTTGTCCAATTTCTGGAAGGAGCTCTGATGTATTTTCTTTCTGATATTTTTTTTAATGCCAATTGTACAGTTTTTCATGCTAAGGCAGAGGAAAGAAGCTTTAAAATAGAACAATCAAATCACATAATCTGGGAAAAGTTTTGTCAAAGTTGTAGAAAAGACAAAGCTTTCAGGCTCTTGGTAGCTTGAGAAGCTGAGACTGTAAGTGCTGTCTGTAATAATTATTCACTGGCTACCTGGGGCAGAGGTACAAAAGGAAAAGGAGGAAAAAAAAGGAAGAAAGAGCTGTAGGAGTCTCCCAGTGCACCCCCAAGCCTTGGTAAAGGCACAGAGGAGGCAGACAGCCCCATTTTACCCATCTGACTCTCAGCCCTGCAGTCACTGCTTTGGCTTTATCTGCAGTCAGAGATGCCCTTAATGATGACTTTCTTGTCCTTTCAATTTTTAGCATAAGATTTAAAACACCCCACAGTATCATTTACTGCCAAATCAGTTCTCTTCACTCTGGAAATGGTCATTTTAAAGAGAAATAATTACAAATAGTTCATTCCAGTAACAAGAACAAGAATCAGCATTTCTTTAGAAAATCTTTTTCTCATAGAGAGGGGACTGATTTATATCCAGGCTCTGTGGATGGATCCTGGGCCAGGCTGAAGCTTCTGTCATGAAGGGGAGCACGATATTACCAAGGGACTCAGTGAATTTAAGCTCTTGAGGAGCAAATTAACTTGAAACTTGCACAGATTAACCAGATATGTTCTACAACTCTTTAAGCAAATCCTCAAAAAGGAGCCAAATCCAAACAAACAAAACCCAAAAGTGCAGCTGCCCAAGCATCCCCTGAGTTAGCAAAGGCTGATTCAGGCATAGACAAAACATATTTATGTATATTGGTACCTGTACCTTGGCACAGCTGCCCAGGGATGGAGTCCCTGCTCCTGGAGGGATTTTAAAGCTGTGTGGATGTGGCACTTGGGCACATGGGTCAGTGGTGGCCTTGGCAGTGCTGGGGAATGGTTGGACTCCATGATCTTAAAGGTCTTTTCCAAGCTAAAAGATTCTGTGATTCTATGAAGGAATGAATCACTCTTAGCCTGGGAAGCTGAGGGGCTCAGGTGTCTCAGCACTGCATAAATGAACATTTGGCCAACCTCATAATTCAGCCAATTTCTTACCCATCCCACCCCCAACACTTTAAACCAAAAGCTCCCACACCTGTTCTGGAAGAAAAGACAGTGAGAGACTGCGTAAGAAATGACGTTTGAATACAAAATCTGGAGTGACTCTTGTCTGATGTGATTTTCCTGGTTCTTTTTACAGTTAGTCAGCTCTGCTTTATGATCTAAATTCCTCTGTCCTGCCTGCCTGGGAGCCTGCCTGTCTCTTTTCTGTAGGGCTGAGTTCTCTCAGTGGGTGACACCCTGTCTCCCATTAATTTTCAGAGGAACTCAAAGCAGGAAGAGCAGCCATGTGAGTTTGAGAAGCTTTAACAAGACCTTTATAATTTCATTTTCCTGTGAAGTTTCTGTAGTGTCATAGAAAAACCAAAGAGAAGTTGACATTAAAGTGAGTCTTTGACGTGATTCGGTCTTCATTCTTCTGTTTCCAAAGGTTGCCCACTGAATTCATGGATTTAAAAGTAAAATATTTCTGAGGGAAGAGGAAAGTGACTTTTTATCTGGGCAGATACTGATAGGGCAAGAGAGAAGGGTTTTAAACTTACAGAGGAGAGATTTAGATTAGATATTAGGAGGAAATTGTTCCCTGGCAGGGTGGGCAGGCCCTGGCACAGGTGCCCAGAGCAGCTGGGGCTGCCCCTGGATCCCTGGCAGTGCCCAAGGCCAGGCTGGACATTGGGGCTGGAGCAGCTGGGACAGGGGAAGGTGGGGTGAGACTGGATGATTTTTGAGGTCCTTTCCAATTCAAACCACTCTGTGACTCTATGAACCGAGTGAGCACACACTGAAAGTGCCAGGAGCAGGGCATTTGCCTGGTGGAGCTGTAGGTGACAGTATGTAATTATTAAGATTTGATTTAAATCCCGGCAGAATAAAGCAGAATTCAGCTGAAAGCAGCTGCATGTTTTGTGAAACAGCTTATAATGTCTTAACAGTAGATGGTTGCTTATTCAGTGGTTGTGAAATGTGTTTGGTAATGACTTTTACTGCTCAAGTTAACTTTGAAAGACCCTGGTGGAATAAATCAAAGTCACATTGCTATTCATTTCTTTAGTCCTTGTGAAACTTAAACGGTCTCAGTATCAAATGGAACATGTCACTGTTTGTTTTGATAATCTTCATTTATGCTGTCTTCAAATAACCTCTTTTGCTGAGGCATCACATTCCTCCTTTTAAAACCCCTCTCTAGAAGCTGATAAAATTGCATTCCTAGTGGATGTGAGCAAGTAATGAGAACTGCATGGGCTGGATTGTTTGCCTATTCAAGTCCCAAATTACATTTCACATCATTTATTGCTCTACTTCTGTAGTGGACTGTGTGAATCCTTGTTTTTAGTTTCAGTTGACAGCTTCAGAGTATTCAGAGAAATATAATCACTGCTCAGTAAGTGGAGGAGATACTGGAAAAATAAAGTCTGAGCTCATTTTGCTGTATGTCTGTGTGGCTCAGTGAGGAGTTTCTGTCTTGACCAGATAACCCAAATTTCAAGGCATCATCCAACCAGTCAGTGGTAAATTTCATGGAATTATTTTTCTGTTTTCCTAATCTTCAGCCCTGCATTTTGAGTGAAAGGTTGTGCTCTTTTTATGACAATTACACTGAATTCTCTAACTATTCCATCAATTACTGTGTGATAAAGATAAATCTGTATCAGACAAGTATCTGGATAAGATATCTCATTATGTAGGTGTGCAGGACAAAGTGCACACAAACTGGCTGTCACAAGAATTTAATATAAAGATTTTAAAATTCAGGAAAAGAATTTTTAAAAAGAGACATTTTGTGAAAAGATAAAATTCTTTTGAGTCAATTCCAGTTGCAGAAGGAGCACTTTGGTTGTGTTCTCTCTTGACTTTGTTTGCTGTTTGAGAAATTATTTACTAAAAATATTATCCCAGACAGATGAAAGAAGAAACTCCTAAATCTACCCCAATTCATGTATTAAGGCCTCCATTAGTACAGAGATAATGTTTTAGACTATTTTACCTTTCACTTCATTTTAGTCTGGAGTTTGGCTTAGATGATGCTGGAAGAGTTATTTAAAGTGAATATATTCATGCACGCTTCTAGAGCAGGCAGCTGTACACAGTAATTCCATTTACTGACTGATAAATAGTGGATCATGCATTTATATTACATGTTCATGCCTTCAGGGAAAGCTTTCTTACAAGTGTAGTGGATTTTTTTTCCCTCGAGGAAAATGATCAGTGTGGAAAGGTCTCTTACTTGTGGTTAAGCCAAAACATCATTCTGATCAGCAGCCTGTAATCAAATCATGCAGTGAATTTCTCAGAAAGGATTGTCCCAAAAATCAGCATTTAAACATGGATTAATGTTAAAATTTCAAACTGACACTTTCAACATTTAGAGTATTCATAGGTTAACAAGAGGCCATGGAAGATTTTGGCTTGCTTTGGCCTTTTCTTCTAAAAAGGAGATTTTTAAAGGTCATGGGTTTTTCTTAAAAAGGTTTGTGAAATCTTGGACATTCTGATATTAAAGAAACAGTCTGAAGGAAATTAAATAGACTGAGTGAAATCTTTTACTGCATTTTTAATTTGCCTCCTGACATGAAGGATCTCCTCCCTCATCACACTCATCCTCACCCATAAATTATTGCCCTTTCCAACACTCCATGTCTGGTGACCTCTCCCTGCCACTGCTGGGACTTGGGACTTCGGGGGATTTCTTGAACAGCAGAATTTTTAGCCCAAATAAAGAGAAGTTCACAGCTGCTCAATGGTTTCAAATGTCTGATGGGGAAACTGGGTGGCCAGAAAGGCTGTCCTGAAATTCCCACTCTGCCCTATACATGGATGAATTTAAAACTGAGTTTATTTAACAACAGAGTTACTTCAGCTGCTAAACTTCTAAAACATTTCACAGGACAGGCAATAGGACCTTAGAGGGGGAATATGTGCCTTGAGCTGGGTTTGTGTGCTGGATTGACCGGCTCTCCTGTGGATTTTTTTTTGAAGGATCACTCAGAAAACCCTCTGGGTGCAGCAGTGACGCTGGCTCATGAGCTGGGGCACAATTTTGGGATGAATCACGACACACTGGAGAGAGGCTGCAACTGCAAAGCATCCACTGATAAAGGGGGCTGCATCATGAACCCCTCCACTGGGTAAGTGCCAGACTGAGACTGGCGAGCTGCTGGGACGTCTCTGGTTTCATTTTGTGCCTCAGGAACATTGAAAGGTAAAAAAAGGAAAAGATTTTTCAACACCTGTTAAATCTTGTTGCAGTTATCCTCCCCAGCCTTAAAGAATTATATGTTATCAGAGCACAACATGTACTATTGCACCTTTCTATTTCTGGGTTAACAATGTGAGAGACAAAAATGCTGTAAGCAACTGGTTAATTTAAAAAAGAAAACAATCCACAACCAAACAAACTGCATTGCAGGTGTTAAATCAGAATTTCACCTTCTCTCATCTTGCCAGCTGAGCATCAGTCACAATAGGAAATGAGCCAAGGCTGAGATGAGTGGGTAGGAAATTCAGTAATGCAGGAAATGCACTCCTAGAATCTCTGCAAATTCTTTGTTTTCAGTTTTGCACAAACTTTTGTGATATGTGTGGAGCAGTTTCAGCATGTGAGAAAATTAAATCTGCAAGGTCAGTGGGATTGAGGCTGCTCTGTGTCCAGAGGGAGATCTTCCAAGAAAAGAGATTAGAAAGGTGAGAAATAAAAACCAGTGAAGCTGCAGTCCCTTCTGTGGGTGCAGGGCCAGGAGCTGGACTCGATGATCCTGGTGGGCACCTCCCAGCTCAGGATATTCCCTGATTCCCTGTCAGCACTGAGGGGAGGCTCTGCTGGTGGCAAAGGCACTCTGCCAAGGGACAAGAGTGTTTTGTAGACACTGACATTTCACACACCCTGGGCAGACTGAGCTGTCACTTCTTGCAGGGATGGATTTTAAATTCCTGTTGAAACCCAAGGATATGAGGAATGAGTTCCCCAAGTCCATGTCCAGACTAGGACTGAAAGGATTAAATTGAAGTAAGGTTTTCCAAAGCTCTCTGATGGTAACACTGGGCCAGATGAAGGCATTAGGCTGCCTGGGACTGGAATCCAGTAAGAACCAGTGAAATACCTGCCAGCAGTGTAGGTACAGCTGGATGTGCCTTAGGACAAGAGGATGGTCTGGATGTTTTCTGATGTCCCTTCCAGCTCCAGCATTCACTCTGTGTGCTTAAAGTTCATCTGTTGCTTAAAAAACTCTTCTGGGAATTGTGATCAGCTCTCCCTCTGCCTTTTCCAAGACTGCAAGTTTCTGGGAAAGAAGGGGAGCAATCTGGGAGAGGCCAGGGAATGTTGGGCAGGGATGTTCCCTGCTGGTCAGCCCAACAGCAGCCTTGGAATTCCTTCAAAGGCAAAGCTGTCACCCTCCATCAGGGCAGAAATCAGGATTGTGGCCAGAGGCCAAGCACAGCAAGTTGAGAGACAAACAAAAGAGAGTTGTGAGAGTGGAGGAGAACGAGAGGGATTTCTACAGTCTGGAAAAGAAAAATAGCTGGCTCTTTTGAGACAATAGGTGGAACTTATCCCCATGGAACTGCATCCTGCACAGGTCAGGGCTGTGTGCTCACTGTGGGGACAGAGTGACAGGCTCTGAGCTGAGCTGGTGGTGAGCAGTGGGCAGTGGGCAGGCAGGGCTGGGCAAGGAGCTCCTGAAGGAAGCACTGCAGCCTCTGTCAACTCAGCTGGGTTCCTGATTCTGCATCCAGCTGCTCCACTTTGGAATAAACACAGGGATGCTCTCAGGACAGAAATTTCTGGACACTTTCTGAACTCATCTGGTGAGAGGGACATTAAATAGCTCCTTCCTCATTCTTCCTTCACGCTGGAGTCCTTTGGGTGTATCAGATCCTGTCCTGGGTGCTGGATGTGCCAGTCCAGACACTGGGCTTGGGTTGGCTCAGGGCGAGGTCCCAGCGAGGCTGTGTCCCCTCAGTGTTCCTCAGGAAAGGAGGAATTGGATATTCCATTCCTCATCCCTTGGAGACGTCTCCAAACAGCTGAGCTCTACCCCTGGGGTTTCTGGAGCACCTTCCAGGCTGAAGGCTCTGCCCACCCCCAGCACCCCATGGGTTTGGGCAGAGTCAGCTCCACCTTGTAATGCCCTCTTTGGATTTTCACCAAACTCTGCATTCAGCTTGTGCCTGAGGAAGAGCTGTGGCCTTCACAGCCCTGAGCAGGCTGATTGTTTGCACTGATTATTGATTTAGAAATAGAAACTTTGACTTTGGGTTTATAGCCTCAGGCTTTATCTTGACACTGTGCTGTCAATCTGTGATAAATATTCCTGGAGAACACTTCATGCCTTTAGCCAAGCTGCATCTCACCAATTTCAAATTAGCACTTTGAATATTTAATTACCCAACGTGTCTCACCAACAGCAATATTCCCTCCAGCACCATTACTGCAAGAACACTGAAAAGTTTCCTTCTCTGCAAGTGTTTGTCTGTTAAGGGAAGGCCAAATGAATGTTCCTTATCTCAAATGCACTCTGGAAATAGCCAAAAAATCAAAACTAAGAGCATGCCACATCCATTTAGAGAGACAGCCTGCTCTCAGTGTACTCACTGCACTGACTTTGTGCTTTTCTAATTGGTTTAAGGTAGCTTTAGTAAGTGGAATAAAAAAAAAAATCTAGCTGAAGGTAGTGTAAAAGCACTGAGAAGTCCTTATCTGATGTCTGTGAAAAGTAGGAAATATCTAAGTTATACCAGAAGGTAACTTTGTTATACCAGAATTTAACTTTGGAGTCATTGGTGTGGTCATGCACAAAAGGGAATGTTTTAAGGCTGTTGACTTAAAAGGGATTTCATCAATTATTGTAATTTCTTTTGATTCTTCTCTTTCAGTCTTTGAAGAGGTCTTGGAAATTGTGTCTTGGTGGGAAAAAACCTCCAGGGATTAGAGTAGAATTTAAAATCTGTTGGATCTATCCTTTAATCAGCTTCCTATAGTTTTTATTCTTCAAAGATACCAGCAAGATGAGCACCAGTTGTGTGTGAGCTACAAATGTCTAAAGACATACTGCTTTAACAAAATGTATGTTTTATAACGTGAATTCCAGCACAAAACCCCACAAATCTGTGTCAATACAGGACTTTTAGAGATTCAAATATCTGCTATGAAAATCACATAAATTCTTCTGTAGGAACAGGGGTGGTACCTATAAAAATACTATAAATAAGGAATATTTAGTAGTAAAATTAGTATTTAGTACTACAGAATATTAATATTTAAATATATTTAATATTGATACTAATCATATCAGTAAGGAATATTTAATACACATTTTCCTCTTTTTTATGCATCTGTTATAATGATATTCCTCCAGGTTTTTTAGTTGTCTTGTACATGGACTGTTTCAAGTGAAAAAGATGGAATATTAGAGAGATCTGTGAATCTTTTTACTGAGATTTCATTATCTGGAAACGAAGGGACTGGGCTGAGCCAGTGAGGCCATTTCAATATTCCACTTGTTTCCCAAATATCTCCCTAAATCGTGGCCTCTTAGGAGTGAAAATATTCCTTCTGCCAGGAAAATCCCAAGGAGTTGTGGTGTATCCCAAGGCATTGGGCTGGATTTGTACCCCTGCAAATGTGAGCAGAATTCAGCACTGCAGAGCAAAATGCTGCCAATTAGCAGCGCTTGTTAATTTAACAATTTTGGAAATGCACTTTTTACACGTCCCTCTTCATCAATGTTGAGCACAGGGGTCTCCATGGGGTTTGAAGCCAGGTGAGCTTCCACTAGAATGTTGATATATTGAGTTCAGATGTGTTTGAGATTTTTTTGGCAGCCTTAAGGGAAGCAAATTTTTGATAGTTAGTGTTCTCCCCTCCTGTAAACTCAAAGGTTGAACTTCTCCTGGAAATTTGTTCTTCCCTCTCACAGGGAATGTTCCTTGATGCCTTTCATTTCCTCTTCCTGGGGGAGGTTAATGAGGGCAGGAATCCTCCAAGGATGGGCAGTTTCACCGAGCCCATTCACATGCTGATCCTACAGTTGTTTTTTTCCCTTTGGGATGCCCATTCCTGCAATAACAAAATCCTCTCCCCCTGGCCCCTGGTGGAAGGGTTTGCTCTTCCCAGGTTCATTTCTTGTTGCTGGATCATCCCAGCCAGGGCTAATGGAAATGTCTCCCAGGACAGAGCCATTTTTCCATCTCTGCCTTCCCATAGACACAAGCTGGTGGAAAATGGGGAAAGGTCAGGCTTTGTGGTGTTCCCCCCCAATCCCCTTTGCACATGGAAATGGGAATGGTGGAGATTTCTCTCAGGTCTGTCTTAATGCCCTAAACCCCACTTCTTTCTCTGGACATTTGTTACGAGGTGGAACACCTCACATTGATCTGGAAGGTTCTCCTCAAAGCCCATGATGGAGAAAAGATTAAATAAATGCAAAATAATTTCAAATACTGAGGAAAATATAAATGCTGTATGGACTATTGTTTCAAGATATTCAAGAAGTGGAAAATCTGATGTGTGAGATGTGTCAATGGCTATTGACATTTGCTTAACAAACTCTGAATGAAAGAACATCTCTTGGAAAACTTTCACTTTAATCTAGGCCCCTAGCACACCTGGTTTTCCTCTTTTCCCAGAGTTCCAAGGCATATTCTGATTTACATCCCTTGATGAAACACAGGAAGGTCTGGGCCAGGCACAGGAAGGTGGAAGCAGCTTCTTTAGGATATTTCCTCGCACAACAACTCCCCTTTGTCGTGTTCCTGCTGTGTGATGCTCCCTTTGAAAAGTCAAGAATGACTCAAACCCCTTTGCCTGCCTTTTTTTTCCCCCTGTTCTTATCTTGGATCTTGTCTTCCCATTTCCAATTTTCACAGCTAGAATTTAAAGTCACTCTGTGGTTCTCTCTCACTCGGATTTTAAATTGAATTTACTCAGATAAATATGACTGTAAGTGTTGCAGGGAAGTGGGGTTTGGGCTGGTGGAAATTCCTGTTTTGTGTAGTGATGACCATGAGTGGGAAAAAAAAGGAGAAATGAGATCAATTTAACCTGTCAGCTATAGATTATTATTATTTTAGAGGAATTTCATGGTACGGTGCCTCATGGGAAAAAAAGAACAGCTAATTTTGAGTAATTGCCTTTCAGTACACAATTTCACTTTAATTATATTATTAATTATTATTTAATTCTTTTTGGAGGTAGGGTCTGGGGGAGGAGACCAATTAGGAACACAGAAAGAGCACAGAGTAGAAATCATACATAGAAAAATACGAGTTCATTTACTGTTGCAATTTGGAGAAGGCATTTTTCTAACCAGTCCCAAAAATTCCCCTGCCGTTATCAGTAAATTTTGAAGAAAATTAAAACCTTTATGTTAGAATTAAAGCAGAGAGACAATGGGAAGCTGCCTATTTGTGAATGAGAGTGAGAGCAAAGGTGATCTGTTAAGACTCAGTTGAGTGATGGTCCCAAATTAAACTAATGACTCAAATTAAGCACTGCTGAGGAGAAATGGAGGAAAATTAACCGTGGGAAGGACCATCAGGTGGGCTTCTTCCAGGTACCACTGAAAAAGAGCCTCAGCACTAACCAGGTTTTAATTCCCTCCAGGAGCAATTAGATATTCTGCACTGAACACTGAGTACATCACTGGTAATTAAGGTGAGATAAAATATTTAAGTGGAAACAGAGTGGTTTTTTCCTGATGTACCAGATGTCTGTGGGGAGCTCAAAGTGGCACGAAGAGTTGCACAGGAGATACAGCAAATGTGAACGTTCCTGTTTGCCTCCCTGGGGATGAGCTGGTCCATGGGTCCATTGTAGAAGTGGTCCAGGTATCCCAGGATGAGCTCAGGGAATGTTTGCTCTCCACAGGCCAATTCCCAAGATTTTCTTGAAAGGCAGTGCTGCTGCAAGTGAGGAACAGTTAATTTAATGCTTTGCTTTCATGTGCTCTCTTCAGTGGCCAAGGAGAGGTGCCTCACACTTTATTTTGTGCTTTTTTATAAATAAACACCCATTTCTGCTGGCAGGGAACAGCTGGTTTTATTGGCTCCCCTCTATTGACAGCCTCTGTGGTAGCAAATATATTATCAGAGACATCTAAAATAGCTGTTCATTTGTTTTCTCCTCCTGCCCTCATTCCCATTTTGTGCTTGTTCCATTCTCTGGAAGGTGCTGCTGATTTTCCTGGTGTAAGGGCTCTGATTCAATCTCTGCAGGGCTAAGATGTGGAGGATTTCTCTGGAGTTTGCGCTCAGTGCAAGGACAGGCTTGGCAGAAGCTTTGGCATTCACATGCAGCTGTTACTGCAGGAGTCCAGCACCAGAACACTCCCTCTTCCCCAAATTCTGGGGTCCAGGGATGCATCTGGAATATTCCCCAGAGCCACTGAGGTGTCACAGCCTGGATCAGTGAATATTCCTTAGTGAAGTGTCAGATCATGGGTGTATGAATTATATCTGTGTACAGGGCCTCTGTCCAAAACCATCTGATATTTCTGGTGGAAATGTGGGTTTGGGAAGAGAAACTGGCCTGTGCACGCAAACCCAAACCTGGTTTTCTCCTGTGCTGCAGCTTGCTTCCTCCTCTGGTGAACTGGAGCAGCATTTTTGGGAGCTGTGTGAAAATCCAGGTGAAGGGAGCCACCCAAATGAAAAGCAGGGTTTGTGGAGGCAGGAGGATGATGATTAATGAGGATTCCTCAGGGATCTGCCTGGCTCTCCAGGAGTGCAGTTCTCCTGATGGAACTGGGGGAGGTGAAGAGCAGGGTTGGGTCAGGCTGAGGGGGTTCAGCAGCTCCTCCATTCCTTCCCCCAGGGCAGTGTCTGGGGGAGCAGCACCCCATAATTAAAGTGTTCCACAATTGCTGTGCTTTGATGGTGCTGAAGGTCTGTGCTCCCCTGTGGAGCCCTCATTACCATTAATGAGGTTTAGGGCTGCACATCAAAAGCAGGCCAGTGGCAGCAATGCTGGTTTTACACTGCACAAGTGAATATTTGCATCTTAGAGGGTGGCTGAGGGCTCCTGGAGAGCTGCTGGGCTCAGAGGGTTTGGGTCTTCAAGGGTTTTCTGAGGAGCTTTCTTATTTTGTCATCTGTCTGTTTTGAGCTGCCACAGAAAAAACTATTTATTTAACCACTTGATAAACATGTAGTTAAATGAATAAAACATAGTGAAAATCTCTTAAGGACAAGCTGGGAAAGCACTAATCACTTGTGCCATTTGTTGTATTGAGTATTAGTTTCAGTCACTTTTCTCCTTTTTGAAAAATTATCTCAAGGAAGCAGAACATAAGGTCAGCCTCATTTTGGTCACTCAAAGGCTGAACAGGAGTCTTCAGATGTGAAAATAAACACCCTCCAGAGATTTCAGCACACTGCTCCAGAACACAGCCAGGTATGCCATGAAAACAGCACCGACTTGAAGGGGAAAACACTTTTTCCATCACCTCTCCAGATTAAAACAAAACAAAAAAACCCCAACCAAATTAAATCCAAAAAAAGTTAAAAAAGACAAAATGTCAGGGTGAAATAGGAAAGAAATCAGAAATAGAGTGTGGGAAAGGACACTTTAGTTTACTGAGTGGTTCCTTTTTTTTTTCTTGTAGATGTCTTGCAGCATCTTGTAGCTGCAGAGCTGTTAAATGTTAGATAATCAAACCATTAGTAGTTAGCACTGAATTTCCTGACCCCTCTCAGTCAGCTTTCAGCTGTTCAGACCTCACTTGCATTTTTCAGTCTGGCAGCTTAGAGCCATTAAACTCTGGAGTCAGCAGAACTATCTGGAATTACCTTGTTACAATTTGAGGAAAATGAAATTATCTTTCAGATGTAAACAGTTTCTAATTAAACTCTGAAGCTGTTTATGTTCCCAAACCAGACTGAGCTGATCTCAGCACAGACTTCTTTGTTGTCTTTTTCTTTTTTTTTTAATAAAGTTGATATACTGATGTAATAAATTACTTTTGACAGAGCTAGGTCTGTTGTGCCAGCAGTGCAACTGCTTTTTTTTAAAAAAAACAAAACCTTAAGCAACATATCCCTCTGCCCCAGTAATTTAGCACATTGCATTCTGGTCCTTCCTTTAGTAGGAAACAGCCACGAGATTACAGAATAGATTTATGTCAGTCTTTCCCTTCACTCCAAGTAGCCCCACATCTGCAGTGCATTTGGCCTTCTTTTTTTGTTAATAATTTCCATGCCTGGCAGATATATTTAATTTTTGTGATAAATAAGATCTGTGTTGAAGAATTAGTAGCGCTGGTTGAAATCCATTTAATTTTTCCCAGTCCTTTGCAGGAGTGGGTCACTGTTAGCAATTAGCACACAGAACTATGGGGCAAAAAAAGGAAAAAAAAAGATAATTGCTTTTTATTTAGTTTAGTCTTTCCCATTTCAGTAGATGTGCTGTTAGAAGGGAAAATATTTGGCTTTGCTGGTGTATTCTCAAGGAGAACTCGCACAGATTGACAGCATGACTTTGCTGTAAGTGAAGCTGACAAGGAAAGAGGTGACTTCTCAAATGAAAACACATTTTACTCCTGGTGTGATTATTTATAGCAGATACTTAAGGACAAGCAGGCTTTTCTGCCATGAGATGTATCCACTTTTCCTGGCCTGGGTGCTGGGATGAGAGAGCTCAGCTGCCTTTTGTCTTGTTGCTGTAATATCCATAGGAAATATAGCTCTGAGAGGGACATTTTTCTCCTGCAGTGCTGCTATTGCTATGACCCATAAGAACAAATCATATGAGGACATTTCCCTTTATCTTGGCTTTCTGTTTCATAAAAAAAAAAAAGAAAGAAAGAAAACAAACCCCAAACTTTTCAACCTGCAGGGATAAATCTGAAGAGAAGTGCATGGAAAATTAAGCGCCCAGTGTCCAGTTTTAATTGGTGTTAATGAATTCCAAATTCTTGGCTTAAAAATGGAAACATACCTTCAAGGGCACATCCTTAAGGTCACATGAAAGCTTCTTTTTGAACATGTGCTGTATGCCCAGGAGCACTTGAAGGAATTGATGTGGACTTGGAAGGCTGAATCCCTGTAATTAACTGGTGCCCACAGCTGCATTTGCCACAGTTGTCATGGGAATCACAGAGCCCTTTGTGCCTGGCATAGATGTGCAAAATGTTGAAGATTTTACCCTGACAATTCCTTCCTGTAAAGTAATTTTTGATCTTTTCTAATGTCAAAGCCTGCCAGAGGGTGCTGGGCACATTTTACTGGGGGGTTCTGGTGGCAGCAACGCAGGGAGGCTCCACTTCAGCCTTTGCAAATGAATGATGCAGCCCCAGTGATGGATTAAGATAAGAAACCACTTATTCTAAAGGCACTGAAAATGAAGAGGTAAAATAACTTCAGTGTCCTGGAGAGCCTTTCTGTCTGCCTCTTATGGCATGGAAATTGTGCTCATCTCCATCCCTGACGCTCTCCTGGCAGCCAACCACCACCAGGTGAGAAATCCAGAGTTGGGAGGAAAACTCCCATGGACTTCAATAAGGCCAAGATTTCATCAGGATCCATATGGGTTTTTTACAGATTTATCAAAAGCCTTTCATTCCTGAGAGTGGAAGTTTTAATTTGCTCATTAAGCATCCCTAAGTCTTAGATCATGGCTGGATCCATCCTGTCCTCATGGCTTAAAATAATGAAATTAATACACTGTGGCTGCTAATTTTATTTTGCTCCAGCTCCGTGAAAAAGAAAAGGGAAGGTAGAAAAAGTGATTTCCTTGTTACTATATATTTAGGATTTTTTAAAAGAATTCCATTTCCACTCGTCTGAGGTGCTTTAGGTGACATGGGATAAAGAGCTTTTATCTCCTAACAGAAGAAAAGAAGGTGGGAATTCTGGGGAAATTCAGACTAATTTCTGGCACTGTTTTTCCTCATTTATCTTTCCTTTGGATCTTCCCAAAGAACAAAAAATTAAGCCGTGATCCTTCTGCCTTGGAGTCCTGATTTATTAAGAGCCCGAGTAGTACAGATGTTAAGTGAAATCAATATAAGCCTGTCCCCCAGGTATTTATTACTCCCAGCTTTTTGCAGGGCTCAGATGCTTTTCTCCAGCACCCACATCTCATTTCCATGCACTTCATTCTCTGCTCCTGCTCTTCCCAGTGGAACAGCTTCTCCACATGCTCCATCCAGAGGGCTGATCCTTGGGCTTTGTCTGTACCAGGGCTGGACTCGAGGATTCTTGTGGGTCCCTTCCAACTCAGGATTTTCTATGAAATCCTTTCTCCCTAGCCTGGGTTTCTCCTGGTTGGGTTTAGCCCTGTTTGGGGTTCTCTTCCCTTAACTTGGTGTCATTTCATCTGCTCACCTGATGTCCTGGCTCATCCTCACCCAAATCCATCTCCTGAGCCTAAGTACCCTCTTTATGACAGGTCTTTCAATCAATCTGGTTCCTAAAGTCAGATTTATTTTTTTTTTTCATCTCTGTCTGCTCCTGGCCCATTTAAAAAAATCAATTCCAAGGTTTTTCAAGGGAGAAAATTAGAATGTAACTGCCTGGAACAAAAGCAGATTGTAAAATCATGTTGGGAACTAACCAAAGCACCTTTTCCCTAATCAGAAATCAGCAGGAAGCTGATCTTCAGCAATGGTTTGGACCATTTGTCTTTATTTGCTCGTCACATGCTGAGGATGTTGTGTTTTCTGTGACAAATTTAAACTCGGGGCATTCTGGTTATGCTCCTTATCCAGATTTTCCTTCACTGCTGGGAGCTGCTGGCAGGCACAGGGTGTCTGTATCCTGCTTTTCCTTAGCCTGGGACCAGACCTGACCCGGCCTTTTCATCCCTCCCTCTGCTCTGTCTTGCTTTTTGACTTTTCCTGTAGTCAGCATTGGATTAGCCTCAAATTCTAAGCAGTAGATTGTGAAACCTGAACTCTCAGCAATCCAGCAAATTTTTATTAATGAGGTAGTGGTCTAAAAGGAAACAGAGCAAAAGATGAGCCAGAGGCAAATTCAAACTGATTATAGCTCCTTTCCTTGGCTGTCTGGTTTCCAACAGAAGGAACAGTTGTCTGAGTTCAATTCCCATGGAGCTTTTGCAATGCAGATAACTCCAGCACAGAGTCAGGATCCTGTCAGGGGTGATAAATTGGTTTAGTATTGCTTCACCCCCAGAACACAAAGGAAAGTCACAACAGGCCTCTCCTCCAAGAAAAAACTTCTCTGACCATCTATTTGTCAAAGGGAAAGTAACGGCTAATAATGTTTTATTTGGCAGTTTTGTGACTGCCACAGCAGTCTATACTGTATAAAGCCATTAAGTGTTGTTCCCTTGCAGAATGGATTTTTGGGAACCATCCAGGCATTTGTTCTGTCACTGCTTTTTTCCCTGAAGTCCCACATTCAGCATTATAAATCTGCCTTTTTGAATATTCCAGGTAGTTAAAATTTCACCTTCTGTGTAATGGGAGAGGTCAAGCCTCAGCTGGGGCTGTCCAGTCTGGGCACCTGAAGGGAGATTGCTGGAATTCATTCTGGGAATCTGCACTGTCCCCAGGGAAAAATTAAAACAAACTTAAGGCATTTATGTGCAAAGTTTAAACATTTATCTGGAAAGGCTTTCCTTCCAATAAGCCTGGAAATTCCACAACAAGCCATCCAAGCAGACATCAATTAAATTATCCACCAGTGTGATATATTCCCTGTTATTTATTGGAAGAGTTAGAAGCCACCGTGTAGTGAACATGACAAAAGCTGTAGGAGAAATCTGGGCTTGTTTTGAAGTCACTGACCATGAACTCAGACAGAAGAGCTTTGATGTCATCTCTAACTACGTGGCCCAATTCCGTGCTCTACTTTATCCGTGCTCTAGGGATTAAAACTCTCAAAGAGGAGCAAGGGAGTGAAAAACAGCCTAGAAAAATAAGTATGGGTTGTCAGAGACATGCTCTACCTTTTGAAGCAAACTTCCCATTTAAATACTTTATCTGTAGATAAAACCACTGTACATTTTTAGCTAAATCCTTCCAAATCACCTGAAAGAGATCCCATCAGCTCTGGGACTGATGTCTTGGGCAAAGCTCTGTCATGTGCCGCCTCCAAAGGCTCTCCCTTCTCCAAATTTTCCCAATCTGCTGTTTGCAAAAGCTTTAGGTGTGAAACAATCTGCAGATACCTTTTAGCTCCCCCTTTTTTGTGCCAGTGGGGTCAAAAACTGCATTTGTGCCTTTCTCCCTCAAAAGTACTTAGAAATTAAGACATTGTGTAAATAATGGATTAAAAAGTCCTTCCACATTATGGCACTTGTCTAATTTTAAACAATTGCTACTAAAACGTGAGGTGTAGGAAATAACGTGTAGTGACAGAACTTGATACATGAAGGGATCTGTAGTATTTGAACACCTATTTCAATATCAAAGAAAACTGGATTTTATCTCCTGCTTGACACCTAATTCTGTGAAGTTCTTTATGTTTACTAATTCATTAACATACTTGCTGTACAGAAGAGCTGGAGTGTCAAAAAAATGTCATCTAATAGCAAATTCACTTTTATTCTGGTAGGCTCATCTCTCTTAGGAACCCATAAAAAGTTGTTTTCAAAAGCTGGAGAGCAGTAATAACGTTGAGGAGGTTAAAACCAAGGGGGGGATGCTTTTCAGTGCAAAAGAATTGCGTCAATTAGATCAGGAGTTAGAGGAGGCTGGAAAATTGTCACAGCTCCTTGAAATCAACACCACCCTAGGTCTAGAAACATTCATGTTTGCTTGAGTTTCTGCCTTCTAGAGCTTTATTCTTGGGTTGCTCCCTCTAGTGCTGCCATTTTTTCCATGGAAAAATTACTTATACCCGTATTAACAAAAGCTACCCTATCCCTATCCCTGTTCTTTAATTGAATTTCCCTCCGTTTTTATGTTCTCATGTAAAAGTGTGATATGCAACAGAAAACATCACATATTTCTGTCTCAGACATCTGCAGAGTCTGAACAAATTCAGACTCACATCTCCATCCTCCAGTACAAGGTTCTGCGTTGCACTTCTCCCCTACAGTTGTGAGCCAAAAATCAGGAATTTTGGAGATTAAGGAGAGTAAATATTCATATTTCTGAATCTCAAAGGGTGCTCAGGTCATGACAGACCCATAAAAAGTTGTTTCCAGAAGACACAAAGTCTCTGTGGTGGTCAGTTCAGACAAGGTGTTGTCATGGAAAATGTTGGAAATTCAGGTGTTGGACTAGGGAAGCTTCTGACTCAACACCTCTCTTGTCCTTGAGTACCTTCATGCTCCTAAAAAGTACAGCTGGTGCCAGAGCTATTTCCAGATAAGGCCCCTCAGGTTTGGATTTTCAGGAATTCTGGGCAAAGTTCAGTCTCAGTTTTCTGCACCTTTGGAAATTAGCTAGCCAACAGTTGTTTCCTTAAGCATGCTCCAAAAAAAAAAATGAAAAATAAAAATGTCCCTTTTAAAATTAATAAAATCTGCAATTATCATATTACCTCAGGGAGGGAGGTCTGGTGGTACTTAACAGAGCTCTTTGGGGCTCTTGTGCATTTTAATTGAGTGAATAATTGTAAAACACTTCAGGGTCTTTTGGTAAAAGGCTCTGTATAAACATTGCCATAATGCTGAATAATCAGGTTGTGATGTGAACTGGAAGAAATGAACCCTATAAATAGATGTGTATATACATATATTGTCTGTGTGTGTGTATACACCAACATTTGGGACAGAACAATGCAGTTCCTTGAGAAAAATCCTGCAGCTCTTGAATAAGAAATAAAAAGTGAGATTGGATAGTGATAATCATAATAATCAAAATGTTTTTAAGATATGATGAGCCTGTAGTTGATCCTCCTGTGCAATGGATAGAGAATTCCCAGAATCACTGTGTTACCCCTTCAGTGATGCTTGTTGGGAAACAGAAAAATCTGTTGAGTTGATGGTGGAGGAGCTCAGAGGAGGTGGACCCTCAGAGGAGGTTCTGAGACGTAGACAGCCAGGATTTGGAGGAACCAAAGGAGTTCCACTGTTCCTGAGGTGGTGCTGCAATGCAGCTGGAGGGGTTTGGGTCTCCTGCAGCTCAAGGCCCCTCCAGGAGTATTTCAGATGGAGCAGTGGGAAGGACAGTGATGGGATCATCCCACCAGCCTGAGCAGTGGCACCGGTGCTGGATGTGAGGCTGGATCCGTGCCCTGCCCGGATCAGCATCATCTCTCCTCAGTGCTCTGGCTGTCTCATCTCCTCAGCCTGAAATTTCCTGGGTTTGTACCCTCCTGTCATTCAGCCCCTGAGGAAGGGGAATTCCTCTGAAATGGAGATGAGCTTTTATATTCTGGGAGAAAAAAAAAAAAAAAGAAAAGAAAAGCAGCCTGTGCTGGGCAACGAGGTGCTGGTACAAAGAATCCTCTCTTCTGAAATGGGAGTTGACAGGGTGCTGATGCCACTTCACTTAGTTAATGGAAGGAGCCATCTAATACAGGCTAAATGCAGAACTGCCTAAAGGAACCTGGCATTTGGAGGGCTGGGGTGCTTGAAATATAAATGAATGGGACAAGCCCAGGCTCTGTTTCCCAAGGAATCGATTACCAGGGATCCTCTGATGACAGTGAAGGTCTTATTTGCAGGAGTAGGCAAAGCTGTTTTTGTTGGAAACTGGGATATTTGTTGCTGGGGATTAAACACATCTTTTAAGCACCAAGGAGACACCGAGGAATGCTGTGGATTCAAGAGGGGTAAAAAGACTGTAGTGATTTTCCTTGCTGTAAAGCCACTGAGGAGACTGATGGCAGTGCTGGGAACAATTTGAGTTCTGTGGAGTTGTACCCACAGGCAGAGAGGTTTGACAAAATGATCCATTTTGTATTACATCTACAGATACAAAAATGTATGGGACACAGCATTTTAGAGTAAGAGTTAGGCTGGACTAAGGTGTACTTTCTCTTTCCAGCTGTAAAAAAAAAATAAGGATCTGTAACAGAAAATGT
This sequence comes from Pseudopodoces humilis, assembly GCF_049639895.1. Lineage (NCBI taxonomy): Eukaryota > Metazoa > Chordata > Aves > Passeriformes > Paridae > Pseudopodoces > Pseudopodoces humilis. The sequence goes on along the minus strand of NC_142208.1, from coordinate 33,507,786 downwards.
CTGGAGTGAAGATGGATGGAGTATAAAGACTGCTGATGAATTTTTTACCTCTGGAATGTTCTCTCATGGTGTTTATGAGCTGATATTCCAACAGAATAAGTGTCTGAGCTACCACAGAAAGCACAAACATTCCTGTTTAGATATTACTGAAATCTTGGAGACAGGTCAAGGACTGACTTTACTGTGGAGACCCCTTTTCCTTCTCCCACCCTAAGGCAGCTCCTTCCAGGTGAGATCAGAAGCCTCTTTACAGGACAGTGGGAGGAAACTCCTGCATTTGTTTAGAGATCAAATTCCTTTCACATCACCATTCCTTTGTCATTTTTCACAAGCTCCAGGTCCACTCCAACATTGGTTTGAGCACCTCTGACATTCCCTTCCCATCCCATCTGCCAGGGATTTCATTCTTCTGATGAAACAGCTTTAAAATTGCAAAGACAGACAAAATACAGCCTAAAATCACAACAGTCAAGTGCTGTGGCTGTTACATGGAACTTTATTGGTCAAAAAAGACCGGTTGTGTATCAGAATTTCACATCAAAGATCAATCAAGTTTCCAATGAAATACCAATTGGCACCAGTTCATGTGGGAACTTCTCTTGCATGGTGTGCCTACCCTGAAGTTTCTCTGTTTCCACCAGCTGGGTTTATTTCTGGGTTTTTACTGTTTTATTTGGGAATTACTTGGTAAAGAAGAAGCATTTCAGGAAATGTCATCATGTGCCATGTGCTGCACTGATGTCAGTTGAGGAAATCGGTGTCAGGAGCAGGAAAAGCCAGAAGATGAATGGAGCTATGAGTTCTAAATAGGAAACAGCTTGAAGTTCCTTTTTTGGGGGAAACATAAAGCTAATTTATCAGCAATAACACAATTTCACCTCTGTCACAGAGGGAGGACTCTGCCCTCCTGCTGATGGACAGACACACCTCACATCCACGCTAATGATCCTGGGAATGCAGGGATGCAAAGGAACAGCCCCAAAACACGGACAGGTTTGCCTGGTGAGCTGTTCTCATGATCTGTGTGTGGCTGAGAGGTGTTCACACGGAAATCTGCATTGATTGTGTTCCTCAATGGATTTCCTTCCCTGTGTGTCTCCTTGTCTCACCCCAGTGGATATCAGAGTGCCAGTGAGAGCAGGATCTTGCCTGGATGATGCAGTATTCATTTATTCACACTTTGATATGAGGGCCGTGTCTGATCAAGCCCTCATCAGGATTTAGCAGCCAGATATATCTGGGTTTCTTTGTTTTTTCCTGCCGTTTGGCAGGAATGTGCGCCCATCTACCTGTTCACTGTCACGTACACAGAATTTTGTGAGGTTTCTTCCCAGACACACTGAGAGTAGGGCAGAAGTCTGTGGTGTGCTATTAAGAGCATCTCCAATTGCTCAATATAAAATGGTCAGTAGTTTTCCAAGTGCCTTTATTTTCTGTTCCATTACTCTGAGTACCTTCCCTGTCCTCCTTTGGGGCCCAGCTAACAGCCTGGCTCCTACCTCCTGCTATTCTGAAATTTCTTTATTTATCTTAGACTCTGTAATTTTTCTGAAACATTGATATTTTCCAGCAATCAACTTATTACATGGAGATGCCTATTAGCTTTCTGAAGTCATATGTCAGTGAAACTCAAAACTGTTTAGTTTAACTTGACAAGCCCTATAGTGATATTGGAAAATTATTTTCTTCTTCAGACTCATGTTTATGTTCTTTTCCAATGAGCTGGCTGTTTTATTGCAAAAGAAACTGTAAAAGAGGTAATTTTAACTAGGCACAAAATATATTCTGTTCTGTAATGTATCCATAACCTTCTAGAAGATCCTAATTAACTTCCTTATGTCAGCATAGGAAGCTCTATTGCGTTTGTAGTTGCCAAACATTTCTTTCTTTTTAACAGAAATTTTCCCTTTCTAAGACCTGCGGGCATCATCACTCCCAAAACAAGCTTTTCATTTGAGGGTATCAGAAACACCAGGAGATTAATAGAAGTCTGAAGTTCAGCAGTGCAGAATTTCTGTTATTTCTATCTGTTTTCTTGCTTGTCTGCAAAGATAACAATCCTAATAACACATGGGTGGCACAAAGCAGTCAGTGAGTAAAGTGAAATTGCCAGGTTGGTTCCTGAGCTGCTGAAATGTTGAGTTATTGCTGGACCAGGGAGTGACAAAGGTATCAAGTCTGAGGGGAAAAGCTGCTTTACAAGGTGTTTGTGACAAAGATTCAATGTGAGATATTTGGGAAAATTGCTCCCTGTGAAGGTGGGGAGGTCCTGGCACAGGGTGCCCAGAGAAGCTGTGGATGGAGCAGGCACAGCAAGTGTCCAAGGCCTGGCTGATGGGGCTTGGAGCACCCAAGGTGTCCCTGCAGGTGGAATGAAATGGTCTTCAGGTCCTTTTCCACCCCAAAGCGTTCCATGGCTGCGATTCCTTGCCAGCACAGAGCAGGCACGGCGGCCCTTCGGTCGCGGCGCTGTCGGCCAGGCCTGCGTGTCGCGTGCTCATCCCTTGAGGATGCTGCAAACAGTCGCCAGCAGAAGTGGAATTCAGTTCTGCCAGAGGAAAACACCAGTGATCTGCTGAGATTTGTACTGCACGGGGTTGTTTTGTGTGCCTGGGTGTTGTGCAAAAGGAACGGGAGCTGCACAGCGGGGCCGAGACCTGCACTCAGCAGCGGGAATTCCAAACAGGAGCACAATATCCTTACAGTCCTGCTGATCTAAAATAAAAACTGTCTTTGCTTAAATCATGCAGTTCCCAAGCTCAGCTTTGATGAATTGCAGAAGCAGGCTCTTATCAAGTAACAGTGGGGTTTTTTTTCTTTTATTCTTTTTTTTTTCCTGAAAAGAGCAGGAAGTTTGCCATTCTGCAGAGCAAGATGAATGAGTTTGCTGTTTGAGGCCGAATTTTCCAAGAAGGATTAGGATATTTTGCAGTCCTGCAAACGCAGGATACTGCTTGCAAACCCAGCATTTCTTTAGGCTCACAATCATAATTTGCATTAAAACTCCATATGCAAAAGAAGGAGAAGGAATTTCAAATGTGAACACTTCCAGTCCTTAACAGCAGCTACAGATTGAAGTGAAAAAGTGAAAATTCCCTCACTCATAGTCAGAATTCATTAATTGTATTAATGGCTTGGGCTCAATTTCTCAGTGGATTTCTGTATGACAATTCTGTGTGATAAAAACTGAGCACAATCTTCAGTTTAAGGCACAGATGTGCCAAAATGTCACCAATGTGACAGAAGAGAGAGGTTTCCATCTCATATAACAACCTTCCTTTTGTCTCCATGTGGTTTTTCTCCAGCTATCCATTCCCCATGGTCTTCAGTAGCTGCAGTAGAAAGGACCTGGAAAACAGCCTGGAGAAAGGAGTGGGAATGTGCCTTTTTAACCTGCCTGAAGTCAAGGAGTCCTTTGGTGGCCAGAAGTGTGGGAATGGCTATGTGGAAGATGGAGAGGAGTGTGACTGTGGGGAGCCTGAGGTAAGACACCACCTGGGAGTCACTGCTCATGTCCTGCCTGCAGGTTTTTGACAGTGGAGGGTTGGTTTGGTGTGTTGGGTGTAAAACAGGACTCTCCCTTCTCTGCTTCCATGCCATCAGCTTAAACCTCAGAGTCTCAGCAGTGCAGGGAGTCTTGAGCATATTCAAGTTGCCGAAGTTCAGGCAGGGCTTGGGTTAAGAATGTGCTCAGTTCATCCTTAGAGAGCAAACTCTGCCTTGTCCAGCAGACTGGCCATGACCTCGTGTTCCTAGAAGTTCCTTCCAGCATTAGCTAATCAGTTAAACTCAAAAGAAGTTTGAGAACTTGGCTCAATTTTCTCAAGAAAACGTGAGTTAGTTGAAGGTTTGTTTCTGACAATGAGAATATATTCGTATATTTATATTTATGTTTTTATTTATTTATGTTATGTTTATATAACCATAGAAACTGTGCAATCATAGAATGGTTTGGGTTGGGAGGGACCATAATTTCATTCCACCACTGCCATGGACAGGGAAACCTTCCACTGTCCCAGGCTGCTCCAAACCCTGTCCATCCTGGCCTTGGGCACTTCCAGGGATCCAGGGGCAGCCACAGCTGCACTGGGCACCTGTGCCAGGGCCTCACTATCCATATATACAACACTACATAAATAGAAATATTAATATTGGCTAGGTATTTTTCATTGCAGCTTCAGTTTTTAGGTACAAGACCTTTCCCTCCTTCACTGTTGGATTTTTTTTCCCCTCTAGCCAATTACCTCCCAACAGAAATAGCCTTCACTGCCTCCCAAACAGACTGCTGCTGCTTCAAAGATTGCTCCATTTAGTTTAGTGAATGTGTCAGAGGACTCCTCAGATCAGCAGGAGATAGGCAAAACCTGGGAGTCAAATAATATCCAAGCTGGCATCCTTATCCCTTTTACATCCCATCCTCATTGGCTTTATAGAGCTTCTCTCTGATTATCTGAATTAAAGGCAGCAGCAGATCAGGGATTTGTTTCCTGTGATAAATAGGGACCTACAGACAAAAGAGATGAGGGCAGTTAAAACAGCAAGATATTGCTGCATCCTGCCTATGGAGTGTATTGGATTTGTCCAAGCAGTGAGGTTTTCCTGACAGTTCACTCACCCTTGAAGGTAACAAGGTTGGAGGAATCAACCTTATCTCCTTGTTTAAAGTCAATAGAGTGCAAGCAGCTTGCAAATGTCTTTCTAACCCAGTTATCTTTCTTGTTTTCATTTCTGAAGTTAGTGATACCTTTTCAAGTCAAAGGCACTTAATGTCAGCAAGCACTGGCTTGATTTGCCTCTTCTTTCTGTCTTTTTGCCTTTTTAGTTGTATTGGAAAAAACTGCAGCTTGGGTGCAATTAAATTTATTTGGGATTTACTACTCTAATCTGAGTGGTTCCAGAAAACCTGTGTGACTAGTTACTAATTCACTGCCTAGTCATTTATACCGGCTGAGTTCTGTCCGTGGTGTTGCAGTACCCCAAGAATGAGTGATATTAGGATTAAATTCTTCTGGGAGGGTGGGGAAGCACAGGGTGCCCAGAGCAGCTGGGGCTGCCCCTGGATCCCTGGCAGTGCCCAAGGCCAGGCTGGACATTGGGGCTGGAGCAGCTGGGACAGGGGAAGGTGTCCCTGCCACGGCTGGGGTGGCACTGGATGATTTTCAGTCTCTTCAAGCTCAAACCATTCCATGATTTTATGATCAATTTTAGATTATATGACTAAAAATGCCTGATGTGCTGCAGTGTCTGTAGAAGGAGGGTTAATGTAGATTATAGATGTAAAGATAAAAGAATGAAGAGAAGTAAAAACCCTCGGTCTGTGAAAGATGAAAATGTATCTTTTAGAAGCAGCTGCAAGGGGGAAAGGAAAACTACAAATTGCTAACTCAGAAGTCAGACAAATTACTTCCAAATGTAATTAGGAGCGAGTGCCCAAACAGCTGTGACATGCCAGGGACGAGTCAACACGGCTTTTGTGCCAGGAACTCTTGTCTTAGAAAATCTTGTCTTACAAAATCTTGTCTTACAAATCCAACTGTGCTCTGAAGGGCTGAACAAGTGGATGGGAAGGGACAGGGCTGTCACTGCAACCTGTGAGGAGCTCAGAGAGGCTTTGGACCAAAGCTTCTCTGGGAGATTGAGCAGCTGTAAAGGAGAGAAAACTGCATGGGCAAAAATGGGGTTAAAAGATAAGAAATACAACCAGGTGTAAATCATCCATGCAGTGGAAGGAGATCTGCTGTGCTGTATCCAGGAGATGTGTCCTGGGGACTACACAACTCAGCATTTTCATAAACAGCCTGGGAAGAGGAATAATCTTTAATTTGCTGATGATATTAGTTAGGCTGCTAGAGATGAAAACTGGCTGTGAAGGACTGCAGAGAAACCTTCTGAGGCAGCTGGAACAGGCATTAAGATGAGAAATGGGACTCACTGAGGAGTGATGCACATTCCAAAAACACAAAGAAGATGATGGGCTCTGAGCTGACTCTGACCATGGAGGAACAAGACTTCATATTGCAATAAATAGTCTCATGAAAATGTCAGCCCAGTGCTCAGGAGTGGTCTAAAAGGTAAATAGGCTGTTAGAAAGTACTAGGGGAGAAATAGGAAAACAAAACAAAGCACCAGCAGACCTCTATAAATCTGCTGTGCCTGAAACTGCTTGTGCAGGTTTTCCCTACCCCTCCCTGATCCCAGGGAGGATAAAGCAGAGTGAAAAAAGATTGAGAGAAAAACAAATAAGGTGATTCAAAGTTTCAAAAGGGCTCTGGCTGGAAGAGAAGAAAATGAAGGAAAATGCAGCATAAGCTGATAAAATTGTGAGGGGAATGGGAAGGGTGAGTGAGGAGAGATTGTCTCCCATGAGAAATGAGCAGATGAAGTTAGAAAATGGCAGGTTTCAAACAAGCAGAAAGAGCTGCTCCCCTGACTGTGTTGCGAGTTTCTTTACCCTGAGTCTTACAGCTGCTAAAAATGCCCGTGGAGCCAAGGGGAAGCCAAGGAGAAGGCAGGAGCTTGGGAAGGTGCCAGTGTCCTTAAACATCTTCTGCTGGCTGCTCTCCGGGGGACACAAGGACAGAAGAGTTTTGGGCTGACCCAGTGGGGTCTGTCTTGTGTTCTTAGAAAAGAGAGGGTGAAAACCAGGTGTCCTGTCCACAGGACAGAGCCTGACATCATGTAGGCACTGCTGGAATTGTTCTGGGGTTGGGCTCCTCAGGTTTCTTTGAAGAGCTAGGAGAGCCACACTGAGAAACCTCCTCCCATCATTGCTGTTGTTATCAATAATAACTAATAATAATAATAATGATGATAATAACAAACTCCAGCACAGCAGTAATTTCAGGTGGCAGTCTCCATCCTCCAAAAGCCTGCTGAGCCTTTCTTGGTTTTTTTGCTTGTTTATGTTAAAATCATTCCTGACAATTTGATAGCCCAGGCACAAAAACTATTTACCAAGCTCATTCCCTGCAATGAGCAGTAAGTGAGGCAGCAATTGGAAATTTCAGAGGCTGCTGAAACACCACTCCAGGAGCTGTGTCTTTATCCCAGTCTGCCTGTGGAATGCTGAATGAGGATGGGGTAGTGCAGCTGACTGTTTCAGAAGGACCTTCATGGGACTGACACTCAGCTCTGCTTATCTCATATTATTTTTGAGGTGAATTTATAAAACATGTGTCTGTGCAGGGAATGTTACTCCTGACGTGCAGCAGCTGCACAGAAATATTTCTGCAGCCTGCCGCCTTCCGGTGATCAAAAATAGGAGCAGGAAGTTGTTCCTCTGCTTCAGAGCACAGTTGGCTTTGGCATATCCAGGAAGATACTACCTAAAAAAGAGTGAAATACTGAGAATCCTTCTGGTTTTTGCTGGTGAGTCAGTGCCAGCCCTGAGAAGTTGAGAAGCTTTCAGAAGCCAGTGAAGTAACAAGAGGCTGTGGACATAGCTGTAACCCCTCATTCTTCCTGAGTTCCCTGTATTGGGAGTGATCCCTTGCTAAATCAAACAGACTTAACACAGCTGAAGAGCAATTTCATCTGCTGCTGTTTCTGTGAGAGAGATGAGATTCCAGCTCAGCTGGTGTAACTTGCAGCTTGTGGGCATAATCCTGGAAAAACAAATCCATTCTTTTCTGAGGCTCCTTACGAGCTCGTTCTACTGACAATAAAGTTTGCAGGAGCCCACACACGGCACCATCTAATCCACAAGTGTGAAATTGGGATGTATCACTGAGTGAGGCTGCAATTCATGCTCATTCCATATCTCAGAGCTCTCTTACTGGTGTACTCTGATAAGGGATTACATGGAATCGTGTCATTGTCTTCCTCTGTGGCAGCCCCAGCCTCCATCCAAACAGGAGCCTGGCCAGCAGCTATCACAAAATAGAGCTGTAGTCCTGATGCTCAGCAACTGCAGCACAGCTCCTGGATCCTCTCTGGAGGCAATGGAAACATTCCAGTGATTCCTGTGGAAATAAAACACTCCAGTGCTCTGTCAGGATCGGTGTCAGCGCGTTCGGGTTGTTTGTGATATTTGGGTTTAGATCCATAGCTGGAATAAACCAGCCCCCCTCAGCAGCTTCTCTGGTTTTACTACACTTCCTGGGCTTGTTGAATCTGAGGGCAGACAAGGCTGTTTGGATCAGGTTGTCGAATTTCATGCATAATTCATGGTTTCGTGCCCAGCTTTTCTTGGCAGAGCTATAGGCAGCCTCTTGATTTACGGCTCATTGTGACCAAATGTTGTCTGCTCTAAATTTCCTCTCCAAATTCATCCAGGAATGTACAAACCGGTGCTGTAACGCAACCACCTGTGCCTTGAAGCCGGGAGCAGTGTGTGCACATGGGCTCTGCTGCGAGGACTGCCAGGTGAACCACGGGAAATGGCTCTTTGCAAGGTGGGGAGGGCAGAATTCTGCGGGTTTTTCCCTGCTTCGGTGCAGTAAACAAGGATTTAGGACAAGTAAACTGGTGTTGATAAGCGTTAAGATACTTGCGTGTCATGTGAGCAATTAAAAAATTCCCAAAATGTAAATTATTGAAGGAGCAGATCAACAGATTTTTAAATTTGTCTCTGTGCTTTTTGTGGCCCCTTCAGCTGCTCAAGGAAAACTTCTTTTTCATGAACTTTTGGTGCTTAAATTTTTCTCATTCTTACATGGCAAGCAGTCATTAAATGCTGAACCCTCTTTTTTTGGGGAAGGCTCTTAAATTATTAATTCTGTCAACAGCATATGTATTTTTAATAGCAGATCATCAGCTGCTGTGGTCTCCTAACACTCTGTAAAGGCCATTTTGCCACAGGCATTTACCTGCTTGAATTCTCAGACCCTCCCTTGCCCATAGGCTAATAAAGCATCCAGCAAGTTGCCATCCTGTCAAACCAAGTGCTTGGAGCAGGGATCCCCACAGCCAGAAATTGCTTTTTAGCAAAATCAATTTTCATGTCCTTTGCTTTTTACCAAAGGCAATGTGATTAAAATTCAAGGCTGCTCCCAGAGCACACCCAACTTTTGTGGCTGCTGTTGAGATGTGAATGTTCAGACTGGCAAGTTCCACCATCAGTCCCAAAAAAAATATCATTTTCCATGGAAATCAGTACAGGACAGAACAGTTACATGGACTAGACTTGTAATTAAGTTTGAGGAGATCTTGATGCCCATCACAACAACATTTCCATGAGGAAATGTAACTCCATAGATTCATTAAGGTATGAGACCTATTCAAGATCATCCAATTGAACCTTCCAACCTGGGAATTGTTGGGCACCTGAATCCACAATCAAGTGGGCTGGTGGCTTCCTGAGCCCCAATACAGCACAGTGCTCTGTGATCAGCTGCCCAGGATGGAAAGGTCTCTGATCTGGCTTTTTCCCAGTGCTCCAGATCCTCCTTCCCAGAGTTTTTGTGTTCAGACACCATGGGGGAGCCACACTGCAAACATCAAGGGGCTGGGGTTGCCTCGTGTCTTGAGCCACATGAGCCGTGTGTGCAGCTTCACCCGACCCTCCCAGCACGGCTCAGCTCAGTGCCTCCGGAGCTCTGGAATCCCTGCCCTGTCCTCTGCATCAGCTGGGGCCAAGCCAGCCGAGAAATCTGTCCCTGTGCTGCATGGCTGACCCGTGCTCGGCACGGCCCTTGAGGTTCTGTTTGTTTTGCAGCTCAAAGCAGCGGGGATTTCTTGCAGAGAATCCAGCAATTCCTGCGATCTGCCCGAGTTCTGCACGGGGGCCAGCCCGCAGTGCCCGGCCAACGTTTACCTGCACGACGGGCACGCGTGCCATGGTGTGGATGGCTACTGCTACAACGGCATCTGCCAGACCCACGAGCAGCAGTGCATCACCCTCTGGGGCCCAGGTGAGAGCAGCTGGACACAGCTCTGACTGAAGCTTGGGGGGGAGTAAACATCTGAAGGATGCAGCACCAATCTGTAGCTGTTTGAATAATGAGGGGATCTCTGGGTGATTCGTTCCAGCCTTGGTTTGCTGTCGTGTTCGTTTCTCTGCAGCAGGAGGTAACGAGGCTCGTGCTGCAACACGCTGCAAATGGATAGGTGAAGTCAGACAAATCATTTCCTCCTGACTTTGATATGGCCTGATGTCACCCCACAAAGTGCTGAACGCTCCTGGCAGGTTGAAATCACAGCCCTTTTCAGGCTGCTGTGTGAGCTTCCTCCTGTGCTCTAAACAGCTCATCTGCAAAACAGATGTGTCTACTCCATCCCCAGCCAGGGCTCAGCTTTTGACACTAACATGAGACTCCTGGATCATTGTGTGTTTTTATTAACTGTGTCACCTGGAAACTGCCTCCTGACAGTGCTTTTAGCAGGGTCTGCCCTGAGGCAGAAATGGATTTTATTCTCCTGTGGGAATTGCTCCCTTTTTACAGAAATCTGGTAACATGACTTCTTGAGTTGTTCTCAGCATCTATCCCAGGAAAGCTGTTCACCTTTCTATAAAGCCCTGTGACCCGTCCACTGCAGTGCAAGTATTAACTCAGCATTTTGGTATGAATCCAAATCATGTCTCCTTCAGCATCTCTGACCTTCTATCTCAAATTTGTAAAACATTTACCTCTCCTAAGGAGAAGCATTACTTAGAGACAGGTGTAATTATTTCTTTTAAACTAACTTTTCCTGCCTCTTTCAATTCAGTATCTCTAACTCTGCTCCAAAACTTCTGTATCAATATAATGGCACACAGATGTTTCCCTTGGTCAAAACCCTCCCCAGAACTCTGCTGAAGAATTTATCTGTTTCCTTCCCAGAGAACATGGACTTTTTGCAATCTGTCTTTAAAAGAGCATTAAAGCATCTCAAGAACCAGCCCCAGTGGTGCAGACAGCAGGTCAGCTTGGCCACGTGGGTATAAGAACACGTTCAGGAGGAGTTCCAGTTCAAAATTAAACCCCTCACATGGAACAAAGCATGCCTCTGCTCCACTTCCCCGAATCCCACGCGCATCGTAGCGTTGATATGAGCTCATAGAGCCATGGACAATTATAGCCTCCAGTCTTAGTCAGACTGGGACTTCTAATCCCTGGATACAGAGACATTTTCTCTTGTAGAAAGCAAAAATCTCCTCCTGAACCAGTTTCCCATGCCGTGGAAAGTTACTTGGTCAGGCTGTTCGTGGTTTCAGTGTCTGAGAAAAATTCCTCTAAAGGTCAGGGAGCTGAATTGCTGCAGCTCCTTGCCAGGTCTGCTTCCTAACGCAGCAATTCCAGCAAAGCCCTGGGCTCCCCTTGTTCTTTCCTGTCTTCCTTCTTGGGACTGTTCAATGTGAGCACTGCTGTGCATGGAGGCTCCAGGGTCCAGGCTGTGGGAGTCTGTTTATGAGAAAGATGTTCTGTTTGGCTGGAATACCCTTTGGTTTTTGTTTTGGGAAGGCCCAAGGATAAGGATTTTTAAATAGGGAGGATGGCACATGACCAAACCTGAACTGAAAGTCTCAAATCTTGCCATGTTTTTGGAAGTATAAATTAAAAATAAACACAGAATCTCAGAATGGTTTGGGCTGGAAGAGAGAGAACATCTTGTTCCACACCCTGCTATGAGCAGGGATATCTTGCACTAGACCAGGTTGCTCCAAGCCCTGTCCAGCTGGCTTTGGACACTTCAAAGAATGCCTGTATTCTGGATTTAAGGACTAGGGATGTGAACATCCACTGCTCTCTCACACATCTGGCTGAAGTATGAGCTGGCAGATGAGGGAGGGAATAGGAAGAGAGGTGAGTGGCTCATGCAGTTAGAAAAATATCATGGTACAGATTGAAAAACTACGCATCTTTCCAGCCTTGCTTGCAGCTCAGAGAGAGATTTCACATTCTAAGATGTTGTCTCTGGACTTTGTATCAAAAATATACATTGGAACCTTTTTACCAGGCTGTTGTGTCTGATTAGACCTGTTTTTAACAACTGCCTGTGTTGGAGTGAAGTAGTCTTGTGGTTTTAAAAAAAAATAAATTCTCCCCTCTACAGAAAAAAACAGATCACAATTCATTTTCATTCTCTTCTTATTTTCTTCTTCCCAGTAGGAGAAATCCATGCAGAACAAAATACAATAACTTTTCCTAAAATAATATCCAGTATATTGAATTCCTTATTAATGTCTTCCCTTGTACATCCTTCTTTATTCATCAGGTTATAGATGTCCAGAAGCCCAATGATAAATGTCAATCTTCATGTTTTTAGATCTATTTAAAGGAAAATGATGAACACTGTCAGAGCTTGTTTACATTAGGCTGAGCAGTAGGAACCTGTTTCCAGAAAAGCACTTGCATTTCCTTGGGGTTGTTTTGTTACTCTCAACACAGTGATTCAGATAAAATAGAGGAAATTTTTTTTTTTTTTCTCTTTCTTATCTGCATGGAAAGCTTGGTGGGAAGGAGAAGGGAGGAGCTCCTGAGGACAAGCTCTGAAAATAGCCATGAATTCCTCTCAGAGCCCAGGTTGATTCCAGTCTGCTCCCAGAACACCCAGAGTTCTCCATTCTCTCTCTCTCCATAATTCATGTCATTTTTATCCTTGGGGAGCAGGAACTGCTGGTGACCTTTTTTTGGTCCATATTCAAAAATATCAAATTGCACTGATCTGACCTATTGATAGCAGTGACTGAAAAATGCGTCCAGAGTGATGCTTTGTGTGATGTCTGTGACTCCACTGGCATTTTCAGGAGAAACAGACACAGATAGAGCTGCTTAAGACAGAAAAATCATTGATTACCAAGGAACACAAGATTCTCAGCTTTAAACTCATGGCTTTTTCTACATTGACAAGAAAATGATTCTTTAGGGAAGTCTGTCAGTTTGTTTTCCTGTATTTCCCCAAGTGGGAAAAAAGCAATGATTTTTGGGGAGCCAATGGCAGGCATTGATTTAATAATTAGAACACATTTAAATGTGTTGCATGGACATGGTCATTCTTTTAGGCAGGAACACTGCTAATTTAGATGTCAATATTTGTTACCGTGGGAGAACTTTGCAGGTTTTGCCAGGCAGAACCCTACAGACACAAAATAAATGAGCTGCCCACCTCAGGTATCTGACCAAACCATTGCTAACTTGCTTTTGAAAAAATGCTAATTGTCCAAGCACTGCAGTTTTCTGAATTCAGTGAAATCAAACTATTTTGATCATCACAGATTTATTGCCAGGCCTTTTTCTTCTGGAGACGGGGAAGATATTAAATCATATTCTCAGGGGTGGTGACATCATCCTCCTTAAATGAAAAAAAATGCTCAACCCCATCTTGGTCTTGCCCAGACAGGGATCACCAGGATGGGGAAAGAGGCCAAGGGAAGCTTGTGGAACTTTTGCTTTGCAGCAAAAACAAATTTAGTGAGGCTCACACGACAGAGAACTGTGTTTTTTCTGCTTGTATTTATTTGTACACTTGTTCCTGGTGCTGGCTGGCACAGCCTGAGCCACAGAACTCCAGCCTATTACTCAGAGGGGTTTTTTTCCCTCTCCCCACCCACAGACAGCTGGGAACTGAAATGAAATGTCTTCCTTTTCTGCTGTCAGCCTGATAGAGGATGTTTCTCGTGTTCATGGAATCAGCACCATGGTCAGAAATTTCCCTCATTCCTTTCGAGAGACCGTGCTGGTGTTTTCCTATGGCAGCAGGTTTGAAATGACACAGCACTTCTGTGTCCTGCAGCTTCCTTCTTTTTATTATTATATATTTTTTGTGACTACACAGGGAAAGAAGTGGGTTCATCAATATACACATTTGGAGGAAAAGACCCAACAGTCTCCAGGCTGCAGTGGTGAGCTTTGACCTTCTGCAGCTTCCAAGGGTTGATTTAATCCCTTGAATGAGGCTTGGCGTGGAAAGGCTGACAGGACCTTAATTACAGGGTCATGATACTATAATTACCAATAGTAAAGTGAAATAAACTCTGCTCATCTAGCTCAAACTGCTTAATAACCACCAGAAATCCTTCACAAATCATTTTACCTCTGCCTGCAGAGGTAGAAAATAGAGGAAGACAGGACTTTCTGCTTCAGTTTGTGTGGTGCAGTCGTGATAAATGGGTTTCCTCCAGAAACACAACATTACAATTCTCTTCCTTAAGCATCCTCTGAAAACCTCCTTTTTAACTTGGTAGCTCCATCTGTTCAGCATCTTACCCTCTGATATGTTTTCATCCATAAAAAAGTGCAAATATTGTGAGAAGCCAGTGGGGAGAGGGAACAGCCATCTGAATCCCAAGCAACAGCGTGTCTTGGTTGGATACCAAAGGCAGAAATTGAAGCTGGATTTTGGTTTCCAGGCTGCAGATGATCATTGGGTACCAGGTGTTTTCACACAGACTGCTCCGAGCCTGGCAGGGGAGTGTTTTTTGTGCTCCACGAGATGCTTTTTCTTGTCAAGTGTTATTAGCTGGAGTTAAAGCTCAGTGTCTGAGCCCTGCAAGGACGCTGCAGATGTGTTTTCCTTCCTGCGGGCTGCTTTCCATCATCTCTGCGATGCTTGACTTCTGAATTCAGGAAAAAAACCAGCCACACAAAAAAACTTTCACCAGGTGAAAGAGGAAGAGAAACACCTTAAACTCATTGTTCAGTGAGTGCATTCCCTTTTTAAAACCATTTTTAGAACAAGCCTTTGTTACATCCCTTGCAGTCAGAGCACAGGACATGAGCATTCATTTGGCTGTTGGCAGCTTTGGAGAGGACACCACTGAGGGCACAGCATGTCTGGGCTCTGGACTGCTGCTGCCACATCTCCAAGGGAGCATCCAGCCACTGCAATTCCATGGCATCAGCTGAGCTGGGGCTCCTGGCCAAAAACAAAACCAGGAGCAGTTGCATAAAACCAGGGCTGCACAAGCTGGTCCTTGCACAAGTGGGAGAAAAAGCAGTTTTGGAAAGAGCAGTGGAAAAGCTTTTGGAAAAGTAGCTTTGCTTGGTCTCTTGCTCCCAGAATGTTTCTTCCCTCCCCAGCCCTTCCAAAGCTGCTGTAGAATATGCACATGGTAATGTTTTTCTCAAGCTGAACAGTGAGTGTCCCCACCCTGGAAAGATGAGGAGGGATCCACGTGCTGAAAATGTAAATTTAACTTTTGCTTTTTCTGCACAGTGCCTTGTCTGGATGCCTTTATTGATTTTTTTATTATTATTATTATTGCTTGAACTTTAATGAAAAAGAATTGAAAGAATCCTGTGTGACTCCCTTTTAATAGTTCCAGATTTGAAAAAATATTCTGAACTCAGCAAGCTTGATCGTAATCTTCCAAAGAATTTCAAGCTCTTGTCCTTCTCTCCAGGGAACCAACAGCTCGTATTCTGTTCCTTCTGTGCCTTTCTTTCTGAATTTTCCAGTTTCAGCATGTAAAAATGTTAGAAAGAGAAGAGGGTGCCATTTTAAGCCTGTACAAGTTTGTCCTTAATAGCATTAGATTGCCGTTCAGCAGTACATAGTATTAGTCAAGCTTCTGACTATGAAATGAAGATAATTAATTGAAGTTTTAATCTCTGGTTTTTTAGTGAAAAGATGCACACTGGCTGGAAGTTTTACAATCATATTTGTATTTTCTTCTCCAGGAATCTGACTCCCTTTTTTTTTAAAGAAAAAATAAAAAAGAAACATTTTCCTCTTTGAAGGCTTTCAAATGAAATCTTCAGGCTGGCTTAAATAAATGCTATGTTTTACCCACAGTTAGAGGCATACACACTTGGAAGTGGCTCAAAACATTTGACAAAATGTAGCATTAGTTGAAATATTCTGTCTCTGGTAAAGATCAGGAGCACTGTAGAAATGGGATATTCTCAGCCTTTGGGCTATCACATCACTTGCTGCCAAGTTCTTTTTGCTTTAGTTTGGCTGATCTGTCAAAAGCACAGAAATGCAGTTAGCAGGTCTCTGATCAGAGTTTTAGCCAGAGTTTCTCCTCAGCTCCTTTTCTGCTCAAAGCCAGTCTCCCTGTTGGAGCAGTGGAAATGTTGGTGGTGACTTGATGGTGCTGTTAATTATTTTCATGGAAAGAAAATAAGGAGTAGTAAAGAGCCCTAACAAAGGGCCTCTTAATCTTGAAAGGAGCAGCAATTATTGGCTGGAAATGAAAGCCACACTTCACTGTAGAACAAAGGGATTAAATTCCAATACACAGGCTAATGAATTGTTGCAGCAGTCAAACCAGGGAAGCAGATCCTTCACCTCTTCAACATTCTAGATGAACGGATGCATCTTCCCCTAGAAGACATCCTATAATTGGTTGTAATCTAGAGGGAAATGAGCAGGATTGTGTGTATAAAACATGAGAAGAGATGTTCTAATAGTACCCTTGACCTTCTGAAGTGCAGGGATGAATAGTCTGCCTGCACAAGCTTTTCCAGCCCTACTCCCACCAGGGAAGTTCCTTTGCCATTAGGATATGTCTCTGTCAGAAAAGACCACAGTGGATAAGAAGCAGATGCTGCCTGATCTCCCAGGTTCCCACTTCTACCACCATGGCAGAAATGCCCCTTCTTCCATGTCAGTCCTTCCTCTCAGGAGTGGATGTCCTGAGGGTTAAGGTGGGATGGGTTCCTTCCCTCTCCCCAGTACTTCAGCCTGAGTTAACAGCAGCACATTTCCTTTTGCAATGTGAGGTCCTCATATCTTTACACCCAGCTTACAACTGGATGTTTTTCCTTTTGTTCTCAACTGCAGTTAAACAGGCCTTTCTTGAAAAGAATTTCCTTTGGGGTCTCACTAGAACACCGACTCCTGCAAAAGAAAGGAGTTAACTTTCCAGCTGGCCTTTGTCTGTCTGGTATTTGCTAGAAGTTTTTGTGCCCTAGGAGGATTGGCAAGAGGGCTTTCACCTGGGGAAATGCTGGAAGAGAAGGAGTTCTGCATTGTCTGTTGCCCAGCACTGCCAAGAGAGAGAAACAACACTGGCAATCCCACACATCCAAACTCTTCCATTAGCATGCGGACCCAGCACCGCTGCTTTGTTGGGCCTCATCAGCACGCAGCTCACATCCTCCCTTTCCCCTAAAGCACCAGCAGAGCTCAAAGGAAATTATTAAAAACACCTTGTATGAGATGAAAGTTCTGATTAGCTTTTGTTTCAGGTGCAAAACCCGCTCCTGGGATCTGCTTTGAGAGAGTCAATTCTGCCGGAGATCCTTACGGCAACTGCGGGAAAGACTCCAAGAGCTCCTTTGCCAAATGTGAACCCAGGTAGGGCCTCTCCCTGCAAACTCAGCAACAGGTGCTGGGAGAGGGCTTGGAATATGGAAAATGCTTCACCTTATCTTTGGTTGTGTTTATTTCCATCAGGGATGCGAAGTGTGGAAAAATCCAGTGTCAAGGAGGAGCAAACCGACCTATAATTGGTACCAATGCTGTTTCCATAGAAACCAACATCCCACTTCAGGAGGGTGGCAAGATCCTGTGCCGTGGCACCCACGTGTACCTGGGGGATGATATGCCCGACCCTGGGCTCGTGCTGGCAGGAACCAAGTGTGAAGATGGAAAAGTAAGATTCTGGAATACTCCCAGACAAGGGGAACATCACTACCATCATTCTGCCAAGTGTTTTGTACTTCTTTTCTCTTTGGGTTTTTTTTTTCTTTTCCCCCCACAAAATAATTGCTTCTCATGCTCAGACTGAGACAAATTTTACTCCCTTCTGGCCACTGTTCCAGATAACAGATTTTCAGATGCAAATCTGGGCAACCTGATCTAGTGGAAGGTGTCCCTGGCCATGGCAGGGGGTTGGAAATAGAGGAGCTTTAAAGTCCCTTCCAACCCAAACCATCCAGGGATTCTGTGCAATGCAAGTTGCTTAAGTTTATGACTGATTTTTTTGAAGACGGTCCCAAGTATCTGTCCATGGAGGCTTGAGGTTTTCTGCAAAATAAGTACAGCAAAATACATTACAGGCTTATTCATGAATTCCTGAGTTCAATGTATTCCCTTTCCCAGCATCTCTGGCATTGCAAAATTGTCATTAACTTCAATTTAGGTTTCAAAATGTATTTTATCTTCTGATTATGCCTCCCCACTTCTTTTTTTTTCATGCAGGAAAACGTATCTCTGTATGCACTCTTAGAAAACTATAAACCCATTGATGCTCAGCCACCAAAACAGATTTTTGCAATTGTGTTTTGCAAACTTTGTGAATTACCCACTGTGAATGCAGCCCAGATTTCACATGGCTGCCTCATTCTAAGTTTTTCTTTCGTGAGGAAAGCAACTGAGAAAGATGGGAGGCAGCCATGAGTTTACAGGGGGAGGAGGAATGGAAAGCAGTCCAAAAGCTATTGAAATGAAGGAGGTTTCCATACCCTCAGTGGATTGCTTGCAAAAAGGAGGAAAAACAAGTGCTTTGATAATTTGTGGTAAATTCAAGTAAGCCTCTGAATTTCTGAATGCTTTTGAATTATGTTGGATTATCTTACTGTGCTGGGAACAGGTTTGAAATCCATCCCCAGTGAAACCACAGCTCTGCTACAGGAAAACAACCCTTACAACATTTCTAAGTCAATCTGTTATAAAAAGTCTTTTCAAAGGCAACTCAGCGCTGAGAAAGCACCCCATTATGTTTTACTAATGAGTATTTAATCTTTCTAATCTATCTAATCATACACATCCACACTATAGAATACACAGGCTAATACTTCTGAAATTGTATGTTTTACTTTGAGGACATTAGTGCATTTGTATTATGGATTAAGAATATGAATTTAAATATTCTTGGGTTTTCTCAACTGGAGATGCTCAATTTGAAACGCAGCCATTTTAATGTGATCAGAATTCTGGGAGCTGCTGCTCTGTGAATATTTGAATTGTGAATAGTGCTGTAATCAGACCATATTCTCTCCATGCCTGCATGTTGATGCCAATTCACTCTAATTTCCTTTCCATTTTTCCTTCTCCCCAGGGGATAAGTGCCCTGATTAAGCATCCCTGTCGCCTCCTTCAGCACTATTCCCAGCTTAATGCTAATTATTGTGACTGACTTTTAGTACTACTGAACTGCACTGCAGTTTAACATGAGCAAAAATGTGCAGTGTGGGGCTTTTTGACCTTTTTGTTGTCAGCATAGCATAGGAACAGTTATCCCAGTCCTAATTTCTTCTTTTTCCGGTTTGGAGTAGGGTAACTTCTCGTTACTGACGTGCTCATCAGTTGTGTGGTTGTTTGATGTTATTATTACTCGGCACTAATCTTGCTTAACCTCAATTTTCAGCTCCACTGACAAAGTAAAGTTTATCTGCAATGACTGGAAAAGAAAAAAAAAAATTGAATTTCATTCCTATGCATATGCTATTTGTTTACTTCCATTCCCTATAAATATTAAATGTTAAATAGGGTTGGTTTCTACTTGACACCCAAAAAAAATGGTTTAATTTGGAAAAACTTCGAAAGCTCTTGATTTTCCTGGAAAACAATGGTGAGCCCATAAAAATCAATGAGCCCACTTAAATATTCACCTACCCTGGGTTCAGGTTCTGTACTGGAATGAAAAATATTTCTCTGTTGAAATATGTCTGATGATTTACACCATGAGGATCCAAAGCTTTGCTCGAGGAATCATCTGCTGCAGTGAAGACAGGAAGGCAAACAGAGCGGGAACCTGAAGGAATCCTGCTCAGTGCACTCCTAGTCCTGAAAAAAAATGCAAATTACTGATTTTTAAATTGGCTTAAAAACCTCCCAAACCCCAAGGCCTCCCCACTGGTTCCACTTGAGTGGAGCTGTGAGGGTTTGCTTGCACAAGCTCAGCATATCAATGCTATGAACTGTGTGTGAAACCAGGGCTGGCCAGGAGAGCAGAATTCAACGTGCTCAGATTTGGATTTCAAAGACTTAGAAAGAGCTGAGGAAAAGAAGACACCCAGTCCTGATGCCCTTTGTGTCAATATAATTATATATATTTGCAAGTTGAGAAATATTTAACTGCTGAAAGAAGGGATATGATGCCCTGGGAGCCCCAGCAGTTCTGTCCCTGTTAAAACTAATTTATTTTTTATTTTGCAGATTTGCCTGAACCGGCGGTGCCAGAACACCAGTGTTTTTGGAGTCCATAAATGTGCCACCAAGTGCCATGGACGTGGGGTAAGCATCCCAGGGAAACATTCTTTTACAATCACTCAATAACCACTGGACAAGAAATCACTTTCTGTAATGGCTTTGAGATCTATAATTGCCTGCAATAGATCAGAGCCACTGCAATACATTTTTATTACATATTTCCATTTTCACTGTCCCTTACATGAAATCGGTTTTATTTGACAAAGAAATGTTTATCAGGCAGTAATTATCTTGATCTTAATTGACAGCCTGTGATACAAAGGAATCTTGTAATCCTCAAAGCAAATTGAAGCCTAACCCTCCATCGTGAAGAATTCCCATTAAAAATCAAAATGCAGTTTCTCCATAGTTACAAAGAAGTTAAATTCTTTGAATTGAGCATTGGAAGCATTTGGATTGAGAGGCAAATGAAACAGCATTTCCAAAAACATTAAAATAAAGTAAAACCCTATTGATGAGTTTTGTGGCATGAAAGTGGCACAGAATGAAAAATGTGATGATATCATTTATTAATATCAATGGTTTGAAACCCACTTTATATTATGATAATGTTAATTATGTCAAGCTTTGCCTTATTAACCTTGATGTGCTTATGAGCTATTTGTTTCTCTGAAAAGCTGTGGCAGCCACATTGGAAGAGCCATAGAAATTCACTGTCCTCTCTGAGGAAGGATTTTAATTTGCTTTAACTTATTTTATCACCTTGAATTTGCAAAACTGAGCAGTGTTGGTGGTGTTGCCTCTTAATCATTGAGTTGGAATGAGCAGAGGTTTGGAGTGGCATTTTTTATGTCTGTACAAACAAGAACCACTGGTGGCAAAACTGACCTGGTGGAATTGTAAATGGGAATTCCTGCAGTGCTTTAATTTAAAAAATAATGCTTAACAAAGTATATTTTTAATTATCTTGCTGTCTTTGAAAAGTAATTTTTAAATTTTTTTTTTATTTTACGTGACCATAGCCAATCTGAGCTCTCTGAATATTTTAGTGCTCTGCAGACACAGTGTTTCTGAAAGCCTTCCAAGCTGACCTGGCCAGAATATTGCATGTTCAGAATAACCCAACACCTGTGAAGTGATTTGTATCTTACTGAAATCTCATTTATTAATCTGTGCTGTGGGTTCTCTGTGGTGGTGGCTGGTTGGTGGTGGTTTGGGTTAGCACAGAGTTAAGGATCTTATTGACAACAAGCCTTCAGCCCAAAATCTTTATTTACAAATTGATTTGAGCACCTAAATGTGACATCAAATCCTGGGGTCAGTTTGGGGCCCCCTAGGACAAGACATTGAGGGGCTGGAGCGTGTCCAGGGCAGGGAATAGAGCTGGGAAGGGGCTGGAGAATTCCTGAGGAGCTGGGAAGGGGCTGGAGAATTCCTGAGGGAGCTGGGAAGGGGCTGGAGAATTCCTGAGGGAGCTGGGAAGGGGCTGGAGAATTCCTGAGGGAGCTGGGAAAGGGCTGGAGAATTCCTGAGGGAGCTGGGAAGGGGCTGGAGAATTCCTGACGGAGCTGGGAAGGGGCTGGAGAATTCCTGAGGAGCTGGGAAGGGGCTCAGGCTGGAGCAAAGGAGGCTCAGGAGGAATTTCTGGCTCTGCACAAGTCCCTGGCAGGAGGGGACAGCCGGGGGGATTTGGGATCTGCTCCCAGGGAACAGGGACAGGAGGAGAGGGAACGGCCTCAGGCTGGGCCAGGGGAGGCTCAGGGTGGGATATAAGCAAAATTGTCTTAATGGAAAAGCTTTTCCAGCCCTGGCACAGCTGCCCAGGGCAGTTTGGAGTCCCCATCCCTGGAGGGATTTAAAATCCATGTGGATGTGGTGGCACCTGGGGCCACCTGGGGTGGCCTTGTCAGTTCTGGGGAACGGTTGAAGATCTTAGAGAACTTTTCCAACCTGAACAATTCTGTGACTCCATGCTTTCTGTCAATTCAGCACAGAACTTTAAGCTCTGTGTTCACCACACATCAGCTGCTTGAGGAGTAAGGAAAGGAAGTAACAAGCATGGGACCTCCTGAGGGAAAAGCCCTGGATCTCCCGGCTCCCTCCCCTCTGTGCAGCGGGGCCAGGCTGTGCTGGGGATGGGCTCCAGCCCTTGGGAGCTCTCTGATCCCCCAGGGACACTGGATAGACCCGGCCTCGCACGCTGCTCCCTCGCTCGGATTAAAACCTTCGCAACCCGCAGCGCTGTGTCTCTGCAGACAGCACAGGCGGGATATCAGAGCTCCCCCGAGGGTTTCCTCAGCCCTGGTCCCACTTTCACAGGTTTCTCCAGCAATTGGTTCATGTTAGAGCCACGGAAAAATCCCTGCTGGGCCCAGTGCAAGGCCTTGATGGAGAGGAGAGCTCGGGGGGCTGACAAAGCTCTGCAGCTCCTGTGCAGGCAGGAGGAACAGAAGTTAGCAGGCAGATAATGCTGCTGCTGGAAGCAAAGAGAGAACAAGACTTCAGAGGTGTCTGATTGTCCTCGTATTATTGACGTTGTCAGCTGGGGCAACTCCAATGATTACCTGCCAAAGAAATAATGGTTTTTAGGATCCCTCTTATTCCGGAGCAAGTTGCTCTTTGCCACCTCAGTGTGCAGTAGGCAGCTATCAGCACATCTCCTTTCTTCTCTAAGTTTTATTCCTCTCTGATGTGTCACTGTCTGATTAGAAGCTCTTATCAGCCAGGGCTGCTCTCGGATGTTTTTTATGTTAAGCCATTTGTCTTGTTTTGCAGGTCTGCAACAACAAAAAGAACTGTCACTGTGAGGCTGACTGGGCCCCCCCCTTCTGTGACAAGCCAGGCTTCGGTGGCAGCGTGGACAGTGGGCCCATCAGGCAGGCAGGTCAGTGGGAATTCAGGCTCCACCTGTTTCATTCCAAGATAAAGAGTGGAAATCGGTCAGCCTCAGAAAGAATTGTTTCTACACATTTTTAATTTTATGGGATTTGATTATTCCGTGCCAATTTTTCCCCAGTGTTGGACCTTTAAGGACCTCA
This sequence comes from Pseudopodoces humilis, assembly GCF_049639895.1. Lineage (NCBI taxonomy): Eukaryota > Metazoa > Chordata > Aves > Passeriformes > Paridae > Pseudopodoces > Pseudopodoces humilis. The sequence goes on along the minus strand of NC_142208.1, from coordinate 33,484,786 downwards.
AAGAGATGTTTCTGGTTTATGTGTGAGGACATGACAGGACAAGCACTCCCCTCACAAGTACATGTATAAACTAAATCTGGATGGGCAATAATGTCTGTTTTCATATGAACAATACCATTATAAACCAAAATGGATTCTCTTCCCTGCATGCCAGATGCTGCAGCAAATGGCAATACTGAAATTATGACATCATGATTATTTCCATGACAAAGCTTCCCATCATGATTTCACTACTGAAAGAACTTTTTTTTCTGAAGATAGCAAAGCTACCCTGGTCAGGCACTCAGCAGGCCCTTGGAAGAAGTTAACTCCATGTGATTTTTTGCAGACAATAAGAGTTTGACCATAGGAGTGCTGATAACCACCCTGTGCCTTATCTTTGCTGGATCAATCATGTACCTCAAAAGGAAGACTTTCATGAGGTGGTTGTTTACAAGCAAGAAGACAACAATAGAGAAATTAAGGTATGCCCATTTTCCCTAATTATATTCCAATAGATACTAAGGAAAGGAAGCAGTAAACACAGCAATTCTCATCACTGTGAATGTGTTAGAAAGAGGCAGCCTTGACAAAAAAAATATTCACCATTAACAGCAGCATTTTCCCTGGGTTGGTTTAATTTCATTGATAGGCAGTAAATAATGCAGATATTAGTTTGAATATATCCCTCTTTCCTTTTGGGATGAAAAATTAAGCAGCGATGGAAGTATCGCCTTTATTTTCATTTGCCTGAAACAGTTTCATTACACTGTGTGGCCTTTTATCTAAACTCAGTTGAGTGAGCTGAAACTTTCCTATTTGAGGTCATTACTGTTTAAATTTTAGATTCATTAGAATATTCTCCTGGGTGTTACAAAGCTGCATTTCCACATATTGCAGAAGCTAATTTAACAGACTACTGGTTTCTAAAAAATCAATATTTATTTTTATTATTGCAGGAGTGCTAGACAATTTTTACTTCCCTTGTTTACTACAATCAGGCAGAAAGCCATTGCAAAATCCCATTCTGAAAAGAGGCTCCTGTTTAAGAGAATATTACAAACTAGAACGTTGTGTTCGACAATTAAATGTTTGTGTTGCAGGTCTGTGAGTCCAGCAAGACCTTCCAGTTCATCTGAGCCAAATCGTGTTCATACCACATGTGGTAGTAAAAACCTCATCATGAAGCCACAAAATACAACCATACAAAAAGTGAGTCCCTAGTTTTGAAAAAAAAAAGTGTGAAAAAAAAAGTGAAAAAAAAAAGAAAACCAAAACCCATGTATTTTGGATCTCAGTTAAGTGATTTATTATAATGCAATAATTGCATGAACTTATATCATGTAGGACTAACATTAAGGAAAATGAAAGAGGGTATAGGCTTAAAAATACATCTCTGGCTTCCCAGTTGAAGACAGGTGGAGATGTCCAGTGCAGAAAAGAAATAGTTTTGTCTCTAGGAGAGAAAAACAAGGGATTAATACAGGTTTTAAAGTAGCAATAGGCCAGGTTTGATGGGGCATGGAGCTCCCTGCTGGGAGGTCTCCTTGCTTATGGCAGGGGGTTGGAATGTGCTGGTCCTTAAGATCCCTTCAAACCAAACCATCCTGTGATTCTGTGCCAGTTCTTGAAATGTATAACTTTGGTTGGATGACTTTTCCCAGAGAGATGGCCCGAGGCGGCCGCTGCCATATCAGATCATCGACATCAGCAGCCCTGTGAAGACACACGAGGTGCCACCATTAAAAACACCCCAGCGAGTCCTGCCACCCCTTCCCCAGCTGCCAGGCCACCAAGCTGGGCCTGAGAGACCCCTGCCAGCTAATCCTTCACTGAGGTTCTGCCAGGTAATCATTGATTCTCCTCTATTTAATATTTACTCTGTGAGTGTCTGGAGAAATGAAGTGTTTTCTCATCTTTCCTGCTGCCCTTTTCCCACAGTGTTTCCTTTATACTTTGTGTGAGTTTAGAGCTGTGCTGTAGAAAAATCGCTTTGTGGCAAGTGGGGCTGTGATCCTAAAATTTAGGATTCTGAACTCTGCCTTCACCACTCAAAAGACAACAGGAAAAACACATTAGAGGCAGACACAGGCTGCCTAACCAGAGGGGAGCTCCACAGTTTGTTGGTGAGGTGCCAGACACAGAGTTTAGGGAGTCACATTGCAGGTGTGATGTGCAAAAGCAAGAGGTGTCTTAGCTTGATGTGCTTGTACCCCGGTGGTTGCACACACCACAGCCTGTTTTTCGACCTGAAAAACCCTATTTTATGCAGACATACCTTTCATTGCAATGTTTAAGTAGAGATGGTAAATATTTTTTATTTTTGAATGAGGTGCATCTCAGGGCGCTAGACAAGGCAGATGAAGTTGTCTGTGCAGTTGTCTGTGTTAAATAGTGTATTTTCTTGTCACTGGCTGCTCCCTTTTGGTGGCATTTGTAGAGAGACTGTTTCTAATCAAAGCAGCTATTGCTGTTGTGCAGCCGTGGCGCTGTTCTGGGTGTGGCACTGGGTTAAAACAAAGTGAATGTTCTTAACGAGATCCTTTCCTGGTCATGGATAGGAGGAGACAGCTCTGAGGCAATGCTGGAGTGCAGGGCTTTGGAAAGGGATTGGAAAAATAACACAAACAGGGATGAGAGAGGCTGCCCAGAGAAGTTTTCAGGTTACCCCAGCATCCCTGGAAGTGTCCAAGGCCAGGCTGGACAGGGCTTGGAGCAGCCTGGGATAGTGGAAGATGTCTTGGCCATTGCAGAAGCAAATAAAGTGTATCTAGATTTAATTTTTTCTAAGTCTGAACATTGTATCACTCAGGTTAGACTGACTTTCACAACTGCAGCCAGTGTTTTATTTGCTTTTTCCTATTCCGTCTTGCCATTCATTTGCCTTTGCAGGGGAGTAAGAAACCCTGACTCTTTCTAAAATAAATTTTGTTGGGAATCGGAAGCAGTATTGATTCCTGTTGCTTGTCTTTAGCTCCAGTGGTTTCATTGTTCATTTTCTTGTATTCCCTAACATTCACAGTAGTCAAAGGGAAGATTTTAAGTGCAAGTGCTTTTCTGTTCCTTGAGCAGAATATGGATGGAGAAAAGGCTTTCCAAGGAAAAGGAAAAGTAACAATTTCTCATTCTGCTGCTTTATCTGCACCTGCCCCAGCCTCACTGCACACCACAGCAGCCCAGTGCTCCTCTACAACTCACCTTCCTAAATCCTTGTGCTCCAAATCCCACCCAAAGTGCCAGGTGAAATACTGTCACCAGCAAAGACTGACAGATCTGAAACTGCCAAAAAGCTTTTCAGCCTGGCAGCTCAAATTAATTGCGACAGTTCCTTCATCAAGCAAAATATCACCATTTTCAGTTTCTGCAAGGAACACAGGCAGGACAAACGGGATCAGCTCAAGGCAGCCTAAAGAATGAGCAAGAATGGATTCTTTCAAAATTATAACCTCAATATTGTCAGAAACGGCTACTTTTTATAGCAGAAGGACACAAAAAAACAGAGTGGGGAGAAAATCTTTCATTCTTAAGTTTTTTCCCACAAAGCTTGGAAGTAGTAAATTAGCTTAAGAATAATTTGGGATAATAAATATAAATACTACTTCATGTATTGCTTCAGCTCTCTCTTGGAAGCACATCCAGAAGGTCAGCAAGAGGAAGGACTTTAAAAATCGTTGCTACATTCAGGATGTCATCCAGATGCTCAGTGCTGCAAGATGGTGCTGTAAATTATATAAAATTTCCTTTTAGTTGTTAGTAAAATAGTTAAAAAACACAGACAACACAAAATAAACCGAACCAATCAACCAAACAGAAAATCCTCAGCGAATTAGCTCTTGCCAAGATTAATATTTAATTATCTTTTGACTGAAAAACAGCTTTTCCTCATTTCAGAGGCTCTTGCAAGGCAAACAGTCTTTATTTATGGGCCAGATTCACAGTGGGTATAAATCAGCAGAGCCCCATGTGAAGCAAGGGAGTGGTGCAGGTTTATCCTAACCATGGGTTCAGTCCATGGATTTAGTCTGTTCCCCTCAATTTTGTTACTTTTAGCATTCCATTGCTGCCTCTGACACTCTCATCCTCTTATTACCAAAATATATCTCATCTTTTCCAGCTCATCCTAATGCCAGGAAATAGAAGTTTGTGGTTTTACTTTTTCCTCAGTAAAACTGAGCTCAGCTCAGCTCCTGCTCCTTCTGCCACAGTTATCTTGGGAATATCTGTCCTGTGACACCTCAGCCTGGCTGTAGGCACAGAGGGATTTCTCTTTCTTCTTTAAAAATCAGTGGAAAAAACCTGGAATTTCATGCACCTGATGTCTTCAGAGCTGCTCAGCGTGAGAATTGTGGTTTTCATTCCAGTATTTAAAACAACACTTCCCCGAACAGGGCCTGAATGCATTCCATGCTGTGTTGTGAGTAAAAAAACTGGACAAAGAAATCCATCCGTAAATTCTTTGTGATTTTCTGTGATTCTTTGTGAAAGGCTGAAGATTTGTAGGGGAAGAACTGGAGAAGAGAGGAAGAGGAGTGAGGAGCAAGGCCCCACACAAGTTAACAAAACTTGAAAACGAAAGAATAGAGAGGACCCCCCTGTAATCAGCCTGGGGGATGGGATTTATTTCTTCAAAGAGCTTTTCCTCTGTTCCTAAGGTTGTGTGTTGTTGGTGGCATCTCCTTTCTATCAAGTGCTGCTCCATTTTCATCTCAGCCACCATTTGTTCTCCTTCTCAATTTTTATCAGAATTCCCTCCCTTTTTAATTTTTTTCTTTCATTTCCCCTTTCCTACCAGCTTGCCACATTACACTTTCTGTCAGAACACTTGGCAGCTTTCTCCTTAAGGATATTTTAACTTGAGGGCATTTTGAGTGGGAAATGAATGAATAAATAAATCAGGCATTGGGCCTGTGTATCCATCAATACTAGTATTTGTTATGCAGAGAATTAAACAGAGAGTGGACTTTATATGCAACTTTAAAATGTAGTTTATGGCAAATTTGAACTTATTATATATGAAATTTACTTAAATTCATGTATTTTCTTCTTTATCAAAATGCCTGTGGATAATCAATTTGCATTTCCTTCTTGAAAGATCAAATATCTGCGTGAAAAGTAAAAAAACAAAGGAATGCTCAAAACAAATAATGAAAAGTTGGACTTTATTCATGCTCTGATTGCTTGTTTGGATCACATCTTTCAAGGGATCTTTAATCAGATTATGCTTGTAAGCTCTTCTTGTTTCCTTTAACTTTACTAATGATACATCTGGCAAACTGAAAATAAGGAATGAAACTCCTTGGGAAAAGCGTGACTATGCAGCTCCAGTAGCAGAAAGATCTGAAGTGAGTTTGGGGGTAAAGTGGACAGATTTTGTGTGCCCTGAGCAAGCCACTTAATGTGTCCCAGCTCTCCATGGTGGGGAGCACAAGCAGCCAAGTTTCCCTTTTGCAGGGACCACCCAGAGGAGCCACTGGCCCAGCCTGACAGCAGATGACTTCTGGTCTTTATTAATGGAGCCTTTAATTCCACAGAATGAAAGCACAGCAGCGGCTCTGAGAAACAATTCCACAGATGCTCCCAATCCAAACCAGTCTGGGGCAGTTTGGTTTTTGTGGTCATCTGAATTTCCATTTTAAAGTAGTGTTGAGCATTCCCACCTTTCTATAGAGCTACTTCTACAAAGTTATGTACTGGATCCTTGCTGTTTTAATTTATCACCAGTTAAGTCCAGTGGAGATGCACCCTGCACTTCTAGAGTAAAGAATCAAAAGACATAAAATCATGAAAATATAGTATTAAATCTTTGATTTAAAATATAAGCAACAGCTTATTAAAGATAAGTTATTTTTATTAATTTAAACCTACCTGGTCATAACTGATTGAAAAATATCTTCAGTTTAGGTTTAGATTAGGTGTTGAGAAGAAATTGTGAGGTGGGGGTGAGGCCTTGGTTTTGCCCAGGGTTGTGGCAGTGCCCGGGGCCAGGTTGGACATTGGGGTTTGGAGCAGCCTGGGACCATGGAAGGTGGCACTGGATGGGCTTTAAGGTCGCTCCCAAGCCAACCCAGTCTGTAATTCTTTGAATTTATCCTGCTTGTGGCTGTGTGAAGGGTTTGGTGTCTGCTCTGGAAAGTGACAGGAGCTGGTGTTTCCTGCAGGAGCCCCCCAAGCCCAGCCCTCCTCGGAAGCCTCTCCCCGCTGACCCCCTGGGTCGAGCGCGCCAGGGCCCCGCTGGACACCCCAAGGCTCTCCCCCACGTCAGCCCTGCCAGGTCAGTCCTCACCCTGCTGCCCGAGGAGTTCAGATTTTATAATTTTCATACATTTGTAACCCTGCAGTTCTTCTGTGTAGAACTCTAAACTCTGTAGAGTGCCCACTGCCGCTTCCCCATTTTGGTCAGACACCACAATTCCCCTCCGGGCCTGGGAACCAGGGACACCTCACTCAGGCCCTGAGAAATGGAAACAAAAGTGAGTTGAGGGGGGAAAGTTTGAGGTAAATTACTTCATTACCTGAAGCTGTAATTGGAAGATTAACCCCTAATGTGAAAATTGACCAAATTTATAAAAGTATGGAAGCCTGTGACCCACTGGCCATTTTGGGTGTAGGCTGTGTGGGTGGGCTTCATCTGCCTGAAATGTACCTGAAGGCCCTTCAATAAATATAGCTGCTTTTTATTCCCTTAATATTTTCTGGCTTCTGTTTTTAGGTAGTCCCAAAAAGGTACCAATCCTAACACCTGGGTTGTAGCACTTCAGCAGCAATGTGGCTGAAATGGCTCGAGGAACTGCTGCAAAAACCACTTCCAATATAATTTCCATCTCTAATTTTGCTTATCACACTGCTTCTCACAGGGAGTGCAGCAGCGCAGTTGCTGTGACTCCCACAGAATATGAGGATTTATAATATCTGTGAAGGTTTGACTGTAAACATCTGGCTGCCTATTTACAAAAATTAACCAATAAATAATAAATTTGCTCTTCAGACCCCCCTGCATCTGAATTAGGCTAAGAACTGAATGCTGTTAAAATCGGCAACCAATAAAAGCAATTTCCTGATCACCCATTTCCCAAGGAAACATCATTTGGCATCATCTGAAAATAATAGCCAAAAGATTCAAAAAGCATAAAAATTGTACACTTCAAAAATCTAAAGTATGTTTGAAAAAAATAACCAGGAAGTGGAATAACTACAACCAATGTTAGTGAGTTTAGTCAATGCTGTTTTCTTACCCAGTATTCCTCAGTTTCCTGTGAATAAAGTAAGCTCCAAAGAAGATAAAAATGGTGTTTTAAGCTACAAGAATTCTACCAGTAAAGCACTTAAATGCTCAGAAACATTAAAAATAGAAACAGAGTTTCTTAATATTTAGCAAAAATATCGCGAAAAGAAACTTGATTAAACTCCTGGCTGTCTATTCTAGTCAGATATTCTGAAAACAGCATTTCAAGCTGACTCCTCCAACTTTTGGAGTTCCACTACAAGTTTTGGAATTCCACCTGGAATTCTGCAACATTACTGACATTTTTGATCAGGTACAAAATGGATGAGCACCCAAAGAAATGGAGAGATGAAGTAACAATTTGCTGTTTTCTTTCTTTCCCACAGACCTGCTCCCAGACATCCACCGCAGGTATCCAGGTCCAGCAACACGACGGACCTGAAATGAGTAAAAAAACCTGACACCTTTATTTTCAAAAGTGAAGACAGAAGTTTGCACTATCTTTCAACTCCAGCTGGAGTTCATTTCTTTGACAATACTTAGAATTTTTAATGTTTAAAACAGCATTATTTTTAAGAATTCTGAGCTACTGCCTTTGGTGCTGTGCTGTGCTATGGTGCTCTGTATACTTGCTCAGGTACTTGTAAATTATTAATTTATGTTGAATATTTATTACAGTGCAGTGCACTGTAGTAGATATTTTAGTAGATATTTTTACCATAGCTGAGTTTTCCTAAAAAGGAAGCCTTTTTTTTTTTTTTTTGTAATATTTCACTGAACTTGAATAATTCTGCTCTGTTGGTCCTACGTAGATTTCTTAGTTTTGATCTATTCTTTAAGGAGTGCTGATACAGATCAATGAAATGTGTAAACAACTCCATCTCAATGGTTCCTAACCAACTTGTGAATAAAAATGGCAGGGTAAAAAGACAAAATCTCTCCTGGAACTCAGTGAAATGCCTGATATCTGCACCCAAGGTATAACCTGTATTTAACCAAAGGCTCACTGTGCTTGCAGCTGTACTGTAATCTCAATTTTCATGTTACTGTTAGAGATCTTCCAGAAATCTCTGTGCTGGAAGAGGATGTATCCACCTGGGAGAAGTCCTCTCACTGAAGAAGTACTGTATATCACAAAACTGTGTTGTTTTTAACCTCATTTTCCTCAAACACAGCCTGGTTAGTACATATTAATGCAGATATCAGGCCTCCCTGTGCCATCTTCCTTTCTGATGCTTTGGTAATTAAATTCAACCATCTCATTGCTGTCCTGATTAGACTGGCAGTGCATTACACCCAGGGCTGGGGGGAAGCCAAGAATTACAAAGAATTATATTTTAAGAATCAACTTTTATATTATTTCCTTTTGCCTCACCGCTCTGCTTATCACCTGTATTTTGCATATTTACTACTGTTTTGTATTTAACTTCTACAACGTTGCTCTGGGTTTCTTAATTCCCAAATCAAAATGTGTATTTTAATACATAGACTTGGATTATCCAAAAAAAAAAAAAAGAAAAATAGGTAAGTTCATCTCTGCTCTGTGATTACACCTGATCTCTTCTGTGCCTTCTCAGTAGCACTGCTGAACACGGTTTCACCTGTAAAAACAACAATTTCCAAACATCACTTGCAGCAGAGGGAGAAGGGACTATCACCATTAATAGGATGGTTTCCTCATTGCTTGTGGTTTTTGTTTCCTTAAGCAAAAATAAAAGCATTGATAGAAACTTGCATCTGGCTTCAGGAAGTGTAATTGTATTTCATTTTCCCAGTTATTTCCCCTCGCAGCAACACAACCTTCATGTTTATTGATAAACAAACCAAAATCAACTCCAGCTTAGTTTGGTGCTGAATAGCAAAAGAGAAGCTTCACAAATGTATTTTAAATTCTTAAAGCACCTCCAACAGCAACAACAGGGCTTTGTGTGTGGAGAATCACAGCAGAAGGGTGCAAACATCCCAGGCTCAGCAATGCTGGGGGAAACAAACTGGTGCTTTTTGTGTACTTTACATATTTCTCTATTTAAAACACTAATTTTTTTATATTTTCAGTAGGGGGTATCTCCATTTGAAGCAGCCACATGATCTCAGTTTGCTTGTTTGAATGCTCCCATTTTATCAGAATTCTGCAAACTGCTGAAAACCATAAGGTGAAACTGTGGGTAGTGAAAGGTGACATTAAATGACCAAAAAGTGTCTGTTTTCAACATCAGGAGTTCTGAATTTAACAGGAGCACCTTAGGTAAGACTCTACACGTGTATAAACTTAAATATGACCAACCTAGGCAGGCTAGAAAATAGAAATATTCATACAGGGCACCCAGTTGTGTCCCTGTCACTTCAAGCAGCCACCTCACCCCCACCACGTGTCAAATTTCTTAATTATTCCCACTGAAACAAGCACAGGAATTCAGTGACATGGAATTTATTCCTACAGTTAAGAAGAACATATTATCTACCACATTTACCATCTAAGACCTTGCTAAACTTTGAGATTTCTACATGTCTGGGAAAAAAAAAAAATCCCAATTCTCTATCTGAAATAAAGGTAACAAAACTAGAAATCCTGTAAAGATTAAATAAATAAATTATAATAAAATATATAATTATAATATATTTTACATTATTATATATAATGGTATATGTTAATTATAATAAATTAATAAATTAATTCAAAATTAATGCCATTACTTGACACTAAAAAAAGTTGTTACTGAATAGTACAGGCCAATATTTTTCATAGCAAAATGTGGGTGCAATATAGGTAACAGCCATAAAATGTGGAGTCCTTGCAGTCAGCAATTTGCAAAATTTATATTTATATTATTTATATTTATAAAATTCTACTGGCAGAAAGGGACCAGTAGCTTGGGGGTGGGATGGGACAACAAACAACACATGACAAAAAGAGATGACACCAAATGATCCATCAAATCCTTTTGTTTTGGGGAATTTTATCAGTAGTAGCTGGTTTGAGGTGTTTTCCCACCTGATTAGTGCCTTCCTGATTAGAAATGCAGATGGCATGGAAAATTCCTCTGTGTAAAGCAGGTGAATGGTTTTACACCTGTGAGGGCAGTGTAAGCAAATCAATTCCTGTGGGATACACCAGGGTGAGAAATCCAAGCTGTGCTCCTTGCACAGGTCCTGCCATAATAAATTCAGTCCTGCCATAATAGATTCCTCCACCTCCCTGCTCAGCAATCTTTGACTTCTAAATCATCTTTTATAATTAAGTTTATGCCAACCTTTAAATCCTCAGTATTTTATGGTTCTCAATTTATCTTTGTGGTAGAGATTTTTTAATGCTCTTTCTTCCTTTCTGTCTTTTCCCACACCCAAATTCCAGCCTCCCACCTCTGGAATGCTGGGACAGCCAGACTCCTTTTCCAGAGGGAAGCAGGAACAGAGTGTGCTCTCCCTAAAGCAACGCTGCTTTTATGTTAATCAATAGAACAAAAAGTGCAAACCACCAAAGAAAATGAATAAATACACAGTAAACAAAAGGAAAATTGCATATTTACCATCTTTCTCCCCATCAAGTCCCTTGGGTTTAGTATTCCTAGATTGTTTGTAAAAGCTAGCAATTATCAGGGTAGCAAGATTTATCTTCTTTTAATTTAATGGAATATTTTAAAAGCCTTTTCAAAAGCTCAGAGAAGAAAGAGATACAGAGCTTTTCCCTTTGTTCCAGTTCTGGTTTCTTCTGATTATTTGAGTATGCAATATTCTCTTTTATTAACTTCCAATCAAATAACAGCAGTTTCCAATTTGACTATAAATTACCATGTAACAGTAAACAAATTCATTCTTTATCTCACTCTGCAAAACACCATTTTCTAAACTCAGTAAGGCTGAAACTCGTTCTGCAGAGCCCATCCTTCCACATAATGAGACCACACATAAATCTGCCCCATAAATTACAGGCAGCTGCCCTTCGCACACAGCACTTATAAGAGAAAATAAAATCCTAGAGCAGATTGAATATTTAGAACTCTTGGAATTCAGTTCATTCAGGAATTTAATATCCAACATCACCATGACAAAAGATACTTTTCCCATTACCCTCTTTTATTTTTTAAGCAGTGTGCAAGACCACATGTATCTGTAGAGGTGAGCAATGGTGAGCAAATTCCAAAACCCAAAAGCTAAAATATATCAACATATCTTTTTTTACAATGATGCATTAATTTGGCCTAATTCTCTGTAAGAATTTTAGATGCCTTAACAATCAGAACATATTTTTCACTTCTAGAGCTGGAGATAAATCTGTTGCACAAGCAGCTCATGATTTCAAGTAAAGAAGCATCTCCTTGGAAAATTTAAAGATGAGTATTATCAAGGTTGGGTAAGAAATGCTAATTTTTTGTTTACTAAAGGGGTAGTCATGAAAGCAAAGGAGGTCTTGAAGAAGAAAAGGAAGCAGTAGAGAAGAAAAAAAAAATCAGCATTTAATTTCCAGCAGCTTTGTAATATCCTCAGGGGAATGCCAAAAAGTATTTTTGTTTATTTGAATTTCTTGCTTTGCATCTAACTCTGCGTGTAAGAGGGTTCTGTAAGGATTCAGTGTCTGTAAATGCCATGGGTGCACTTAAATACAGGAGGAGATGCTGAAGAGGAGGCTGAGCTCCAAAATTTAGAGTGCCAAGGACCCAGAAATCTGAATAATAGAGGTGAAACAGGCAAGTTACAGCATTTGGGGCCAATTATTCATCTTTTCCTTTCTTGATAGGAAAAATCAAAGTTTTCTGAGGCATCATCTCCAAGCTGGGAAACAGCAGTTTTTCCTCTTAGTTTTTCCTTCTTGAGTTCTAGCAAATTGACCAAGCTCCAAACAAGCAAAAATCATAAAAAAATGCAGAAGGAAATACATTTTAAAAATAAACTCAGAGGCAGAAAACCTCTATTTGGAGATTATTTATACCTACCTGTGAAAACTTCCAGTCTTTTGTAATACTGCAAGGTAAAGAGGGAAGAATCTCCCTTTTCATAAGAGCAAAGAAAATACCTGAACAAGGAAAGTCTCCCACTGGCTGTTACAGCTGCAGATCTGGGTATCTCCTCCTGCAGCCCCAGGAGCACAGGCTGGAAAAATCACCCTAAATCCTGTTTAAAAGGTGGAATCTCCATCCTACACCCATCTAATCCAGGGTGCTGCTGCCTGGAATTAAACTATCAAGTCAGGTTTTAATAAAGCATCAAGTACCAAAGTGCTTCAATGCCCTTGCTGCTCCTTCCAGCCCACACAAAGAGGCAAAGCAGAGGCATTAACTGGTACAGAAGCCATTAATTTGATTTTAGCACTAAGCAAAGCAGTAAGTAAAGCCCAGTAACTTGGAAACTGCAACAAGTTGATGGTTTGGGAAAATTTTTGGGCTGTTTGCATGAGACATACATATTTATATTAAAATATAGGTCAGGGACAGCTGAGAAAATGAATCAAACTCCTTGTTTATCACAAGCATAATTAGTGCATTAGAAATGTATGAAAAATATATTCATTCAATGAATACATTCAGTTTGTAGAATTTTTTTTTCCCTAAAAATGTGATCTGGGCACGTTTTGGACTATCCCTTCCTCTCCAGTTACCTTCAAGCTATTACCTGTGATTACTAACCAAAATCAAACCAGAATAACAGCTCTGAAGACAGAAAATCACATGGCTTTAAGACAGCAGGGAGATTTTCTAGAATTCCAGCATTCAGTAAGACATAACAAACTACAGGGCAATTGCTTTGCTATTATTTTTATGTTTTAAACTTTCTGGAGCTGGAATTTCCAGTATCAAGCAGTGCTGTCCTTCCCCACAGCCAGAGGGGAAAGTGTCTGGGCTTGGGGGTCTCTGGGCACTACCCCCAGAGCACTGTCTGCCCCTAAAAAAAGCACATTTCCTATTCAGCTCCCTTCAAGGAACTCTCTACAACCTTGGCCCTTCCACATCCAGCAAACCCTCTCTTCACATATTCCCTCTTCATCACTTTTGGGTTGTTTTTCTGCCTTTCCTTCCTTCATTTTGTCTTACCATCTTTGTGCTCTTGTGTCTTTGTGGCTCCCCCAGCCAGTTTTATCTAAATCCTCTGGGTGAATGAGCTTCTTTTCCCCTCCTTATTCCAGCCAGATTTGTCTCGTGAGCGTTACCTTTGTTTTTCCAGGGTGAGCAGACTCCAGCCTTTCCCATGGCAGCACCATGCCTGGCTCAGAGGGCACATTTGGGATTCCTGCAGGCCAGGAGAGCCCCAGGTCCCTAAAACACATGGTGGGTGCAGCTCCTTTGCTGTTCCAGGCCACCATATAAAGCCAAATTCCAGATTTATTACTTGAATAACTCCCAGTTATTCAACCCCAGACTACAGCAGCACAAATTTTGCTGGGGTATAATTCTCTTGCCAGACCATTTTAATTTTTTGCAGCCATTCAGGCCAATCCCAAACCTAAAGGTGTTTACAGAGGAACATTTTATAAAAACCTCTCCAGGGAATCTCTTTTTTTTTTTTTCTTTCTCTTTATTTTCTCCCCCTTTTTTGTGTCAGGTTTCTGTGATGAGGCTTTGTAACCTCCAACGAACACTGTAAATCTCCAGGAGCATCACCATAAATAACAGGAAAAACATGGATTGATTGGAATAGATGAATTACACTGTCAGGATGTTCCCAGTTTGGATTTCTCTTCTCCTACAGCTTTGACTTCTCTCCCCTATTGAAATTAACTGAGATTTTCTCCATTCTGTGAGGTGGCACCAGAGCACTTGCTGTTTTCATCCCCCCCTTTACTGAAGTTTCCCAGGGCTTTAACAAAGCCTGGTTTTTCCAACTGGAGCTCTGCTGGAATTTCAATTTAACCTTACTCACTTCTCATTTCACCACTTCAGCCAGTGATAACAATTCCCCAAAAACTACAATTGCAAAGCCAGTACTTCTTCCAGCAGCAAATTCTAATCACAGATGCTTTAAATTACTTTGTGTGAGGGCTCAATTAGTGTGAGGCCCATCCAAGTCAGCCCTTTCCCCATCTGACTCCAGTAGGATGGGTACAGCTACAAACACTTTACACCAAAACATCAGACCCAACTTTTCTATAAAGTCCATGACAGAGCCAGAGTGGAAATCAAAGTCATAACAATCTCTACCCTGAGGGGAAATAGAGTCACTAGAGTGTCAGAATGCTTTAAATACAGATGCAAAATTTATTTGGCAGTTTTATTCTTATTTTTATTATTTTTATTTATTTACCATGGTGAACAGAGCTCGACACATCAGATACCAAAGAACTTGGTTGCCTTTCTTACAGAACGTGCCTATCCCAAGTGCTGTGGGCATAAAAACAATAAAACCCTCATGGCACAAAGGACGTGTTGAGGTGGCAGAGTGGGCCCTTGCAGGGATTGGTTAGAAAGGCATCTCAGGAATATAAAAGATGTGAAAGAAGTGATGAAGATAAGGCAAAGACAATTCACCACATCTCACCAGAACCAACAGGAGCCTCTGTCTTTAGGAGCAGATGTCCCCAGCCAGAGAGAGAACACACACCACGAGGTAACCTCTGGTTTCCCTTCAGGAGCATGGAGCAGACGTGAGGAAACGGGATGGAAAACCCACCCACCTCCTCCTCAGCACCTGGGTACGTGCAAAAAAAAAAAAAAAAAAGTGGAACATCCACCACAAGAAGCTCATGCAGGGTCAACGCTGCTCCAGCCTCGTGTGGACAGAACTCCAGACACTACAGGAATGATAATATGACTGATCCTCTTGAAGGGCCCGCGGGAACATATCTTACAGGAGCACACCAATGTGTACCCATGAGCAGGAGGAGAGTGGCCTCAAGCCAACTGGAGGAAGGGGAGAGTCTGACCTGTGTGGATGCCATGGCCTGCCACATCTGACCCACAGAGATAGAGCTTTGGGTGGCACCAGTGCTCAGTGTACCCTGATGCCATCAAGGAATGTGGGAGCAGAATCCATTTCTATTTCTGTGGGACAGGAGGATCCCAGCAGCTGCAGTGAGTTTAACTGGGAACGAGTGGCAGAAACCTCCCACTGTGACTGGCCCAGAGGCCCCTGCAGCCTCAGGACAGAACATCTCACAAATGGGTATTTCAAGGACCCAAAAGGACATCGTTGGGCTTTGGGGATGGCTGCTGTGGGGACAGAAGACATCAGACAACTGAATACCCTGCCTGGCCTCGCAGGTGATCCCTCTGCTGTGGGATGGCTGAGAGTTGAAGAACAACAGGTCCAAATCAAATTCTTCATCATCATCATCTAAATGTGCTGTAGAACATCTCAACAAGGACAAAGTGCTGCTTTGCTTTTTTCTTTTTTTTTTTCTTTTTTTTATTTTTTTCTTAATTAAAATAAAATAAAAGCCTAACCAAGACTTGTTTCAACTTGTCTCTGTGACTCCCACCCAGGAGATGATTGGGGAGCCCAGAGGTGCTCAGCAAGGCTCATTCACCCTTTAACAGCCCTATAGGACCAGGGCCAAAGTGCAGTGGGGACTGACAGTGACCTCAGTGAGGTCACACCACCCCTGAGGGCTGCTGGGCCAGACATGTGGGATTCTTTTCTTGAGGTCTTTAAAGTCCCTGACTGAGGTTACTTGAGGTCACTTGAGGCCATTTTCAGGGTTATTTAAGGTCACAGAGGCCATATGAGGTCATTTGAGGCCCTCATCAGGGTTATTTGAGGTCACAGGGGTCACTTGAGGTCATTTGAGTCTTTTTAAGTTGACTCAGGGGTTACTTTAGGTCATTTAAGGCCCTGAATGAGGTTACTTAAGGTCATTTGAGGACTCTAGCAAGGTTACTTGAGTTCACAGGGGTCACTTGGGGTCATTTGAGGTCCTGCTCAGGGTTACTTGAGGTCACAGGGGTCACTTGAACAGGAAGCCTTTGGACTTTGCTGTCCATAACACCCAGCCAGGAACACAGACACAGCAGCCGGGACAGCTGGCCACATGTGCACCCTCCACAGCCAGGTCAAGGTCTCCACAGCCCCAGAGATCTGGAATTTTCAGCTGGAAGAAAAGGCTGGGAGACCTCAGCCATCAGCAGCCATGGACAAGGACCTCTAGTGATTAATGGGCTGATATGAACTGTCCTTGTCTGCTTTATTCTCTGTATTCTTTATTCTCCGTATTTACTTGTTGTGCCTGATGCAGGGACAAGACCTGGAAAAGTCAGGAGGGTGTGCTTGAAACATCCCAGGTTGTTCCAAAGGGTGAAGTTAATAATAATTAGGGTTTGTAAAGACAAATTGAGAAATGAGGAGCCCTTAGTTTAATCTCTCTCCCTTTATTCAAATAAAGTTGCAGGACTCCTCTGTCTCCTTCTGGCATTTCTGGATTTTCCTGGCACAATCTGGAAAGAACATGAAAATAGTCAAGAGAAAAGGCTCTCAGCATCAACTGCTGAACAGGAATTTTTCCAAACTTCATTTCTCAGGACATGTTTCCCTCCAGCAATGCTTCCCACAGAACTGCAGGTCCCAGTAAATAACTCTTCTGGTTTTTCCTCCTCTAAAGTCATCAATCCATAAGCATGGACAGCAGGCTGTACTGTACAGCATTGCACATGCATTAAATAATAAAAATTACATCATTTCAAACACTTTAGCCATGGAATTCCTGGTGTAACAAATACCCAGCAGAACTGATTTATTAAAATAGAAACTCTGGAACCTCCTGATGGCTGTAGAGTAATAACAAGTAAGTGAGAATAACTGTGCTCCATCCTGCTCCCCAGAGCTGTCTTTGCCACCAAACCTCCATTCCATGGTTTTCATCCTCCTTCCCTCTTCCAAAGCAGCATTTCTCCCTCACCCCAGAAGCAGTGCACCACAAGTTCAGGTTGGGAGCAGAGGGATGGGAGCTCAGGGACACAGAATTTCATCACTGCTCGCAGCTCCCAAACAAGGCAGCACTGGGAACAGGGGATCTGTGAGGGGAGAGGAAAAACCACCCTCAGATTCATAAAATAAGTGCAAAATTAAATTATATCCCAGGAGTTTTAAGTGATAATTAAAGTTCTATTATTACTGCACATTATCCTGACCATTTTTAAGAAAAACATTAGAAAAACTTCAGTTTAGCCAACACATGCCCAGCATTCTTTGGCCCCCTGCACTCCTGCAGGAGCCTCCATCAAGCTGATTTATTTTTTTTTTAATCTCAGCTTGTTTTACAGGTCATCAATTTCATTTCTCAGTGCTTTAGGTGCTCCCCTCTTCTCAATTAGGATAACATTACATCCATCAATTCTTATCTCTGAATCTTCAGCTTCCCATTCAGCCACCCAGCAGCCTCCATCAGAGCTTGCCAGCACCCTCTCAGCTACAGCCCTGTTGATTTAATTACACCATCCATTTGCTAATATTTACTCAGCCATTACTAAATATATCCAATTTTGTTTTCTAACACACATCCGTGCCTGTTGTGAAGCCAAATCCAGGCAACCACACCTATCTCCTGTTTCGTGGTAACCTGCAAATAAAACTAAATGTTCTAGTTTGATTAAAAATGTAGATTAAAATGTGGATTATAAACAAGGATGGCTCCTTATTATATCCTGTATCACCTCCTCATTTTCCCTATGAAGGAAAAGTTAAGAGATGAGGTCCAAATAAAAAACCACTACCATGGAATCTTCACTGCCCTAAAGACTTAGAGGTTATTCCAGTTATTACTGTGATATCAGCAGGGTTTTATCCACTTGTTTTTCAGTCAGAATTACACAATTCTCCATTTTTCTGAACCCATGCCATTGCCATTATTCTTTTGGGCAAATGAGTTTCCATTAAGCAGCAGCCCTCCTTTGTCCAAAGGATTCAGGAGCGTATCAGGGCAGAATTAACATGAGGATAAAAATTAACCTGCTCACTTCTGAGACTACAGTTCCTTCTCTGCACACTGTAGAGATGAAACATTTTCATTTCAGCACCATCAATCATAACAGGACCTTGTCCTCCACTGCAGCTCTGAAAAGTTGTGTGACCTCCCAGATCTTTGCCTTCTCAGGAAGCACCTGCTGAGCTCAGTTACTTAATCATATCCAGGTGACCAGCAAAAGTAGCCAACATCATCATTAAAAGTACAGAAGAAAAGGAAATTAACCTGCTGCAAAGTCAGAACATCATTGTCACTATTAAAAAAAAAAAAAACAATTAAATATGTTCCATGCCACATCAAATTCTGAGCAGGAATGTGCCAATGGTAACCCAGTTCTAACATGTGAGAGATCTGAAAATATTTGACCTCTTAGACACAAGGAATAACACCATAAATATATTTTAAACCCTTGATGCACTCCTGAGAGCTTTCTGAAACCTCTGCCTCATGTCAGAGGAGGGTAAGAGGCAGACAGGCACAGAAACGAACACTGAGAAATCCACATCCAAATTCCAATTCCACTACTGCCTTCTCTGGCCATTAGTCCATAAAAAGGAGGTCATTACACCCATCTTTTACACCAAATGTTCTTCTTCTTCCTGCTCAATTCCCAATTCCCACTCTGCCACAAAGGTGTGACCTTTGTATTTCCAGAGATCAGCTGGAAATTATCAAAATCTAAAGGACCTGGACTTATATCTCTGTTCTAAAACACTGTTCTAAAACAATGTGTGGCTCTGAAAACATGTTTCTTTCCCCTTAGGTAAGTCTTTAAAACACCCTTTTCTTACTTAAAATCCAAAGGTATTTAAGATGTTTTTATTCTGTAGAGATTTGTCACCTGTTGCTGAAGGCCAGGCTCTTCCTGAGAGTTCTTCCCATGCTGTAGTACCACCGAGCTGTGCCCTGGAAGAGCTTCCAGCAGCTGTTTAATTACTCCAGCAGCTCTCTAATTGCCCATTAGCTCCAGCACGAATCTCTGTCTGTGCACTTTCTCTTGGGTGAATGGCTGCACCTGCCTCCATCACAGCATCATAAAATCAGCAGGGAGCTCAGGAGGGCTCCAAAGCAGGAGCAGGAGCAGCTCTGGAGCCCATCAGGTGCTCAGGGATTTCTCCAGGGCAGAGTTGGGGAGTGCAGGGATGGAGGTGTTATAAATGCATATCATATTATTGGCTTTTTGTAAATATTATAATGAATGTTATATGTATAAGGTTAGAACATTTTGTTGTATCAATATAATTTCCTTTATTCCTCTTATTGATGAAACTCAGAAATAGTGGTATAATACATATGTTAGGCTATAGCATGATATTAAAGCACAAACTACTTTTTGTTTATATAACCCAGAGACTAAAAAGATAATCAGAGACCCCCTGCATCCTAAGATTATCTTGTCCAGATGAAGACAAGCAGTCCTTCAAGCCCTCCAAAAGAAAAATTCATGGCACCCGTTATCAGAGGACATAAAACCTAGTGGCACCAGAAGACTGATCTATTGGGAAAGGGAAAGGAAAAAGCTAAACAGGGGAACATCAAAAATCCTAAAAAGAATGTCTGAATATGTATGAGAATTTATGGATATGTAGGATTCTGTTTTTAAGGGATAACCCTTTGTTAGTAAGTGCTCTCTTGGCTGAATGCAGAGACACCTGGCCATATTTGTATACTTTATTTTTATCTCCTAATTGTCTTTCTATTAAACTTTTAAATTCTATAAAAATATGTGAACCTCATTTTTCACAGAGGGGAGGCACAACCTCTGTGCTCCCTGTTCTGCTGCTGGGCAGAACAGCTCTCCTGGGGAAGGGCTTCTCCTCACACCCAGCCAGAAACCTCTCCTGCTTGAGTTCATTTCTGCTGTCAGCTTGTCAGGGGACTTTCAGCATCTGTAGGACCAGACAGAGTCAAGTTTAAAACTTTAACAAGTGTGTGTTTTGCATTCTCATCCTTCCTCCCTTTTTATTTCATCCCAGGCCTCAGATGCTCCATGCATCCAGTGGTTCCTGGCTGATCCACTTCCTCATTTAGTTTAAAATCCCTCTGGTTCTCCAAACCTTAACCAGAAATAGGAAATAAAAATAGATTTGAGGATTTGGTAATCAATAAATAAACAAAAATACTGGGAAAGAACCTGATAATATTTTAGTCCTCCACATATTTTAGCCTTCCACCTAAAGAAAGAGCTCATCAGGATAATTATTTTACTTTTTTTTCTTAAATGATTAAAAGATCAGCTTCCTGTGCTGATTTTCAGCTGACATCCTCTGTCAGTATGATTCTGCTGTCCCTCAGGGTGGTACCATAGCATCTGTCACCTCATATTGCATTTTACATATTTTATATATAGTTACACACATATATATCACAGAATTCCAGAATGGTTTGGGGTTGAAGGGACATTAAAAATCATCTAATTCCAACCCTCTGCCACAGCCTGGGACACCTTCCACCAGTATCTCAAAATTTATGAATGCAGGACTTAAAAAACCTTCCTGATTATCAAGTCCATCCTCCTGCTGTTGCAACCAACCATATTATTTTATGCCTTTCAAAAATTTAGCACAGAGAGTCCTCAGTGTAATGAGAATTTTGGCCCTGCTTGCTGGGTAGCAACTCCAAAAATCTCCCTGTGCCATGTAGAAAACTTATTTATTTGTACTCTTTTTTATTTTGGTTCTCTGCATTACAGTCAGACCCAAATCTGAGAGGTGATTCATGATCTGTTTTTACCTCTCAGAGGTTACAAGGAACAAAACTGTAGGAGTATCTCAATTAATGAGTCTTCAATGCAATGCTTGGCCAAATAACACTCAATCACATCATAACCAAGTTTCAGCTGTGTTTGTTTTTTTCACTTTGAAATGAGAAATTGTTTCTATTTATCACTGTGCTTTTCCAAATACTGGGATGTGTTTGATCCCACCAGCAAGCAGAGCAACCCCCATGGAATATGTCAGGGACACTCTGCTTAAACTCACATTAAAACCTTGCTGTCTTGGACATAGCAAAGTATAATGTCATTCAAAACACAACATTTTACTGCCTTACCCAGTCCCTGAGATAATAATTCAATACCACATCAATACATTTACTAAATGTGTAGTAAAAATGTAAATGAAACAAATTCAGCTCACAGCAGGGCTTCAAACCCTGGCTCCTTGGTTGCAAATATCTGCTTTGACAGAGATGAAAACACGACACAAAACTTGTTTTTTTCCCAGTAAAGACAGACAATCATAACATCCACTTCTTCAAGAAACGCAGAAGAAATCTCAGCAATTTTGAGACAATATAGACATAACAAAATGTTCACCAGTGACCCCACCAGTTCTTGGAATCCATTCAGCACTCCTAGAGTGGTGGACAGGTCATGAAAGAAAGCAGGACACACCATTCCCTCCTGCACAATTGCTCAGCTGCCCGTGGGGCTTCAAACTGCCCAATAAAACCAATAAAAACAGCACTGGTTACCAAAATGCTGGGAAATCCAGCAGAAAACGTTTGCCAAACACTTGGATGCTCCAGGAGGGAGAACCACTGAAGCTGTGTGGCTGTCCCAGCAAACAGGACAAAATTCCAATACCCAAATTCCAAGCCACAGCTGGGAGAAAGAACTTCTGAGGGTGACCAGAGCCTGAGAAAGAAAAAGCCAAGAGAGTTAAGGAAAATCTCCAGGGGGAATTCAGGAGTTCAGCAGGGACTGCTGGAGGCCAACAATTTGATCAAGCTCCCCTCCATCCTGAGCTCGGTGATTGCCAACCCCAGGGGCTGGATGGGTGTCAAACAATGCAGCAATCAGCACTCGGGGATTTTTATGGATTTATAGCCCCGGGAAGAAGCAGCTGCTGAATCCCAAAAGAAGCCTTTGTGCTGAGGTTCTGCCATTCCTGGGCTGAGCCCCTTTAACCCCCAGGATGGAGGTTTGGTGACAGCCTAGAAATTAAAATCATAATTACTCACTAGAGAGCCCTGAGACTAAAGTGCCATTATTTGGATGGTCTGCAGAAAATTCCTTAAATTCTGTAAAGAAGAAGCAGTGCCTAATGCAGATTGATTTAATTCAGAGCCTCTCTTCCTTCAGCATTCTGCTTTTAACCAGAGCTGCTGCTCACTGAACTCACCTGCCAGAGCTACTTAACTGCAGCTCTTTAATCCTTCAGGAAAAGGGACTTAAAGCCTGACCTCCAACAAACAGAGGCTGGCATTTGACTACAGTTTGGATTTTCAGTGGAAATGGCACAATTCCAGCTCCAAGGGGAGATAATCAGTAGGATGCAGAGCAGAGTGTACAGTGAGGTACTGTGAATCGTTGCTTTTGAATACAGAGAAATGGGTTTTCTTCACAAAATTCACATGAAGGGGTGAGCTCTGACACGGGAAAAGTGCCTGCTGATTAGCTGGCAGTTAAGGGTAAGTCTGAAAGAGTTTAGCTCGGGACAGACGGGTTTAAATGAAGATGATAATTCTGTTTGATTTCTTTCTTTGCAAATCTAAGAATACATGTGTGGATCAGTGAAAGGAAAAAATATCATTATTGGTTAGAGCCAAGTCTCCACAGCCCTTCAGAAGAACATAAAGAACACCCAAAGCAGAAATCTCCTCTCTTTAGATAACTTTGTGTGGCCTTTCTATATCATACACACAATAAATTCTCAGTTTACCTGTCTTTTCCACTTCCTTTATTCTCTCCCTTTGAGCTCGCTATGGATGTCTGCAGAGTGAGTTTTATCTAAAATTTGCAAACACAACAGCTAAGCCTGATATAAAAGAAGATACACTGATAATTGAATTTTGGAAGCACAATAGCATCTCATTGATGGTATTTTAACATTGTAATAGCAATTATAATGTAAATGAAATTTACAGAACATCGTGTAACACCATTATTAAAACATTTAAACAACATAATGAAGCTATTTAGCACTTCTAAATCTGTTCTTTCAGACCAGAACATTTTCTTACCCTCCTTGAATTATTTTTAAAAAACGCCTCTGCATTGTAACAGCCAATGGAATTGTTCTCCATTCATTGCTTCTCCTATGGAAAGCAAAGCACAAAACATTTTTTTCCAAAAAATAGTTGGAACATTCGTTTTAGTTGCACAGCATTAAGCCACTGCTGTAGAAGATTAATCTTCATGTTTAATAATACAATGCTCTGATATTTAGTTTTACTTTATTGCTTCAACAACAGAACCCCAGATTTTCAGTTTGCTGTTTCATGTGACAGATTATTCAAAGTTCACTAAGATCTGCTATCATTATTACAATCAAATATTTCAGATATGGCCTTCTTCACAGACCAGAAATGGCTGCAGAGCCTGTCTTAAAAATAGCTTTTAAAGGAAACAAACAGGATCAAATTAAGTGTTTGTGTCCTTTGAATTGTCAATAAATTTTAATTTCTTTTTACAAAAAAAAAAACACAACAAACTCAGAGCTGTTGTTTAGATTTTGCATTTTGTAAATGTAACATGCTTAGATTTTACGTTTTTATGGTTCTGTTTATCAGCCAGATAAAGGAAATATTAACCCAATATCAACCCAAAGGAAATATTTTTCAGGGAAATACCCAACATGGAACAGTCCCAGGATCAGGTGGAGAAGCCCCACAAAGCCATTCCGTGGATGGAGAGGGGAAATGAGGACAAGGAAGGCTCAAAGAAACAAACTGCAAACCCAAAATGCAAAGAACAAACCTAGAGGCAAGGGCAAAACAAAAGATAAGAACAGAACAAGTGAGCACAGCTGCTACAAGAATTACTTGCACAGAGGATGAAAAGGGGATACAGGAGGGAACAAGACTGGAGAGAAAAGGAAGGAAAGGAGAATAAATCACACCAACTTTTGTCAAGTTGAAGTTTTGTATTTCACTCCTGTATTTCCCTGGAAAAGTTTGCAGCTCCACTGCAAATGATCAGTCAGGAAGAGGGAGGAGTGCAAAATCCCAGTCTGAAAGTGGAGCTATAAATGAAAGTTACAGAGAGCTTGTGGAAAATAAATAGAAATGATGAAGAGTTCTGGAGGAGAGGAAGGAAAGAGATGATGGAGACTCTTCCCTCAGGTGCGCAGTGGAAGGATGGAAATCACCCTGGATGGTTGGAAATTCTGGCTTGATGTAAGAAAACAATTTATTCTGCCATGAAGTGGGAAAAAAAAATGGAACTGGAGCACAGAGAAGCTTCAAAACTCAACAACACCTGGAGCTGGATCCAACCTGAGCCAAAGGCTGGACCCAGAGACTTCTGAGGGTCCTTTCCAGCCCACAGGAATCTGTGGTTCTGCCCCAGAACCCCCTGTCAGAGTGGGGAAATCTCCAGAGTTTGGTATAATTTCCAACAAGAAATTAATCTTTCAGCTAGAGGGATTAAATTTGTTTTTCCCTTGGTTTCACACAAGAGATCTGACCTTTCACAGGAGATGTGATTATTAGATGAAAACAATGGAGCTGGAAGGGTGAAGGTCACATCTTTGTCTCTTGAAATAAATTCTTCATGTACAATCTGAGCTGCTCAGTCACAAATGTGCAGGCAGTCCTACTGCAGGGTGCTAACACCTTTATTTTCAGCATTGAAGGCAGTGAATAAATGATGAGTCCATTGGTGGAGACATTCACCAATTAACCAGCAGCAGCTGTTTGTCTTCTTTTCTTAGGGTACAATTGATTAAAATTGCATGCTTCATTGAAACAGAATTCTCTTGTACTTCACCAAAGGGGGAGAGCAAACTTCTCTTCTGATTTACAGAACATATTTCCAGCTGAATACAAATTAGAAACCTATTCTGCTTTGTTGTTTATAATGTGCAGACATGATATGAAAAACCAGAGGTAAAATATTTTGAGTGTTAATCGGACATAAACTGTAACAAAGGCCAGTTGGTGCAAGAATTTATTTCAGGCTTAAACCATCCTTCTTGTCCTACTTATTCCATGTGTGGATTTACAGAGACCCACACACCATACATGTGGATATATGAGATAGCTACAGCTAAAGTAGGAAAGGTATTTTTGATTTGTGCTGGTGTGAGATATAAAAGCTCAAATGCAGGTAAAAAGTGTCCAAAGAGAGGGAAAAGCTGGTGCTGGCACCTCAGCCCTCCAGCAGAGCAGAGATGCAGTGGCTGAGGGCTGAAGGAATGAAGCACAGCAGAAACAAGGTGTACCATTGGAACAGGGGTAATCTCTGATTGGAACTTGATTAATCTCTGCAATAATTTACCTTCTGCTGCACTGGGTTCTCCACACTTGTTCCACTCCAGCCACGAGCAGGGATTTGTAAAGAAAATCCTATTTTAGGTTATGGCAGAGATGAGATCCTGGGATGGTCTGAGCACAGTGCCCAATACTTCTCAACTAAAAAAATCAGTTTAACCAAGCTCTGATTACTTGGGAAGCTGAAAGTTTGTAACAAATGCAAGAAGAAATAAATCTCAGCTTTGTAAGCTCTGCTTCAAAACAAATGAATCTATTAAAGCTCTCTTTATTGCATCTAAGGCTCAAATATTCCATACAGCACTATCAGTTTAAAGCATCTCTAGAAACAGATATTCACATTTTAGGGGAGCTCTCCTTCACTGTGGGGTAAAAACTGCAATTCCAACCTGGAGATTAAATGAAAAAGGTTCCTGGTAAAAAAACTGATTCCTGAACCCATTGCAGGTGTTACCTGAAAATATGCAAAACTCCTGAAAAACTGGAGAATGAGTTGGCTGTTTTCAGGCAGATGTTATTCAAGCCTAAGAATAGAATTTTTGGTGGGAAAAAAAAGACATTTATAATGTTCATTGGTTATGATAAATATATTTTTCTGGTTGCTGAACATCCCCCACTGCCAGAAGTTACTCTGGGTGTTAAACTTTCCTATAATGGATCTCACCCCACTGGGCACCTGCAGCAGCCTTTTTTCACAATTTCCAAAGTCCTTAAAAACATATTTGAGGCAAAATATTCACTGACCCACGACTCAGACACCTGAAAAGAAATGCAAATTGAACTTCACCAAAAAATTCCAAGAACATGGATGTCTAAACTTGCACAGATAGAAATCTGGCATCTTAAGCTCTTCCTCAATCCAGAGGGCCTGAAATAATCCACATTAAAGTCCACAGATGCTTCTCTCCACCTGCTTACCTTGGGCAACCTGCAGTTGGCTGAGGAAAATATGATTTTAGAAATCATCTAAACAAAAAAAAAAAAAAATGGAAAAGCAGTAACATTTTATTTATTATTTTTAAAATTATGTCAGGGAGCACTCTAGAGAATTTTATAATTATAATTTAATCTACAGGATAACTTTAGTCCATATTAAAGTAAGTATTAAAGTAAAATAATTAAAAGTAAAATAATTAAAGTGAGTCTTAAAGTAAAATTACAAATTTTTCCCTCATGCCTGCTCAGAAAACACATTTAAGTTGGTTTTTTTTTATTATTTAAACCTATATAAGGAGGCCTTGAATTAGTAACTTCATTACTAAATTTAAAATATTTAAAATTAGAATATTTAAATTTAAAATCTTTAAATTTAAAATATTTAAATTTAAAATCTAAATTTAAATATGAAAATTTGAAAATAATTTAATTAATATTTTAATTTTAAATCTGGACTATTTTCTGGCAGGGAACCAGACAAATAAAAGACAGATAAACCATAAATATAAGATAAAAGATCCTTAAAGTGAGGGATTCTTTAGGGCTGGTGGCCTTTAATCCATGTCCATAGCACACTCTTGGCTCACAAGCTGTAGCACAGCCCTGAAAATGAAATTGTTCCTTCAAATATCCCAGAGATTTCAGAATATAACAAGTGATCAGAGATGTCCCTCCAATGTTTCCCAAACATTTGCTTTATCCCTCAAAAGAAAATCTCCTCAGGTTCTGCATGGCTGCTCCATCTGTCAAATCCAGGCACCAAAATATTCCATTGGAACACCAGGATTGGTTTTGATGGAATAAATGGAGAGCAGAATGTAAATGCCAATTACAGCAGAGTTTTTCCAGCTTTACCCAGGTCCCCAACCAGAGAGATTTCAAACTGGCCCACTCAGAAAAAAATCGAATTTGTAACATCTTTAACTGGAGCTGGGAATTGGGGGTTCTCAAAGGAAAAATGGCATTTTAGAGAAAAAAAAAAGCCATTTTCACAATAAATGCCTCATCTGCACATGTGGGTGTCGTGGTTTTAAACCAATAACTAAGAAAATTACTTATTTCTTGCTGTGAGATATGGATTAGAACAAGAGCAAAACAGGCATAAAACTTAAAAGGAAAAAAAAGAAAATTTATTGACAAACTACAATAAGAACACCAGAATAAACTTCCAGAAAAACCTTTTCATCCCCTGTCTACCCACTATTCCCTTGTTCACGTGACAAAAGAGACAAAAACTTTGGAACTTTGATGGTTAAAACAGTCCCAATTCTTGCTACAGTCTTTTCACCAGTCTTTATAGAGAAACAGAAGTTTCTTCCTGTTAATTTATGGAGTTTCTCACAAGAAAAAACACTTTTTGTTATAGTTTTCCACTGCCCTAATGTTAGCTGCCCAGAGCTGCTGTTATTAGAGCCCACTCCTCCCATTTTCACATCACTCTCAAGTGTGTATGGGCCATGAGTCTAGGGATGGGATTTTTAAGGATAAGTTATTCAAAGGCAAAAAGTCTTCTTCATCTGTTTCCGTGAGCTTCACTAGAAAACAGTTTTCTCATTGCCTCTCAAGGCTTCAAATCTTCCAGCACTTCACTGTACCATAATTACTCTACTTTTTTACTCAAAATTTACACTTTGAACACTCTATTCCTCCCTATATACTGTCATGAATTAAAGGAATGTTTTCAAGACTTTATTGTCCATTTCCATAGTTTTAACAGAAAGATATTTCAGCTTAATTAAAGCATCTTCTTAATTCTCTACCTTTTCTGAAGCTTCTTTTCTTTCCTGTCACTGGTAGTTTATAAAGTCTCTTTTCATGTTGATCACTCTCTTTTTCTCTGTCTGGATAAAAAGATTAATCCGCAAGTCTCATCTGGGTAATGAAAGAGTTAAAATCTTGCCCAGGCTGTTGTAGGTAGTTCTGTGGCTTCGGCCGGTGCAGGAGCTGGAGCCGTCTGCGATGGAAAGCTCCTCATGGCTGCTCTGGAGAGTGTAGGCGCCGCGCCCAGCCCGCTGCAGGCCCAGGGCCTCTCTCTTTCTTCACTCAGCAGTCTCCAGTGAATCCAGCCACAGCAAAAAAAACCTGCAGCCGAGCCAGAGATCGGCTCGGCCCGGCCCGGCCGGAGCCCGGAGAAAACCCCCTCCACAGGGCCCGCATCTCCCGGCCGGGAGACGCTGGGCCCAGCCCAGTCCCCGCCCGGCCGCATGGCCTGGGCAGGGAACGGGAGGCCTGGAGCTCTGCCGCCCTTCCCAGCCAGGAAACAAAGAGAACCAAGAGAGCTCTGGTTTTACACTTTAAGGTAGGGTTCACAAGTTGATCCCACTTTTCAATGGCCTAAACTGCTGTCAATTCTCAGCAATGACCGATAATTGGTCAGGAGAAAAGACTCCAGGCAGTTCCCAGCAACTTAAACTATCTTAAAGGTAAAGTAACTCCATGACAGTGGGTAAGGCAGTATCTGAATAATAGACACCTTTGGAAAACCAACATTTTTTATTTATACATTATTACAAATTTGAGTAGTAAAACACTTTTAATACTCTATCAAAAATGAACAGGTTTTGGCTCAAAGGGAATATTGGAGTCCAGTGAGATATACCTGCTATTAAAAATAATATCTCATCAAAAAGCGTTGCATTTATTAGAATTTATTGTAACATTTTGATGTTTCTGAATGCTGGGTAATAATAATAATCAAAGGGGTATTTAGGGAATAGAAAGGAGTGGATGAATCCTCAGGAATGCTGGCACTAATACAGTCTGATCCTGCCACCTAGTGACAAACTCTCCCTGGAAAATCACTGAATTTCCCCAGAAAATGGGTTTTTCTGCAAGAAAACAACCAAAGTGTGGAGCCTTTTCTAACCAAACTCAGAATTTTACCACCACTTCGTGTTTAATTCAAAGGAAAGGGAAACAGAGTCAGGAATTATTTGGGTCAGTAGCTAAAAAGTGAATTATTTCAGCACATAGATAATAGAGGTTTGGTACAAGCAGTTCTGGAGTTGTCAACAGCTAATTGTGAGAAGAAATTTTATCTAATTTTAAATTTTGCTTTTGAAATATACATTTACAGCAAATATTCAGCATTTTAATCCCTTCCCAGCTTTAAAATGCTTTACAAATCTGAGGAGAGTTCCACATTAACTTTGCACTTCCACAAGATTTCACTCTGTTAGGATGCAACATTGGATCTCTTGGAATATTCCAATTATTGTCCTTATCAGTCTTTTTATCTTCTGCCTCTTTGGAGCCCAAAGCAGCTGAATATGGGGGTGCAACAATTCTGAAACTACAGGGTGTGGTTTGTTGATGGGTCTTTTTCCTAAGTATTAAAATATTTTTAAAATTAATTTTATTATCTATTTTATATAAATACTTTTCTACATAAGAAGATGGATTTTGGACATTCAATAAATTATGTTACTATTTGATTTAGCACTTGTGCCTATAAGAGGTGCTTGGAGAACAAACTACACAGAAATACACACAGAAATGATTTTGCATCTGTAGTTAATTAACAGAATCAACTTTGCAATTCACTGTTTTGTGGAGGAATTATACCTAAAGTTATTTTTTGAAGAGCTTTCAGTTTCCATACTGAGCATTCAGCTTTAGTGCAGCCTCTGTTTTTTCACTCTAAATCATTCTGTGCACAGTAGAAAAAGATTTATATGGAAAAGAAATTCAGTAAACTCTGAAATTTCTTTTCATCAAATCTTAGATGTTACAGGCAGGCTTTTGGCAGTAATATAAATATAAATAAATTATAAATAAATATAAATATATACATACATGCAGCTTGATTCACAAAGCAAACAAATCTAGGAAACAACAAAAAACAACAACAAAGAAAAAAAAACCCAAAAATTAAAATAACACTTCAAAAGCTTCCTTCTTTCCTTCTGTTATTTTCTTTAAAAATATGTTTATCTACAAGATAAATATAATAAAGTAATATATAAATATATATATTTAAAATCTGGACAGAAGAAATATATTTGGATTATATTATAGATTATTAATTGCTGCTTAATTAACCAATAACTGCTCAACCTCAAATACTGAATTTCCAGTCTGTACAAAAAAAAAAAATCCTGTAATAAATAAAATATAACTCATGGCTTTACAAACAAATACTAAAAGTGAGGAGAGTCAAAATCCATATGGAGGCATTTAATTAGGCAAGATATATTCAGTCAAGTGATTTTAGAACTCAAGCAGCACTTTTGTTTCTGCTTAATCCACTTCCAATAAACCTGGATATAGGAAAGATATAAAAAGAAAGATTCTAAAGATAAAATGTGACTCCTGATAAGCATTAATATCATGAGAAAAATAAGTGAGGGAAAAAAAACTGTGTGAAACACGACAAGAGATAAAATTTGGCTTTGGAGATCTTCAGGGAAGTAAAGATTTTATAAATTTGAGGGAAGAGTGGAAGATTCCAATGACAAAATGAGGAAAACCAGTGATTTTGTACATTTTTAGGATGTCTGAGAGTCAGGCTGGCAAGGAAATATTCTCAATATTGGGTGAAAGAGCCAAACTGGGAAAACACTCCCACCCCCCTCAGGATTTGGGATGCCCAAGGACACCAACACTTGCAACTGACTCTTTAAAATGTCATTTTGACATAAATTTCCTTCCATAAAGAATAAAAAACCCCAAACTCTCCAGGGTGTCAGTATCACAAACATTACCTGAATGC
The DNA here is from genome assembly GCF_049639895.1 of Pseudopodoces humilis. Taxonomy (NCBI): domain Eukaryota; kingdom Metazoa; phylum Chordata; class Aves; order Passeriformes; family Paridae; genus Pseudopodoces; species Pseudopodoces humilis. Next base: position 33,453,838 of record NC_142208.1, on the reverse strand, counting down.
CATTAAAATATTTCCAGGTTTCCTTATGAAGTTTCTATTTACAAAGGCTGTGAATGGAGTAACCATAAAAATAATTAAATTGTTCTTCAGTTATGTTTTAAAACATTGCAAGATGTACTTCCTTGGAAACCATTGCAAGAACTCCAGGAGCATTTGCTGTGAGCTGAACCAAAACAGAGCAACCCCGAATTTTTTAAGCCAGTTTAGCAACAAAAATCGTCTTGCATTCAACAAAACCAACCCAAAATTTACTCTCCCTGACTCACTCTACTCTTCATTCATTCCCTTTATGCTAAAAGGTAACTCAGCCACTTCCCTCATGACAAAAATACCTTTCAAGGATACTCTTGATCAATTATAACCCTTGGCTGTAGAATTTCCATCCCTTCTGCACAGGGTGGAGGTGGTGGGGTCACATGGGAGTAACGAGGCTCAGCAGCACCCAGAGAAGATTAATTAATCAATTTCATTTCCCTGCCCAGGTGGTACCAGCACTTCTAGGAGGTTTTACATCCTCTCTGGGTAAAACATTCCTTTTCCAGGGCACACTGGGGAGAACAGCTTCGTTTCCCTGGTGAAAATTTCATTGCAAAGCCGTGGAGCAGTGTTGAGAGCATGGAAAGGTTGGGGTGGGAAGGGACCTTAAAGCTCATCCTCTTCCACCCTTCCAGCCTGGCCTTGACACTCCCACCACTGCCAACCCCTCTGGGTAACCAGATCCTACCTGAAAAATCCAAACATTTCCTGAAGGATTTTAAAATCCATATTTTTATGACATAATCTGGTTTCCCCATCCAAAAAAAACAAAGCTTACGTGCACTTAGATTTCCAGGAGTAGGATTTTATTGTTTTAACTATTATTTCTTAAAGCTTTTGCCCATCACCCCTTGACTTGCATCCCACTTGTCTCCTTTCACTGGTGTTTCATCAAACATTGCTGCTCTTCATTAAGCAGAAAAGCACAACAGAGTGATTATTAATTGATATCTTTTACCTACAGAGAAAGAAACAAACAGAACCCCCTCCTTTGTAATGTCCTAGAACCAAACTGTGATTTATGGTCCCACTTGTACAAGATTGCTGTTGATTATTTATTCAATAAAGGCCATGACTGGAAGTAACTGAAAATAAAAGTGAGCAGGTGAATTTGAATATTCAGCACCTCATCCAAAGCTCATGGAAAACTGTGTAGTCCTTAAAAATCAACAATACCATTTATCCCATCCAATAATAATCCAAAGTGTAAAACAAAATACACTCACAGAAGGTAAAGATGTTATCTTCCCTCCACACCCCGCTCCCCATTTCAGTGGCCCTAAAATGTTTTAAATCACTGTATTTATTATGAAAAATAATAAATATGAAAAATAATAAATATGAAAAAATATGAAAAAGGTTTCAGGTTTCATTCACAACCAGGTTTTGTTCCCATGACCATAAAGCCCTTCCTAACATGTTACAAAAGGTTCTAGTGCTGCTTTAGCACTAAAAAAAGCAAAATCAAAGTTATCTTTCAGGAGACTTTCAAAGTGAAGGTGAAATAAAAGGTGAAGTGGTCTCAGAAGAAACAACACAGTTACTGAGAATGAAGAATAAATAATAAAGCAGGAATTTTTCTTAATCTTAAAATTAAGATTAAGATTTCTTAATTCTTAACATGTACAATTATTTTTGCTTTCTTTTAGAGGTGAACAGAAATTTAAGGTCAAGAGATGACTTATTATCTAACATTTCCTTATTTGCCTGCAGCTGAAAACTCTAACAGAGCTTCACCCCACATTCAGGGTTACTCTACCTCTATAAAATAAGCTGCATTTCCACAATTCTTTTAACCACACATGTCACAGACTTATTAACAATACATTCCAAAAGAAAATCTGGCTTGATTTCTATGGATGTGAAAATTCCTGTAAATTTTTTTAAAAATAATAATTAAAATCATTCTGCATCTGGAATGGAGCAGACATTCATATCCTAGATATCCTAAACATTATCTGCACATCCTCCAGCAGGGAGGGCTGGAATTGGCACAGCCCTGCCAGCTCACATTGGCTCCCCTGATTTTCTGGCTTGAACAGAGGGTAAAAGACTCCAAAAAATGGAGCCTGATTTCACTTCTGTCTGCAACAAAACTCCCACTCACCTGGCCAGGGCTGGAATACTGTAATAATAAAAGAAAATAAAAGATATCCAAAGGCTCAGTGTGGGATTTTCTGGGTGTGGAGTTGATGGTGACATTGTGACAACAGGTCTGTGGTGAATGCCAGCGGTGCCTAAATGAACAGAGGGACACTGAGCCAGGGCAGTGACACATGAAACAATCTCCAGTGGCCAAACAAACCAAAATGTTATTTCAGAGCACATTGATCCATGCCAGTTCCCTGGGACAGAGAACAGCCCTGGCATCAGCAGCTCAGTTCAAACAGTAAAGGCAAAAAAAATGTGCAACCCCAGCAGGCAAAGTCCATCCTTCTTAAAGGGAAAATTCTTACTCTTCCTAAAAGGAAAATTCTCACCCTTCCTAAAGGGAAAATTCTCACCCTTCCTAAAAGGAAAATTCTCATCCTTCCTAAAGGCAAAGTTCTCACCCTTTCTCTTGTTTTTATTTGCAGCACTGTGTCGTGCAGGATTTGTTTATCAGAAATATCTGTAATGTGCAACATTTTCACACCTCATGCTCCATTAAATAAGTTATTAAGTTACAAGTTCTTTCAAAGTTAGCATGGATTAAAAAAATCTACTGCTCAATGAACCCTGTGGGTCCCTTCCAGCTCAGCATATTTTGTTATTCTGGAAAAAATAAAAATCTTTAGAACGTGAGAGAAATCAATAGAATTTGTACTTACAATAAAGTAGCCACAAAATTATTTATTTAGGTAATATTTATGTAATAATAAATAAAAGAGATTACCTTTATGTTTTGCCATTCTGCAGGAGCTAAAGCATCAGGAATCCATCCCCACAGAGAAAGGAATAAACCTCAGTGCAGAGAAAGGCAGACACCTGTGCCATAAAAACACCTGGGGGGGTGTGTGTGTAATATATTTTATTGGGCAAATATAAAAAGCAGTCACATCAATCAAACCCTAAAGAGGCATTTGGAAGACCTTAGAGTACAGAAAATTAATTCTGGAGTACAGAGGCTTCTCCCTCCACCATCCATCAGAGCAGCAATGAACGCTCTCAAAGTTTGGCGGCTGCTGCCAACAGCTGTAAAGAGAACTGAGGCCATGAATTCCCCAAACAAGAGTTGAGCCCCTGCTGCTGACACAGCAGCTCTGCCAGTCCCTGCAGCCACCTCTGCTGCTGGAAACATCTTCTCATTTGGGGTGGGTTATTGGAATAACCCAGTAATTGCTTCTCAAATTCTCTGGGTTAAATCAAGGCTGCTTCTCGCCTCCTGCCACAGCCTTTGGGTGACCAAAGCTTTGCTGCCTTGTCAGCTGCCCATAAATTTTGTCACCACCTGTATTTTTATTTGTCACTCCACCTGGTTCATTTTCCTTTGTGTTGAACACCTTCCTCTGTCACTGCTCAACACCCCTTTACTTCCTCAAAATCTACAAATTCATATTCCAGCCAGTGAAAATATTTCTGCCTTCGCAGAAAAACATCACCACACCACCAGTACTTCCACAAATACAGTTCCTAACTTGTACCAGGAACCCTCAAGAGAATATTTCTCATCAGTTTTTAAAGCAGCTCTCTCAAACAGCCCAGTGTCTCTGTTCTCTGCACTGCTACAGCTCCAGTTTTTGTTGCTGCCCCATCAGACATTTTGGCCCCCACCCAAACTCCTCGTCCCTTGTTGCTGTCATGTGGAAAAAACTGTACTAATACTGTCTTAGCTGGCTCTTCATCTCGTTTTAATCCAAATTTAAAATATTTTTTATTCTCTTGCGAATGAATTTTCTTTATTCTCCCTCCTCCTGCAGCTCTGGAAAGTGTTAACTCTATTGCACACACAAATATTGTACTTACCAACTGAAAACACAAAGCTGCTCTGGCTTTTCTAAACAACAGAAAGAGAATAGAAAACAGATTAAGATATCCCATTACATAAAAAAACCCCAACCCTAATAAATTAGAATAAAATTTAATTTAGGCCTCCTATCATCTGTCTTAAGCTGTCTCGGTGTTTAAATTGTCCTTAAAGCCATTCTCTGAAACAGCTCAGGAGAAAATGTACTTGCAAAAGGCACACAGAGCTATGAGTTTGCTTTGGATGTCACCATTCAAATGAAGAATAAAAGCACAAATCTGCTGTGGGGCTGACAGCTCTGTGGATGGTGTCCTAACCCAGCTTCACTGCAGATAATGAGATAAGCAATGGTTTTATTAGGCAAATGCTGGAGAGGAATATGGTAATACACAAAGAAAACTTGGTTTGAGCTGTCTTTTGTTTCTGATTGTGAGCGCTAAGGACATTCAGATAGTGCTCCACACTAAGCCAGCCCATCCCAGTCCTTTCCTGGAGCTGACCTGGGACTGAAGGTTCTGGAATAACACCGCAGCCAAATACATTAGATAAACATACACAATTTCAGCTCAATTCTCATTACATTTCCATCCAATACTGGGCAACCACAGAGTTAAAATTAGAATTTTTTTTTTATATCCTGACTTGAAACACTTTGTTCTACACCAATCCATCACTGGCTGTCAGTACTTTTAAGAGCAGTAAATGCAAAATATTTTACCAGACAGCAGGACCTTAAGTGGGAATTAAAACACAATAGAAGTGTGACACATCTGTGCTGCTGGTGTCTGTCTCAGTGGTGAAAATTCTCTGCTTTAGTTTTACACTTTGCTCAATAAACTGAAATTTAGTTACAGTATAAGCAAGGTTAAATGCTGCTGTCTGTAGGCCAAGAGAGAAGTAACAGAGTCTTCAAATGAGAGGGGGTTTTTCACATCTATTTGCTCTCTCTTGGCCAGGCACCAAGCTTTCATATTCATAGCAGCATAAAAAGCAACCAAAACAACAACAAAAACTCCTGCTGAGACTATTAAAGTGTCATTTTCAGCAGCAGGACTCCATAAATCACAGAGACATCCTCACCTCAGGTTCTGCCCCTGCAGCCACTGCAGCTCTGTGCTCTCTCAGGTGACTGCATCAGCTTTGGTATGGACAAGGAGACCCCTGCCCCATTCCCTGCCCTACTTTTAGCTCGGGAAACATCTTCCACGAGGATTTCATGTGCCAAAGCAGAGCTCTCACTCAGCTTTGCTCCTTCTATCCCCTGCCTTGGGCTGTGGATGATGAGCTGCAGGTCCAGCTCCAGCCTGGGCTCATCCTGGGTACACTCAGGCCCCTGGAGTCCAGCAGTCTCACATCATGGAAAAACAGAGGCTCAGCCAGATAATCCAGTCCCAGGGAATAAACTCAGGTGTCTGGGCAGGTAAAACACAACCCTTGGTTGGCCTCATTAGGAAAAACAAAGTTCAAATTAATTCCCAGCTCCTGATCTGAGATGTAGGGGAGATACTGGGACACGGATCAGCCACACAAACAGAAAGAGGAAATATCAAAACATACCAGCACACATCTTTTGGGGGTTTTTGTGTTAAAAGGGAAAATTATCAAAGCTTTCAGGACTAAAATAATTCAAGGTTAGGAGCAGCCCCTGCACTTCCAGCTGCAAAGATGCTGTTCCACATCCCACTGGAGGGATTTGGCATCAAAGAGTCTGGGCTGGAAAACAGGATGGAAAGAGGAACTGCTCTTGACAGCATCTGCTGGTTCTCATTTAGCAACAATAAACTGTAATTCTGCTTTTAAAAGGCAGCATGTTTCACCTTTGCATTTCAGAGGCTTTATTCACTAGATTATAAAGTAAATTTCATCTAAACCCCCCTATTTAAACAACATCCTTGGGGCAAAAAAAAAAAAGAAGTGACACCCTTCAATTCCCATTGCTATTGCAAGATATTTCTGCTGAAATGGGGGAGGAAAAATGGGGAAGAAAGTTCTCTGTAATGCCACTGATCAAATTCTTTTAAACTGCACACAGAAAACTCTCCTCCCCTGAAAGACTTAATAGCAAAGCTGCAAAAAGTACCTATGTATTAAGGAGTCTTTATTAAATATCCAGAATATGATATGTGGTATTTATTCCTTTCCCAGAGTGCATTATCATCAGCACTTGCACAATAATATATCATTTAAATCAATAGCAAAGTTCTCATCAATATCTTTGAAAGCAGCTTATACCCTAATTTACTAAAAGCACTCATCTGCAGAGTGTTTCTGTTATTTATTAGAATTAATTAAATCCTTCTGTATTATGTTAAAATGCACATCTTGTAAGTCCTTGAAGGCCTGAGTGAAAAGAAAAAATAAAGTTTTATGGGCCCAATTTTAGCAGAGATAAATAATGTCAATCAGTCAACAACCTGGTCTGTGAAAACATTTATTTCAAAATATTTCATTTTCAAATAGTAAAATGTTCTTCTTGATTTGGTAACATTTTAATCTCCTTTCTTGCAGTACACATACCAAAAAGGGAAAACAAATAAAAATTGCTGTGGTATGACAATTCAGATTTGTTCAGTGAACCAGGAATATTGCTGTCCAATTCTCAGTGTTCGGGAGATGAGCCTGTACTGCAAATGAGGAAATCAGAGTGCTACTGCTGCTAAATATGTGGAAAATAAGGAAAATGCACAATAATAGCAATTCACATATTTGTGATGTTTTAAGATTTATTTTACCCCCAAAAAAATCCTTCATGTTATTTTAAGATTAATTTTATCAAAAAAAACCTTTGTGGGGTTGAACTTCCAATCCCCTCCTGACATTTCTGCCTTATTGAGTAATTTGGGGCCCGTTCAGGAGAGGCAGAGATCTCAGTCAGTGGTGGGGAGTTTGCAACAACAAGCAGGGAGGGACAGAACACAAAATCAAACAGGGTGGATTAGAGGGATCCATGAAGGTCAGAGGAAAAGTGGAATCCAAATGCGGCTGAACGACCTAACTGAGCATGAAAACTGGACATTATCAGCATCCTGGTGATAACTTCCCTCTGGAGCTAAAATAAAAAGTGTTATTTAATATTTGTATTACAGTACAGCTCAGCTAAGATTAGGAAACTATTTTGCTACTTTTGAGTCCTCAGACTTGGAGCTACTTTACATCAGCAATGTTTTTCTTCCACCACCTTCCAAGGCCACCTCTGGTGCCCTTGAAGGATTAGAACTGGCACCACTCTGGGATTTTTTTCATGTGTTGACTGTATTTTAACTGTGGCAAAAGCTGTTAAAGCCTCCCAAGACCTCCGTGCTCATCCACAGAGCGCGTGGAAAGAGTCTTTGCGTCTCTGACTCGCTAAAGCCCTGCAGAAAGCACAAAGGCAGAGTAGCGCCTGCAGCACCCAGGGGTGCAGGCTTTGTGCTGGGATTAACTCCCACATGCCAGCCCTGCAATCACAGCCACAGCAGCCACAAGGTCAGGCTCAGCTGCTCTTCCCAATTATTCCCCAGCCCGGACAAGAGCAAACACCGGGACTCCAGGGCTGGACTCAACGCTGAAGTGCAAAAGCTGCTCAGCTTCTCTTCTTGGTTTCATTGCTGCCATTTGAAAGATTTTGGGTGATTATTTTTTTTTAAAAATATATTTTCTTGAGCCTCACTGGAGTTATTAAGCCACCCAGAGTGGGACAAGCAGCTGGACACCGAGCCTGAACTTTTAAACCCAAGAGCTGTGAAATACTAATCCTGGAGAGAGGCAAAATGGATCTGCTCAGGTTTAGGGGGCCAAAATGATCAATCAGCACACAAAGGACTCCTTCCATCACTAATGTGCTTTTGCTGGGACTAATACATGTAAGAAAAATGGAGTTTTTAACCTTTTCTCCAGAGAACCACTGCTTTTCAGAATTACTCGACGGCAGCGACGGGGATGAAGAGGAAATACTTGTCTGTGGAGAAGATTTAGAGCTTAATCCTTTTGATGGCTTGCCTTACTCCTCCCGTTATTATAGGCTGATGAAAGAGAGAGAAGAGCTTCCAATATGGAAAGAAAAATGCACTTTCATGGAAAGTTTGCTTCATAATCAAATTGTGATTGTGTCAGGAGATGCTAAGACTGGCAAGAGTTCCCAGGTCAGTACAATGGATTTGGTTGGGGTTTTTTTTATGTATTTTTAAAACATTTAATGAGGTCTGAATTTCAGAGTCCCTATAGCTATTGTGATCCAGGTATTAAGGCCAGAAGGGGAAATACAGAAGGTGAACAAAGATTAATGCCATTAAATACAGACTTAAAATATATTGAACATTTTAATAACTTCCTTCAAGCACTCAAAAAAAAAAGTGCAGTTATTTAGTGTTTTGGTTCTGATTAGTGCTACATCAGGAAAGAAATACAGGGGACTTGTCATAAGATAAAGTGAAAAAAACTCCCAGGAAATGAAGGATTGAAATCAGCAGAGCTGCTTCTCAGGGAGAATTCATGGTCTTTCCCTCCCTTCAGCCAGGAGCAAATGTTTTCTCCAACAGCACAAAATTACTTTACAAAACTCATGTTAAAAGAAATCACTGAAGCCAGGATTTCAGCTGAGTCTAAGTACACAAACATCAGTCAGGACTATGAAATTCTGCTGTAACAATCTATAACAACTCAGACCTGTTGTCACAGTGAGTAGAAAAGAATTTTCAAGTGAGTGCTATCAGCCAAAATACAATTGTTTATGACTGGGATCAGGAGAAAAAATTCTTGCAGGTAAAGCTGAAGGATAATTACTGTTGCAGGGCATCTCACATATCCTACAGACTTTGATGCTGGACACTTCTAGAGATCACATGTTGAACTAGAGACAACACGTCTCTCCCTGAAACATGCTGCGTTTCCATAAAAGTGATCCACACACAAATAATTTTTGGATTGCCAAGTTTTTACCCCTAGTTATTGGCTGTAATTTACACACAAAACACTTGTGTAATAGTAAACAGTTTGCTAAGAAGTGTTAGCTTTTAAATTGTCCTTTAACAAAGCCAATTCTATTGAACCTTTAATAAGATATAGCATATTGCTGGTTGGTTTTTAAATATTTCTAGAAATGCATATAGCTATACACAAGTAAATTATATGTAGCTGATTCACCTAGGTTTAGATGTTGGTTAAATGAAGGATTTGAAACCTAATACATCCATTAAAATATTATTTCTAATGCAATTTTAATTTCCCGTAACAACAACACATGGATATTTTCCAGTGTTGATGTTATGTAAATATAAAAATTAGGGAGCTGCCGTGTAAGTTCCTGGAGCAGATCAGATTCAGTTCTGTGTTTGCAGAGTAATTCATCTGAAATTACAGCTATTGGCTGTGGCATTTGCCAGTTTGAAATCCTGGGATAAGTTTCTTTCATGGATATGACACAGCAGGAGCAGGTTTGCTGCCAAGCCAGCCCTGAACACTCCCGCACCTACCTCGCTGGATCCATCAGCAGTGGATCCATCAGTGCTTGCAGTGACCCTGCTGTCACCTGCTCCCCAGAGGCCTCTCCTGCAGCAAATCCCACCCAACCCAAGTCCAGCTGAGCAATTCCCAGATAAATCCACGCTGAGAATTTAAGAAATTCCAATCGTTGACACGGGTCGCTCCTGCGCGGCGCAGGCCCTGGCGAGCGGCGAGCGCTGGGCTTGGTTCGGCTGTTCCACGCCGCTGGAGAATTCCAGCCGGCTGGAATGGCATTGCCTGCCGAGCACGTGGGGCGCTGATGGCGGTGTTTTGGTGTCCACAGGTGCCTCAGTGGTGTGCTGAGCACTGCCTGGCCCTGCGGCCCCGCGGGGCCGTGGTGTGCACGCAGGTGCTGCGCCAGGCCGCCGTGGCGCTGGCCCTGCGCGCGGCCGACCAGATGGACGTCAACCTCGGCCACGAGGTCGGCTACTCCGTGCCCTTCGAGAGCTGCTGCACGGCCGAAACCATCCTGAGGTCGGTGCCTTTGGAGGCCTTCGGGCCAAGGGGTGGCTGGAGAAGTTGGCAGCTGACAGCACTTTTTCGCAGAGCTTGCACATGAAAATCAAGGCCGCTTTGTCAAGTTTTATCGTGTTTTAAAATCGCAGGGTGCGCTGAGCTGGAAGGGACCTCACAAGGATCATCCAAGTCCAGCTGCTGGTTCTGCACAGACACCCCAACAATCCCAGTCTGGGCATCCCTGGGAGCGCTGTCCAAACTCCTGGAACCATTCCCTGGGGAGCCTGGGCCCTTTGGGGAAGAGCCTTTCCTGATATCCAACCTAAACCCCCTGACACAGCTCCAGCCGTGCCCTCAGTCCTGGACACCACAGAGCACACATCAGTGCCTGAGCCCCTTTTCCCCTCATACAGAAGTATTAGACTGCAATGAACTCTCTCTTCTCAGGAGAATTTATGATTAAACAATAAACACTAAAAAGTTTGAAGTAATTCTGGGGTAAATCATAGCAGAGATTTAAGTGGGCATGGTTACTGTCCCTGCAAAACTTCATTAAGCACCTTGGTGACCTCTTTTTTCTTTTCCTCTACTTTTATTTTTTTTTTTCTATTTTCCGGGAGTGTTCATTACCATAAGAGAACATGGGATAATTTTTCCCAAAGTAAAGTTAAAATTCAAAATGAACCAAAATACATGGCTAGAAGAGGGTATATCCAACAACAAGAGGAAAACAGTATCCAGGGGGATTTTTGGGAGATAAGAAATACACTTAATGTAGTAAGTACAGGCAGGTGACAGCAGCAACAGAGGGATTCAGCTTTAGAGCCTCCCAGGAAGTTATGAGAGTTATTTTTCTCTGGTTCCTTAACATGGAAGGCACAAACTATCATATCTAGACCTCAAGATTTTTATTCAGCCACTGTTTTCCAGTGGAGAAGAGGATACTCACCACTTCTGAAAATCAATTTCCACCTCTCCTCCTCTTGCCTGTCCTTTCTCTTTCTGTGGAGAACTCCTTAAACCTCATCCTGCAGCAGAACTTCCTGTGGCTGCTCCTGTTGAGAGGGAGATGAATCCCTTCCTCTTGCACATCAAAACCTGTGTCAAGAACTCCAAGTCCTGCTGAGCAGCACAACAAAAATAATATCCTTTAAAAAAACCTGTCAGCAGCAGGGACAGAAGTGAGGAGGGCCTTATGGTATAAATTAATTGCTCATCTTGGTTCTGGCTCTGCCTCAAGTGCACCTTTCTTTTCCTCACCCAAAAGGATTCATTCCTGGCTCAGGAATTGTTTATGGCATGTGATGGAAGATGAACAGATGATTTCAGGGCAGAAGTATTTCTGCTTTTGCCTGGAGCATCCATTTCCACCACTGTGTCACTGAGTCACGTCAGGTTTGTAGCTACTTAAGGAGAGATTTAAACATGTAACTGAGGCTGTGATATGTCCACAAAATATTCCCTGTTCTTACCAAGTCTTCTGTGTCAGAACAGAAAGAACCAAGCTGCCCCCAAGACACTGAAAGAATGTCTTACAATGATAGTCCAAGGAACTTGGTGGAGTTTTGTGTGTCCGTGTTGCAGGTACTGCACGGATGAGATGCTCCAGAGGGAAATGATGTCCACGCCCCTTCTGAACAGCTATGGTGTCATTGTCTTGGACGATGTGCATGAAAGGACTGTGGCAACAGATGCCCTGCTGGGCCTTCTGAAAGATGTCTTGGCAGCCAGAGCAGAGCTGAGGCTGGTGCTCCTCACTGTCCCCCAGATGTGCAGCACCCTGCAGGGCTTCTGCGGCCGCGTCCCCGTGATCCGAGTGCGGGGCAGGCACCGCGCCGAGGCCGTGTTCTCCTGCAGTGCCCACCAGGACCCCTTCTCCTCTGCTCTGAGGCTGCTCCTGGAGATCCACCACACCAAGGAGAAGGGGGACATCGTCGTCTTCCTGGCTTGTGAGCAAGTAAGGCATTTACCTGTTCTCCTTCTGATTTTAATCAGGAAACGTGCGTTTTTATCTGACCTATAAATGTCTTGCTGCCACTAGCTAAGACAGCAGATGTGCCACCAGGTTTTATAATTTCAGGCTTTTCCTTTAAAGAAGTCATGGCATACATAACACTGTGGTTTATATGCATAAAATAGCTGTATAACACATAAATATCGTGTAGTTATTATCTGTATTTTCTGTAGGTTTAAAGAAAGACCACCATCTTTCCATGTGATGCAAAAAGCTGTAAAAGCAGCACCGAGGGGCACAGGCCACAAGGGCAGGGATTTAATACATTGCAGCCTATCCTGGCACTGGACATCCCACAGTTTGTGTTATCCCTGTTTTGTGGGAATGGACACACGGACACAGGTCCAGTCTCCATCAATGTCCACAGGAGTGCTTTTATCTTAAACCTTCCAAGGAGATTTTTCCATTTGGATTCTTCTTCCCAACCAATTGTGTGCACAACTGCAGGAGGACAGTGTCACTCCAGAGGTGTGACAGAAAATCCAGGAATCTGCATGGGCTTGGCCATTCTAAATAGTAACACTCTCTGTAGACAGCAGTGATTCCTTAAATTCACTGCAGGTCCTTTAGAGCTGTCAAAACAATCTGAGAATCAAAGAAATATTTCAATATTTATGATTATTACAATTATTTTCCTGATAGCGATCCCCAATCTTCCACATTTAATGTGTCATTAAATCTGCTTTAGAACAACAAACTTACCAGGAAATAATGACTTTTCACAAGCAAAGGTAATTAACCATGAACTACCCAGGTGTGTTTGCTGCTTTTCACCGTTAAAAGGGGGACAGATATGAAACACTTTTAGTAATCAATTTTAGACCTTATAAATGCCAATTTTACAAATGATAAAGCAATGAATTCTCTGTGTTAGTCCCCATATTAACAATAGATAATGTCACAGAGAAAACACACACACTTTCCATTTCAAAAGGTTGGGAAGAACGTTTTAGTTCTGCTTAAAAGGGTTGTTTTGAGAGGTAAATTCCCCACAAAACTAAAATAGGAATTTCTTTCTTGCCAAGAAGAGATAACTCATTTTTCTCCCTCACAATGAACAGAACACTCATTACGAACCAGAACATCCCATGAATTCTTGTTTAACTGTGATTTAAAGTTTCATATTGGTAATGGTTCACTGTTCTCAAGCACTCAACTGTCTTTTAAACTAAACAAAAATAGAAATTAACCAGGAACATCAGGATTTATGAGCTGCCCCGCTGCCAGCCTTGCTATTAGATGTCATTCTTGTATCTTTATAACAATTTTTATAGAGCACTTTCGACCTATAACTACTGGAAATGTAGTGTCACTCTCAAAGAAAAACTCAGTCTCAATTTTGCAAAACATTGGCTAATAAAAATGCTTTTAAAAAAAATTCCCTTTCAGACTGAGCAAGCCCATGAATTATTTTTGTGTGCCTTTCAAAAAATCGTGCTGAACAGAAATGTTTTCTTATTAAGCCCCCCCAACAGCAAAACACTAAAACAAAAACAAAAAGCTTTTACAATTCATATCCAATCTCTGGATTTGTGAACTATTTTTAAGGTGATGATCCATCAACACAAGTTTGAGACATTTTATTGACTTTATTAAGTCTTTATAGAGTTTATTAATCATTAGGAGGGAAAAAATCAAACTTTTACAATACTTACATCTCCTTATATAAAATAATTAAGGGAAAGTAGGGAGGTTTCTGCATATTTTGATCATTTAAGGTGTTGTAATTAATCTAAGAATATAATAATTTCATGAGGAAAAAATGTATTTCTCTCGATTACAGGAAATTGAAAAAGCTTATCAGATGATCAGGCAGGAACAATCCAATTTAAACCCTGACCTTGGAGAACTCATCCCCATCCCTTTATACCCCACCAAACAAGACCTGACTCCCAAAGTAACTCAAGACAAGCAGAAATGCTGCAGAAAATACAGGAGGAAAGTGCTACTCACCACCAGCTCTGGAGAATCTTTGATCTGGACTAAAAACGTGACTTTTGTCATCGATGTTGGTGTGGAGAGAAGAAAGGTCAGTGAAGGGAACCAGAAGCACTTTGTCAAAAATAAACTCTGCAAAAGAGCTTTTTCAGGGCAGGGGAAAGGGAACTGTGCAGCTCAGATTAATATAAATAGTCTCTACAGGATCACAGGCTTTTCTCTTCTTTCACAGCATGGGTTCTATGATATTTTAAACATGTAAGTTAATAGAATTTAAATAATTTTCATGGCCATCTCATGTGAAAACTAAGCAAGAAATCACTATTACTTCCCAAATTCAATCAGGAATCGGATTTTTGAAGTTTCTAAAGCCAGATTAATGCTTCCAGTTGAAACTGCCACTCATTTGGGCACCAAACCAATGACAGATTATTTGCAAAATACATCTCACCTGAGCTCTGGCCTATCAGTCCTAAATCTCTCTTCAGTATTTTATACATAAAGCAAAATACAATCACTTCTTAGGCATCTATTGGCAGATCTCCAGGTTTAGGAGATCATCCTCATCCCTTATTAAATGGCTTAGTAATTGTTCATACAGGGAATCTCTATTTTTTCAAGCTGCTTGTGCTCCCTCCTGGACATGTGCTCCCATCCAAGTACCTCCAAATGCTGCAATTTATCTAATTAATACTTAACCTTTTCCAGTTCATTTGAAGTTTGGCCTCATTTCTTGTTTTCCACCATGGGAAGGATTAGTGCAGCTGCAAAAAAAGAAAAAAAAAAAATCTCATTTATTTCTCCAAAACTGATGTCCAAAGGAATGAGTAACTGTGTAGGAACATGAACTGCAGAGCTGCATTACTACAGGTTTTTGTAACTGTCCTGGTTAAAATAAAAATTCCAGAAACAGGCAAAAGAAACAATGCCATACATGTCCTTTCTATAATACAAAGGGGAATAACCAAAATTGTAGTTAAGTATTCCTAAAATTTTGGAGCAGGGATCATTAATCCAGATTGGCTTTGCAAGCAGTTCAGGGAAAAGCTTGTGAACCACCAGTACCTTTCATTTTCATTGCAAAAATCTGTCATTTTAAAAGGTTTTTAACTGGGAATTATAAACTAACTCAGTCTCAAGGCAAGCTAAAAATCAGTCACAGCTTGGAGAGCCTAAAAGCAGTTTTCAATTAGACCATGCTTATTTCTTAAAGTTATTCCTACAACTGCAGTTTTCTTGGGATGGCAGAAATGAATTTCACTCCCATGGTAACCTGAAGCCCAAAGTACAATTCAACAAATTGAAAATTTTGTGAGTTTAAAATACAAAGCAATGGGAACAAAACAGATCCAACAGTCCTGATAGCTGTCAAATCACTTCTATCAGTGATGCAATTTTTTACCTTTAATTCAACTATTTTGTTTAGTCCTGTGACATCAGTTCACTCTCTGTGGCTCAAACTCAGCTGAGCACAGAGGGAACAGGAAAAGTTCAGTGCAGAGCAAAATCCCACCTGAGCCTTGCAGCTGGGATATATCAGCAATTCACCTGCAGGAAAAGAACATTTTGCCCTGCACTGAAGGATATTTTATCTTTTTTTAAATGAAAATCCTGCTTAAAGAAGATAGAGTTGACTCAGATGACAGGAGCTGCCTTACCCAGGTACTTTTATGTCTTGCTGGACATTACAGACTCATGGCCAGAGCAGTGAGTGAATCAGCTCCTCAGCTTAATCAAAATAAAGCATAATTAAGCAAAATATAAAACATGGCATCATATATCTCTAATACAGCCCTCATCTCCTGTAATTTCAGTATTAAGACAAAAATCTGGAGTTAGGGAACAAAATGCTGTTAGAAAATGTTGGGATTCTGTCACTGGAAGAAATAAATAATCTTTTTTGATGTTTCTCTTGATGACACCATTTTCTGCTTTAGTAAGGTACATTTCTTCAGGAAAAAAAAAGACATTTATCTCAGAGCACACTTAGAGTGACTGCAAAACATCTATCAACTTGTCAGGGTACTCTCCTTTCCAAGCTGCTGAGGAAAATAGAAATGAAAACTGTTGCTACCCATTTTGTAAAATGAACTAGAGAGAAATTCAGTACAGACCATTCATATTTTTGCAGCCCTTGTGTACTTATCTGATGTTTGATATCTCTTTCATTTAAAGGTGTACAATCCTAGAATCAGAGCAGACTCTGTTCTAACCCAGCCTATCAGCCAAAGTCAAGCAGAGGTGCATAAACAAATTCTGGGCATGTCTCCATCAGGTAGAAATATTAGCTCAAAATTTAAATCCATTAGCTCAAATTATTAATACAATCAACGTGGCAACACGAGGAGGAAGCATTTTTAAAAAGGGTAATTCTCCTGAATTGTCTTCCAGGGAAAATCTTCTGCTTATATCCTGAAGAATTTACATACAAGGAAATGAAGCCACAAATTCCAGCTAAAGTTCAGGAATCCAACCTCACCAGCTTGGTCCTGTTCCTGAAGAGGATGGACATAGCAGGCTTTGCACACTGTGACTTCATCAGCAGCCCAGGTAAGAGGATGCACCAATTTGTCATATTTTATTATTATTTTAGAAGTTATTTCCAGGTTAATTTTGCCCTGTCACTCACAGGATTGCTTTTTTATTTAAGGACTTGCAATAATATCACCCTGTTTTTCCCATTTACCTGCTACAGCAGTGCTCGATAGCACTTAGAAAAAAGACTATAAAGTATCTGAATGGAATTGGAATGTTAAAAAAAATAAAAATCAATATTCCAAGTATCTTCTCATCTAGCTCACATATTATTTTCCTGCAACCCACAAAGAAAATTTGTGCCCTGTTGTACAAGGCATTGTACAGATATCCAACAAAATAGATTCCTTTAATCAAAAGTTTACAACCCAAATAAAGCACTGTTGTTACCTGGGGGATGTGAGTGGAGGAAATGAGCTTCCTCCTTATCCTCCAGCATCTCCCACCTCCAATTTACAATGGGCTGTTCCTTAAGGACAATATTCCTTATAAAATAAACCCAAATACATTTTCAATACTGGGCAGGGAAGACACTGAATTCTGAGGTAGGAAGGAAGTTGCCTTTTTCCCCCCCCCAACTTCATAATTTAGGGTTTTTTCTATAAAAGGATATTTTCCTCTGTTCTGGCTTAGCACAAAACCCAAGTGTCACTGCAGATTCTGCTGTTGCTTTGAAGCTCATTAAAGTGGGGGAAATAGCCCTGATTTCATTGGTTTGGGGATTGCTGCCTTCACTCGTGATAATTTTCCAGTGCAAACAGGAAAAATTTATATTATCCAGCCTTTCCTTGTGCACAAACACAAAATTGGAAAGATCTCTTCTGTGTTGTTCACTGTAATTAATCAGTAATAAAGTGTTAATTCTCACTGTCAGATGGTGCAATAGAGGTTAAGTGAAATTTTTAAGAAGAATTTATTCTACTTTTCCCTTGTGTGTCTGTTTAGCAGAAACATGCCTAAAAGAAATAGGAAAAAAACATGGCCAGTCTGATGGTAATGAGTTCAAAACCAATGAGAATTGGAGTATTTTGGCCTTGTGAGTGGCATCTCCTGTGCTAAATCCACAAAATCTGCATGGAAAATGCTGATGAAGTCCAGTTTGCTCCCACTCAAATTTAAAATGTATTTTACTATTAAAAAAATACATGGTAAAACATATTAATGTTTTTCCTGGATACGAAGAAAGTTAGTCTTGAACTGTAGAAGGAAATAGTAAAATTATATGAGGGAAAGCATTTGGCATTTTTGGATTTAAAGGCACAATGGGGACAGCATTTAGAGAGAATGAAATGCTAGAGGCACATAAAGGTTTCACAAATGCAGGAACTCTAAGGTTTGGCTGTATTTTTGGATAATGCAGCTGAAGAAAGAATTGTCCTGGTGTGTAGAAAATTATAAAGGCATCTGATGAGTGAATGAAATGGCTTTACTTGGATGGACATTAAATATGACAAAGCTTTTGCTGACTGGATCAAGAGTGTCAGGTGCAGGTATTGAATAGTTTTAGGAATCACTGCACAGTGGGTGGAATGCTGGATGAACTGCTTGAACAAAGGAAAAATCCCAAAAACACTTCAGGGGTGCTCTGAAAGGAGAAAGTCTGCACCATTTCCTTGTCTGCTTCCTGCCTTCCACAGTTAAACATTTGAGACAGAAATTTCATGATCCAGCACAGCTCTCCCTTGATCCAGGACACATCACACATCAGCTTTCTTCCCACTTTGGGGCAGGCAGGGAACTTTTTTCCTACCAGCACTTGGACTGATCCCTACACAATCCCCCAGAGAGGAGTGTGAAGATCCCACAGTCAGAACACAGAGTTTGAAATGCCTGCTGTGAAATTCTCTGAAAGAAACTGAAACACCAAAGGGAGAAATTTGTCGGGGGACTTGTGTTAGATCAACTCACGGAACTCAAAACACATCAGGCTTTCTTTCAAGCACACAAACACAAGAATGGTTTGGGCTGGAAGGGACCTTAGAGATCATCCAGTTCTGCCATGGCTTTGACTATTCCATGGCTCTTCACCTCCTTCCTTTGAGTAAAAGGAGTAAAACCATTGCAGCATCTCCTGTGTGCCACAGGCTTTCCTCTGCACTGTTTTTCTCCAACAAACATGCTCAGCTTGTCTTTGCAGTTGAAACAGAGGAAGGCTTTAGGGGTTTTTAGGGGTTAGGTGAATTTCTCCCAAACAAAATCAAGTTTTCCCTGAGTAAGACACAGGCATGAGCTGCTGAACAAACAAATCAGAAGGAGACCAAAATTCATAGCAAGAAGTACTTCTCAATCTGTTTTCTACACATGGAGAACATGCAGCAGATAAGAAACAAAAATTCCATCAGTAAAACATTTAATTTCTGCTCAGCAACAACGTGCACAAGGGATTTTTTTTCTTTTTTTCTGCTGCTCTTTGAGGAGAAATAAAAGCCTGGATTAAGTCTGACTCATTACTGCATTGTGAAAGCCACAAACATGTCAGGCTTACAGCTGCTGCATTTAATTCATGCCATAATCGAGAGGAGCAAATGCAGCAGAGCTTGTTCCCCTTTCTGGAATTCATGAGCCAGAGGAAAACGAATCTGGCACTGCAGCTCCAAAGTGCATTAGCGGGATTCCTGTGCCCCTAGAGCAGGGATGTGGTTACATTTTCATCAGTTAATCAGATAGATCTTTGCTGGGGTTTATAATGGGACAAAAGAATTCCAGTGCCATAGATTGTAGCAACATTGAGCACTTTTGTAAATCACTGGAAAATCCTTATTTAAACTAAGTAAATCATTATAAAGATGAAGCCATGAAAAATTTCTCTGTGGAATCAAGGGGAAAGCATTTGCAGATTCTGCATTCATCCAGAATTTCCCTAAACAATTTTCAGATTAAAGGATGTGTTGACAGTCATGACATTTGAGAGCTATGCTTTTACAACCCCCTGGAGAATATATTTCTAGAAAATTCTGAATAACAACAGCTGTATAAATTTATATAATTTCAAATTGTTTCAGAAAAATAAATCGTTGGCATATCTTCACTGGAGACTGTCAAAGACAGAAACTCAATGCACAATGTAAGGTCTGTCAACAGAGATCACTTCAGGGCAGATTTATTACCTTAAATTTACTTGTTAATTCTTCGATGTTTTAAATTCTGGGTTTCATCAATTAAATGATGTGTGCAGACATTATTCAGTATATTCTGTCAGGATGGGGCAGGTCAGGCCCTGGCCTGACAGTCCCTGCTGGCAGAAAAGCACAGCAGGGACCATCACCAGCCACACTGGAGGAGTGATGAAGCAGCTGAGGGGAACAGAAAGACTACAAAGTATGAGTTTGGGAAAGGAATTTTTAATGATTAACTATCATTTCCAAATAATAGTTATAGAACTGGTGGCTTCAGAGCAAAACAGACACATAAAAAATCCTGACTCAGAAGGTACAGGGGGAAAAAGAAAATCAGAAGGAAACCTGCACAGAGAAACTTGTGCTTGCAGAAGAAAAACCTTGGCATAATTTGAGGAAAACTTGGCAAAGTCTCCTCCATCTTTTCAGTTTGCTGTCCAAGGAGCAATGTTAGAAACCAGCAACAGCAAACACCATTCCCCAGGACTGTTCTCCCTGCAGTAATTACTTTGGCAGCTCTTTCTGCTGTTCAGCCCAAGAGAACCTGCAAAACCTGTGGTGTGCCAGGCAGAGCATCAGCTCTTTAAAGACAACATCCCTTCACCTGACACCCATGGCAGCTCTTTTTAAGTTATTCCCATGGAAGGAAAATATCTATCAAAAAAAGGTATTTTACATACTCAGCATTTGCAGAGCAGGAGACCAGAACACAGGAGCTGTGAATCTCCCAGAGAAGCACAAAAGAGCAGTTAAATGGACTATAAAAAATAATGAAATTTAAGTTTTATTCTTATCCCTAATATTCACTTATTACAGAACTTTGACCAAATCCCTAAATCACTTGCTTCCTAATGCAACAAGAATAATACTTTTGAAGGTATTTGCTCACACCTTGAGCGCTTGCATTTCAGCCATATGGGATGTGGTTCTGAAGACTACAGGTATACCTGCCTTTGGAGACACAATTTACTCTGTTCACATCAAAGTTACAAAAATATGAAACCAAGAATACAATTTTAAGTAGCTTGGAACTCTCAGATAAACTATTCCAGTGCTAACAATAACATTAAGTTATATATTTGCTTTACTAAGCCTAAGAAGGATCAAAAGCAGGATCTGCATTTACATAGAACTGGTCAGATTTCTTGAAACAAATCCAGAGCAACCCAGTCTTGAGCAGCCAAAGAACACAGAGCAGGGAAAGAAAATATTGGATTAGGAAATACCTTTTAAAATTCCAGGGATGTGGCAGCTTCTTGTTGAAAGCACAGGACACCTGTTGAGAGGTTTTTTGAACTTTGCTCCTGTGAAAGCAGCAGTGGAGTCACAAATCCTCGTGGTTCACACCTCAAGGCAGTAGTGGCTGGTGCTGGCAAGAAGCCCTAAAAAGCCCTACTCTGGTTTTTGATTTTTGCTTTTTTACCGTTCCTTCACCTGCTCTAATCCACCTTTACCCTCTTGTCCTTTCTAGAGCAATAAAACTCCAGGAATCTTTTTTTTCTTTCTTTTTTTTTTTTTTTCAGAACACTCATAGCAAGACAGGGAAGTAATTCGTGCTTATAAATCTCAAGACAACTAACTCTAGGGCATAAAAATGCAAATTACTGATGCTATCAGGGGGTTGAAATTGGCTGCCATATAACCATGTATTTTGTGAGCCCTAGCACAAACTACTTTGTTGACTTCTGGAAAATAGCTTTCCATGATCTCCTAGTAATTACTACACATCTGAATGACCCTATTACTCTCACTGTATTTTCAATCACTGATTTTTATTTCCTGTCACTGACTCCCATTCATCATCAGCTGCTACTTCTCATTTCTTTAAAACTCCTAAGTATTTTCTTCTCAGATGCTTCAGCTTTTGCAAGGGCTCATCATTTATCCCATTAAACCCCACATTTCTTATAACAAATGTCCTTTCTAGATAGAATTGTACAGGCAGAGGGAAGAACTCTGAGACTGAAGTGAAGCAGGTCCACAGTTTTAAAACGAATTTACAGGTTCCTGAGAGAATTTGTCTGAAAACTGTGTGTTTTAAACTTAACTGAAGTCACATGAGCAGATTTAGATGCTGGAGAAGTTCTGGAAAAGCTCATGTAAGGGGAATTAATAAATTATTTTTCCCCTTCAGACATAACAGAACGAGGTTAAAAACAACAGGTGCTTGTTTGCTTCCTATTTTACTTTCTCCTTGACTCTAAGTAGTTAATTCAGAGAGATGGCAATAAACAGTTCACTACCAATGAAGTCAAAACCTGATTTCAAGATTTTCTTGCAGAATGTGTGGGGAAAATGTGGCTAAATGTGACCTAGCAGCTAATTACAGCCTTGCTTTGCTTTTAGTCTTGCTGATGCCATACACACTCCCACTCTTGATGAACACAAGAAATTATTCCTAGCCATCTACTAATGAAGATCCAAGTGCAAATGCACCCCCTGCCTGTGTGGGCAGCTGTGGTTGTGGTCTGGTTATTTTATTTAGGGATTTTTTTCCCCGGTAATAAATGGACTGACAGCAGCCCACAGAAGCTGACAAATGGCCAGTGCAGCTTCCCAGGGCTGGGGATGAGGCCAAGTCCTGCTGCAGTGGAATTTCTGCCACCAGCTTCAAGGGGACTGGAATTTAACTTGTTATCCATAAAACTGAGAAAATATCAAGCAGATCCTTAGGCTGGAGTAAGGAGAAAGTTGCTGCAGTAGTTGGAGAGCAGTTGTGAATATAAATGAACTGGTACCCATGAAAGATATTGATCATTCAATATAACCTGGAACAGAAATCTACCTTGGAAAAGAGCTGGGAGGAAAGAACCTTAAAGAACCTTCACACTTCAGGAGTTCCCAAATTTCCTCCTCTGTCTTTCATGCTCTGGAGACAATTTTTTGGAGTGTAGGCCTGACAACTTCAACTTGTTCCCTCTCTCTCGACCCCCAGAACTGGAGCCACATAAAGCTCTTCTCTGCTTTTTTGATCTCCTTTTATCACCATCAGATTTCCTGCAGACCTGCTCAAGTTCTAATTTTAAGTGTTGATTTGCTTAATCCTGTCCTCTCAGGACATTTTCCTATATTCCCTCATTATTTTTGCTGCTTCACTGTTCTCACTTCTACCTGTGGAGGTTGTGAGGAAGTTATAACCCACCCTAAGAGAAAAGTGAACATTGAATTTTGTGGAGTGAGAAAGTACAGCCAATTGCCAGGGAGACATTTTCTTTTACCACATTCCCATTTTTCTTCTGGCATCATGAGAACCTATGTAAAAAAAGTATAATAATTAAAAAAGCAATGAAGAGAACTCCAAATACCTGCAAGAATAACAATCATAACTTCTGTAAATATCAGAATATCTCCTCTGGTTAAAAAAGATCTTTCCTAGACCTGTTCTGTATCTCAGCACCCCTCAAATGTGACCTCTCTTAAAAAAGAATGAACACAAAAAAAACCACCTGAAAACTGCCAGTAAATGGAAGCAGTTTTGGCAGAGTCTAGGGGCTAACACACGACTGAGGATTGCGTCTGGGCTTTTGACAAAAATTGTTCTGACATAAAGAGTATAAACAAAATGATTTGCAGCTCTACAATTTTTACCTTTTATTTTCTTCCTCCAGAATTTTCTCAGCTTTTCACTCATCCATTACTTTTTGTTCTTAATCACTGTCAAATTAAAGAAGTATCATTTTCCCACAGCTGAAATATTATAATGAGTATTCAGCCATTCATTCCTGTGCAGCCACTCTCAAGAACTGGATTTCTCTTCCCTTTTCCTCAGCTCCTGAAAGCCTGATGCAGGCTTTGGAAGATCTGGATTATCTGGCAGCGCTGGACAACGATGGAAACCTCTCTGAATTTGGGATTATTATGTCAGAATTCCCCCTGGATCCTCAGCTGTCCAAGTCACTGCTGGCTTCGTGTGAATTTGAGTGTGTGGATGAGATGCTCACCATTGCAGCCATGGCCACAGGTACTCCAGGATCACTGCAGGCCTTGTGCCACCTGCCCAATCCAGACTCTATGCACAAAAGCAAATTTTTTTTAATTCTTATCCTGCTTATTTCAAGTAAATTAATATATTTGGCTGTTCAAGTCCTAACTGTAAGGATACAATGAAAGCTAAATAAAGAATTCCCACAGAGAATCCAATTTCCAGGCTTCAGCTGCCCATTGGCTGCCTCCCTTTTGTCAGAAACATCCCTTCAAAATGAAACTTTCTTATATTAACCTACATTTTTTACAGATTGGTGCAGCAAAATAAGGGAAGTTCTAATTATAAAACAACACTGAACTGTTTGCCTACAAAGGATTACTTTTTGATCTTGTCTCTCTACTGCAAATATTTTATAAAACTGACATAACCTTGAAGTCCTGGGCAGCAAACACATGAACCACAGGATATCAAGCTGTATGAGTTGTTCTCCTTGTAGGACAACTTTTTATGCCCAAACTGGGTTGATTTTTAACTTGTGATAGTTGTTGGTTTTTTTAAGTATATATAACAAATGTAAATGATTGAGCATAGTCACAATTCAATTTTAGAAAAGCTCAACCATCTCAAAAGACACAAAAGTAAAATGCACTGGAAAGCACAAATTTCAACACAGAAGAGCAAATTATGGCATTAAAAGATGCCTTTTTATAATAAAGAAATCATCTGTTGGATTCTGGCTAAATTAGGTTGTGACATTAGGAAGCTTTTTTGGCATCAGCCTGGGAGAAAGCTGCTCTTTTGTGTTTGCAACACAAATTAACTAAACAGGACTGGAAGGACACCCACAAAAATAAACCTTTAGTGAACGCAGCAGGTTCAGTTCTTCAGCACCGATCCAACAGAGGGGGGTTAAAGGCAACCAAGGAAGGAAAAACCCAAAAACACCAGTGGGGTTTTGTGCATGCACCTCTGTGTTTTCATCACTGGTTTTTTCCTCAGCTCCCAGCTGCTTCCTGCACGCCCCTCCTGGCACAGAGGAGATCGCTCGGAGCCGCTGGCGCCGCTTCTCCCACCCTGCAGGAGACCACTGCACCCTCATCAGTGTCTTCAACGCCTTCAAGGCAGCCACTGCCAACCCCACACAGCCAGGCAAGTGGGCCCAAGCCAAAATCAAGCACTCTGGGATCTGTTTGGAAAAAAACAAACCTAAAAATCTAGTAATTTCTTCTAGAATTGCTGATACGTAGGGAGAAATCTATGGGAGTAGCTATTGCTGATGAATATTAATTTACTGATTAATTCAAAGTGTCCTAGGACAGTGTCTCTTACCCAACAGGGATCCATAACCACTATTCCAACAGTCCTTTGAAGTGGCACTGAGCAAAACCAGAATGGTGGTTCCTCCTGTAGAAGCACAAAATCCAAGTTTGGGATGAGTAAAAGCTGTTGAGGAAGGCCCCGAATCCCCCAACAGCCCAACAATTCTGGTGGGTTTTTGATAGCTGTGAGCTGAAAGGAAAATTTAAGGGGGAAATGGAAAGTAGTAAAGTCTACATTTGCGGGAACACAAATAAAAACCAGGGGACTGCAGAGCAGCAGAAGCTCATCACTGCATTTTCCTGTGCTCAAGCATCCTGCTCCGGTTCATTTAGCCCGAGTCCAGTGCTCAGACCGCAGAGGGATAAATTTGCACACATTGAGTAAAAACTTGAGACAGGAAATCAGGATTGTTTCCTGTTCAGTCATGTGGAATGCTGAAGGGAGCTCCAGGAGAACCAGTGCTTTACCTGAATGCAGGATCAGCACCAGCACTACAGGTGTGATTTCAGCTCCATATCCTGGCCTGAAAAATACAATTGCTACTCATTCTCTGGGAAGTTTTACTCATAACACAGTAAAGAAGGGATTTGATTCAGGAAGAAATAGCTGCAATTCTATAAAACTAAGTGAGGATATCAAGAATTGCCCACTTACTTTGTGAGCTGAGCCTAAGCTATCTGTATCATTACCAGAATTCTGGATATTTTCTGCAGCAGTGCAAGAGCATTTATTTCACAGAGCAGCACCTCTGTGGATTGCACCCATCAGTGAGATTTTGCTTTAAGCCAAAACACTGTTTTTTCCTCCACAGACTTCAGCACTGAGAAATGGTGCCGTGAATATTTCCTGAGCTGCTCTGCTCTGAGCATGGCGGAGATGATCAGAGCCGAGCTGGTGGAGATCATGAAGCGCATTGAACTTCCCATTTCAGAACCAGACTTCGGATCAGAAGAAAATCTACTAAGCATTAAGAAAGCTCTTTTATCTGGGTACTTCATGCATGTAAGGAAAAGCACTATGGTTTCATTTTCCTGCACTGTTCAATTATCTGGAATGCTTTCAGAAAACTTAAGTTCATTAGTGAAATCTCTTGATCACCAGAAAGGATAAAAGACTTTATTTTTTCCCATTGTATCAAACACTTCCGCCCATTTCAGCCTTTTCTCTGGGGTTCATCTCTGACTGCATGGAGTTCACACTCTCCACAGCAATAAGAAAACTGCCAATATGCTTTTCACTCAAAGAACTCTTCCACCTCAAGAAAACTCTTGAATGTGCAATATTCTTTCAGGAATTCTTTCCTTTTTGAAGGTGAAAATTGCCTGGAAATAGAGAAATGACTTGGATATATTTAGGTGTGCATAACAGACAGCTTGTCTCATCTCAGGAAGGCACTCTAACTGCAATTGTAAATGTAAACTAGATTGATTTATTCCCACTCTAGCCCCCAGGCTTTCCTTCACATCCCCGTGCTCCATCTAAAAACAAATATGACCTCTCCCAACTGCACATTTCATGGCCTGACAGATTGTATTTAAAAGTCTATGAAAAGTGTATCTGCTGAAGAATAAACATTTATATGTTTTCACACAGACCCTTCAAAGCCAAACTCAAGATACTTTTGTACTTATTTGTTGCAGCTCCCTTTCAAATACAGAACATTTTAAGTCTCATTTCAGGGTATTCAATCCCAAACTTTCCCACACAAACTTGGGAAGAGGTTCCAGTTGAAAGTATCTGAAGGGAAGTTTAATTTCTGGTTTAAAACTAATAAGCACTGATTAATTAAATAATGGATACCTCTCCTCATTGTTTTGTTTTTTCTAGATTGCTCGTGATGTGGATGGCTCAGGGAACTATTTAATGTTAACACACAAACAAGTGGCCCAGCTCCACCCCTTCTCATCCTACTACAACAGCAGGAGGATTTCAGAGTGGGTTTTATTCCACGAGTTCAGCATCTCAGAGGGCAATTCCATCAGAGTTGTCTCCGAGATCTCCCCTCATCTGTAAGTGAACTGTGATGCAACTGCTCCTTCACTCCTAAATCCACAAAAGCATCACTTTGGGAGGATAAAAAAATAAAAAGGGAAGATCTGTGGTCTCAGGCACTCACTACTCTCAGCAGTTGCCAGTGTAAGTGTAAGCAATTGAAAAAGCCCCCATTATGAGCTACAAAAGTTTCTTACAAAGTGGAATATACGGAAAAAAAAAAAAAATCAGAGTTAACAGAGCAGTGTACTCACACATGAATCCAGCTGGAAAGGTCTTTGTTCCCTGAAAACCTGTTTTCCAGCAAATCCTTTTCTTAACATTTTTTCTGTACCCAGACAGTTGAACCATGGACTGCTCATGGATTCCGGGAGAGATCAGTCTTCCTTCTGCAAAAATCTCTTTACACAAAGAATATACATTTCACTCTCCCAGCTTTTCTATTTCCCATGTTTATAGGAGGTTTTTTTTCATAATGTTATTGAACCACTCTGTTCTAAAGCAGGGAAATTTAATGCAAACATTGGGAACTGCATTGCACCTCAAGTGCAGGCTGAGGATTTCCAGTGCAAGGCTACAGAAAGCACAAACTCCTACTACATCTTGCAGAGAATCTTGGATTCTTGCAGAATTTTGGGCTGAGATATCAACTTTGTAACTTCTTTTAGATCTGCCTGGAAATAATTATTCAAATATTTGAAAATTCTATTAAAAATTAATAATGTTTTGTGTGATTTCCTCCCCAGATTTGCAGAGCTGGTACCTCAGTATTATTTCAGCAATCTTCCTCCAAGTGAAAGCAAGGATATTCTGCAGGAAATGATCGATCACTTGGCACCTGTTTCAGCCAAAAAGGAGGAACAGAAAATTGCCAATGACAGCAAAGAAAATGAGGAATTTCCCCAAACTCCCACTGAGCAGAGATGTGTTATTCAGTGAATTTAGAATGAACCATCACATATTGGACAACAATAAATAAAAGCAATATATCCAAAATACATCCCTGCTTTAACCCATGTCATTATTTTAAACTTTTGACATAAATGTATTTAACAGAAGAAATAAAGAAAAAGCACTTTTCTCAACAAAAGGAGTTGTATGCATTCTTTTGGAACAAAACCACGTGATTTAGCTTTGGTTAAAAAAACATTGAACAGATGTTTGGGTTTTCTTTTGACACTAGGTTTTTATTGACTGCTTCATGATGATATCAAAGTAAAATAAGATGCAATATTTAAAAACACTCATTTGGTGGATATTTTTGGTTGCACAAAACCATTGACTCAACAGCAGTTCTGCAAATATTGTGAGGTCACAGTCCTGCACAGCTGCTCTATAAAATCCAGGTGTTTGTAGGGAAGCTCAGAGTGAGAGATAATCTTTGAGTTTATCCATAATTCCATGAATTCCATCAGCTGGGACTACAATAACTGTCCTCAGAGGCTTCATTGGTACATCATCAAAGGACCATCTGCCACCCAGACAGGTGTCACTTTCCTCTTGCACAGAGTAGCTGAATTTCAGAAGGGCTTTCTAAACAACAGAAATAAAAGCATTCAGATAAAAATGTTTAATTAGCATGAAGATAATACATTATTTAAACAAAATGAAAATAATGAACCTATTACGCCCATGCTTATTAAGTTTTTTCCCTTCTTGAAGTGTCCACCAAAAAGAACGACTGAAAAATCCACTGTTTAAAGTGTCTTAAACAATTTTCTTTTCACAGAATTTATATCATTCATATTAAATCCTATAATGATTGCTAGCAATCATTGGGATCAGAGAAACAACCTAGGAGGGATGGCAAAAAAAAAAAACTAAATCAATGTTCTGAGGCTCTGCTGCTTTCAGGGCCTACTCTTAAAACTGCCCAGAGTCCTAAAAATTAACCAAACTGTAAGAATATGAGTAGAAATCAAATATTAAAGGGATGGGCACCAATATGAATCCTGAGAAGAATTTCAGAAAGCTCTTGGAAAGGTTCCAGATGGCTGGAGCAATTGGAAGATCTATTCATGCTTCTCCAAACAGGCAGGTGTCTAGAGTGTGCCTGATTTCTTTTGAGGGGTATAAACCCCACATAGAAAGTCCCTTTTCATCAGCTTTCCTAGACAAAACTCCTGATGGATAAGAAAAACAACCTAATGAATGTTTCCAGTTCTCACACAAGTCAGATTAAGAACTTGGAGCTGAACAATCAAGTAGAAAAACATACCTGACTCCTTCCCTTTGGGGGAAAATTAAGATCCACTCTCTTTTTAGGTTTGCTTTCCACTAACTATATCAAGGCTTTAAATCTCATTTTGGATGAATTACCACATTAACTGAGTGGCTTTGCTCAAGAACAATTTGAGCACCTTTAATCAATTCCAAGTCTGGTTATAATAGATTTTCTGGTTATAATTTTAAGGAACAGAATAAAGCCCAGGGCAGTGCCAAGTGCAGGAAAAGGCTTCTCTCAGTTTGATATGGCTCCAAGTGCCTCACCACATTTAATGCTATTTTATGGCAATCTAATTAACATTATGTGTGATCAGGGAGGACAGACACTCAGCACTAATTTAACACACGTATTATTAAGTACAGAAAGACATTTAATTTAATACCCTACATAATGTTTAAAATGAATTGTTTTTAAACACTGGAAAGACTGTTAAAGAGAAAAACATGCTCAGTTTGAGTCTATCCTTTTGAGCTGAGAACTACTGGAGTTTAGATTAAAGCACACAATTAGCCTTTAATAAATAACAAAGCTGAGATAAATAAATACAAAATGGGCCTTCTAGAACAGAACACCCACGGACACATAAGCATCACAGGCTTCTCCCCAGCAGCTTTTCAATAACATTTTAGACAGAGTTCAGCTTCAGCTGTTTCAGTTGCTGTGGCAGGAACACAAAACCAAAAATCCCCAACTTGCTACTGCACAGAGGCTACAACACAATTCCCTACAGCTACCAGTGAATTCCCCCACTTATATCTCTCTCCTTCACAAGAAATAAAGTTACAGCCCTATCACAGCCTCTGTCAGAATGATTACACACAGGAGCCTTTGCCATTAACCACCCCATGCATGTGCAAGTCCTTTGCCCTGCAGGCACTGCCAGAAATGAAAAATAACAGTCTCCTGACAAAGTAATAATACTGTACAATAGTGCTTTTAAAGCTTTGGGAACCAAAAAAAAAAAATAAAAAAAGAAACCATGAAAAATTCTTTGCATTTCAAAGCACATTTTAAAATTTAATTTCCTGCATTTTCCCCTCACCTGATCTGGCTTGGGACCAGCAGAACTGTGTGGCCAGGTTGCCTTTGGAAATGGAAAGTTATATTTTCATCCCAGTGTTCAACCACTTTTTATTTATATACTTGCCCCAAGCAGAATAGAGACAGAAAAGGGAAGCAAGAGCCACTTCTTAGGAGCTCTGTAAGTTTTTATTCCGAGCATTTTTTGCAATTAACAGGTACCCAGAAGGAAACAGATAAATCAATACGCAAAAAGAGCTTGATTGCTCCTCTCTCAACACTACTCCAAAACACCCTGGATTTATTTTAGAAATATTTATGATCATCTTGATAAAAGCTCCCCTTGAATTTGAGGTGAAACATCTCTGGTTGATGATATGTAAAGAAAAAGAAGCATTTTAAATTAAATTATCACGTTACCTCATAAAAGAATTCTTCCTCTGCATTAGCAAACATTAATTCCTCCTTTGGCTGATTTCTCCCTTCCTTCCTCTTAGAATTGCTCTTCGCTGCTTCTGTAAAGGTCTTGCTGATAAGGAGGTAATAGTGGCACTTTCCACAGGGCTTGTTTGTTCTCTGTGCCTCAGTCAGCTCCTTCCTAAAGAGGAATAAATGTTTACACAAATTAAATCCTAAACAAGCGTCTAAGTAAACCTTACAATGTATTGGTATAGAAGGGATATTCAAATTACTGCCTATTCTTTTATGAGTACCTCAGAAAATCCATTTTGCAGATGCATTCCTGGTACTTAAACGTATTATTTGTATTTTAAACTATAAAAATAGGGATGTTTTTTCCACAGGTCACAGGATAACCCTTTTTCCCAGAATCCTGTTCATGGTAGAGTATCTGTGCAATGATTCTAAGTGCAGCTCTCCTTAAAAATACATCACATTATCCCTTTCTTGAGGAATTGGAACTGAAGAGACAGAAAATACTCTTGCTCACCCTTGTGTTCAACATGTTTTCACTCCAAAACCTTTAAGACAAAGAGGCTGAGATCTGAATTTGAGCTGTACCTGTGGTGACCTCAATCTGACTTCTAGTCTCATCTGACATGAGAGGAAAGACAAAAATGAAAGAAGAAAAAAATATGATCTCCATTCTATTACTGGCTCCTTATCCACCAAAATTTCCTTGCTCCCAGTTCTCAGCATGGCAGTAAAACAATGTAATGCTGTGTTTCAGTGGATTAATTTGTTTACATTCACAGCTTTTGATATAATCCATGAATTGGCAGAGATCAACCAGCACTTCTCCTGCTTTTTCATTACTTGAAACTAATCAGAACACTGCATATTAACATGGGCCAACACTAATTCACCTTTTAATCCTTTCCCTCAGTCCAAATCTCCCATTTCAGTGCCAGACATTAACAGAAACACCCAAGCTGCTCATTATCAGCATGCTAAAAAAGTTCTTTTTTAATTTTTCCTAGATCAGTGTGAAAATAATCTGCAATACAATAAACTGCAACATACACACAGCTCCTTCTGTAAAACACCATGTGTTCTCAAATTTTATCCTCTACAGAAGTTGAGAAGTTTTGTACCTTTATAAAGATAGAAAAAATATTCTAAAGAGTAACTAAAGAGCTTATATAAGTTTTTTTGTTCATGCTTTACCTGTATCTATAGCATCAACTTTCTTAACACAGCTCTATATACTTAAGAGTTATGAAAAATATGAAGAACAAAATACCATTCAACATCATGCAAGAAAAAAAAATACAAACAAACTTACTGGAGCTGCTGGTGCATGGGCAGAGCAATCTGTGGAGGGACATTGATGAACCTTTCACTCAGGATGAGCCCCACAGGCTTTGTGCTGTCGTTCAGGAGTTTACTCAGCTGTTCCACCACACGCTGCTCACAGCTCTGCTCACAGTGACTCAGAAGAAGCTCTTTGATTTGCTCAGCACACTGGGTGCCCTGCAATCAAAAGGTGCATTTTCTTTACCTGATACAACAACTACTTACACAAGAAAATGTCAACCTTGAATGTCAGCCTCAAGGGAACTTCCTACAGGCCTGGTGGTAATTTCCCTCAGCAGCCTCTAAAGCCCTGCACAACTGCTTTGAAATCAGTGTCCAGCACTAAAGCTCAGGGCAAACAAAGGTTGTGAAGTGATGGTAACAAGGAACTGCAACACCACAGCAAAACTCCAAACTGCAGAAACTCAAAGGGAATAAATACAAGAGACTCATAGCTCATTTGCCCTGGAATTACTAGGCCCAGTTTTAACTCTCTATTCCATTCTTTGCTTCATGTTTGACCCTCATCAAGTTACTGCATTCAAAAAAAGCTAAGCCACTTCAAGTTTGATAACCCCAGTCCTCTACAGAGGAATTCCAAATCCTGGTCCAGCTGTCCAGGCTTCTTACATAGGATGCAATCTCATTTATTACTGATGCTAATATTTACAACCAGATGTTACTGAGGAATACCAACCTTCCTTTCTGTTAAGTTCAAGCAGCTTATAAAACCAAATACTTCATCATCATCTTCTTCATCATCACTACTGTCTTCCTGCACTTCTGCTTGCTGTTGAATGAAAGGAAAAGCAACAACTCATATTGACATTCTATTTCCACTCTGTAGCAAAAGATGTTTTTCTTTCTAGGTGGTAACAGCAGATGAAAACCATTGAGGAAATCTGTACAAACACACACTGCAAATTTTGCTGCATCACTGAACATCTCAGGGTGCCCAGAGCCAGCTTTAGAGAGGGCCAGGTCATGCACTTTCTACAGCAGAGCTCTCTGAAAGGCACTAAAGGTTGATAGCTCACATTTAATAAGCAGCATCTCGGCCCAAGGGATGGCAATACTCTAAACAAAACCAATTTCATTAGTTTCTAATGTAGGGAAATAAACCTGGAATGTCTTGACAACCACAGAGCAATAAAACTTTGATAGGGAGGGGGACAAAGAGTCATGTCTTTGTAGGAAAGTCACAAGCTCCTGTTTCTTATGGAGATGGTAACAAACCTCTCCATTGCATTTTCAGCATTACTACACTGAAATTCAGGGAGTGAAAAGCCTTCCATACATAAAAAGAAACCAGCAATAACAGTATATCAAATTTCTTCTTTGCTTGAAAGTAGGCATGGAAAATTTCAGTTCCCACAGAAAAACTACTCTTAAAGCAGAAAAAACAAGAAAGAACACAAATAACACAGACAGGATCCCCTTCTGGAATACCAAAATCATGTCATTTCAATAAAGTAAGTATTGCACTTCAATTACAAATACAGTATCTGTCTTACCTTGATAATACTCCCAATATGGTTCTGTTGTATTAATAAATCAGTTAATTCAGCAGTGTTAACAGGAGCTTTTAGAAACAACTGGAAGACAGGAAACAAGTATTAAGTTTCAGGCACTGAGGGTATATCATGAACCACTTAGTAAAAAACAAAGTGAACTTTTTATTTATCTTCATTCATTATAATACTGCAAAAACTAACAATCAGGTGCTTCAGGTGCTTGCTTCTGCACCTTCCACATGCTGATATTTCCACACTGGTACCCTCTGGAGTTTGGTATGATCTGAAAGCTGTGGCTATTCCATCCCTGGAAGTGTCCAAGCCCAGGCTGGATGGAGCTTGGAGAAATCTGGGACAGTGGAAGGTATCCCTGCCCATGGCAAGGGGTAGCACTGGGTGGGCTTTAAAGTCCCTTCCAATCCAAACTGCTCTGGGATTATCTAATAAAAGGAAGCAAAGTAATATATAAAAGCTATAAATCAATACAGAGAATGTGAACTGATGTCTTTGCATAACTCCTTAGATACTATTTATCAATGGACATATCAACCAAGCTAACAAGTAGTCACAGTACCTGCTGTAGTAACTTCTTTATCCCATTGTAGTCATTGTCAGATATGGAATGTGCTTCAAATTCAATATTCACTTCCTGTGGAGTAAAACAGAGGATATCACACACGCCTGGCAAGAAGTTATATCAGAACAAAGCTAACCTGTGGGAAACTTGAAGACAAGTAATGGCAAACAGCAGAAACAGAACTTATTTCCACCTCGCAGTAATCTCAGTGATTATTATCACTTCTCCTGTGATCTTTAGAGAACTGTGAAAGAAACTTTTCAAAACTGACCCACCAACTGTGTCATGAACAAACCTTTAATGTTCT
The DNA here is from genome assembly GCF_049639895.1 of Pseudopodoces humilis. NCBI lineage: Eukaryota > Metazoa > Chordata > Aves > Passeriformes > Paridae > Pseudopodoces > Pseudopodoces humilis. Next base: position 33,419,679 of record NC_142208.1, on the reverse strand, counting down.
GCTCCTGCCATCTGGGCCACACAATTACACCTATTGTAGCCACAGACTCTTCATGTAGAGAGGTTTGATCCAGGCACTTCAGCCCTGGGAACTTCAGGAGTGGGGTGTAACGCCTTAGCTAAAGGTGAAGATTGCTCGGTGAAGATTGCTCCAGACATTTAAATAATTACATCCAAACCCACTATTCTGCTATTTCCCCAAATCCTCCTGGCATCATTAACCCCACTGGGGACCTCTGCAAATGATGAGACCCAGGCACTGCAGCAGCCACAATGGGAACTGCTGAATCTCTTTCCACAACAAATGCTGGGATGTCTACCAACATTTTTATTGGTATTCAATATTAAAAGTCACACCTGTCAAGGTTACTCTGCCTACCTATTCCACTGTTCAAGATCATTCAAAGTTATTTTGCCTTTTAATTGCCAGTTTCAATTACACTTCCCGAGTAACGTCAACAACTCAGCCTTACTTTTGCCACTCTCCAAATCCCACATCGAGGTCATGGCCTTTGCTGACCAGTGGAAGAACAGTGTTAAAGACCTGTTTGTAATGTAGAAAACAGGCACACAATCCCTCGGGAGGCAGTAAAGTTCAGGAGGCACTGGCACAGGCTGCCCTGGATCCCTGGGAACATCCAAGGCCAGGCTGGACACAACTTAGAAAACCCTGGGAAAGAGGGATGTGTCCCTGCCCATGGCAGGGTATTTAAGGTCCTTTCCAAACCAAACTATTCTGGGATTTTATAACAAAAGGAAGCAAACTAATACAATAATAAAACATAGCAGAATATAATAGAAGAGCGAATCTGTGCTGAAAGCACCATTTCCAAGCAGCCGCCTCCAGCCCCGCATCCGAGCGGACACGCCAAGGGCCAGGCCTGTATATCTGAGGCCTCGGGGAGCCCGACACTTGAAAAACAATTAAAAAATTAAAAACTTTCAGCAACAACAAGGCAGCGAACACACTTTGGATCGCTGCTCCCAGAGGAGCCCGCAGGGGCACAAGCCCTTCCTTCCCGAGCCCCTTCCCAACATCCCCCTGACAATTCCCGGCCGCTCCCGTCCCCCGCAGCTCTGGGAGCCCGTCCCTCTCACCTCATCGATGGGCGACTCCGAGTCCGAGCCCCCCGAGCTCTCGGAGCCGCTGTCGGAGGCCTCGGAGCTGCCGGAGCCGCTGTGGGAGCCGTGTTCCCCGGCGGGTCCCCGCGCCCGGCGCTTGGCCGGCGTGGCCATGGCACGGCGAGTCGCGGGATGTCGCCGAATGTCGCGACAGAGAGCGGCAGACAGCGCCCGGCGAGCGCCGAGGGGCCCGGGCAGCCTGAAGGGGGAGGCGCGTCCCGGCCCGCCCCTGTCCCCGCAAAGCCGGATTTCCTCTTCGTGCTGTGGAGTCACTTCCTTGCCGAGGGAATCCCTTGTGGGAGCGGCTGTCCGGAGTTAAATCCGGCTCCCAGCGGCGTTTGGAGTCCCCGGCCCGGCGCTCGCGGCTCTGGGCTGGGGACACGGTGGGGAGCGGGGCTCGGTGATCCTGGAGGGCTTTTCCACCCTCCCTGATCCTGGGATTCCGTTCCGCTTTAAAAGGAACAGAGTGTCCTGAGCATCTCCGACATTAGCAAAAAAATTACTGTAAGTAAAAACTAGCGTTTGTAAAAATCGCCAATTAAAACAGGATTCGGCCGCTCGCTGCTTGCTCTAAAAATTGTGTCCCGGCTTTCCCTGAAGCAAATTCCCTGGATAATTCCAGAAAAAGCAGCAGAAAAGGGTGGTAGGGAGAGCAGAGTAAGCACAACGTGATTCTGGTCTTTATAAAAAAATGCCAGTCGGGAAACTGCGTTGAAATATCCTAAGCACTGAAGAAATGCTCATTAATGATCAAGCCTCAGTTATGTGGAACGTGTTCCATTTAACACTTTGTGTCTAATTAATGAAGAGAGGTGTGTGTTAATGAGGCCGTGGAAAGAAGAGAGCATTGGGCACACACGGTTGTCAGCCAGAAGAAATGCAAGGCACGGAGCCTTGGGATGTAATTCCAGCTTTATAAATACGCTTCAAGTAGGTTCAAATTTTCGTGTTCCCTTTAAAGCATCAAATACATCTGTTTTTTGTTTTTTTGTTTTTTTTTTTTTTGAAAGCTGTGTTTGCTCTGGGAGCAATTAGGTCATTGCCAAAATACAAATACTGATATCCAGGGAAAGCATTTAGAGGAAGATAAATTTTCCTATGTATGTGATGTATCAGGAAAATACCACACTGGTATTTGGGGTAAATGTGTGCTAAGAGAGTGGATTTCTGATTGTATTATTCGTGTATTTGCTTACGTTTTGTAACTTTGAATTTAGCAAAGCTTGTAAGGAACTGAGAAGTATCATCTTCCATTTTTATGGCAGAATAGATGTCTTCTGCCTTGTTTCCTAGAGTATCAGAGAAGGCATAGGAATATTTTCTATATTATTGTAGATGTATAAATGTGTGCATAAAGACACATATTAAATCAGTATCTTTGCATACTCATTTTGATGAGCAGAGGGTGAAAACTAGCATGGAAATTAATAGAATAAATAACTTTTATAGCTAGACAATGATTCAATTGCAGAACGTGCTGGCATTGTAGGGCTTGTTCCTGCTTTTACAAAAGGTTCTTTAAAATGTGTTCCCTTTGATGAGTTCCATTAGAGCCTTTTCTTGAGGCAGTGTTATCTAAAGGCAGCATATTATTTTCTGCCCTTATCAGGGTGGTTGTTCCTGCCTGCAGAATGCACAATAACTGCTTACTCATTGTGTAGGGAACAGTACAACTGGTAGCAACCCAGTTCTTGGAGTTGTTAAGGTCACTGCTGGAGTAAAAAAGTCCTCTAGATCTAATTTAGATAAATTCCATTCTTGTATTTCAGGGTTCTGCTGTGCTTCCTTGGTGAACAATGAAGGTGCTGCTGCTGAAGGATCCCAAAGACAAAGATTCGGGACCAGATCCATATATTAAAGTGAGTAAACGTTGAGAAAATTTAAAAAATGTGTCACTTCATTATTAAATCTGAATGCAACTGTTTCAAGTAGAAAAAGGGGCTTAATCAATATAAGGAGTGCTTGTCTGAAATTATGTTAAGAGAAAAAGTATCTTAGAAAATATGCCCTTCCTGCAAATAATGTTATTAATTATGGGACATTTGTGCTGATTTCATTGTAAAGCTCTCAGCCAAGTACTGATATTAAACCAGCTTCTTTTGAAGTAGTTACTATTGATTATGTTCATATGGACAGAATAAAGATTACAGAAATTCTTTGTATTTCTACTGGGAATGTGATGTGAAACAGAGGTTACCTGTTGCTGGGGTTCCTTCTGCTGCTGCCCTTGAGTAAATCTCACTCATAACAGCAAGAATTCCTGATACAGGAGGATTATTTCTTTAGGAGAGACCTATTGCCAGAATTACAGAGATGTGCAGGGACATTTGCAGGACTGGGTGGTCACTTGGGGACTTCAGAGTTACATGCTGGTGTCTCCTGTACCTCAGAAGGCCACAGTCCCACAGCTGTTTGTTTAATAAAATGTTGTAATATAAAATAATTAACAAATCCAAAGTAGATTTACCAGGGAAAAGAAATAAAATGCCTTTCTATTTTGCTTTAGCAAAGAGAAATGCTTGTGCTGACTTAGCCCTTTGAAAAAGCAAAAATGCTGTTTGGGATTTATTTCAAGAGCCGCAAACCTTTTCTTGATAGGAATTAGGATCATACAGCTTGGAAGCAACGTTGATCCCAGTTTTGTCATTTGAATTCACCTCTCTTGACCGCTTATTTGACAAGGTAAGTTTGAAATTCTTTCAGTTGTCTTATTTCCAACAGGATTTGGTTGCCAAGATCCCATTTCATCATTCTCTGTGGATGGTACCTCTTTTAGTGTTGCCACAAGCCAGCTTTGTACAGTAAAATTCCATGTACACCATCCAGGACCTTGTCCCTGCTTGTTAAAGAATTAAATTGGTCAGAGAGAATTCACATTTATATTGTGTGACCATAGTCACAAATATTGGGGCATTTCAGGCAATTATTGAAGCTGTTCTGTTTGTCATGAGGTTATAAATAATTGATCAACTGATTTTTTAAATTGATTTACTAATTAATTTATTTTTTTTTTACTTCTTAAATTTACTGTTTGTAAATAGCTTTCCCATCCAGAGTGCTATGGAGGCCTAGTTTTTACCAGCCCAAGAGCATTAGAAGCCATCAAGATTTGTTTGAAAGAGAAGAGTAAAAAAGAAGGTAAGTACATATTAATATTCCTTGGTCTTTTTCTTCCAGCATCTTGTGAAGTTGGATTTCATTGAATTTTATTTCACTCACCAGTAGATACTTGGAGCATGATTTTTTTAAAAAAATCTGAATTTCATAGTTCTTTTAGCATCCTAAAGGGCTCATGCTACATTGAGCTTTTAAGGGTTGTATTTTCCTCACCTAAAAATGAAAGAAAGCAGCTTTTGGTGCAAATTAATAATTAGTGAGTGCTCTTCTAGCTCTGGTCCTCTCATGCAGAAGGAATATTTTGCTGCAGTGCCTGGTTTGCTTGCTGACTGCTTTCTTCCCTTAAAGAGAAGATCATCTCATAAAACCTGGCCATTACTTCTGTGCCTGTATAATGCATATGAAATGCTTCAGAAAAAGGGAGTTCTCTGGCTTGAATAAGAAATTTCTCAAGTGAATTAATTATTAGCTAAAAAATGGTGAAGAAGTGCTGATGTATAAAAGTCAACAGATCAGGGGTGAGGAAGAAAGAATCAGGATTCTAAATAGAAATATCCATCACAATGAAATGTCAAATCCTTGTAAACTCTTCCAAATTCTTGTGTTGGGTGATTCTGGCATGGAGTTTCTACTTTACCTGCTCCATTTTTGGCCTGTGGACAAATCAATGTCCTGTGAGTAAGGTTACACCCTGGAGTGAGCAGTAAATGCACTGAGACCCTCAGTTTATTGTAGCATTTGCAGCAGCAGAGGACAGTATATTAAGATTTTAGGTCAAAAGTAATCTCTTCTCTAAATTTCATCCCTAATCTTGATTAGGACTTTTGGAAAATACATATTTTCATAATAAAAATGGGTCTCTAATTTCTATTTGGGTTCCTTTCAAAGGCATTAAATCCTTGGGTTTTTTTCCTTCCGGTTTTTATTTTTACTGTTGTGGTTTGTATTTCTTTTTTCACTCCCAGGAGTCCCAGGTAAAACTCAGTGTCCTGTGCTGCTCTGGTTGAAACAAGACAGTAAAAAACTTGGTTTATCTGTTTTTGATCCATTAGGATTTGTACATCCAGATTTGCTGAATGTGTAGTGCAATTTTAGTTATTATTATCATCATTTTGCTGTATTTGTGGATTAAACAGAAGTCCAAATAGTCATTTAGCATTCACATTCTGTTGCCATGTGCTTAAATTTAATTTAATTTAGTATAATTTAATGTTTTTCAGCCTGGTCAAAATCTCTTAAACAAATGTGGAATATCAAACCAACATATGTGGTAGGAAAAGCTACAGCTTCTTTAGGTAAGCTGGGGTTTAAAAAAAGAAAAGTTGGCTAAATCTGGCTTGTAAGTACAATTTTTGGAGGAGGAGCTGCTGTTCAAGGGTGCTGAGAAAAAAAAATTAAGTTTTAGAATTGGTTAATTTGGAAGAGAGGTAGTTATATAAACATTAGAATTATCCATGCTCCAGGCAAGGATATCCATGGATATAATCCAGCCTCTGGATTTCTGCTCTTTGTGCTGTAATGTGATGGTCACTGCTTGAAAAATTGGGTCAAAATAGGAAAAAAAAACCCTCTTTGTTCTTCATTTGAATGTGGTTTTGTCATTGCCTTTGGAAATGAAATTGGGTGAAAGGGATTCTAACCTGGTTGAGATTGTGCTCAAATTATTTTGTGGGCTTGGACCAAGCTGTGCCTCCCTTTCCATCCCAGGCTTCTATGACAGCAAATCTGAATTCTTCTCATTGTTTTCCATGTTTTTTTCTTTGCTGCTTTTGGTTCTAGTGGAAGAAATTGGTCTTATTCCACAAGGAGAGAAGGCTGGAAATGCTGAGAAATTAGCTGAATATATTTGTTCAAGTAAGTGGCTAAAATGTTAAATTAAAGTAATGTCCCTTCCATCAGTTCAGAATTTCCTTGATGTAAAATCAAGTGCACAGTGAGGCAAAAATACTCCATATACAAGATAATTAATTTGCATGTAATCTTAGATCCTCTAGGTAATTAATAAATACTATTTAAGCCAGCAGAAAAAAGTTAATTTTTACTGGAAGATCAGAGTTACAATGACTGGAAATTACTGCTAAACCAGAAGATTTAAATGTTGGTGACTTTCCCCAAAATTACCCTGTGGTTTCAGAGGGATCTGGTTTTCAGCACCAAAGCTGAGTGGTTTTGAAGAAATTAAAGTGATACTTTAAGTTTTGTTTAACCATTTTGCAGTGGTTAAATCTGTAATGCTTCTCAACCTATTATCAGATTATTGGGGGATTTTAAAAGTCTATTTGCTGTCTTCTTCTGTTTTTACTCTAATTTGTTTAAATTTCCCCTAGCAATAAGGAAGATACTTAGACTTAAGGGTTGTTTATTTTTTGAGGATGGCTCAGCAGAAGTTGTGAAAAAGTTTTTGTACAGTTGTGAGAGAGCTGCTGAGCAAAGTCTGCCCAGCAGCAGAGATTTATAGGGAAAAGAAAAATGGGGAAAAAGCTGGGAAGGATTGTTTTTGCTGGGCACAGTGCTCTCCAATCCACTGGCAAATAAAATACTTCACTTCTAAGGAATATTTAATGATAAAAATGAGAGTTGCCAAAACAAGATGAAATAATAAATTCTGAAAATTAAAAGTACAACACAGGTATGTCATAAGTGAAGAATAACCAATTTCTCCTGTTCAGCAGATGTATTAAAGCAAATAAAGCTTTCAGCTGATTTTTTAGTGCTGGAAAATCTACTTCTGGCAATGAATTAATATTTGCTAGGGATTTTTTCGAGCAGAAAGACAAGAGAAATACCTGTTTATTGTGTTGAATGAAGGTGAAAAAAATTAACCAAGCAGTGATTTCAGTCAGTGGAGCCTGTTTGTTGTTGAGACATAGAAATATCCTCCAGGATTTATTGGGCTGTGCATATTTAAATGCTCTCAGCTGATCAAGTGCTTTATAACAACCTTGGAAGTACAGATGAAATTATCTCATGTTCCCTATTATGTATAAATTCAATTTTGTTTGTGCATAAATAAATAAATGAAAAGAATAGCTATGAATTTCTTGTATCATGAGAGGTTATTGCCAGAATAAAAATAAAAACTGAAATAATGACATGTTTTTGTCATCACCTTTTGTGCTCTGGTACCCAATTTAAGGGATTGGGAAATAAAGGAATTTATTCCAATACTTGTCTGCCTTATTCTTCTCAAGGCAAATATTTGGCTACAGAAGCAGGAGATCCCAGTCCTTGTGTTGTTCAGGCCTACCAAGGAATTTTTCTGTGCCAAAAGAATTGGTGTTTGTTTACAGGTATCACAATTTCAAATAACTGCCATGACTCGCAGGAGAATTGATGCTGGAACGTCCCAATCTTATTTAATTTTAAAATATTTTTGACATTGTGAGCTAAGTTCATTCTTCCTCTAATTCGTAATTTTAATTTAATCTGTGGTTTCTAATAAAAGCTCAGTGTGCACTCAGGACACTCAGGGGTGTCTGGGTTGACTCCTACAAGGGTCTTTCTGTTTGATTTTCACTCTGCTGCCCTTTTATCCAAGAACATCTGTATGCATAAACCAACAATCTCCTTCCAGCACTTAAAAGCATATTTTCTTTAGTAATTGTCTCTTAAAAATGTATTAACAAATCTGAGTTAGTAATAGACTAATTTCATTTCTTTGGAAAGCTGAATGCAAAGCCATATCAATCTGTGTTGAATTTCATCTTGAAATTTTTGCTGTGCTTATTTATGGAAAAGGCAAAAATTGTGCAAAGCAAGTCTGTTGTTAAATTCCTAATTTGACAAAAGCAAGTGAGGATATCCACTCCCACCCCAGCAGTGCAATCAGAATCCTTTTTCCCTGGGGAATTAAGAAAATGGAATTGCAGATAGACCAAAACTTTTCAGCACAGTAATGTTCTTTCCTTTGTCTGCCTGAATATTCTCTTTTAGAGAGCTCTGTCATTTATTGAGTGGGACAGATTTTAAATATCAAACTGAGGCAGGTTGTGTTGAGGAGGAGATAAAGTGCATTTCTATTTCCCTTGCCCTTCTACAAAGGAAGTTATCTTTTTAGCCAATATTCATATTCTAGTTATGGGATATTTTTAATGTTCCTACTAAGTAGCCTCTGTCCTGTGAATTGAGGCTGCAGATGTTTTCTGTTATCTTAGAGCTGTGTCTGTGGTGAGGCATTTTATAAATCAGCACTTGATACCTTTAAAATGTATTAAATCACATTTACTCTTTATTAAAGGCCTGAGTTAATTAAAGTTCTTGTTTGTGTGTTTACAGGAGAGAAACCCAGTTCCTCAGCTCTCCTATTTCCTTGTGGAGCCCTGAAAAGAGAAGTACTTCCCACAGCGCTGAGAGAAAAAGGTTGAACTTCCCCTGGAGACCCATTTTAATTAGTCAGTGATGAGAAAAGTTGTATCTAAAGCTTGTGAACCAAATTGGAAGAAGTAAAAGTGGAACTTCTGAGGAGAGGATGGGAATAAGCCCTGGGAGGTTGGATGGCTGCCCACAGCCCTGGGATGTGCAAATCCTTCACAGAACGTTTATGTGTCTTTTTAGCCTAAAATAGTTACACTTAAGTGCAGTTAGGATGACGTGAGTGCTGAATTGAAATGATAGAAATGGATGAATAAATGAACGAATGATGACTGCATGTCCACATTACAGGCATACCCCTGGAAAGCCTCACTGTTTATCAAACAACCCAGCACCCTGATCTGCAGGAATCTTTGAGCAGTTACTTCTCCCAGCAGGTACTGGGCACTGATGTAGTTTGGGATTTTCTGAGGCAGGTGACAATGCCTTCTGGAATATTTCTTTCTTTAAAGTAGTGGAACTGAAATATCACTGGGTATCTTTGCTGTGTATCGCAGATTAGAATCCAGGAGTAATCTGCCCTATGTCGTTTGTGTAAAAGTAATCATTGCTTTTTAATTTTCCAATATTGGCTTTCTGATTTTTTCACTTTAGGAGCCTCTGTCATAGAATTACGGAATCATGGAATGGTTTGGGTGGGAAGTTAAAGCTCTTCCTGTCCTGCCCCTGCCATGGGTGGGGACACCTTCCCCTGTCCCAGGCTGCTCCAAGCCCTGTCCAGCCTGGCCTTGGGCACTTCCAGGGATCCAGGGGCAGCCCCAGCTGCTCTGGGCACCCTGTGCCAGGCTCTGCCCACCCTGCCAGGAACAATGCCATCCCAATATCCCATCTAACCCTGCCCTCTGGCACTGGGAGCCATTCCCTGTGTCCTGGCACCATGTCCAAGGCACTGGCACACTGCGGGAGCAGGGAGTGAGCTGTGCCAACCTCTGCTTGCTTTCACCCAGGGGATCCCTGCGAGCGTCGTGTTCTTCAGCCCATCTGGTGTCAAATTCTGCCTCCAGCACATCCAAAAGCTTTCGGGGGACTTGATCAACCAAGTCAAGGTATCTTAGAAATGGTGGAATACAAGAGGCAGTAAATTTGGGGTGGGCAAATGTGTTAGAAAGGCTGTCACAACCACTGCAAACCTTGATTTTATCTGTGGTTTATTTCTCTGAAAAAAAAAACAACCAGTTTATAGCAAATACAAATGTTATTATATAGAATTCTAGAATCTCAGAATGGTTTGGGTTGGAAGGGATCTTAAAACCCATCTTGTTCCACCCCCTTGCCATGGGCAAGGACACCTTTCTCTACACCAGGTCACTCCATCCCCATCCATTCTGACCTTGGTTGGATTTTAAAAAAGAAATTGTTTTCACCTGGCATGTTTTCCCCAACCAATCTCCCACACCTCCACTGGGACAGACTTCATTTTCTCTGAGTGATGTGATGGTGTGAGGAGCTGTTGCTTGCACCAAGCTGCAGCTGATTAAAATTCCTTTCACTTTTCCCTGTTCCATGAGACTCAGAGCTTTCAGTGTTTGTAATGCCGAGATAAACACTCATCTTCCCTGAGTCACTGCTAAGTAGCTCCAATGATGGGTGGATTTTAATGCTGCAAATCTTCAGCCTGAGCTGGTCAGTGCAGCTGGGGAGGCTGAGCTGGGAGGACAGAGCTGGGTGATGGTGCTGTGCCTGAGCATTTACAGTGGAAATGTCCCTGCAGTTCGCTGCCATCGGCCCCACCACAGCAGAGGCCCTGCAAGGCGCTGGCATCGCCGTGAGCTGCACTGCGGGGAGCCCCACGCCCCAGGACCTGGCTGCTGCCATCCACAGAGCCCTGCAAAACTGCTCTGTGCCCCAGTGAGAGCCCAGCAAGGTCCATGTGGTGCTCCAGGAGGGGTTTTCCAATTTGCAGACCTACTGTCCTACAAAAAAGTGGCTTTTTGGGATTGTGAAGCACTGTCCTGGTCAGGGATGGGTGGGAGAAGGTTGCACCTAAATCTCTTAAGAAATCTGGAATCTGTCCAGCATCCTTGAAGCATCCAGCTATTCCCTTTCCTCCTGTGTGTACTGTGACGATTTTACCCTTGAAAAGACGCTGTGAACACTGAGACACTGAAATCAGCCCCACACCTGACCTCAGGTATCTCCCAGCACAGCTCAGGTTGGATTTCTCTGGATCAGTTTTACTTGCACATCTTTTGTAGGAAAAACCCCCATATTCCAATGAAGTATTTTCTTTTGTAAACTTGTTGTTCTGCTATACAAATATTTGAAAAAGAATGGTGATTGTAGATTCTTAGTGGAACAGGAGAATTCTTGCAGTGAAGTTTCTCTGTGTGGGGCTAATTCAGGGCAGCTGTTGGCCCTTGCTACCCTGACAGGGTCTTAAAAATGAGTTTTTGGTTTCTGTTCCTGTAAAGAAGGATTTATTAACATGGAAATAAACTGGCTTATCAGAATTAATAATGGTGTTAGAGTTGTCTGTTGTGGATGTGTTTTATGCTTTAATTGTTTATCTCTGAAAGGGGAAAAAATAATCCTGTTTAGCACTAGAGCTCCTCCAGCTAATGCTTCACAGGAGATTTGAAACGTAATATACTCATTTATAATCCTCCTGAAAGTCATTTGTGTTGCTAGCACAGTGCTGAGGTTCCTGGAATCACAGAGAAACCCTCATTTGCTGCACAGTTCAGGTGAAGTCTGAGGATGGGACCTGGATTTCCATCCACGTGAGAGGCTCCACACCTGGAACAAGAGGGAACCTGGACCCAGTTCTGTTCCTATAACCTGAGTAATTCCAGAGTGTGGGTTCATCAGTCACACTGGGCACAGGAGGACAAATGTTTGGCTTATGAAACACTTCCCTTTCTCAGGCTGAAATGGAGGAGGGTACAAACTGCTCGAAGATCACAGAATCCCAGGATGGTTTGGGTTGGAAGGGACCTTAAAAAGCTCATCTAGTTCCATATGACTGCATGTAAAACCCATTTCTAGCTTTCCATAAAGTGGTTTATATTGTTCTTATGCAATAATGAACCATATTGATTTGCAGAAGAACATCAGGACATCAGATGTTAAATTCTGGAAAATTTTATCTTCAAATAATACATATTAGCAAAAAAACCAGTGTTGTCACATGTTGAGGGTAAGACCCCAATCAGTGTTAGATTCGAGTTTACAGATAGTTTTTCTGTCTTTCAAATATTTTTAATTCTGTTGAGCAGTTTGCTGCTCTGAGGAGGGCCATAACCAAGAAAAATGAGGCAGATTGATGTGTTTATATTTAATAAATAGATTTTTATTTAAAAATATCCTCTTGTTTATTCACAGTTTCAAGTTTGAAAAAGATAATACTATTCTTGATCAATTCCAACACAGCTGAAACCATTCACTTTCCAAAACAAAATCCCAGAGATGGCTGTTAAACTGCAAAAGTCACATCAAAGCTAGAAAGGCACAGGTTTTTGTGCAGGATCCTCCCTAGGATTAAGAAGTGCATCCACATATTCCACAGAAATCTCCTGGTGTACCTTGGGCTGCCTTTAGGAGTGGAAGTGTTCCAGTGCAGCTCTGCTTACAAAACACATTTCATTAAATAACAAACCAGAGCAGCTGTGAGGTTACATCTTTATGCAAAACATGGACTTCACTGCAACAGAAAAATCAGGAATTTCTCCATGGTGCAAAAGTTTCATTTTTATCTCCAGAACTCCAAGCTGGCATTTCAAACAAAGAAACGCTGAGAGCTGAACAAGGAGAGCTTTGTGGGGATAAAAAGGAATCCCTGTGCTTTCCCAGGTTCCAATGGAACAACAGCGGTGAGAACTCACCCTCAATAAACACAAACATCCCATGGGAACACCCCCAGTGCTCCCAGCAAGGCACTGGTGCTGCAGCTCTGCAGTGCTGCCCTCACTGCATCCCAGGGCTGCCTTCGCTCCTCGGAGCCAGCTGCTCCAGCAAACTCAGCATGAGCTCCGTGCGCTCCAGCAGCGACATTCCCTTGTTGGCAGTGGCACGAAGCAGCAGGGAATAAACCTGCTTGTTTGTTTTCAGAGCTGCTTCTTCCTCATTGCTGCCCCTACAAAGAGAGCAGAGAATCCCAACTCTTAACCTGACCAATTCTCGTTCTGCAAATTATCAAGAGCGTTATTAAATAATGCTGATGAGTATCCCTGGGAATATGCTCAGCCCCCACCATGCCTTGCACTGCAGTCAGAGCATTCTGTTTATACTGCAGGCAGGAACATAAAATATAAACATAATATAAAATGTACAAGCAGCAGTCAGGCTAATTTCAAGTGCTTCAGGAATGACTGAGAAATGTTGGAGCAAATTAAATTCATCATGCACTTGGCAGGAATCCGGTTCATTTATTAAACAGAACAGGTAGTCAATAAAAAGCCACTGAAATGCAAAGTATTTCTGGGATAAGTTACAACTATTCCCAGAACAAAGTATTACTTTCAATTACTTTTCCCCTCTGATTTGCACAGCCAAGTTCTGTTCTGCTCACGATTCCACTTTGGGAAGGTAAAACTCATGTCATCCATTTTGACTGCCAGGCTGCAAGTCTGGCAACACTAATTTTCCTACATGTTCTCCTGGTTTTTGCCAAAGTGCACCTGAGACCCTGAAGCAACATTTGAGCTCCAATTTCCTCCCTTTTCACCCCATTATTAAAGCAGAATGCAGAACTTCTCCTCTACAGAGCAGAAGGGAGGAAATGCACACAGGATGTACAGAAGGCACAAGAAAGGTTAATTCAAAGGTAGTTTCAAGGCCTCAAAGTTTCAAGGAGTTGAGCAGATTTAAGAGTCCCATTTCACAGCATTCAAACTGTAACAGGTTCCCTGTGTGGAATCTTCAGTGCAAAACCTCAAGATGATGTCAAGGTAAATGTGGGGGTAAAAAACCCTCCAAAACAAAAAATGAGGAGCTGCTCATGTTATGAGACAACAGAACTAAACCCATTTACTCAGTTAGCTGTGATATCTGTAAAAATCCTCTATGTTTCACATATTCAGATTGCCACCTTGTGGAAGCTTTTTTTCAGGAGGTGAAAGCTCCTAACATTGCCTGAAAAGCAGCTAAAAACACACCCAGGCTTGTGTTCTCACGTTTTTTATTTACCAGTCCTACACTATCAGCAGACAACTTCTCATTTCAGTTTACTTTTAGCAAAACAGCTCTCCCATCAAGCAAGTACTTCAATCCCCAAAATTATTAACCCAACTTCCAAGCCTTAAAGAATCCTCTAAAACTAATGCTACATTTTCAGAACTTCACTTTATGTAACATTAGGAACAGCTCCTGCAATCACACACTTGCTGCTGAGGGAGGAAAAGGTATTTTCTGGGTCCCAAAAGAAACACCACCTATATTCAGATCAAAGCAACAGAAGGAGTGGGGGAAGGAATTTGCTGTCCCACCAAATCTCAACATCTCTTCAAAGTCAGCACAAAAAGAAGTCAGGTTTCTCCTGAATCCCAGCAGCAGGACAGAAGACTCCATTAGGAATTTGTAAATTCTCTGACACCAATGCACATCTCCCCCATACCCATCCCTCTCTTTGCAGCATTACTTATATGCCTGAATTTCTTCTCAAGTGTTCTGCTTGCCAAACTCCACTGACATTTGATCAGCAAGATGCATCAAGAGATCAGCAGCATCTAGCAGCTTCTCCCCCAGGAACTCTGTTCTGTCACACATCAATCCCATGTCAGTCAGGATAAAGGACATCAAGCTTCAACTTACCCAACCTTTTTTTTGCTTGAAGTTAACAATTTAATGGATTGGAGGAGAAGGAAAGACATCCTGGACTCAAAAATCCCAAGCAGTTTCAAGACTTCCTCTTTGTTAAGGCCTGCAGAGGAATCGTTCACTGACACGCTCTCAGCAGGACTTTTATCCTCGCTGATCTACAGGAGAGAAACAACCCAAACAATTTGACTGAATTCTACTTTGGAAATACAGGGAGTGATTTAAAACCCCTCTTGCAGGTGAGCTGACTTTTACATATGTTATCCAAACTGCCAGCAAGGGACACACACATCAGCACATCCTGCAAGTAATTCTTGACTGACACATCAGGAACATAATTCACACTGGCTACAGACAGCCCTGCACGTTTGAATGTTTAAATATTAAATCTACCACAGAGAGAGAACTATACACACAGATTCTGAAGTTCTTAGAGAAGACTTCTAAGGGACAGCAGAGTTGCATGAGAAGAAACCCATTCACACACACAGGCAGTCCACATCTGTACAAAAATGTTTTAATCCATCTCTGGATTATGTTCTAGAGAGATTTTTCTTATCCACTTCCACGGTAAGTGAGAACTGCAATAGATCTAACTTTGTCCACACTCTTTAAGCCACTGGCTCTATGGAAAAGTAACCAAGGAATATTTTAACTACCAAATGACCATTCTTTTGTGAAGACACAAGCCAAAAGGGAAAAGGTATCACACCACTTGAAGTTCCTTTACCTGTTCAGTTTCTGCCACAAGTTCCTTCCTGATGAGCTGAAATGCACCCTTGGTTTTGGTCATTATATCAAGGGCCCCAGACAGAGTCTTTAATTTCCCAGCACTGCTGTTCTGACCTAAAAAAAAAAAAAACATAAAAATGAAGGACAAAATGCTTATGTTACAGACTATTTTCTTTCTTCCATCCAAAGACTTCAAGAATCAGGAAGAAAGCACATACTGCCCTAGTAAGCTGAAAACCAGCAAGATAAAAGTGCCTCATCTCCTCTCTTGAGGAAAATTCTATTCTGAGCAGCAGATTGCTCCTGCTCTCATATAAATTTAGTTATCTAAAAATGAAACTAAGTAGGTAGTGGTGGTTTGGAAAGCTGTTTAAAGCCAGAGCTACACTTACTGGCCATTTGGAACTCCGCAAAGGCCACTCTCTCCAGCTGCACACGCAGGAACTCACAGGGTGCATCCTTCAGGAGCTGGAAGAGTCGCACTGCTTTGCTGTAGTGGAGATCAGCAAGGACACGGTGCTGCTTCCTCAAGTGTTCATCACCAACCTGCACTCCCAAGAGGGCACAGAGTAAATCCCCCCTCTCTGGATGCTCAGAGGAACCATTGGAAAGGTTTACTTGGAGAGGGTTAGGAAACAGCACTCATTTCTTTGGTTAAGTAATTGAAATAATATCTCTCAGCTACAGATAGAAGGATAAATAGCAGCTCCACACATATTGAACATGTTAAGGATGGAATTTTGAAAACCCAAGAGTCTGGAGCAATACCTGGTTCCTGAGGCAGCTGTGGTACATGGAAGCCAGCCTGTGGTGGATGGTGGCAGCTCGGTACTGGCACAGGGGCTGTCGTTCAGACACTGTATCAACATCACAGTACTTCAAGGACTTCATCATGGCTTCGCTGACTTCTTTCTCTATCTGCAACATAAATAAGCACAAATTTAAAGAAAAAAATCCCTGAAGAAGGGTTTTTCTCAAGGGCATGTAGTGTAGGACAAAGGGGAAACAGCCTTAAGCTGAAGGAAGGGAGATTTAGAGTAGATATTGGGCAGGAATTGTTTCCTGTGAGGGTGGGCAGGCCCTGGCACAGGTGTCCAGAGCAGCTGGGCTGCCCCTGGATCCCTGGAAGTGTCCAAGGCCAGGCTGGACACTGGGGCTTGGAGCAGCCTGGGACAGGGGAAAGTGTCCCTGCCCATGGCAGAGCTGGAACAAAGATGGGCTTTAAGGTATTTTCCAACCCAAGCCACTGTATGATCCTACAATTCCAATAGCAATTTTGCTCCATGTTCAGTTTTCCAGGATGCCAACAATGCATATTTTCACATACAATGAATGCCCTCTGTTACCTGTTCCTGAGCCTTTCTGGATAAGGGAGCATAATCCTGCTGCAGAGTTGCCATGGTGAAATACGTCGTAGACAGCTCCCAGTTCACAGAATCCCAAACAGCTGGATGCACATCCCTCTTCCCCAGAGACCTCAGTGCCTTCAGGTAGTAGTCAATAGCCTACAAATGACAAAATCATGCACACATAGTTACTGCCTGCATTTCTAGCAACCAGAAATCAATTTCCCTTTACTCAAAATATCTCCCTGAGCCTTCTTCAGTATTTCCCATTTGATATCCACTTTAATTCTGACCATGCAATTCTTCTCCCTTGTGTGTGGTACTGTACTATGTTAAATATCAGCATCTGAATGTCACAGCAATCAAAGCTCAACATCACCACCAAAGCTCACACAGCAAGGATTAGGATAGCACAGAAGCAGGAGAGCTATCCCAGATTATTCCACCCAAATGTAAACATATTTACCAAAGTATTCACAAATACCTGACAGTAAAAAGCATTTTGGGGTCTGGGCCCTGCTTAAACCAGGGAGGTGTTACCTTATTGTAATAAAGGGCCTCTTCTGGAGAAAACTCCCTTTTGAAGTCCCCTTCAGTGGCACAGTGGGCCTGGGCACAGATCCTCATCAGCCTCCCCGTGTTGCACAGCAGAAGGGCAGCATTGGTGGCATCATCAATGGACTCAAAATTCTGAATTCCTTCTTCAAAGCAGGAGAAACTTTTCTTCCAGAGCTGCTGCTCTGTTGTCGAGACGTTTTTACTCACTAGGATGAAGCACAAAGCTTAGAGACTCAAATTCCTCAGAAGTCCTGAACAAACCCTTCCATTTTGTCTCCCTTATAAACCATCTCTTAGAATTTAAGGGTGGTAAAATGATTCTGAAGACCCAATTCACAGAAAACACTCCTAAGATTTCCATGAGGGTTTAATACCTGAAGTGCACTATTACACTTACTATACTTCCAGAAGAATTCCAATGATAGGACACACAGAACACGAGGAAGTTAACAGGATGCACCAGAGATTGCTTCCACAGTAATAATTCAGGAGATTGCAGTTACTTCTATAAATTCTCAGTATGAAGCAAATAAAATGTGACTTTTACAGACAGCTAAAATTCAGTATTTTAAGCTTTAATTTCAACTAAGTAACCTCTGCAAAAACTCAAGAGATGATCACAAACCAGAGAATTGAAAAGTCCAAGCCAAAATTCATCAATGAATACTTTGGTAAAGGTCACAGGAAACAGCTGGCGTTTGGGAAATGTTTACACTGAACTACCAGCACCTCACTTGCTCTAATTAAGAGAAATCTTACTCCTAGACAATACTGGGTTTGTTTTCAAAAACAAAACCCCACTGAACACTTCACCCTAAAAAGCTTTTCCTCAAAAAAAGCCCACCAAAAATAAACCAGAAGGATTCTTATGTTTCAAGCTGCTGCTTGTTCATGCTGGGCTAAACCATCAAGAATGCAATATTCTGTCCCTTTTACAACAGAGTTTGAAGTTTCCCTGATAGCTTTTTGAAAGCATTCTACACATTTTGAAGGAATTTCTCCAAACTATATATTTCATCATTCAGTTTAGGCTCAATTAACTACAGTGTACAAGCCACAGGGATCTACTGTAAACAAATAACCAGAGTGGACATTAAAAAAAACCCTACGAAGTCATTTATGTCCTCTTCATAATCAAAAATAGATTTTTCATACATTTAGTGAACTTGATCACTTCTATAGCTCCATGAAATGGTCAGGAATGGGAAAAGGATACTTGCCCACTCTCTCAGTCTGCACTGCAGCTGCCTGGTTCATGTAGAACACTCCAATCTCATTCCTGATATTGCCCATCCTCTTGAGCACCTGGATGTGCTGCTCTGGGTTTTGGCTTTTTAAGTTACTGAAGAGTAGGATTTCATAAGCTGCTTCATAGCATTTACAGCTGACAGAAAGCTGGTATTCCAAGTCTGTGGATAAATCTGTAGCCCAGGCAAACACTGGAAAACAAAATGCAAAGCCTTTGTGTCAAAGAGTATTTCTCTAATTTAAGTCTAGAGAAAAACGCCCAGAGAAAGTACAAGACTCATGTCAGGTAGATTTTATTTATTACTGAAACAGTTATTGCCTTTAGTTGTTTCACAGCTTCAGGCCATGTCATACAATACCTTGACAACCCCCTTCTGTATGACAGGCAGGATGAGCCTCCTCTGAAGAAAAACAGACAGAAAAGAAAAAAAAACCAGAAGTGCAATAACCCCTCTGCCAGAAGTTCTCCTAGTGCATGGTTTTGAGGAAGCCTAATGGAATTATTTATGTCTGTCATGTATCCAAAGTCTGGCACTTCTGTGTCAGGATCATACCTTGGCACCTGGATTCTCTGTGAAGGCTGTGCAATATCTCCTGATCTTCTTTAGTCTGGTAATTATACTCTTCAAGGTAAGCTGCTCTGTTGTTAGCATTCTGAGCCAGCATTAACTGGATATCTCCACAAAGGGTTAAGCACTGACACAGGAACACCAGCACCTCGGGCAGCATGCTGCCACACAGACAGCAGTAGGTATCTGGTGGAAAAAAAAACAAAATATGGATGAAGGAGGGTGAAAGAGAAGAATTACACATGAAAAGGCTTGACACAGACTGACAAGATAATTGGGTTTTATGTTACCTGTCTGCATACAGAGAATAAGTGTGACAACATGTTATCCTCAGAAGAAATAATCTATTTTAAAGTCACCGTTGCTTCACACAGCTGATGGTTTAAAAAGAGCCCCTGTGCTGTCCAAGATGAGCAGTCACTGTGGTAATTACAAATGCTAACTTCAGATCTGACCAAGGGGAAACTTTCTGCAGATTAACTCAAGGGAGATACAGCCTGAAAACTTAATTTCCAAAAGGTAGAGTTTAAAGCCTATAAAAGACTGAAAGCTGCAGAGTGCTGTGAGTTGTTGAGAGGTCTGTTGATGATTTGTGCTAAGATCAAGTGGGCTTGCTTTATAAACATCCTCCTGCTCTAAGACAGGAGCTTTCCTTATGGTAAGGAAATAGCAACACTTTAGCACTAAGTTACTGGCATCTTCCAGTTAGTTACTCTCATTATGGCAGTATTAGTCTAAAGAGCTTGATTTTACTTTTTTCCTTTTCCTCAGTAATACTTCAAGATGTATTCTGTTTTAGAGGAGCAACCAATTCAGCTGCTGAAGAGGTTTAGTATTTCTCAGAGTCAAGGATATATTTAAATAACATGGGAACCAGGGGAAAAACACCAGCTTGCAGCAGCAGCATCATTTGGAACACAGAATTGTGTTCCAAGTCTTTGCCTTGGCACCAGGGCAGACTCTCCCAAATTCAACTGCTTTGGAGCTCCAATTGTGCCCTCAAGCTCCCATCCTGTCAAAATAGGATGGTCTTTCTATTGATCAGTAATAGAAGTTATCCTCACTACAGACTTCTACCCTGAATACTGAGCTGGACACTGAGTTTAACTAAACTCAAGCTTGCCAGACTTGTCACTGCACACCACAGGGAAATATCATGCACTATCTGATGTGGTGACAGGTATCTCCTGAGAGTGGCACAGGTGACAAATCCATTCAAGGAACTCACCATGGCACTGCAAGGCCAGCTTGATGTATCGCAGTGCTCGCCCGTACTTCTGCAGGATCATAGCAGCATCAGATAGGACATAATAAGCTCTGGATGACTTCAGGATGAGCTGGAGTTTCATTTTATACTGCCACGATCCAGGAATCATTCCTGACTGACTGGAATGCTTCCCCTTCTGGAAGGAGCCCACTGTAAGGGGAACAGAACCTCATCAGTGAATCTCCCCTCTTATGTGCCAGAGGTTGGACACGACTCCATCTGCACAGGCAGGATGGGAATTGCCTGATTACAGCCCTGCACAGGCAGAGCTCTGCCAGCTCATCTGCCACTCCATTATCATCTGCAAAACAGACCCAACACGTGGCACTTTTCCATGCACTACACCAGGCAGCACGATGCTGGAATCCAGTGGGACAGTAACAGTGAAGGTGACCTCTCTGACCTCAGACAGCTTGTGAAACACAGGAGCAGAGGCCAACACTACTCCCTCAGGGAGCAATAGAAAACACCGAGGAAGCCATAGGCAGAATTTGTCATCTTCTCCACCAAATCCTTGAGATAAATGCTCAGTTTCTGCATGAACAGTCTCAGTGAGAAAACTTCCATGTGTGGGTTTACACTCCAGCACACAAGAACCTAGATAACCTGGTCCTTCCCACAGGGAAAACCACGCACTTTCTCACAGTCATTTCAAGATGTCCTCTGCATAAGGTTATGAAGCTTTTCTTTAATGCTGTAGTGGTTATGGACCCAGAAAGAACAAGTCACTGTTCCTGATTTAAGGCCTGTCCCTGCTAAGGGACAGAATTTTGCCCTGACAGTATTTGCACACAGAAATGAGTCTCTTGCTTAAGGTGGACCTACAAGGCCTGATTTGTAAACCCACAATCTTACAACAGTATGTAAATATGTAATAAATAAATAAAATAAATTCTTAAGCACCACACGTTCTATTAGGACAAAGCCATATCTAAATCAGTAACACCCCACCCAGCTAAGGACACACTGCACATACCCTGTATCCATACACTATTCACAATTAGTTCTCTTAAAGTTCAAAATTCTAGGATTTAGAGCACTTATCTTTTCCATATATATGTAAATGTGTACATGTGGCAAAGAAAATATGTAATTCACATCACGGAAAACAAAACCATGGACTGGAAAACAGAAGTGAGCAAATAGCACTGCTGCTACTTCAGGGATGGACTCAAGCACAGATCCAGGAATCTGTGTGAGTGTGAATAACTCAAAACTGATCTGCTTCTTATTTCGAGATTTTTCAAAGGGAGAAGGGAGGAGAAAGGAAAGAGTAAAGAACTGCCAAAGTAGGCAAGACGAATTTTTTGCTGGGCTATGCTTACAGGGCTCCTTGCCCTGCAGAGAACTCTACTACTTTCAAACAAAAGTCTTCCCTGGAACTTTTTGTATCACTCCAGAACAAAATAAAATAGAGAGACTGTAGTCTGAAACTTCTGGAGTTTGAGCATTTAAGCAAACAAAACATCTTTTATTTGCTGCTTCCTTTCACAACGGTAAAGGTACAAGAAAGAAAACAGAATCCTAGTTAACATTTTTTATGCAATTCAAGCACCAAGCCTAATGTAGGAACAGAAGGCAGAAATTCTTCCAGAAAATATCCAGGTCACACACACACACACAAAGAAATTAAGCCTATTTTTAAAACAACCCACAAAACTTACGGTGCTCCACACACCAAACCTCAAAATACCAAGCCCTTATGGAAGTCATCTGAAAGCCACATCTAAATAGGGTCCAGTAAAATCATGTGTTGGCTAATAAAAGATTCTTTGCTATGCAAAAATCTCAAATGAGCTTCTCCTTTCATATTTAAAAAGGTACAGACTGTTCTCTAATCTTCAGTGCACTTTTCCTTAGGCAATGGTGTAATTAGTGATTTAAACACACTGGCTTGACAATCAAAATAAAGCAGCAGAAGTTTGTGTTGGCACTGGAAAGGTCTTATTTGCACAACAATACAACTTACTTTTGTCTAGAAATAAGGCCATCTGTTTTTCCAGAGACTCAGGACCACCACTGGTGGATTCATCCTCATATTTCAATGGGATTGGAGTGCTGGGGTCAGCTGCAGGAAGGTCACCCTCTTTTTTGACACTGCTGTCAACAGACTTCAAACCCTGCAAAGGGAGAAATCTTTTCATTCACCTTGAGAGCAATATTTAGTAAACACAGAGCAGATGAAGAATTGGGCAGGAGGTGAAGCATTCTCAGGAAGTTGGCAATGAACTCACCTCCAGGACGTGGTTGAGCACCAGCCTGCAGCGCTCCTCTGTGCCGTGGCAGACAGGGAATGCACAGCTGGGCTTCAGTGGGACATGAACGAGAGGAAGAGAAAAATGGTCAACAGAGGAAATATAAAAATGACTGGCCAGAAGATGCAAATGAGAGGTAACATCAAGACAAAGTGGAATACAGTAAGGAAAAAAAACTACACGGAGCCTGCTCTACCATAAAATTCAAACAGCTCAGATTTTATGAGCAGCTTATGAAGTGTTTCTTTGTCCACTTCAGTTAACCTGAAGGCAAAACTACCAGGGAACTGAATTTCACTACCCACTTTTGTCCCATGGACTCAAGTATTCAGGAAAAACCTTAAGGGTTAGCCCTAACCCTTAAATACTCCCACAGCGTCACTTACACGTATTCGATGCACAGACTTGTACTTTTCTGGTACTGACAACTCCCCAACAGATTTGATTATTGCCACTGCTTTATTGTCATCTGGGGGATCAGAACTGTTGCTGTAAGAACCATTTTCATCACTGTCTGGCATCTCTTCCTCTTCCTCACTGTAACTTTCATCAGAATTTCCATTTATAGGGAAGTCTGCGCTGTCTTCTTTTTTAGGTTCATCCAGCTGAAAAAGCTCTGATAACATGTAGTTTGCTGAAGCAATAATCTTTGCAAAGAAGAGAAAAAAATGATTCATTCTCAAGTTAAATTTTTCTTTTGAGAGGCAAGAATATAAATTATCTTAGGATAAGGAAGACAGAGGATATGCAAAGAGGTGTTTGATAACCTGTAAATACAGCCTGAGCAAATTCCCTGGAAGGGAAAAGGATCCAAGCTGATGAAGTTTAGAAGAGAATAAAAACCAATTGGTACAGAACAAGTACTGCCTGTTGTAACAGCTTGCAGATCACAGGAAACAACACAAGGATCTTATGCAAGCAAAAAAAAAAAAATAAATTGAAGAGATTTCATTTGGAATTTTGAAAACCTTTAACAACTCTAGAAAGAATCCACATTCTTATTAGTTTAATGTGTGCCACGTCTCCTCTTGTAATCCATTCTAAATATGATTCAGATTTTTCACATCACATTTTTGGGGATTCGTTTTCAGTTGAAAACAGCTTAAATCATTTAGAGACTCTCCAGCCCAACCCACTTATCAAGGCAGGTTGCTCAGAATTGTGTCCAGCTGGGCTTTGAGTATCTGAAAGGATGGAGACTACAACTTCTCTCATTGGCTTGTCCTAGTTTTCTGCCACTTTCAGAGTAAAAATGTTCATATATTCACATTTTACACCTTTTATCCAGGATCTTCTCCCAAAGGGCTCGCTGGCAGCAAGAACAGCAGAGTGAATGCAATGCAGGACAGAAGACACGTGCTTCAATGAGTGGCAGCAAAAAATACTAATTAAAAAAATAGCATGGGGATTCCTTAAAAATTAATTTTATTTTTAAGTTTGTTTATAAATTTGAATTCTCTCCTTTGGGAGGAAGAAGTACGACACTGTTTATTACCAAGTTTATTATGATTACAGCATCTGTTATATTTACACAAGTGCAAGAAAACATTGAATTCTTACTTGAGGATGTCTGCCATTGTCCAACAACTTCAGACAATTCAGGAGCAATGTTCTGATCGTGCCATAGTGCTTCTTGTTCTGGTTTTTCTTCAGCATCATATTGCAAGCAACTCTAAGAGAAAGTTGAACAAAACAGTGAAATCCCTGCATAACTTCTTTGTACTAGAAAAAAAAAGAAGCTTTAAACAACATTCTACAACTGTAGATCTTCTAAACTTCATGATAGGTCTGCAAGACTTTATCAGCAAAGAAATTTACATGGAGAAATGGTGAAAAGGAAAGTCTGTTTTGACCTAGTGGAATTAAGATTTAGCGAGTTTGCGTATGATTGTCATTTGATTATGATTTTCGGTCTGTGTTCTGAATAGAACTGCAGCAAGAATTAAGTATTGCAACAAAAGTGATAAAAACTCACTTGTACAGCAGAATTGCCACTGGCATTGTAAAAGGGTTTTGGTATTTGTCTTCAGTCTCTTCACAAAGCGTGGTGAGGTCATAGAGCTTTACTATGTCACTCCCACTTGCTGAAAAGCAAAATCTTTCATTAATCAACATCACATTAACATCAATCCTTTCAAAGTGATCGAAACCTTCTTACCTTTAAACAGCCAATAGGTGTGTCCTTCTTTGGTGCAATTTGATTTCAGAAAAGATAAGATATTTTGAGCAATATCTTTTATCACTTTGGTAGAAAAATTAGAGTTTTCCAAATTGGGAATATCTTCAGTCTTGATCATTTCATATTTCTGCAAAGAATAGAAATTAAAACTCAAGCTTAGGAGGGCTTCATGACACCAAAATTAATGTATCAGTGTCTCTATCAACAGCTTAAAGAAACAAAACCTGTTATTATGATAAATTGAGTCAATTTCTATGCTTTACTTCAAGCAAGCACATCTTGACTACACTATTCAGTCAAAGCTTTAAGAAGGATCCATTTCTGTCACAAACATGGTGAATGGAGAACAAAAGATGAGGATAAATAAGGGGAAGAAGGTACAACATCTGTTATTTCAATGAAACCTAGTCAGCCTAGGAAACAACTCCAGGCTACCAGGTAGAACAAAAACACAGCCAGTCTATAGTAAAACAGCATAAAAAACACTCAAAAGCTTGCATCTGTCTTGGCAAGGGAACACTGAAGATTTCAAGATATAAGAAACTGATTTCTGCTGTTGCATTTTTTATTTTTGCCTTCACTCAAACATCAAGGGAAGAAGGAATCTTGCATGCACAAAAGGGAGGGGAAGAAACAACATGCTAATTTTAGATGACTGCTGCAAGCTGTCTAAGATGCTTCCAATTCTGCAACACAAGATTTTTGTCATCTTTGCTCAGAACAGTGTGAAGGATCTGTTATAACTGAAGCAATTTTAGAATATGAAGAATGAATTATTATTTTAAGGCATAATGCAAAGAGTCAGACTTACCTGAACAATTCCATTGACGTGAAAGCACATCACAAGCTCTGGCACGTTGCATATTAAGTTGTCCAACCAATAGTCAATCCCTGTTAGCACATTTATTGGCTTGTTGTTATCCCTAAAACAAAATATTTCTAGTGTTGTTTAAATCTTTGTTTACCCTTCAGGAATTATTAGGGATGTTTACTAATGGGATTTGGGTTTAAGTCACCTGAGAGTGGATTAATACTAAAACAATTATTTGTGAATTGTTATATTAATGACCAAGTTATAGCAAAACAGATGTGCTGATCTCGCCAATGGAATATGCTCACATTCCATCAGCAGCAGTTTGGAGTTTTTGCCCACATTTAACAGGCTTCAGATGTCACATTATTACCAAAATAATAAGTACTTCAGAAGTTAGCTGCAACTAATTATAGCACAAGTCTTCTCCGAGACCTTCCAAAATTCGTTGCAGAGCAAGGTACTGTTAATTCCTAAATGTGTCTTAAAGAGATGACAAATACACCAAATAATCTTCAAGTTTTTGCTCCTTCTTTGCCTATGTAGAGGCAGGAACTAGAAGAGTGGCAATGAAGGGACTGA
This sequence comes from Pseudopodoces humilis, assembly GCF_049639895.1. NCBI lineage: Eukaryota > Metazoa > Chordata > Aves > Passeriformes > Paridae > Pseudopodoces > Pseudopodoces humilis. The sequence goes on along the minus strand of NC_142208.1, from coordinate 33,393,769 downwards.
CATTAAATTGGGACTGGAATAGTTCTGTCTTACTGTTCAATAACATTTTAAGTGCTTATGCCCAAACAAGCAGCTACCAAAATTCAGACTCCCAGCAGGAGAAATATTACTGCTGTCTTTTATAAAAATAGCAAAAAATGCAGATAGTTGACTAGGAAGCAGAGTACCAAATCAGACAAGGCTGGTATAAATAATATCTACGAACTTTTAAGCTCACCTGAGACGCAGGCTCACAGCAGGGTATCTCCCACCTCCAAATATTGGCATATTTGATCCCACCAACATGTGGATATCTTCAAAGGTCCAGAGGATATTACGAACAAAGTCATTTTTAAGTCCCTTCATTAAGAGAAAACAGAACTGGCCTGTAAATCAGTGGTATAACACCTGTTCTCCATGACATTCTGTGGAATTATGAGACAGCAAGAAGCCAAAGCAGCAAATAAAAGCCAGCACGTGACGAACCCAATGCATTCACGGGAACTTAAAATTGCAGATGCCACAAAAGCTACTTCTACAGGGGGACTGAGGTTTGCCCTTGGTTCCAGCTTATGCCCAGTTTGGAGGCGTTGGTTTAACCTGAGGGTTCAGCTCTCACATAAAGCATACCTGACTGTTCTCCCCGTCATTGAACAAAGGAGTCAGGTTTTGTTCTCTGGGGGCTGAGGCCACGTGCCCCACTAGATATGAGGGTTCAAGAGGCACATTTCCCTGTGGAGAGCACAAGGATAAGGAGTGATTCTGCTGCTGAGACCAAGTCAGCCACTTAAAAAGATACGAACAACAAAAGCATGTAAGGGAAAAACCTTTACTTCCAACATCTTTAAATATATCTGCATTAAACTGCAAAAGCCTCTAGGCAGGGACTAGAATGCTTCTTTTCTATAGTTAGTGCCAAAATGTTGTATTTTGTAATATTCTCAGAGGCTCTGGGAAGCAACCAGAAGTATTTACAGGAGCTCCTTGTTAACCCAGGGTCAACACCAGATCATCAGTGTCCAGAAGCAAAACCTCTATCCTGCTGATTTATTTATGAACTGAAGAAAATGGCACTGTGCAAATGCACAACAGACAAACAGTCTGCTGAATTGAGCAATGGTTTCTCAAGAGGGTAGAAGAGTCATTTTTCTAAAAGCTTTCAAGCACTGAAGTATTTCTCCACTTCACACAACACATGCAGTTACAATTTTATGGCCAATGTAGGTTAGAAACTCCCTAAATTTGGCAGATCAGTTGGTAATATTGTGCAAACACAACTCTAGCATCATTATTATATTAATGCAGACCGAAGACAGCAGATCTTTCTACCTCTCCAAAATTTAATTAATTCCTGTTTAATATTAGTCAGTCACAAAAACCACAGGAATTAACAGTTTTCATAAATAAGTTTAGCCAGAACAGAAACACTGAATTAGGGCCTGATACTAATCATAGTTTGTTGCATAACTGCTGTAAACATCTCCCCTTTCACTTGTGTAATCTCATGGCAAGTGTATTTATGTAGTTTAACTGTTTTCCCTTTTGAGAAATTTTGATTTTCCTCTTCACCTAATAAATTCAGGACCACCAGAAGATGGGTTTTAATAGCAGATTGAAAAAAAGAAGGCCAGAACTTTAAGCTCCCAAATGCACCTTCTGATTATCAGGATTTTCCTACTTTTAGATAAAGGCACCAATGACTACTCTCACCAAAGGCTTTGTTTCTCAAAGATGCTGGGATAAACAGCAATTTAACATTACAGTGACAGAACAAGTATGTGAAATTTGGAGCTCTGAACCACTGGCAAATCTGGAACTGCACCTCCTGCCAAGTTCTCCTCATGCCTTAGCTCAGCTCTTTCAGCAAAGGGAGCTGCAGCAGCACTTCTGAGAACCCTTCCACATCTGTGGCTCTACAAACACTGTGGTGCCATGTAAAACATTCTCCACACCAACCTGGTTAGAGGCACCTGGATCTTCCGATAGCGAGGAAGGCATTTCAAAAGGAGCTGGCCAGGAGGCCCTTCCTGCTTCATCACTCTCACCTGCAACAGGACCCTCCTGGTGCTGCTTGGAAGTGGAAGGAACAGGCTGAGCAGCTCCATCTCCATTAATGCTGACAAGGGAACATTTACAAGTTTAGCTGACAAGATGCAAACAGATCCATTTTTAGAGTTGTTATGTTTGATGCACCCTTGCCAACAAATTACTTGGCTGATATGCAGTTAATTAAATCATGCTGTTTATTTCATTCTTTTGTATTTCAATTTTAAAGTAAAATACTTCAATTTCTGTGAAAACATTTCATGTTATTTCCTGACCTCACCCCTCAATTCCTTCTGTATAAGAAGAAAGCAGTTAATAAGACAGACCATAATGGAATTTTAACATTTACTCCACTATGAAAAACCAAGCAAAAGTGGTGCCAGAATTCAAGTTTCATGCAGACAAAAGGTTACCTGTAATACAAAAATTTAGAAAGTATTGCCTTCTGGTACCAATGTTCTTTACTCTTCTTTTTCCTTTGCCACTTCTGATCAATCAGCCTTTGATAAAACTCTTTTAGCCACGTCCAGTCCCCTGTCTATGCAACAGAAGAAATATGAGAATAACGTCAAGAAACATCTGCAAAATAAAACAAGTGCCTTATAAACTCAAATACTCAACCAGAAGAAGAAACCCAGAAAATAACTTCAGAGCTGGAGTCCTGAATTGGTCATTTATTGCAAATACAGCTTCCAGGAAAGTAATGGTTTTACTGAAAATTTGACTTAATAAGAAAAGCAGATATGCAAGAGGATACATAGTAAGAAATACATATTGCTTATAAAAATCAAATAGTATAGCAATGCTGAATTATACAAAAATGAGACAATATTAACCCTACAGTACCATCAACACAGGACATCAATGTAGTGGGTAAATTGCTGCAGAACAGAACACCTTTGGTACCCACATAGGATTTTTAGGGATTTCCAGACATTTCCTTGCTACTCTGTTCCTGAAATAATGCATTTTGCCCACATGCCACAGTTATCAAGAACCAAGTGGTTCACCTGAGACGATCTCATGAAGAGTTCCTGGATATCCAGCTCATCCAGCAGGAGTGTCCTCCCAATTCTGTGCACTGCCATGCTCACATGGGACTTGCTGTAAGGGATCTTCAGGAGTTTTTTGATGTTCTTGCAGAAGAAAATGAAAAGACAATTCACTGGATTGACAAATGCTCTGGAAGACAATTCTCAGGAATGTAAGGCCCCATCATGTGTAACAGTGACTTAGGGAGACTCCAAGTCTAAACTCCATCACTCCAAACATCCCCTCTTCCTTTTTTCCCCCAGCCCCCTTTGGTCAGTCAGGGTCACCTGTCCTGGCTGTGTCCTTCCCGGTTTTCCATGCACTCCCACCCCCCTGCCAGCATGGAAAGCAGGAAATGCTTTGGCTCTGTGTTATCCCTGCTCAGCAACAATGAGAACATCTCTGTATTATCAACCTGTGCTCAGGAGAATCCCAACACAGTCCCTTACCAGCCACTGGGAAGAAGATTAATTCTACTCCAGCATACATGGTCAAATAAAACCTGACAGTGCCAGGAACTTTAAAACCATTCCACAAGGAAATACATTTGTTGAGGGCAGAGAACACAAATGACAGTGATAAAGAGACCAAGGCATCAATAGAAACAACACACATGGCTTAAAACACATTCTCTGATTGGATCACCATGACCAGGTACCAACAAAAAAGACAAAAATATGCAAGTGGATGATTTGGATTGTAAACCTTTATTTTCACAGCAGGAATACCAATTCTTTGTCAGGTGTCCAAAGCAATCCAGACAGAGATCTAAGTCTGAATACAAATCTGAAAAATATCAACATGAGTGCGTTTCCTCCTCTGAGTAGCCTCATCTAAATTCTACAGATATTAGAGCAGCACCAAAAGAGTTGACAAAAATTAAAGAAAATAAGAAGTTGGAAGGGAGCTCTCCCTTCTAAATAAGAACAGAAAAAAAAAAACATCTTGAGAGTAACAGTTTGCATCAAAATAACTGATTTCAAACACACAAGACCACTACCTTGCAAGACTGATGTGCTGCATTCACTAAACTGCACACTTCCCCTGCAGATTATATATAGAACTCCAGAGGAAATGTGACTTTCTCTCTACATTTCTTATTCAGTGATCACAACTCCCTTACTTGGTGATCTGTGATTCATTAAGGGAATTCTCCTTTTACCCAAAGGACACAAAGATGCCAGGAGCCATCACAGTATCTTAAAATAAAAGTTTATGCAATGCAAGAATTTGAATGAGAGAATTTAAGATGTATCCATACCTCTGAATCAGATACGACATCCACATCATTTCCAACTGAGTCAATGAAGTCATAGGCCATCCCAAAGCTATTTTAAAAAAATATTACAAGTTAAGACAGTTCCAGTGTGACATTACAGACTGCACTTTTATACCTATTAAATCTTTGAAAGGTTTCATTAAAAAAAAAAAATAACCCAGCTAAACATCACCAAGTGTAATGAGACCTAAAAGTAACAAAGTGATTTCATCTTTATATTCTGCAAGTTTTTCAAATACATCTTTGAAAGAGCTTAGATCTAATTTCAGGACATTCTAAAACACTAAAAGTTTTGTTGAAATCAAGGAAAATAGGAGAAAATGAAGGATTCTTTTTAACACTGAATATAAGAAGAGATGTTCAAGGAGTTTCTCTTTAACGCATTAAGCATATTAAAGACTTTAATTTTTGTAGCTGTAATTCAATTTTACCTCATATTCACATTTTCCAGAACTGTCCTACATGTTGTAACAGACACCTTGTCTCTTCCTCCACCCTCGTTAAGGAAATTACAAGGTACTTAAGTTGGAATATTTCAATGTACAGATCATTCTTTAAAACAAATCCAGACACTACTAAAATCTAAAGCATACATGATGTGCAAGTTATACTCTCGTTATCAGCCTTTTAATACTGACACTAGAGAAAGAGATTGAACTGCCAGCCTCTATTTGACAAACACAGTATCTAAAATAAATATGAAAAATTCAAATGTTACTCTGCTCCAAAAAGTACAGCTCCGAAAAGAGATGAAGAGGATGTAAACACAGACCTTGAACAAACTTAAATTTCACTGACTGGCTGACTTGGTGTGAATTTGCTTGTTCAGCACAGGATTTGAGCCTCCTGCTCATGAACACTCTGAACCAAACTCATTCAACAATTTAGCAAACATTCACAGAGAAAGGTAACACTGTTTCTTGGGTGTGCCCCCCATTTCACCAACAGTGTCATGGAAATACAAATCCCGATATAAAATTTCATTTGCCATTGGTCAGGTCCAGTTTCTAAAGATCCAGAAGAGCTATAAATTGTTTTTCAAGGGGAACCACATGTTCCATTTTCACCTGCTATCAAAGGCAGAAGGGCTGGCTGAACCAGTCCAGTTTGATCTGGGCCAACCAGGGAAGAACAAAAAGTCAGTTTGACTGAGGTGAGGTGTCAACATACACACAAAGTAATAATCAACATCATCAATCACTTATAAAGGAGACAAAATCAGAGCACAGAAGCAACAAGATGAAAAACTGGAGGGAGAATGGTTAAGACAAAGCAGTATGTAGTTGCTATGGCAAAACCTATACTTTCTACTTTAAATTATATAGAACCCAAGCTCACATTCAGAATTATTATGGAAGGCCTGGAAAACAACAGGGGCTGCTGTTATTTACCTTGAGAAGGGTTTACTTTTTTTGCTGTTGCCCAGAATGGTTGTCCCTGCTGGTCCCAGCTTGGCACTTTCCCGTAACCAGTTGGCAGGAGGCAGCTTCAGGTCTGTTTTCTCCTGCAGACGAGCAAAGGCTGCTTGAGGAGGGGCTGAGGAGTATTTCACCACAGCACTGCTCTTCACCTCATTGCCTCCAAGGAACAGCACCGACCCCTGGTTTCCACAGAGAATTTAAATTAGCCTTCTATGTGCTGGCAAATGAATCTATCAGGCTTGCTCTGTGATAACTTATTTTTAATACTACGTGAGCAAAACCCCATCTTATATTCATTTACCTTTCCCCAGCACATACAGTTTTCCAGTTATCACAATTCCAACTCCTGTCAAGCATAAACTTCACTTTAGGAATTATCACAGAATCATTTAGGGTGGAAAAGATTATCAGCTCAAATCTGTGATGGATCACCACACAGTCACCCAGACCAGAGCACTGAGGAAAACAGGTAGTCTTTCCTTGGACATCTTCGTGGATGGGGACTCCACTACTGCCTAGGACAGTGGGTTGTCCTGACTTGACAACCTTTTCCATGAAGGAATTCTTCCTGATGTCCAACCTGAGCCTCCCCTGGCCCAGCCTAAGGCCATTCCCTCTCCTCCTGTCCCTGTTCCCTGGGAGCAGAGCCTGACCCCCACTGCAGAGCCAGAAATTCCTCCTGAGCCTCCTTTTCTCCAGGCTAAGCCCCTTTCCAGCTCCCTCAGGAGCTCTCCAGCCCCTCAATGTCTTTCTTGACATACCAGCCCCAGAGCCAATGCCAGGATTTGAGGCTGGACCTCAGCAGTGCCCAGCACAGGGGGACAGCCACTGCCCCGTTCCTGTAGCCACACTGCGGCTGATCCAAGAAGGATCCAAGGATGCGGCTTATCCAAGAAGGACAGTGGCCTTCCTGTCCACCTGGGCACACTGAGGTATGAGAATGAAGTGCCTCCAAGGTCAGCTGCCCACACAACACAAAATCACTCAGAAAGGCTAAAATAAACACGTGACTCCCACTGAAGTTTGTCAAAATAGGTGTTTATTAGCATCAAGTGCTCACTAACACCTACATTACCACCAACATTAAAGCTAAACACGCTTCTGCCTTAGCAAATAATCATAAATTAAATAAGCCTCGTGTCTGTCTATTTCTTTTCAAACACAGCAAAACACGCAGCTGTCACCCGCGTGCGAGGAGCTTTGAACTAACACATGTCGAGGGAAAAACAGCTCCACAGGACACCACTTACGTAAATGCAATGTACTTAGGCATAACAACACCAACACTGCTCGCAATTAACGCTTAATCATAATTAGCGCGTTCCCTACCGCACTCCGGCCCTGACAAACCGGAAAGAGGATCAAAAACACCGCTTCAATTAAAACTCCACTGGGGGCTGTGTCTATAGCCACGGCTCGACCCCCCCGCCCCTCCTCAGCCCCGCTACCTCCCCTACCACCGCCCCCCCTCAGCGCCGCTCACCTGCTTGGGCTCCTCGGCGTCTCCCCTCAGCGGGGCAGCGGCGCTCGCGCCGCAGGGCTCCTCCATAGCCCGGGAGTGGTCCGGGAATGGAGCTGGGAATGAAGCCGGGAAGGGCCGGCGAGAGCGCAGCCGCTTCCCGGGGACGTCCGGCCGGGAACCGCTGCCTCTCGCGAGACTTTTCGAGAAGGTGCGAGAAGGGCGGGCTCTGAGGGCGGCGCCGTGAGGGGAGGGAGTGGCGGCGGCTCCGTGAGGGGCGGGCGTGGCGCGCCCAGTGGGATCCGTGAGTCTTTGAGGGTGGAAAAACACGTGGCCCAGCTGTATCCGATCCCTACCTTGGCAATTACACCAAGACAAGGAGTGTCACGTCCAGTCGTTCCTTAAACGCCTCCCGGGATGGGGCTCCACTGCCTCCCTGTGCAGCCCCTTCCAATTCTTGGCCTTTCCATGAATAATTTTTCCCTAATCGCCAATCTAGACCTCCCTTGGCACAGTTTGAGGCCATTGACAGCTGAGCCAGAAGGTCCCCCCCAGCCTCCTTTTCTCCAGGCTTGTTTGGCTTTCCTGGATAACTGGGACCTTAATGAAACAAGCAAAAACTTGATGAGGTGGTACCTCACCATGGGAGAGGATTGAAAATTGCAGTGTCCTGCCCTCTGCTTGTACACTGAGTTCAACAAAAGCTAAGCTGTGATAGCTTCTGTAAGCAAGTAATTCCTAAATAGTGTCAATGGGATTTTTAATACCTATAATTTTTCTTGTAGTTGGTATTCCTCATTATCCAAACCACAAAAGGCAGTACACTTAATGGCTGGTCAGGTAGTACATATGCTGACTGCCTCTTAAATTACATCTATAGCTATCTAAAGGCACATACATCTTTTAATACACACAGACACACACATATATATACATGTAATCACAGAATGGTTTGGGCTGGAAGAGACCATAAAGATAATCCAGTGCCACCCCACCATGGCAGGGACACCTTCCCCTGTCCCAGGATGCTCCAAACCCCATCCGGCCCAGCTTTGGGCACTGCCAGGGATCCAGGGACAGCCCCAGCTGCTCTGGGCACCTGTGCCAGGGCCTGCCCACCTTCACAGTGAACAATTCCTTCCTAATATCCAATCTAAACCTAGTCTCTGATAGTTTGAAGCCGAAAAGGACACAAATGTCATGTTTTTACAGTCTGTCAAGGCCAAGGAGGCCAAGTCTTGGTTTGTTATACAGCAGCCAAGTGTGCTGCAGTTAAATAGTTGGGATGTTTCCAAGCCAGCACTTAAACTCAAAAGCAAAAAAATCCTTAAGGCGCAGCCAGGTTTTCTGTAAATATTGGGCGTGTGTTCAATTAAGATGTGTGTATGCATAAAGCCATTTTCAAGAGAGCAGGAAGTAACATCTTAAAAATTTTATCTCTAAAGTCCTTTGGGTTTTCCTCAAACACAGCTCTCCCCACGCATTCCTATTCAGGCTGTAAAGTGTCACTGAAATGATTGTGCAGAACCGATTTGTTTTTAACATTCAATCCTTTGACGAGCTGTTATTTCCCTCTCCCCTGCAGCACATGAGCAGGAGCAGTGTTTCCCGGCGTTGCTTTTGGTTGCTGGATCTCCTGAGACACCGGGGGTGGCTCTGAGGTCACAGGGGAGGGTTCTACGCACCGCCCGCTCTGCGAGCAGGCCTCCAGGGAACCGCAGTGGCCCTTCCAGCGTGCCCTGGGGTGGCAGTGACACCGAGCAATGTCTGAGGACGGGTGTGAGCAGCCCGCTGACCGGCGCCCTGGCGACTGGGTAAGGGCTGAGCAGGACCCCTGTGCCCCCCCATCAGGGCTTCTTCATGCTTAAATTCTCAAAAAAGCACCATGCTAAGGGTGACTCTGGCCGTTAGTCAGAAGTGAGTCTTCCCATTCCTGAGGTTTATGGGGAGAAAGTGTCCTACGTATTGAGAGGAAGTGTGTAAAAGTTCTGGCTTGCTAAGTAACCCTGTCTGGACTTTTTTTCTTCAGTTTTCCAGCAATGCTGGAGATCTCTTATTTTATAGTTAGCCCTGGTTGATTTTCCTTCTCTTCTGGAGAACTCCAGCCAAGGTTCACCTTAGTTCTCACCTCCAGAAGAATACTGTGATACCATCAGAAACGCTGGGCTGGGACATCTTGGCATCCCAGGGCACTGTGACACTCCTGGCACAGGCTGCTCCTCATTCTCTGAACTCTTTGGTTTGATGTTTGGTTGAGCTGTTGCCAAAAAATTTGTGCTTTCAGACTTGTACAACAGTAGGAATAGCACTGGAGGAAGCCGAGGAAGGTCGTTGTTTTCCTTGGTGGTTATTGCTGTATAAACAATTTTCAGGAAGGTCCTGGACATTCTTGTCTCGAAGATTCCTAAAATTCTTGTCTCGTTTTTTTATCTACGTTTGATGGTCTTTTTGGTAGGGTTTGTGCTGTGTGTATGGGAGGCGCCTCATTTTTCCAGACGCCACTAGGTGCTGCTGCAATCCAAGTAATAAAAAATAAATGGGAAAATACCATTTTGCCCACATTTCTGATCAGATGTATTCGGGGGGGGTGGGGGGGCGCTGGTTTTTTGTTTGTTTGTTTTAGTTGTTTGGGGTTTTTTAGTTGGGTTTTATTTTAAAGGGTCATAATCTTCATTATTTTCTAGTTTGTTCATGTTGGAGGGGAGCAGGGCGAGCTGGAATCAACAACAAGCGCTTCACTAAGACATGTCCTGAACTCGGCAGCTGCCCAGGGCAAGGAACATAGAATGCCGCTGGAATACAGAGCTCGAGTGCAGGTGAGTTCCTGTGGCAATACAGCCGCTTTTCGGAGCTCCTTTGCAAGTTGTCACTCGCTAAGCTGTGAGTAAGAGTAGCACTCAGGGTCGTTAGCGGAGCAGTCACAGCGGGCTGGCAGACTTTGTGCCTCAGGGGATGGAGTGATTGCTGCCTGTGCTGCGGAGGAAACATATTTCCCTGTTACTCACTTATAATTTTAGTTGCTCGAAGTCCTGCTGTATTACTGCTGATTTTCTCTTTTATTATTGAGACACCGAATACATTATGATCAATCTCAGCCCACAGCCTGTGTGTAAAGCCCTGTAAGAAGGTTTAATGGAAATTTGATGAGCTGTTTGGCAATGAATGTCGGCAATTCAGTATATTTACACAAAGGAATGTTCTCTTTATTCATTAAAAAGTTAGGAGCGCCTTATTTCAAAAATTTGTGAGGCTTGATTAAAAATGAGATTTCTGAAAAATTGTAGGATTAAAGGAAATACAGTATTTTTTAAAATCACAAGTATTTAAAATGTTGTAGTGTTATAAGCACCTTTTCATGTCCTTTTTCTATCGTTACACTGAGCTTAGCTTTACCCACCCATTTTGTACACAAAACATTTTCTATTTTCATTTTCTATAAGCACAGCAATTACAGTGGGGTCATTTCACAGGTTTTGCTGTAGTGAAGGGCAGAAATGAAGGGCTTGGAAGGAATATTTAAAAGGGAAGCTTGGAGCTACTGAAAAGGAGATTATACTGTAACATGAGTGTACACTGTGTTAATATTACATCTATCTTTCAGTGGAACATCTGGCCTTAGCCACTGCCTGAAAAGCAGAACCAGGGTAGAGGGACCTTTTATCAACACCAGTGTGACTTCATCTGAAGTTGCATGTCTTGTTTTTACCAGCCCTACACTTTTATATAGAATTAGGGAAATTCTTGCCTGTCGTAAATTGAGAATTAATCTGACACCAGTGGTGAGAGCACGAAGATGCACTAAAGGCTAAAATAGGACAATTGGAGAAAGTTTGTTTAGGCAGTGGTAATAAATACTATTCCTGAAATCTGAGATTGACATTTAATTGCAGTAAGATATTCTAGTAGGAAATGTACAGACTCAGGAGGTGCTTATTTTTAAACACATATATGAGAACGTATTTGTTGAATTTGCTTATCCACAGAATTACAGTCTGGGTGAATCAGTATGAGACAAGTGAACTTGTGAATACACCTAACAAAAGGAAGAGAATCTGCCTAGTAAACCAAATAGTCTGAGATCTGACCATGCAGCTGACCTTGTGCAGGCACATTTTGTGTCTGGTGAATCTTCTTGCTGGATCAGGCCTCCAGTTATATTGATCTTTAGAACTCATTCAGGTTCTCCTCCTCTTGAAACACTTCTTTTAGACTGCATTACATTAAAACTTGCTCTTTGGTTTGGAGGGGAATATCATGGTTGGGATATTGCACTGATATATAACAAACATTTAAAAAGCCAGATATGTTCATTATTTCTAAAATAGCACTTTTTGCAGTTGTCCTTTTTCTTCTGAAACTCTGATTTCATTTAGAGACTGAGTGAACATCATATTAAAGAATGAGATTATGAATTAGTTAAGCAATTAATACCTTTTCCACTTCCCCTGCAACAAGCAGTGTCCATGACATTCAGTTCATAAATCACAGACTAATTCAGTTCTGAGGTCCCTTTTGTAGTTTATTTTAATTAGCTTTAGGCCTACTACTAAATCAAGCAAGGCAATCCTGACATATATCTAGCATTTTGCTGCTTTGCAGACAGAATGTATCATTTCTTTTTCAAAAATTCACACTTTTATATTAATCATGTATATATTCAGCAAATCTTCCTGATGATTTTATTAAAAAAAAAAATAGAAGTCCACATTACCCCTATAAAATCATGTGCAGGTGGATATTTAACACAGGAATGTGACTTCTCTGCTAAAACAAAGGCAGCTGTAATCTCATAAGAAAGAAGACTAATAGACTCCAAACAGAATTTATGAAAATTCATGTTTTTTTGCTATAATTTCTTTCAGGAAGCAGGAAACAACAATTTCCCGTTCTCTTCTCATGACAACAGACATGACATATGCAATGCAGCTGAGTATTTTGACTTGGTAAGTACGCAGCACTGAGACAAATCAAGCAACTTCAGATCTATTGGTGTGCCAGAGATTAAACAGAACATCTTTTTTGTCCCCTGCAGAAAAAGAAAAAATAGATGCTAAAACTTGTGAGAAGAGAAAAATGTAGATAGCAAAGAAAAATACACTTTTTATTAGTATAGGGCTGGGACATCTCTGGGACTATCATAGATGTGCAGCAGCACACACAGTCATTGAAAATGGCACAATTCAAAGGGAAGAAAAAAGCCATGGTTTGGGCCTCTGACAGGCATTTTCTAATATGTCTGTTTTGGTTTTGTAACCAGTTAAATGTCCTATTAGTCTGTTCTAAGTTATTTGCCTTGCAATGAATTTTTGTAGAGATCTCAGCCACTTGTAATTTGCAGCCCCAAATATTTTGTTCAGACTCATATTTTTCATTAATTTAACCAAAATCCATAGGATACCTTCAATATATCTCAAGAATGTATTGTCTTCCAACACTCATCTCTTTACAATACACCTGTTTAAATGTATGTTGCAGAAGCCACAACTTTGACTAGAATTTAAATTTTTTTGGATTTTTCTCTGTGTTTCATGTTCTTCCATTCCCCTTAGATTGTTGACATTATTCTGGGCAGCAAAAGAAATAGTGCAGTACACAGGATAATGAGTAAAGGAGGAAGCAGTGAATTGTGATATAGGGAGTTTGTCTGACTTTGGGCTCTGTCAGGCCTAGACTTTTTGGAATTCATTACCCACTGAATAACGTCAATTTCTGTGCACTTTGGGCAGTGTCTCATCGCTTTAGAGATACTGATCAACCGTAATTCCAGCTAAATTTCCTGAGAGCTGTGGAGTGTGAAAATCGGGCTCTGTCTCTCTGTGTTTGGACACACAAGGAATAGCATTGAAGATTCAGATTTCATGGTCTGTCTCAGTTTCTTTATTGCAGTCCAAACCTAGAATTATTAACCTATTTCTTTGGGTGCCTCTGAAGATTAATTTAGCAGAGTGTAGCTAAATAGCCTTGAGTAGATGGTGTGCTACAGAAATGCAAAGTAAAAGTGGTTTATTAGCACTGAGAGGTGGAAGGTCAGCAGATTTCCCATTATATATGCAACCAAAAATGTTCATACAGGCGAGTCTGACAATATTATTTTTAACTTGCTAAAGATCAACCGTGAGTTCTTGCAATCACTGTGGTAACAGCTTCGTTCACTTCCCAGTGGGGTAATGACTGTTACAAGATTCATCTGTGAAGCTGTGACTGGAAGTCATATGTTTACATGAATTTTTCTTTCCCTTTTTTTTTATTTTTCCTAGGGCATGGGCCTGAGGAAGTTGGATCCAGAGAAACAGAAACAGAACTCCCATAACTTCTTCGAGTGGGCTCGTGCACCAGGCCGGAACAGCAGCGAAGGCTTTGTAACAGTTTATCAGACTTCCTTTGTGGCAGATCAGACCCCTGGAAACCAGAGCCGGTGTTGCAGGCGCTATCCCAAGCACCACACCCAAAACCAGTGCAGTGGCCAAAACCAGTGCTGTGACAAATCTGCTCCTGAGGATGACAAAGCCGTGTAGCCATAGAGTCCATCTTGATCAGCAGAACACCTCTGGAGCACTGACTGACCAAATCTCAACTATTCACTACTCAAAACAATGAAGGAATAAACATTTATGTAAAGTGCACATGGCAGTACGGTTGAGAGTTCATTGTGATCAACAGCCTTACGTTACTCTGAAAATATATATTACTGTAAAACCTTTGAAGAAGAGGAGCATTATAAGGAAAAACAAGATTGTGCATATTTTTAGACATACCTCTACTAGGAGAACAGAGATAGGGATTGTGCTTGTGTTACCTGATACTGGTTGACTCTCATCTTGATATAAAACATCCTTCAGCTTCTGAATCAGTGGCAGGGCTGTACCTCAGGCAGCTGACAGCACCTGTATTGACACAGGAGCATAATCGAACTGGATCCTCGAGGGATTACCACAGCAGGGAGCCAAACCCCTGTGTGTGTTCAGGTAAGAGAGAAACATTTCTGGAAGGTTTCATGGCTGAGAAGGCAGGTGACCAGCCATTAGAGAAAGAAGATAAAAAAGAAGCTGGGCATTAGATTGCTGTGCAAAGTGACCTGTTTGGCTATAGCACAGCAGTTGCAAAAGTGAAAAAAGAGAGTGTTGTGAACAACATTTGTGCACTCACAAATTTGATTCATGACTGTAAGGGGGAAAAAAACTTGAGCTGAAATGGAAGGCTGCATGGAGGTTTGAGTTTGGGGTGGACTGGATCTTAACTCATGATTTTATAATTACATGTAAAACAAGAAATTCAAACCCAGTTCTCCAAGCACTCTGCTCCCAGTATATTCACTGATGATAGGATGTGGCAGGCAGTAGGGTCAGACCTCCAGATGATGTGTTTTCCTCTTCTGGATCATTTCCATTAATATCAATAAAACAATAAGCTAAACTGTGTGTCTTAAAATATCCTACAAATAAGCTTGTTGCTATGCAAAATAATGTTGACTAAAAAAAAATCAATCGTAAGTTTATGAGATAATTTCCTTTATTTACAAGAAAAATGGCAAAATAAACCCTTGACCCTTAGATTTCCCTGTATTGTAAGAGCTGCCTTGAACATGAGCTCAGTTAAGAAATTACATTTCTGCCTTTCAGTGAACAGATGCATTTTTTGGTGTCAGCATGCAGTGGCTGATGGCCTTTTTGTGTGCCATCAAAATAGATGGGATTAGATTCCCCAAATGTGTAGTAGCATATTTATTAGCACATGTTGAAATAATAAACTCATTTTTTTAAATGGAGTTCCCCTTGTTAGAGTTCTTGGGGTGCTGTACAGTACATCAAAATCCAAAACATCAATGAACAACGTAAAACCAAATAAGAAGCCAAGTAACACAGTGCTATTAAAAAGAATTGCTTTTTCTCAAAGTAAAGACAGCCTGCCTGAGACAGCTCCAGAGTCAAAATTTCCAGAGCTTTAGCCAACAATTTCATCCCCAAACTGATTCAGAACTGAAGTGTGTGCCAATCACATGGTGAATGAAGTGCCCCATGCTGTTTGGCAAACTCCAAAGGGCAATCTTGGACCTCCATCAGAAGGAAGGAACACATTCTTGCTCCATTAGTAATGTTTATCTGTGGTTTAGCATTACAACTGGATGTGGTGAAATAAATTGCTGTAGTTTGTTATGCCTTAAGACACCAATAGAAACATGCCAGATTTCTTTTTTCTCCTCTTTTTATTTTTTTTTCTTCCCATTTTTGATTAAAATATGGATTTTAAAAAAAAGTACCTGTGGATTAATACATATTTTCAACTATATTGTAATAAAGATTGCGGAGGAGAAACTGAAGAGATCATGAAACCCTTATAAACTGAAATACACTGTGCAGGGTTGAATAAAGCAGGTGATTCCCGCATATCTCATGCTGTGCCAGTGTTTCTTGAGTAAATAACAGGAGACACAATACACTGAATTTGGAAATGAATATGAAATCCTCAGATAAATTTGTGTACTTTGGATAAAAAGTAAAAAACTCGGTTTGTTTACTCTTGTGATAATAATGTCTCTGTGAGGAAGGTCCTATTGAGTTAAAACATTTTTGAACATGGATTTTTCTTTTGTTTGTTTCTTTGGGAATGAAAGAGATTGAAATAAGGCTGGTAAGTCCTCTAAAATTTTCTGGTCCATGCAGGAAAGTGCTCCTGGCTGGGAAATCATTGGGATCAGATGGGTGTAGGTAGGCTCAGAATAAGCATACTGTGAGTTAAATCAGCCAAATAGTGTTCCAAGTGCTGCTGATAAGGATGGACTTATTTTGTTCATTGTTTTATTTTAAAAAAATCAAACCCTAACACCCTCTTTAGTAAAACAACAGCCTTCATCCTCTAATCCTTTCCAAGCAGTATTGTTGCCCTCTGTTTTTTCTCCCTGCATCAATGTAGGGGACTGCCTATGCAGCATTTTTAGGAAATCTTTTTTGTGTTAATTTAAAAGTGTTTTCAATGTGTTACTTAAATTCACAGAACTCAAACAAAATCCATTTTAAAAACTTAAACCAGAGGGCTGAATAGGCTTCCCAGGGAATGGGCACAGCCCCAAGGCTGCCACAGCTCCAGGAGGGTTTGGACAATGCACAGGGTGGGACTATTGGGGTGTCTGTGCAGGGTCAGAAGAGGGACTGGTGATCCCTGTGGGCCCTTCCAGCTCAGGGTATTCTCTGGTTCCACGGTTAATAGAGCTGAGCTGAAAAGTTACAAGTTTGCTGCTGAAGTTTCTATGCCCTGGCTGAAGCCGGCTTGGTTCTCAGGTGGCCGGTGGAGCTGTGCGTGGTGATAGTCTTGTGCCTGTGTCTGCCGTGTTACGTTCACTTCTTTAAATTGTGCTTGTTTTTTTTTTTTTTGTCTTTCTGTCCTGCTTGCTGATAAGAAGATGTGAGGACATGGTCTCCCCCAAAGCTGATGTTGCTCAGCCCACGATGCTCTGGTAAGCTGGATGTCACCTCTTATAGCTGCCTCATTTCTGAGGTATTGTGACCAATGAAAGCTGTTTACAGTCGTTAGAGACCCTGGTGTTCTATGAGAGCAGATTGGGTTTGGTACAATAGGGGGGAAAATGGAAATCTTGTCTTTTGTTTACTTGGTTTCTAAAGACTTAAAGAAGTCGTTAAAGCTGGGACTGTGGGAAGCCCTGGAAGGGGGAGTTCTGCTGCTGCTGGAGCTGGTAATTCAGTGGGGATGCAGCAGTTTGACTTCCAAGTCATCTGCTGTTAATCTAATCACTGTGTGCATAATCTAATCACTCCATGTAGCTGAAATGTTGTTGCTTAGTTTGTACTCTCAAGGTTAGAGAGAAGTAACTTGATGTGGACGTGGCACTGGAGATGAGTCCTTTTCCTTCCCTGTGCTGCACAGTTACACAGTGACTGTCCCAGCTCTCTAAACCCAAAGTTGATGCTTATTTATTTACAGTGATATAGTTCATGTGTGAATGATATTAAGCTTTTTTAAATACTCTTTTACTGGTTTAACATTTCCCTAACTGAGGAAAATACTGGTGTAACTGTGGTGATGCTGATGTTGAACCAAGAGTGCAGACCTGTATCTGATGGAAGTGTTTACGTTGATACACTGGCCACGCTGGTTGGCAAGAAATGAAATTCTGAAATTAAGTAGAAACTTCTTAGGTATCTCTATCTTCAAACCAGAGCACAGAAACATATTATTATTATTATTATTATTATTATTATTATTATTATTATTATTATTATTATTATTATTATTATTATTATTATTATTTTCCTTAAGACTCTCCTGCTGCTGCTACATTATCTAATGAGCAGTAGGTGGCAAGGATAGAGACCCATTCCACTCTGGAGTGGGAAAGAGCTATACAGAGCTGTCTCATCCCAAATTTCTTGGTTTATTCCTGCGTCCTCAACAAAGTAATAAAATAACAAGCTGTTAAAGCATTGTCTGTGGAATATCTAATTAAAGGGAAATCCATTCAGCATGCAAGCAATCCTAACTGGCCTTAAATTGGATATTCAGCCATAGTGGGTGTGAGTGAACCAGTAAAACACCCAATTTATGATTTGGACCGGCAGCTGCTTTTATGAAAAGCACGATACCTCTTGTCTGGTCAAGCTTGTTATTCTTCAGTATATTCATCTGAAAGTGAAGTATTTCTAATTGTCATTTTTGAAATGTGGTGTACAGAAAAAAAAAATGTAGTCTGAAACAGGTAAGTTTAATTCAAACAGAAGGAAAGAAGTGTGCAGAGACCTCTGGGACTGCAAGGACTGGAAGTCAGGAATTCAGGAATGCCTGCTCATAGGTGAGTGCCCAGCCCCCTGAACCAGGGAAAGCCCTGTGCTTTCTTTCTCACAAGGCCAGTGTTTAACTGTTGCAAACAAAATGCTGCAGCTCTGGCAGGCCAGGTAGAGCGTGGTGCTTTTCCAGGTTGCCTGAACCGCTTCAGAAAATCAGAAGAATCTTAGGAATACCTTTTCTTTTAATCCCTTGCTGTGGGATATGTGGAAATAGCACTACTCTAATAACAATGAGAATGTATTTTTGTGATCCCACAAAAATACTGAGTTACAGGTTTTGTAACTCAAACAATGCTATGAAAATAGATTGAAAATAAAGGTCTCTTGTTCCTTTCTCACCCCACCACCCCCAAAAAGGGAGGTTGTGTTTAGACTGCCCAGTACATTCCAACACCTACAAATGGCAATGTTAACATGCAAACAGAGCAGCACAAGTGTCAAGTCCTGTGCCCAGATGTAAACTGCTGTGGGCTCAGGCCCTGTGGTATTAACCAGACACTCCTGCCTCAAATGGCATTGTAGGCATGCATTAGTGACCCTAAGTGACAGACCTCCTCATCTTATTGCTTAATTAATCAATGGCTCAGTGGCACATTGGCAGGGCTCTTTTTCAAGCTGTGTCTCCCCTCACAGGGTAATCAGATGCTATATGGCTCTGTCTACTTATGGGAAAGCCAAACGCAATAAATAAAGTTTAATTTCCTGATTCCCCTGGGATATAGTGTTTCTTTTTAACAATGCTTCTTCAGTTAAGTTGAAATAAAAACCCAGCATGATCAACATATTGCAGAATATTTCATGGACCAAGTTAAGCACTTGGTTTAAAGACTTGAAAAAGACTGGAGGGAAGACTCTTGATACAGAAGCACAATATTTTCCATCAAAAATGCCTAAAACCTGTCTTTGTTCCTGGTGTTAAACTCCACACTTCCAGCTTTTCATCATTGCTATGAAGATTTTCAGGGCATGTGGGATTTAAATTTTCATTTTGAATAAAACGTGCTATCATTTAGACAAGAATTAACATTTGATCTTCAAACTGTTTTGCGACCTGCAATGCAGCTTGGTTCCATAGGAGGGCAGATGTATTGAACGGCTTGATTCTGATCCGTGTTATATTAGTGCAAGAGCTACAGTTGGGAGTTCAATTATCACATTTATACTGCTATCAGTGAGCTTTCAGATTGTGTCAGAGAAATGCAACAACTTGATTCCAGCATTAATAGAAATGTCTTGTGAGGTTTGATGCTTACAAAGTTCAAAGGTTTTTCAGTACTCATTTATTTTATTTTGTCTCAGAGAGCCTATAATCTAATTACAGTTACTTATTTAATCACTGACAGTATCCAGCAAATTCACAAAATTAGTTTTTTGGTTTACTACTTGGATTTAAACCAACTTTTTATTTCTCTAGCATCAAATTTTCAATATGTGCTAATTTATGCTCAAGTTTTCTTTATGCTTCAAGCTAAATTCAGTCTTAAATATAAAACAGCTTTAGCCTTTGGGTTAAATAATTCTTTACAAAATTTGAAATTTCAAGCCATATTTGCCTTTTCAAGTGAGTTGAAAAACGAGTGAAACTTGTTTTTTTGGAGGCAGAAATGTGTGTGTGTGCCCTCATGGCTTAGCTGATTCCTTCCCACCTGGGAGGGGCCCTGTGACAGCAGTTCCTGTGCCCTGAGCTCTCTGAGGGAGGGCTGTGTTCAGAAAATAGCAGGGATTTCCTCAGTCTGTCCTGACTCTGTTATTCCTGACCCGAGTACATCCAGAGGGGATTCCTGTGGAGCTGTGAGACCGCCCTGCAGCGCTGCCTTCTGGGAGCGCTGTCAAGCAAAGGCTTTCTGTGGGCAATACCATTTCTTCTGAAACTGGAGAAAATTCCCAGCAGCTGGAGCTGGAAGAGCAAGGTGGCCGTTCCATCTATTTCATGTAACAAAGTCCCTGAAATAGAAGAGGGATTATTAACCAGTGAAGGCATTAAGAGCCCAAATTTCCAAGAGAAATCCAGTCCTTCAGCTGCAGGAATGGTGGTGAGGCAGCCTGACCTTTTCCTGCTGTGCAGCTGACCCCTCCTCTTCCCTCTGAGCTTGACTGGGTCACTCTCCCAGAGAGAATTCACAGAGAGAGAATACACAGGAGCACCTGGAGAAGGGGTTCAGCCAGATTTCCTGCAGCATGGAGCAGCTCTGCACTGCTGTGGAAGCAAATATTTAGTCAGTGCAGGATGATGGGAAGGGTGGTGTTCTGTTAGTGTTCTGTTGGTGTTCCATTGGTGTTCCCTTGGTTTTCAGTTGTCCCCAGCCCACACAGCCCACAGAACGCAAACAAACCCCTCTGTCCTTTGAAAAGAAGCTGTCACAGGGTCTCTTAGCAGATGGGCCAGCCTTACTTGCAGATGTGGACACTTCTGTTCCATATCCTTCTTCTACAACACAGCTTTGGACTATTAAGTTGTCAAAAAAGAGTGTTTGGGAATGATAACTTAAGGAGGGTGATTTTCCTCACCTCTACTCCCTTACTTATTCTCAGGTTGCTCTTACATTCAGACTCCAGATTCTGACCTTGCTGCCAAAGTAGATATCTGAGGCCAATATGGCAGCTGTCATATAGGCAAAGATCCTGCTGAGATTTGTGAGATAATTCATGTGTCAGAACACAGGCCAACTGATAATTTTATTTATCTTGATGTGCAGATGTCTGGTTGGATAAATTCAGAGTCATTTCAGTCCACTGCCCAGTGGATGGTCTAAATGCTGGTAACTAAGGCAGGAATAGAATCTGTCACAGCTTTTGATGTCCTTAGGACATGACACATTGGAAGTCTGTCCTCACGTTTTCCTTGCACTCCAATAATGAATGTGTAGGGCTGCTTTGTCTGATGGAAACCTCTCTCCCCCTTTCCGGACTGCAGGCAAACATGCCAACATTGCTTTTCCAGAAATGCAGAAACTTTTCCAGCTAGCTCCAGATTGTTTTTTCTTCCTCATGTCTCCCTAGTCCCCTTGAACTTCCCCAGCAGGATTTTTGCAATCCATTTCTAGAAATACTGCATTCGCTCTGACACAAAACAATATCTTCGGCTGTGATAATAAATTAGGTGCAGTGGGAATTGAAGCTTGTTTTTTTGTCCAAGGTGATATAATGGGAGCCATTCATAATGAAGAAAAAAAAGTAATTGTTATGCAGCATTTTTGTATTAAACATGCCTCCCCAAATTATCCAGAGTATAAAAGAGAATGTTTGGAAAGCTTTGTTACAACCCTGCTTGAGCAAAATGCATGTGAATGTGCTCTTATTTGCATAAATAGGATTTCTTAAAATACAAACCATTTGTATTGCACTGAGCTCCCTCAAGCCCTGCTACCTTACAAGACGGATCATAGTTTTATCATTAATCAAAACAAAGCCAAAATCAATAAACATGCATAATCAGGACTCTCTGTTTCCAGTATGCAAATACACTACATATTGATGAAATGTTTCTGAATCTGAAATAGTTTTACTCTCTTTTTTCCCCTCAGAAGTCCCTAAGCCTTTTAATTTTAATATTTTATGCACTGCAATGCAAACAGTGTAAGAATGACTTTGTGTATCAGAGATAACAAGTTAAAAGATAAATGTTGGATGAATCTCCTAATAGTTTTTGCTTGCTCTGCTGACTTTAAAGGCAGTTTATGCTTCCCAAAGGCTGGTAATTACTTGACCTTTAAAGTCCCAAACCTGCCAAAGCTCTGCCATGCTCCTTCCAGCTGGTACCGGAGCACGGGCAGTCGGGGCCTGGGCCCTGTGCCAAGGCTGTTTGTTAATTAGCGAGAATCATTTGTTCCTTGTGTTTAGGGTGATGGAAGGCTTACCTTGCAGGGGAATGGAAATGGTTTCAGGCAGGACAAGTTCGTGTCCTTGGTGTGTGGCTGAGGCAGTGATCAGCACCTGCAGCTCCACGGATTCTCACCCACGTCAGAGCTCAGCTCCCCTCACACACTGCAGATCATGCAGATAATTCCTGATGCATATTTAGTGCTGCCTCCTGTAGTTATCAATTCCTTATCCCACATACATACACTGTGGTACAAGGCACAGTACCATCTGATGCCTCCAAAGGTAAACATTGCACCAAGAGTGTCAGTAATTTCATACATTTCAGAAACATTGTACTGCCACAGTTAAGAACCTCTAACAGTGCGTGGCTGAAATTAATGCTGCAAATTCTTTTACTCTGAATCACAAATTTCTAACAAGTGAGCTGTGATGGGGTGAATCTTACAAGCAACTACACTTACTCAGAAGCTGTGGGTATCCATAGCAGGTAAAAACAGATCTGAGAAATGGGCACATCAACAACCAAAGGATTAAAATAAAACAAAATTCTATGAAGGCCATAGTTAAAGGAAAAGAAGGATGAAAAAGATCGGCATTAGAAAAGCTAGGCTACAATTAAGTTGAAGAAGTTCCTTGTTTGCTAGTCAAATAATAAGCCATGTCAGAGCTCTAGAATTGGCTATTCCAGCATAATTGCATCTCTTGTGTATCTGTGGGACTCTGCTAACCACAGGCACGATCCTCTCATGAGAGTCATCCCCTCCTTGCTGATTTATCAGCCCTGAGAAAAGTTTAAAGGTGTGATGTTTATTTTATATCATCATAAACTAAACGTGGCAGCCATCATAGATTAGGAAGCCCAATTTCAAACTGTGAGAGTCTTTTAGGCTGATTAATTTGCTGTGGTGGGGGGGTTTCACAGTGAGTCTGTCTGTTTGCCAAGTCATGCTTATTTACATTTGCTCGGTGCTTGCTTCCATAACCATGGAGTGAATAAATAAATAAATAAATAAATTTCTATATGCAGAAATAGGTGCTCACCTGGAGAGAAATGGTAGATCCTATGTGTAACTGCACTACTTAGAAGCAGCACCAGCAAAGTCAAGAGTGTCATGGGTTTGTAGCATAAATATAGATAAATATGTAGGGTGAGAGGTGCAGTGAGCTCCTCAAAGTCAGTTACTGCTTGATTTTTGTGTACCATGCATGTGGTTCCTGGGAAACTTTGTACTTTTGCTTTTTTAATTGATTCTTCAGTGATCTGAACTTTTAACAAGAGGATGGGGTTTAATTTTCATGGCAAATACTTACACTAATGTACTTGCCAAAGAGAAGAGTAAAGGTTACTGCAGAAATGGGTTGATGATAGGAGGAACTGATATTCCTCAGCATCTCCCTCACTGGTCAATTTTCCAAACCAGCAAAAAGTGTGAGAATTATTTCTCTTTGTTTCAACCTGTGCTTACACAGCCTGAAACAGAATTTAGCCTCTGCCCTTTTCTTTGCAGATTTTGGTGGTTACAATGCATTGCTGCTGGACTGTCACGGTGTTACAGAGGCTGTGGCTGTGTTGTTACTGCGCTACATCCGTGAGATGTAATGTCAACTTCTCTACCTGTTCTACTTTCTGATTTTAGCTGTAACTTGACATTTTGGCACGTCCAATACTAGTGAGTAATTGATATGACCTGGTGTATCAAAACAAGTTGACATTAAACCTTTTTGTACTCAGTTATTTTCAAAAAGGAGAAAGAAAATCCATCAGCCAAATTAGGAGAAATAAACTGTGAAATCTCTCTGATTTTGGCAAGGATGGTAAAGGAAGATACAGCTGAGGCCGTTTCCTTAATGCTTGTGGAAGGTGTTCAAATAAATAAAACTGGACAGAATGCGAGTAGTGATGTGAGGGATTAATATTTTTAAAGCTCTGGTTTCCTTGGCTCAACCTTTCTGCAGAAGGGTGGAGTGTTTACATTAACCACCAGCATCCATCTCCAGAGGTGCCAGCCTGGCACCTCATCTCGGTTTTGCATTAAAAAGGAGAGAAAAAAACTGAGCTGGTGATCCTTCAGGAACGCTGGAGAGGGTAACAAGATGGTGTAAAGGACAGCATGATCTTCTCCTGCAGTTCTGAGGGCTGTAAGTTTTAATGTCAGTGTGTACTGATCCTCTTTGGGTTATTAATCTCTGGCTCCATGGACTGCCATTTGCATTTAGAGCCTTGCGATGTTTTGTGTTTTCAAAATATTTTTCACATGAGACTTGTGAAGTGCATTGAAGAAAACAAATGGACCTCTCTCCACCCACGGGGTATAATTGACTGCTTGGCACAGATAGGACTGGAACGAAAGAAACCCCCTCGCCTTGATCTCCTTACCCTGCTCTAAACATTTTCATGACCTTTTTTGGAGAAGTCTGGCAAAAGTAGTATCAAACAGGGGACTTTTTTCCCATGTCCTCCTCTGTTTTGTTGCACAGTGTGGTCTGTTTTAAATAAGCTCCACAGTGCAGTCATTTAAGGGAATGAAGATATTTCATAGCACGCTTAGCATTTGCATTTGAATATAGGCCACCCTGCTGTTTGATTAAACTGGAGTTTAAGAAAACTATAAGAATCGAGGTTCATGTGCAGTGCAGTACTTCACACTCGGATTGCAAAGGTTGTTGAAGGAAAAAAAAATTATAATATCCTTGGAAGTACATGACTAATGAGAATATATATAGCACTTCTGAGACAGCTCAAATATATAATTATTGTGAGGATTTCACAGACACATAAATATAATGATCTTCAGCTAAGTAAATTGCTACCTACCAATGAAATAAATATGGTCCCTTCAGAATTTGAAATAATTCAGTGCTGTAGGTGGTAGGAAATGATTCACCTTAGCTGTTATCTCTGGAACAGTAATATAGAAATATATCTGCCAGTACTGTTACATTTACATTGTTCTTCATATCCTGTGGAGTTTGTCAGAAGATCTGCAGTCCCTGCTGGTTTTCACCCCCTTATTTTGATAAGGCTCCTCACAGCATGGCTCAGCCATGGGTTGGAGCAGCTAATATTGTTTACCACAGTAGGCATCCCAGCCATAATATTTTTCCAAGAAACACTGATGTGTTTAAAGGTCAGGTTGATAGTGATTTGACTGCTAAACATGAATTCATTTTTCTGGGAGTAAAGGGGTGTACATGCCTTGGGATAAAGGTTAAACTGTTGTTTATGCACTCGATAGGTGGAAAACACAAGGCTTTAATACACAAATCATAATAGCCTGGTTGGTCAGTCAGGGAGATGTGGTGCTTTACATGGAAATGGAAGCTTGGAATCCACAGGCTTTTCTGACTGTTGCTGTAGAAAAAACTCACTGATAACTTCGAGGCTTGCCTAGAATTTGTAACGAGTTTAAACTCCTTTCTGGGCACAGCAGGTCAGAATTCATCCAGGTCTTTTGGCAGCACTGATAAAATTGAATTTTGCTACCCCTGATGAGGTGCCAGGGACTGGATCCTTGCCTACAGCAAGGGGAGTGAAAGGAAGGTAGGTGGGAGAGATGGACAGTCCTACACATTTGGATTTGCTGGGTTTGCCATTTTTGGTGGAGTGGGAGTGGTGTGGTGGTGTCTGCTTTGCCAGAAGCAGCTCTTCTTCTCCTCTTTAGCTGCTCCCTGTCCTTCAGGTGCCTCTTCCCACGGCAGTGAAATTGTGGCTGGGAGGGCTGGCTTAGCCTCAGACATGTCTAGCAGGCAGCTGAAGTAAACATCTGCATTTTAAGGAAGGTGTGATGGGTTCTGAGAGCTTTGCCTGGGCTGGCTGGGCTCTGCAGGGAGGCAAACCTCAGCCAGGACGTGCTGAGCTCCTGTTCCTAGAGGTGACCTCAGCTGGAAGCTGAGCACTCATGGCTGAGCCGAGCTCTGCCTGCAGAGCCCTCTGCACTCCTGCTGTGGTGTCTCCAGGCCAGCTGAGATCCCATTGCTGAGAGGAACTCAAAGACCAAGGGTATCTGAGCATCCTTTTCTGCCTTCTGTCTGCCAGGTACTTGTTCTTACAGAAATACCATTCCTTCCAGTCTCTAAAAAAATTAAATTATGCAGCTCCCAAGAGAGATTTTAACTAAACCCCACACTCAGTTTTGTAGGAAATGGTTTTGCTTCCACCAAAGTGTGTTCTTTGCCAGTACCCTCCTTACTTTCCTGCACTGTGTCCACATCAGTCACCCCCTCCTTTCCCATTCCTCTCCTTTTCCCTTTTTCCAGCCTCTCAGAGCTTGAGTCACCTCACTTACCCATCCTGTAAATACCTTTCCTCCCAGCTTCATCCTTTCTTTCTGTGTTAAGGAAATCTTTCTTGTCAGGTAACAAAGAGGTGGCTGCAGCCATGGTGGATCACATTATATATTTCCTTAACTACCTTTTGGTATTTTGAGGTAGGGCTTTTGGAGCCCTCAAAGCCCATCCAGGGCTGTTCCTGTTGAATTATCTTATGAATGTGTTCTAGATTCACTGTCATATTTATTTCTACAGATTTTGTCTCTGCTAAGACTCCAGTCCTGGCACGGCAGCTGAGGTCACTCCTTTGATGTGGTTTTCAGTGGGATGTTCTGACACCTTGACCATCTTGGCATTTGCTTTGAGAACAGATGGAGGAAACAGTCCATAATACCCCTGTTGGCCTAAAAGCAGAGACTCCAATAGTGCCATGAGCAGCTGGCTGACATCAATAGCACAGGATGTGTGTTTGATTAGCTTTGCTCTCACAAGAAAGACCCACTGTATTGTTTTGAAGAATGTGTTCAGTTGTTTTAGCAAACTTAAAAATCCCCCATTGCTCCAGAAATAGAGCATTCAAGTGAAATGACTCCCATGGCAGGGATAAAAAGCCTTGCAAAATGTTTAGTCTACAGATCACCCTTAATCCCGAAGCTGTATCAGTTCAGAAAAACTTCTGAATTTCTTTTTTTCCCCCCCATCTCCTGAAGACAGATAAATCTAGAAACCCTGCAGGAGGATTTCTGTCTTAGCAAACAGTGCTTGGCTGCATTTTGGGTTGGTATTTTAGCTCAACATTACAAATACTTGTGTCAAAGATCTTGGCTGGAATCCTGGAATTATTTCAGATGCGATGGTGTGATAATAAGAAAAAAATCCTCGCTAGGCTTTCATGCCTGCCTCTTATTTCTGCCAGGTTGCCATTGCTCTCTTACTGAAGAGGAGAAGCTGTAAAAATTCCATTGTATTCCTGAGGTTTCTTGCAGAAATATGGTTTCTGTGGATGTTGTGTAAGAAAACTGTTTTGCTGTTTTTTCCAAGGAATACCTGGCATAGAATAAAAAAGGTTGGTTTGAAGGAAATCCAGCACTGGACTGGAAAGGAGAATTCTTCTTTCTTATCTGTTTTTCTTCTTCCACCCCCATTCCTCACACTCAGGACTCCCATGCCTTGTTTTCCAACCTTATTATGAGTCATTCCTCTGCATTGATAACTTCTAATTGCTTTTGTGGAGAGCCATCTCTTTGACTTGCTGATATATGGTGCTTTATCCCTTAAATGTTGAGCAGGAGTCACTTGTGAGAAAAGTCCATATTCCTTTAATATTTTAATAAGTATTTAAAAATCCTGCAAAGAATAGGTATTGTATTTATTATCTATACTTGCTTGTGCAAGGAATTCAAGTGGGTGTTTACATGTGGCTGATTTTCAGAAATAGAATACTACAGATTTTTCTAGAAATCAGAAAATTGAATTAGAACTCCCAGTATTTTTGCAAGAATAGCACAAACCAAACCTGTAACTACAAGATGTTGCCTGAGCAAGTTTAAGACCTATTTAAATATAAAAGGAAAACAAACATCTCAAAATTTAAAAAAATAAAAAAAAGGAAGAAAATAAAGGGTTCTTGTTAATAGTAAAAGGCAAGGGTTGTAGACACCTTCAGATTAGAAAAGGCAATTAATATTTATTTCATATCAAAGTAGATTGCTAATTAGGGCTGTGCTCTTCCCATCCCCCAGGGAAATAATCAGGCGAGCGAATCTCATCTGGAAAGTTCATGTATGGCAATGAGGAGCTCATCAAAACCCAGCTCAAACCTGGCCGACCTGATGAAATGCTCAGGCTGCCTCACAGACTTTGCTCTCTAATGGGGTCTAAAAGACCTGGTATTAGTGAATTTATTTTCCTGGTGTTCTAAAAGGCCATGATTATATATAGCTCAGTCACTTGTCAGTCTCCTTTCATTAACATGCCTAAAGAATCTTAATTGCTCAATCAGCATCACAGATTTTTGGGCTGCTGGTACAGTTTAAGGGGTTATCCAAGCCAAACAGAGAAAATGGAAATCCTGCCCAAATGGATCCAACAGAAAGAGAAAACCATTACAGGAAAAAGTCAAGCAAGACTAAGAAGGGAATTTGAAGAGCAAACAACTGAAGATGGAAAGATAAACAAGAAATTATTTCAAATATACCCAAATCAAGAGTGGCAGGGAATAAGAAACAAAGGCAGGGCTGGGTACTGGAGTGTCAAAAAATGACAGAGCTGAAATAAACCAAAAAATTGGAAAGCAACAGATAAGCTAAACTAGATGGAATTCTTCAAACTATTAAATAACACTTCATTTTTGACAAAATCTTCTCTGTATCCAATGGAAAATTTCAGCTCTGTCAGCCTTCCCAGCAGCATCATCAAGGTCCTCTCTGTTCAAAATTGAATGGTTGGCGTTTGGATGAAGAGTTCATATTTCTGTCTTAATAAAAAAAAAAAAAAATTAAAGAAGTTTGTGAGGAAAATTCCTGTTTCCAACTAGATTTAATCTTTACTGTGCTGTAAGGCTTTCTTTGAAAATTATAGCTAATATGAAAATCATGCCTTTCTGTTGTAGTGGAATTTTTTTGTTATGGTTCACTAGTTCAGGTAATAAATTTGGATTTTCAAATGTCTGCTGTAAGCTGGTAGTACTAGTAAATTGTCAGGAGAGAGCTAATTTTTATTCAGTTTTGTAATTGCTTTTTAACCTGAAAAAAAAAAAACCTCAAAATATCAGAACAGTCAACTTCTAATGTGACAAACAATTCCAGAAATGTATCCCAATGATTATTATTACATCTAATTCAATCTTGTAACAGTGAGGATACAGCATGAACCAAAAGATGTTCAAATTTACAGAGGAAGCTAATGCTGAAGAGGGGTGGATGAAATGAGGAAACCAGTATATGCTGGTGTTTGGACATCATGAAAGAAATGAAATTAGGTGTTAGAGTTGCATCAAAGCATATTTGAGAGAATCATTATAACTCCCCACATGGATAAAACATAGATACTTTCTAAATTCTTTCCAGACCCTCAGGAAAAAAATCCAGAAGTTCCTGTAAGAAGATAATGGATAACCTATCAGATAGATAACTTTCAGGAGTTAAATATAAGAGTATTTTCAGAAATGCATAGAAAAGAACTACTTTACTGCCTTGTGTTGATTCTGTGCAGAGCAGCACCTGAATTGCTTTCCTTGAGTCTGATCAAGCTGTATTAGAAAGGGTTTAGTAGGAATGGAAGAGCTACCACAGATTATTACAGCAATTGGGAAACACTTCCCCAAAGAATTTAAACAATGAATAATAAACTCAAGCAAAAAGCCTTCAAGATAGTTCAAGTAAAACGTGGTAAATTTAGTAAAAGATCTGTGCAATTTCATTATGTTTTCCTGTCTGAATGTGCATTTAAACTTCTTCAATTTTTTTCTTTGATGTTTTTGTAGATTGTGATGTGCTTTGAGGTATTTGTGTGAGAAAAGGTGAACAGCCAGAATTTTTCTGTCCCTTCTTTAAATGTCCTGTTTGCCATTTCAGATTTAACTGAAAGGTAGAGCTTGTCTCTTGGAAGCTTAATGTTATTAAATCAGCAGCAAGATGTGTCACATGGTTTGCCATTATTCCTAAAAAAATAATTAGCCAGTGTAGTGGAGTCAACCCTAGTGGAGTACAGGTATATCTGTTTTATAACCTTGAAGACATGAGCCTTAATTACACCCTGGCAGAGTCACTTTAACACTCAAGTCTATTTTGCTGGATGTTGACATTACTAAATTATCTCATGTTCAAAATGCAAAGTAGCTGATTTTTTCCTAAATGCATTTCTTGGCAACTAAGAGATAAATTGGTCTGGTTCCATTTTTAAGAAGGGCTTTGTCCTTTAATGGTCCTTAAATTAATCCTGGTAATTCCACCTGAGAGGATGGCTCTTACAGAAAGCACAGAACAAAATTGTGCATTGTATTGCCTGCATGCATTTACAAATATTCTGTAGTCTGTTCACACTGAAAAGAGATTTCTACAGTTATTTAAGAAGTGAGATATAAATAGATGAATGTTATTAAAAATCAGCCTTCCTGCCTTTGAATTTAATGGCAGAGCTTCAGATGAAGTGAAGGACAGTTTGTCCTAGAAGATTGCAAGTTCATTTTCAACAGAACTAAGGCACTTAAATTAGGAGATGGGCGCATGTTTATAGGTACATAGCATAAGAATTTTAAATACATCTCCTACATTCCTTAGTTCATCTAAATTACTCAACTAATCTTTTGGATTAGTAATTGTTTTATTTAGTGAAGCTGTAAGGATCAGTGTCTGGGAATCTGCATCCCATTGTCTTTGCTCCTTCACAATAAGACATTATTTAGGCACAGAATTTCAGTGTTAGTTCTGAGATTTTTTTAAAAAGGGTCTTTAGGGGGGACCAGAGCAGAACCCAAGCCTGTCACACATTTCCAAGGTCTCTCCAGAGTTTTGTTTTAAATCTGTGATCTCGTAGTGCTTTACAAGTACTGCTTTGGAGAAAATTGCGTTCTGTGTTTACCAGAAGGGAAACCACAACACAAGAATGGGGCTGGGTGCTCCCACATCATCCACTCCAACCACACTTTCTCCTTTCCTCCCCTGGACACACGGATCCAGCTGGACAGACCCAGAGCCCTCAGCCACTCCTCTCAAGGCTCTTCTCCATCCTCATTGCCCTCCTCTGAACACTCTCTAATAATTCATTTTTATTTTTATTTTTATTTTTATTTTTATTTTTATTTTTATTTTTATGTTTATTTTTATTTTTATGTTTATTTTTATGTTTATTTTTATGTTTATTTTTATTTTTATTTTTATTTTTATTTTTATTTTTATTTTTATATATGCCCGAACTGCCACCAGGACTGGAGGTGAGGCCACCCCAGTGCAGAGATCTTTGTCCCTGTGGCTCCTGCTTGTGGCTGTGCTCGGTGTCCTGCTCTTGAAACCAAGTTGGCAGCGCTTCTCTTTCCCGTCCGGAATCCCTGGAAGAGCGCTCGCTGTGCACGGAGCCAGGGGCTCTCCGGTAGATGGTGCTGCTGTAAACCTTTGTAAACCACACACACCTCAGCCCTCAGGCCATGCAGGGAGGGCAGCTTGTGCCTGTACACGTAGACTTTGGGCATGGATGTTCATCACAAATGTCCCAAAGAGGCTTTTCCGGCTGAAAAGACGGCAGAAAAAAATATATCCCTTTACTTAGCATAGCATAATGTGTTTTTAACACCCTAATTATAGCTACATGTGCCAATTCATAAATAAAACAATGCAAAAAGTTATTCAGCCATGTACCAGCTCCATTATTTAAGACCAGGGTGACATCAGTCTTGGTACCTTCAAAGGAAGAATTTTTTACTGACTAAAAAAACAAAAAACAGAATCAGTATAAACTATCAATAAACATGTAACAGTGTATCAGAAAAAATACAGGAGTCTGCCTGCTCTCTTTGGCTTGGTTCTGGTGTTGGAAAATTGGTATTTTGTGGTGTACAGAAAAAGTAAGTAGAGGACTTGAAGGGTCTGTACTTAAGATCCTTTTCTGTAAAAATAATTACAGTTCTGGATTCTAGGCTAAGGACAAACAGTAAGGGTTAGTTCAAACCCTCTTCCAAATGCCTTTTCTCTGAAAATTCAAATAGCAAATTTCCATCTTGGCCAGATGAGTAATGAGGAAGGAAAGAGATTTTAAAAGAGTTAAACTTTCAATTCCTTTCTGAACCTTTCTCTGAAAATCTAGGCCAGGCACTGGAGGTGTTAACGCTGTCTTTAATCAGCAGGATGCTGTTCCTTCAAGAGGCCTCGGAGAATTTGGATTTGAAACAGGGAAGTATTTATCAGTTCAAAGATTAGTAGCAGATTAAAGTTGCCTGCATCAGACTTCTGCAGTTACTGCAGATAAAGTTAGCATGATACTCTGCTTTAAATGGATACAGCCAAAGTCTCACTGTTCCTCACTATGAACAAACCTGTCAGGAACAGAGCTGGACTTTCCCTCTCTCCTGCCATGCCCATTGCAATGAGGGTGATTCAGTGAAAAGCAAAAGCCACAACATTATTCTCACCTGTGTCTTCCTGATTTGAAGTTCACATTGGTTCCTTTGGGAATGAGAGACTTTGTATGAAATGACACCAAGACCTGAGGGCAGAGACCTGCCCACCTGGAATAACACACAGGAATAGGCAGAGTGGATGCTCCAGAGAGAGACTTTGTGTGTGTGTGTGTGTGTGTGCGTGTGTGTATGTGTGTGTGTCTTCCTGCCTACCTTTGATGGATCAAGACAATATGATAAAGTAGTTAAGAATGTATTTTGCAACTGAATTAAGTTTGAGATGCTGCCAAAAAGAGGGTCCAGGATTTCTCCTGGTTCTCAGACTCATTCTGGGGTGTCCCAGCACTGGCTGTGGTGCTTGAGGAATTTCGGAGTCACTCAGATCAGCAAGATGGTGCTGCTGAAAGCACACTCATTGGCGAAGGGAAGCTTTAGTTTAGTTTAGATTGTTACATGGACCACTAAAGCTGAATCTGAAGAAGTGCAGGAGAACCACTCAGGGTGGAGAGGTCAGGATTGCCCCTCCAAGAGTTTACATAGTCTTAAGTACACCTCAGCTGGCTGCCACACTGTACCATAAATATTAAGTAAGATTTGCTGCCTAACTCAAAAATGGAGTTTCCAAAAATGTTAACTTCCTGGCTATGTAGACCTGAAGATGTCCAAGTCTTAAGTGCTTCTGTTCCTCACCTGTGTTTGCCAACTGCTGAGAATCCTCCTGGGTCTGAGTATCAGTTTTGACAAGACAAGTGAAAAGCTCCAGGCAGAACTCTGAGCTGATCCCCAAACCAGTCAGAGCTGTATCTGGGGAGGGGTGGAAGGACAGTAGAAGGAGGGAAGTGAGCTGAACACTAAAATGCCTTTTGAATAGCTGTGATCAGACAGCTATTGTACTTACACAAGGAAATGTAATGTGTTGCATAAGCAGATGTATGTTCCATCTCCTCCTTCGAATAATGAAATTCAAATCTCATCTGTCAGGTGAATTGAGTTCTAGATGGATGGGGCAGGCAGGAGCCTTATTAGTTTCTCCTGTTGGTCCAGTGAACAGCAGTAGGAGCAGGAATCAACAACCAATACATGGAGTACTCACTTTGAAAGGGAAAGCTGAGTGGGTTCTGTCCTGGGTCCAGTGACTGCTTTGGCAAACAGGAGGGATGCTCTAAAGCAAGTCTGAAACCTATTATATATTGACTTGCAGCATCTCTGGGAAGTTACCGAATCATATTAATCCTAAAATCAGGCCTTGATGTAATTTATTGAGGGACCAACTTCGCATTTATGTGCTTGTCAAACTATGTGCAATGTAGAGCTCAGTTTTTTTATGATCCTCAGTGGTGGTATCGTCTGACTAAGAATGTGGTGAGCCCCTGGACAAAATGACTGCTGCAGGTGAAATCTCTGCTGCTGTGTGGGAGTGTTTATGCTACAGATGAGTTCCCCACCTACCAGGACAGTGGACCTCTGGAAATCTCAAGTTTCAGGCAGTCCATGTGAGAAGAGCATGCAGATGGTTTTGGTTGATCCTGCTGAAAGATTATTTGATTAATTCTGAACCATGCCTTTTTTAAGACCAAATGTGCTTTGGAAGCATTGCCTTAGAGACTGAGGTTAGAGGGTGATTGGGTTTATTTATGTGAGGTAAAGACAGAGGAGATTTTGGAAGGAATGACAGTATGTGCACAATGACATTGGTGTTAGTAAAAGCAGACTGCATCTACTTTTGGAAGATAACAAAAAATGGGACTTTTCTCCCATAATCGTGATTAAATAACTGCCCTGTGGCTGCTTTTTTGGTGTCAAAATTAACTAAATATATTTTGCATTGCTTTTATTGCAACTGGCAAGTGAGCAAGTCAGTAATAGTAGCAGAGCCGTTGTGTAATCAAGGCTAATCCTTACTCATGGTAAGAATCAGAGCCAAAAGCCTATAATCCTACTTTAGGCCACATTCCTCTGTAGTTTTCCTCTTAATATCTCTTGCTTTTTGCTCCTTGAAAACTGTTTTCTGTATTTTTATGTTAGATTCTTGACTTAAATTTTGTATTATTTCTTTGGAGGTTTTTCTTTTCATGGGGAATGTGTTCATTGATTTTGCCTCGGTGCTCTCTTCACTGCTCTGCAACCTGCCTTGATGTCTCCAAAGTCACAGCATTGCTGCATTGCTCACATTCCAGATTTTTTGATTACTGCTTTATTTATGAGGCTTTCAGATTTTATGTAATAAAAAATAGGAAATAAACTCTCTGTGGCTGTGGAGAAAGGTTTACCATAAAAGCCTGTAACAGAGAGAAAAAAAAAGACCTTAAAATTTGGTTCTCTGTTTTTGAAGACCTGACTCAAAAATTTTGAATAATTCCAGCTGAACGTCTTCATGTTTGTTTTACACCGGATTGTGGGTAAGAGGGACGTGGTGCACATGCACATGTAGGCTTCCCTGCCACTGTTGAACAAGTTCACTGGAGTCCTGTGCTCTAAACTGGTTCTGATTAACAGTTGCTGGAGATTAATTATAACTCTAGTACCTGTGTATGCCAATTTCCTGATGTAGTGGGTTTATTGTAATTAATAACTGCCAGCTGTTCTGTGCCTTCTTGCACGGAGTTATTTTGTAATAACTCTGTTAATAATATCCCAAACTGCAGGAAACTCCCAGGGTATTCCCCAGCTCTGTGCCTGGCTCTGTGGGAAAATTCTGTTCTGAGATCTGTGGGTGATCATCTTACAACCTGGAGCATGGGAGTGAATACTCCTTTTATCTGGGTTTGAATGGGCCCGAGCTCTATCAAAGGTGGGGAGTCCCCCGCCCTCCCCTGCCTGTGTGCCTGACCTGTGGCAGGAGGGCTCTCCTCAAAGGCAGGCTGCCTCTTTGGGAAACAGGATCCCAGGAAACCGTGGAGAGCAGCCAGCCCAAGCGGGTCCCATCGCACTCTGCTGGGAGTGGATACCTGCCCTGGCAGAGATGGGCATTCCAAAGGGGAGGATTAGCCAGGAAAAGCATTTCTAAACTAAAGTTGAACTTTTTCCACACAATTTTTTTCTTCTTCCTTTCTCTGTCTGTGCATCACTGAGTGATCCAGGTAACAGGAGAAACCCAGTCCCAAAGTGGCAGCACATTAGCAGCAGCAGGGTCACACAGCAGCCGAGGCAGGAGGTGACTTTTGAGCCTCGGTGCATCCGATCCCATTCAGCCATCAGATCCCTTCTCCCGTGCCCCCAGAGCAGCCCCCGGAGATGAGGGGGCTCTTCCAGCTCCTTCCAGCTGGGAGGGAGATCCCTGGAGAGGACCTTTTGTGCAGGGGTCACAGTTCCTGCCTCTGGAGGCATTTGCTGTTGTCATTGTTCCATTTGGGCTTGGTGTACCTTGTTCTGTGGGAAGGACCCGAGTGCCACTCAGGTTACCCCATCGCTCTGGAAGTTCCCAGGTGAGCTTTGAGCAAGAACTGATGCATCATGCCTCCCAAAAATCGATTTATTGTTTTCCTCTCCTGCCTTTCTTCCTATTCCATTACCCCCCTAAACTACTTAGAATTGCTCATTTTCAGGTATTTTTCCTCTTTGAAATTTCATATAATTCTTGCAAATATAATCCTGGGAATTGAAGGACAGTAAAAGGAATCCCAAATCCCTTTCTAGCCAAAGAAAAGCCAGCACAGGAAACAAAGCTGTGTTTAGATTTTTTTTTTCTGTCTAAAATAAAAATATGGTTTAAACTGAGGAGAGATTGCAATGTTATCAGTTATGAATTGAATGAGGAATTTTGTAGCTGGACATGTATTGGTCATTAATTCAATCAGAAAACAAGACTTATGACCAGTCTGCAATGTACTCATCTTGGTTTAAACTGTATTGAAATGATGTAATTTTGTATTAAATTTAAGTAATGCTGGTGGAACCAAGATCAATATCTGTTTCAAGTTTGTTGTTTTTCTTGCAGTTGTTTTAGGTGGAAATGAAGAGTAGAAAATAATTTATTTATGAAGTTTTGTGCCTGTTAGAGCTTCAGGCACTAAACTCCCTACTGGATACAGTGCCATACTCATTCCTTCACCTGCAACAATCAACACTTCATTATCACTTTATAATCTGGAAACTTAATTACTACCATTAATTACTACCACTGTGCAACAATTTCCCACCAATACATGTACTAAACTCCATGCTCAATGTAGAAACTAGGTAGACATTTTCCATGGAGTCTCAGACAGTTAATTGGGATTTGTCTGGTCATTAGAAGTGTCCTGGAATGCTGTGTTGTGCTATCTGTCACCTCTTCTGTTTCCAAATAAGCTGTGGTAGTGAAGTGTGAAACCAAAACCACTTGATCCTCTGCATCTCGAAGTCACAGGGAATTAAAATGAAAAGCTTTATTGTCTAGCAAAGAATTCGTACTGCTTGTCATCAGCAGCAATGGATTTCTTCCTTGCTGATGGAGTTTGGAAATCTCTGCCAGTGCACAGCCATGAATGAAGAGTTTTTACACAGACAAGTTCTTTTTTCCTTTCTTTTTAATTGGTAGGAGCTTTGTCTGTTTTTAAATGCAAGACTTGAAGCTTTGTTTAAAATCATCTTAAATCTAGAGGGGTTTTACAGGACAAGAGGTAGGTAAGGTATTGAAATTGCTCTTACAGACAGGTTGTGGTGTCTCCATCTGAGGAAGTGGGTTGGCCTCACCCAACCCACTTCCCAAGGTCATTGGGTATCATGATCCTGTTTGTGCCTTGGGGTGAACCACATGACCTCAAAAAGTCCCTCAAAATTCTATTACTTTGTGATTAAGCAGGAACTTTCCAAAGTTTTCTCTCATATTTATCTTGTGTAAACTCAGGCTCATACCACTCTGATGAGATTTATTCCAGGAAGTTTCAGAAGCAGATTAGGAAGCCCTGGAAGAATCCAATAGCAGTTGTCTCTTCTGACACCACATTTGTTTTTTGACTCCACAGTCCTAAGAGGCAATGAAAAAAAAATAATGGAAGACACAGAACTATAAATAGACATCAGAGGAAAGACTCAGTGGATGAGTGTAATGAATGGCAAAAGGTGGTTCACAGGGAGGAAATGTCAGCATATATTACACAGAGGGGACAAATAAAATCAATCCATTTATTTTGCTGAACTTCCTTCATGGCAAACATGCAAGCTGAAGGATCAAAAGGAGTTAGGATGCACTTAATTTCTAGTGGTATCTGCTAATACAGATTGAATTGGTGAATATTAGAGTGAGTCTCCACTAGTCCAGCTCATTGTTTGTCCTTTCCCATATGTACATTTTCTAAAGTGTAGCAATTCACTCTTGTGATCCTGAGCAATCCCTTTCTTCTGAATTTTTAAATACTAGCCAGGGTTACACAGAATCCATCTTTTGTGCAAGGGGAGGTGCTTTGGAGAGCAATAAACATCCTCTTCCTGCTGTCAGGGCCCTGTGATCTGTCTTTGCCTTGTAGCTGCCATGCTCTTGTGGGGCTGGAGATGGGAATTGGTATTTGCCAACTCCCAGGGAAGCACCAGGACCCAATGGAAAACGAGAGCTCCATGGAGGCTCTGCAGCATTTTGTACACTTTTGATGGTGCAGGAGGGTGTTTTTTTTTTTCTCTTCCAGCTTTCAAGAAGTACCTGAAGAGTAATTTTGTGTTTGAACTAAGTAGATATTTTAAGCTGGATAAACCACTTTATCTGTCAATGTTTGTGCCTCCTGTCCAACCTTGCCCTCCAATGGTCTTGCAATTTCCTGTTAACTATCACACGTTTGCGGCAGGTAGAGGGTCCATCCCCTACATCCACCAAATCTTTTCCTAGATTTAAGGCAGAAAGGGTCATTCAATCTAGTTTACTCCCGCAGGTAACATCTACTCCAAGATTTCACCTGGCTATCTTATTTTTGAGTGCAATCCTTTTTCATTGAGCAGGAAAAATCTGAGTTTCATTTATTAAAAGAGTCTTTGTTCTCATGTAGGAGGAGAATGCAGTCAGAGATAATCTTTATCTCCCAGTCTCCTGATAATACAGGAAAGCAGCTATCTTGAGAGCTGGCTTTCAAGTAGAATGGAAAAACCAGGATTTTTCCCCTCATGAAATTTCATTTTTAATTTTAATTGACAAACAGGAGCAGAAAAATAATTGGCAGGGTCCCTGCATTTGAGATTACTGCAAATAAACTTTAAATAAAGTACAGATGGCTGTTTTATTTACAAAATGCTCAAAATGCCTCAATTGACAAATATATTTAGCTGGAGTGTATGATGAAGTGATAAGCAAGTCAACAAAGCAAACCAAAAATAAGAAATTATTCTCTTTTTGAAGATGCCCACAAATGGCAAGTGTTGATAGAGAAGCACAGTCATCAGAACCAGGGGATTAATCTGCACATAATGAGGACTGGGCTCAAGCAGGAGAAGTTTCAGTAACAACAATGGGAGCATTGTTGGGGGAAAAAACTGCAGCAAACCCATCTGCTGGAGCCATGTGAGTGAGTCCTACGCAGAAAGGCACAGGAGAGCTGAGCATCCTGGGGAAAATCTGGTGCTCAGCTGAGAGGAGATCTGAGCTGGAGACTGCCTGGACCTGCCTTTGGAACACCTTTCTAATGGGGACAGCAGCATACTGCAAAGAAATTTGAAATAAAAAGTTCCCATTTGCCCAGTTGATGGAATGACCTTTCCAGAGACTTACAAATTTTCAGCCTCTGAGTCCTGGGTTTGAAATACGAATTTAAAAGGGAGGGGGGTCGGCAGGAGGGGGAAGAGGTAGAAGGGTAGTGTGTCATTTCTTTTGGTATTTTGTTTCCAGCTCTATCCTTTGATCTCTGCAGCAGTGTAGTTCAGACAATCTGTAGAAATATTGCTAAACCAAGTTACTTTGTTACATTTTACTTCAGCCATTTGTCAGCATATGCCATAAAAAATTTAGTTTTCTCTCTTGATCTTTATCAGAGATTGCTGTTTCTCTTTGATGTCCCCCTCCTTATTTGACATTTGGATCTGGTTTCCCATTTAATTATCTAACTGTCTATTGCTATTTTAGTTTAAAAGTTCACTGCAATATTTTACTCCTCCTGCTTCTCAGTCCATTCCTCTGTGTTCCAGCTGAGACACAAGAAAATGATGAAGGTATTCATTGTCTTAGTGGGATTTGTGCCCAAGTCCCCCTGTGGACTGAGGGGAGCACAAGCTGTGGTCAGTGAGTGTGGGCAGCAAATACGATGCTGGGTCATGCTGGATCTCCTAAATCAAAATATCTAGAGGCCATTCTTTGATTAAATGGTAAATATAGTCTGTTTATTGGAGGTTCGAAAGTCTGAAATGTAAACACCCACACAATCAAAATAGCTGTAAAATGTCATTTAATACTGTCCCAGTTCCTACAAACCATGTTATGAAAACATCATCCTCTCTGCTTAGCTGTGTCAGAAAACAGAAGGAATTCCTCATCTTTTGTAGCCCAGAGAAGAAAATTTGCTCTCAAGAGAGACAAGCTGTAGCACATAGGACATTTTACCTCTTTAGTCCAGAAAGTTTCTCATGATGGCTGGAAGCTCTTCAGGACAGCTGGTTCTTGGGGTGTTTCACAAGCCATAGGCCCCTGGACAAAGTGGGGATGACCAGGGAATGACCAGGGCCTGGTCTAGGTGCTTTATTGCTGCAGAGTGTGGCCATGTCATTGTGATGCAGGAAGGACTCTGTTGTCTGGCACAGCTGGAGAAGTGGGAACCAGTGGAGTAACTGTGTCACATCACTGATGGGATGAAATCCTGGTGAACTCCTCTAGGAACAGAGAGATTTCAGCTTCATCCAAAACACAACAAGCTGGAGGAGGAGAAGTCTGGGCACTATTTCTTACTCTGGAGTTCAGGGCAGGTTAGAAGGACTTCCCTATGGGTGCTCTGAGACAAAGGGTTGAAATATTTCCATTGGTTGTTTTTAAGAGCAGAACTGGAGCCGTGCACAGCCACGGGTGAGTCCTGGCATATGGCTGAGGGGCTTTAGTGGAGGGTGTGCAGCTCCATCTGGCAGGCCCAAGGGAGCAGATCCACTGGAAGCCACAGCAGACTGAGCATATTGTGCTTCTGGCTGGGTGACCTCCTCCCTCAGCCCAAATTTGGCAGCCAGACTAAAACTGTAGAGGAAAAGACAATATTTGATCAAGCCATTCTTTTTTTTCTTTTCATCTTTTTGTTTTACTTCCACTTTTCAGATGAAATCTTTGAAAGCAAAGAGGAAACCAGAGAAGTGGTTGGTGATCCCAGCCTGCCTACATTCAAGAGCTGGATGCTTGTCTAGCATGAAAGCATGAAGAAGACCTAGGTTCAACCCCCTCTTCTGCCTTGGAAGTCTGGAATTTGCATTCCCCAACACTAAGAAAAATAACCCACCTGCTGAGATATTTAGTGATGTATTTGGATATATGGAGACATTTCCATGTATTTGTCATGCACATTTTATGTGAAGCCAGTTCCTCTTTGTGGGTAGCACTCAAATATTGCTGAAGCAGAAGAGGAGGGCTGTGAGATACCTGGTATAACATTTCCAGCCAAAAATACGGAGTAATTTGCTTCATTTTCTGCTCTTTGCACTGCAGTAGCTATTTTTGCCTGTCAGATAAGGCACTTCCCAAAGGATGGTGCTTGGAAATACACTCCTTTGAAGACAGACAGAAAATATTCTTTCACCTCTGCATTCCCTGGATATGGCCAAGGTCTGAAACCGCCATGTACCATGTTTAAAGACTGTTGTGAGTAAATTTGCTGCCTGCATGGAGATGAGGCTCTGAATTTGTCTACCTTGTCCTGATTCACCTTATCTCCCAGTGGGAACTGGGATTTACCAGTGAAACAAATAAAATGCTTGAAACCCAGACTAGATTTTTGGCAACAAAAGTAAAGTAGTTAAAGTAAAAAGTAAGTAAAATAAGGAATTGTATGGTCCTGCTTGGTAATTGAGAGAAAGCTGTTCCCAAATCTTACCCCTGTGTTTTTTGTGGATATTTCAGATGAGTTTATCTTCTTG
Organism: Pseudopodoces humilis; assembly: GCF_049639895.1. Classification (NCBI taxonomy): domain Eukaryota; kingdom Metazoa; phylum Chordata; class Aves; order Passeriformes; family Paridae; genus Pseudopodoces; species Pseudopodoces humilis. The sequence continues at coordinate 33,352,548 of NC_142208.1, read as the reverse complement.
GATAGTACAAGGAGTTTGATCCCAAACCACTGGATTTGAAGGAAAGTCCTCCTGTCTTCCCATGATGTTTTATTCTAGCTGAAGTAATTCAAGATTTCTTGGGTGGTTTCCAGCTTATTCCTCAGTTCAGTGTCCAGGGGCTGGGGAACAGAGTTGCCTGTTAAATAGGAAGAGGTCAGGATTTTATGAAGCGTTCTTCTAAATACAGGAAGGAGTTTTTATACTGGGAGAGGTGATTTGCCGAAATATTTTTTGGTTTTGGTAATGTCTTCTTTTTCTTGGTGTAATTCTGTTCATGTCAACTTTTAGCACATATAAAACCCCTCATCTCTCCTGGGCAGTGATTGTGATAGACCAAGGACTTTGGAAAACTCAGCCAGGTCCCTGGCTCTGCCTTTGGTGTTTCCCTCAGCTCCAGCAGCCAACACAGAAGAAATTAAATCATAGAATCACGCAATGGTTTGGGTGGGAAGGAACCTTAAAACTCATCTCATTCCACTCCTGCCATGACAGGGACAACTTCCACTATCCCAGGTTGCTTCCAAGCCCCAATGTCCAACCTGGCCTTGGACATTTCCAGAGATCCAGGGGCAGCCACAGCTGCTCTGAGCACCTGTGCCAGGGCCTGCCCACCCTGCCAGGGAACAATTCCTGTCCAGTATCCCATCTAACCGTACTCCCTTTGAGACACATCAGCTTCAGGGTTGTATTTACTTCCCTTGTGTGTCTGCATGGAGAAGGGAGTTTTTGTTTGATTTGTAGCCATGCATTGATTTAAAAAGACTGCTAATATGTTTCTAAGTTTCCTTTCAAAGTTCTACAGGGTAAAAAAGAGAGCCAAGGCATTAAGGGCTTTACATGCCCAGAAGGACAGAGGCAGAAAAACAAAGACACTTAATCTGGGATACACAAAGCAGGAAGGGTGGCAGCATGATGTAGCTGTAATGAGAGACGGCAAGATTGACGTGGAAAAGATGGGACAGGCAGCAGAGTATAAATAGAGCTGCAGTTTATTTGTAACTTTCATTTTTAGGTGGGGATGATTGACACATGGATGGGCTGGATGAAGGTAACCTCCCTGATCTTTAACTTGCAGGTCACATGGAGAAAACTTTGAGAAAATACTCCAACATGTAGATGTCAGATTGAGTGACAGCCGCGTGTGAGGTGAATTGCATTTCCTGGCTTTTTTACATGCATCACTTCACAGAAATGATGGCTGCCATCGGAACAAAAAGACGTCCTTCCCGACCGGGGTCAACAAACTGACAGTGCCCACCCATTAATAGAAAACACTGTCATTTAAAATAAAATGCTATAGAGAAAACTTCAAAAATCTATTAGCCAACACAGCAGATAGTATCAGTTTCTGCTCATGAATTACTGTATACCATTCCAGTGTTAATGTACAGCGCAGTGTGTGGTACAATTTTCATCTGTAACAATATATATAGAATGCCATATGGCTGACAGCATGCACTACACATGTCAGGCTCTTCTGTTTTCTAGCTCTGTACATCTTATTTGCTTCTGTCTAATTATCTTGTTCTGTGGAGGGGAGGGAGAGAAAATAAGAAAAGCCAATGGGAATTCAAAAATCAGGGGTAACAAATATTGCCAGTTACTTAATTCCATTGTTAATGTGTTCTTGTGTTTCTTAAAATGCAGTGCTTTTTAAAGAATGCAAGAATGCAGTTGGACATCCATTGCTTGAGGTGGAATGTGAGGCTCTACTTGTGGCATTTAAAAAACAAAAAAAACACAAAAAAACAAATCAGAAAGAACAGCCCTGCTTTATGCTGTCCACTTATATTGGTTAATTCTAGGCATAATTATTCCAGCTGCTAGAATGTGCTCATATTGCTTTCTTATTCCTGTCTGTCTAAAAGTAGTGCCTGTTTGTTTTTTTTTTTTTTCCCAACAGAAACAAAATAGTGCTGAAAAGAATTGCTCTAAAACTGGAGCCCTGGATCTGAAATAGTCTAAAGAACTCCTCAAAAGTTTAAATGTTGATTTTTTTTTTCTTTCTTTCTGAGGGATTTGGTATTGTTAAAAGGTCAGAGCCCCAAGATTTGTCTTTAGAGATTTAGTCCTGGCTGATCTGTCAGTCACTTTTACCCTCGTAAAGGCTAGAGGCGATTGCCAGCACTTCCCTTGCTGTGCTCCCCTCTTCTTGAGCACTTGATCCATAGGGAAATATCTTGTCTGGACTAGATGGACGCTGCCAGCTCTTCTGTAGTGGAAAGTAGAGAGAGAGAGAGGGAAAACAGGAAATTGGGGCTGCCACCTACATTCAGTGATCCTGAGTGGGGCAGAACTGCTACAAGTGCTGCAGCCTTCAAGCTTCATGTCCCCGCAGGGCTGAGAGGCAAAACCCTTCACTCCATGAGTGGAAGGGATTGGTTGGCCCATCATGAGCTTAAAATAGTATCATGTTTGGATCATTAACTTTTCCAGGCTGCTGCTTTGGAAATGAAGCTCAATGCCATGCTGAAAAGTCAATCTAGTTAGATAGGAACTGTAAAATTAGTCAGGAAAAGCAAATGGCACAAACGAGTGGCTTGGTGCAGCCCTTGGCTGGCAGAGGCTGCACAGGAGTGGTTAACATAGGAATTGTTTATAGCAATTCATGAGTGAGGGGGATAAAGTGAACTCTGGATTAAACCTGCACTGCATGCTCCTCCAACAGGAACAAAAGACTTAATCCATGAATGTGGTGTTCAGAACCACCTTGATGCAGTACCTGTGTTCTGTGGGATTGGGATTTTCCAAAAGGGGGCATTCTTTGATCAGGAAGGCAATTTTTCCTTAATGTTTGCAATGGCAAAATGGTTTTTATAGTAGAGATCTCATTGAAAATTCAGGAAGCAGCCAAAGGTAACAGCAGTCTACTCTGTTGTGTGAGGATCCCTTGCCATATTTGCTCTTAAACCTAATTAAACATGACCATCCATTTAGGAGAAGACCCTCTGGTATAATTTTCCAAAAAGTTTTCTTAATTCAATACATTATCACTTTATACCATGACATTTTGCTCAGTAATAGGGCCATTTCTGCTAAAACTGTGGCATAATTGCAGCTGGACTTTGTGTGTTCTTTCTGTGAGCTCTCATGATCACTGTATGAATTCCAAATACATGATACTTCATTAACACACATTTCTTCTTGTTCATATTTTTATTGATAGTGTCAAGTTCCTTCTGCACAAATTCCATTGTAATTACGAAGAGGAAGCTCCCATGCTCCCTTTTTGGTGTGAAACCTGTTCCAGCAAATGGCATTTGATTCTTCTCTCCCAGTTAAAGTGGAATTTTCATTTTCACACCAGAGGTGTCTGAAATTCCAAAATAAGGACATAGTGCAGCAAGGCAGAAATAGAAAACTTTTAACAGGGAAAATAGAAATTTAATACAATGAAAACCAAAAAACTGAAACTCTTAAAATACTCCTCTGAACAGTGTGTGAGTAGTTTTTGCAAAACTAAGAAAGAGATCCCAACAGAATTGAAATACTTTGGGAGAAGGAATGGCCTTGGGAAGAAAAGTGAGGCCAGGGTGGCCCTGGAGCTGCAGAAAAGAGAAGTAAACTGTGCTCTCCCAAGTGTATTCTCACTCTAGGACATGAGCAGGATTTGCTTTGCTCTACACTTCAATGTTTTCCCCCTAAAAAAATAAGACTATTTAGAAAAAAAAATAAATTAGTACATGTTTGAGTCTGAGAATCTTACTGAAAAGCCAACTTGTTATATACATACTTCTATAAATCTTATATACCATGAGTTAATTTCAGCTCTTTCACCCTTAGTCACAGAGGTTCAGCCTTCCCAAAAAGAATGGTTGACAGAGATGTGGTATGAATGGAAAATAGCTCATTTATCCATGGTAAATTACAGGACAAAGTTCTCCTGTGTTTCATTAGTGCAATCCATAGGACTTCACTTACTTGACCATCATTTGTCTGGCTTTCTACCAGGGCAACTAAAGCCATGGAGCACAGATCAGCAGACTGATCAGACTGAGGAGTCTTTTTGTATTGAATAAATGTTTTTTATGGCATCTTGACAATAACACTGAGCTCAGTTCCCCTCCAGGCTCAGGCAAATGATGCAGTTGCCTGGAGCAGGAGATGAAGTGAAATGGCTGTGGCCCTTTCCCTGTGCTACAGCAAAACCTCTACATGGCCAGAGCAGCTCCTGCTGCTGAGCAAATCATCATCCTGGAGGGAAAGCATGGTAGGTACGGCCACCAGGAATAGAGGTAGGGAGTCTGCCCAACAGCAACAGAAAATCTCTTCCTTTTCCATCCCATGGTCAGCAGAGAGCCACACAGACTCTCCAGGGTCCTTGCTCCCCTTCCTACCCCAGCTTTCTGTTTCAGATGCACCCTCTGCCTTTTTCCTTCTCTCTTGCTCCTCTCAGCCATGGCCCATTTGAGCTCTGGCCAAACCCTGTGCTCCTATTTCCAGGATAAAAAGATTCCATACTGCTGTGCTTCTGGGAAAACTGGCACACACCTGTGATGGCCAGGATGTCTGCTCGATGGCCATGGGTGTCATTTTGTGACAGCAGTATCTCACTAAACTGACATGCAGGAATAGTATCTCCAGTGCCTTTCCTGGAGCTGACACACTTTCCTCTTATAGTGAAAACGAAATGTTACCCACCTGGATATTCCCTCCTTGTTAACTGATCACAAAGGGTTCCTCCTTCCCCTCAGTGTGTTGCTGTGAAGAGACTTAACAGGGCATCTCTCTGTCTGTCTGAGAAAATGACTCTGTGTGTTGGTGTTTGGTTTAGGACTGGCTTCTGGGTAGTATTAATCATTTATTCTAGTAAACTTAGAGGTTTGGGTCCCATTTTTGTGTTGCAGTTTTGCAAAGAACATTTACATTCTTCAGATGAAAGGTTCAGAATAAACACAAGGTAAAACTGCACTGGGTATGAAGAGCTCATATATTGAAATCACCAGGAGTAATTAGCTTTGCCTGTTTGGTCATTAGTTTGGGTTACAGGCACTTCAAAGAAAGCAGAAAGCAGAAAGAAGTCACACCAAGGCCTTTGCATCTGTGCTTTCCACCAGAAAAAGTGTTCCTTTCCTCTCCTTTGTGACTATGGGAGCTATTCTGTGCACCTCACTTGTGCCAGAGTCCCCCCCGTCCCTGCAGCCAAGCTCCAGGTGAGCAGTGGGCTCTGTGCTGAGGCCTCTCTCTGTGTTGTCTCCTCTTGGCTTTGGTTGCATGTGAAAATTCAATTCTCTCTCTTTTACTTCCTCAGGGACTTAGTTCTGTTCAGGGACAGGAGGTGTATTTAATTGTCTTTATCCAAATACCGCTGTGTTTCTTCTCTTTTTGTTAACTTTTAATCTGCTGTTGGATCTGCCTATCCCATGGCAATATTTCCAGCTGTGTGTATCTGACTAGTCAGTGGGGAAGACAGTTCCCAGAGCAACTGCTGCAGTAAATGCTTTTTGGCATCCAGATGTGTATTCTGTCATTTCCCATGCCGTGCATGTACTGTCTCTCGCATCCATGGATCAACAAGTGTGGACAGGCCTGGAGGCATCTGGTGCTCTTATTTCATTGCTGACACTGAGGAGGTGCTTCCTCATAAGAAACAAACCCGTTCCTGTGTGACACCTGTGCTGTTACAAAGGGACCTCAGCAAAGTCAGCAGCAAATCTGCTTTTTCCTTCAATTTTGACTGGCTTGCAAGTGGGCAATTCACTCTCCATTTCAGCCCCAGATATAGTTGGAAGAATCCTACCAAGAGATTGTGTGGATGACCTGTGCTGTTTAAGAGCATGATTCCGAGACAAGAACACCAGGATGGGAAGCTGATCCTGACATGACAAACCCAAGTTGGCACAAACATGATGTCATTGACCCTGCTCTGTGTTGGATCTACTCTTCCAGAGTTGCCCTGGGTGACAGAAAGCAAATGCACAGGAGATCTGGGATTCTTGGTGGTGCTTTATGCCTGGGTCCTATAACTGCAGAAAACATTTAATCTACTTTATTCTAGCAAAATGAAATTTAGATACATAATTAAGAAATATGCCTCCTATGGGATTTCCTGTAGCCCCAATAGCTGGATTTGCTTTCTGTCATTATGAAGAAATTGTACAAAGGATCTACAGATTCAGAAGCTATAATGGGGAACTTTAGCTCTTTGAATTATTTTATTATTCTTCCTCTATCTGTACCATATGCTAAATAATGCTGTTAAATTTGGCTGTGATTTTTATTGTATTACAGTCTTGAAACATTCATAATCTTGGCTAATCCTAAGAGTGTTTGCTTGGAAGCCTTATTCATTATTTAGGCCAAAATATTAAAAAAATCTCATGTTTTTTTCTGAGTTTTAGTTGGGTTTTCTGAACTTGTTTTTTGCAGGAGTGCAGAGCATCCCACTTCTACTGGTGAGAACAAAAGTTTCAGAGGAATATTTCTGCTTCTTTCAAAGGAGTATCTCTGTGCTGCACTGAGTAGCAGGTGCATGGTGGGTCTTTTCTGTAGGAGAAGTGATTTCTGGTGATTGCTGGACACTGGGCTGGACTTTAATGACAAAACGAAGCTCTAGGGATGTGGAGGGAAGGGGTGACACACAGGCAGGGTGAGTGACACCGTGGCACCAAACAGCGTGTCAGCTCTGTGTGTGCTCCAAGTGAGAGTGAGGCTGAACACCAAAGAAAGCAGGGAGAGAGAGGACAAGCAAGAGGAGGAGACAGCTGAGCCTGGATCTGCAGGAGGACATTTGAAGTGAATCACAGAGAGCAGTAAGAGCCCTCTTGCATGTCTCAGACTGCCATGGCAAGGAGAAGGTGTTGCTGCTGGAGCTCTAGAGCTGCATGTGGAGGAGCAGGAGTGTTTGAGTGTTGGATGTGCAGCAGTGCTGCTCCCCACCTCTCCCTTCCTTTTGCCAGCACAGCTCTGCACTGCAACCCCTGGGCTGAGGTTTCCATGTGTTTTCCCTCTCCTGCAAAACCTCCTGCAGAACACATCCCTGTGCTGCCAGGACGTGAGGTGCTGCCGTGTGTACCCAGCTCTGTAGATGAATAAACCTGAATAACCAAAGCCTCTAATAACAGCAATCTGACCAAGCGACCAGCCAGCTTTGGGAAGCAAACTGCATTTGCTTCTCATCCTCACCTCAAAGTGTAGCAGTGATCCTTGACATTAATTATACAGACTTTCACACAGCACCTGTACTTGCAGAGAAAGGACATCTACTACAAAACTTGTTGTGCACAGCCAAGCCTTCCCATGCTGGTGATGAATATTTATGCCAAGAATGTAGAGTGCAAAGTGGCGTCTTCCTTGATGAATTGGGGGCTAGATGCTATGACTACATTATTTAGACCACTTTTTTTATAAGGGTTACACTTTTTATTGCCTGTTGCAAAGCAGAGAGATACAGTAGATCTTCCCAAAGATCAAAGTGTGTCTCTAGGGCAGCCAGTAAATTAGTGGAGATTATAAATGAGTGCATAGTCATTGATGTCTTCAGAGCTCGGCTCAAGAGATCAGAGTATTCTTTCCCCCTTTCTGTTCATAAGTGTCTTTCTAGAATAGATTACTTTTTTTTACACTTAAAAGCAATATTCATGGACTTCATAAGAACAAGTATTTCAGTAGGACATGCTCTGATCACATCACTCCCTGTTGTATATGGACTTATTATGGACTGCTGCTTCCCTGTAATACAGACTCCTGGAGGCTGATGTCAGGGATATGTGTTCAGAGAATCGTATCGCTTAACTAATGTCATCATATTTTACAGCAAGTACAGCCTCTGTAGGAATTCTCTCACCAGAGTGGGAGCTCTTCAAAGCTCTGTTATGAGGTGCAAAGAGTATATGAAGCAAACTAAAAGCCAATTAGAGAACACTTCACTATCCTGAAAGGGGAAATTATAGCTATGGTGGGGAAAAGTAAATATAAACCAAATCACACTATGCCAAAAACTGCACATAAAAACCTCCAGAATAAACATCCATTTCATGAAGGGATTTGAAGTTAACTTTTAATATCCAAGTTGGGAGAGAAGTCAGAATTCTGTATTTGTGCAGAAAATGGAACAGAGCTCTCATTTACTACTACTAATCTGGAGTCTGTATATTGTAAGAAGAACCTCAATCTGAAACAATTTCAAACTTTTTCTTTTAAAGTTTCAGTATATTAAATTAAACAGAAAGACCAAATAAAAAATCCCAAGCCAGAGCTTTCTGAACGAGTCATCTTTAGAGAAATGTTTTGTGTGGAAATCACCACTGCAGAAATAAGTGAGTAGGATCACACTATCAAGTTTTATGATAGTTATCTGGTGGTGTCAGTGGAGACACCAGTCCTAGGCTTTCAGGGATGGCTTTGATTAACTAGTTCATCCCAGTGCTCTGTTATACGAAGTTTCTGCTGCCGTGCCAGTGGATACTCTGGGCTGGTCAGTCTCAGAAGTTGAAGCCTGGTGAGAAGCTCCTTGTGGAAGAAAAGACTCGTGCTGGATGGAAAGCAATGAGCAGATCAGTCCATAGTGCTTTTCCACCTGTCTGTCTGCTCCTGTAGGAAAGTGAATGTCTCAGATAACACAGCAATAGTTCATTTTTCTGCCCTTGGGCAGCTGAGTCAGTTTTTGCTAGGAATGTACTACTTTTTCCTTCAGGTGTGTTCTGAACCACAAGCTAAGTTCCTCTGAGTTCAATAAAACACATTTTGCCTTTGCAGTGACAGGAAAGGGACAGTGCCATTTGTTTTATTGCTTGTTTAAATGAGAATTGGCTATCATGGAAATACCATGCAAGGGGTCAGGTAAGGCAAACACAGTTTTGATAGATTTGCCAGTCAGAATAGTCTGAATATCTGGTTAGGTGGAGAGGTTGTTATTGATCTTCTAGTCTTGGCTTTGCTTGGTGGAGCCAGGTCCTGTGCAAGCAGTGAGAGGATGTTTTGCATGAACTGTAGCATTTCATGATTGACTACTAAAGCTTGTGTGGTCACAGGGTAAGTAAGATGTTACCAGCCCTCAGCACCATTTCCAAGTGAACTGTAGATTCTCTTTTCTAACTTAATCCATTCCAATTACTCAAAGGAAGCCAAAGATATCACAAAGATGCTGTAAGACCCAATTTGACTGAAAAGAATGAGATGAAATGCCATGGCAAAAATAGCTTCTTGCCAAGGACAAGTTTGCCAAGATGAAATGTGGCATTGTGGTGCAGTGCTGCAATGCTTCACTCCTCACTGGAGAGACTTTGGATGTGCCTTTGCTTTTAACCTCCTCTTCCCATGACTGGTAAGACTGACGAGGACTGGCAGGGAGCACCAGCAGAGCAGTGGATTTTGTTTTGAAGGTCAGCATGTCTTGGATTGTAACCAAGTCACAAATTTCTTGAGCTGAGGCAATACTACAAGTTGTAGATGTCCCTTGGCCACTGTAGCTGCCACAGGAAAATTTGAAATGGAAGTTTACAAAACAACACTCTCTCTTTGAAGACTGCACCATTTTGATGAGGAAATCCAGTCTCTAAAACATCCCTGATGAAACCTGTGGCTGTGGTAAGCAGCATAAAATAAATCTCCAGCTGGAAATAAAATTGTGTGGGCTGTGTTTGCTGTGTTTGCACTGGAACCAGCCTCGATGAGTGACAAACCAGGGAGTGACGTGGACCGTGCTGTCCCCGCTGCAGTGCTGGTGCAGCTCAGTTCCTGAGGGCTCAGTTCTGTTTTGGTGAGCAGCGTAAGCTGTAAAACATCTGCTCAGAACTGTAGCAAAAATGATGGTATTAGTTCTTAGAGAAGGAAATTCCTACTCCCCAGGTGAATTCCTTTGGAATTTGTTTCCCTCTCTGGGAATTTGATGAGGTTTTTGATGGTTTTGAGGAATCCGATGAATCAAAGCTGAGGATTTGATGAGTGACAAAATGTCATATCAAGAATAGGTCTGATTATTGATGCTTTTTCATAAGGAGAGGAGTGGGTTCGTTGGGGAATTTCTTTGCTTGAAATGTGGATTCTCTTTTCTGATCCCAGAGGGATTGAGTTTTTGTCATTATGGTCTTGTGATTTTCCACCTACCTTTACAAAATACAGCATTTTTTGAGACTTGACATGATATTTTCTTAAACGCCAGTTGGTACCAACTTTGATGACATCTTTTGCTGCTTTCACAGAAACTCCAAACCCTCTAATTCCCTGTCTTTGTTCAGAACCTTGATTACCCACTTTGGTTGTTACACAGTGTAGCTGTTTGCTTCATTGTTGAGATTCATCTGAGGAATAGCAAGGTTGAATGGCCAAGGCTATGTAAACACGTGCAACTAATCCCTCTGATATGGTGCTGTTTGGGCTTAATATTCCAGGCTGAAAGATAATGTCTGAATGCTCCTGTTAGAAGGACTGGGAAAGGGGCAAGGAACAGCTTCTTCAGATCTGAAGAATAATTTCACAAGGCTGTAAGGCGGTAAATTGAGATTTGGATCATTAAAATATGTTTAATTGTAGGGTTTTTTTTGGGCATGATGAGTGTCTGAGACGACCCTTCATTCAGGTTTGAGTTTTCCAGATATACTTAAATAGCTAAATTACCCCTTTCATGCTTCTGGACAGAAGGCAAAATATACTTAAAACATTTTAGCTTTGAAAATTTGTGGGAAAAAATTCTGTCCCTGTCTGCTGTGGTGGAAATGTGTGGGAATCTGACCTGAATTGTCTGGCATGACATGTTTTCTCTCTGTCCCTGGATTGCTACTCTGGTTTTCAGTTCTTTCTGGTTTTCTGGGTGAGGAAACTTCTACATGAATCACAGATTGCACATCAATGTTTGTCTTCTGAAAACAGGTGAATTGACTCAGTAAAAAAGCATTTGGCCTCAGAAATGCAGGTGCTGCTCTATTTGAGTAAATGCTGTGAAAAGTGATGGGAAATTCAGAGATGTTTGAGTCAACCATGGATGAATCCTTTACCTATGAGGAATGTGGTATGGACCAAGTTTGGACAGTGCTCTCAGGCATGTGTGGGATTGTCAGGGTGTCCTGCACAGGACCAGGAGTTTTCTGGTCTATCTATCTATGTATATACGTATCTATATGGTTTATCTCCATGCGGAGCGCTGCTCCTGGGACAGATCCCATGTTTATCTCCTTGCAGAGCTCTGCTGCTTGGGCAGATCCCATGTTTATCTCCATGCAGAGCACTTCTCCTGGGACAGATCCCGTGTTTATCTCCATGCAGAGGACTGCTCCTCGGACAGATCCGTGCCCTGAGCCCGGCTGGGCTGTTGGGGCAGAGCTCCTCCGTGTCCGTGCAGGCAGAGCTGGCCGGGCACATCTGCACGGCTGATGGGCCGTGAGCTGATTCCCATTGATCGGGATGCTGCTGACACCCGCTCCGAGAGCCCGCTCCATCGCCATGGCAACCAAGAGCCCGAATACTTGTCCACATACTTTAGGAACCTCATTAAATCAGGCAGCAGGACAGCAGCTGTGGGCTCAATGTGTTACGCTGACAGCCAGGGACTCGGTTTATGATGCTCAGGTGATTTTTGGCCCTCTCTAGGCCAAACTGTTGAGAACGTGGAGCTGGTGGGACAGATGGCAGAATAAATAAGTATTGCCAATATGTTTAATGGGCACACATCTTCTGAGAGGTGCAAAGCAACCTCATTCAGTCTTATCAACTCTGGTAATTTTAAACAAAGCATAAAATAAAGGATAAAAGAGCTGAGCTGAGGGTTTTCTTAAAAATTTATTTAAGAAGCTGATTTTAAGAGCAAATGGATTGAACTGCGGGCTTGTAGCAGATCTTATAGCTACAGACTTGTAGCAGATCTCATAAAATGTTGCATAGATATAAGCAATTAAAGTTCTCTATCTTGACATATAATCATGGAAATTCAGCTGTGCAAGGACCAGATCTTGAGAGGTTGATTCCATGTTCACCACTTCCATGAGGCTCTGCCAGAGGTAATATCATTGGAATAATATCCAAGATTCCTTCATCAGAGGAATCTCTCATGCACCAGAGGAATTAAATACTCCGATCACCCCCCAGATTTGGTTTTCATCAAGCTCTGTTGTGCTCCCCTGAACTGGGGTTTGGAATTATTAGCACAAATGGGACTTTATACCATGAGGCTAAGCTAAAGATAGATTTAGCCCAAAACCACTCTAAAATCATATACAGTGCATTTTATGTGATAATGATTGCAATTATTTCATGTTCTTCATAGTTCACCTACTTTGACTTAGGGTGTTAGAAAGCAGTAAAGTCAGAATGTAATTAGACACTTCATGCCCTGGTATTTTGCATAATTTTGAGTTGGTGTGGGCTTTCACATTATTGCACAAATAAAGTGGAAAAATGATGGCATGGAGTTCTCTTTATTCTTTTTAATGCAGATAAAATCGGTTGTATCACTGAGCAATGATTCCCTTTGGTCAAAGGTGGTCACCCAGAGGATATTCATGGTCCCAGTCATTTCCAAAGGATCAAAAAAAGCAAAGAAAACACCAAACCATGTGAAATAAGCATGTTACCAACTTCAAGATCTCAAAACTATTATGCTGAACAAGAGATGAAAAATAGCAATACTGTCATCCAAGTACTTTAATTTTTTGTGAAAGGGAATGGCAGATGCCTCAGACCCTGAGTTATTATTTGTAGATTCTAATCAAAGAACCTCAGTTACTAAAACAATTATTAATATTGGCTGGAATCCATTCTGCCCAGGGTCTCAGACTGAACCCAGTCCAGTTGGTTGCCCAGGACTGTCTGACCTGGGAGGAACTTAAATTAATTTGATAATTCCTTAGATCATGTGGAATTGCTCTGGGTACTTAACCACAGAGTCAGGACTTGTTTTGCATTTGGGTTTTTTTAGTAGCCATTGATGGTATCATTTAAAATGGTCATGGATCATAGGGCACTGGCACCAAAATGTGAGGGTTTCCACCTGCCCTGCTGGTGTGTGCTGTTCAGTAGGGGGGAGATTTTGTCTGAGCCGGAGAGCTGGGGATGCAGTGCTGGGACCAAAGACAGAGTCCTTTCAAGCTGAGCATCTCCCGGAGAGGACTTTTCTTGTGGGGTTAGTTTGACTGCTCTACAGGGCCACAGACTGACTAGCTCACAGGGCAACCACCTCTTTTGTCCCTAGACTGGTTTGCAAAAGCAGAGACTTGCTGTTGCTAATCTGGTGGTTGAGCACTGTTGGAGATGAAGAGACCTAGAAAACCTGGAAGAGGAAGTGGTGGAGTCACCATCCCTGGAAGTGTTTAAAAAATGGGTGGATGTGTCTCTGAAGGACATGGTTTAGTGGTGACCATGGTGGTGGTGCTGGGTTGACTGTTGGACTTGATGATCCTTGATTTCCAGCCTGAATGGTTCTCATTCTGAGATCTGGATCTAAGGTTGAGAATGGCACCTGAAGGTTTATTTTGCTTCCTATAGCCTCAAAGAGACAGAATGCATTTTCTCATGGAAAGGAAATCCAGTGAGGGATTAATAAATCCATAAAATTAATCTCATCCTCAAAAAATCCTTTGTTTCCAAATATTTACTGGAACACTGGTCTGGCCATTTTAGAACAGAAGTAGCTACCTGAGATGAACCTCTGGTCTCACCTCAAGCATGACCATCCTTATGCTGAGCTTTTGTGGACTGGATTTCTGCCTAGAGGCACAGTTACATTTTGGATATAACTGTTGCGAGGATGGGAATGCAGACATGGGACAGAGTGGGTTCTTTCTGTGGTTCTGCAGGGTTTCCATTTATTGCAATCAAGATTAAGCAGTTCCATGAAGTGAACCCACCTGGCCTTTCTCACTGACCCCTGTGCAGGTACCCAAAATCTCAGTCACTTAACAGTTAAGGTGTATGTGACAGAGGGACTGTCAAGATATGTCCCTTGGAATAACATTTTCAGACTGCTCCAGCCATTTTAGGAATATGATCTTACTATGTATGGAAAATTGGATGCTTTCTTTTTTTGGCAGGTGTATTTTTTCATTCACCACCTCTAATTCTTTTGTGTATTTGGAATTCCAAAGAAATGCATTGCTTTATGTAATTCATGATCAAGGACACTTGTTATGCAGCTAATTTTATTCCATCCATTGAAAAGCAAAATGATACAAATACCTTTCTTGACTGTGTGAATAACATGAGTAAAAAGAGTCTAAATTTAATGACCAAATCTGGGCTGCTTTTCTCCTACAGTAAACTCCAGGGAATCTGCTTAAGTAAGCAACGTGCACAGAATCGGGGTTTAAATGTGGCTGTTTTACCTGGCAGAGCTAAAGGACCAACTTAACAGCATGTTCCATGAGTCCTGCACAGGAGAGGAATAATGCCATGACATCTGCAGATAATATGTGATCATCAGGTGCAGGCAGTGGGTGATAAAAATGGCTTTTGGTCTCCAACACAACCCATAAGAGCTCGAGGAAAGCTTCTGGGGCATTCCCTGCCCAGTGCTGCACAGCATCACTGATAAACAGCCTCCCTTGGGCCAAGCTGTGCTCTGCCAGGTGCAGCACAAAATGTCTGGGACACGGCTCTGTCAGTGCCTCTCACCTCCACTGTACAGGGCACTGGAGAGTGTGTAGGTGTTGATCCTGGAAAAGTACATTGTAGTCCTGACTTGGATAGAATAAAATTACACTCTGAGTCATACATGAAGTGCTTCAATGGTTGTTCTGTACAAAAACATCAAAAATAATGTCATACAACAGAAGGGAAAATCTTACTTTTATAATGGCCAATCGTTAGTAACTGGCATAGAAGCTGCCCATTTCATCCCTTGTAGTGACACCTTTATTCCTTTCTGATATTCATTTTATGTGTCCTCACTTAACAGATCAATATTTGCACTGTATAATTAAAATAAATTCATTAAAAAAATAGCCAATTTAAAATGACTTTTAGTAAAACCAGTTAAACAGCAAGTGTTTGTTTTGCTTTGTATCAGTAGCTTAAAAAAGGCTTTTTAAGTTGAACGGTGAAATACATCTCAGTGAATGCACCTGTATTTCTAATTAAGCAATCCACATAGAAAAAAATACCAAGAACACTTTCAAATGATAGCAAGTGAAAACCAATTCAGCTTCCATTTTAGTATTTATTGTGCCCAAAGATAATGCTGAAATCTCATCAACTCCTGAGACTTCAGCAAAGTTATTAAATTTCTGTCTTTACTCACAGACATTGCTGAAGAGTTGGCTTAAATTAAGGGCCATGACAGGCAGGAGTCCCATGGGAGGCACCAGAGTTATATCAGCACGGGAGAAAATCAGTTGTCCTTGTAAGCTCTAATTTCTTTTCCCAAATCCTGTAACAAATTCCATTTCATTATGCCCCATTAAAGCAGTTCCATGATGTGACTGATAGGTTTCCCTTTCCATATTTCAGTGGAGCTGCTGGAGACATGACAGAGTTCACAGACTATTTTAGAAGAATTACCTAAAATTTCTTGGTCTTTTTGTCTCAGAAAGTTTTAGTTTACACTTTAAAGGAAACCCACTGTGAGGTAAAGGGTATCCAGTTGGGAGGAACCATTTCCCAGGTTTTTCTGGAAGCACGTGAATCTGCATGCTGCAGACAGACACTTCACTTGTTCTCAAGTAGAAATGACCGTTTCTTCAGCAACAAATTATTCATAAGGAAAAAATTGGTCAGTTTCTGTAAGACCAACCACATTTCACATAAAAATGATGTTTCATTCTGTATTTATAAAGCAGCTCTGGTCCATTTTAATTCTCCCATGCTGATCCCATGACAAAGGCAATGAAACAGACGATTCTGATTCTGGCTGGTGTCTGGTGTGACTAATTCAAACACCTAGAACAACCCAACAACTCCCTGCAAAGTATTTTAAGGTGAAATTCCATCACTCCTCTGGAAATAGCAGAGTCTGCACCATGGGGAATGTGCTGGACTGACATCTGGTTTCCCTGAGATCGGGGTCATCCCACCAGGACTTCATCTTGGAGCTGCTGCCTGTGAGGGACATGTCCTCATGTGCAGGAAGGGATGAAAAGTAGATTCAGGTTAAATTTATTCTTTCCAATGCTTGTATGACTGGGTAGATGATGTGTTTGGCTCTCTGCTGGCCCACAGCTAGTTTGCACATCCTATGGCCACTTGGCAAAGTCTTTTGTGAGCCAGTAAATTATCAAATAGACTCTCCAAACCTCATTAGCAGCAGCACATGCACTGATCTGTCCATAAATACTGAGGAATTAGGAGGTGGAGGTATTCTTCAGCAGCTGTATAATTGTACAGATTAGTTTGCAAGCACCGCCATACTTTGAAAATTAATCTCTTTTAAATGAAATGTTCATTTAAAAATTATGTTTAATGATGTCTAATGCATCCTGAGATGCTGGCAGGAGAAGGTTTTTTCTGCAGCTGACAAAGGAGGGTGGGGAGCTAATTAACAAAGACAATCAAACTTTCATTAGTATTACTAAAGCCTGCATGTTAAAGTGTTTTGATGCAAACAACTGCTATTTATGTTTCCAAACCCCATCCTTTTCTATCAGTGCTTCTTTAAAGATGCTTTATTGTGTGGCTTTCTAGGTGACACCACATGTAATAGATTTCTTGGAAATAGGGTTTAACCATTAACCATGAGGATGTGAGTCATTATTTTCTTCAGCGAGTGCCTGAAGGTGAAGCTGAGTGAATTTAATGCATTAAGAAAGGTAATTATCAGATAATCTTGATTGCCAGGGTTCTTCCTTCTCCAGCAAAAACTGATGGTGGCATAATCTGTGAACATGAGCATCTCATTTTTCCTGTCAGACTTTGATTTAGGTCTGACAGCATTATACAGCATTGTTTCTCTTATTTTTGTATTTTTCTTCTAATATTTCTTCCATATATCTCATCTGTTTCCTTGTTCACCATCATAAATTACGCTTCTTTTACCAACTCCTTTCCTTTAAGTAATAATTATATGGTCAAATGGATTGCTGTGCATTAAGGGCTAGAGGGAAAAAATTGGCAAATTTTCCAGTAACAGATTTTTTTCTCCTTTTCTGAAAGATGAGGTGTAAGTTTGTCACAGCTTTCACAAATCTTCTTTCTCAGCAGTCATGCATCAAAGGCTTAGAACTGCAAATGAATTATTTTGATTACTGCTGCCTTGGGAAGATCTCCAGGGATGGGAGGTGGTGGGTTTAGCTACTGTCCATCCCTGCCGGGCCAAATCCTGCTCCCAGGGGAGTAAGGCATTAGGAATTTTGCCATTGACTTCAGTGGGGCTAGGATTTAGTATGGAAAGTACATTTTATTTTGGGAAAAAAAAATAAAATCAGGCTTCTCTAAGGTTGACTCCCCAAATTTGGTAGAATTCAGTATTTTGCTTCCCTGGATTTAGCCAATAATTAAGTAAATGAGGGAAAAGAGGACAAAATGAAGGGTACTAGAGACAACAAGAAATAAAATGTAAAAAAAAAAAAAATCTTTCCAGATAATTGCATCATCAAAGGAAGAAGCAGCTTTTCCTTCCCTGACTTTTTGCTTTTGTCTGATAGATTCTTGCAAATCTGACTCTGCCACCTAACTGCGTGAAAGATTAGAGATGAATCTATGATAAAACTAATGAGGATCTAGAGAAAATCGTCAAACCCAAATAGACTCAATATTTTCTGCAGGATATTTTAATCAGTTCACGAACCCCTGCACTACAAGGCATGTAAGGTTGGTTTTGTTACATTTATTTTCCTTCCCTTTGCATATGGAAAGAAATTTCCAAAGCCTGTATCCTCATCTCTTCTCCCCCCTTTCCCACTCCTGAGGACAATCAAACCTGACAGGACAGGGCAGCCAGGTGGGGTCGGGCTCTTCTGCCTGGGAACAAGGGACAGGACAGGAGGAAATGACCTCAAGCTGTGCCAGGCAGGTTTAGGTTGGACACTGGGAAAAGTCTCTCACCCAAAGGTTTGTCCAGCCCTGGCACAGCTACCCAGAGCAGTGGAGTCCCCATCCCTGGAGGGATTTAAAATCCATGTGGATGTGGCACGTGTGGACGTGGGTCAGTGGTGGCCTTGGCAGTGCTGGCAGAGTTGGTCTTACAGGGCTTTTCCAACCTAAATGATCCTGTAATTCCATAATTCACTCTCCTTTCACAGTTTGGCTGCCCCTGCCTCACTCACTGTGCAAAGAGCTCTGCTGCCCCAAGGCTTGTCACGGCCATGGAACCAATCCCTTGTCCATCACTGAGCCAGCTCTGCTGGGCGACCTCCCAGCTCCTCCCTGCGTGACCTGGGGATGCTCAGGCAAAGTCCAAGAGCTGGGAATCCCCAGGGGAAATTGCATCTTAAATCAACAAAAAATCCATGGAAAGTATTTACATGGTGGCAGTAGGGGATTTGCCAGGTAGCATGAGGCAAAGTTCTTGTCAAGGAGAGCAGATAAAATAGTGTCTTATTTTAATTAAAGTAATTATTCATGGGACTCCAGATATTTAAAAAAAAAAAGAAAAAGAACAAACCCGTTTGCCTAACAATGAATAGCAACATAAATTGCCTGAGTTCTCCGTGTCAGGACAGAATGGCTCCACTAATCAATATATCTCTCCAGTTTTATAAAATAATGTTAATAGCTATTGCTGTCAATACTTCTATGGGAAATAATTTAATAGAAGATTATTGTCAATCTATAACTTTTTTTTTTTTAAATCTCATTCATTAGAATTATATCCTTCTGTGAGTTGTCTGAAAAAAAGGGTTCTGAAAGGGACTCCCTGCTGTACTAAATTCTATAGGCCTTCAGAGGAAATTCCATAGAGCTGTATTACATTTCTATAGATTTAATTCCTGGTGCTTTCTGTGGGAGTTTTTCCCCGGGAGGACATATGTGAGAGATCTAATGCTCTATTTGTATGTGCTTCAGTCCTCAGTGGTTTTCATCCTTTTTATGTTTGCGGGCTACCAAAAAAATTTCCACTAGAACATGTGGGCTCTTGTGTATTGAATTTGAGCTCAGTGACCGTAGACTTCACTGCTTTATGTGGGAATTACTCCAGTGAATCTGTGGACAACAAATTGAGAACCACTGTTTTATTTATTTCTTTTATGCTGGCCATGGAATAGAAAATAACCACCACTCCATGTGTCTGGGAACAGCTGAGAATAGCTCATAACACATTACTGTAATCATTACTATTGTCATTTATTAATTTACACAGATTCGCATCTGCTTTTCCAAAGTGAGGATCAGGCTGGAAATACCCCTGAAGTTAGAAAACAGGAGCAGTTTTAAAATATAATCAGTATTGCTGCCATGGTGTTGGTTGTTAGAAAAGCAACGTTAGGGGAATGGAGGGGATACTTGAGGAAAAAAATACACCCAGGCTGCTGGGAAACTCAAAATGAATGTGAGAGTGTGCAGTGAATAAAAAATCTGCAACTGTAGTA
The DNA here is from genome assembly GCF_049639895.1 of Pseudopodoces humilis. Classification (NCBI taxonomy): domain Eukaryota; kingdom Metazoa; phylum Chordata; class Aves; order Passeriformes; family Paridae; genus Pseudopodoces; species Pseudopodoces humilis. The sequence goes on along the minus strand of NC_142208.1, from coordinate 33,333,139 downwards.
GTGAAATTTAGTTTGTGTTTGAATGTGTCCAGTGGTTGTTTCTCACTGATTCTCAATAAAATATGAGAATCAGTGGCCTATTCTTTCCAAGATCATAATTTTACCCCCATTTAGTTTGAAAGACAAAAGCAGAGCCTTTATAATATTAGATAATTAGATTTCTTGACTTACAGACAGTGAGTATTTGCTGTTGTTTCCCTCTCAGTGCACAAGGCAGACAAACCCATTGTGAAAGTGTTTCTTTCTGGCTCTGAGAAATCATACAGATAAAGGAGCAGAAGTTTTAAATTATCCTGATGTAAAACAACTCTTGAGTCAGGGTAGACTTTTTAAAAATTTTGTAGGAACTTTACAAATCCCCATGAATCAGTGCATTTGGAATCTTATGAACAGGTTCAAAAACTGTCAAAAAGGTCTATTCAATATTGAATATGCTTGCACTGTGAATACCAGAGAGGAAAATCCCATGTCTGCCAAAGGAATGTAAAAAGGACTGATAAAACAAGCAGAAATCAGTTCTTTCAACTCCACAAGGTTCTGTTTCTTTTTTCTTTCTCTCTCTTTTTTTTTTTATTTTTTGTTGGTTTTTTTGTTGGTTTTTTATTGTTGTTTTGTTTTGTTTTTGAAGTAAGTAAAAACGACATAAACACAAAAGCTGCAGTTGACAGTGTCTCTTTGACAGCACTTTTGTAGCCATTTAAGCAAAACAATGCAAAGCAGCTTTCTGGAGGCCGCTGGCAGAACATACTGTTGCTCTCAAACTTCACACAGGCTGCTAAGAAATGAAATGTTTGACTGAGAAGCTGATGTGGGTTTGGCAACATTGCTTCGTTGATAGTGTGAAAAGAAAGAGGATTCTGCTTCCACCATCTGCAACTGTAACAGGGACCAGCTCTTTGTCTGACAGCATCTGTAGCCTTTCTCCCACCTCTGCCTCATCAAAACAGGGGAATTGCAAGGAAACAGTTCGTGCACCTGGGAGCATCAAAGAGTGTGGATTTCCTTTCAGGTTTAGTTACTGATGTGAAGCTCCTCTTTGGTCTTGCCGTATTCCTGTTGGCAGAAGGGTTCTTTGGAGCAGGAATTGGCTGGGCTGTGTTGGCCCTTTGAGACTCACAGGACACTGTAAACCTCAGCTGAGAGGGGTGGCTGCTCTAATGGAGGGTTTCCTTAACCTAGGACTTCTAGGGCCACTTTAGCATTTGGGAAAGGGATTGGGATCTCCTGCTATTTACAAGTTAAAAATCTTTTCCAAGCCACTAGTGGCTCTCCTACCAATCTTTGCTCCTCCTCTCTGTCTTTCCCCTTTGAGAGAGAGCATTTTCTTGGCTTTCCTTGATGGGCCAGAGCGTGGCCTCTTTATTGCAACAGCCTATCTCTGGCAATGGCCAATGCAGGGAAAAGGCAAAAAATATCACCGTGGCCAGTTAATGGGTAAGCCAGACCTGTGCAGAACACTTCTGACCAGTATTTATAAATCATCAACTAAATTAAGTCCTATGACAGAAAGTTTTAAATCACTTAGAAGAAACCCCAATATTTGTTTTCAGGTAACAAGAATGGTCTCTTGTGCAGTTTTCCACAGTTTTTTTAGCTCCTTTCTTGTTTTCCTTTTTAATATGGAAAGGGTCCCATCTAGTCCTGATGTGGCAGAACTTAAGCAAAGAGCAAGTTTCTCAATTAAATGACTTGAGCACCTGTCAGATTTAGGAATAAAGTGCTTGGTTGTCAAATTTTGATATGAAGGACACTTGCAGAAAGTCTCTGGTAAGCGTAAAAGTTTTATCACATTTCAGTTTCTGTAATGTTAAAGACAGGAACTGTAGGGCAGTTCCTGCTGTTGTATAAATATCATCTGTGAAAATAATTTCATGTGATGAGAGCATTTGTGACTGAGAAGTTGCACCGTGCCTTGCCATTATTGGCTTAATCCTCCTCTGTGTCCATCCATCTGAATTCCATTCCCAATCTGCCTTCAGGCATGTTATGTACAATTAATAAATCATCCCAACTAACTCTGTTTTTTTCCATATATGTAATTTTGGCTGAATTGTTTTCACAAAGGAGGACACTCTGATGCTTGATACCCAAGGTCTGTATTTGTAATCTCGCCTTTATTTAGTAGCATATATCATGTTGCTCAGACAAAGTTGGAATACTAATAAATCTGTACCCAGAAGTAGGGACCATGTGTTGGTCTACCAAGCCAATGGCAGATCGAGTGAGGAATACACTGGAGGTGACAGTAAACAGTTCAAAAGCAAGAGAAAATTAGTGAAATATATTGAAAATCATGTATTTTCAGGAACTTTATACCCAGCTCTTATTTGGACCCCTGAGCACAAAACTTGTCCTCCTTGCTCTTGACAGCGTTTCCTCCCAGCAAAGATTTCCTGGCTTTCTCCCAGTGCTGCCCTCACTCGGACTGCAGCCCAACCTCAGTGCTAAAGTGGTTATTCCCACTTTTTATAGAATGGTTTGGGTTGGATGGGACCTTTAAAGCTCAGGTACTCCAATCCACCTGCAATAAGCAGGGACACCTTGCACTAGAGCAGGTTGCTCAGAGCCCCATCCAATCTGACCTCAGGTGTTTCCAGGAATGGGGCATCCCCCACCTCTCTGGGCACCCTGTGCTGGTGTCTTACCACCCTGAAAAACCCTTGATCTTATCAAAATCAACCCTGTCACAAATCCTGCCAAAAAGTTGGCTCCCACCTTTCTTCTAGGCGCCTATAAATACTGAAAGGCTGCACCAAGGTCTCCCTGAAGACCTCTCCTCCAGGTAGAAAAACCCTATTTTAGGAGTTACAGCTCAGAGAAGGACCAGGCTAAATGCTTGTGAAGTGCTCCGGGTCCATCAGCAATGCTGGGAATGTTGGTTCTCTTTGGAAATAGTATTGTGGAAGGAGAAAATCCCAGCAAGGTTTTCACTCAGGCCACCCTCCAGCTCTCTGTGGGAACAAACAGAGCCTCTGGAGATGGCCAAAACCATTCCCAGTAGGACCATCAGCACTCACATCAAGAACAGAGTGAGGAGGTGACACTGTTTTATGTGTAGCATTTCAAGATGTAATCCTTAAATGCTGAATAAATATCTTTTCATTTTTACACAGACTAGCTGCAATTCAGACTTTTCCTAAAATGTAACTTTCAAAATTCGTACCTTGAAAACCTGTTTGATGACTCAGTTTATTTATTTTTTTTTCTGAAGTTCTAAATAGATGAACACATTTCCTTGTAATGATGTAACCCAGAGGAAAGCATTCAAATGTCCTGGCCTCAGAGAAGATGACCCCTACTCTTGTGACTTGGAATTAAAAGCCTCTCATTGAAACTGCCAGGAGTGTCTGCTCATTCTGGCTGTCAGTTGTTTTAACTCCAGCTGGCTAACAAGAAAAAACAGTTTTCTTGCAGGTTTTTATCTGCAAAAATCACTGCAACCTGTTGTGACTGGTATAGATGTGTGAGAAATTATAGCAATGTTTTGATGTGTAGTGGTAATACTTCTGTCATCGACACCCAATGCTGGAGGCAGAGATAACTTCAGCAGGAGAAGGATTAGACAAAGTAATCTGCAATAAATAAATTTGGTCTGGGCTGTAAATCACTTCAGATTTTTTTAAAGCATTTTGTCTTCCTCACTGGCCTTCAGATATCTGGTGTCTTCACTGCACTAGACAAGTGTTTGTGTCTCTTCCCTAATGGGGAATTTGAGTAGGACAGCAGTTGGAATGGTTCTGAAATACGAGTTTAGGTTTTTACAATTGAAATTTTAGGGGTTTTTTCTCCCCAGAAACATAAGAAACATTTTGGGAGTTACTTGATAATCAGTAAGGCTGAAGAAAAAACTGCTGAGAAAGCAGAGCAGAATGTGATTCAATGGAAAGCTTTCTGAAAATTCGAAAAGTTGATTTTATTTTGGTAAAACAAATCTAAAGTTTTGAAAAAAAATCCACTGAAAATAAAACTAGATTTTCTTCCTTTTCAGTAGACAGAATGCTGTCTTTTAGTAGACAAAATTCTGCGGCTATCACTGCTTTTGTACTGTACATCTGTGTCACTTCTTCCAAGTTGTGTACAGTATTTAAAGCCTCACCTTTCTTATCACTTTGTAATAGAAGAGAGAGGAACAGTTCATCACATTTTTTTCCTTCCAAGTTTTTTCTTTCCATGGGACAGAACAATGTTTCTGAAGAAGAGAAACATTTCTTTGTGTGTTACCCAAGAACTCATTGGAGGCTGTGAAGCACCAGAAGCATCCTGAGGAGCCTGGAACAAGCCGAGCTGTGCTGTTTGAAGCCGCCTGGCTCTGCCTGGCACAGGCAGCACTGTTATCACCTCCAGTGATGTGCTGCTGGCTTCCCAGGGCCACCCCTGGGGACAACAGCTCAGTCTGCCTTTCTTAGGATGCCTGGAGCCGTCCCGCAGCTCCTGAGCCAGGCAGCACCTGCCCCTGTTTCCTGGGACAGGGTTCCCTTTCCCTTTCCCTTTCCCTTTCCCTTTCCCTTTCCCTTTCCCTTTCCCTTTCCCTTTCCCTTTCCCTTTCCCTTTCCCTTTCCCTCTCCCTCTCCCTTTCCCTTTCCCTTTCCCTTTCCCTTTCCCTTTCCCTTTCCCTTTCCTTTCCCTTTCCCTTCCCCTTCCCCTTCCCCTTCCCCTTCCCCTTCCCCTTCCCCTTCCCCTTCCCCTTCCCCTTCCCCTTCCCCTCCCCTCCCCTTGGTGTTTTCTCCTCCCAAGATGTGTTTTCTACTTCACACTTGGCTAAACCTCCCCTGGATACGAGCATGTCGCCGTACATTTCCACACTCCTCATGTGGCGTGCCTTGCAGTTAGCTCATTCTTTCTGCTGGATAGAACCTCAATACATTAAGAAAAGGATTAGTATGTGCAAAGCACAAAAAAAAAAAAAAATCAGAATACTGGAGAGCACTTAATTGGCCAACTGCCGTCAACCATTTCAGCACTTGCATCTTCCGAGCTGCTTGTACCGTATTGTTAGAGGAGAATAAATCATTTGACACAACTAGGTTTTCAAAAAATATGTGAAAACCATTCAGGCAAAAAATCAGTTGAAATGTATGAAATTTTCCATCTGAGTGCTCTCTGCTAAGAGAAAATATTTCAGTTAGGTGCAATATTTAATCTTGTTTTAAAATAAATAGTTTACTATATAAAATCACTTGGGGTGTGATTTTTTTAAAATGCAGGGTAATTTTATTTTAGTGTTAAGGTTTGTACTGAGGAATGCTGGAACATGGCAAATAAGGTCTAGGCAAAGTTGTGTGTTAGAAATAATCCTGCAGCAGTGGCTTGTGTAAGGCACATGCACGGCTTTAAATCTATGAAACACTTAAACTGATCTGTGACCATGGCAAACACAGAGCACAGCCCATCCTTGCTTTTGTACAAAGTGGGACTTTTGCACCTCTACAATGCATGACCTGGGTGAGAAGTTTTTCTTTATCTGTTGCATTATCCTGTGGGTTGGGAATGGTGCATTTCACAGAACCACAGAATAGTTTGGTTGCAAAGAACCTTAAAGCTCATCTCATTCCAGTCCCCTGCCTTGGGCAAGGACACCTTCCACTATCCCAGATTGCTCCAAGCCCCATCCAAGTGGCCTTGGACACTTCCAGGGATGTGGAGTCCACTCTGGTCAACCTGTGCCAGGGCCTCACCATCCTCACAGGGAAAAATTTCTTCCTAATACCTAATCTAAACCTACTCTTCTTCAGCCTAAAGTCATTCCCCTTGCCCTGTCACTCCATGCCCTTATCCAAAGTCCCTCTCCAACCTTTTTCCAAACTCCCTTTAGGTATTGGAAAGCTGTTATAAGGTCTCTCCAAAGCCTTCTGTTCTCCAGGCAGAATGGCTACAAGAAGGAAATGGAGCAAGTAAATGATGGACTGGAAGCCTGAGCCCAGGAAGCTGTTCCCACATTCTGCCAAAGGCTGGGTGGTGCTCACTGATGTTTGGGGCCTCTGACCCATTCTTAGGGTATTGCATAAAAGGACAAAGCTTGTGGAAGATCACTTTGTATAAAGGTTTTATTAAAAGCTCTGTTTTTTGGACCAAGATTTAAGTATAGAAAAGAGTGTGTCATACCTGAAGTACTGCATTGAAAATGTCCACTATGGAACATTTAGCTAATTAAGTAGGTTATTAAAACTACAGGGGTTTTGCAGCACATGCATGGGTATGAGCCAGTCATGGCTCATTAAAGTCCTAATCCTGAAAGCTGCTGAGAACAGGAGACATTTCTGTGAACGGTGCAATCTTTTGCTCTGAAGTTTTATGATCTACGGGAAAACAGTCCCGTATCCGCCGTCAATACGTGGCCAATACAATCAAACACTAAGTGGCTCCACATGCATTCTCTTAATTGTTAGCTGTCGTATTGAGATTAAATTGGGCATTAAATTAAAGAGAGATTAAATTGTGACCTGAGGTGTAGGATTCATATACCCACTTAAATATAAATCCCATTGTTTATTTGGAATAAAAGAACTCACGTTGCTTTGTTTGTAGTGTTTGGTTTAGTCTTCTTAATATAGAATAAGGAAATTTAAAAATTACTTCTGACTGTGTAAGTCTGTGTTTACTCTCTCAAAGGAAGAGCAAAAGGGAAAGCTTTAGGGTCCATCACCCTCCAGCTGCTTCAGCAGCACTTTCCCATCCTCACAGGTAGTGATCAGGGAACCTCCTTAGAAATCCTCTGCACATGGCTGGGCATCTTCAGTTTTGTGGATCTTGGAAAATGAATTTTATTCTTTCTTTCTGAATGTATAGGGGAAATATATATTTTCTCTGACTTTGTTGTTGGATGGTTTTTTCTTGTTCTTTTTATCATTGCTTTGGTGATTTGATCATCAAATCTGCTTTTTGTCCCTTTAGCAGGAGGGTTGGCAACAGAGCAGGTGATGAGAGTGGTGTGGTGAGCAGCAGATCCACATAGGCTGAGGTTTGGGAGCTGCAGCATCTGGGGGGGGCTGAAAATCACAGCCCCCATTCCCTGCTGAATTTGGGACAGCAGTGGGACAGGCAGCCCTTCTGCCCCACAGCAGCAAGGCAGCCAAGCAGTTACTTGGCAGCATCTTTGGGAGGCTCTGTCTTCCACCTCCCACCAAATCCCTACCACTACAAATCCCTACCTTGAATAGTGAGGAGAGAGATGCAGGCTGGCACATGGCTCCTGAAAGCTGCTGATCTTCACATTAACAACCTCATCTTAATTTTGTTCCTGCTTGTGCTCAGCTTACTCTGTTCCTCCACTCTGAATTTTATTTCCCTATGGTTTTTCATGTACATCAATCACTGCCCAGCTGGGAAGATGGTAATGTACAGTCATTCAAAATATTTGGGGCTTTTTGGGACTCTTGTCCCTAAATGGCTGTCTGTGAATGGCAAGCCTTGGTGCAGGGGATAGACCTGGCACAATTTAGCTCCAAAACCAGTGTGCCATTGCCCTGCATGGATGAGGTGGTTCTTCTTCCCATGAGGCTTGGTGAATGCACAGAGATGATGATCCCAGACCTGGGAACAGGAGAACTGGGTCATGCTTAGGCTGTGCTTGGGTGAAAATGGCAGTTGAAGTTCTAAGCTTTTATATTCTCTGTTCTTTTGAGGCTGAGAATAGTGCTGATGTGAAATGGGGCATAAAGTTAAATGACAAAAACACATAACAAATTTGGATGTTTTTTAAGCACTGTCAGAGAACTGAACAACCTCAGATGAGATTGAGAACTTGCTTGAGACAGCAGTCTCAATCTGGATATCTATTGAATCTGTCTGGGTCTAATCTGGTATATCTATTGAAGGTTTCTGGCTCCCTGTCCAGTGCTCAGCTCATTAGATCACACTTCTCAGCACTTCAAAAAAGCAGTTCTACAGTTTGCTCATTTAAAACCTTTCTATTCCTACTGCTCCATTTCTTATTTATAAGAATGTTAAATTAAGCATTTACCTTAAATTAAATACTGTAAGTCTACAGTATACTTTTCCTTTAATGAAGTATTACGAAGTAAATCTCGTCATATAAACAATTGAACCAAAGAGCAAATTCAGACACATTCTAGAGCTTGAGCTGTCAGTAAATGAATGAAATGCAATTTTATTCACAGAAAAATAAATTATGAAATTACATAATTGAACCCTTTACCCAAACAGAGCCATAACACACGAGCTGATCTATCAGACCTCCATGAGATCAGTTCTAAAACTGTAGATCCAAAGAGAAGATGAAACAATGGCTCTCACAGCAAAAACCTCCCACAAAAGGGCACGAGCTACAGGCATGAATTACTGTAATTACAATTCATTTAGTAAAATTAGGCTGCATATTACTCATAGATTTGAAAGCAGTATGGGTGTTAAAAGAAAAGGTGATGATCCTATGCTCAGGGGAATGTAGAATGTTCTTGGAGTCAGTGGGATCCCCAGGAAAGCTCCTGGCCATCAGAACTTGCCGAGGGCTCCAGCATGAGAGGCTGGCTTTAACTGACGTGAGGTTATTTGAGATTTAGATCATTTCTGTCAGCTTCTGAGCCAGATCCTGGGCTAATCTGAGCTTTGTGCAAATCCATGAGCTTGCAGTGCTGAAAATTAGAGCCAAATTGGATCATTTTATGCAAAAAAATAACACGGTAGTGGGTGATGTGTACTTGTTCCCTTCACTTCTGTTGATCATGTTTTTGTGGGATCTAAATTTGCTTACTCCATCCTCCACTTAATTGCACTTGTACAGCACATAGATTATTCTGCTCCCAGTTGGTTTCTATAGACTTCACTGAAGGTGTGTTTTTTTCTTTCCACCTGAAGACTGAATTTTAATGCTGTTTTCATAGAGGTTTTGAGGTTAAATGCTCACATTTTTCTATTGCTATTTCTGGGCTTGGAGTAAAGTTTTTCTCTGCTATTTCCTCACTGACCTTTTTAGAAATTGAAATTACTTTGAGCTCCCTGTTATGTTTGCAAAAGACTTCTGCAGTCTCCCCCTCTGCAGTGGCATATTATAAATATTTCCTTTGATGTGTCTTTACTCCATTCCCTCCCACCCTCTCCTTTTCCAGAATGGTGTACTGTTCCCTTTCTTTTTCTTCCCCACCACGGCTGCTTATCTGCAGCCCAAAGCGAGGAGGTGGTTCCCTTTAGCATGTAAATAAAGCAACATTTTTTTTCCAGCAAGCAGCTCAGGCTGGAATTCCATGCCAGAAACTCTCCTCTACACAATGATGAGTTCAAGTTCTGCATTGTGCAAAGGGTTTTTTCTTTCACAGTAGGAAAGGTGATCAGTCTGCAATTAGTCCTCTCCTTCTCCAGGCTTTTGTAACTTCGTCTTTGCAAATTTCTCATCTCCCAGGACCAAAGGCAAAGGTAACTTTTAGGAATCCATTTAATGTGACAGTCTTCCCATCATCCAGTTCTGCATAAAATTAGCCTGTCCTCCAGCTGATGGTAAATGATGTGGCATTAGAGCAATATTTGGAAAGATGTGCCTCGAGTTCTCTATTCTGGTCAGATGAGCGGGGAACATGCTTTTGCATTTTAATTTGAAATTCAGTGAATATTTTGAATGCCACAGCATGTCTATAACATTGTTTAAAAGATCCTGTGCACTCGGGCATGTAATGATTGACATTGGCTGTAACTTGATGCAATGTTGCACTGTTTTAATTCTTTTTGGGGCAGTGTTATCTTTGATCACTTCGTATTCACTGGAAAAATCCCACAATTGCAATCCCACATTATGTTTCAGCAAGGATGCCAAGTTCTCTATGGTGCGTAGCTATTCAAGGCACTTTGTCCACCCTCAGGCTGCTCATTAAAGTGATGGCAGTTTCTATTTTAATGAATAAGGTAGAGTGGAAATTCCCAACTTCATTCATAGACCTTGAATGGTCAAAAGGAGAGGGTTCTTTTTTCAGTTCCCGACTTCTTTGTTTTCTTGGAAATTGTGTAAATGTGTTCATAACCATGGCCACAACTCCATGTGCATGCAAAACCCATCAAATTACAAGTTTTTATCTTGTGCCCAGGGCTTGTATTATTAAAACTTCCTTTTGTGACCAGCATCCCCCGTCCCAGATTTCGTTTCTAGACACAGTTACATGTCCATATTGCAAGAGGTAAGAAAGGCGGACGCCTGACAAGAGCGACTTAGTTCCCTCTTTTAATTCTCTGCTATTCCCTCACTAATCGTCAGTCCTGTGCCAGAAAGCCTTTCCATACAACCCAACATTCCTTGCTTTCAGAGGCTGCCATTTCAAAGGCTGCACTTGCCCACAGTTATTACACAGCAGGGGCATGAAAGCTGCTGCACGTTTCCTCTCCAGTTAAAACGCGGCACTTTAAGGTAAAGCATGAACTAAGTGCAGCACTGAAGTGCTGCACAAACGCGAACAGTCGGTGTCAGGGAAGGAGGCAGAGTTCCCTGCTTGCTCTCCTGCCTATTATCCACGTGCCATTCAAACCTAACAGCCTGGACGCCTTCTTTGGAGCGCTCTCACTCCCGGTTTGCTGTGAAAAACCCTTTTCTCCTGCCTGTTACCCAACGTTTGGGAATAGCCGTGGCTGCCAAGGAGAGGTTTTTTGAAGGCAGTGCCGAGTTGTTCCTCAAAACTGGGTTAAGAAGCACATGGATTTTTTGCTGTGCCCACATTTGTTCTGAACCCCCTGCCGGGCAGAGGGAAAGGCATTTTGGGGTGCCTATAGCTGCCCTGGTGGATAAGAATATCCAGTGGGAGAGGCACCGATGCAGAGATTTGGAGTGCCAGGCTCACCCTCGGGTGTCAGCCTGGTGGGGCAGGTTTGGCTTTGGGCTCTGTTCAGCTTGTGCTCAGACTCAAGGACTGAGCAGCAAAAGCTGCTGAAGGGGCTTTGCAACCCCGCAGCACTCTGGTGAAGTGCCCTTTGCACCTCCCAGAGCTCAGCAATCCCAAAAAGTGCAGGTCTTTTCCACAAGGCCAAGCCATGGGGCAGTTGGAGACCCACCAAGAGAACTCTGCCTCCATCTTCTCCTGCCCACAGCTCCTTGGACCAGATCCATGTTTTCTGCAGAGACTTTGGCTTAGCTGGGAGGTACAAGTTTCTTTGCTTAATGCACAATAATTTTTACTCAGTTGTATAAAATCAGAGAATCAAGTACAGGCGCCTTTTCATTTTTTTTTTCCTTGAGAAAAACTGAAGATAAATATTGAAATGAAAAAAGGCTTTGCTATTTAATAGTATTAAATCACTGCACACGGTTGCAGGAGACTAAGGAATTATTTTAATATTGTTTCCATTTGCATATGTTCCTCCAAAATCCTCTTGCTGAAGCACACAGTTTCAGGGGAGACATTGAAACATTTAATCATTTAATAAAAGCAGCTCTTGCCGTGTATTTGTTATAGTCATGGATTTTACACACCAGAGGATCTTTGTGGTACAAAAAGAACATGATCCAGAAGGGAAAAGTCCTATTTCTTTTCAGCTGCACTAAAATAAGTTTACTCCTTAAAAATCTTCCTCTTTATCCATGAGGCTTAGGGCTCCCCAGGTGAGGAGCTGACTTTAGTGCCAGGGAATGCTCACCTCATCATTGTATTGTGATAGAAACTATGTTTGACTGGAAAATGTGATTTAAGGTAGTAGAATTTGTTACACTTGGGCCATGGAATGCTGACATCCCTTATCCCAGACTCCTCCATTGGGCAAGTCAACACCAAGGAAGAATCAAATAAAGGGGCTCTTTCCCTTGTCCTTCCCTCTCCCTGTCTGTGGAGCCTGGGGTTTCCTTCCCAAGGCTCCCAGCTGTGCAGAAGAGAGTTTTTATTAAAACTTGCAGTTTTGGTAAGGTTGGTGACTGTTCCCAGGGAGGGAGCACTGTCACCACTGAGCAGTGGTGCTGCCTGGCAGGCAGGAGATGTGTCCCAAGGGAGCTGGGCTCACTGCAGAGCCTGCATGGGGAGATTTGGCTGTCCTTGGAGAGATAAATCTTGATGACTTCAAATGTGCTGAAATTAAAATTTAAATAAAAAGTTGGTTTGGGTTTGGTTTTTTTTCCCTTAACTGGTAGCTCTGTGAATTCAACAGAGAAAGCCACTCAGTGGCCTTTTTGCCTTGAGCATCCTCAGCACAAAGATTTAGTGTTTGGAATTTAAATTATGATCTGATGATTTTCCATGTGCCATAACATATATTGCTCACTCTCCTAGAGCTGCAGGAGCTGAAAAAAAAACAACCCAGAGAAAAAGCAGGAGGGCTAAACAAACAAACCTCAAGATACAGAACTTGAGCTTTTTAAGAATCAGACACCTAATGCCAAGGACTTTGGTCTTAGCAGTGTGTGACCCCTAACAAGCAAAAGGAGTAGATCATTGAATTTAAAAAGAGCCATTTTCCAGAATGTAATTGCACCTTAAGGGCAAATAAATATCTTCTTGCTGCTTAGATTGGTAGCGTTCCTTCCCATAACTGAAGCATCAGGAATAATTATGCTAAAAGACACTTAAGCTTGTAGAGAAAACACATATTGCATTTTATGATGCTCTTGCTGGGCTTCTTGTGTAACATGAGAGAGATTATATTAACACTGGTGCTACATCGGTGTAGAATTACACCCCCGTGTTGGTCTGAACTGCATTGTGCAGCTTTCCTCACTTTTTATAGCTCTATTAATGGTTTTCAAAAACTGTGGGCTAAAGAAGTATTAAAATGTCTTGGCAAAGATTGTTGCTCAATCTTTTTACTGTGGGATTACATATACCTTGTTTCTATTTGATTTTGATTGCTTGCTTGGCCTAGATTCCCTGCAAGCATTTGGTATGACTGAATAATTTTTAGTTGTACTTTCTTGCCATGCTTTATGCTAATCTGCTGATGTTTTGCAGCCGCAGCACTGCCAGTCAGTGCTGCAGCCTACAGTCTTTATCCTTTACTGGATTTTTAAAAGGGTATTTTATTGCCTGTCATTACCATTCATTGTGGCTTTATGGACTGTGCTCTGTGCTCGCGCTCTCCCGGCGCTGCGGCTGCCGCTCGCTCCCCACCGCAGCTCCAGCGCCTTTGTTCTGCCCAGCACAAGTTTTCTGTGGGCCCTTCTGTCTCCCACCCCTCCAGAGGGTCTCAGATATAGCCCCCTTTCCATGGGGCAGACGGGAGAGTGTCATTGCAGCTCTGTGATTTATTGGGAATGGGTTTTTTTCCCCAAATATCGCTGGGTAAATGTTAAATACAGGATGTGTAATGCTCGGTGCTGCAGGAGTTTTGGTACCTCTCAAGCAGCTTTTTATGATGCTAATGCACACTGGAAGGAAATGCCAATGTTTCATCCAAATGACATAATTAAATTAATAATTATTTATTAAGGGCAAATTAAATTTCTCATGCTTTGCTTATGGATATTTCTCAGCTTTATTTAATAACGTGTATGTAGGTCAGAATCAAACCCATAGCTGCAAACTGCAAACCCATTGCCTTAAAATGGGTGGTTCACATAAAGCAGAGCTCAACTCTAAATAAAATTACTGCACCTTGAGGGCATTCTTCCAACTCAGTGCTCACCTTCTTTCATGTTTAGTAGGGATGCAATTTTGAATACTTTCTTTTAGTTGGAATTGCTTTTGGGACAGAGAAGTCATTAGAAAAATATTGAAGCCGTAGGAAAATAGAGCTTTGTCAGTTTAACTTTCTAAAAAAAACCCACAAATGCAATGAATCAGAATAATTTTTTTAAGTGGATTGGACCTCATGCTATGCTCAGCCCTGAGACCCCTTAAGAAATGTGCATTGACATCCCTCTGGTCACAGGAGATGGACCAGAGGGGACTGGAGCTGCCAGACAGGTCAGATGGTACCTGTGGTGCATCACTTTTTCAGTGCTGTTGTCCTGTGAAGGTCTGAGATCATGGAAAGGAGTCAAGGCTGGAGATTTACTGGTTTGGATTTAGTTAGATTTGAACAGAGGAATTTATGTATGAATACAAATATGCATAAATCCTTGCCTGACTACTCAGCCAAAGGAAAATGGATAGTTTCCTGTAGTAACACTTAATGTTTTGATTGGTGTCTTTAAAGTAAATAAATCATTCACTCTGTTCTTTTCCATGAAGTGATTTATATCCTTTAGATGCAGAGTTCTTTCAGAGCAGGCTGATGTTAGATGGGGAGAGCAGGAGCTGTGCTGTGAAAGCCCTGCTTCCCTGCTCGAGGATCTGCAGTGGTTGTTAACCAACAAGTTACCTCCCCCGAGCTGCACAGACACACTCTGGGAAAAGCCTGGAACGCTGACTTCAGTGGGAGCTGAGTGCTCAACACCTCCCAGGATTGGACCTCAAATACTTATCTGTAGGAGCTTTCCATTATTCATTCTACAAATGGAACTGGTTGTAATGTAAATTATAGAATGAATCTTTCTACGGCTTAAGATCCTGTAACTTAAACCTCCTAGGCTGCTTATCTGCCTTCTGCCACCTACCTACAGTTTATCCAGTGCACTTGGCATTCTTGATTGTTCCGTGCATATAAATTTCAATCATACCCACAGGGTCCCTCTATTCTATAATAGCTTGCATTGTGAGCAATTTAGCAGAGAACCGCTCTGCCCAAACACTGAGTGAGACATTTCCTATTGGGAAAAGCAAAACCCTTGGGAAGTACCATGCATATTCCTCACATAATGCTGTAATAAGGCAATTGTATTGAAATTAAAAAAAAGAGATTGAGAGATTTATCTCCCCTTTCAGTCACACGGTATCATGGAGCTGTCCGGGAGCCTCTAAGCAAAGCAATCCCACGTCTGCAAAATCAGCCGGCTCAGAAAGTCAGGCTGATTGGCTAACGATGGCTTGATACCTTCTACCAAAGTCATTAAAATTCTTCCTTATCTCAACAGAATAACTTCTCACTGTAATAATCTTATTACACCCCAGTTGTTCTGTTCCTCTGCCAGGCAGGTTACACACAACGCCTGCCTCTGTGATGCCGTGCCTGCCTCTCATCCCGCTTGGTGTACGGCCCCAAGCCAGCCCTTTCCAGGAGATGCTCCAAAACACCACAGGTGATATTGCACAAACTCCTCTGCCACAGGAAGGAGTGAAAAATGGTCCCTAGCTGTAGGTGCACAAACACAGTGGGCCTCTCAAACCCCAGCATGGAGACCTGAGTCTGTGTGTGGCAGCAGTGCTTTCCAAGAGAGGCAGCAGGGGACTCCATCCTCCCCTTACCCTCGCTGTCTGTCCTTGGCATATGGGGATAAGAAAAAACACAGAGAAGATTATGATGCCTTAGGGAAATGAGGTTTGTATCTGTAGGCTGAAAGTGGAATGAGTCTTAAAGCCCAGTGGTCTATGAGGAAGCCTGAGGAGATGGAAAAGGTGCCATTTGTATCGTCAGAGAATGACAGAAATGTTTGGATTGGAAAGGACTTTAATGAATGTCTTGTTCCACCCCCCTGCCATGGGCAGGGACAACTTCCACTATCCCAGGTTGCTCCGAGCGCTGTTCAGCCTGGCCTTGGACACTTCCAGGGATCCAGGGGCAGCCACAGCTTCTCTGGGCACCCTGTGCCAGGGCCTCCCCACCCTCACAGGGAACAATTTCATCCCATCTAAACATGCTCTCTTTCAGTTTAAAGCCATTTCCCCCAGTCCTGTCATTACTTGCCAGTACTGTGATTTGGATCAGTCCTGAGAGTCTCCCAGGATGACATGTCCTTTCTAAGTGAATCCTGAGAAGTTTTGACACCTTTGTTTGTAGGATTGCATTTAACTATATGTAGCTTTTAATTTTAAATAAAACAACAACAAAAACTACTTCTAAGTAACAAAACAGTTGTCAGTGTGATTTATCATCTTGTGGTACCTTGTAGTAGCATGGGCAGAACAGAGCAGTTTATTTGGAGACACCACAGGGGATCCACAGCAGGAACTGTTCCAGGGCACTGTAGGCAAAGGAAGTCCATGAAAGTCGTCATGGGAACCTAAAATATGCATTTAATGGTTCCTACCAATATTAAAAAACATCAAGAAGGATTATGCTTAAATCTATTGCAAGTGATTTCCCTTAATAAAGTTAAGGAGATTTCTCTCCATAATACTCATCATGTTGCTCCTGAAGTTCATTCTATTATCATTCTCACTGGTTGTTCCGTGAAGCCTTCCTAATATTTATGAAATGAGAGAGTTTTGGTGTCAGGTATGGAGGGGAGCATTTTAGGGAGGAAAGCCGATTTGTCTGGGAAGACAATCCCATGGCAGAGTGCTGGTTTGTCCTGCTGGCAGCACCATAGGAAGAGAATGAAAAACATATTTGCCAGATGAACAAACAAATAAAAATGCAGTTAACTTCTTTAATAGTTCTTTCTAATCAGTTTTCTCACTGAAATAAGAATCATCTGAAATACATTGATGAAATACATTCAGATGGAAAATCATCTGAAATACATTTTTGGGGTCAAAACTGGAAGTGGTTGAGAAGGTTGAGATGCCTCAGAAATTCTGTGCTCTTCCCTCATCCCTTCTTCTGTCAGCCCTCCCATGCAGGGTACTTGAGCTCAGCAAGAATCAATTTGCAGAAACAGAGAGACCTTGGGGATTTTTACTGTGGCCCTCAATTTATGAACTTTATGAAATAGTTCTCTTCTTTGGCTTCACTTCACCATCTGTAGAAAAGTGTGGAATACCCTTTATCCTGACCTATCCTTTTAAACTATTTTTCCATACATTTAAGAGAAGCTTTTTGAATAAAACTTTAAGGAATGATCAATTTGTTAATGTTTTCACTGTCATTTGCAATAATCCCTGGACACACCAGGTAGTCTGGAGTCCCTGTGAGAGACATCTTACAATCAATAGTAAGAGAAAATGATTGGCTGAAGAAGTTAATGGTCTAGAAATTAAAGAAAAAGCAAAAGCACGCTGTATATTCCACATAGCCACATGTGGGGATTCAGACCCACATTGAGCAACTGATCCTGGGTGACTCCTGGAGTCTGTGGTAATCTCAGGAACCAAAGCCGGAAGTTCCACATTTAAGTGCTCCATGTCTGCTCGTTTCTTTCTCTAACAGGTAGAATGATCAGCATTTCTGGATCAATGCCCTTACCCAGTTCTAGGCTGCTTCTGTGGATTTCCATGGGAGAGCTCCTAACTTCACGTGGAGCACCACTGCAGGCAGCGTGCATTGTAAACACAAGGGGGTGGTAATTACACCCATTTCTTTGCTGCACATCTGTGTAGAACTTTCCACTGCCTTTGTCCCAAGAGCTACAATATGTCTTAAAATCAATAAAGTCGATATCTTTAAAAAAGATTTGTTGATGTTTGGACTACACATAAAATTAGATCCTCTGATTAATGCCACAGCAACATGACAGCATCATTGCATTATGGTTCGTAAAGCCCTGCCTCATTCACCTACTAACAAATAATTGTATCTTGAAATTATAAAGACTAAAAATTACAGCTAAAACAATAGTTATTGACTCACAGAAATAAACTGCAAACTACTCCCATTGTGCTCCCTTCCATATGCATTTTATTGTCATTTATTCACGTCCTCCCTCACTCTGGATGTCAGAGCACTTAACAAGAAAAACTTAAACAAACAATGCAGTCCCACCATGGGGTTTATGTGGCAACTGCTCTGCTGTAAATAACAGCCCATCATAACTAGCCCCTTGGCTTAGCAGCTCCTTGGAAAAACTGTGATGGACACACTTCAACGTGAGGAACCTTTTGCTCCTCTGGGGCTGGTGACTGTGTGAAGCTCCAAAAATTTAATTCTGTGTTTATAAATATTGGACTTGAGGATTTGTTTGTCTTTTAAAAGATTTATCTAAGTGATAGGTATTTTTTCCAAACTTTTCCCGGTTTCAGCTTTCTCCCCAGAATCTCCTAGACTGTCTTCTCAAAAAGGAGAAAAAAGGACAAAACCATGAAAGCTGGAGAAGGATTTTTGACAGGGACATGGGTGATGAGTGATGGGACAAGAAGGAATGGCTTTAAGCAGAAATAGTGTATTTTTTATAGGTTGATATTAGAAAGAAAATCTTTACTGTAAGGGTGGTTCTTACACTCTGATGCCTTCAGAGATATTGTCCCTGCTTTGTGTTAACATCAGAAGCAGATTGGCTTGGAGTTCTCCATCATTTCCCTTCCTGCTGCTGTAGATGTGCCAAAACCCAAGGAATTTCTTCTCCAGTGTCCTTGGGCTCTGGGAGTGCTTCTGGGATCAAGGAAGCAGCAACTGGGCATGGTGTGCATTCAGATGGGGTTGTCTGCACAGCTTAGGTTAATTAGATCAATGTCTCATAAACTTTTTTACCATGTTACTGCAGTCCTGTACCTCTCAGTAGATTGGGTTTAATTGCTGTGCAGTCTCTCTGAGTTTTGTTATTATCGAATGTTCTTAATATTTTAATGGCAGTTACAAAGCTGTAGTCCCTATAAACTCAGTCTTGATGGTATTTTCCTGCTGGAGTAGCCCATGTTTCTCTTGTGTCTGTGTAAAGAGAGATTTTGTTCTGTTCCTTTTAAAAATAATTATTTCTGCCCCCCTGACTTTTCAATCTTAAATAACCCTGTCAAGGTATATTGTTTTTTAAAGCCTTGATAAGAAGCTATTTTATTACTCTTCAGATGAGCAATCAAAATCATTGGAGACTGCTGAAACAGAAGGAATAACAGGCTGGAATGGAGCTTTTTTGGAGAGAACAAAGCAGCTCATAGTTGGCTGCATTGTCTGAATTTGGCTGTTTGGTGGGAGGAGCTGCCAGGCACAGGGAAACTGGGGGAGGCACCCAGCAATAGTGGTGGTGTAAACTGGAGGCTCGTGGCATGTCCAGTGGAAAACCAGGAAAAAAGGGAGGAAGGAGAAAAAATTCTGAAAGAGGCTGGAAATTTTAGAACATGGCCTTTGCAATAAATTGTAGGAAGAGAGCATGAATGACGTAAAAAGCCTGACATTGCAAGTTACACTGAGTTCCACAGGAGAAGACAGTGCCAGAACTGACACTAAACCTGAGATCTTGATCCCAGCTCCAAAAGCAATCTGGGCGAGCAGCAGCTGTGAGTGCTGTCCCAGGCAGGGGAAGTGGGCACAGGAGGGGGATTGCTCAAGGACCCTCCAGAAGTGCTTCCTACTTCAGTGACTTGCTTTGCAGCAAGAGACCTGGCACTTGTTTTGTTTGTTGCTTTCTCTCTTCGTGTAAATGAAAATGGAAGATTCTTATCGCAACTTCGTAGCTTGGATTAGGGGTCAGTATGGCCATGTGAAACACTTGTTAAGGTAGCTTTGAGCATCCTCACACAATTAAAACACTGACCTGGAGCTGTCTTATTGTTTTGAAGGGGCTAAGTGTTTGTCTCAGAAGTGTGTCATATTTAATTTCATTTCATCACAGCATTGAGTGCAAAAAAATAAAAGAAAAAAGACCATTTCATTTGCTTCTACTCAGTGTGAAAATGAATAGAATGTATGAAAATTGAGGTTTTGTAATTAAGGTCTATAACATCAGGAGAAACAAATACATCTGTGAAATCTGTGCTGGCTCTGAGTGGAAAAATCCAATTCTGTGAGATAATGTGTGTGCACAAATATCAATATTTGTGTGCCTTTATGTGCACTCAGACTCTCACCCCTCTGTGTGTTTTCTGCTGAATATTGCCCTTCACAAGCACATCTCTGCCAAGGAGCCCTATGCAGACCTAGGTTCTGGAGGGGACATTTGCATGGAGAAGTCATTGGAATGGGCATTCCCTGTGTTGACAACAGGTACCACATTTGGAGCAAGCTGCTGTTTGATCAGGAGAAGTCTGGATCACCATGAGAGCCACCTGCACCTGGGATGCTGGAAGGAGGGAAGGGACCAATTCTGCCCTCATTTGTGTGCAGCTGCACGAGGTTTGTGTGCTGCTGCAAGGGACAGCCCAGGTCTGTGGGCTCCTGAGGGTGTTCTGAGCACTTGGGTGATCCCATTCAGACGGCTGGGCAGAACAATGCAGGTAAAAATAAGAGCCGACTCAAAACTTCGTCTGCATGGTCAGTTGTCCTTAATTTTGGACATTCCTGAAGATGAGCAAATTCAGCAAGGTTTTAGGTAGAAGCAGAGACAGACTGTAAGATTTACTGCAGCAAAATTTCAGATCAACCTTTGTCCCAGGGGGCTGTGCCTGGTGTTGAATCAACTGGTCTTCATTATACTTATGAATACTTATATTTGCAGTAAAATTCTTGGTAATAGGAAGATGGCTGTTAGGGGACCATCCACTCATTTAATTATCCTACATGTGTGTCAGTAAGATTGGGAATACTTAAGAGTATTTAACAAAACTCACAGATATTCAGCAAAGTGTTTTTTGTCTTGTTAAACACTTATTCCCTCCTTTCTCCCTGTGAGCTGCACAGGAAGGCTCGGAGAGTTCAATATTCTTATAGTTCAGATGACAACTGAATCCCTCCTCTTGTTCCATCCAGGCTTAATTAGCATTTTCATGTGCATTTCCTTGTTCTTGCTGAAAAGCCTGAGATGAGAGTGAAGATGTTCAGTAATTAAGTAATTATGAAATACCCACCTCCTTCTTTGACTACCCCAGGGAAATTTGCCAACTCCCTACCCTGTACTGCCTTGCAAGGTCCCATTCAAGTGCTCTTGCTGTGCTGTGCCCAGTTGTAATCACCTGGAGAAGAGAAGGTTCCAGGGGGACCTTATGGAATCGTAGAACCATAGAATAGCCTGGGTTGGAAGGGAGCCTGAAGATCTCCAACCCCTTGCCATCGGCAGGGACATTTTCCTCTAGAAGTGTCCAAGGCCAGGCTGGACAGGGCTTGGAGAAACCTGGGGTAATGGAATGTGTCCCTGCCCATGGCAGGGAGAGAGATGAGATGACCTTTAAAGGTCCTTTCCGACTCAAACCAATCTGTGTTTCTGCAGAGTTTCAAAGCCCAGGCTGGTTCTTGGTACAGGGAGATTGGTGAGGAGATGTGTGGGAGTGTCTCCTGCCAGCTTGGCATGACACCTCGGGGGGATTGCCACCACATTGTTCACAGGAGGAAAGGCAGCCCCTGTACCAGGCTGGAGCACAGCCAGGGAACAGATTTGTGCAGGGTGTTCCATTCCCCATCAGGGGCTGGGTGGGTCACCACGGGATCCTCAGCACAGGGACGTCAGGATGGTGTTGCCCATGGCTGAGAGGGGCAGCAGAAGCACATCAGTGATCCCTGTTGGATTGGGCAGTTTGGGTTTTGCTGCCCTTCCCCTCTGATGGGCAGCCGGGGTACATTTATGGCACTTTTCATACCTCCCTCCGAACACTGAAATTATAGCTTTAGCTGAAAGACAGCCAAAACATCTGAAAGGCTCATTGTTTCCCAAGTAATATTTTCAATACAAATTGAGCTGAATGGTTCTTGAAAACAATTGTATATTAAACTCCAGCAAATATCCGTGCTGTTCGGGCCCACACAGGCTAATATAAACGCCAGCGTGACTTGATAAAAGCACAATGAAAGGTTCTATTTTTGTAGTGTCAGTGACCTTGCGTGGCTGTTTAAGGACTGTTCAATCTCCTGTTCAGGATGTATAAAATTAATATACCTAAGGGGGAGGATGTTATTAGGAGTTAGCTCGGAAATGCTACAGGAAATGCTGCAGATAGATGGCTGAAATTACCCTGTAGACATTGTTCAAACAGATCTGTGTTTAAAATTAAACTTACAAGAAAATCCTTTTACTAGTTAGTTACCAACATAATAAATATCTATTGATTGCATCTCCATTTGTTACATCTTAATAAAAGAAAGAGTTTTAAAACTACATAAAAGAACAAGGGGGGGAAGAGTGTTAGAAGCGTTATTAACATATTAAAAGATAACCACAATGGATATAATAAAATACATTATTCACGAGGCATGATAGCAAAACTCAGTGAGAGTGTCTTTGCCCCTGCACGTTCTTAACATCACTGAAAAGAATTATTTCTCTTCATCTATTTTCTGCTGCCTCTGCTTTACCTCAAAAGCCATACATTATTCCCCCAATCTATTTCATTGAGCAAGATAATTATCTATGCATGGATGCTTTAGCATTAAAGACATCTCCCAGGAAGTACAACTTTCCCATTTATTTATTTCATTTTTTTTTTTTTTTAACAAAAGGGCTAAAAGAAAGGTGTGTGGGAGAAGGAAATAAGGATCAGTGTTTAAAACATAGCTAATGACATGCTAATGTGCCCAAATGAATATTGAAAGAACTCAAACATTGCTTTGAAATTAATTATAGCACTCCCTTTGTCCTGTAGAAATGGGAGATTAAAACCTGTACGGAGATGTTTACTATGTTTAATTTTCAATTGTTTCTTTGATGTAACAGATAGAAAGGTTTGCACCTGCAAAGTAAAAAGGCTGTGAACAGATTGCAAACATTCTGCAAACACTTCATCAAGAATTTTAGTTGTCAGCCTCCCCAAGCACAAGGGAGCCTTGATGATATCTTTGTGTGCCTTTGACTCCTTTTGATTAATAAATGCAAACAAATTTCGCTCAGTAACCTCTGGTTGCAATCCATGCATGTCAATTAGGGACAACCTCTGGTGAAGGGAGGCACTGAAGTCTGTTCTCCCTCCTTCTCCTACACAATAAATAGTTGATCTTTAATGCTTTTTGACAATTAGAGAATGAAATCTCTTGTAGTTGTGCAATCCTGGCCACTCTTCATTATTTTGTTCTCAGCAGTGACAGATCCGTGTTTGCTGTAGTATTACAGTGTTCGGGTGGATGAGCTAATTTTTTTTTTCCTTCCTTTTCTTTTCCTAATGCTACTTCATCCCCATATTGAAACTTAGAGTGCAAATACTGCTTTTTTTTACTGAACAGCCTTGTGAATTCCATCAATACAATGGATTTCAGGAAGAGCTGTTTGGAATTTGCATAAAACCCAAATAAATTATAATCTGACTTGGTGGATCCACCTCAAAAATAGTACTAAAACTGTCTTAGAATGGTAGGAAAGTCCCTGAGACCTCAGGCAAGCAGCAGAACCTGTGTGAGGACTGTGGTTCTCTTTCTGCACCCCTTATTCCTGTTTAGTTGTGTGACAGCAGGCACAGAGGCCAATTCAACTCCCCCTTGTACATGGCAGCGGCTTATCAGATGAGGCAGATGGTTTTAGAAATGAATGAACTGAGCTGCTTTCTAGATGGGAGCAGAAGCACAGACAGAGGCTGCTGCGTAACTTGGGGTTTTCTATAAATGTTAGGTCCTAGAAATATAGTTAGGTGCTCAAAGGAATTCAGGAAATACTAAGGATAAAGTAAGTGAAAAGAACCTCTGCCAAAATAGACTTTGCAAGGAAAATTATAAGAGATAGAAAGGCTTTCCAGGAGTAAGAAAACAGAATCACAGAATCACAGAATAGTCTGAGTTGGAAGGCACTCAAAAGCATCATCAAGTCACAAGAAATAAGGACTATACAGAAAGAATTGTGTAGAAATAATCAATCTATGACCCCAAAAATGAGTGTCTGTGTCTTGGTTTTCAAGAAAAGTGTGGGACAGAGGTTGGATGGCTACAGGAATTAAACTGTAAGAATTTACCTGATCTCAGGTAGAAACAAGATTCAAGATGGTCAGTGGGCTGAGATTAGGAAGGGTTACTACGTCTGTCCAGATGGAGACAGGAGTGGGGAGACAAGGGGATGGACAATGCTCTCAACAGCCAAAGCCTCATTTTCTGATCTCAACACTGTACAGGCTTCAGATGCTATTTGGAGGAAAACCAGTATGAAAAACTTTAATTAAATAATTTGCCAAAGATGATATAAATGGAAAATAGAATAACACACTTCTTTTTTGTCCAGTGCTTTCACATGCCACACTAGCCTGATCTCTTTCTGCGATGGGATAACTGATTTTCTTGACAAAGAAAATGCACTAGGTCTCATCTTTATGGACTTCAGCGAAGCATTTGATATAGCACCACATGGGAAATTATCAGGTAATGTGGAGGCAGTGGAGATTAGTGGAAAACCAGAAAGGTTGATAAGGAATGAGCCACAAGTGGAAATGAAAACAGATTGCATTAACAGGAAAGACATCATGTTAGGAGGACGTTACCTGGAGCATTCCCCAAAGACTGCTCCTGACACTATCTGGTGCAAGATTCCAGGGAATGGCCCTGGGGAAGAGGACCATGCTAACTGAGTTTGGAGATAGCACAAAATTAAAAACATCATCAGGACAAGAACTGGCTGTGCTGCCTACATGGAATTTGGGACTGGAATAGCAGGAAAGGATAAGATGGAGCATCTGCCCTTTAGGACAAGCAGGGATGATTTCTGGGATAAGCTGAGGCTCACAGGTTAGGGATACATTGGTGGAAGAACAGCTGAGCCATGCTCGGCAGTCTCAGAGGATTTTGAGCCACAATGTGATGCCAGGAAGGTATTTGGAGTAGTTCTGGTGATAAGTTCCTGTGTGTGGCCATCCTACTGCATCTGCTGGAATGCCAGGTGTGACTTGGAGCCTTCTTACGAGGGTACAAGAACCTGGATCATTCAGGCCAGCAAAATAGATGCTGAGATAAGATCCGATCATTTACTGATAAAGGCTGAGGCAGTGCACACAAGTGAGGAAAGAAGAATTTATGGACAACATCAGCACAAAACCAAATGGATGTAAATGAACTTTGATAAATTTTCTGATCTCAACTGGATTCCCAGCCCTCAGAGTTCCAATGGGCCTTTCAGCAAGAAAAGCAGGAGGGAAAGATATAAGGGTTTGTACAATGTTGCTTCATCAGATTACTTGGTGTTAAGCAGAGATTTAACAGCTTCAGCCCATCCCAATGTTCCCATTACTCTCTGAGTACTGGATTTTGACCCATTCCTGTGCAACAAAATCCCATCACTTGCTGGCAGTGCTGCAGGAACGTGTAGGGAATGAATGGGAATCTTCCCCAGGGTCTCAGGGGTATCAGTCTCAGGTGGCTGATTACAGGACTGGTCATTCAATCCCAAAAACAGAGAGGAGGCAGCAAGGCCACCTACATTAGGACAGCATAGGAAATATGCATCTTCCAGGGCTTTTCCTCAACCCCTAAAATACCTCTTGCATCCAGACCATTCCCAAGGATGCAGTGCTGGAAATGCAGTCATTACTGCACATCCCAAGACAGGACAGGTCTTGGTCCCACACTAACACAGTTTGTAGTCTGCCCTCAAAACCTCCCAGTTTTCTCTTTTCTATCCCTGTTTTTAAGCCTCAGTTAGGAGTGGTGCCTGCAACATTTGCCAGACATCACAGGGAAGCAATAACACATGCTGAGAGCCTTGCATATCTCACAGATGTATAAAATATTTCCACCTCTAAAACCTCCAAATGTTTCTCTACCTTCCAGGTGACAATAGATCTGTTCCACAGATCTCAGCAGAGATTAGGGATTTAAATGAGATTGACAGTTTACATCAAGTCAATTTTAATTTACAAATTGGCTAAGAAAATGTAGGATAATTTTCTAGAGGTGAAGCATCAACATTTTTCCCGAGTTCCACAAATCTGTAATGATGAGTCACTGGGAATTCAAGCATGTAAAAGCAGTTGTTTGCTAGGCAGAACTGAAAATATAGCTGGGAAAGGTTTTTCAGGGTATTGGAGGTGATGAGGTGGAAGACTGGTCATACACTGGGACCGGTCTGTTGGCACCAGTCTTGCAGGAACAGCTCCTGACTCCTTAAGTCACCATTAGTCACCCTATTGCCCCAAAATGATCCCATTATCTCAGTATAGTTCTCTCTCTCTTTCCTTTTTCTGGTAAATCCTGAGATAAGAAACAGCTACAGTGGGTGTGAAATGTTTATGTAAGCAGTGAAAAAGATTCAAAAAATAATTAAATGAAAAACTTCCTTCACATTTATCTATTTGTGTCCCTAACTGTTATTGGTGTCCTCCTTCTCCATCTTCATCCCCTGTGTCATGGCCTATCCCAGGACACCAGTTCCCAACAGGAAGATGCCAAAAGGGACTCTGGTCCATGTGTACAATAGTTAAGGAGAAGAGATCTGGAGATGGTGCCCAGAAATATTCCTGGGTGATGCACACTCAGGATAGGGGGGTTATTTTCATTCAGTTCATGTGTACAGTCCTTTACATCCAACTCTTAAAAACAGTTTAGTAGTGTTGGGGCAGATGCATTTATTCCCTGTTACTTGATACCAACTAACGGCTGCTGGGGCATTTAATGAGTTCTTAAAAAACAAATCCAGCGAGCCACACATTCTCACATACCTCCAGCCTTATTTCAAGTGCTTAATGGACTCCAGTCTATGCTCTGGTAGTTAAAAATCTCCCATTTCTATCACTGCAGCATTTTTACTGCTTTTTTTTATTTGCTCAATCATTTCACAGTCCAGTTGTTTGGTTTTGGTCAGGTGGGCTATAAAACATTCCTGTAACAAGTTTAATCTCTGCAACATCTCTGGCCTCCATCTATAACGACTTTGTACCAATGGTAGTTTCTCCCAAATCACCGCTTTCAATAACAGACAAATCTTCTTTGCAGACAAACACACATCCCAAACACACACACCACCTTCCCAGCAGCTCCCAAACAGCAACAGTGTTTAATACACTTGGTTATTCTGCCCCCATTGGGAAGATTTCATTTTAAATTATCTGAATTTGAATAAAAGAAAACTTCTAGAGGCTGAGCACCATTTCACCTGACTTCCTCCCCATGCTGTTAGGCTGCTCTTGGGACTGCTGTTCCATAATCCTGTTTTGGGCTTTGTGTGTGTTTATTGTGCCCAGACCAATCTCAGTGTCCATGAGTCAATAAAGGCACTGAGTTCCAGTGATTCAGGTATTTTCTGGGGGTTCTTGTTTGCTCTGCAGGCTCTGAACCTTTTAATTGACAGATTCCTGGGTATTCACACATGAAATAAGAACTGGGAGATTTAGTAAAGGGTATGTTAGGGATTTGTGGTGAGGTTGTGACACTGGGTTGCTCCCCTGTGATGGGAGGAGGATGTCTGTGTGCCTTGGACATACCTGTCACTCACTCCTGCCCTGTGGCACCATTTACACACTCACGAGAAGGAAGATTTCAACACCTTTCTCAAACGTGCTGCAGTTCTGCGCTTGCTGAGCAGAAGTGGAAAGGTTCAGCCTCTGAGCCTGCAGAAATGTTCAAACACTGGAAGTTCCTTGGCTCCGTGTCTCGCATTGCAATAGTGGTGTGTTCCCATGAGCCAGACCTGCATCCCCAGCCTGCCGAGCTGGCAGCTCCTGCTGGATGGGCGCATTGATTTACTCCCTGTTGTAACTCGATGGAGTGGTTACAGTATCGAGGGGGGGTTGTGCTGCAATCCTCCTCTGCCTGGCTCTACCTGCCTGGCTCCCATTATCTCCCTCCCTTGTCTATCACACCAGTCAAAATCACTTTCCAGTCCTTTCCCACAGGTAAACATCATCTCCAGCCCGTGATGCATTTTGTATCTCTCCAGAAAGTAATACCTATAGAAGTCAGCACTTCAGTGATTTATGTAATTAAAATATGATGGATCAAGTCGTTAAAATTCACTAGCGCTGGTACATGTGTTCACAAGTGCACAACTTGTCTCCAACTGTGCCTGCCCCATCATCCCACCATGACCTTGTCTTATTATTTAAGCTTTTACTCTGTATCAGAAAATTATGAATAGCAGAACAAACTGAAGAGTGGAATTAAAACCAAGAGTGCCTGGTATATTTTTCTGCTTGTGTTTACTTTGTCACTTCAGAATGACAGGCTTGAAATTCCTGCATGATCTTCAGCGTGTTCTAAAAATGACAGCTACTATAATTCAAATTTACTGCTGTATTTTTTTTACTAGTAATGAAGTTGTAAATGCAGCATTTCTTTCATTACCTATTCATTAAAGATATGACATGAAAACAGAGTTACCATGGAAATGGCTCTGTGAATTCTGAGTACATAATAAGAATTTCATTGTTTACACTACAGCATAGATAACTGATGGGTGTTGTTGTTGCTGGTAAAGTCTTATTTAGCCTCGGGAATGCTTGTAAGGGGAAAAAGGTTGTGCAATTGGTCTTCCACTAAGTGCCTGCATACAAGCAAAGCTCTGTAAAATCATCAGTGCAAAAGAGTTTTATGATGAAAAGCACCGAATATGTTTTGAGCTTTAAATCTTTGAGCATCATTTGGAACTGAATATTTAAACATTCTAAGTAGAGATAGCCTAGTTGGTGTGTTACTAATAGTCTCATTGCAGGGCTAATGTGCACACAGCTCGTATAAATAAATTAGCATTAAAAGAATTTAGGAGTTTTTATACTTCAGCTGAAAACAGTAGGTTTTAGTAGCAGGAAAGCATCAGATTTAATAAATAACAGCGTCAACAGCTATGCCAAAAGGTGTTAGAAGCCTTATTTTTGCACCAATTGCAATTTCAAATGAAATCAGGAGCTGCATCCTCTAACTGTATAACAGGGACTGCACTTTTGTGGTACATTGCACCTCTGAAATGGGCCTGATTTTATACATAATGGAACCAGGAAGGTTCTTAAATACCCAAATGCCAGAGTGACCCTTTGGCAGCTGAAGTCACAGTGACTGTCAGCAGCACTTCTTCAAGTGAAAAGGTTTTAATCCGATTCTGCACAGCTCTACAAAACCCACAGAAAAGGCTTGAGCTCAGCTAAGAATCAATGAATCAGGATCGTCATTTGTGCCCAAAACCTCTGAATGTCTGTTTCTCATTTGCAAACCAGTTCATTCCAGGGGATGAGCCATAAAGAGAAGCATTATGGATGCTGTGCTATAAAACACAGTGATAATGAGATCTCTTTTGTGCCTTAAATAAACATTGAACTGTTCCTAGTCTTAAGTAATAAAATACATCTGCACAAAGATGAGGAGTCTGAATGTGACTGGGCATGTCCCGAGCCCTCTGATGTCTGTGACAAGATTTCCTGTGATGATAAAGGCGCTGAATTGGGGTGTTTGATGTACATCAGTGCCCTCCTGTTCCAGACTCATTTCCACCAGGCAGAACTAATCACTCCTAATTGCAATTGACTGGCAGAATAACAGTAATGGCATCCCTGAAGCAGTCTGCCTTCATCTTCCCAAGTCTTTTGCAGGAGGACTCTTTCCTCCCAAATCTTCCAGTTGATGAGATGATGGGAAGGGACTGTCCCAGTGACCCACACGGCAGTGACAGGTACAGCCCTAGAATCCAGGTGTTCCCATTCCCAGCCCTGAGCCAGGAACTCCTGCTCTCATTTTAGTAAAATTTGGCAAGTTTGGGGAAAAATCAGACAGAGCAACAGTCAGACTTCACAGGTTAAAACAATAACACTTGAAAGAGTGTTGGCTGGGTCACCTCCATCATAGAGCAGTTAGTGCTTTGTCCCATGAGCTTGCCTGCCACAGTGCAGTGAGAACCATATTAACCCTGTCTTTATGAACAATTTGATACTTCCAGGATTCTAAGGGACAGCCACAGACTGCAGTTATTATTCATAGTGTGAATAATAATTCTGTAGGAAAGGATTAGAGTGTTATTCCTTGACACAGCTGAAGCTGCTTTAGATGAAGTTATTTAGGCAGTGTGGGGAATAAGTGCTGCTGCCACACATTCACCAGTAACTTACAGCCTGCTTTGAGTGTTAAAGCCTGGCATCTCACCTGCTCTGGTGGAAGAAATATCTTCCACCTTCAGGGATGGTGCTGTCCACATGCTCACCTGGTGAATATCCTGCATTCCTGTGTTCTGCTGGCACCTTGGGATGTGCTCTGGCTCAGCTGGGTGAAGTCACAGCACAGCTGATGGGCAGCCAACAGCGTGTGGCACGAGTGGGAGAAGGATTTCACATCTTGCTGTTGATTACCAAACGAAACGTAACTCAGATTACTGGAGCTGCTCAGATTAATGACCCGGTAGTGTTTTAACTTTGCAGAGCATCTGTGCCATATGTGATCCCACCAGTGTTCAGTGGGTTGAATCACTGCTGTGACAGAGCAAAGAAAAAATGTTTAAATCATATTTTCTGTTTGAACTAGTAGGCAATGTTTTGTTTTTGGGAAAATTCATCTGACACAAAGAGAATAATAAAATGAAAAAGGAAATCTATTTGAATAATGAGCACACTGACCATCACATGAAATATAAAGACCAACACAGTAGGTTACATTTTGGACCTAAATTATTTATTTGAGTCTGTTTTGGTTTAATTTTTTTCTTTTCTTTTGCAATCTCATGAACTATTTCTACAAACTTTTTATATATGGTCAAATTTTTCTGATTAAATAGAGAAGCCCAAAGACAAAAACGTTCTCCATCTGCCTTTTAAATGGCCTGATATGCCACAGCCCAAAATCTATAGGAACTATGTCTTGGTCTGAAGAGTTTACCTGGATCCTTGCACAGTTTTCCTCTGTGTGGTACTAGAGGGAGAGAATGAGCAGGAATTTCAGCCTCCTCTAAAGCCTCTTAGAGGATTTGGGGGTCCCAGGTGCTGCTGATATCCTGCTGCTGAAGGGTGCAGAGGCATTTGTACTACATCCTTTATTCCCCATTCCTGGAAGTGTCCAAGGCCAGGTTGGATGGGGATTGGATCAGCCTGGGATAGTGGAAGGTGTCCCTGCCCACAGCAGGAGGTGGAACATCATGAGATTTGAGATTTCCTCTAACCCAAACAATTATGGAATTCTATGATTCTATGATCCAGCATCAGCTCAGCCCACATTTAGCTATTGCATGAGATCCACATTAGTCTCTGGGGCCCCTACATGCTCCTCATCACAGAGAACCTGCTGCAGGATGTATAGATGAGTCTGGGGGTATATAAATAACACAGGTATTGCACATTTTAATGTATTTTTCAGCTTTTGGTTCTCTGGGCTTATTTCCTACACAGCAGGAGCAATTTGCACATAATATCTTTGCTGCTGGACTGTGAACATTTATGCTACGTGAAGTTAAGAAGCTGGTAGAAAGCTCTCGGAAATTGAGTTTTGTAAGAAGTGCTGACACACTTTTAATTGCAGTGCTGGATGCCACAGGAGCACTGTGCCACAAGCCTGGGTAGGTAGGTAGGTAGTGTATCTTGTTTTGCAGCTTGCCATGTCCAAGCAATAGGGCATGACTGGCTTTATTTCTAATGCAAATTATAGCTGATTTCCAGCTGTTGAATTGCAGGTGCTGGGAGCCTTTCTTGCTCTTAAACTATGTATTAGTAATTTGAAGGAACTGGTTATCTGAAGAGTAGGCAGATCCTTGCAGGCAGGAAATAAACACAATTGTTGGCTTTCTGGGTGGTTTGTTTCTTTCAAACATTTATTAAAAGTGCTAGAAACCATGCTGGCTAGAAGTGTAGTTTGCAATTTTCTGTGTGCTGTATGTCTCTTTCAGAAAAATTCATTATAATAACAGAGTTACTGGGCTGACTCTATTTGTGTAAAACAGACTCTCAGGAGATACTAGTGGGGTAACAAAACAAATGTACAGTGTCCTGATAGAAATACAAGTATTGATCTGATGAATATTGCAGCCTAAAGACTACACGTTATTAGGGTGTAATGAAATCTTGTTGTTTTGACTTCAGAGCTGTAGCTCTGCACTGGTCACTACAGCACTGAATTATTCAGACATCACATCTTTGTTAATACTTGGAGTATTATAAGGTGCCATCAGCTTCCTTTTTGTTTCTGTTTTTCTCTCCCATACAAATGTTCTTTCTTGTCTCTAAATATTTCATAGATGCTTGAAATAAAGCCTTCCCTCTTGGTTTTGCCCTGTTGGACAGAAGCTGAGGTTGTGGTTTATCAATACAGTAAATCTGGCACTAAGACTGGTATTGGATCCAAAATGCCACAGGCAAGTGATGCAAAGTGCTGATTCAGAACAAACTGCCTCTCAGAGTTCAGATTTATCTGAGAATTTTTGATAGATTCTCGCATAGGGCTTTCTGCTGAGTCAGGTGTTGTCTGTACTCCCACTGCTGCAATAAAGTTGGCACAAAAGCAGCATGAACTTCATCTCATCTGCTTTGGCACAGGAACAGGACCATGTTCCCACTCCTGACACAGATCAAAGGTATGTGCTGGGAAAGCCAGGGCTCTGCAGGTTGGGGATCACCAGCATCAGAGCCTCTGCCTGAAGTGACACCTCTTCTGTCCCAGGGAACAGAATGGGGAGGTGTTTGAGGTGCCATATCCAATGTCAGACACAACTTATGCATGGAGCAGCCACTCTGCTAGAGCCCCCTGGGATGCAGGGGGTATCAGATAAGCTGGGAGCTGAGCTGTTTGGGTGATCAGCCCTTCCCAGTGCCCTCAGTCATTTCCCCAGAGTGCAGCTGATCCCTCACAGGATTTGCTGCTGGCACAGCACTGTTCCTGTTGGTCCAATGTGGTGGGCACAGCAGGCAGTGCTCCATCCCTTTTCTCTCAGCTGTGCTGGAATTCCTGGCACTGAGAGCACTTCCCAGCTCCACAGTGACTTGGGAAATTCTCACATTTCCCACTCCCAGGGGAGTGCATCTCCCCAATAGTCCATGCATGGACTTCCCTCCCTTGTTCCTAGTCATGAAGTTTGGCTCATACCCAGCTCTATCCACAGCTGTGCCCAGTTCCACGTGTCAGACATAGATAAAAGACCACCTGAAAGTTCCAGAGGGAAACAGCCCATCCAGTGCTGCACATGGTGTGTCCCTACCCTTCCAGCCCTGCTTTATTAACACAAGTGTCCTTCACTGCTCTTTCACTTGAAATCAATCTCTCCAGCACTGATTGCTCTGTCACATTCCCTCTGTAGGCAGGCTGGCTGAACACTTTTATCGTGCTGCCCGTAGGCAAAGTGGTCCCACAAAGAGTGCTCTAGACTGAGCTCAAGGTCACAGGTCCTAATAACTTCCTTAGGATGGCTGCCTACTCTGCCACAAATTCCCTTCCAACCTGATCTTCCTGTGGAATTAAATCCCACTCAGCTTTAGCACTGGAGTCAGATGCTGTCCAGAGCAGACTGTTGCTTATAAAGGACTTTCCTGCAGGTTTCTTTGCAGCTCTGGTTCTTCCCTCCAGAGAGCAGGTTCTGGCATCAGGGAAACTTCTGCTTGTCGAAAACAAATGCATAAACTCCGTGGTGAAGTGTTCTCAATTGAACATGTGAGTCCACATTTCTATTACTGAGTGTTGTGTTCGATCCCTCTCACCACTGCAGGCAGTGATGGATCCACTGCAGCTCACGCTGCTGCGGCTGCTGAACCACAGCTGGCCTCAGTTCAGCTGCAAATGTGTAAATCTTGGTTGCTAATTACACCAAACCTTGTGGGCTTCATTTAGGAGCAATACACAAGCTGCTATCCCCTCAGCAGTAGTGTGGAGGAGAGATCCTCCCTATCCCAAAGCCAGCAACTTGTGTGCAGAGGGTGAGGGAAGTACACCTCTCATGGGTCATTGAGAAGACTTGCAATAACTTTGGGCCAAACTTCCATCAAAAGAAAACAAAATAAAATGTTGTGAAGACTCTGTGCTGTATTGGAGATATTGAAGTGGCATCTGTGTCTCTAAGGCAGGGATTTGTTTGTCTGTCCACCAAAGAAGCAGATATTAATGCAGCCTTTGGGGCCTGACTTTCCAAGACAGTATTTTGGAGTTGGTGGTCCCAGCAACCAGGCAGTCTGGACTCCCTCCTCCATCCCAGGCTCCCTTGAACTGTTGGTTAAGGGGGTTCATGCACACATCCTATAGGGCAGTCACAGCTTAATTGTGAATTAATGCTGTGCTCCTTCCATTCACTGCATTTGATTGACTTTGAGTCAATTAATCCACTTGTAGAGAATCCATCTTTCTTTGGGGAAACATTGTTTTTTAAAAATAGGAGGCATTTAAGCATGGTGTACATCCTGGAGTGGATAAAAAGGTCGGGCTAGTCACTAAACTGCATAAGAATGAAGTAATGCATGGAAGTTGGAGTTTTTACACTGTCCCTTAGAACACCTGTGTAGCATCACAGCGAGCAGATCTGCTCCAGGAGACCTCACTCATAGATCCAGCAAGTTCTGGGCTTGCATGTCCAAGGAGATCAATGGCACATCAGGATATTCTTCCATTATGATTGTTTCCCCCTCTAATTAGGTGTGATTTGTCCCTTTGTCTTAGCTGCCTGTGTTCAGTCTCACTCATGGTTATCTCCAAATACACTTCACAACAGGTTGTCAATCTGTTTTATCATATATCTTTGTTATTGCTTTTGTTTTTGTGTGTAACTGTAAGATAAAGGAAAATAGCTTGCATTTATCACTGGAGGACTTTAAGATATTATTGTTTTATTATACATATAGCATTATCTTCTTGTTGTTTGGGGTCATTTTATGATACAGTGCACTTCACCTTTCTGTTCCTCGCATTCCGAGCTTTTGTGTGACCTTTTAATAGCGATACAGAGAGAGAGACTTCTCTGTGCTTCTCTTGTGCTGTGCATTGTTCACCTTGAGCCAGGCTCCTCCCATTTATTACATGATAATTTTCACAGGAACCACTTTTCAAACAGCATAATGCAAATTAATGTGGCACTGCAGCATCTCTGTACCACTCAGACAAAGTTAAGTAGTTGCTTTAATAGAAATGTTGCAGCAGGAAGGTGTGAGAGAGAGACAATAGGAAGAGATTTGATAAGTGACAGGTATTATATGTTGAGATAGAAGAATGACTGATATAGGATGGCAACATGGAAAACAAACAGGGAACAGAGCCTTTGAATATTGGATTTTTCTGGTTTGGTGACCAAGGTACAGGAAACACTATATTAGTTTAAGTAATTATCAAATAATTTAATATTTGATTTTTGTCAAAATGAGAACAAACAGAAACAAATAGCTGAGATTAAAAATGTTTTGGTCAAGCTGCAGGAACGAGGTTATATATTTCCCAAATTTAATGTAAATGCAGTTTGGGGTCCCTTTCTACTGTTCTAGATGTAGTTTCTTTCTCTTAGAAATCTTTCTTTTAAAGAAAGTATTAGTTCATTGAGGCCAAGGAAGGTGGGTTAAAATACTGAATGTGCAATGGAGACTGTATATCTTGCAACCTAGATCTCCTTCTAGTTAGGAGAAGGAAAGGAACTAATTTTAAGTTTGCTGCCATGGGTACTTATGGACACAAAAGACCATGAGAAGGGTCTCAGTATCTTCCATTATATTTTGATTTGAGTCATGGAAAACTATTTGGAGAGAGACTATTTACAAAACCATGTCATGACAGGACAAGGGGGAATAGATAATAGAAAAAAATTCTAGACTGTGAGGGTGTGAGGCCCTGGCACAGGTGCCCAGAGCAGCTGTGGCTGCCCCTGGATCCCTGGAAGTGTCCAAGGTCAGGTTGGACGGGGCATGGAGCACCCTGGGATAGTGGAAAGTGTCCCTATCCAGGGGATGAAATGGGATGGGATTTAATGTCCCTTTCAACCCAAACCATCCTGTGATTCTATGACCCTCTGAACTGCTACAGGATGTTAACATCCATGGTAAGAATTCTCACAGGGAAAACATAGGAACTGTAAGTCCTGAAGCAAAACATGTCAGACAATCAACAGACCCATGTGTAAAAATCAATGTTAAAAAATGCCAGGTAAATACAGTCACTGCCAGTGCAGCCATTTCACATTGACTTCACAGATATTGTTGCAGCCAGATTTTTTTTCATGCGTTAGATGCTTTATATATTAAGCAAAGATGCTAAATGCTTTCATGGGTACACTGTAATCTTGCTTTTTAAGTTGGAAGCTAATTTACTGTTTTAAACCCATAAATGTTTAAAAATTACATTGCTTGAAAAATTTAGCTTTTCATGTTCCCTCTGAATTATGAGAAGAGACTAATTGACTTATTTTTCATAACACAGTGGAATACCCTTAATATTTCTTCTGCAGTTTCCTAAATTGGAAAATCTGTGGCGGCCCAAATCTTTCTCCATCAAAGAGAAGAAAGAACTCGTGGACATGTAGGGTCCTTAGTCAAGGTACCTCCATCAAGTACCTGCAGCCTGAGGATAGCTCAGGATAACAGCAAAGGGACATTTCCCTGGCACATCCTTGAGCCTGGGGTACCTGCATTTGTAGGCTCTTTCCATCTATGTCCTTTGCAAGGCAGTGTGTTGCTGCAGGTGAGGGTAAAAGCAGAGAGGGTGAAGTTAACTGGAGTGATGGTGAGTTTCCTGTGCACACAGACCAGCTGATGGATGGTAACTTACTCACCTGATGTAATTTGTGGTTTGTGAGCTGCAGCGCTCGGAGTCTACAGTAATGAGGTTTTAAAAAGACAGATGCTCCCTGTGCTCCAAGGTCTCTTGGAAATGTTGTGTGTTTGTGATGTCTCTTTTCACAGCAGAACCAATGTTTCCTGACGAGTTATTATCACTGCTCGCCTGGTCCCAGCTCCACTTCACTGTGTCTGGCTAGTGCATAGCAGCCACCCTTTTATTTACTAATTCATTCTCTGTTGCGTTTTGGGGGAGAAATCCCTTTCTTGGGAATCTGAACATTATAATGCTTTTATTTATGCTGGCTTTGTGTGTTTAGTTGACACACAAAGTGTACTGCTATTAAAGGGCAGACAGCTGTTGTGTCCTCCCAGCAGGACAGGCCTGAGCACCTTTCCCCCTGTCAGGAATGGCTGGGTCTCTTGTGACACTCCATCAGCCTTGGGGTTGGATATTGTGTGTACGTCTCCATACTCAGCAACTTCTCCACCCTGCGGTTTAGAAGACACATGTCGTTTGGGGATCCAAGGCTGGAGCCACCTCAGCTCCCTTCCTCCACAGAGGACCCAGTGTAATTCCAAGTAGGGTTACATGGGATGCCAGGTTACTGACGTGAATGCTGGCAGCAGTGCACCCACAGCGCTCATTCCCTTGGAAGGATACCTTGTTGACATGGCCAGGTGTTTGTTATCTGCTGGATCAAACTGTTTAGGGACAGCCACATCCACCAGCCCTTCCTCATACAGGGTACTGCTCTTCTGCAGACCTTTCACCACCTGGGCAGATGGAAGGTGATGGCTTCACCTTCACCAGTGAAGATGGAGATGATGAAGATGATGGTCTCGCACTGCAGGACTCCCTAAATCCGATGAGGAGATCGAGACTCTGCAGTGTAGCTGAGCTGGAGAGGCCCAGGTGGGGAGGGTGTGTTTTGTACATCTCTTCTTTCTCATATTCACGTCAAGAAATGGAAAGCATGCTCCATCATGCTGCATTTGTCCCCAGTGTTGGGTTTTACCACTGTTCCACCACTTACAGATTCATAGACTGTCCTAAGTTGGAAGGGACCCATAAGGATCATCCAGTCCAGCTCCTCTCCCTGCACAGACACCCCAACAATCCCACCCTGACAGCATTGTCCAGATGCTTCTGGAGCTCTGGCAGCCTCGGGGTTGTCACCATTCCCTGAGGAGTCTGTTCAGTGCCCCAACACCCTCTGGGAGAAGAGCCTTTTCCTGAAATCCAACCTAAACCTCCCCTGATTAAGCTCCATGCAACTTCTTGATGCTACCTTCTAAATCTGCTGTGCTGTACCTGGAATCAAAGGACATGGAAAGATTCCCCAGAGGAGCAGAGACATCCAAACACCTCATCCTTCACTCGAAACATGTCAAGTTCAAGAGGCATCAGTCTGGAATGTCCTCCTTCAGTATGGACATGCAACAGTCTGTCACAGACTGAATCCAGCACAGAATATTAGGCAAGTTTCTCTTGCTGAAATGTGTAGTTACAATGGATAGACTTCCATTATTTATTTAGTAGTGGTTTGTTTGTCATTCTTTTTCTAAACTCAACCCTTTTGCTTCTGCAGTACAAAGGAAGAGTCAAACTGACTACTTAACCAACTGAATACATCACTTGGGATGTTTAATTCTCTAAAAACCTGGGTGGGTTTTTTTTTCAAATTATTTACACTTCAGAGTGGAAAAATAGCAACATTACTATAGCATTAGATTAAATTTCCCCAGGTTAATGGGCACAGTGTCAGGAGTGAATAATCACAAGTGCGTTGCCAATGGAGAGACCATAAAGGCACGTTCCTTTCACAATATATTCTACCCCATGAATATATTAAAATATTTTTCCCAGTATGAAAAGAACGGAAATAGCCTTTTGTTTTCCTCTTTTCATAGCAAATGCTCCTGTCATTCGCAGCACAATGAATTCCTTGAATCCATACCAGTCAGTTTTTATCCTTCCTTCAAGACCCAGAGGCCACTGGAAAAATCTTTCACATGGCTAAACTTTGCTGAATGTATTTAACCAGTAAATTATTTGTCTTCTGAACTAGAAGAGCCAATACCCATTTATGTTATAAAAATGGTTTGTTTTACTTACTTTATGAGTTGGTTCTGCAACAGTAGCAAAGCCAAAGGACGTTTAATTAAGTTATATTTACTTTTTCATGATCTTTTAGCTTTAGATTATAAATCATGAATCAATGAGTACTTAATTTCCTCGTATAGCATTAAAAGTAATTGCTTCATAAATTTGTTTTAGAAATCCAAATATTTGCACAGAGTGCAGCACAAAGAAGTTGTTTCATTGATGAGAGTTCTCACTTCCCTTTCCGCTGTTGGAGGAAAATGGGTTTTTGCTCCTTTGGGGTCCAGTCCTTCATGGTGCAGAAGTCTCTGAACCTCAGGGGTGGTATTGCTATGAAATATTGATGTCACACCAATTTTTTTTGGCCACTGGTTTCCTTGACACTTGAATTACAGTGACCTTCTCCTGAATCTCCAGTCTGGCAAGGAGAAT
This sequence comes from Pseudopodoces humilis, assembly GCF_049639895.1. Classification (NCBI taxonomy): domain Eukaryota; kingdom Metazoa; phylum Chordata; class Aves; order Passeriformes; family Paridae; genus Pseudopodoces; species Pseudopodoces humilis. The sequence goes on along the minus strand of NC_142208.1, from coordinate 33,294,367 downwards.
CTTGTGAGTGGGTCCATGACCCTGTGCAGGACCATCAAACAGTCTTTAGCTACAGGTATTTCTGCTTTCTCCCCAGAATCCAAGCCCAGATGTGGGGATGTGCTTTGATCCTTCTATATTAGACATGGCATCTTGGAATTGAATTTCTGCTTAGTAACATAGGCCAGAGAAATCCTTCCTTCCAGTGATAAACCATCTGTATTCAGAACCAGATGCCTCAGAAGCAGTGACAAGACCCAGGGAATGGCTGGAGCTGTGTCAGGGGAGGTTTAGGTTGGAGATCAGGGCAAGGTTCTTCCCCCAGAGGGGGCTGGCACTGCCCAGGTGTTCAGGGAATGGGCACTGAGGCTGCCAGAGCTCCAGGAGCCTTTGGACATCACTCTCAGGAATGCACAGATGGGATTGCTGGGGTGTCTGTGCAGGGCCAGGAGTCAGACTGGATGATCCCTGTAGGTCCCTTCCAGCTCAGGATATTCTCTGATTCCAAGTTTCTGTGATACATTGCATGAATGTGTTGGCTCCTGCTTGAGTCTCATGATTTGTTATCAGGCATTATTGGGTCCCCCAAATGAAGGATTATTTTATTGACTTGTGGACAGTGTGCTGAAATTAGGGTCTTTCAAAAAGCAAAATCACAGAACCACAGAATATTCTGAGCTTGAAGGGCCCAACAAGGATCATTCAGTCCAACTTTTAAGTGAATGGACTATACAGGTATCAAGCCCACAACCTTGGTGTTATCAGCACTGTGTCTCAGGAGTGCCATGATCCACATCAGATGCAGCTTCATGAGGGTCATTTTTCAATTAAAGGCTTTATTTGAATTGGAAAGCTTTCATGGATTGTTTTTTGATGGAAAGAATAGAAACAAATCTGCAGTAGCTGCTGTATGGGAAAGGGTCAGCTTTCCCAGGACCTAAAACACTTGACCAGTGCTTGATGCCATACCTTAAACCCCTTTCAAATGGGTTTTGGTTGGCTTTGCATTTCTTCTCAGCCACAAAGGTGGAAGCAGTGAGCTGATGCAGTTGGCACCATGCAGGGGCAGAGCTTGTGAGAAGCACCTGAGCTCCAGCATCATCTGCTGTGTGGTGCTCCTTGGCACAGGAAGAGGGATGGCAGCCTGAAAAGCAGCTGTGGAGCAGGAAGCACACCTGAGGTCTGGCTGGTGGGATCCAAAGCTCCAAGTGGAGCTGATGCCATTTCCTGTATTCCTCATGCACACCCACTCAATAATTCCAAGTGGGATATGCCCAACATGAAGAGTTTACCTAGCTGGACTTCCAAGAGTCCCCTCAGGTATCCCTGTGCAGCCATCAATCAGGCAAAACCTCCAGGGGAATGAGCAGTAATCTGGGAAAAGTAGAGGGAAAGGGAGGAGGTAAAGTAGGACCTGCCCTCACCATAATTCCCCAGTGTCTGATAAAGGTTTTGAGAAGGAAGTGTTTTATTTCTATAATGGAGATGTGGGTGGCAGGGAAGGGTCAGAAAAAGAGGCCTGGGGTTAGAAGCAATTCTTATATTGGAGGAAAATCTCTATTGGAGTGCAATGGAATAATCAAGATTTATTTATAAAATATTGCTATTAAATAAACATTACAGAAACTTTCGAATATCAAGCTTATTTATAGCTTTAGGCGTGAAAACCCACATTAGTATGTTGAATTATATGAGTTCACTGCTGCCTGCTAGCTGACAGCACGTCAAATTATTTGCAAATATTTTCTGGAACAGTAACCTTGAAGGATGCCAGCACCATTCAGTGTAACCTTATCACGAGACAGGAACCAAGTGATGAGATGAGGACTGAGGATACAGAGTTTTTAGCAGCAAGTGACCTCTGACTCGCTGCCTAAAAACAGAGTTCACGTGGTACCTTCCTCAGCACAGAAAGATGCTTTTTTGTCACTGACATTTACACTGATTCTGTGCAGGGGTTTTGGAAGATGGTGTGAATGATGTCGAGATGAGAAACTGCTCAGGGCAGGAATTTGAGAGTACATTGGTCACATTTAAGTGGGTTTATCTCCTCCAGCCTGCAATACCAAGCTTCTGCAAAAAATTATGTAATCATTTTAACAAAGTGTTCTGTAATTGGCATGAAAAAGGCAAAGTAAAATAAAAATGAATTACTCTGTAAGCAGAAAGGTTCATTCATTTTAACTGCAATCTGTAAGAGGGAAAAGGGAAAAAAAAATCCCAAATGCAGGCTTTTTATGGAAATTGTGGCCTCGTTGAAATTATAAGCTTTCTGCTATTTAAATGAATAATGTTCCCTAACACAGACTATTTTCTCATTTAAAAGTCTGTTGGGGTATAATTTCATCCTTTTACTGTCTGCTGTGTTTTAACTTACAGCAGTCTGACTAAATATTGTATTTTCTATCCATCAAAAATTGTCGGTACAGTTTGTGCAACAAACGTTTGGTGCTCAGTTAGAGGGATCTGACTTAGAAATGTAACATTTTGCATGGAGGTTTGCAGGGTTCTTGTCACTTGGGAAGCAGGTGGCACTAAAAGTCATGTCTTGTTCTGCTGGTGGCCAACAACAATGACAGCGATGACGTTTGGGTGCCCAAAATGTGGGGGGACAGAGGAGTCCAGGTGGTTGCTCATACCCCTGGGCAAGATGCAGAGAGTCAGACCCAGTCCTACAATTTCCTCCCTGCGAGGGAGGGACAGAGGGGACAGGCAGGACGAGTGACCAGCTCTAACACTGGGCAGAAGAGCCAATCTGAGCAGTTGTGGCTTTGGCACCCTGGATGTGTTGCAGAGCTCTCCTGGATGCCAGGTGCTTCTTCACACCAGCAGATTCAGTCCAGCATGGGCAGCCAAGTGCCTTATAGCCAAAACCTATGATTTGCATATCCCACATGCTCACAAATCTGAAATTATGGCTCCCAAACCCCATCTAAAAATGAGACAGTAGTAAAGGCAGGCATTTGCATTTGACCTTCTGTTTTTCAGGCCATTTAGGATTGACTCAGGCCACAGTTTTATCCCTGGCTGCGATGTCAAGTCACTTCAATGTTAAATGCTGAGGTTCTCCTGGACTCACTTGACTGGGAGTTGGGGCTTTTAAAGGCACACCATGGGGCTCATGATGAGAGCAAGAAAGTTGCAGCATAAATTACCTCCCATCTTTGGAGGGCATCTTCGTTTAGCAGAAGGACACAGCAGTGAAAGATATTTAATGACAACAAAACTGCCTTGCCTCAAAGATGCAGTTAACCTTGACAAATAAATATTAATCCTCTAAGGAGCCATAAAAGTGCTCCCCTGGTTTATGTCTGTCAGTCTGTCGTTTGGATGCTCTATCAGTTCTTACAGTACTTCCAGCAGCGAGGCCAAGTGGCTTATAAAGTTTTACATGTTGTTTGTTTGCTGAGAGAATTACAGCCGTGGCACCTCTGCTGCAGCAGGAAAGGAGTTCCCAGGCACTGCAGGTGAAGCCTGGGCCGTGCAAGGCAGGTGTTGGAACCCTCAGGGAAACCAGGATACCCAGAGTGGACACTGCCTGCCCTTGGCAGTGGGAGCCCCACAGAGAGCCCCCAGCAGGAGACCAAAGTTTAGTTGCGGCTCCCAGGAGCCTCCTCTGCTTATTTTCCAGTGGGGAACACCTTCTGCATATCTACCCACAGTTTAATAGTGCTGAACTCCTCATCCCACCTACAGGAACAACTCCAGCTGAGGCCAGAGCTCTTACAGGCTGTGTAATAAAAATTAACACCTCAGAAAAGCCACTGTCCATGAGGTGAACCGTCAGAACCACAAACAGAATGGTTTGGATAGGAAGGGACCTTCAAGGTCCTCAAGCTCAGCTCCTCTGCCCCTGGCTTCTGAAGGGGGATCTCCATTTGTGAGTGGACACTGGGGGTGATTTATGTGTTAGCTTAATACTTGTCTAATTGTTCATATTTCATCTCACCCAGCAGTCCCAACACTTCCCTGGCCACACATCCATCTTGCTAATGCACTTCTTGTGACTCCTGCTCTTCAGAGCTGCAGACATGCCATGAGAGGTGGGAATGAGTTTGCCTTTCCATTGCTACAACATGTTGCTTCATGGTATTTATTTAGTTTCTGCTTGAAATCTTATTCTTCTCTTGCTTATTGTCACTAGTCCCAGCAGTTTGTTTCTCCTCTTATCTCACCAACGTGAAGTTTGAATAAAACCTCCTAAGAAACAGCCCAACTATGTGAGAAACAGCAGCCGTAGGGGGCCACAGCCAAGGATTTTCAATTCTTGCCTTTTGTATTTCCTATTGTTTTTACCTACAGATACATTTCAGACTTTACAGGCCAAATTCATCCAATTCCAATGAAGTTACCTCAGAGACACACTTGGCTCTGTTGCTTTAAAAAAAACCAGATAATCCCAAACAGCAGGATAATTTTATGACTGCTAATTACATTTGTTGCTATGCAAGCTAAGATAATGATAAGAGTAATCGTATCTCATGCTTCAGGGCATACGCTCATCACCTGTGGACATCAGGAAGGAATTTTTCTCCCCATGTACAGCACTGTTCAATTAACTAGATGGATTGTGGTGGGTTTGTTTTCTCTGTGTTTTCTTCCTCTGAAAGATCATTTATTAGCTGCAGCCGGAATAGGTATAGCAGATTGAATTAACCAACAGTCTGATCCAATATGGGGATTCCTAAATCCCCACCCTGGGAAGTAAAATCATGTGGAAAAAGAATATGTAGTCTTTTACAATTTAGAAACTGATTGTTTTTCAAATGCCTGAATATCCTGCCCATAACCAAACTTATGAATGCAGCAATATTGAGCTTTGGGCTACCATGTTACACAAAAATCTGGATCTGAGAATGTCCCAGTTTGAGGAAACTTGGAGGATTGCTCTTTTCTTTTGACTCTGTGAGTAGCATCTGCATTCGAGCACCACTGGGTCCTACGGATTATGTTTGTGGCTACCCGTCACGTTGCATTAGAATAGCCAGCCTCAGCCAGAAAAGCAATTGAAAGGCATTGGAAATCTGCCTCGCTGCCCACATCCAGGGAATAAGCTCTCTGATAATCCTAATAGAGAAGATCAAATTTGCCAAGAAAATAGAAGCGACTGCTTGCATTTTGCTTCATTCTCCTCAACTATCTTTCTGCTTCTCACAAGACTTAATCAACAGCTAATAAACCTCAGCTTTTCAGTGCACAACAGAGTATTGTCTTTCTAGTACTTGTGTTGGGACTGGGATTTATCTGTTATTGACTTCATCCTTTTCCTATCCTTTCCTTTTGTTTGGTCCCCATTCCCCTTTTCTCAGTAGCACTTGCTTTATTTTTATCTCTAGTAAAGCAGGTCTGCCATTTAATTAGCAAACTGGCCTCTACCTGAAGCCAAACAAAATGTAATCTCCTGCCGACCTGAATGCAAGGTAGAAATTCCATGTCTGAAAGACTTCAACATTTCTCTTGGCTTATTTCTGGAGAAAAGCAGAAAACTTCCATGTTTATTTCTAGGACAAAATTCTGAAAACAAAACGGTGTGAATTTGTCAATACTTGTTGGGCATTTTTTTCATGCTAATAAAGCAGCCTGGAAGGAGCTGTTTCACAGCAAAACAGGAGCAACTCTACATTGATTCCACTGGCCTGGGACAGCAAAGACCTTTGTAGTATCATGCTCAGATGCGGCTTTTGGTGGTAGATGAGACAAGGACTCACAGAATTGCCAGGATTGGGAGGGACCTCTGGAGATCATCCACAATCCCTCTGCCTAAGCAGGGTCACCTAGAGCAGGTGACACAGGAATCATCCCGCTGGGTTTGGGGGATGACTCCCTGCCCTCCCTGGGCATCTGTAAAGATCAAAGTGCTTCAGAGACCAAACCAGATCTGTCTTTGCTCTCAGGATGGTGTGCCGTGCAGCCCCCTCCTGGTTGGGGTGGTGGGAGGAGCGGGCAGTGCTGGCTGGGATCAGTGTCCTCGTGCCATGCCGTGGCTCTGCCCCTGTCCGTGCCAGTTCCTGGTGGTCCTGCTGCTCCCTGGCAGGTCTCTTGCCCAGCTCTGGCAGCAACTGTGGGGAATCATGAGCTATAGCTCTTCTTAACCTCTAGACACACCTCTGTTATTAAGCATCCATAAAACTCTACGGCCCTTTTAAAGCATCCAGCTACTGTTATTTAATTCTCTTGACTTCTGCAATAAAAACGAGATGGGAGAGGATGGTCAACACCTCCCTGGGAGTCAGCCCCACAAATAGAGATCTCACAGGGCACCTGAGCTCCTGTGGTGCTCAGCATCTCTGGGCATTGAACCAATATCACCCCAATAAACCCTCCTGAATCACTCGAAGAAGAAAAGTGTCATACAGTAATCAAATAGCTCGGGTCAGTGTGAGCAGTAACAGCTTATTTTCATCTCTGAGCTGCACTGCACAAACACCTATCTGTCAGCACTCCACTGGTTTAGTTCCAGGCAAAATGACTTGCTTGCTCTCCAATCTGGCATGCTAGCAGTGCGGGAATGCAAACAGCCAGCCCTTTGTGTTCACCTGCAGCTTTATTCCCTTCATCAATAATTGCTAAAGAGACAAATGAAATTTTTCATACGTTGCTTCTGGAATTATATCACAGCAGTGCTTTTGTTTGATCAAAATTGCTAAATGTTTTCTGTAACTTGGAACAGCATAAAAATTGCAGGCTTGAAAATTACACATATGTCTCATCCTATCTTGAGGAATTCCAAAACCTACTTGTGAGAAAAGAAATGCTCACCATATTCCTTAGGAGTTCTCCAAATATAGTTGACCAAGCTATTCTGATTCCATCCAAAGCAATGGCATAATGCTCAGTGCAGTTGGGAACACACTGCTGTGATGCAAAATTCTCCTTTGAGTTTTGAGTTTAAACCCCAAGATCTAAACATTTGCAAAAATTAAAAAGCCCATTCAGATACATTAACAAGGCAGAGCATGAACCCATCAGTTTTATCCTTAGATGCACAGGACAAGAAATGCTGCTGTTCCCAGAGGCTTTGGAGTGGGAAGATGCCCTCAGGCACAGAATTATAGAGTTGTTTGGCTTGGAAGGGACCTTAAAGATCTTCCAGTGCCACCCCAGCCATGGGCAGGGACACCTTCCACTGTCCCAGGCTGCTCCAAGCCCCGTCCAACCTGGCCTTGGGCACTTGCAGGGATCCAAGGGCAGCCACAGCTGTTCTGGGTTATTTCCACCTCAGAGGCAGAAGCTGAGGGCAGTTGATACCAAGGCAGTTGATATGTTCAGCATTTTTCATGTTGGCTCTGAGGGAGGAGTTGCCTGTTTCTTTGGGTTTTTCTCCAAGCTCAAAAACATCAGAGCTCCACACAGAGTTCCCTTAATCTTTCTCAAGAATTCAGAACCAAAACATTGTTACTGGTCCAGCTCGAGTTTTTCAGAGAGGTTTGCTAGTACAGAATGGGGAGTGAGTTGTGAATTATTGTAGGACTACTAGAAAAGAAGATTAAATCTGGAGTTGGAAGAGAGGTGACACAAAAGAAGTTACCTCTGCAACATCACACATTAGGAAGGACTTCAAGGAAGCAGTTAATGTGATCAGAATAACAGGGGGACACAATTTCAGCAGTAGAATTTCAGCAAGATTTCAGAAAAGGGGTGGATGGAAAATAAAAAGGAGAAGTTTCATGGGCTTTGGCTTCAAAAGGTAAGGGAAAATGACAGAATTAGCATTAGAAAGAGGAAAAAAGCCCAGATCTACAAAGTGGGAACTCCTCAGTGCAGAGGGAGCAGAAGAGCCAGGACTAAGGTTAAATAAACCCTAATCTGTTTGCATGTGGCAACAAACAAGTATCTGAACAGGAGCTGGGAAATTCACTGCTCCTTTTCTTATCCATGAGAAATGACAGTGCCCAGACTGAGACACCGGGACAGAGGCTGAAGTGCTAAATGGGAATTGTTTGGTGCTGGGTTCCTGCATGCAGCCACATTTACTGCATCCCAATGTTTAATGTTCACAAACCATTAGATACATGTATATTTATGGTTTGATAATCAGCTGTCATTAACAGATGAGTAAACAACATAATGTTCATATTTAGGAGGAATATGCAAACTAAAGAGAAAACTGCCAACTCCTAAGAACATTTATTTTCTCTACACTTAATGGGGGGGAAAGGAGGTGGAAATACTCTATCTGTAAATTAATTATGGGATATTGGCAATGCCTCCCCTACTGTACAACTGTAATTATCCCATCTCTGTGCGTGGGACTGTAGTTGTGCACCCCCTGCTATTTTCATCCATGGGAGATAGGAATATACCCATTGTGCACATTTCCTACGTTAAATCATTTTCACTGTCTCTGAACTCAGAAAAGCAGGCAGACCATGATATGAACTCTAAAACCAGTGTCATGCCAAGATGGTGAGGCCTTCTGCCACACTCCCTTTGTGCAAATCAAAGATGTTTCAAACTTCAGGAGAGGATGGAAACTCTTCTTTCCTATGGGAAATGCCAGTTCAAGTAGAGCTGCTTGATCTGACAGAGGTTTTCAGGCAGTTTTGCAAACCTCCTTGATTTTCTTGAAGAATTGCTGTTTTACATCAACTGCAGGCAGAGAAGAGCATGAAAACACATTTTTGACCCCTCCATAAATATCCCTGAGCTAAATATGGTCCAATGTATTTGTGACTCCCTGGTTATATCTTTAATCACCCCTGTCAGTGTTTTGCATCCAAAACCATTTTATTATACTATTTTTATGGATGAGGGAAACTGAGGCCCAAAGCAGGATGGGATTAACCCAGGGAGGAGACAAAAGAAGTAGAGAATTATAGGGAAAGGTCAGGTCTGGAAAGGATGAATTTACAGCGATGAGAAGATGTTTCATTAGTCATGGCTGGGAGAGCTGGAAGAAATCAAGTGTCCAGCCAGGGATGAGGCTGGGAACAGAGTCCAGTATCCTGACTGTCATCTCCCCACTCTCCCACCAGTTAGGCCACATGCTTGAAAACTGATCCATGTGTTTATAATCATGGATATTTGACAGAAAGCAAATGAATACTAACAGGAGTTTCCTGGACAAAGTAACCAGCTTTCCCCCTTAGCTGATCCTTCCTCTGCCTTATAAAATTAGAAAATTTTGCAATCCATTTTGTAGATGGAGACAGATCATGTACAGATGCAACAATTTGGCAGGTTATCACACCAGGATTTTCAGCCTGGGATAGCACAGCCTCTCCAGCTGCTAAGGATCCGTCCCTTCAGCAAACCAAATTCACTAATCTGGTGCTTTCTCCTGCCTATAGCCAGGCTTATTGGGGAGGATTAGCTCGTTGTCCAGGGGTAATTTTCTCAAATAAATGGGTCAAAGCCTGTGCTGGCTCCCCTCCTGCAGCATGCTGAGTTCAATGGCTTTGCTCAGAGCACAGCCTGGTTCCTCATTTCCATCGAGATCCTTGGGCCGTGGCTGAATAACGAGAAGTGGCAGGTGAAGCCGGAGGTTTTGGCTTTGTTTTTTGTAAAGAAGAGAGGAGTGCAGCAGAACAACATATGGTACAGTGCCTGGCTAAAAATGATTTAGTGGGAAACTGGTGTTTCATTTCTGTCTCTCTGCAACCACATACACTAATGTAGCGGTGTAACTATTCATCTAATAAACTGCTAATATTTATTATTAATTGAACCATTTAATCTAACAGCAGATTAAGGGAAGGCAAATGTAGGACTTAATGACTCTGCTGATTGGTATAAATTTTAACAGTGAGCTCAGGCTGTATAATACAAATTGTGTTGCTGCTGCTGCTGCTGATAAATACCTCATAACTGGAAGAAACTGTGCCCAAGCAAAACTTGCACTGGCTATCAAGAGGTTGGGTTTTTTTTAATCTTTTAGTGAGCACTGTAGGATTTAATTCCAAAATATGAGGTCCCTATCACCAGTGGTTTATTATATTAATGGCAAAGAAAGTGGTTATTAGTAATGTCTACTTAACTTTAGAGGTCATCTTCCATCCCAAATAGCCCCTGGATGGATGGTTTAGTGCCGCTGCGATAACTGAAGTGCAGGATAACAAACCATAATTATCTTGCACTTCTAACCAAATCCCCTGTGTTGTCTGTAAATCCATCATTGCCAGGGCTCTCTCCAGCCCACCCACTGCTCCAAATTCCTGGTTTTCTGGAGTTGGAAGCAAGGACACACCCCTATCTTGTGGAAGACAAATTTCTGCTTAGTGCTAAATCTTGTTTCCCAGACACTGCTGGATGGGAGTTTAGGGATATTCCATTTGGGACTGGAAAGATGCTTCAGCTCTTTACCTTTCAAGCCTATGGAGTCAAAAGCAATGTCTGTGTCCTGGGGAGAAATTAGTGGAAAAGCCCAAACTTCCTAATGGCATGTATCTTGCTCCAAGCTCTGGGAGGACCTGAGATCTTAGACTTTATCATTGTGACATTATGGGTTTTAGACAAGCTATTTTTAGAGGTTTCTTTAAAATTTGATCAGTTATAATTTTCCCTTTATGGTTATCATTTTCCCTTTCATGGGAGCTCTGTAGATGAGACAGTAACTCTTGGAAACAAAGCAGCGCCCTTTCTAAATGGGGTAGAAAACCTCTCCTATTTGGAAATATTCTTTCAAACATTTGCACATTATTTTTTGATTTTTGTTGTTGTTGTTGTACACAGGACATATGGTGATGTGTGGCTCTCAGGCATCTGAACTTGCATGAGTTATTGCAGCAGTTCCAAATTTCATGCTGAGAAAATTTGGATACCACCTTCCAGGTCTGATGAAAGTTACAGGCATGTTGTCATCCTTGGCTATCCTACCTCAGGTCTCCTTGAGGCTTGATGTTATCAGAGAGTCTGGTTCAGTCTGCATCTTCTCGAGCAGAGACCAAAACCACAGAGGTCACTTTCCATTTGGTGTTTCCCCTCCCCTGCTTTGCTCTCCATTTTCTACAGCTGAAGGAAACATAAACATGCCCTGTGCTTCTGCTGTGAAAGCAAGGATGTGTTAGAGAATCTGGGAAACCTATTTTTCTTCATCTATTTGTGGTAAGTGAGCTGAGAGAAGATGTTTCTTACCCTGATGGCCTCTGAAAGTCAAGAGAAAGAGAAATGGAAAGAAAAAAAGCTGAGGGATGAATTAGGAGAAAATAAAGAATTTCTGAAAAGATTGAAGCGGTGGGGGAAAGAAAGGAGAACCTCTCCAAGAGAGAGATGAACTCACAGCTTGCTTACCTGTTTGAGATAGAAATGTGCCAGGAATTTTAGCAGAAGTCGCTTTATAAACTTGCCTTGCTTGGGGGCTCTCTTGATCTCCCTGCAGTCACCCTTCTGACACAGCTACACCAGCTCACATTTCCCACTGTTATCCCACACCCTCTGCCCTCACACTCCCAAATCAGCTGACTCTGGAAGAAAAAGCAGCTAAAATATGGAAACCAATGGGAATTTGGCTGTGGCCTTTTCCCAGTGGGAAAAGTGAAGGGAAGAGTACAGCAGGACAAACACGCTAGAAAGACAATGCAGAGGGAGAATGAAAGCCAAAGAAATTGTTACAGAAACCTAATCAGGATTTGAATATGGAAATCTGAAAAAGGAAAGACTCAGCAGAGTGTCCTCAGTAGCAAGTAGCAGCTGTCAAATTGTGTTTTTTGGGCGAGCTTCAGAAAAAACCAAGAGATGCAACACATGAGTGAAGGTGTGGATGTTCAGGTAGGATGAATGCTGAGAATTGAGGTCAGTGCTGCTCTGGCACAGCCCCAGCTCTGCACTGAGCATCTAAAAGTCCATCCTAAGTGTGAGTCCACACTCCAAACCAGCCCAGGGTACATCCTTCACCAGGGCTGCAATCCTGCCATGAGGAGCAGCATTCTGATGCAGAGGGAGGTAGCTCTGAGAAACCCCTCACCTGTGAAATCCAAACTACAATCCAGTTTTAGGAACTGGTAAGGTTATGTAACCACAGCTCTTGGCTGGTCCAACACAAGAAAGAAGCTCAGCAGGTTTGGTAAATGCAGATGGAATTATCAGGATACAGCTCAGAGCCTACATCTCTTTCACCCACAAAAATTGCACAAAATTTCCTGATCTCTGTGGAAACACTCTGGTTTGCACCATGCCTCCCTCTCAACCCATTTTGTTCTTCCTTCTCTTAGCTCTGGGTGGTGTTTTACAGGTGTTCTCTCGCTCCTGATGCTCATTTAGGTTGCCAGGTTGCTTCAGCTTTCAGTTATTCTACTGCCCAGCAACAGAATGGGGCCATAAAAATTTATTTTCTTGTTTACATTCACTCAGCAATTTATAAGAAGAAAAGTGGGGGGAACCATAAGCAAAGAATCAATGCTGCATTTAATAGTTAAGCATAAAAGTCATTCTTAAACAATATTTTTATTTCAGTTTTAATGAGAGACCAGAAATACCACTTCTGGGTTTTTAAGGCCCATAAGGTGTTAGTACTCTTGTTATCTCTGATGTTCATGGTCTCTCGCACACCATTTATGCTGGGCATTATTTTTGACAATGCAGTATGGCAAATGCCTGGCCTGGGATTCCTTGGAATGAATAAAAGATTTATAGAGGAAATTCTACAAGTAATATCTTGTTATAATACATTTTTGTGCTAACTGCAAGTGACAAGTGATTGCTCAAACTTGTTCCTGCAGCTACCAGGTTTTCCTCTTTAATCCTATATTAGTTCTACAGAAAAAAAAAAGTGAAATACAAGGAGAGCTGTCTTTTCATTTATTTTATCTTGCCTCTATAGGAATATTTTCATGGTAAATTCAATATACTTTGTCCAAAATGTAAATGGAATGTTCAATATATTTTTAACTCAAGCACTGTTTAAACATTAAAATCCTCTTTTGCAAATGCCATTGTGATAGAAGTTCAAGATTTTGCAGGGGCTTAATGACTTCCTGGGAGGAAAAAAGGCCAGTTTGGTAGTCAGGACTTGGTTTTAAAGGCTTCACTTCCTTTCAGTTCTGCAGGGTTCCCATAGGACTGGGGCTAAGTTAGGAATTTCTCTGTGTGGTATGTCCCCATCCATGAGCTGGGGACTGTGCAATGGGTGCTCTGAACCCTGTGGGGCTGGGAAATAAAAGGAAACATGAAAAAAGACAAAGTTAGGAGAACTGCAAATGGGCATTGATGCAAATCGAGATAATGTAAGTGGAAATCTTTTATGTTTGTAATGTGACCACGTCTTGGGGTCATAAACGTGGAGCTTGGGAGCTTTGTGTAAGTTAGAGCTGTGATCACCTACATCGAGTTACCAGGCACCATTTGAAAGTCTTTTCATGAAAGAGGAAAACACCAACAAGGTTGGGGCTGGTGACATGGTGATGTGTCACTGCAGGTGGCACAATGTTGGTATTTGCAGAGCAAAAACCGAAAGGTTGTGCATGCACACACTGCCCCTCCAAACTGCAGTATTACTTTGGGTAGAGCTGACTACCAAATTCCAGGGAATGCTCAAGGACCTCCTCAAGTGTCAATTAACAACAAATTCTACCCAGACTAAATTTTCATTCCAATTCCCAGACTGTTTTGGCATTTTATGTCTTCGAGGTTGATTATGCATCCCTTCCATCCCTTTTTACCCTCTAATCTAAACACAAGATGTTATCTTTATTACCTCTTTTCAAAACTTGCACAGAATTTTACTTAGTTCCTGTGTGAGAAGAAAATGAAGAGAGAAACTGGCTTGGGGGTTTGGGGAGTAAATCAAACTTGAGAGGTACTTTTAGAAAAAGATGTGGAATGGTCTAAGATGCTGTATCTGGTCACTCGGGGAGCCATGAGCAGCAACTCAGTAATACCTGGCTCCATGCACTGTCGCCCTCAACAACCCTCTGTGTTCTGGGCTAGGAAAACACTTTCCAATTCAATAGCCAGGCTCTTTGCTGAGGTTGCCAAAGGTGCCCATTTGGGTCCTGGTAATGCTCTATGTATGGATGGCTGCTTCCCAAAAATCGCATTGATAACACCTGCTGTGTCTGTCAGCTTTTATTTCTACCAGATGTAATTGGGTTTAAGGGGTAACACAGGAGTATGAGACAATCTGCCTCTTCACATGGGATCTTCTGGACACAACAAAAACTTCTGAACCTTGGTCTGTGCTTATGTTAATCATCTGTTTCAAGATTCCTGTCTTTATTTTGGGTTTCTCTGGTTTATTCCCACTCAAACCTGTTTTGCCAAGCATACAGCTCACATCTCCATTTGCTTCTATTTTCTCATTTTAAAATTTTTCTTGTCATACTTGGTATCAAAATTTTCTTCCAGCAGACGTATTTCAAGATGCATTGGTTTTCCCTTGCTGGCATGACTGTTGCAGGAGCAGGTCGAATCCTAATTGTGTCCTCGTGGCTACAACTAAAAGCTGGGCTCTTTGGTTGTACGGATTTCTTGGTTTGTAGCCAAAATCAATCTGTGCATATGTTTGTCATGCTGTGACACAGTTCCTGGTTTTTTAAAGCAGTAGTTTCTCTGACAGCTTGGCTCGGTGTCCTCTGATAATATTAACCTGCTGTAGGTAGAACTTCCTATGGAGTCCAAATGCTTCCAACTCACCGGAGTCAGGGCTGGGGCTCTATCTGTGGCACTTTCCTGCTCTCAGGTCTGTTCCCAGAGCCCAGTTGCAGTTCAGACACAGAAATGGTGGCCCAGATTTCTCCCTCCCACGTTGTTTCTGCTCTCTCATTGCCATCTCATGCCTGCCTTCGTGCAGAGCCAAACAGTGCAGGCAAAGCAATGGAAGGAGTTTCACCTCACTCCCGCAGGGGCTGCAAGTGCCACTGTGCTGTCCTGGGTCTTGGTTTCATCCCTTTGGTGCATCCATGGCTTTGTCAATGCTGTACATTGGGGAAAGCACCATCACTTTACTTCCAGGCTAGTTTCAGTGAGTGCAACAAGAGCTGCCCTGCAGAGAAGCCCCTGCCATGGGGCCATCTCCACTGGAAGACAGCTCCATGTAGAGCTTGGTCAGCTCAGTCTTGGCTTCTCAGAGACCTTTCACTGGGTATCAGCCTCCTTCCTCAGGCAGGTGGTGCTGAACACCTCACAGTATCCTTGTGGTGGATATTTCTCTATTTGTTTGGCTTGGGATCAAGACTGAAAGCACTGCTGGAAATATACTTTAGCCAAAGATTGTTTAGGTCAATTGTTCCTTCTGGTATTAAAGTTATGAATCATCTTGGCATCAAGGTGTGACCTTTCCTCTTTATACTATTATGTCACCAAAAAGGAGGCAGAAATGGAAATAAGAAGATGATTGCAATAAATTTCTCACCACTGATATAATGTCTCGTGTGCACCAGGAGTATTGGACTCGTAAACCTCATCTTCCTTGGCATGGATCCACACTAAACTTTGTTTCTACTAACAAAATTTAGCATTCCGTTTTTTTGCAGTACAGCTTTCTCAGCATCATAAACCACCTGCTGGACTGAGTTCTCTGAAGTGACAGAGCAGAGATTTCCATCCAAAACTGATACAGGCAGTCTGAAAAGCGGCACTCCTGCAGTGCAGAGTGCCCACAGGAATGATCTTTCCGAACATAATGTTTTGATGATGCTGGTCCAGAGGTGATAGTGAATAAAAGCATTTGAAAAAATCTAAAGTGTGGGTAGCAGTGAAGGAATAAACGTCAATTCTTGATCTGTATCTGCCTTGGAAACAGAGCAGAAACTCAGTGCTGGTTATTTACTACAATTCTAATCAGTCACTAAAACAAAAAAAATATTTTGTCCTACAATAAAAACTCTTGAAATTAAATTTGACACTTCAGAGTCTGAAATAAACTCCATATCTTTGGAACAATATACATCAAAATACAGAGGAAAATTGGAGAGAAATTATAATAGAATGAAGCTATTTCCTGTGCAGAGTGATAGTGCTGCAGTCCTGTCAGGAGCTCTCCTCCAGGATAATGCAGTTGTTCTCCAATAAAACAGAGCTCCTGGAAGATGCTATTCCCTCTCCAACCTGCCAACTGGAGTGGTGTTAAAAAAAATGATGCTGCTGGAAGCTGTCACCTCCTTTTCAGTTTATTTTAGTTTCCCTGAGTTCAGGTGGACTGTGTTACCCCAGGCTGGGTTGCCCAGCTGAAGAGCACCCCAGGGAGCCAGCACCAGGTTCTGGTGCTCATGGGGCTCATGGGGCTTCCAGGAGAGGGAAAGGTGCTTTGGGGGACTCTGCAAGAGCACTTTGCTCAATCTGGAGGGCAATGAGGGTGAGAAGGGAGGGTTGGAAGCTGAAAGGGCTTCACAGCTGTGCCTGAACACCTGAATTCAGTTGGTTGACCCTCAGTTTGGGAGAGCAAGAACTCCCTGTCACCTTCCTCCTGTACTCCTCAGACACTTCCTGTGGAATTGGTACATTGGCAGGATTTAATCCGTGCAAAAACCTCTTCTGTCTTGCAAACCACTTCTTTTAATCCTGAAGATGTTACAGCATCTCTCTTCGAGTGTCAATCACTCATCAAACCAGACATGTAAAACAGTAATGGACTGCTTGATTTGGAAAGAAACTTGTGTTTTTCCTCTGCTGCTGTGAGATCTGCTGAGGGCATAGCAAGCTCTGTCCAGCAGCAATCCTGCTCCCAGACCTCAGCATTACTCCCCATCAACCTTTTTAAAGAAACAAAAGTGGTGCAATTGCTTGTGTGGGAGCAGGGAGTTGGGTCTGGGAAGAGGAGCTATCCCTGATGGATGCAGCAGTGCTGACAGCGTGGCCTCATCTCCTGAGCTGTGGTGGGCAGGGAATGGCGTTCCTGGACAGGGCAGGAGGAGCTCTGCTGCAGAGCATTCCTGCACCAGCCTGCCCTGCACTTAATGGGAATTGGACTTCCTTCTCAACAATGGTGAAACGTTAAATCTCCCTTCTGTCTCTGCTCCCCACATGTCAATATTTTATGCTGGTTTATTTTTTGATAGCATTATACACATGGCTCACCAGTCCAGTGTGATAAAAATCTGAAAAGTAGATAATTTTGATAAAAGAAAATGAACCTAAACAGGCTTACTCTAATTTCTATTTAACTGTTAGTAGGGGGCTAATTACTGTGAACTCCTGTATCATGGTTTCATGTAACTTGTCTAAAAAAAATCTATTTATAATCTGACTCCTCTATTTTGACTAACCAAATCATTTGCAATAATTAATTTTCAGGATTAATTAAAGTAAAAGGAAGAAATCATGGGAGACTAGCTCTGTATTTTAGGCATGCATCAGGAATTGCTCCGGTTTGCATTTAACTTTATATTCACTTTGTAACTATTGTGGATATTTTATCCCTGGAAGTGTCCAGGGCCAGGTTGGATGGGATTTGGAGCAGCCTGGGATAGTCGAAGGTGTCCCTGCCCATGGCAGGAGGTGGAATAAGATTTTTAATCACCTTCCAACCCAGGCAATTTATGATTCTATGATTCCTGGGATAAAATTAACGCATAGCAATATTATTAACATCTTGAGTTTACAGAACACTTTTGATACACCCAAATCCTCCCTGTCTTTTGCCTACTTCAATAGAATTGGATTTCTGCCCTGCCATCCCATGAGAGCTCCACCTTGTAAATCATTAAATTGTCACACAAATGAAAATTTTCCTTCTCCAGATGATATGAGTGGGATCACTCAGCTGCACCTCAATTCTCAGGCCTCACTTTAAACAGTTTCAGAATTTACTTCTAAAATACTTGATTTGATTTGAGCAGGCAAGTGGTTCTGTCGCAATCAGCTGGTACAGTGGGAGTTTCATCCTTAGATAAAAAGAAATTGCTGAATTCTATCTGTATTCAATAACTGACATTCTAGATCCCTGTTTGCTATTGATGTGGTCAATATGTTTTGTGTATTACTCAACACAGAGAGCCCATCTACCCCTACCCCATGGAATTTACTTTCTAAGCAACAGTTGTTAGTGGATTCAATATTTGCTGAATTAATTAAAACCCATGTTAGGTTTGATCAAATAATCTTCCAGTTGTGGAACATCTGTAGAGGTAATAGTTTGTGGTTCTTTGGGGTCACCTAAAGTGGCTGCTGAAGTAGAGGTGTGTGACTTCAGCCCAAGTTTTCAATGAATATGTACAGGACAAAGAGTCATCACAAGGATGGTTTGGGTTGGAAGGGTCCCTAAAAGTCATCTCATTCCAACCTCCCCTCCCAGCCCTTTCAGATTGTTATTGCAGCCATCAGTAGGTCACGAGTTGTTGTCACAGAGTGACAATTGTTTTGTGAGGAAATACATTTAACGCTTCTAAAGTAAGATCATCTTATTCCACTCCAACATCTGAACCACTACAAATATTTATAAATTCAATAGAGCTGGAGGAAAGAACATCCAAGTGCTTGAAACGAAAGAGGAGGAGTGGCTGGCCCTGATCGTGAGGATAGTTTTACCCTTCTGAGTGTTTTCACCTCGTACACTGAAATCCTTCTTGCAGAGGAGAGAGGCCTCCTGAAAATGCCACCAGCTGTCATTTATCCATGGTTCCTGAGTTTGTCAGTGGGCATTGACATGACAAGGCCACTGCTTATCCTACTTCCAACACATTGGTTTTCTAATGAATCCAACACAAGTTAAAACACAAAGATATAAGATTTGTCATGTCCCTTCAGACCAACAATTCCTGCGGCCCCATATCCTCAGATCTGCTCTGTAACTGTGGCCAGCACAGGATGTTTGGTGAGCAAGAATAAGAATGAACAGCACTGAGTCATCTTTCCATTCGAATATACTCCCAGCTCCTAGGGAGTTTTAGGACTTCCACAGTCCTACTATTAAAAATTATAGTCCTAAATCAATTATTTTCATGTCCTACAGGCAAAAAAAATCATCTGTTTTCCATTTCATTATTATGTTCCACTAGAGAGAGCAGAGCAACTATTATTATTTTAGCAGAGTCTTGCAGATAGAAGGTGCTATTGAACTGCAAAGCTTTTCCTACCAGCTGGAGCACGTTCAGTGGCAGCTCTGCTCCTAAGAAACAAGTTGCAGTCTTTGCTGGGCAGTAAGTGTTTATTTGCTCCATTTTTCCAAAGAAATGGAACATAACTGGCCACCAGCATTTGCCCCAAGGCCTGCACGACTCGTGAGGCTGTGTCATTTCTTGTGCCACCCCCACACTGTGTATTGGTGCACTTCAGTCTATTAAAGGAGATGAGTAACATCCCTCAGATGCTTTCTTTCTCCTGTCCTCCCCTGTGGAAGCAGCCTGGTGTTTTATTTGGAAAGGGTTTGTTTCTATTCCTAATGTACATGCTGCTGAGCCTTGGTGACTGAGGAGGCAAGTTCAGGAGTACATCTTGTACTTTCACTGGAAGGTGGTTGGGTTTCTGATTGCTGTTATTTCCTGTGGGAGCTGGCTGTCAGAATTACCTGCCACAGCATTATGTAGTGACTTGCAAAGATATTATACCTGGGACTGGGGATGTTACCAGCTCTGCTGGAACATTGGTGTTTTAGCAGAAATAGTTGGGGTAAAGATCATGTATGAACACCAGGACACAAATGAGAGCCAGCCCCTTATCTTCTTCCATACCAATCACTTTTGCTTAATTAGGTGTAACTCCTCATCCATTAAGCTCCATAAATTCCAGGAACAGGTTAGGAATTAGTATCCCAGATTTACATATGGAAATCCAAACCCATGGAGAATCCATTAGCCAACATGATACAGGAAAAAGAATACAGATTTCATGACATCCATGAGGGCATCCTCTCAGCCAGTTATACAGCCCTGGGTTATATCAGCATTTAATAGGAACAGTGATGGAATAGGATTGATAGCAAAGTTGCCAGTTCATATAGTAGAAGATTCCCAAAAATATGCAAAGGAATACCCAGCTCCTTGTGTGCCACCCTGGGCAATGCCTGGCCAGCAAAGCCAGGAGGTTTCAGGCAGCAATGAATGACCAGGAACAGAACTTCACCTTAAGGACAGACCTTTATCTCACTAGTTATTAAGTGTTCCATTCCAATTGTCATCTCTGTTCCCACTGCACTGGTTTGTACAGATTCACATTGCAAATAATACTCAAGGTACAAGAGGATTTTGCACCCCTGTGCAGAGGAAAGCAGGAGCTGTTTACTGTCAGCCCCTACAGGGTGACGTGGCCAAGTGGAGAGGAGAAGAGGTTGTAACAGCAAAAAGCAGGATATCAGAGCAGGGGTTTTAATCCCAGCTGAAATATATAGAGTGATCCTCTGCTCATTTAATAGGCCCAGCAGTTTGATGAAAGTGAGACAAACCAGAAGAACAGCAATGATAAAAAACACCCATCTTGATAAGGAAATAAAACCCCTCTGAGCCAGTGAAGAGCTTTCCCCTACTCTGTGCTGTGCTAGGAGGAGCAGAGCAGGAGAGAGCGATCACCTCAAGGAGCAGAGCTGATTAAAAGTGCAGCTCCCTTGTCACACTGGGTGATATTGTTAACACATTTCCTCAAACCCTTGTGCCCTGGCTTGAGGCTGGAAGGCTGCTGTCTGAAATCTCTGTGTGCCGCTTGTAACAGAGCCAGCTTGGTAATAGAGAGATCTATAAGTGTTGGCACCCTCCCTCCATTTTCCAGTGGAGAGATAGCTACTTCCTAAAATCCATGCTACGTCTGTACTGGCACTGAACTGGACAAAGAGACCGATTTTGGAGCTGTAGCAGAGGCAGTGCCCCCATCCCAGCCCTGGTCTGGCTGCTCCTGGGCTGGAGTCATTGTGATGGGGTGGTGGGAGGAAGCATTTCTCCTACTGAATAATTACCTGCTTGTAACAACAGGCTTTGGTCTCCTGAGCTATCAATCTGGAGCCTTTCAGCAGCATTCAATTAACTGGGGAAGGATCTGCGAGAGTGCCTGGAGAATATGTAGGAAAAGTTCAAAAGTTGAGTGTGCTGTCGAGGCTGCATGTTCACTCCACATAGAGAGGAGTCACAGAATCCTTTAGACTGGAGAAGAGCTCTGAGATTATCGAATCCAACCATTCCTCAGCACTGCCAATGCCACCACTGACCCCTGTCCCCATGTACCACAGTCACACAGCTTTTAACTCCCTTGAGGAACGGTGATTTCACCACTGCCCTGGGCTGCACAACCTTTTTGGTGAAGAAATTTTTGTTAATGCCCAACCCAAACCTCCCATGGCACATGCTGAGGCTATTTCTCCTTATGTGAGACTATTTCCCCTCATCCTGTCACTTGTTACCTGAGAAAAGACTGACTCCCACCTTTCCACAACCCACTTAGTTCATGGAGAGAAGCTTCTCTAGAAATGAGACATTCCTGAGCAACAAAGAAAAAAGACAAAGGAAGCAGAATAGTGATGCTCCTTCTGGAGCCAACCCTTGGGTTTGGATCCAACTACTGCTGAGGGACTGTACAGTCTAAGTGCCATTGAAACAGTTGTGTGATTTCTACTTCTTGTCATCTGTGCCCATCCATAAAGGGAAAAAACTCAATATGAGAGTTTTTAATAGTTGTTGGAGCAGGAGTAAGGAGAGATGAAGAAATGTCAACAGAATCCTTGTTCTCAATGTGGTGTGTCAGGATAGATCGTTACATTTGCTATGGATTTATAAAAATATATATTTTAATAAGAATTGAAGTTCATTTCTATATAGAAGATCAAATGTAAGATTTTTTCCAAAGCTTCTGCAATGTTTTTGTGAAAAATTGTGTGAAATATGGAGTCTGAATACTGACAACTGAAACACCAGAAGCAACTGGAGCCCAATAACCCCACAGCACTTATGCAAAACTCCAGTGGAAATCAGACCTTAAAAATAAGTCTGGTAAACTTAATTTTACACCAATTTCCTTATCTATAAAATTATTCATTTTTAATTAAAGATAAAATGGGTATACACTCCACACACACAAAAAGTACACATCATTATTTTCTGTAGAAATTCACTTTGAAAGGTTCATTATACTTTGTCATGCTACAGATGCCCATTCTGGACATCAGAGAAAAGTAAAAAAATTCACAGTTGCTATTTTATGAGCCTGATGATGCCTTGAAGATCCTGCAGTGTAGATGACAACTTGAAGAAGATGTCAAACCCATGTAGGGGTGAAGAGACCTTGCTGTGGTCACACTGGATTAGTGGAGTAAGGAATAGGTACAAGGTTCTACTCCCTGCTCCAGACAGCACATGTTGGACCATATCAGGTAGTCCTTGGGCACCTTCCTTTCGGCTTTTTATCTTGTGCAGTGGCCTTTTGTACCTTTTGGGTCCTGCAGCTGCTCTTAGATGTGGGCTTTTGCAATAGCAGGGAAAGCCTTAGAACTCTTCTTCTGTTGTAACATTGCTGCTGATAAATGTATTCTGATGGACTACTCGGTTTCTCATTCGTGGAGATATTTAGTGCATTCCTTTAATGGTTGGTGATGCACAAATCGGTTTTAATATCAATAATGAACAATTTGGATGACATTCAGATTCAAGATCTGCCAAAAAAATTTGCTACATGTCAGGATTTATTGAGTACAATACATTGAGGTTGCCAAAGAGGCTGGAGTTCCTTCAGCAGAAAAGCAAACAGATGGTCCCAGGAAAGTGAGCACATTCTTAAACCCTGGATTGCATTTGGACAGAACAGAGCCACATCTGCCAAAGCCTGCTGGCCAGAAGTATGGCGGAAGGGAGCCATCAGAAACTAATGTGACATTCTTCAAGCTCTTTCACTTAATATTGATATTAGTAATCTACCAGGAATGTTCCAGAATTGCCAGGTGTCTTTCGGGTTGGCCAATTTAGGGGAAGGAGACATGATTAAAAGTTAGTAACTGGATACACACATGCACCCTGGTCTGAAGTGTTCCCTGCTAAATATATCCTTCTAGGTCATCCATGTCCACCTGGCCTGGAGATAAAATGGTAGGAGCTGCTCATTTCAAATAATCTGTTTCTGATTTCTGCTGCCAAAAGCCAAAAGATAATCTTGCAAATGTGCCTGTCCCTCCAAACAACTGGCTGTGAGATAAGATGCCAGAGCTGGGAGTGCCGAGCAGAATTATCCCAGAGATCTTCTCAGGCTTAGCATGGTCCTGGGTTCAGGATCAGAGTTCAGGAGGTAAAAAGGGCAGGTTATGTCAGGAAATATATAGATGGGATGAATCCTAATGGATTTGTGCTTGTGTAGTACTTTGGAAAAATAAACTGCAGCATAAGGAAAAAGACTGACTTGTTCCTCAGCTGCATTTAAACACCAGAGTGGGAAATCACCCAGGGTGCTTCTGTATGGGAGGGAGACACCTCCTCTGGTTCAGACAAAGCCTTCAGAGATGCAAGGTGAGGTTCTAGCTGTTAGTCTACCTTTCCAAAGAGTAAAATTTCACTAAGTCTGCTCAATGGCTCAGCCTTCTGTCATAATTCAGGCATCATATAGCACCTCACAGGACCCTTTCAGAACTTAATTTATGAACAAAAAAGAAATGGTGAGGTCCTTGTGTGAAATGATCAGTAGGAATGCACTGACTGGGCATCACTGTGGATCACAGGGAGGAATCACAGCACTGAAGTGGTGGAAACTGTTGTCTGGAGAGCAAGGAGCACTCTTAGTGGTCAAGGTAAGACACCAACACACTCAGGGAGTTATAGATGGCAAAATGTTAGAGAAATGCTACAGTTCAGTTTGAGACTGGCACCTCAAAAGCTGTGCAGAGGAGGCATTTCAGTAAATGCACTCATACAGAGTTTGCTCCTTCTTGCATATAACAAACCAAAAAGTGAATTTTACTGTTTCATTTTCTGCCCCAGAGCTGGCACATGGAGCAGTGGTGCAGTGACTGTCACACAGACCTGAGTGTCAGCACTCGTGGTTAATCTGTTCTTATGCCTTGACTGCCATAGGGGTATAGTTCCTTGGGATCCAGTGTTTTTTAGGATAGCAATGCTAACCACTGCCAGGCCTCTTCTCTACCTCTGCACGAGCCTCTCATGCCTAGAACAGGTGGATTCACGCTCCAATCTGCTCTCAGCACTTCCCACCTCAGCCTGTGCTCCCCTCACTGCAGAGGAGCAGCCCAGGCACAAACCCTCCAAGGGGCAGAGCTCCCAAACTGGGTGCAATGAGGCCTTTCAGCCTCCATCTCCAGCCCCTACAGAGCCAAATGCAGCATGAACTGAGTGAGCACAGCCTCCCACTGCCATCGGGGGCGAGGGGAGGATGCTCAGCGCTTCCAGGGTACACAGAGCATCTTCCCACAGCGGTTCCAAACAACTCCCCTGCCAGCAGGAAGGGAATGTAATCTTTCAGTCCATCAGCTGGGTGTAATGGGGAAATGGGTGAAATCTTCTCACCCTGTTTCTGCAGGAAGTCAGATGATATGATCCTAACAGTCCCTTCTGGCTGCAAAATCTGTGAACATCCCTCTGAGCTTACTGGGGTGTTTCATGTACACGTGATGAGCCTATTTCATCTCTGAGTTAACTCTGCTGACATCAGTGAGTTACACCAAGGATAAATCTGACCTTGTCACTGTGTTTTGTACTGTAATTCAGTTTCTCCTTTGTATAAAACTTTTGGCAGCTTGATATATTATAAGTGCCACGTACATATAAAATGCATTTCTTTGAGCAAAGAAAAATACTCTAATATGCATATTCCTATTTTGTCTCTTTCTTGTTACCAGTTAATCAATCACACAGAATGTTTGTGACACTTATTAAAGGGAATGAATAGATAAAAGCACATGGCTTTCATTTATGAGACCCTGATAAGTTGGAAATACAAAGGATCTTACCAAAGAGAGTCAGCATATACTAATGGGTAGAACAAAGAGCTGATAATGAAAAAGACGTTGAATGTGGATCCCAGTTCTATTAACTCCCTCTGTGATCTTGAGTAACTCAGCTACTCCCCACACTTTATACATGTGACCAGCTCCAATCTGGAGGCCATGCTTCAGTTGAATACCATTAGGCCAATCATTCTGTTAAATAAAATACTTCTGTGCTGTCAGCTTTTAATTGCTATCAGCAGAAATCCAGATTAAAATCCGGGAGCCTGGATCTGGGAAGATTATGTTTTTAGTCTGTGTTCAGATACAGCTTCAAAAGGAAAGCAAATCCTGAATGCAGTGAATATTACTTATCTCTTTTCCTCTCTCTTCATTTCCATGTGTATTCAGATTGAGTGGCAAATCTGCAAATCTTTATTCACCTGCTTGCAGGGTATAAACTGAGCAATCTGCTCTTCAGTTGAGAACTCTGAGACTGTAGATAAATAACCCCCTGGAAATACCAACTTGAGGAGCAGAATGGGTATTGATCCAACATGCAGTGTTTCTCAGAACACATTCCTTTCATTTTCTGAGGAGAGCAGATCTTTCCAACAGCAGGAATGCTGTCCCCGTGGCAGATGCTCCAGCACAGGCAGCGAGCAGGGGTGAGGGATGTGCCCTGCCTCTGCAAGGCTGGGGGAAAGCCAGAACTCCAGCCCAGGGATTGTCCAGGGCATGGTTATCCCACTGCATCTCAGCACAAGGAACCCCAGGAACTGTCACAGACTAATTGATATCTTCTGCATGTGTATCCTTACACATCCCAACCCCAAATGTCCCTGTCACAGGGAGGGGAGAGAGGTGGCAGCTGTATCAGTCTCTAGTGTGGGAGTGGGCAGATCTTGGCCATGGGATCAGCCCTGAGGCACAGTCCCATTCCTGGGGATGAGTCAATTCACAGAATCACAGAACCATTCCAGGTTGGAAAAAACCTCTGAGATCATCCAATCCAAGCTGTGCCCAACCCTCACTTTGTCAGTCATTCCTCAAACACCTCCAGGGATGGGGACTCCACCACCTCTCTTGCTAGCCCCTTCCAGTGCTGCTCTTTTAGCACCAGGAAAGTAATTTTTTTCCTCTCTCTCTTCCCCGTCTGCAAAGCTGAGGTGATGATGATACTGCCCTGTTTCATACTGTTCTTGGAGATTTTCAAATGAGTAGTGATATTATTATTAATGAAACTGTAAATGTAATAATTCAATGCTGTGACAGCACAGCAGCACACAATATCTTAAATATGGTCCTTAGGTGGCTGTATGAAACATATGCTGTTGTTATTTTGATTTCTTTGTCTATTTTCTATATTCCTCCCTTTTGGTAAAAACAATTATGTTACAAAGTTTGGAAACTGAGAAGAATCATGCAGTGTAAATACTCAGGAATGACTAATTTGGAAAGTTTTTTACAACAAAGAAGTTCAAAAAGCAGTTAAAGGCTTGACTTTTAACAAATGAAAAAAGTAATTTGGATACTAACGGCAGTGCAGGAGGTACTTTTATTAGGTAAAGCAATGCAAAAGTTTGGCATGGGTTCAGTAATAATAAAAGAGCAACTATAAAGAGTTAATTATCTCTGATCCCTAAAGGAAGTATATCTTTCCTATCATCATTGAGGCCCTTTGTAGTGCAGTGTTGGGAAAAACAGAGCATTTTGGCTGAGGGCCCAACACCTGGCCTGGGAATCATGTTTTACAGTGGCCAAAGATCATCAGCTTCTCCTAGACAGAGTGCTAATAATGTGAAATTGGGGCTGAAGTTACCTCATTAGGGGCACCACTAGTAAACTCCATAGCATTCTTTTATGGGAAGAAAAAAATAGGAAGAGGTTTGGAGTCATGGTGTTTGCCTTGCTTTGATCATGAAATAAAAAGTGTCAGTACTGTTTCCTAAATAAAAAAAAAATTAAAAAAAAAAAAGATATGGCTGTTGTTGGCCTAACTCTTCCTTATCAAGTCCCCCTCACTGCAAAAAATGGGACATAAAACCATACAGGCTCATTGTGTTATAAAAAGGGAAATCAGCAAGGAAAAAAGCACTGTAGAGCTATTTGGGAAAAGCTCCCTCTTCTACCATTCACTCCACTGAATATTTCTAATGCCTTTTGCCATTAAACCAGATATTGGTGGAAGATTTTGATTCCTGCAGAGCCAGTCCCAGTAGTGCTGTGAGAGCAGAGTGACTCCACACTCCTTGGCAGCCTGGTTGGGGGCAGCCTTGGTGCTTTCTGCTCCACAGGGAGTTGGAGAGAAAACTTCGTGGGTGGGGATATGTGCATGGGTGAAGCAAGGGGGTTTTGAGAGAGCAAATTGCACCCAAAAAATTTCCCCTGAGAGCTGTAGAGCAGGCACACAAATCTTACCCCATCCCTGGATGTGCCCAAGGCCAGGTTGGACAGGGCTTGGAGCAACCTGGGATAGTGAAAGGTGTCCCTGCCATGGCAGGGGGTGGAATGGGATGAGCTTTAATCCAAACCAGTCTGGGATTCTGGAATTCCTACTGTATGTGAAATCCCTAACAAGTTTAAGCATTATAAAAATATAGATTGTAAAAATAAACATTATAGAAATATACATTACAGAAATATACATTATAGAAATATGCATCTATGGACATTTTTGCATATTACAAGGTGTTACAGGTTGGGGATTTCACAGGCTTTCCTCATCCCAGAAGGGCTGAAACCTCTTGGCTGAGAACAAAAAGCAGCATATAAAGGAAAGCAGCATGGTCCTTTACAAAGAAATGGCCTTTTTTCCCCCTGTTTTCCAGCTGAATGGTCTCATCTTGCTCATATTACCAGGAAAGTTATTAACTTGCAGTCTCCTCTTAAACCTCCCCTGTGTTGTGGCACTGCTGGGAGGCCCTGGGAGGCCAGAATAGCCAAGGAAGGTTTAGCAAGGCTGAGGATCTCAGTGAGGTTCACACATCACCAGTGGGGAGCAGGAAGTCCAGGGCTGTTTGGTCCTCAACCAGGACTCATCAGTTTCATGGGATTAAAATTAAAAATAAAAGTAAAATAAAAGTAAAATAAGCAAAGTTTCTTTTTAGAAATGTGACAAATACAGAAAACAATTTCTGTAGTCCTTTGCTTTGCTGAAAAATAAGTCTTTCTTTCAAATCAAATGAATAAACCCCAAAACTTAAATTACAAACCTAGAACAAATCCTTCCTAAAACAATGAGAAATATTTCTGTTTGGTAAAGTTTTCACTTATTCTGCCCCTGTTTAGAAATTTGAGTTGGAAAGCAGGGCCACCCTTTATTATGCATGCCAGACACCCAGTCCTTCCATCCTTTAATAACTGTGTCACAACACCTTTTTCAGATGCTTGATGGTGTAACGCAGAGGTTAATTGCTTATGGAAATGGCTGCTAATGTTAGAAGGATGAGGGTAATTTGTTCCCCCCAGGCGGGAAGAAGACGTGGCAGCAGCACATGAGCCACTGCAGCCCCCTCTAAAGGCTGCTGTCCCTGCTGTCCCCAGAGCTGTGGTTGTGGGGTGCTCTCCTGGTGACTGTCCCCCCGCCCCAGGCTGCCCCACCAGAGGAGGAGAATTCATATCTGTGCTGCTCAGTGCCTGCCAAACCTGCCAAGAGGAGCAGGTGAGCCAGTCTTGCATGGCCCCCATCCCTAAGGAATTCCAGGAGGTTGCATCCTTCCTTCCTGAACTCAGCCCAATGCCCGTGCTCTGGGGATGGCAGTGCTGCTTGCACCGCATCTGCTGTGGGCATGCACTGAAGGTCTGCTCTGCACTTTCAGAGCCACATTTCCCATAGGGAAGGTTCTCCTGATGGGCATGAACAGCAGGCAGGTGCAACCTGGAAGAGTTTGGATGCTGTTCTACTTCTTTGGTATTTCTATCTCCTAAGGGATGTCCTCCCTGTGCTGGGGTTTTCAGGTGTCCCTGCATGTGTCAGGTTCACAGAACAGTCTGGGTTGGAAGGGGCCATAAAGATCATCCAGTTCCACCCCCTGCCTTGGCAGGGACACCTTCCATAATCACAGGCTGCTCCAAGCCCCGTCCAGCCTGGCCTTAGACATTTCCAGAGATCCAGGGGCAGCCACAGCTTCTCTGGGCACTCTGTGCCAGGGTCTCCCCACCTTCACAATTCCTTCCCAATATCCCGTCTATCCCTGCTCTCTGGCAGCAGAAAGCCATTCTCCCTTGTCCTGTCACTCCAGGCCCTTGTCCTAAGTCCTTCTCCAGCTCTTCTGGAGCCCATTTAGGCATTGGAAGAGTCTCTCTGGAGCCTTCTCTAGGCTGGACACCCCCAGCTCTCCCAGCCTGTGTTCCAGGCATGCAGTGTCCAGTCTGGCTCTGCACTGACAGCGTACCCTGTTCTGGGGAGATCTGGTGCACCTTAAAATCCAGCCCTGGTTTGGGTCACCGTCCCTGCTCCAGAGCCCTGGGGTCAGAGACTCTCGGTTCTTCATGAGGGAGGATGCTCCGTTCCTGGGCTGGGGGGAGCTTCTCACTGCCACAGCAGAGGCTCCCTGGCTGCTGATGGGAAGCATGGCATGGTACACGATGGACAGGGCAGCAGAGGGGTTTGGAGGGGCTGTCTGGGCAGTCTGGACACATTTTGGCAGGCACTGGCACCTCCAGCAAGGAACAGCAACTGCTTAGGTGGGAAGTAACACATACCTGGCCAGCTCCTGTGTGCTGCACTCCCCCATGGTTTAAATTAGCATCCAAAGTGCCAGGAGTGCCAGCACACCAACGTGGCTGAGCTTCATTCCACAGCCTTCCCGGCTCAGGAATAGGGAGGTTACCTTGGCAAAAGGAGAGTTAACAATCCCCACAGATGTACTTATGTTTATAACGTACTCACCCAAAGCTTTTAACCCAGAATAACATTTACACGAAGGCTGCAGAGCTCCATCATGCTGCTAATGCCTACAAGATTTCCCTAAATACTTTTCCGGAAGCTGTTCTTATGGAGAGAGCCCAGAGGGAATAAGTGAGCTGGAATCAGGAACGCTACTCCTGCAAGCATCCTTCCCAGTGAGACCCTTGCTGGTCCAGCCCGACTGGAGCCCCTCACCTGCAGCCCTCAGTGGGTGAGGAGCTCCAGCACAGCCTGCTCTGGGCCAGAGGGAGAGGCACTTGTGGCTGACTCAAGGGGACAGTGACAGATCAGCTCATCAGATCCATGTAGAGATGGGGAGGGGACAGGGAAGAGGAAGATGCTTGAGACTTCACCAGCAAAATAAAGAGCTGGGGCAAGTGCCACCCTTCCAGGGAGGGACAGGACTTGAAGTGTGAAGTTTTATGTATTTTCCTTCCTTTACAGCTCCAGGGAAAAAATTGAAGGCTCCTGCCTTTTCATTCAACCCTTTCAAAATGACTGAATAAGGCTCCTCTTTCCTCCAGCTTCCTCATTCTCCAGTCCAGTAAATAATGTGCCACTTAAATGTCCGACTTCCCCTTGATGACAATTTATTGCAACAGAAATGCTGTTAATTTGGCTGCCTGGCTCCCAGGTGGGGCTGTGCTGGGGCAGCCTGTGCTGCCAAAATCCCTCTCTCCCCAGCTCCAAGGAAATGAGCTGGCACCCAGTGAGGCATCACATCCCTCCAGAGAAACAGCATCCAGCCAAAAAATCTCA
Organism: Pseudopodoces humilis; assembly: GCF_049639895.1. Taxonomy (NCBI): domain Eukaryota; kingdom Metazoa; phylum Chordata; class Aves; order Passeriformes; family Paridae; genus Pseudopodoces; species Pseudopodoces humilis. The sequence continues at coordinate 33,264,002 of NC_142208.1, read as the reverse complement.
GCTACTGAGGGTGGGGTTTTCAATTTCAAACTTTTTTGTGCCTTGGAGTGCTCTAGACATTAGGTGGCAAGGCTGGATCTCTGAATCCAAAATGCAAGGAGTGCATTTTGCAGTAAAACCAAAGGAGCCAGCAGGATTTACGTTAACTGAGGATCCAGCCCCCAGCGTGTACTCCAGACCATGGTAAATTCTTACCTGGAGGCACCAGCATATTTAGTCCTGACATCATGGGAACATTACCTACCTGTAGCAGCTTAATTTACACACTCCCCAACACCTTTAAGATGCTTTATAACCTTGAAAATCCCCTGACAACAAGTACACTCTGCTAGCATATGCCAGCAAGGAAACGGTGCAGTGTAGCCATACCAATTAAGCCTGAACATTTCATGCGTCCGCGGTATCTTTTTATTGAGGTACTGTCTATCTTTTTAACTAGGTTTGTTTTTATTGAAGCAAAAACCTGCCCTCTCAGATGAGCAGGTTAGTCTATCAGAGTTGACATTTAGTGCAAAACAAAGTGCAGGCATGAGAAGGTTACAAGAGCTGGCACATGCTTTTGCCCAGATTAGCCCATAACAGAACTGGACACGTTTAGTTTTGCTTTCAAAGAAATCCTTCTGTCCATAAATTTTTTTCTGCTTGTGAGCAGAGTAGGAGGCCAGAACAGCAACAGTACTTGACAGCAGTTGAAAATAAGGGTTTGGATTTATCCTGTTACACACAGGCCAGAATTGATAAGAGAGGCTGGAGTTGGCTACAGCAGTAAGCTTGGTGGGTAAATCAGTGGTGCCTTCATGGTTTTGCACCAAGGGGGAACAGATTTGGAGGCAAGGATGAGAACACTGTCCCCTCTCCAGAACAGAGCATTATTCCCTGTGTCATCCCTGCTGCTCCACACCCATCACCCCTAGCACCCCTGTCACTCCCAGGGCAGTGCATTAACTCTGCTCCCAGCAGGATTTGGGCTGAGCACCTCCCGTCATTAGGCCTGGCAGGATGTGGTGCTGCTGGTTCCTGATTACAGCAAATTTGGCCACAAAACCATGATCCACTCCTCGCTCTCTCCGTGCAGCTGCCATTGGGATTGGCAGCAACTTTAAGCTTTCTTAACTGTGGCTTCCTAATGGCCTTTTTGGACAGCTGTAGGTAAGCAGGTTTCATTATCCACGTCCAAATAATACTGAATTAATTATGCAACCTAAACTAGTGCAGTAGATATCTGATTGTATCCTGACATTTACTAACCACCGGGGAAGACTTCCTGGCGAGTTCTTTGCGTCATATGATCAGATATTGGTCCCCAGCTGAAAGGCAAAGCTCTTTTCTGCTCAGCACTGCCCAAAGATGAAGAGCCTGTCCTGACCCCAGCAAGCTGAAGTGCAGCTTTGTGTGGAGATAAACCAGCCAGGAGAAAAAGTGGATTAATGGCAGGAGCGTGGGTCTGAAAACCATGGAGTGAGTGGGTTTTGCACGGGTGCCTGCAGGAGAACTGGGAGAGAAGTGTTGACTTCCCAGGTGTTGGCAGGAAGTTTTTCTGCAAGTGAAGGAGTTCTAATCCCCATGTTTTGGTGCTATCATCACTAAGCAGCGTAGTATTTTTGTGTTTGAGAGGGCTTGGCAGCAACACTCAGCTGCTCAGTCCCACGCAGGGTGAGATGTAGGCTCGGAGCATTCACACCTTCCTCTCAATGGAATGGAATGGGCCAGTGCCTGCTGGGGTGAATCCTCTTCCCCAACAACCTGGGCTGCTCAGAAACTCAACAAATCCACAGAATAACAGTTTTTAGGAAAACATTTCCTTGTTTAAAGCTTCAAGTCTGAGTGTACTTGCTTTTCATACAATTGTCATTATATGCTGGTAAATATTAATAGCAGAGATATTTAAGTTGAATGTTTGGAAGCAAAGCTTTCCCTCTGCAGTTCAGTGCCTTTATCTCCCTATTCATAGACCCAACTTAAAATTCTTTACTCTTAACATCACCATCATCTGTTGTCATAGAAACTATTGCAATACATAAGTGCTCTAAATGACTGCAACTTGGTTGAATGGCAAGGGATCAAGATGGACTGTGATGGGGGAACACTTAAAACAGGTACATCTGTGGACAACAATTGATGATGAGAAGAGTTGTTCAGTCTCTCAAAAAAAAAATTACAACATTCATTTTAAGGCTAACAAATCATAGAATGGTATTTATTGAACCTTTTTGTTTATTTTGTGTATTTTTTCCTATGAGGCATATAAACTAGCAGCTCTTTGTTTTCTTTAAACAAATCTGTGTAGTCCAGTTCTGAACTAATTTTACTGGGCTTTCTCAGTGAAATTTCCTATGGAGAATCAGGATTTACATTCCTGATTCCTTAAGTTTGTGTTTATTTGTACCCTACTAACAAAGAAATAATACATCTGCTTGGTTTCCTGCGGGTGGGAAAGCCAGCACTGAGCTTTGCATTTCTACACCCATATTCCCTTCAAATGATTGGAGAAAGTACAGCCACCAGAGCCAGTTAGGATTTAATTCTACAACAATTTATATATCTCCAGTACAACTGCAGTGCTTTAAGTCCCATATATGCCTCTGAAGCGTGTGCTGTTCCCAAGGAGCAGAACAGAAGGTCACTTACAAGTTACCATTTTTTTCCCCCCTTGATATAGCTGCAAAATGCCAGAAGAGCTTCAATTTGAAGCCCAAAGAAACTGTTATTCCTGCATCATCTCAGTGGAATGCAAAGCTCAGACAGGTCCTTAGGATGTGTAAATGTCACAGAGATTCAGTTTTGCAGAGAAGTCATTGACACTCCAGTGACAGCACAGCAGTATTTTGCTTCTGGTTCAGTACAAATTACAGACAACTTGACATTAGAGACCTTCAAATGCAAAAGCAGACTGAAATCCTACATGATCAACTGACTTTCCCTATTTACAACAACACAGCTTTCATTTAGACATCTCTTTGGGGACAAACTGATGGAATGGAAATGGAACAGGGAGAAAAGCCAGGGAAGTTTCTGATTTGTGTGGTACTGCTTGCTCCACACTGAAGCCTCTGAAGTCTGGATGTGCCTCTGCCTTGCGAGATGTCACATGGGAGTGTTAGTGGAGCATCTTTAAGCTCTGCTCTCTGAACTCCCCCTGCACAAAGCACAGAAAGCCAATAGTTAAATAAAGAAAAGACCTTAGCAATGTTCCACTCCATACTAGTGCTGTTTATTCCAGATAACTGTCTGTGTTCATATATGTTGTTAGATGGCTTTGCAATTATCCTCTTATCTTTCTATTTACATGTAATAACAGCCCTGTGACCATTCTGTTAGGGTGGCTGAATGCAGCCTGATTCTGCATTTTAAAGAAGTCATTTGCTGAAAATCAGACAAGGGAGATCAAACTGGTCAGGAACCCTGCAGGCCATGGGTTAAAATAATGCTTTGGGCTCTGAGACAAACTAAAGAGCCCAGATGAAATGTTGTGTGTGTAGAGGGCTGAGATACTGGGTGGATGGCAAAAGGATTGGAGCAATGGCTTTAACTGCCTGTATTGGGAAGGTATAATGACATTCACCCAGCTGAATCTCATGGAGATCAAAAGACCAAATTTGCTTCAAACAGCAGAGCAGGAAAAGGGTTAACAAGAAAAAAATTGTGCCAAAGAAAGTGAAGTGTGCTCTTGTCCTAAAGAGCCACTCTGTGGCCTCAGTTCATTTTGATTCCCATGTTCAGGATCACCTGAGAAGATCCAGGGACACCAAACCCCTAAGCTGAGATGCAACTTGGTGAAGAAAGTCATCACAACTCGTGGTGCCTGCCTAGCAAAGCTCAGGCCAATCAGGAAGCAGGGTTTATATTGCCTAATTAATTCAACTGTCAGGAAATTAAACTATCATGTACTTTGATATCTGTCTGTTTTCTCAGGTGCAGTTATATTTGAAGAGACCCCACGCCTGTTTATCTGTGATCCCTTTTGGAAATAATTGGCATGGTTTTGATTGATAATGTGTATTCCTCTTTAAAGGAAAACACACTATTTTTCATAATCAGAGGCTGAATGCATAATGAGTGCTCTGGTGCTGCCTTTAGCATCAGGTCTGTCAAACTGCACAGTTATTTCCATATTGATGCAAACTAAGATATTACACTCCCTCATTACATTGACATGGCACATCTTTCAACAGTCAGCTTCCAATCATACGTTCCTTGCAAACAAAATTACCTTCATTTTCTCTTTTGCTACAGAAGGAACTAGCAGTGGAAATGTGCCCTAACAAGCTAATCAACTAATTTTTAGAATATGTTTGAACCATTTAATATTCTAAAAGAAAACAAGAAAAAGTTGCTAATGGGTATGCTGGCATAAACAGAAATAAATAGACAACTGGTTGACTGAACATTAGCATACTTAAGTTTTATCGAAGTCACAGTGGAATTCATTTTGCAAGTCAAAAAAGCAAGATCTATTTGTATCCATAAGCTGAACCACCTCATTTACTCTACATTCTTGAGCAGATAACCTTGGTTATGAAGGTAGAAGGAAAAAAAAGAAAACTACCCTTTTATGAGCCAAATACTCCAGGCGATAAATTGATTTTAGTGGGACCAGTGTGTAGGGCTACTGCTAATGGGTTGTGTGATACTAATGGCCCTGCTGCTAGGAGAGAGCAGCCGGGCTCTGGGTTATGGGCTGCCATTCGCGGGGTTGGCAGGGAGCGAGGGTGTTTCCAAAGCAACATCCAGGGATGGGAAAAAGGAGATGCAGCTCTGCATCCTGAAATCCTAACTCCCATCCCAAACACGCAACCGACAGCAGGGAGAGTTGGTGTTCTCAGTGACCCAGTTCAGTGGAAGGGGAAGGGTTGTGCTGAGCAGGCTGAGAGGGACCAAAGGGGAAGGATGTTGACTGTAGAAAGCATTGCTGGGGCAGTGACACTATGCAGGGTGTCAGTGACAGGTGGGCTGAGGTCTCAAAGAGCCTCACCAGCCCCTCAACCACCCCAGGAGCTTCCCAGGGACCTTTCCATTCTGTCAGGAGCACATCATTTGTTTTGCTGCAGGAGGGTTGCAAACCCTGTGCAGAGATCCTCATTCTGCCTCATGTTGTAAGCTCAGTTTTCAAAACGGAGCTGGGTTTCATTTCCTATCAAGATCCAGCTCTGCATTTGTTATATATGTTAATTTGCTCTGGAAAAATCATGGAAAAGCAAGCTATTGTCCTGACACAGTGTTTAGGCAAGTCTCCAATGTCTCCCCTGGATGTGAGTGTGGAATCAGTGACAGTGCTCCCCTGTGGCAGTGGGTGATTAGGGCCACAGTGGTCACCGGGGCTGGTTGTGCCTGAGGACAGCTCTGGGCAGCACCTTCTCCTGAGGCAGTGCAGGAAGCAGCCGAGCCCTCCTCACCTGAGGCAGAGATGTGCTGGTGCAGCTGTGGGTCCTGTGGGTGCTCAACATCCTCAGGCTGAGCATGGCCACTTCCTACAACAGCTTCCCTCTTCCCTGACCCACACACTGCACAGGACATGGGCACCACAACTCCCATCCCAGTCTGGACCAGGGATTTGCTCCTGCACTGCTCATCACACCCAGATTTCATTCAGGTCATGTGGACTTTGAAGCTTGTGAGTTGATCCTGAATATTTCAGTGGCCAAATTAGAGTTGTTCCATGCACACATCACTGTTGGGACTATATGGGGTGATTCACACATCTGAAACCATAACCTAGTAGCAGATCCCAGTCTTCCCAGCTCTACGTCTAAAATTTGTGTACCCTATTTTTCTTTTCCTATGCACCATTTCAGAATCCAGCCCTGAAGGGCATTAAGTCAGCATTGCTGTAAAGCCTTAACACTATTATCAGCTGCATTTCCTTACACATCCAGGGCAAAGCACCTTCCAAAGCTGACAGTTGCACGGGAATGCACCAGACTGTTCCCTGACGTGGGATTAAACAACATACTGTGCAGCAAGAGAAACATCTGTTTGTTCTCGAGCTGAGCAGCGACCGGCTCGGCTGAGGGTCCGGAAGAGAAGGAGGATGGCTCAAGATGAAAGCTTACACTTCAGCTGTTGGGGGAAGGAATACATCCCTGGTCCTGTAGAATATTTCCGCTCCATCATAAAAACCAAGGCAGTGCTGTTCCGGCAAATACCCCGGCAGCAACAAATGGAACTGGAATAGTTTCCATCAGAAAAGCACATCCTATGGGTCGGCAAGGCGGGCTAGACAACAGATGCCCCAAGATCTGTGAGTGTTTCCTTTCCGTTAGGGATGTCTCTTGGTCTGGAAAACTAAAGGGGTGTCCAGTGAGGGAAGTGGCTGTTGGAAAAAGAAGGAGAGGAGAAGCTCTGTATCCCACCAATCCAAGCATGAGGATGTGGAAGGGACTGGCCCATAAATCTGAGGCTGTGGACAGCCAGGCAGGGAGGGGGCTCCATGTGAGATCATGGGTTTGGAGCAGCCAGGCTGATGTGGGGCACAGAGCACGACAGGCAGCTTCCCTCCTGAGCATCCTGCTTAAGAGGTTCCCAACACACTCCTCAGCTTGCAGATTTAGATACAAATTTGTACAAAGAAGTGTGATAACTCTCCCTGAAACCTGATTTGATTTTCTCCCTTCGCTATCTTATCTGGCACAGAGGAGATTTAAGTCATACCAGATTATGAAGTGTTATCCTCTCTACTCAGCCAGAATATCTGCAGACGGTCAGGCTGCCAGGGCTGAGATTCAGGTTGCCTCTGACTGCAAGTTTCAGTTCTGAAGGTACTTTTTACCCCATTGCTGGCTTGAAAGATAGAAACACTAAGTCCTACAGCTGGTAATTTCTTTACATAAATAACAATTCTGCAAAAGATCCCTTTAATGACATCAATTATATGTAACTAAGTGCACTTTAAAGACTGATTTCTTTTTTTAGGGGGTTGTTTTGAAGCATCTTTGAATTCATTAAGAGTCATTTTCCCTTTATAAACTGAAAAGCAAGTTTCCTGTAGACACCCACCCCCCTGACAGGTACATTGTTCCACTTTCATGTCTAGTTATTTACTTGCCAAATGCATCAGACACAGAGCCTGAGATCAGCCACACAGACATAAAAATACACAAATTACCCTTCCTCTTTTTCCCAGCAGGTGGTTGTGGAGCTGTGGGCAGTAGAATGGGAAAGAGGATGTGCCCCATTGGGGGTGTGCTGGGACTGGCTTCCCCCTCCAGGGGCTCCTCTGCTGCTACAGGCTGTATTTAGCCCAAGCTGCCCAAACAGTGAAAGAAGAGAAAAAACTGAGAATAGAAATTAAAAGTTAAATTTAAGAGTTTAAAGGTTAAATTAAGAAAGGCACAAAGGTTAAAAGTTTTATGCTGTCCCTAATGCAATCACTGTCCAGGCTCTGGTACCAGACCCCTGGCAGGCAGTGGTACATCCTTTCACTGAGATCGTGTTCCCCAGAAATATCAAAACCATCTGAAAACACAGAAATTTGACTTTTAGCTCCTGATAGCTTTCCACACTCCGCTTGGAGCTTCCTGCATCTCCTGACAGCAATAGGAGGTCCCATACAGACAAAGAGCTCTTTCCCTTGGCAGGGCAAAGGAAACCTTTCTCTTGAATTAGGAATGCAAAGCTTCATTCTTGGCCAAGGATCTAAACCTCGACTGCTTGTGCTACATTGTGAGAGGTTGTTTTATATTGTCCCCATTCACATTCTCTCTGTGCAGGGAATGGGGACAGTCCAGTTCACACAGGAGGAATAGCAGCACTGAGGGCATGAGGCACTCAGAGCTTATGGACATCTGGATATCTGCAGCAGAAAAAGAAGACCCTGACCAGAGCATTCCCTCTGCCATGTGAACTGTTTCTACTTCAAATTTCACTGGCAATCTAGAAGAATGTCATTCAGGCAGAGCAAGATGCCTGTGCATGGAGGATTGCTGGAGAGTATAAAGTAACAGCCAGCCAGCAGCTGATAATCTGCTTGTAAACTCCTGTTTGGAAATAAAGACAATCCCATTTTACAGTAACCAGATGTTTTAACAGAATATTAGTATTTACAAGGGCCTCAGGCTATTGTTTTATACAGGTCTGAAGAGGGCTTACAAAAATGAAAAATCACAAGCAAGTGTGCAGTTCAAAGGCTCCTCAAAGCTTGACATTTGGTGTGATGTGGGAGAGATCCCCTTTTGTTTGTGCCTGGGATGTCGGATGGGATTGATTGCCAAATGTTCCTCTATAACTTACCTAACCAAGTTCCCCTCTGCTCCAATATTTCCCTGTTCTTTATTATCCATAATTGGATAACTTCTCCAATTTTCTCCTTGGAACACTGAAGATAAGGTTTCTGTTTAATCATCCCACTTAGAGTACTTGCAATCAGACAGGATATTGCTGCTTTTAAAATAAGACAATGACATTTAATGACTTTCATTTCTTCCTATACAAAAGATTAATTTAAATGCTGGAGTCATCTTTTTCATTGGAAAATTCTCCCCACTCTGTTTGAAATGATTCAATCTGATTAACAACTTAATTCTCCTTTTATACTTCTGATTTTGTGGCTTTTGCTGCCAGCATTTGCTTGTCATCTCTTCACCAACTCTAATTCAGCTTTTGTTTCTGACTTAGTCTGAAGTTAAGAAGGCAGGCAAGCTGTGAGGTGTGTGAGTGCAGATGTGCTGCCCCTGTAGCTGTGGTGTGAGGCAGGAGCTGGGAAATACAGCTCTGTGCTGAGCTGATGGAGCAGCACCACATGTGGAAACACAGCACCAAAAGCTGTAGGAAAACAGAAAGATTTCCTTAGCAGCCCTCAGAGGCTCTAAGAACTGCAAGTGAAGGACTGTGGGCTCAGCATGTGCATCCCTGGGAACTCAAAGGGCAGATGCAGCACTGGAGAAGCAGAAAACTCCTCACTGCTGTTTCTTAGGCTCTTGGGAAAAGCCCCATTTCAGGAAGCTCTGCAGGGAGAGCAGAAATAGGAGCCAAGAGCTGACAGGGAAAAAAAATCACATTCTAGAATACACCTTACCCGACTGTTTTAAACTGCAAATGCACAGATTTATCCTGCCAGTTTTAAACTGGCTCCTTGTAGTGTTCAATGAGTGCTGGTGGAAAGAAAAGTTTCATTGCAGGTGCTATGAGCACAACACGTGGATGGTTCTTTGAGTACAGACGTGAAATCTGTTCAAAGCCTTGACTTCCTGCGTCATTACTGGGGATTTGATGGTTAAGAATATAAATTGCAATGCAATCTTTACCTTCCAACAGAAGTGTCTTGGTGACACTTGACTTTAGCAAGGTCAACACATTTTTTAGGAATTTAGTTTGGTTTTCTGCTAATATGATATAAAGGAATTATAATTTTCTTTGCTGGCCATCATTTTGTTCTTGGACCTTTTCTAACTTTTACTTTGCTTTACTTAGCATCTATAACTTTCTGTTTTATAATATTTTACTTTTCTGGTGTTTATTTATGTTCTCTTAGCTTCAGAAACATCTTTTCTTCTTTCAAATCAATTCTAAGACAGGAAGGCCTTCTCCTGTGGCTGTGGAATTAGAACTTTCCACCATAAAGGAAGAGGCACTTGAGCATAACGTAACTATAATAACGTTACATCTTTATTCTGACAAAACTCTTACATATGCCCAACAGATTTAGTCCCCAGTTGTTTTCTGGACTGTAAAAGCAGTCTTTCTAACATACCAAATGTATAAATACAACATTGAAGGGGATTAGCTGAAACCATTTGGCTGTGTGAGAAATTTTCAAAAGCTCAAATGGCTTTTTCTGCACATTTTTTTCCTGATATGAGACCAGTGGGTGAGCCCAGGTGCTTTTCTTTCTCCCAGTCCAGTCTGTCCACACATGGGATGCCCTTCCACCATGTGAGTAACAAATACAATGTGGTTTGCATGGACTTGGAGCTATAATATAACATTTCCATGCTCATTTTAGTGCCACACTCAAATTTCCCCTGAGTCAAGATCCTACTCCCAGTCTGTGCCGTTGCTACCAAGTGGCAATTCCTTCTCACTGAAGTGGCATCTTCGTTTTTGGAGCTGGCACTTTGTTTCCAGCTCATGTGTTATAAATAAAACCTTTGTGGGTCTCCTGATGAGCACAGCCCCCGAGCAGCTGGAATGGCAGGTGGGATGTCCCTGCCCCACACGTGGTGGCATGCTGGAGCTGGCCCAGGGAAGCCCTGCACGAGGTCTGCAGCCTTGTCCCAACCCTGCCGTGCAAGGGAATTCCTTGGGAAAGGTGGACACCCATGTGCAGATGCTGATGGTGCTGCCCATCCGAGCACTGTGAAGCATTGTAACGATGCCTGAACACAGCTCAGCAATCAAACTGTGGAGTGTAATGAAAACAGGGATACGTGTTTAACAGAGTAGAGAAAGCATGCAGGGAACAGAATGAAAATGATTCCTCACTTAAGGGCACACACATGTAAATACACGTTCGTGTCACTCGGCTAATCCACCACACTTAAACACAAACACAAACTCCACTGCAGCCATGGATGGCAGTAATATGAGAGGCTAGATTGGATCCACTTTCCAGATTAACATCCTAATCTTGCAAATAACTTCAGGCTGCTGAAATCTGACATCTTCGTGATGCCCTCCACGTGGCATCTTCCATACCCTGCTGGGGATCAGCTCTGCCCTGTGCCCTTTTCCACTGGGATCACAGTGGGATGAAGCAGCACACTGGGAATACCAGAGTGCTGCCAACACCCAAGCAAAATGCTTAAGGCATCAATGATGACAAATAATTAAAAGCTAGGCCAGGGTAGAAAAAAAGTCTGTCTCTAGTCACTTCACCCAGAGCATTGCCTCTCCCGTTGAATTGGTTTTGCTGGCTGGAGAGGCAGCTTTGATGCTGTTGGTACCCTGAGAGTAGTTTTGGCATGGCCATCTTCTATAAGAAAAAACATAAGCCTGAAGTGAATGAGAGCTGACATGACAGATTGTATCTGCTGTGCCTCTTGGCCCCAAAGGCAGTTGTTTGTGGTTTAAAACTCAGTAATTATGGATGTACACAAATGTTTCTAATGGACCCCAAACAGTCAGAAACACAGGCACCATCCCAGAGCACTGCACAGCAGACTGAAATTAAATAAACGTGTGAGGAATGCAAGGTTCACCTGTGTGGAGAGAAACCTCAGCCTGGGGAGCAGCCACAGGCTGTCCCATCACAAGGAAGATGTCTTGGAAAAGTCTGGCTGTGATAAAAGAACAAAATCCACACGGAGCTTTACAAGGCTTCTGCAGGGAGGTGTCCCTACCCCTGGCATGGGGTTGGAACCAGGAGCTCTGTAAGGCCCCTTCCAACCCAAACCATTCCATGATCCTGTGGCTCTGTGAGGACTGGCCAGCTGTGCCGGAGGAAAGCCCAACTCCCCCAGAGATGGAGCTGCGTAGGCAGGGAGCTGTTAAACACACAACTGTGCCCTTTGTGCGCCTTAATCTGCATCCTGACTGCACTGGAGGTGTGGACTGGCTCCAGAACGGATTTTTATTCCATTCTGAGCGGTTGATTCCTCTCTTTAAGCCCGGCAGAGACCCTTGACCGGGCAGGATGGGCTGTCAGGGCACGCCTGGTTAATGAACCACTGCGGCACCTTTGTTTCTCTGGCTGCCTGGTGCCCTGCTCTCTCTTGTACAATTATTACAAAAATCAGACAGAACGTTGCCTTGAGATATGATTTTCATAGTGGGATAGATTTTATTATACCAGCCATACAATACCCGCTATTATCATTTTGATTATATGCTCCTCTCATTTGCACTATTGGAACATTATCTGTAGTACATTCATTATTACTTTATAAGAAACTGAAACTACATCCTTAAGATGAATTGTAAGGAAGGATTTCTATTTCCTCAGATAGATACTTTGGCTGAGATCATTAAGTGGCAAACATTATTTGTAAAAGTTTATTTTATTTTATTTACGTAAACTCTAAAAGAAAGAAATAACACAGATATTTCTAACAGACAGAAAAGCCTGCGGCTAGTGGCAACAAATGACTGCAATTTAGAATTCATGTACTATTAAGAAGTTCTGATTAAATTGTAAGTTCCTTTGGAGGAAGGAAGTTGAATAAATGAGAATCTGGCCCAGTGAGCTTTGATGGGCTCGCAGGGGCTGAGGGGTCAGCAATGACTCAGAGGTTCCCTCTGCCCCACAGCCTAAGGTCTCTGAAGGTGAGATCCATCATGAACCTGAGGGGAGAGGGCAGAGGGCCAGGAAGGGCTGTGTTTAATAGCCCAGCTGCATTTAAAGAGGTGCTGGATCACCTGTATGGCTGCTGAGCATCCCTTACTGGAGCTCAGGACGAGCCTGTGGGGGAGCCACCTTGGGCTCTGTGCCCACAAACAGGGACAGAGGAGTTTTCTCCCCATCTTTTTTCTCTGTTGTCCTCACCGTGCAGGAATCCTCATCCTTTTGCACACAGGGGAAGGGAAAACCACCAGCCACAGGGACCTTACCCAGCTCTCTTGGTCCAGATCTATCCCTGACTCCAAACCAAACTGCCCAATTTCTGCTCAAAGTGCCTGGCCACAAATCCTGCCCTTGTTCAAGATCTAAATCTTCCCACAACTACAATGCAATCAGATTTTCACAGTGAAAGATCATTTCTGAGTGAACAGTGGCAGGACCACCTGACTCCTGACACATTCCTTACTTCTGTGAAGATGTCCCTGCTCAGTGCAGGGATGTTGGACTAGATGACCTTTAAAGGTCCCTTCCAGTCCTGTGATTCTGTGATTCGAGGACTTGGCAGAGCTGCTCAGCTGCCATGGCCAAGTCAGACTTGTCACTCGTATTTAATGCACATCTCTTGTTTCAGCTGCAATAGTCCATTTAAACCCCAAATTGTGGGTGCAGCTGGACCATCCCAAGGAACCTGCTGATACATGAAGCCCATTGCATCTTTAAGAAAGATAATTTGTCTTCACTGGAAGAGATCACACTTTGCTGTGTAGATAAGAACATTTTCAGGTTGATTGCAAATCATAAATATTTGATGTACTGTAATTACTAGTTCTTAAGTATCATTTTCCAAATTATTATTTCTATTAAATGCATAGGAACTTGGGATGGAAGAGTGAGTTAATGCAGAAACACTTCATCACTGCAGATCTGGGTTTAGGGAAGGTCCTAAGTGAATTTGTCTTTTGTTTCTTCCCACCTACCTGTCTCATAGACCACTGCAACAAAGCAGAATCAGGTTGGACTAAATGGCCTTTAAGGTCATTTCCAACCTAAATCATCCTGTGATTCTATAAACCAGTAGAAACTGAGAACAAAAGTAGCTCCCATGAGAATAAAGGTTGGGGTCCTGCTATGATTTTATGCTCCACTTTACTCCACTTGGCTGCACCATCATGTCTTTGGGCAAATGATTTAATCTCTGTCCTTGCTCAGAGCCATCAATTAAATGGGTACAATTCTTCAGTCCTGGCTCTGTGATAAGGTTTGGCTGATGTTTACAAAGCACACTGAGATCTCTGATAGGAGACATCCTGCACAGGGTGTTCACCTTTCTGTTTCAAGCAGGACACAGACAGGGATGTTGGTGGGGGATGAATCACCCGGGGTTCTCAAGGTCCAGCCTTCTTCACTCCAACAAATCCAGTTCTGACCTTCTGTGAGACCACTCATAGCCAGATCTCTAAATTTAGTTATTTTTTCCATATACCCCACCCACCCAATACCAAAATTTCCCACTTGGTGATGTTGGGCTTGAGCTGCTGGTGGTGATCCATGTGCTGCAGCTCCTTCCAAGGCATTAAATAGTGTCCTGCAGCCACCACCCCAGACCTGGGCATGGCAGGGATGTGTCCCCAGTGGTGGCAGAGGTGGGTGGCTGCAGTCCCCCTCTGGCCAGTGGATGTGGATTGCTGGTGTTTGGCTGTTTCTGTCTGATCCCTAGTGCTACCTGAGTGCTCCTAAGCAGCAGCTCAATCATTGCTTACAAGTTGGCAAACAGAAAGAAAATATTCCAACTAATCCGGAATAAGTCAGATATACTTTTTTTCACCTCTGGGGAGATTTTCAACTATAACAATGTAGCTTTGAGCTTCTGACAGATGCTAATGAATTGTTGTTTACATGTTTGATTTACTGCCTAAACAAAGATAAGACATGCTCTTGAAAACACATTGAATGCACAATCCAAACACATCCATTAAATCTGTCACAATAAACATGACAGCTTTCTTCTAACCTAACAACTGGCATGCCTCATTTACATATTAATGAGAAAACTGGGATCAGTCTGCACAAATTGCTTCTATCTTGCAAAGGGGAAGCACTGACTGACAGTGCAGCTCTCCATGGTGTAAATACAGCAAGTAAATACCTCTGCCATCTTAATGGATTTTATTTTTATTTGCCTATTTGGTTCCACGGTTATTGATTAGTTGTCTCTCGTGAACTGCAATGACAGACTTTACAACTACAGGGACAGGTATTAAAAGAGTTCCTTCAGCTTCCCTGGTGTCTGAGGTGTCTGCTGGGCTTTGGGGTTGTCAGTTCCCAAAAAGGCTTGCTGAAAGACTGGATCTACCTCAAAGTTCTCACTGGTCTCTATCACCACAGGGTTCGTGTCCCAGTGCTGCCAAGTACTCTGTTGTCCCTAAAACACAACATATTCTTCTTTAACCTCTGGGGGATGAGTATTCTGCAGGTGGGAGTACAAAGCACAGAGGGGAAACTACTAAAAGCCAACCCTGTGCTATTTCAAGTGTGAAGTGGGAGCTAAATTCCTGGAGTTAACTTGGATTCCTAATTGTGCAGAGGCTGTACGATGGTCCACTTACCCCCTGTGCTGTGAGCCTAACAGTGGCATCTCAGCTGCTTGAAAATCAGATTTAGGCATAGCAGAGACCTGTAAAAGAGTTTTTCTTGGGCCCTGGAAACTCTGAAGTCACATCAGCAGGGAGTTACACACCATCTAACGTGGCTTTTTCAGTACCTGCACCCTGCACTACATTTTAGAACACTTAAACCCCTAATTTATGTCTCTCTAATTGTTTACAAGTTGGATATCTGTCCCACATGGATGCCTGGGCTCTCTCTGTCCCAGTGGAGAAAGCTCAGAGCCTACACAGGGCAGACCATGTCACCCACATCTGTCACCAGCCTCAGGAACCTTGGTCTCTGCTGCCTGTGAGGAATCCCAGGAAGCCTGGTCTGACTTTTGGACAGCTAAGGGAGATAAGATGAATTGCCCCTTCAATATCACCGACTTTCAATCAGGTGTACATTCAGAAGTGCTCAAATTACCTTCCAGAATGGCACTCAGCCTTTGAAATCAGCAGCCACTTCTGGCAAATGGACTTGGAGCATGTATTGAGGCAGCCCTGCATGGCCTCTTGTTGGGGAGAGATTCCTAAAGCACCATCCATGCTCAGCAGCTTCAGCAGGGAATGCTCAGGATGCTCACAAGTAGATCCCAGTAATGGACCCTAGATGCAGTGCCATTAAATCTGACCAAATTGGGGATCACTCCATTGAACACTGCAGTGAGCCTGAATTTTCCAGAGATGAAGGTTCTTGCAGCAGGGACATGGGAAGTTGCCTACTCCAGGTCCAAACCAACACAAATCCGAGGTGCAATCCTCAAATTCAGCCAAAACCTGACTAGAACAGGAGGAATGCTACATATTTCCAACAGAAGCAGCTTTCAAGCATTTAGAGGCAGAAGTTGACACCATCACGTGTCTGTCTGGGGGCACTGGGGAGCTCTTTGATGAATTTTGATCTGCCTCCGGTTCTACACTTAACACATAGCTTGGGCTTTGGGTATAGGGAAGTTTCCTCTTGTAATAGTTTGCTCTAAAAGGCTGTATGAATAACACTAGAAATGATCCAAAGTGTTCCAAAGGACTCCGGGGAAATTAATGCATTCCTATGCTTTTGTTTTGAAGTTGAACTTTTTTTTTTTGGTCTCAATGAACTATTCCCTCTCTACAAAATTGTGCACACTGCTTTATTCTTCTGAGGCCAACACAGAACCAAATATTTCAGAAGACTAATTTATCTCCTGGAATTTATAGTCCTGTTTCTAGATTAAAAGGGCTGTGTTCAGTTACTCTTGGATATAGATTCCTCCTCCTCTCCATGACTCCGTTATCTGACTCATGTCTCCAGACATTACTGGTTTGCCCCTGAAGTAGTCTTTCATCTGTTTATGGCTGAACAGTTTGTGTGCTACTGGGGCATGGCATAATAACTGAATTTATATTAAATAATTAACATCAAATAAAACAGATTTTTGCTATAAATGTTATTCCAATGTGGTTTTACAGAACTACATTCAAAGAGCTGAATGGACCCAGAGAAACCCGGACAGCCCTCCCAAAATAATACAACCCTCAGCCCCAAAACTTTCTCTGGTGACAAAGACCTTCATTCAGATGCAGAGGCAGAGCCCCATCCTCATTTAGGAGGAGCCCTCCCTCACAGGGAGAGGCTCTGGGGAAGTCCATGGCTTGAGCTATTGCTCAACCATGCTGAGCACAATTAGTCGTGTACAACATACAAGCAATGAACTGATTTAATTTCCTTGTCAATCAGCAAGGAAAAAGGGCCAGCACAACGCAGAGAGTCGCTTCTCTTCAATCTGAGAAGAGCTTTGGGGGAAATATTGTAAATGTCATAATACAATATGTTAAATATAGTAGTTAAAATACTGTTCTGCAGCCAAATTCGCTTCTTAGACGCACACACAACTCCCACTGGCAGGAACAGGAGTTGTGCAGCATAGCCCCAAATGAGGAAAAGCTGTTCTGGGAAGGGAAGGAGGATGATCTGTGTGTGTGTGTATGATTGTGTGTGTGTGTGTGATTGTGCCCTCTGATGCCAACAGGGACCTGTGGATATGAAAATATTCTGAATAACTTTGAAGGGTAAAGAAGAATAATTTTGGAAGAGATTTTTATTCCTGTGCTCCAGGACACTGGAATAAATCCTAGGTCAAAGCCAGCATTTCTGTCCCTCTGTACTAATGAACTGTGGTCTAAGGAAGTGCAGGAGTGAAGGCAAGAAGACCCCAGCCTTAATCCTGACTTTAACACTCCCTGTTTGTGCATGCAGACAACTGAAAGCTGCTTATCCTGCACTGTGTGAAACCTTAAACATGATAGTGCTGATAAGGGCAGCAGCTGTGCAAGGGCTGACCACGAGGACTGTTCTTCCCATGAAAATTCCCACCTGAATTTTCAGCAGCTGCACAGGCAGAGGTTTGCTCCAGCTAAAGCCATTCCTAACCAGGGGGCAGGGACACTGCCAAGTCCCTGGATCCAGCACAGGGCAAAGCTTTGCTGGGGGGTAGTTAATAAATATGAAGATAATCACAGAGACGTGGAATGGTCTGGGTTGGAAGGGAGCTTGAAGCCCATCCAGATCCACCCCCTGCCATGGCAGGGACACCTTCCCCTGTCCCAGCTGCTCCAGCCGCAATGTCCAGCCTGGTCTTGGACACTGCCAGGGATCCAGGGGCAGCCCCAGCTGCTCTGGGCATCTGTGCCAGGGCCTGCCCACCTTG
Organism: Pseudopodoces humilis; assembly: GCF_049639895.1. Taxonomy (NCBI): domain Eukaryota; kingdom Metazoa; phylum Chordata; class Aves; order Passeriformes; family Paridae; genus Pseudopodoces; species Pseudopodoces humilis. The sequence goes on along the minus strand of NC_142208.1, from coordinate 33,246,456 downwards.
CCAGGGAACAATTCCTTCCCAATATGCCATCTATCCCTGCCCTCTGGCAGTTTGAAGCCATTAGATACAAAAAGCTATTTATTTCAGGTAAAAACTATCGGATAGATAAATTTTGTTTCCCCAGTAGTGATGGCAACAGGTTGCAGCTTGGTCTTTATAACCACCTTAATCTTTGTTACCACAAAGAGGTGATGGAGTCTCCGCCCCTGGAGGTGTCCAAGGAATGGCTGGATGTGGCACTCAGAGCTCTGGTCTGGGTGGCAAGGTGATGATCAGTCACAGGTTGTACTCGATGAACTTAGAAATATTTTCCATCCTAAATAACTCTGCATGATTCTGAGTTGTCAAGGGAAAATTATAATTTTGGGACACCAAATGTGTCCTCATCCATACTTTCCCTTCCTTATGCCTGCTCCAAATGAGGAGCTACAGGCATGCTAAGGCCATATTTTGATATACTCTCCATATTTGATCGTATTCTTTAGCCACCAGCAGGAAGCCACATAAAGCAGAAGCTGTACAGTAATTAAAGAGCCCAGAGCAATCAGCAGGTGTGGACACTGAAGGAGGTGTGAGACCACCCTAGGGAGGAACAAGTCATTACAGCTCAGTATAAAGAGAGGAGTGGAAAGAGGAAGAAAGAGGCACAATCCATCCTATAGATTTTCCCATGTAAATTTGTCTTATCCCTTTAAAATCTATTATTTTTTTTTTATAGAGTTGACACACCAAGGCAAATTAATTCCACAATTTAAGTAGGTTTTATGTGGGGGGAAAAAACAAACAAAAAAAGGAGTTCCTGCTATTTGCTTTAACTGCTCAAAAGTTTCATGTGGCAAACACTTATTCTTAAATTGAGTACACATAATCACTCCCATTACACCTCCTCCATGCCACTCAGGCTGTCACAGATCTTTATCATATTTCTCCTTCAATCATCTCGTTTTCCAGGAGGAGGGAGAATGACACACAATATTCAAGAGGAGAGCACACATGAATTTATCTAGTGGCATAATGATGTTGTCTGGTTTAGTGGCGTTTTGCTGCAGTTGTGCTGGTGGAAAGATACAGCTGGATCAGAGCTCATGGACAGATGTAGCACCTTTTATTGCACCAACTAATACAGCTGGAAAAATTAAATGAGCTTTCAGGCACACACGCCTATAGAGTCTACTTGCCTTTTCTGGCTGTCTAGGAGCTTTGACTGATGTTTCTTCAAACTATCAGCAGTGGCTCTCAGATCTCTTTTCTAAGTGGTGAGAGCTGAAGAGGACCTCATCAGTGAGCACACAGAGACAAGGCTGGGGGCTTTCCCTTTGAGCTTGGCAGAACTGAATTTGATCTGCTGTTTTACCACGGAGTCCTCTGGCACCATGGGACCCTTTGCAGCTCTCTGACAGCTTTGCCTTTGCCTTTTGCACCATTTTGTAACATCATTTCATTATTCCTCTGTTTTCTGGTGGAAATTTGTAAAAGGAGGTGAATAAAACACAGGGGTAGAAATACTCCGTGTTTCTTCTGCAGCAGGGCACAGGTATTGATGGGCTCAATAGCTATTCAGAATGAACAGTCTCTCCAGCATAAGAGTTTTCACTGAGGCATCGTTGGCTCTTTAAAATCCTGGTTCACACAGACTTTTTTCCTGCTGGGTCACGATCATTGCAGTTTCCAGCAGAGCAGCTGTCAATTTGGGCTTACCTCATTTCCAGGATCCCAGTTGGGAAAGCCTTGTTAAACTCTCGCATTGCAAAGCAATCAAACATGTTTGTTTGATTGTTTGTTTGTTTGTGATGATTTATGCTGTGATTAGGCTTTTGATATTACACTGGTTGGGGTAAGGTGCAAGCAAGCTCTTGAAACAGTGCCAGCACTAAGTCAATATTTCATTAAGACTCATTTATGAGAGAGCTGATGAAGGACTAGAGTGAGGTCTCTACACGTTTCATATTCATCTATTTGGGTAAGGCAGCTGATTATTTAAAATATATTTAGATACTTGGTGCTGTTGTAACTGATACAATTCCTAACGTGGGAACAGTCATAATGATAAAAAGTGTCTTTTATGAACAAAATTTAATCTGCCTCCCAATAAAAATTAAAAGTGATTGTAAATATGTGAGAGTAAAGACACTTCCATTGCTGTGTCTGTGTGGCTGTACAGATACAGTTCTGCAGAGCAGGGGAGAAGTTTGAAAGAGGAGCCTGGGCATTACTGAGACCAGGCTGGGCTGCCTGCAGCAGGATTTATTTATAGTATTTTTGGCAAGGGCATATATTTCCTCCCTGGATTTTCCCTTCTACTCAATCTCTTTGCTCTCCCTATTACACACAGCTGATCCACACTGTGGGACACTCACTTGCCAAGGCTCCCCCGTGCCCCCCACTCAGCCCAGGCACCAGAAGAGTTTTTCTCCACCTCAGTAGCACCATAAGATGCCATATGAATGAGAAGCACACAAGTCAGTTGTTGGCCAGCTGAGGAAACATCCACACAATGAGCTCCTCAGCCAGTACCCACTGACAGGGAAGGCTTGAACACCGCAGAAAGCCTCGTGTCAAAGTGAGGGAATGAAGTGAAATGTTACTCCAGCCCTGACAAACAGTTGGCACCGGTGCCGCCAGAGAAGATTAATGCCTCCCTTCTCCTTACCTGCGCCGACATGATGTTCTCTGACACTCAGATCTAATTGTAGGAGCTGAGGTGTAGGAAGTGTCACCCTCACTTAAAATGTTATCAGGTAATGGGTCTGCGATGATGTGGAGACAAACAGGAGGTTAACAGATAGGTCTTTATCTCCTGCATGAGGAAGGAGGGCTGCGTGTTTGCCGCGCTGATAGTGATCGCTGCGGGATGTGCTTTCCTGTGCTGCGAGGGAAATTATACATGGGGGTCAACACACTCAGTGAGATGCTGCCAAAATATGTATTTCCTCTCTGCAGACCTTTTTTGAAGAAAGGTCTCATGCTGGAGACTGTAATTAATAAAGGAAATATTTATACAGTGTCACAGAATTTACCAGTCACTTTATAAACACAGATGATCCATGTTCCCTGTCCCAAAGCACTTACAGGCTAAAAAAGGCAAGAGACACAGAGCAGTTTAGATGAGGGAGGGATCAGGGATTATTAATGGTGAGAAGAAAGAGGATGGGTTGCAGGGAAGGCTTTGGGAGAAGGGAAAGCTTCATCATGGAAATCCAGGTGGTTTTAAAGCCAGGATGGAAAAGTTGAAGATTGAGGCAGAAGTGTTTTGAAGGGGCAGATGCAGATGTGGGCACATCTGGGAGCAGAGGTTCTGCTGGCAGTGCTGGTGGAGTGACTGGTGAGAAAAATGCAGAGGGGCTTAACAGCAGATGTGGAGTAAAGGCCCTTCAGGACGTGGGCTGTCATTGCCTCAGCAGAAAGGATGAGCAGAGGGCTGGAGCTCCTGGTGAGCTGGGAAAGCTGCTGGAGCAAGGAGAGCTCAGGAAAAGGTGGAAAAACAGTGTTGGAGAAGGGAAGAAAAGCATTTCAGAAAATGCTGAATGAATGTGTGGTGGAGACAGGAGAAGTACGAGCACACCGCTGCAGAGAGGAGGGGAAGTGAGATAAAGGAAAGGAAGTTCAGGCAGCAAGAGTTAAGAACTCTGCCATTGATTCTGGGGACAAAGGAGGAAAATAAATGATAGAGAAGTGAGTGGGATTAGGGGAAGTGCTCAAAGATAAGCATGGCAAGAAGGTAGAAAGCAAAAGACAAAGGCGAGCAGGCAGCACGAGGGAAGAATTAATCAGGGTCAGGCAACTGGAGGGGATGGTTAAGCAAGCAAGGAGCTTGAGCCACTTCTGACATCTCTGGTGGGGAAAAAAAAAAAAAGAGAAATTAAGGTGATTTTCAAATACCTGGGCAATAAAAGTGAGGCATTGCAACTCCTCCCAGCTTGTAAGTGCTTGATTCAGCCCCACTTGTGCGTTGGCTGGGGGCAGCACTGGGGTGGGGTTGCAGGGAGTGCTGTGAGAAGCGACGCTGCAGCTCCGCTACGCTTGGGGAAATTGGTCCTCATCTGAAAACCACCGAGTTCAGGCAATTCAAATATTCAGTAGTTTCCAATATTCCCTTGGAAAGATAAAGTCTACGTATGCCTGAGTTTTGAAGTAGTAAAATGCCGCAGTATTTTTAGTCTTTGTTTGATCAAAGAAAAATGAACCAGATAGACAAGTGAAAAATTACCCAGGAGCTGAAGTCACTGGTGATGTCTTTTATTGCACTATCATACAAATAGGAAGGATGTTCTTTTCATCTGACATAATGAAAAATGTATACCCTTTTCAAACTCAATGGTATTCATTCTGAAGTTAGCCCTCCCAAAAAAAAAAACAACAAAAAAACCCTTGACGTTACCTAGAACTTGACAAGTTCTGATTAATTTAATAGGAAAAAAAATCTCCTGATATCAAATACCAGCTACTGTTCAGGAGAAGGTGAAGGGAATATGAATTTTATTTTAAACTCATCTATTACGTACAAGTAATAATAAAGAGCAATTTTCAGACTTTTCTCGTACTAATATTTTTTGTTCATATTAGATTAATCAAGACAAATATTCTCAGAAGGGTTAGGGACGGTTCATTCCTGAGTAGTTACAGCTGTGAGCATTATCCAGTCAGGTAGGCAAAATGAAGTTTTTCTACCATGTGAAAAATGTGTCCTGCTCCAAAATTCCAGTGCTTTTGCATCACAGAGGTGTCAGCCAATGCTGGGGCCACATTGTGCAAAGTATATGGGGCTCTTTAGCAAGACGTCCTCCATCCTCCTTTGGTGAAAGTCCAGTTTGGGACCAGAAATGGTATGGTGGTTGTGGTGTGTGACTGGGGACAGACACCCACAGATAAGCGGCGTTCCCAAGGTCTCAGGGGAAGTCTAGGGCAGAAATAAACCCTGAAACCTGATCTCTTGGGTCCCATCCAGTTCCTTAAGCAGAAAACGCTCTTACCACATCCTGCACAAGCAAAGTCAAGCAGTTGTAGCAGCTCCTGCTAAGGTGACAGCAGCTGTGGCTCTCCTTTGGGGTCTGACTCCACACTTTTTAAAGCTGATGGAGAAAGTCCTGCTTGAAATGAAGGGCCAACAGTCAAGCCCTGAGGTGCTTTCATTCTGGTTATGTCTTTCATTTGATTTTGCACAATGAGTGAAAATGCACTTCCAGCACACAGCCCTTTGTGGGTTTGAACCAGTGGTGACCACATCGAGCTCAGGTTTGTAGCCTCACCTTTGCACCAGATCTATGCACCTTTACACTTCCATGAGGAGAAGCACTTGCTTTCACCCCAGATTTTATGGCAGCTCATAAAGGCTGCATTTGAGCTGCTGTTTATCATAAAGCACGTTAGGAGTTAGCAGAATTATGAGCTGAAACTGGGATGCAAAAGAAGATCCTTCCCAAAATATAGTTTAGGGATATATTACAAGTATTTCCAGGTAAATGGGATGGTTCCTGGCTGTGCCACTGGGTGGTTCGTGATGGAGGTGCAGCGAGAGAGATCCTGGAGAAACTCTTCCAGCTCTTGGAGCACTTCTGTGTGCTCAAATGACTGTTCTTCTGCTGCTCTGTAAGACTAAAAGGTCTGTCTGTTGAAGCTTCTTTTGTCAGAAGAATCTGATTCCATGCTTTTCCTCTCCTTATCTCCACCAGAATGAGGGAGGTGACAGGAGAGCTTTCTAGGAATTACACTGCATGAACCTTTCCTGTAGTTTTACCAGCAGATCCTTATCCCAGCCTCTGGGGTGGAGGTTTCCTACAGGTAGTTGCAGAAACATAATATTTGTGTATTTCGAAGACAAGGGATATTTTCTATTTTTTATCAGTTTTCATGCATAATAATAATCCCCACCACTTTGCAGGATCCTTGTCATAAAAGACTTCTGTTATGGATTAAACTCCTTGGCACCTCCTCAGTGATTAATCAATCTCAACAGGCATTTATTGCTTTGTTCACTACAGCACAGGAGAGATTATCCCTTAAACATACTTGACTCTTTTGGTACCGTTCAATTACACCAAAAAGAGCCCCAACACATATACAATTATTTTGAACTACTTCTCTAGTGAGGAGCAATTGATCTTTGAGAGTCTCTTCCTCTTCTTGTTATGCTGATTAATAGCCTTGGAGTTAGTCCCTGAGAGGAAAACATTTCCAAAAATAGATGACAGTTTCCATCTTCATATTTTAATCCCTCAAGGGCCCTTTGCATCCACAACGAAGCCTGGAGGAATATTCCCATTTCTCCCCATCTTTTTTAACCTTGTCACCTCCATGACGGGGCCATCCATCTCCCAGTGCAGGGGACGGAAATGGGAATTCTGGGTGCCACTTAGGGCCACCCCATGTGTGCCTGTGTCCCATGACAGGCTGCTAATGTCCTCTGGGGATGCACCATGTCAGGGAGTGCCTCAGAAACCACTGGTCGTGTCAGTGGGAGAGCTCAGAGCTTCCTGAGCAGCTCTCCTCCAGTGCTGAGGGAAGAGGAGCATCACCCTCACCTACCAAGGTGGAAATTCCTGCATAAATACTGACAGAAATTCTGGGAAAGGGGAGAGGGTGGATGGTAAAAAGGGGGAGAGCAGTGCCATGAGTGCAGCAACACGAGCCTCATGGCTGGGGGTGCGTTTATAGCTGCTCTCATGGTGAGCACATGAGCCTGCAGTCATTTGGAGATTGCACATTGCACTCTTATCCTTGGAAAGGTTTTTAATGCTATCCCATACCAAACATGAACAGCCAGAGGGAAGAGGTGATTGTAAACCTCAGACCCCTCCCATCAAGTTGGACTGGATGGTCTCAGAGGGCTTTTCCAACCTAAAGGAATCCCTGATTCTGTGAAACACCAGGAGAGGAGTGGAGCTCCTCGCTGGCTGTGCCTGGGCTTGGGTCTGTGATCCTGGTGCTGGAGCTCCACGTGGTTTCCCTTTAAAGGAATAACACAGGGTTGGTTTGCAAACAAAATAATTATCTTTTCTTACTTTTCAGGAAATGATTTTTAATATAGTTTATTGAAGCGAGGGGAAAACAATTTAATTGTGAGAGCTGTTGTGAACCATATTTAACCCCCGATGTACTAAAAAGAGGGTTTTCAGATAAGTTATGGTTTTTAATCTAAGTTAAACCATTATGTACATAAGCACTATGTTTTTACTATTCTAATAACTGCCAGCTTGGACTTACCAATTCTTTTTTTATCATCTTTTTTGTCTTCCAAGACAGACCACTGCATTTGAACTTCACGAAATATTTTATACTTTATTTGTCTTCATTTCTTTTCTACAGTGCATGGTGCAATACCCTTAACTCTGAGCATGATTTCCCTCAGCATGTGTAATTTACTGACTTTCCTGAGAGTTTTGAAATGGCTGCATAAAATTCCTGCTTTTAAGAAGTGCATGCAAGTGGTCACATCTTGTCTGGCCTGGATGGCATCCAGTGATCTGTTGTTAGTTCAACCTTCTGATTAATAATTTACATACACTTTACTAGCACTTGAAATGAAGTTTCTTCCCTGCAATGATTAATTACCAAATGAACAGTATTGAAAACATATTATTCTCATCATTCATTTGAGAAGATAATCTTGGTAAAACATTAAATTAATTATGTGACAGCCATGGAGAGGGTTTAAGATTTACACTGATTTTCTGCCCCTTGAATAACAGTCCTTAGGTTGCAACAAAACCCTCTACAACTGCAATTATATATGTGAAATTTATATGTAAACAAAAGGACATTTTAAGGAAGAAAACTTGACTTTTAAGTTCTTCTGTACATAAACATCACATCATTGTTCTCCTTCCCTGTACTTCACGTACCTGTTTTGCCTTTCCTGCCAAGTAATGCTTTACAACCATTAATTAATCAAAGTTTCCCAACAGCCCTGGCCATAGGTCAGGTCACAGTGCCCCGGCTGCAGCAGAGCCAGGCTGGGCACAATTGGGTTAAGCCAAGGAGGGAAAGGGCAAAGATAAAACAAGAGCCCTGGAGATGTTTGCAGCTTTACCCCACTCCCAGCCAGGGCATCCTGCAAGGATATATTAATAACTCCTGTTTATTCCCATGTCCAGCAACCTTTGTTATTAAAAAATACATCAGGATCACTCTGTTCCCAGCAAACAATAATCCATAGACTGTAATTCTAGCAAAACAACTTTTTTTTTAAGCATTTTATCCACCTTTCTAGAGAAATGAACTTTTCTTCCCACTCTAACCACTTCTCTGACCACTTTTCAAGTGCACTCCAGGGATGACCATGGTGCTTAGTTCCTGTTCCACTGCCCAATAAATGACAAAAGTATCTGTGGTATCATTTCCAAGATGCTGGGCCAACTTCTGCCAAGATCCCAGTGCCTTCTGCAGTTCTGTCTTTATCAGTGGTGGGTAGACAGTGTTTTTCCTTAGGATGAAGTTTCACCTGCTTCAGTTTTCTCCCAAACACGTTTTAAGTATTCTTAGTCCCCAAAAGAACTCAGACTTTTTTTTAATCTGTGCCTTTCAGTGTCCTTCAAGATTGTTATTGTAGTCAGTGATGGTTTGTTTTGAGTTGAAAGGGTCCTGTAAGCAAGAAAGGATAATAGGATATGCCCCCTAGAAAAATTGGTGCTGCCTAAAAATATTGCTGCCCACACAGGGATTTTATCTCTGGGACATGATCAGTAAAAAATCTATGATGAAAAAAATATTCTCTTTGGGACTAAACTCATAAACTTCTAGACTCCTCAGGAGGCTGGAGCCCAGGGACACAATCCAAGGGAAGAGAAGTCAGTGCTGCAGTTGTGTTTCTACTCTGTGAGTCAAACAGGCTTTGTCTTACACAGCCTTTTTCCACCCTAAGGCAGATTATGACAACAGTTTCTACCAACACCAGCCTGTCCTGGCAGACTCCCTGTCTCTTGCTTGAAGATAAAGATTACAATAGCATCTGGGCGGAGGCCTGGGCGAGGAAACACTTCCCACAGCATCCCTGGGGATGTTTTCTGGAGCCCTGGCAGGCGTGCCCGGGGGCAGTGCTCCTGCTGGGATGTGCAGAGAGCACAGCTGCCCTCCTCAAACAGGCTCAGGGAAGGGCAGAGCCCGGGCAGGGACAGGTGGGTGACTCCAGGGGCAGGTGAGTGGCCCCAGGGGCAGGTGGGTGATCCTGGGGCAGGTGAGTGATCCTGGGGCAGGTGGGTGACTCCAGGGGCAGGTGGGTGACCTCAGGGACAGCTGAGTGATGCCAGGGACAGGTGGATGACTCCAGGGACGGGTGGGTGACCCCAGGGACAGGTGTTGGCTGCAGGGCTCTGCCACCACAGTGGTTGGCACAGGAGCACCAAAGGAACTGTGTCTTGTTGCTGCCATTTATAGCTGCAAAAACAGAGATGCTGAGAGTGCAAGGTCATGCCCAGCCATGGAAAACTTGCTCCTGCTTCATACTGAGCACTTTTTCCAAACCCACCAATCCTTAAATATGTGAGCAGCCCCAAGGAAATCAGCAGGATTATTCCTGTCCTTACAGTTAAACCACACAGAAGTGCTTTCCTGGCCTGCAGCCAGGGGAATCCATCCTGTGGGACCTGGGGAGGAAATGCTGAGCCACATTCCAACATCCCAAGGGGCTGCTCCCACCCCTGAGCCCCCAGCGTGGCCATGGGTGGCCCAGCAGATAAAGCAGTGCCATTCTCAGACTTCTCTATCTGAGTGCCCTGCAAAAGTTTGGGAAGTGCCTGGCTGGAGGAGCCATAGGACCCCCAAAACCCATGGCAGCGCTGTGGGCAGGCAGCACACACCTGTCCTGGCAGGTGAGTGCCACCCCACACAGAAATTCTCCATGCACTGCTTGTCAGTCCCGCTGTCACATATGCTCACAGTGCACTGTAGTCACATTTTTCCCTCCCTGACCCTCAACATCTCAATTTTCTGTCTGCCTTTGAAATCTTGGCTAATTAGGAGGCTACATGTTCCCTGTGAGACTGGCCTTTTGTGCAGAATTTGTAATTAGAGTGACTGTGCAGTGCTCTATTAATTGCAAGAATTGTGATTTTTAGATTAATGAGTTAATTGCTAATATCTGCATACGACATTCCCTCAAGATGTATTACATTACAGTAAATAAACCTTGTGCCTGGAATGGCAGGCATTAAAGGAAACTGCTGTGATTAGTTTGAATACTTTAGATAGCTAAAATAATATTTACTCAAAACACAATGTGTGTAAAATTGGATTTTAAAGCTTTTTTTCCCCCCCAGCCTCCCTCACTAGATAACATTTATATTTGATAGCTGGCAACCAGGAGCTGCCAGGATGCTGCTCTTCCCATAGAGATCCTGCAGCCCTGCCCAGCTCCACCTGAGCTCTCCATCCAGCCCTCCCTCTCCAATTACACTTTGTTCCTTTAGACTTTATCCCAAGTGCAGCACCTTGTCCTTGTTTCCTCCTGAAGGATGCTCCAGCAGCAGTTGCTGCCATCCCTGTGCACATCCCCAGCCCCCAGCAACGCAGGAGCCAGGGAAAAGCTGAAGCTGCAGAAGTTGCAACAGGATGGGGGGAATTATCCATATTTAAACTCTCAGGCTGCTTCTGCTTAACTGTTGTAGCAAAATCCCATTGGAAATGTGACAGCCAGAGCTAGCCAAGACCTTGGTAACAGCTGAGTGATTTTCATCAGACAAGTAGCTGTTTGCTGAAAAGTGTAATTTTGGGACAGCTGAAACTATTTGCAAATTCATCACGATTTCAGGAAATAGCCTCCTGTAGAATAAAAGCCCCAAATGAAAAAGTTTCCCAGTTTCCCAGATTGATATTTTCTAGATTAAGTGCCTCTTTTTGTTTTGCAAATGAAATTTGATTTAGATATTTATCTAAATTAGATAAAAACCTGCAGAGGATGAATGCCAACGTTGGTTTGCACGACAGAATCCCTTTGGGGTTGGCTCTGAGTGGTTCTTTCCTTTTTGTACTTTCTGTTTATTTGTTTAAACAAAACCTAGGCCCTACCCAAAACAATTTCCCAGGATTTTAGTTTAGGCTGAGTTATTCACAGGAGCTATTCCCATACTTTCTACTGCACAGAAATAAAGGCAGGATGAGTTAATTCCAGTAATGAGCAACTGCTTAGCTCAGGATCCATACCCGATAGACTTCTCAGAGGCACAGAGAAAAGTTTCTCTGGAAATCACATTGCATTTGTGCTTTATAAAACTCCTGTTTGCTCACACTGCTCAGGGGCATGCCTGCTGCTCCCCAGCTTCTCAACAAGAACCACTCCAGACTCAGCCCTTACAGCTCTAGGTACCTGACTTTTAAAATGAGATGGTTCATTATATGAACTATCATTTCCTCAGAAAACAGCATTAATGGCAGTTGAAAAATTCTCTTCACTTGTCAAAGTGTTCCAGATTTTTTGAGCCTGGCTAGTGCAGACTTCTGCTTGCTTTCCCATGGAGAGCAGCTGTTCCTGTTGCTGCCTGTTTGTGGATATGGCCACATCAAAACACGTGCTTTGGAGAGAGGATTGAATGGAATTTGGTTTGGGGGATCTGCCTGTAGCTGAGATATCCACCCAAGTACTGCTGCACCTCCCAGGGCTCCTCATGGAACTGAATGAACTCACCAAAACCTTGGAGATACAAAGGGATTGAGCAGAGGTCATACAGGGAAGCAGGAGGAAAAGAAAGATGTGTTCCAGACAAGGAGAGATCCCCAGCCAGAACAGTCTATACACATAGCTGGTACCTGCAATATATTATATTATGTTATATGTTATATCTATTCTATTCTATTCTATTCTATTCTATTCTATTCTATTCTATTCTATTCCATTCCATTCTATTCACTGTCACCATGGAATAAATAGTACTTCTCAAAACATGACACAGAACAGAATCAAAAACTTCTCATCCTGGAGTCTCCCCCAAGCCATGGGAGATGTTATATACTAAAAGGCAGCAGAAAGTTGGTTGCATCATGGACATTTCAAAAAGATGCTGGAACAAACAGGAGTATCCATCCTGTCTCTGTATTTTGGAGATTTTTTTCTGACCACAGATCCTGGGAATTGAGGCTTCCTGGAGATTTAATGGCAAAGATTGAAGACATCTTAGAGGTTTTTGTAAACTTTAATCATTGTCTGATTTTTCTGGCTGCCATGTTCTGAAGTTTATTCAGGAAATAGGAATGTAAGACACCAGATCTTCTGTGTCTTTTATCTTTCTCTTTAAAGAATCTAATTCCTACAGCTTGTTTACTGCCAAGTAAAAATTGAAAAGTCTTACTTAGAAACTAAGGACTGGTCTTCTTCACAAAGGTATGTTGCTTTGATAATATTCTTGTTAAAGGAGCAAAAATCCTCCTGGGGACACAATTCAGTCCCTAAAAGAAATGCAGACACTAGTGCAGCTTCTTCCAGTTTGGAATGGAAAATAATCAAGATGGTAGAGGACATGTGTACACCAGTGTAATTATATCAAAATAGGACTTCCAATGTATAACTGCTTCAGTTTAAAAACCCAAAAATCCTCTCTGTAGCAGCCACTGCTGTGACAGTGGTTGTTTTCAGGGGGATTGTCCTTTGCTTCAACACACAACAGCTCAGACTGCTCTGTGATTCTGTGGCTCTGAATTAACCTGGTGATGAGCAGCTTTTGGCAGGGCTGGCTGAGATTTGGCTACAGGGTTTTGGCTTTGTTTTCCCATAAGAAACCCTTCAGTCAAAATGCAGAATTGGAAGGGTGAGTGCAAGTAGCTTTGCTGCCCGTGCATGGGTGGAATCACTCCCAAATACCCAACTGACCTCTGGGACGATGTTCCTTCTTTAAATTCCCAGCCAGATGCAGTGCCAGTCCCACCTGGTGATGGTGGCCACCGCAGGAGCCTGTGCTGGGTGGCCCTGGGATGTTTGGATGGCAGTGGAGGGTACAAGGCTCACCCAGCTCAGTCCTCTTTGTGCTTGTGTACCAACACCATCACACTGGGCAGGCCATGGGCGCCGCCTTATCTGCATTTCCCTCGCTTGCTCCCGAGCCGACACCACGCTCGCTACATCTCTGGTGACCACAGAGATTTAAGACACGATTGTACTATCAATGAAATGCAACTTATGCCTTCCAGGCACTGAAATCCTTGGAGGGCCTCGTGCAGGGCTGCACTGCTTCAGTTTTATGCCAGTAAGTTCCTAATTAGCATAGGAGACTGCAGGCTCTGCTGAGGAGGATGCTGGCCGGGAAGCAGCTTCTCCTGCCTGCCCAGGGACTCTGCACCAGCCACTTCATCTCTGCTCCCCAGGTACCTCTCTGACTCACCAGCCTGCAGGTGCTTTGGGGCTGGGATGATCTTCCCAAGGACAGCCAGCACAAGGAGGACAAGGTCAGAGCTGCTGGCTGGGCCAGCTTTGCTCAGCCTCGCCCCAGCCCTTGTCTCTAACAGGGCTGCACTGGATGCCCCAGGGCAAACTCTGAGAAACAGAAATATCCCTTCCAGCTTCCAACAGCCAGCAGCATGAACCCAGAGACTGTGCCTAGATGGCCCTGTGCAGTAACCCCTGGTGGACCTGTATCCTACAAGATTATTTCAGCCCAGTGATCTGATTTGGCTCCACAGCATTTTGGGTGCACTGTTTAATTTTGTCCCACGAGAAGAGACGCTCAGATATAAAATAGGATACATAATGGTGATTTGATATATTCTTGTGTTATAAGAATTTGCACATCCTCGTTCCCTATTCCCTCTCCCACACCCTTGAGGGTTTTACAGACATCTGTCATACCCCCTTTGGCCAGCTCTTTTGCAGACAGATCTCAGATGATGCCCCAGGCGTGACTGTAATTCAAACAGTGAGTGACAGATAGAATAAGGCACCGTGAGTCGGGGCTGAGGAACACAAGCTCACATTTCACTCCAAACACCAGCAATGCCCGTGCAGTGTCTGGAATGCCCAGTCCACCCTTTCATTTTGAACACAAACTCTTTTCTGTCAACATTAAAATGTTAAATCTCCCAATAACTAGCTTACAAAACAATAACAACTCTGGAATTAGAGGCTGGGTGATGTAGACTTCCCCATTAAGATACTACAGGATGCTGGAAGCAGAGGCCATTGGAACAAGCTGGAGTTTATTGAAGGTAAAGGTTGAGAAAGTCCATGATAAGGGAGAGGGAGCAGGAAGTGTCTTTATCTAATAACTATTTGTTTAGAAACACTTGGCACATACATCAAATTAGGGCATCCAAATGCCCTTCAAACTTTAAACCAGACAGATTGATTCAAGCACCTTTCATTAAACTTTCCTGGAAAGATTAAACATCAGCCCTGTGTTCTATCAGAAGAAAATTCTGCTCATGTGGTGATGACATTAAGATGTTTTATGGATGGGGTGTGCAAATGTGCATGCACTCGGCAAGGCTTTTCTCCAGTCTTGTAATTCCTCACTTAAGAATATAAACTGAAGAAAATGGGAATAAAAATACCCCAACAGTTCTGTATAATGATTTCACACACATGCAGGGGTAAAAAAAAAACCACAACAGGATTATGAAAAGAATTTTATTGTATGTTGGCATCCTTTTGCTCATGTTTGCAAAGGGAAATGTGTTTGAGAATTTCCCACCGATTTGAATTCAGTGGCTGTAGTAGGGCAGAAGTAATATGTATGGCCTTGTTCTAATCATCGATTCAATCCAAGAGTTCTCAGCATGGAACTCTTTTTCTTTCTCAACAGGAATAAATTTTCAAAGAAGGGATAACACCAACATATGATATAAAACCTCATCCAGCCCCTAAATTTGTGTGACTTTGTGGAAATCAGTCAAAATCTATATTTAATTTGGTGTGAGGAAAGTACGATGCTGAGCCCAGATTACAACACAACTGCTACCATTACGATCAATGTACTGTTGAACTAAATTGTTTTATATATTGTATTAGGGGATCCCAGGTGTTTTGCTGGTCTTACAGCCCACTTGTTGCTGCAGTCAAAGCTAGGAAAGGATTAATAAATTCTGATATTATGTGTGGGTACCCCATTCCCTGCCAACCCACGCTTGTCTCCCCACCACAACCACATCCCTGTGTTTAAAAGAGAATCATGAACTCCACCGGAGCCATTTCTCCCACAGATCCTGCAGAATGCAGCGTCATGGTGCTGTCACCTCTGCTGCACAGGGCACGGGCACAGTAATACATTAACATGAGGTCATAGCCTGACAAATGCTCCTCAGGCACAAACCCAGCCCTGCTCCTGCCCCGGCTGCTCCCTCCTCCGCCGCAGCTCTCCTGGCGCAAGCACGTGTCCCACGAGGCTGAAGGCACAACCAGCCCGGGCAACAGATCCAGCTGAAAATAAGCTGCTTTTTTTGGTTTTTTTTCTTTTTTTTTTTTCACTCCCCCTCTCTTTCCCAGGATTAGTGTTCAGCTGGATCCATTCCCTGATCCACTTCACCTTGCAGCTGCACAAATGCTGGTGCTGGCAGCAAGAGGAGGCAGGGATCGCGTGGCCGAGGCCCAGAGGAGCCAACTGCTCCTGGAGGCTCTTGCAGCAGCAGCTGAGCACAAACGGTTATTATTTTTTTAGTGGGCTTGGTTTTCTTTCAAAATTGGGGAGAGCTGAGAGAGTTTCTGCCCAGGCTGCAAATAACCCACACTTTTGGAAGCAGGAGCTCAAAGTCCAGCATGACCCCACAGCAGGACATTGCCAGAGATGTGCAAGTCCTGCTCCCGGAGGCAGAGGGCAGGAAGGGCAGGAGCGAGGAAGATTTGGGGTCTCAGGACCCTTATGGAGCACAGTGACCACCCAGAGCAGTGTGGGAGCAGAGCTGGGGGACCCAGAACCTCAAACACCAAGGCAGCAGGAGTACAAATGAGGGTCATCTTCCCTAAGGAATCCACTTGAGCTATTCCCATTGAATACTGGGAACTGTTATTCCTGGAAACTTCCACATTGAAACCTGCCTTGGTGGTTTCTTTTTCATGATGAGAAGCAAGATTCACTGTGCTTTTAAACCAGAAAGAAAAAAAAAAAGATAAATGCATCTACCTCCTTTCCCTGGGCTTCCACCAAGAGCTTGTGGCTTGAATGAGTCCTTTTCACTTGTTTTAAGTTACTGTTACAGTATGAAACTCAAAAGCTGGGTTGAAAATCTTTTAAATGTGTAAAAAATAGTCTTAAAGTAATTAAATTCTAAAAACTGATCCTAAAATGGAGGGGGAAGCTGCCGATTTAATATCATACACTGCCTTTAAGAGCAATTTTTCTCTACCGGTGCAATCCCTCACACTGGATGACACCCTTACAGTAAATAATAGAAAAAGTGATGTGAACCATCCTCCTAATGAATTTGCTTCCACAAGACTGATACCAAATGCTGGAATTTTGGCTCCCCACTAGAAGTAATTGTTCTTGATGGTGCTTATACACTTGTATCAGTCTGGTGTGAGATCAAAACTATGAGAAAAACAACCCATCTTCTGAATTCTTAGGTCCAGAACAGTTTACCAAATATGTTTTGGAACAAGTCCATCCCTGGTTTGCATCAGTCAGAGTGAAATGAAGAATGTGCATCTTTTAATGTATTTTCAAGTTAAAATATGGTGCTAATATTAAAAGTGGAATACATAGGAAAATAAACCAGTTCATTTCTCCATTTCTCCAAACTTACACTCACAAAAGCCTTTAAGTAAAATACCTTACTGTATTCATATTCCTGCTTACTGCAGTTGTGTTACAGGCAGATGAACCAAACTCTTTACTTACATTTCTAGAAAAAAAGTGTTTCCTGCCACCCATTTGTAAAAAAACCATGAACACCTTCTCAATTATTGTAATGATTATTCATTATAACCTAGCCAGCATAGCTGCTCCGAACCAGTTATGTTTTAAAAACTGGTAAAAAATAAATGGGGTATTGACATTGGTGCTGGATACTGGGCACTCCTCACATCCAAATCTCATTTCTAACGATCAAACGCGGCTCAGAAGGATCGAGGCAGGATTTGTGTCTGCCTGTTCCTGCCTAGCACCGAGTAACTAAGTTGCACAAACACTTGGAGCAGTAAAATAACCGGTCTATTCTAGTCAACAGATACTTGCTCTAAATCTGCAGGGAGAGAGATGAAATTTATGCACTGAGAGTCATCCAGCTGAAGTCACCGTGACTCCTCGCGCTACATAAAAGAGACACAAGAGCATCGTCTTTGTGGGATCAAGGCCCACATTTGCATCTGCAAATCAACCCTTTTATGAAAAGCAGGCTGTACATTTCATTATTATTTGTTTTTAGTTCTTTGAGCCGTACCAGTGCAGCAGGAGGTGCTGCTCCCAGGCTGACGTGTCGGTGAAATGTAGAGGCAAAGTGTGATTGTGCTCCCGGTTGGCAGAACCTCGTGTGACGGGCGCTCAGCTGCTCGGAGCCAGCATGTGGGTCAGGAAACAATATCCCAACCTCATCGTTCCCCTGAATCCCCTGCTCAGGGAAAACAAGTTATTCACAAGAGAAACACGTCATCCCTTACTAAAAATAATTACAAATTCATCAAATAGAACCAGGACAGACACAGGGGCTGCAGACTTTCTGTTATGTTTTAGCAATAAAGCTGCAACACTGGGAGAGCAGCATTGTTCCAGCAAGGGAGGTGAGCCCTGGCTGGCAGGAAAAAGGGGTAACGTGTGAATCCTGCACCCCAAACACCCAGTTCTCATACTGGAGGGAATCATAGGAAGTGCATTTTTAAAAGTTCATTTGATTTCACAAAAAATGATGCTGGAAGAGCTTGGTCCCTTGTTGTTACCAGGAACTTTTCAGTACAGCTACTGATAAATTAAAATAAATAGACTAGAGGAACAGCTTGGATTTGCTTTTCAGGCATCCCTCAATAGCTACATTTTCAGGACTGTTCTCCTAGCAGGGATTATTAGCACAGCCACCCCCAGTTAGTCCATAAGCTTGGGTGCCTCAGAGATGTGTGGAATCTTCCTTTTCAGTAATAGCCTGCTGCCTAAAACATCTGCCCAGAAGTTGGGTAAAATCTAGAAACAACCTACAGGAGAGAGTCCAGAAGAGAGGTCTGGTTTGTGCCTCCACAAATCAGAACAATTCTCCTCTTGGGCTGTTAATTCTTCCACTTATCCCAAAACTTCTGCTCCCAAGCTCTGGGAAGCCAAAATACTGCACTCTGAGCACACACGAAATTTTACACAAACCAGTGAGGTGCTGGAGGAGCTGAAGCTCCTTCAAGGTTGGACAGCAGCTGAATGGAAGTTTTAAAACTGCAATTTGAAGTTAAACCCCCGTTGTTCCAGGCCTCCCACTGAACCCACTGTGTATCTTCTTTCCAAGCATCTCATTACAAAGGCTGTTTCACACTTGATGAATGTTCGATCGCAATCCAAATAGTTTGAAGAAAAATCCACATGCCTGAGGATTGCCCCCTGCTAAACTCAAAGATGTGTAGCTTAAGAGCTTTCTCCTTTACAACCTGTAACCTAATTGCTCTGGTAATGAAATAATTATTTGTGTCTTTGGCCTCAACTTATGTCACTGCCTTTGTTTGCATCATGAACTCAAGGTTATTTATTAGAAGCAATTGCTGTGTTCCTGCCCGGCGCCCCCATACATTGTGTATGGAATGTTTAACAAAGTAAATTGGGTAAAGCAAAGAGAGAGCAGGGTTGTGGTGTAAAAAACTCTCCACTGCAATGCCAGGAGCAAGGCCTTGGTCAGTGCAAATCCCTCCATCCACTGCAGCCCAAGTCCCACGTGCAAAGCAGCTGCCCACAATATTTTGAGGTAGCAAGGAAATCCAAGAAGTCCCAGTAATACAGAAATTGTTATTTGCATGTTGAGGTTCCCTCCAAGCAGGCAGAGTTTTCCCTTTGGAGGGACTTTTGCCAAAGGGAAAAGTGCAGAATTAGATGCATCTTCCAGCTGAAAGCTGCTGAATTTTGTTAAATCTACGTGGAGATGCCTGGCTGTCGATGCCACGATGTCGTGCAGAGCCTGGGCATCACAGGGTGGCCACAGCTGTGGCCATCTCTGCCCTGACACCACAGGGAAGGAATCCTGGTGAGCTGCAGCCACGGGAGGCTCCAGCTTCTGCGGGACAGCGGCAGCAGCCCCGGCAGCAGGTGCTGGGAGGACAAATGATGGACGTGGTGTAAACATCCACTGAGGACATACAACGTGCTCATAAGAACCGAGATCTTTAGGCCCTTAAGCGTGTAATTCCACCCACAAAAACTGAAGCTCGCTTATTTATTGTGATGGACAATTGAGCTGGTTCAAGGGTTTTATTTGAGTAGAAAAGGAACGTACTGTTTCCCAGGCTGATTGAGAAGCACGGGATATATATAATGTAGGAGGCTCGATGATTATACAACAAAAAGATGGGATCACCACCTGCCCACATTCTTGTGATAAGCAGATGAAGAACGTCTGTCAAAACATTAATTCCCAAATCTAGGGGGGTAATACGGAATACAAATACAAATAGATGCGCGCCGAGCGCGCTGTCGTTATCTCGCAGCCAGCCGAACGCCCCGCCGCGATTACCCCACGCTCACAGCGAAGCGGCCGCACGGAGGGGCCGGACGCGGCAGCCCCTCGGCCTCGGGGATATCACCGCTGCGGGCCGCGCATCCCCGCCGGCCTGTGCTCCCCGCACGGGCTGCGGTGCGGGGCCGGAGGGTGGGATGCGAGCGCGGCCGAGCCGGGGTCCCCCCGGGGCCGGTGGCGGTGCCGGGGCTGTTGCGGAGCCGGGCCGGGCGCGCTGAGCGCGGGGGGCCGAACAAAGGCGGCGGCGGCGGCGGCCGGCCCTGCCCGCCCCTCCGGCCCGCGCAACAGGCGCCGCGCCCCGCGGAGCCCCTCCGGCGGCCGGGGCCCCGCCGAGCCCCTGCCCTGCCCCGCACCGTCCCGCTGCCGCTCCCCAGCGCCTCCCGCCGCTCCCCCGCCCCTTCCTCGCTGCGTCTGTTTGTACTTTAGCTGATCCACTAATCCCCCGAGAGAGCCTATTTGTAGTGAAGAGTATCTATAGGGGGCGAGGCTGGTCCATGTGGGTTTGTGTCATTGGTTTGCAAGGAGAGACCCCGCCTATTGCCAAAAAAAAAAAAAAAAAGAAAAAAAAAAAAAGGAGAGAGAGAAAAAGAAGAAGGGAAAAAAAAAAAAGCGAGGCAGTGAGAGTCTCTACCTCTCCTCGCTCGCCGCTCACCCAGCGTGGCGAGGGGGAGCGGCCGCTCCGCCCAACACCGCCCGGGCACTTTCTGGCTTTAAAAAAAAAACCTAATAAAAAAATAAAAAAAAAACCCAAACAAAAAAGGGAAAAAAAAAACAGAAAAAAAAAAAGAGCGGGGGGGGGGGGGGGAGAGCGGCCCTCCCCCCCAAGTTGCAATTAGCATCTTCTCCGCTGCTGCTGCGGGGCTCCGGTGCCCCCGTCCGCTCCCGGCGCGGCGGCGGGCGGAGCAGGAGAGCGGGGAAAGGGGGGGTGGGGGGGAAGGATTAAGTTGTTTTTTTTTTTTTGTGCGGTGTGCGAGCGGGTGGCGTTTTTAAGGTGGATCTCCGGCAAGCAGAGCCCGGCGGTGGATGCGGGAAGGGATGCGGCGGTGAAGAGCGGCGCGGGGCTGGCGGCGGCCGGGAGCAGGTAAGGGAGCGGCGGCGGCTGCGCTTCCCGGCGAGAAGGACAAGGGAAAAGCGAGGACATCTTTGCTTTAGTCAACCTCACCGGCGAGGGGGGACAGAGGAGGCAAAAAAAAAAAACAAACCCGAGGAGGGAGGGTAGGTGGAAATGCGATGGTGGTGGGAGGCGGCCGCGCAAGTTGCGCGGGTGGGCGCGGAGCGGCGGGGTGAAGTGGGAAATCTTTTGTTGTGCCGGGCCCCGCATTGTTTACTTAGTGCCGAGACCCGCCGACAACATCTGCCGGGGGATTAACGGGGCGGCGGCGGCAGGAAAGTTTGGGCAAGGGGGGAACCCCGCGGTGCGGCGCGGCCGATGCTCGGGGGACGCGGAGCAGCCGCCGCCTTGCGCTGCGTGCCCAATTTATTTATTTTTTTTGGGGGGGGGAGGATTTAGTATATTTAGTTATTGCTTTTTTTTTCCTCTTAATTTTACGTAGATTACTGGGGGGGGGAATGGTTTAGTATTTTTAATTTTTCTAAATTTAATTTTTTTTTAAAAAAATATATATATTTTATTACCGCTCAATAACCGCGCTCGCCCCTCAGTCACTTAGCAACTCTCCACGCTTGTACCCGCGGAGGTGCGCGGTGTCCGCGGGGCCGCGCCTCGCTCCTTCCCTCCCACCTTGTACCCCTCCGCCAGAGCTCAGAATAATTTCCCCACTATTTATTTAATACATATATTCCCCCCCCCCCTCGATTTGGACATTTTAAACCCTTCCCTGGTGTCACTAGAATGGAAAATCAGAGGGGGCGCGTGGATTTAGGCGCTGAGATTGTTCTTTTCACACCCCTCTGCCCGACGATAAAAAAAAAATAACATTTCTCCCCCCCCCAAACTTAGAGGACTTGCTGAGGGGGAAAGAATAGCCTTTTGTCCTGCCGAGGGACGTGCCCCCAAGGTAAATCCTGGCTGGAGCTTAGCGCCTGGTACTTTGCCGGGTCCCAGGGCTCTGGCTGTGCTGGGGAGGAGGAGAGTGGGAGATGGAGATCTCAAAGTAGTAGAAGTAATTTCTTCTTTCAGCTACACTTCTCTGCTGCCTTTGAATTGTCTGCAATGAATGTACGTAGCTCTAATTGAAGTACTTTAATCATTCACACTTGATTAAGTATACCGTGACCAGAGGAGAGGAATACACACGGCTCCCTAGAACGGGAGGGATGGGATGACATTTTAATCCTGTGTTTTAAAAAAACATCAGCGGAGCAGGAAAAAAGGCGATCGGCGGTGATGGTTCGGTGTAACGGTCCGTTGTTTCCACACAGATGGTGGCTTTCCTTCGGGATGAAATCGCGGTCATTGCGGATATTTGGGGAGAGGGGAGGAGGAATAGGCACGTACTTTTAGATTTGTTTAAGCAGAGTGAGGAAAATAATGATAGACGAGATGCCTGGTGACAAAATGCTTTTGTTCCTGTTTCCATCAGTGCGTAAGGGCGCCGACCTGCTTTAGCATTCTTTAAAGGTCTCTCTTTACCAAGGAAAATTGAAGATGGTCTCATTATAGGAGAGTGTGTTTGGAATACTATGAGGTATTTATGAATTCCGAGGTGATTGTTGGATTGCAGACATTTCAATTACACATCTTCTAATAAAAAAAAAAAAAATAATAAAATTGTAGCGATGTGTTCTGTAATCTGTTACTTCCATAAAGCTGATTTGTGCTCGAGCTCTGGAGCTGGCTGACGGAATGGGTCCGTCCACGGGGCTCGAATCTTAAACAAGGATTTCTGTTCTTTGCCTCACAAAACTTTCTGCTGCAGGGGCAGCCCAAAGTTCCCATAAAAGCAATTGTTTGGGAAACGTCAGCTATCGTCGGTATTTTTCTGGAAAATCTGGCGTTGTGAATACAGGGTGGTATTTTTAGAAAGGAGCTTTATATTTTTGGAGGCGTTTGTGAAACCCACCTGTTAGCCATTAGGGGGGACAGAGGTTGGCTTTCATCGTTAGCAAACCCGGGCGCATCTGGGGGCTGGGGGCTGTTCCTCACTTGATCCAAGCTTTTTCCAGTCATGGGCAATCAAAATATCTTTCCCTTTAAAAGTTATAACCAAGTGTTTCTAACGCTGAACAGAAAATAAGGTAGTTCAGTCAGAGTGGTGGCACTCTCCTACGTTTAGGAACATAGATTGCAGAAGCATTTGACTTTTCCTTTCTCTCCTGGAATTTTAGAGATGCTTCTCTTGTCCAGGGTTTTATTGTCAGTTTTACAGTGTACAAATCATGGGTGATGTTTTCTTGCTGTCAGCTTTCCCTGTTTTTAAGGTAGTTTTGCAGCCCATGTGGATCCAGGGGCTTGGCTGGCAGGGTGGCTCCAGAGCTCGATGCTCTGTGGAGCTGCCACCCCACAGCCCCCTTTGCTGACAGCTCCCTCTCACCCCCCACTCCTCCGAGGGCAAAGCTGTGCCCTTTTTCCCCTCCTGCTTTTCCTAGATGGAAAACACTCAAAGGAATTTCCCCACAGCAAGAGGTGTAGCACAAAGTGTCATCTTTAAGGCTGGCTTTTCAGTACACAGATTTGTCACTGGGATCTGGTGATAATATTCCTTGCACCAGGAAAAACATCAGCCTCAAAGTATGAGGTCCCAGGCACGAGCTAGAAGTAACATACTGAATCCTTTGGCCAGGAAAGTTGATTTATCCATCAGGCTGGCTGCAGTTCAAATAAAACTTCTTCAGTTCAGCTGACTCTGGCAAGAATGAAATATACTAAAGAAAATAAAACCCTGAATCTGGGTTTGCCCAACCATTTGGAAAAGGTAGGTTGATTTTCCCTGTGTGTTTTGGGCTGTTTACTAGCTGTGGGAATTGAAAGAAGCTTCATGTTTAAAGCAGAAGAAATGGAAAAGCAGCACAGAACACAGCACTGGCAATTTGCAAGTGTTTTGTTAGGATCTGGTGGATGATGCTGTTTCATAAAACCTGATGGGTGTCACATTTACTCCTCACATCAGATCTAGTGAGTATTTCTGTCTTTGCTTTGTATTTTGGTTGTAGGAAGTTAAAGGAGTGGAGCTTCTGGTGAGCAGCTCTTCAGTTTGGGCTGATGACTTACACCTGTCCTAGAAATCAGGTTTTTTCATATCCCCCTGTCCAGCTGTGAAGGATATTTAGATTATAGATTCTGAAAAGAGAAATTGTCAGGGCTCACAGGTGAATTAAAGACCGTATCTGGGGGGTGCAAGGTGATTTTTGGGGTCCACTCTTGCAGGGAGCACTGAAACTTTGGAGGGGAGGTTTTGGTAAGTCACTACTGGTTTTGCTCTGGTTACTGAGATAACACAATTGTTTTAGGCAGGAATTGGTGTTTTCTCCATTGCTGTTTGTGGTGCTGGAAGATGTAACTTCAAATGCAGTTTGTCACACCAGGTATGAGGATGTAATTCTAGAATGCAGTTTGTCATGGTCACATATGCCTGGGCCACCTATTATGCCATATGCCATGTTCCCATAGTTTGGGTTTTTTCCTCCTCTTCCTTTGCCAAAGGAAAGAAGACAAAATTTAGGTGAAAGGCTAAAAAATGTCATGACCATCCTCTGCAGCAGCGAGGTCTTGGAAACCAAATCTACTCATTGTACCACCCACGTGTTTTCTCCTTCTGCTCTGCCCCACCGTGGTGAGGAGATTGGGATTCTGGCATTTTACCAGGGAGTCACCACATCACATTCTGTGTGAAGTCAGTGGGAGTTTTGGTGACAGAGTACAGAAGAACCAGTGTCACTTGTTTTGTTCTACAATGGTGCTTTATAAGTGTGCACTCCCCTTTCTTGCACCATGAGCTCCTGTGATTTTTTTTTAAGAACCAGGAATAAACATCTGGAGCTTTTTTGGTTTTGTTTCTCCTCTCTGAGGTGATAATGCAGGCGGAACATAAGAGTTTGCTTCTTGTTGGACTTGATCTGGTGAGAGGGAACCATGATAGTGCTGTGTGGGAAGATCATGGAGGTCCTTCCCTGAGGTGCTGCTGCCTGGTAAGATTGCCAATTTTGGGGGTTTTTATGGGATTTTCTGCCCATCCTGAAATCCCAGCCAGGAGCAGAGCATGCTCTGGTGGATCCTGGGTGCTCATCCCTGCTCTGTGGTTTTGCCAGGGGAGGACAGTCCCTGGAATCCCTTTTAGGGTCCCTGTGCTCCCCAGCTGGCAGGAGCTGTGTGTCCAAAGTTATTTTGGGTAATTCAGCCTTGTTTTTCAAATACATGGTCTTCCAGGATGGATCAAGGTAGGCATCTTAATAGGCATCCATAAAGTCCCATCTGTTCTGAGACTTTATTTAAGATTCAAATAAAACCCGAGTTACTTGAATGCATCAGTTTTAGATTTTAATTGTTAATGATTTGCTCCTCCAGTCTTATCTGGCAGTGATTTCATGCATCCTTCAAGCCAGTAAAAAACAGTGGTCCTGCTGAAAGTAACTGCCCTGCTTCTTCTTGGGCTCCTCTCCACCCCTCCCAATGGAAATAGGTTTTATATTTATATTAAATAAACCTGCTTGGTTGTTGAATTTTGGGCTCTGCTTCACCCAGGTTCTCTCCCTAATGCCCACCAGCAGTTGGAGCAGTATCGAATTAGGAAGGACCTTTGCTCCTACGGTGGCCAAATCGAGGGTGACCAAATCCCACCACATTTTGGGCCCAGGTGTAGAGTGCAGGGTCCCTTGGCTGTGAGTTTTTTGAGGAGGTGCTGTAGGAACCTCGTGGAGCTGATTGCCACAGGAGTTCTGCTGCGGTTGCTCCTGTGTACATTCACTTGTGCAATGTTGACAGACACTCAGCCACTGTTTCTGTGCAACAACACACACCAATTATTACAGAAATAGACCCCTGAAGCACCGCGCGGAGGGAGAACGTGGGGATTACAGACACAATATTTACAAGGAGCCAAGTCTTTAATGAGACCAGGAATAATGCAGATGGATTCTCTGTTGCTAAATATAACAGATATGTAATGGATGCTGTCCATCTTCTTTTTTTTTTTAGTGATCCATTCACATTTGAAAAAAAGAGGCAATTGTGTGCTGAAGGGGTTGGCACAAAATTGTGGGATATTCCAAAATTAGCCTGGCTTTTCATTATTACTGTAATAACTATAATGTGGCTCTGCAAAGCATGAGTGACCCTGGCTGGGAGCATGGATGAGCCCCTTTGAAATACTGATGGCCTTTGGGATAGTAACAGGTGTACAAGGAGTGCAGGATCAGCCCCAAAAGAGGCAGAGATGGAAATCTGTAAATCCAGTAGTTTCCATGCAGCTGGCACAGAGCTGGAGCTGGCAACATCATTGTTGGGGTGGAAAATGAGCAAATCCAGCACTGAATGCCAAGGCTGGTTTCTGTGCAGGCAGTGGATGTCACACCCTGGGGTGTGATGAGCTCTGCAGGAGTGTGGGGAATGTCCTTTGTTGGTGTTGGCTGGAGGGAAAACCCTGCAAATAAATTCCCTTTTGAAAAACAGGTGAGGCCAAATATAAGAGATGCTGGTGGTATCCGTAGAGTTGTCATACAGTGTCAAGTTTTTTGTCATTTTTATGTTGAAAACCAGGTTTTCCATGAGAAGGGATGTTGGAAGGAGACAGTAAATTAAGCAAAGTAATTATGCTAAATAGTATATATTACATTTAAAAGTTGGGAGCCTTGAGCTTTGCTGTGATTAGTTGTGAATGAAATTAATTTCAATTCAATATGTGGAAAAACCTCTTTTTCATTAGTTTTCATGTTCTCATAGTTCTCAGAAATTTCATGATCCTGCCACAAGCTCATGTAGATTTTATATTTGCCACTTGTTTGAGCTCTTTCATTTTTTCATACAGAAATGGTACAGAAAACCATCAAACATGGAATTAAGGTGTCCCAAAACTTAACACTGCTAACTTCAGCTTTGCCCTTTGCTGGGATGAACTCTCGCTCCTGTCTAGCCACAGGCAGTGAGGATGATTTTTGTTGTGGTTGTTTCTGAAAAAAACTCATTTGAATGATGTGTCAGGAGGGAGAATCTGGCCAGGTGTCTGTGCTTGTCTGTTCCACCTTCACTCATTCCTGTCCCAGCTGGGACTCTGGGTTTTTTAAGGTGCTGGCTCCAAATTGGGGTGCTCCAGCTCAGTCCATGTCTGCACATCCAAGTGCCTGACAGGAGAATCAGTAGCAGAGAACAGAAATCAGAGCTTGAGGGAAAGGGAAAGGATGGACAGAGAAACTGTGGCTGGTAGTGATAAGAACAACAAACAGTTCTGGGAGATATTAGAAATAAAACTGGGTTACCACATGAGGTTAATAGAAAGATCATAAATATTACACTTTTTGATGGGGAAAAGTAATGATTTCTTTAGTCTCTGTTAATGTTATGGTAGAAGTGAATGTTGAGCAGTAAGTGCTGTAGTCAGAGCTGTGTGCTTCAGCCCTGGTGTCTCTCTCTGAAGAGGTTTACAGAGTTAGCTGAGCCAGTAATGTGTATTTTTTACTAAGTCTTGAATTAACTGAAGAGTTCCTGTGAACTGTGGCAATGCTTACCTTGTGTTATTCTAGAAAAGCAGTAACTGGGCTAGGCTGAGCACCACAGACCTGTCAGCTCCACGTGAGTCCTGGGCAAGCATTCCGAGGATTTATTTGCTGATGAAAGGCAGGACGGTGATGCCTCAGTTCCCATTGGCATGGTTTTAGGGGCAGCACATCCTTGAGAACCAACTTTTCTTTTTTCACTTCAAGAGCTTGTGAATGGGATTGATAAAAGTGACTGAGGGGGGTTTATTTCCTTAAAATTCAGCAAGAGATGCAGCTTGGTACAGCAGCACTCTTTGGACTGGGGATGTGCAGAGCAACTGGCCAAGCCCCAGCAGAGTGTCAGCTCTCAAAATCCAGTGGTAAAACCGGGAATAATTTCTAAACAACCCTTTCCAGAAGCCTCTCTGATCACTCATTTTTGTCCTCACGCTGCTTAATGTTTGAGCAAACCGTGATAAGGCGGAGAGTCACCGCAGCTGGAGCTTGAAATGTCACCAAGATTGGGAGAGTTGTAAATAACAAACAGGAGTGACCACTGCTGACAGCAATTTGTATTGCTTGGCTACAAGCAGGTAATATTTCTCAGATGGCCAAGTGTAAATTCCTCTATCTCAGAGCAAACAAGTGGGGCTGTAGCTCCAGGATGCTGTCTGGAGAGATCATGTCTTCATGGGGCAGCGAGGAGTCACGAGCCAGCAGCACTAATATGATGTTATGGTCTTGTGTGCTCCAGGTGGCTGCCAGGCTGGAGGAGGGACGTGGCAGCCACCCTGTCCCTGCTGCCTGTCCAGGATGGGCTGGGGAGGGCTCTGGGAATGCCAAAGGAGCCAGGAAGGGATGCAGGGGAAGGGGCCAGGACCTTCCTCTGCCTGACTTATCCAGGAGAATGTTGGAAGGTAAATTAATTAAGGGAATTAGTGTTGTCAGAGGGAAAACAAATTGAATAATAAAGAGTTCTCGGGTCTAGCAGGCAGAGTTTTAACAAGACCTGAAAGCTGGAAGGTGAAGCCAGGGAAAGAGTAGAGCTAAGGTCCATGGTTTCAGCATTGATGTTGGTGGAAAAGACTGCTGAGGGTGCTGGTGATTTCTCCCCATCTGGAAATGCCAAGTTCAGGCATGTTTGTTCATTGGAGTGAGTGCAATCAAGCAGGGACTGATTTAGGTAAGTTAGTGTGCAGCATGTTCAGGCTGGAAAATCACAGGGGTCTCTTCTGACCTCCGAATCCATGAAAGCCCATCATTTAAATGAGATCATCTAGGGATTTGCAGATCCCAGGCATCAGCATGACAGATTTTCTTCCAGAGGGTGACTTGCAGAGAGGAGACCTGTGTCTGATGGGGGAGATTGCAGGATGGGACCTTGAGCACTCAGGAAAGATCGTAGGTTCTTCATTTCCCACCACTTCCTTAAAAAATTCCTTGTATCTGTCACAGGCATGAGTTACCTCTGTGTCAACACCAGGTTCTTGGCACAGGATGAGAAGTTCACAGGGACAATATTGGTCCATTTTGTGGCTAATGCCTGGGTCAGGTGAGAGTTAACTTAAGTGCAGGAAGGAAATGAGGGAGGATTCCTTTTTCTGATGGTCATGTGTTGTATCTAACTGTGCAGAATTTAGTCAAGCTCCCAGCCAGCTCTTAGTGACCATGGTACATCAGAAATAACTCTGTCCCTGATGGGAAACCTGTGAGCAAAAGTGAAAACTGATCAAAACTGATCAAATTCAGATTTCAACATAAATTGTACATTGCTGGGATAGTGATAGGAACAAATGCAACGTGTTTGTGTGCGTGTTTATTTTTATTTTGAAGTGGGCATGTCCAGCTGGATGTTTGCAGGTTTATTCTGCTTTTAGGTGAGTTTGCAGATGGGTCTGCACATCTCATCCATCATTGATGGATGAGGTTTGTGGGATGGCTAGGCTCTGGTCCTTGTGGTGCTTGAGTATGCAGGAGCTGTTGTGGCAGGAACATGGTTTCCTATCCCTCCTGTATGTATGTATGTATGTCTGTGTATATATGTACCCACCTGTGCATCTACCCCTGTATCTGTGCACAGAGGTATGTGTCTATCTCTGCTTAAAAATAGAAACACAGTGTTCTATATCTGCTGGGTTTACACTGGGTTTTTAGGTCTAGAAGTCAAATATGTTAAAAACCAGTGGCAAATAAAACAAGTGGTAAAATGTCAAACTGACAGTGTTGATTGGTTTATTTGGCTGCTTGAGGTGTCCCTGTCTGATCTCTGGGAGAGGACCTGGAGCAAAGCAGGAATTTGTTGGTGCAGTCAAAAGGAGGACAGTGAGATGTGCTCACATGGTAACACAGCCTGGGCTAATGCTGTGAATTAAGGACATTTAGATGTTTGGCTTTGTATGATTTAGCTTAAACAAACAAACATTAATCTCATTACTCAAGCAAATGAAATAAACCTTTAAGGCATTTAAACTGTGCTGATGGTAGGTGTATGTCAGAGCAGTGAGACCCATTTCTGCACAGGGCATCTGCTCCTGTGAGTAACTTACTCATGGGTGTAAGTGCTCACAGCATGGGCAGCTGCTCTGGGGCTGGTGGAAGGGTCCCACAGCTGCTCCTGAGCTGGAATGGACTCACAGGGATCATCAGTCCAGCTCCTTGCCCTGCACAGACACCCCAACAATCCCACCTTGTCCTGAGAGCATTGTCCAAACGCAGCCTTGGGGCTGTGCCTTGTTCCCTGGGGAGCCTGTTCAGTGCTCAGCACCCTCTGGGGAAATAACCTTCTCCTGGTATCCAGCCTAAACCTCCCTGACACCTCCTCCTGCGCTTTGGGAATTGCACTGGCCTGGCTGGCAGAGCCAGGGGCACAGAGGGTGAGAGGCTGCCACGAGTCAGCCACGTCGCTGTGTTGCTTCTTCATCCTTTCATTATAAAAGATGGGATTGCAAAGGTCCTTGTGGGGAATGTAATAAACCCCCCTAAAGCTGTCACACACAGCAATGTATTCCTGTGTGCCACGTCCTTCCATCGCTCTCACAGTGTAATGGATGTGACAAACCTCAGCCTGGAGAGGTTGGGGATTTTCTTTTTAAGTGTCCTGTGGACTGCACTTTCTTTAGAGGAGATTGTAAGAATTTTATTAACTTGGACGTGCCAAGGTAGCCCAGGAATTTTCTGTTGTCTTTCAATTGCATTTGTTTGGGCTTTGGTTAGGCAGGGAAATGACTGAACTACATGTCATGTTTATAAGATCAAGAGTACCTTGCTATTTTCACACAGATCTCTTAATAGAGATTAAACACAAAATAAAGCAGAATGCATCAACAGTGATATTCCCATAAGCAATATTGTAACTTGTATGTGGTGTAATTATATTTTGTACACTTGCCAATTAAGCAGTTATGCTTTAGAGAAAAATTACTTTCAAGAGATGGAAGAAAAGTATTGCAGTAAATCAAATAAAATATACATGTGTTAGAAGGTTTTGTGCATGCAGCTGAAATGTTAAAATTTCCTGCTGTGTTCAGGTTGTGGTGTGCATAACGATGCTCCGTGTCCTGTAGCTTTTTTGGGACTTGAAAATAGCAGATAGAAGAGAAAAAAAGGCATGAAAAATACATTGCTTCCTGGGCTAAATGCATGCCACGTAAAGCTGAGATTCAGTCGGTCCTGACCTCCATCCTCTCTCCTGCTGAGCTCCTGTCAGGCAGCCCTGTCCCCCAGCAGGAAGAGGTGTGGTGCCAGCTGGGCAGGACCCCCTAGGTCAGGTCTGTGCACCCCAAAGTCCAGGGCAGCCACCCCGCAGCTCATGGCCACTTCAGAGTCACTCCTGCTTCACAGACTCAGGGAATCCCAGCATGGTTTGGGAGGGAAGGGAGCTTAAAGACCATCTCATTCCATCCCTGCCGTGGCAGGGACACCTTCCCCTGTCCCAGCTGCTCCAGCCCCAATGTCCAGCCTGGCCTTGGGCACTGCCAGGGATCCAGGGGCAGCCCCAGCTGCTCTGGGCACCTGTGCCAGGGCCTGCCCACCCTGCCAGGAACAATTCCTGCCCAAAATCCCATCCAGCCCCGCTGTGAGTTTCCCTGGTACACCGTGTCTTTCCCTTTGGCTGGTGCAGAAGGAAAAGGCTTCTTACAGCAGCGTTTTCCTAAAAAAACTGATGTTTGTGAATTCAGTGGCCATCCTTTGGAATCTCAGATACCCTCAGCAGTTAATACCTGCTCTAGGGAGTGATGCAGCTGTTGGCTTGTGTGAGTGATGCCCTGTTCATGTGCCACAAGCTAAGTCCCAAACCCCTGAAGTAACCTGCATGAAACACTGGTAATTCCCTGGGAATTACAGGAAACCCGGTAAAGTCATAAGGAAGTTACCAAGGCACTGATTCTTGCTGAACAGGCACAGAATCAGTCCAATAGCTGTTTAATTATTTTTCCTAATGTAAACTTTGTGCAAGGGGAGTGTTAGGGGAGTTTAAGCTGACGACAGAAATGATACAAGATTATTTTTATTATACCGTGAGGTCGATATTTGAAGGTTCAAAACATTTTGCAGAGCATCAGGTTAAATGAGCTGGCCAAGACTATTGGATGGGGCTTGGAGCAACCTGGTCTAGTGGAAGGTGTTCCTGACCCTGGAAGGGGGTTGGAACAAGATGATCTTTAAGACCCCTCCCAACCCAAAGCATTCTGTGGTTCTGTGCTGTGTGAGTAAAAGGGACGAGAGCCCTTTGGCTTTTGCTTCCCATCAGCTCTGGGAGCCTCTGCTCGTTTAAGTTCTCTTGTGGTTTTTTCCTCTGAATCACTAAATGACCGTTTTCATCTGGAAATCACAGCCTTTCTTTAAAAATCACTTTCCATCGTACAGAATTAGGAATATCTCACATGAAATGCATCAAACAAATATACTGAAATAAAAAAACAACCCTCAGAAAACTCAGGGTAAGGTCTGCTGGGAGGAATGTGCTGCAGGTGACTTCCCACATTGTGGCTGGTGGTCTGGTGACTGTCCCTCCCTCGCTGAAAGCCGTGGCATGTGTCAGGCTCTGGGACCTGACTGCTGTGCCAGGCTGCTCCTGCCTCCCTGCACCAATGCCTGGGCTTGGAAGTGTTTCCTCACGTTCTAATGTGTGCTGTGTAGGGGAATAATTTGTCAGCAGTTTAGTGGTGGTCCTCGTTGAAGGGTCCATCAGTGTTTGCAGTATAATCCCCTTTTATCTGAAGGGTTTAACCAGCCATAGCATTGTCTCCTGTGATGTGCATCTTTCCGCAGACTAGCTAATTTTAAAAAAAACACTTTCCAAGTGGCTCTGCTGTCCCTTCCTGCACTCTAACACACGAGCAGTCCTGTAGGTCAGATGAGGAGCCCAGCTGTTTGTTTTTGTGGTGTGGCTGCATTGGTGGGGCACAGGGCTGGCCAGGGAGGTGCTGCTGGAGCTGTGTGAGGAGGGCTTTGTTCAACACCCTGGGCTCCCACACCCAGAGCCTTTGGAGTGAGCTGGGTGTCCTCTGAAATGCCCATGTCCTAACTGGGAGTGGCTGAGCCTGCCTGCCTATGGATTCTCTGTTTCAAAGCTGCAGATTTTCAGAGGCTTATCGAAGGTGTTTGCGTGGAAAAACTTGTCATGGGAGTTTTGTGTAAAGATGACAAAACAAAGCAGTGAAATAAAAGAAAATGATGTCGAGTAGGGTTACCAGCTACCCTCCAGCTCTGTTTTCCTGGACTTTGGCTTGCAGCATCACATTCCCATGTGGGTTGTGACAGCTTCTGCCTTTCCCAGCTGTGCTCTGGGGAGGATGAGGATGCACTTGGGCAGGCTACCGCTCACCTGGTGGGATTCCAGTCCCACTCCCACTGCATTTCCACACCCGTGGTGGGTCTCTTAGCTCTTCCCCTCTGGTGCAGTCCCTTTGCGGTGTTGGATATACGCCGATGGCTTCAGGGCTGTTGTTGCTCCCCTCCAGCCCTGTGCCTTTGCATCCCCAGGAGGCTGGCAGCTGAGGCAAGTTGATTTCTGTGGGTTTATTTTTAGCCTGATGCTCCTGGCCCCGCTCTTGGCGCTGGCCATCGCTCCGTGATGCGGTGGTGACGCAGCGGGTCCGTGCCTGTGGGTGGGATTGCTCCTCTGGGCCATTCACCTCACTCATCCCTGACCTCCATCCCGGTGGGAATGACCACCGGGCTCTGTCCCTGCCCGCAGCAAGCAGGAGGGGTGGGGAAGTGCTGAGCTTTGGAAGGGCTGAGGACTAATTGCACACAAACTACAAATTTCGTGGAAGGTTAAATAAATATTCATCCCGCATTGTCATGTGTGTTTGCATTTTGTGAAGGTTTCTTGCCTTTCTACTGACTTTGTCACAGATTAATTCCTGGATTTATTTGTAGCTGCATTGCTTCCAGCAAGTTTAGGGGAATTGTCCCAGTTCTAAAATCATCTATTTTTTTTATATCATGCACTTCATTGCCTTGAAAACTTGTACTATGAGTCATGCTAATAAAAAGTAAGTCTAAATTGGATTTGGCATCACTATTTTTTACCAACCTAGCACAAAAAGGCAAACCTTCTGCTCAGGATGCAGGACTTTGGTCAAGTTGAAGAGTTTCCTTGTTGTACCTTGGGTTTATCAGTGGCTTATAACCTTGTAGTGGTTTAGATTCAAAACCAACACAAACCTTTTCTCCTCTCTCTCCCACCATCCCAATGCTCTCTGATAATTTTAATTTCAGAAAAAGTAAGCCAAGGTGTGCTCTGAGTATAAGGAGATGATTATCACAGCAGAATAATTATATTTGGGTACTTGATTTGATTTGTTAGCTGGAAGATTAGTTGGACAGCAGAGAAGAAAATGAATGCATTGTTGACTGCAGGAAGTTATTTATGAGTTTTTACTTCTGTTTAAAGGAATTCCCCGTGTGACTTAAGTAGCGGTGCGATTTACGGCCTCTCACATTGGCTAACTGAATAAATAAATAGAATAAAGACAGGAAGAATAAAATGAAGTGGTACCAGGTTTTGTGGGTGTAAAGTTTCTGTTGTGGAATGCAGGAAGCGATGGCTTTCAAAAACCCAACCGGACAGATCAACAAACATGATGTCTGTGCTGCATCAGAAGAACAGGATCCCAGCACATTTTGCATTAATTACATTATGGCAGGAGAAATGCTGACATACTCACACACTCTGTATGGAGTTTGTGTTACAGTTCTGTAATTTCTCCATAGCTATCTGTGGGAATTATTCTTTCCGTGGCCGCTTCCCCCATTTCTGCTTCCACAAATCGAGCAAATAACATGATCCAGGAGGGAGGAATGGTGTCTGTGCTGCACACCTAACACTGAGAGTTCTGCTGCTGTTTGGTGTGGTGAGATGGAGGGGAACGGGGATCTCCTGGCTTAGGAAACACTCAGGGAGTGAAGGGGCTGCTTGGAAGTGGGGGTTGGTTTGGGCAGGACCAACTCCTGCAGAGGGGACTTTGCAGTTGTCATTGGAAAGCTCATGTTGGGAACTGCACAGAGAGGAGTCAGTGTGTCTCCTGCTGCTGTCACAGAAGACATGAGGTTGATCTGGCCCATCCATGGGCTGGTCTCCTGAGATGCATCCGTGTGCCTGGGTTGCTCACATGACAAAGCAGAGCCTTCCTGAGGAGGCTTTTAGCACCAAGTGTGCGTTATCACTTGACTGTTAAATCTTGTCACTCCATACTTGGTGTTTTTAAGTCATGTCCTGGGTCAGCAGGGTGCAGTAAAGTGGAAATAAAGGCAAACCTCCTGCTCTGGCTCAGAAAAACGCTGGTGACGAGTGCGCTGATTCTGTCAGAGGAAATCAGGGATGTTCCTGCGCCTTGGAGCGGTGATGGGGGCCAGGCTTCGCTCTCTGCCACGCTGCTGTAGTGATGCTGATTTACACCAGCTGGTGACATGCTCCAAAATCCTGTTTCAGAGTGGCTCAGATATAGATCAGACTTTCTGTGCTTTTGGGAAGCCCACCAGGCACATTTCCTGCCTTTTTCAGGTGGCATGTCCTGCACTGGCAATGCTTGGAATAGAAATGCCAGACAGAAAGCCTGCTGACATCTCCCAGGACTGCAGTTCATGAGTATAAAACCTTCAGGGACTGAAGATGTTCTCCTCAGGGGAATGGCCTGCCTGTAAGTGCTGCATGAACAGTGTTTGGTGGTTGGTTCCTCCACTCCATCCTTG
This sequence comes from Pseudopodoces humilis, assembly GCF_049639895.1. Taxonomy (NCBI): domain Eukaryota; kingdom Metazoa; phylum Chordata; class Aves; order Passeriformes; family Paridae; genus Pseudopodoces; species Pseudopodoces humilis. The sequence goes on along the minus strand of NC_142208.1, from coordinate 33,211,122 downwards.
TCCTGCCTGAAGTCCAGACTATTTGTTTTTAGGCACAAAACCTGTAAGAAGACTTTATGGAGGTTTGGAAAGTAGTGTGGACTGGCTGGAGTTGATACAAATATTAAAAAAGCTTAACTCTTTTGCTCCCCAGCAGTCCAAAGGGATTGATGAGACTGGACTCCATGAACCAAGTGGGATGGACACAGCCAACACTGAGCTGGTTCCATTTACAGGTGTTTGGTTGCTCTTGTGTTTGTGTGTTACCACATATAAAAGCAACTGGGTACGTTGAGAAGCAGAGACAGAACACAAATTCCTTGCTATCCCTACCCTGCAGATGAGTGTTGGTCAAGGACCACTTTCCAAGTGCAGGGAAAGGGAATAACACTGCCTCAGCTAGCCAAGAGGTTCCTCGGTGTTTGTGGGAGCAGGAAAAATGGTTTGGATGGAATAGAAAAGGTGCTGTCAGGTGCTGAGTACCCTCACCTGGGAAGATGAGGCCACGTCATTCAAGGGGCTCTGTGAAGAAATGAGCTTCCCCATGTGGTGCTGAGTTTATCTAGGTGTGGTGTCAGGCAGGATCTCCTCCCGTGGCCTGGCTCTCCTGAGTTCTGCAGGAGATGTGATTTGGGGGAGTGATGGGAGGAGCTCTGAGGGGCAGTGACTTAGGGTGCATAGTTGAGAAACCTATGAAAAGAGATGTGCTTTCCTACAGTGTTCAGCTTTCCCTGGCTGTATTTAAAGAATATTTCTGACCCCAATGATCAGTGTTGTGTCAGCAGAAGGTATTGACAGCCCCATGAACTGGAGAGCAGCTGTTCACCGAGGGATTGGGTATTGATATTTATGTCACGAGTTCCAAAGTGCATCTTTGGGAATCCCCAGAAATCTTGGTCACCCTTTGCAATGGTTGGTGGAGGGAAGGGAGGGTACTGGCAGAAAATGACTTTGTTCCCCTTCACAAGCTGAACCCACCAGTGTGGTTTTTTTCCATGGTGGATGGGCAGGTATTGGAGGATTTTTTAGCACTGGGTATAAGCTTGAAGAAAGGCAGATTTGGTGGTGATCGTGATTTATGTCACAGTGGCCGTGCTGTAATTGGCTGTGTTATGCACCAGAAAGTTGAGAGAGCATTAGAATAAAGCCTTTCAATAACGTGCAACAAATTCTCATCATTAAGGAGTAGCTATTGTATATATTGTGTTGAGTAATTATAGAGCACAAGGAAGATTTGATACAGGAATTGTAGCTTAATCTCCTCCTCTTCATTACATTTTTCCTTTTGAGGCAGTGAGAAATGGGAGGTGTATTTTATTTTCCAGTTTGAGTATGCTTGCTCAGGATGGCCTTGCTTTTAATGTTGCTTCACGGGGAAGAATTTACAGTGGGGATTTCCATTAATGCTAATGAGAGTTATGTCTGTGCACTTCACTGACCTGGTGACAGAGGGGAAGAAATAATCATTAAATTCTTTGTCTTTAAAAAAAAATAAAATGACCCTAAAATGTCCAGTATGTCAGGTGGGAGCAACTGGGAATGGGAGCTGCCATCGTTGCTGCACTTGGTCATTTACTGGTAGGAAAGGGAAAAGAAAAACAATCCAGAAATGCATTCTAAGTGGGGAAAATAATGAATAATCTAAGGATAGATGTTGTGATTATAAAACAAAACATACAGGTTGAGGCTGCTCCTTATAAAGTTGTTGGAAATGAGTTGCAGTGGGTTTTCTTTATGTGTATGATTAACACACTCTCCATTTAAAGCCATTAGAGGTAGTGCTGCACTTGATTTAAAATAAGTGCAGTTAATATTTTTGCTTATAAATTTCAGGCATGCTGGTAAGAAATCATCAAAAAGTACAATTCTTCACATAGAGGGACCACAAATCCATATTATTGCCCCTAGAGAAGAAGAGGTTCTTCTCCTGCAGCTGGATTTTGCTGGTTGGGAAGGGCTGGTTGTGTGCTGGGGAATTAGAGCAAGCACAGAGTTAATGGGAGCTGTTGTGACACGTCTTTTGTAGGGGAGTCTATCGAAAGGGAGTGAGGAAAGGGCTATACCTAATCAGTATAAATGTCAGTAGCATATTTTAATAAATTCTTGATTTTGCTTGGACTGTTTGCAATTGCATATTTAAAAGGAATCTGCCATCCCCTTTCGAAGGTATGTGACATTTAAAAGATCTGTAAAGAAGATTGGTTTGACAGCTTCAAATTACATTTGAAAGAGTTTTTTCCTTTCAAAACAGAAAATGAATACTTCCTATTCTAAATGTCACTGCAGAGACATAAACATGTTTAATCAAATTATATATTTAATTTATGTAAAACGTAATTTTTTATTCATGCAAGAGACTCACTGGTTACATTTATACCATCTCCGAAGCTTCGGAAAGTTGGTGAACTGATGAATCTCTTGAATACATCACTGCTCAGCAGTTTTTCAGATCCTTCCAAAATAGCCTTTGGCTTGTTGTTGTCTCTCCCACTTCCAGCTGTTCGTGTTCCAGCTGGGGCTGCCATTCTGCCTTCATTAGCAGAGCTGAGGGGTCGGCTGGGTCTTTCCAGGGTGAAGGGAGCAGCTCCCACAGAGGAGCTGCTGTGGTCGGAGTGCTGGTGGTGATGGACTTGTGTCCTTTTGCACGGTTATCGTGGTGAACCAAAATGATGAAGCTGCTGGGCCAAAACCGTGAAACTTCTCCCAGGGGAAAGGAAAAGCTGTGGGATGTGGTGCTGTGCACTCCAGCTTTCACGGCGTTTGCACCAAGGGCAGATCTGTGAAGCAGCCCAGCAGGTCTCCAGTAGATGAGGAGCTTTGGCTGCAGGCAGGGGTGCTGCCCATGCTGGGCAGGAGCTCTCTGGAGCTGCTACCTGCTCATCTCTGCCAGCAAAGCCTCCCGGGCTGCAGCCGGCAGCGCATCCCGGCCATATTCCAGGGTTGCTTTTCAAGGAAGGATATTGAGCAGTAATCCTGGGCAGGTCCCCAGAGCAAAAGCCTGCTGTCACCAGCTGTGTGTCATCAGCTGGTGTCACCTGGCTCAGGATGGATGGGCATCCAGTGGTTTGGTCCTTCCTGCTGAGAGAGGAAGCAGTTGAAGAGGAATCGATGTCAAGAAACAAAACCAGGGAATTCAGCGATTTTGCTTTGTTCCTATTTTGATGTCTGCAAGCTGCGTTGATTTGCTGGGAAAATGCAGATGCTGAACTCGTGCCTGGCCCAGAAAAGGTTGGGACTGTGAGGTTGTACCTGTCCTGGTGTGAATAGAACAGGGCTTGGCAAACCTTTGACGATGAGCTGTTGTCTTGCTGCTGTGTCTCTGGGTGAGCAGGCAGCCTGTGGGTGAGCTGGGGGCTGCTGTGCAGATGCTGGAAGCCAAGAGGGAGCTCAGAGTGTAGTCATGTTACTGGAAACCTCCTCTGAAGGGGGTCAGAGCAGGTCCTGCAGGCTCCTCTGCCGAGTCCTGAGCAGGCAGTGGGGCAGTTCTGCTCGAACACCAGCCTTGGAGAACTGTCTTGGTTTATAGAGCTCCAGTGGTACCATCCTTTTCCATTTTTTGACCTCATCAAGAATTGCAGATAGTAATTCTGGTTTAACTGATCAGGGAAGAGTCACGGCACTGGGAGTTAATTGCAGCTCTCAGGCTGTGCAGGGCAGGTCCTGCTTGAGGGCAGACCCAGACTAATACAAAAGCTTGGGGTACATCAGAAGGCAGAGTCTGATGGTTTATTTGATAGATTCCTGTGTACTCTGAAAAGTTCCTTTGTGCAGAGCAAGCACTCTCAGCATGGATGCTGGAGGGGAAAGCTCAGAAGCCTGATGGTCCTCCAGCACAAAAACTTGCCAGGCATTGTTCATCTAAGGTACCTCATGTTCTCAACATCTAAAACTTCTCTGTCCTCCTCATGTTCCAGCAGGTGTATCTGTATATAATTATTCATGTAGGACGTGGCCAAGCCCGGGGACCTTAAATGGGAGCTTTAAATGAGTCCTGGAGGCTGCTCCGTATAGACGTTGTGGCTGTCACAGCTCTGCCCACCAGACCTCCCTTGAAAAGGGAGACTTTTCTTGGATAAACACAAATATGTGAAAGAGTTTGGATCTTTCAGCTCTTTTTTTTTTTTTTTAATAGCAGGAGGGGTTGAGCGAATGAAGTGATATTGACAAAGCTATAATTTCACTAATTAGCCAGCTGTCATCTGTATGGAAAATGACAGGGAGTATTTCTTTCCTGCTCTGTAGTTTACTTAGAAGGAAAATGCATCTCTCTGAAGATACACAGGAACATTCAGTTTGCTAAAAGCATCAAATGTGTCAGACAGGGGGAGGCATTTGACACCACCCCTCAAAGTGTCCAAGGCCAGGGTGGATGGGGCAGGGAGCAGCTTGGTCTAGCTGGAGATGTCCCTGCTCACTGCAGGATGGGGTGGACTAAATAGAATTTAAAGATCCTTTCCAACCCAAACTCTTCTATGATTGTATGTACATTTTTTGAGGTTCCAGAAAGAGCTCTTGAGTGCATGCCCAGCACTGGCCTGATATCAGAATGGTACAGGAGATAATGGTACAGGAGGGGTTTTGCTTTGCACCTGCTGATGTCAATTTTCCTGATCCTGATTTTCTCCTTCCCTGGGATTTTGAAAGCACCTTACTTCAGGGTGAGGGATACCAGGCTCCCATGTGGTGGGGTCAAAGTGTGCTCTGAAGGGTTCATCCTCTGTCTCTACCCTTCCATCAGTCTGGAGCTGAAACTGTGGCTGGGCAGATGGATTCGGAGCGTATTTTATATTTATGTTTTGATTCATTAAAAAGATAAAAATAAAAGCCTTGAAAGTAGCAATATTTATAGTTCTGACACAGTAGATTGGTGTGGAAATTTTGGACAACAAAAAGCAGCAAACAGCAGAGATTTTCAGTGTATTCCTCCTTTATGTTGGAGGGGAAGTGCACCGTCTATAGTTTTTTTATTACCCATTTCACCGTGAAATATGTTGCAACATTAAGTTGTATATTTCCATTGAAATATATGGCAGGAATAAAATTCCAGATAAAAGGTAACTATTTGACATTCTGTATAGTTGTTGTCGTGCTGTTAAAATAACACATTGACTACTAACTTGATAGGAGACAAAGATGAAGAGGAAGCTGTGTCAGCAGGAATTTCTGAGGAACTCTGTAGTACCAACAGCGCTGCCTTTGCTTGCCATCCCCTTCCCTCGGAACTGCAGAAGCAGAGGTTGCCCTCAAATATTAACATCCTGAGAACTTCAGTAAAATAATCCACCCTGCCTCTTTCAAAAGAAAATATACTTGCAGTACATTTCAGCAAAGCGTAATGTTTAAAATTTGTTTTCACCCTGCATGGGCTCTGCTGCAGAGAGTTTAAATCTAAAATTAGAAGAAAGTGGAGACAAAGTGCAGTTAGCTGAGCTAATAAGATTTCAGGAGATTGCAGTGCCTCACTGGCCAAAGCCCTAATGCTGTAGAGTGTAGGATTATCCCAACTGAGTCAGCTAAATTAAAATAATTTTAATTTAATTTTTAATTTAAATTTGATGCTGCATTATATATTTTATCCATTAAACCTAATTTCTGTCTTTAAAGCTTTTGATGACCCTACCATCAATGGTCTTTGTCCCCTGTCAGGACATGTCCTGCAGTTGCTGTACTCAGTGCAAAGCACCCATGGCAGAGGTTACACAGAAGAGCTGTGGCTGCCCCATCCCTGGCAGTGCCCAAGGCCAGGTTGGACAGGGTTTGGAGCAGCCTGGGACAGTGAAGGTGTCCCTGTCCATGGCAGGGGGTGGAAATGGATTATTTCATATCATCCTGTGATTCTGTGAAGGGGCAGCAAGGATGGTACCTGGAGCGAGCCTGGTTAACTTTGCTGTCAGGCAGGTCAGGAAGCCCCTGCCAACCCCTTGTGGCACCTCTGCCATGAGAGCTGTGAGCTTGGAGATCACCGAAACTATTTCCAAGGTGATTCTCTATGAAAATACTATTGAAGAGCAAGTACTCGGGGAGTAACTGGTAGGTAATGGTGTGATGCTCTATGGGGAACAGAGAGAATGACACAACTCTCTTGTGTGTTAAAAAAGAGAGCAAAGTTTATTATTCTTGATCTTCTTTTATAGACATGTTCAAAAAAGTCCAAGATGTGAAACTGATTAGTCATTAAAGTAACACATCTACCATCATTAGTTAAGTGTAACATCACCCCTTGACTGTTTTCCTAAACACTACCTGCAAAAATTGTTGTCCTTTACCAAAGACTGTTTAGATTCTTTCTCACGCTTTCTCAGGCCTTAGTTTCACACAGTGAAAACTTCACACTGTGACTTAGTTTTACACAGGCTCTGTTCCCTTCTTTTTGCATTTAACATCCACAATGGTGCATTGCCCCAGTAGAAGCACTGCCTTGCTTTCTCTGATCCTTTGGCCATCCCATCCTGGTGGTGGCAGGACACCACCCTGAGCTGGGCCAGCATCATCATTTTGGCAACTTGGAATGTTCTTTCTTACCCACAGCCTGTGCATCCCACTGTGTGTGTCCTCCCAGGAGCGTGTCCCCAGAGTGTCACCCCCTCCCACTGCCCATTTCTGGGATGGTAGGGGGAGGTGCATCAAGGTGACACCTGGGCTTTCCTGGTTTTGACGTGCTTTGCAGTTGCTGGGTTGTGCTGGAATTGCTGTTTGTGTGTCAAGGTGTGGTCCCAAAGCAATGAGCAGCGACCCAGCTCTGCTCCTGCGGGAGTCACTGGGAGGGTTAAACCTCACCCTGCTGCACAGCCCTGCCTGGAGAACCCACTGAGAGCTGGAAGCATGAGCTGGTATTAAAAGCTCCTGGAGATAACACTTTTGGCAATCTAGCAGCAAAATGGAATAGCTTGGTAGTAAATTAGATTTTTAGTCAAATAGAAAAAATAGTCCATTTTCCATTGTAATGACAAACTTGGTTTTTTTTGCACAAAGTGTTATTTCTTCGCTTTTCATACACACGTTTCCCGTGCTATTTATAGATTTACATGTGTGCAACTTGAAACCAGCCAGTTTGAAATGTTCTAATCTCAGATTTTCCATAAACATTCCTGCCTGTACTGAGACCCCTGTGCACCAAGTTTATGAAAACAATCCCCTCTAGGCAGAGATTTTTCTAATTCCCTGAATATAAGGGGAGAAATTTATAATGAAGTGTTGGTAGGACCTTTGGTATAATGTTGTGAGTATTTCTGTCTATGGACATGGGAAGGATTTGCTCTCAAGCCTTTTGCTGCATAAAGGATAATTTCACATTCATATTATTGTTTTTGCAACTAAATTTCATGGAAAACGTGCTTTTAAATATGTGAAGAGTTCTGCTGTGACAACATATACTTAAAATGCCTCATTCAATGTGAAGAATTACTGCAAAATAATTGATTCTGCTCAAATGTCTTCTCTTAAGCAGGTTTAATGTTCAGTATAAGAGGCCTTGTGGAGTGTTATTTCAGACACACACAATAATGTTATTTGGCTTTCCCCCCATATGTTAATACTTAAAGTCTGGCCTGACAGACATTAATGTTATTAAAGGGCTTTGCAGAGGAGGCCGTTGCATCATTGCTGGTGCTGCTGTAATTATGACAAGTGTGGGACATGCAGGTTGGGAACACCAGGAGTTCTCACAGAGTCACAGAATGGTTTAGGTTGGAAGGGACCTTAAAGATGATTTACTTACAACCCCCTGCCGTGGGCACAGACACTTTCCACTGGATCAGGTTGCTCAGGGCCCTGTCCAGCCTGACCTTGAATGTTTCCAGGAAGAAGCAGCCACAGCATCTGGTCTTGCAGCCTGACGGATCACAAAAAATCAGCTCATGTCCTCGGGTGCTGCCAGTGCAGAAGTGCTGTTTTCCAGGCTGCTGGTCAGGTAAATAATGAAAAAATCTAGGCTGCATCCTGAGTTGTCCTTATGAATCAGCTGTGGATTTATTCCGAAGTCCTTGGTGGCTTCCAGGTATTTTGTTGTGTGGAGTTTCCTCTTTCTTCTGGTATTTTTTTTTTTTTCTGACAGTATGTTAACAAGTTTTACTGTCCCTCTGAAATGTTTATTGTAACAGGGGCAGTGAGCAGTGTCTGGTCCCCAGACCCTGTCCAGAGGCTGCTGGCATTCCCATCATCTGTGATGTGTGGCTGCAGTGTCTGAAATACTCAGAGTGCCCTGAGCAGTTCTGGGCCCATGGATAGAGGTGATGTGTGAAAGTAAGGAAAGCCTGAACATGGCAAACCACTGGCAATGAATCCCTGGGAGAGCTGGGCTGCAGCCTGCATGGTGCTGATCCCAGCATGGGTTTGGCTGTGGGTGAGGTACTGGTGATCAAATTCCTTCTCTTCATGAGAGCTCTTGTGGCACTGATGTATCAGACTTCCTTGGGAGTCTCAATGGACAGGAATCCTAAATCCACCTAAATACAATCTTGATGCTATTCCCACCTTTCTGGAGTCAGCTTCAGAAGATTTTGGCTGCATCTGGCTGGAACAGGACCATGGCTTGGACACTTCAGCACCTCTTCAGCCTGCTTTCAACAGCACTTAGAAAATGTTAATTGAAAACAGCATCAGTGTGTCTTACCCCAGGCTCCACTTCTGCACTCCCTGAGTGCTCCAAATTACTGCTCCTACCTCCAGGGGCTTCTGCTTGTACAGGGATGCTGGAGGAAGGTGTGCTTAGAGAGCCTTTGCAGAAATTCAGTTCCATAGTCATGTGAAGAGGTCAAACTGGGATCTCTGGATCTGCAGCTGTGAGTTGGTGCTGCCAGTGCCCAAAACAGATTCTTTCTGTTGCTTCCAGGGTTATTATTTTTTAGCTGTCATTTATTGCTGTCATCAGGGACTTTGCACAAGTGCACGTAGTGGTAAGACAAGGGGGAATGGCTTCAAGCTGGATGAGGGTAGATTAGATTTAAATTTAGGTTTTCCTTTAGATATAAGGAAGGAATTCTTTGCTGAGAGGGTGGTGGGGCCCTGGCACAGGTTACCCAGAGAAGCTGTGGTTGCCCCATCCCTGGGAGGATTGTGAACAGCAGGACTGTCCAAGGGCAGGTTGGACAGGGCTTGGAGCAACCTGGGATAGTGGAAGATGTCCCTGCCCGTGGCAGGGGGCTGTAGGTAAATGATCCTTAATGTCCCTTCCAGCCCAAACCAATCTGTGATTTTGTGTTTCCATGATTTTTAGGGTGATCTAAAGGAAAGTATCTGTAATTTTGGTTCTAAAGCATATCTCCCTTGGCAAAGAGAACCTCAAATTACTTACCAGCCTTTACCTGTCCAGAAAACATCTCCTTCATCTAAGCTGAATCTGAAGACAGCTTTTAAAAGGTATTTCTCTCACGACAAATGATTTTTTTTGGCACTGAGTGTTCTTCTCTTCCGCACTGATGCTGTCTCCTCGCTTTCCTTCTCCAGCATCCCTGCTAGCTGCCAGGCTCCAGGTGCAGCCCAAAACCTGATTTTTGCATGCTAAAATCCTTGCATCAGGTGTTAGAAGTATCCATGGCAAAGGGCCCCCTGGAAGGGAAGGTTTGCAGCGGGAGCTGGGAGAGATCCGTAGCCATGGCACTGGAGGCTGCGGAGCGCCGCTGTGATGTGGTGTGAAATCCTGTGCCCCCACGTTACATTTGGGAAAAAACAAGTGATGCAGCAAACTGCCATTTCCCCCTTGGTGTTTGCTGAGTCCCTTCTGTACACACTGAAGCATGGCTGGTGCTGTGAAGGCAAATGGGATAGGAAAATAATAATAATAATGATGGAAATTACAGATTGGAAAAGGCAGAAAAACGCAGGGTGGCGTTGAGAGGGAAGAGGAGGAGTGGGGAAGGTCACACCAGACCCCTCTGTCAAAGGAGGCCCCATCTACAATACCCAGCCTGGGGGATTGTCCTTCCCAGGGTCACATCCCAGCCCTAGGTGCTGCCCCCAGGCCTGCCCAGGTGGGTTTCCCAAACAGTGAACTTGTGTATTTCCACCTCTCACAGCAGATCAGGAGAGAGGAGCATGGACATGGATGTGCCAGCCGGGAATGGCACCGTGCTCCTCCTCTCCTCTGCCCCTCCTCACTCTTGGGGGTGCTGCTGGATGCATCACCTCGTTCCATACTGTGTTTGCAGAGAAAGTGCAGTTTTATTGAGCATTAGGATTGAATTCTTAACTGACTAATCAATTTTAGTAGTAAGTTAAAACGCCTGGTATTAATGGACAACTGCAACCATTAATCAGGGTTACAGTAGATTAACAGTTGTCAGCATTTATGCTGATGCTGGATGGATTGCACTCGCCAATTCCATATTTTTCTGAACGTGGAACACTCTGCCTTTGCTCCTATTGATTATTTTCTCCCTTCCTGAGCTCTCCTTTGGAATCACAAGCCTAACCCACATCGGTATATACGTGTTTTGCACACTTGGTTTCACGTCAGAAGAGATGGAAAAGGTTCATTTGTTCAACTCTTTGACTGTTTAATTTGATCGAGGATGTGGCTACACCAAGACAGAGTGGGTTTAATGAAACTATTTAACCATTTCTGTCAGTTTCAGGAATCATAAGGCGTTAGTAAAACATGATTCAAGGAGTTTGGGGGGATGTAAATAAGAAATGCGCTTATGATTCACTTACAAAATCCATCTTGTTTTCGGTATTTTATCACAGTAAGCAGTTTTTTTAAGTCAGTGAAGCAATTTCTTTTTTTGGTTTAAAACCAACCAAAATAGAAACAGGTCTTAAACCTTCCTTGGTTTTGTGAGCGTTCTTCCTTCATCCATTTTATTGGGATATTTTTCAGATTGAAGCTTGGATTTCCTGAAATCTTTTTAGTCCACAGTCTTCAATTAGCTGATTACTATAGATTATATTCATACTCTGGATACCTCATCAAGCTGTCTAATAGCTGGATCATATTGATTGTCCTTCAATTAATCACAGCCCCTATTTTCATTTATCAAACCCAAAATACATGTAATTAACTCCGAAGTGATACAGCTCACCATAAAGTGATTTTGCTACTGCTGTGGAGATAACTCAGTAGATTATACTAATAGGAAATGCAAGTTGAAATTAAATTAATGGTATCATGTCCATCACAGAAGAATAATTATAATTAAAAAACTAAAAGTGAACTACTACAGTGAGGAATCCTTTGTAACAGCAGATGCAAATGTTTGTTTTTCTTATTTACACCTTGGGGTCTTGCCATCCTTGAGCTTTTGAACAATTGCCATCAAGTTTCCCAGAGGAGATGTCAAAAATGTCCCTGATTTCGCAACAGGAAGGGAGAGGGGACTGAGAAGGTGCAGAGTGAGTAACTGCAGGTTATTTTTTTCCTATCAGTGAGCCAGTTCATGGGGAAAAAAAAAACAACTACCAGATGACATTGTTTTGCTTTCAAAGCAACTTTATTCATTTGAATGTAATCTCTTCTTCCCCCAGTGCTCATATTGAAATTGGCTCAATGTGCTTAATTCCATGACAGACTGAATTGTAATAAATAATATACACTATCCCCAACCCAGCTTGCTGCAATTGGCATGGTATTTATAACAGCCAGGCTCCCAATTGCTCATCATGGCTGAGACTTGAAGCTGCAATTTTATTCATAAACACAACTGTGTGTAAACTGAGGGAGAGCTGAGTATTCCTGTGTATCATCGTTCCTGCTTCCAACCAGAATGGACATGCTCTGGAAGTGCAGGATTTTTGGGAATACATTTGGACTGATCACTGAGAATTCTGTTATTTCAAAATGTTTTTTTTTTTCCTTATGAATGGAAATACATTTGTTCCTAGAGCAGAGAGATTACGCAGCTTATTTTAGGATTCTTCAATGTCCCTCAGAATACTGGGGTATTCTGAAGTGTCCTTGAAATATCTCAGTTGGGGTTATGGGAGGTTTCATAGCCAGAATTAAGAGACATTTATTTTCCAAGTGTATTTTTAAATGTTTTGCTCTGAATTTGCAATATGTATCATGCAAATAATGCCTGTGATGATACAAATTAAAAATTACTATTTTCTTTCAGTTGGTTTGGTTACTCCTTGGAGAACAGGAATTTGAGGTTTGTCACTGGTGCTGTTTCACTTCCACTTCAGCTTTCCTGCCTTAGGCACTTTGTTATCAGACATTAATATCTGCAACAGCAACCAATTATCTTGTAATTTTAACAAAGGCATCAGAAAAGAGAAAGTGCTAGTTGGTTCGATGGTCGTAAATACATAGATCACAAGCAAAGAGCCTTTACTTTTATTATGCAAAATAATGACTATGTTGCTGTTAATGGAATTTACTTTATACTGTGACAATTTATACTTGTACATGTCTGGGGAAGAGCTTTCCCACCAGGCTGTTTTGACAGCTCTCTGTAATAATATAGGAGAGTGATGTGTCTAACGAAGTCTCTGAGAAAAATATCTGGTTTGCATTTCAGAACGTGTCATTCAGTGTGTTCTGCAGTGGGAGATAGCATGGGAGAGCTGCCTTGCATCCCATGCTGCCTCTGCCTCCTCTGGGCAGGGCAGGTCCTGCCCTAGACTTTGAGGAAAAGTTGTTTTTATCTGGATCTGTGGGTGCTGCTGTGTTTTGCTGGTCTGGAATCTCAGCACATGCTGTGGCATGGTGTGGTTCTTGGGCCCGTCCTGTGCAGGGCCAGGAGTTGGACTGGATGATCCTCATGGATCTCTTCCAGCTCAGATTCTGTGATGCTGGACTGCACACTTGTGATGCCCTTAATTTGTAATAAAACCTTTGGAGAGCGTGACTGTCTCAGGTGCCTTCTCTGTGCTGTGGGGGCTTCAAGCTGTGAATTTTTGGGCTGGAAAGGAAGGACCTGTTTGAGCCTGTGCATGGGAAAGTGCTGGTGATGGGAGTTTGCTCTGATTACATGTGTATGAAAGGATGACTGTTGGAAAAAAAACGTAAATAATGCGTATGTATCCAAACAACACCATCAGAATGGTAAATGAAGTGTTGTCCGTGGAGTTTCCCATATTCAGGGGCTGGGAATGTGGCTGAATTTAAGTGTTAAGTTGGGCTTTGTTGTTGTTTGTCTCTTCCTTTTCCTCAGCAAGCTTTTCTTCTCTGCTAATCCTCAGAAGCAGCCCAAGAAATGACATTTATGCATATTTCATAATGTGATTTCTGTAGGCACACAGAGCAAACAAATCAATTTCTCAGCAGCACGCTGTTTAAAAGAAACAGCAACAACCTGTGGGATAAGTTGCAGAAGCTGTTAAAATTAATTATAAATGGCAGAAGATATAACATTTGGGGGAAAAAGTGCTAATGTGTGAAGAATAATAAACATTCAGGAGATGAAAAGGAACTCTCTGTCATCTGATTATTTAAACTTCATATATTTATAAATATCACAACACGTTAAAACAATGTACCGCTCGCTACCAACAGCACATTACCATTTTATTCTGGAATTGCAACAGCCTCATCTGCTCTCACAAATAATGACTTTCACCTTTCTGGGCTCGGAGTTTTGCTCTGGATTTGTGTCTGTGTGACTGGCAGTGCACTGTAATATTTTTCAGACGAGAGCAGGAGTGGGTTGGTGGTGGTTGTGCGTGGGGTTTTACCCTTCTGTGGGCTTGAGCTGCTCACTTAGGAGATGCTTTTCTCCTAGGCAAGGTCTTGGGCATTATGGATCTGACTTGCATTAGAGTAATCCAGTGTGGCTGTTGTCAGTGGTGAGTGTTTCACTGGTGTCTACCAAAGGAAGAAGGAAATGGAGAAGGATCTCTGAAGTGTGAATTGTGCAGAATAAGCCAAATCTCTAGAAAATGGTGCTGATGCAGAAGCGTTCACTGGGGTTTGCTGGGGTGCAGTCATTTCCTTTTGGCCTGTTTTCAGTAGCAGGAGCTGTGCAGGAGGTACAGCCATGGAAGGGCTTCTGACAAGGGCAAGCTGTGACTGGATGAGAGGGGTGGCTTCAAGCTGCAGCAGGGTAGATTTAGATGAGATATTAGGAGGAGAATCTTGGCTGTGAGGGTGGGAAGGTGGCTGTCCCTGGATCCCTGGAAGTGCCCATGGCCAGGTTGGATGGGGTTAGAGCAGCCTGGGGCAGTGGAAGGTGTTCCATGGCAGGGGTGGAATGGGATGGGCTTTAAGGTCCCTCCCAACCCAAACCATTCTAGGAATCCATGCTGAAATGCCTTATTTCTTTGTGGAAATTAATATAAATTTACCAAACCAAAGTAGTTTTTCAATGCTACAGGCTTTGGTGAGAGTAGAGTAGGACCTGGGGGTGATGGAAACACTCTACAGCCTTGGGCTTTGGATCAGATGATCTTTAAAAGTCATTTCCATGCCAGACTAGTCTGGGATCTTAGCCTGTTGAAGGTGCCTCTGGAACACAACACTGTGATTGCTTCAAACTCCCCTGAAAGTGGAGTGGAAATCACTGCAAATTTTACAGATACTGAGAAATAAGATAACATAAAGAGATCTTCTCTGGTAACCAGGACTGATGCCACTGAAGTTGGCTGGCATTCTGTTCCTGTACAGCAGCTTTGTGTAGCAGTAAACACCGTTAAGAACTTTCCTCAGCTTGCTTGTGTGCTGAAGAAGTGAGGTTACTGGCCAGCAAAATATGATCTAAATAGAATTAAATTGTTTTAATAAAATAATTAAATTTTATTATGATTTTATGGAAAATTCTTGGAAGACAGCATGTTCCTGCTTGGGATTTTTTGTGGTCGTGGGTTTGGGAGTGTTTTGGTGGGAGGCTGCTCCTGGCTGGGCGGAAAAGCCGCTGGGTGGCCAGCAGGAGGGCTGTGTGGGCAACAAAGGATGAAGAACATCTCTCATGCACAAAAGGGGCTCTGGGAGGTGGGTGGGATATGGAAACCTGCTGACACACTGAGCATCTTCACACCAAGGGCTTTGCTGAACTGTGGCTGGATTTTGCACCAATGAGTTTGGCAGGGTTTTGCTTTTGTCCCCTGCTCACAAGGTTGGGGTTCTACCACACCTACAGAGCTCCCCATGATTTTAGCAGCCTCTCCCTGCAGTTACCTCTAAATCCACTCTTTTAATATTTTTTCCCCCTGAAGGTGCTGACCCGATAACGCAGCGTCAAAACCGCTCGGTGGCCGTCACCCCGCAGCCTGTCCGATGGGATGTGACACTTCAGCCCTAACATATGTCACTCTCTGCTGGCACCGTGGGACAGGAGAGCCCCTCGCTTTGCCAGCCCCAACCCTGGGAGCTCCATGGTTCCCCCAGAGCTGGGATGCTGCTCTGCTGGGGAGGGCTCTCCCAAGCCCCCAGTGGCTCCGTGACCCGCTCGGTGGCTTTGTCCCGGCGCAGGAAGGGAGCAGGGCTCGGGCAGCGGGGCCCTTTCGGCTGAAAGGCTGTTAGATCCAGGTCACTGAGTTCGGGCTGCTGCGTTTTCTGACAAAGTCTGAAAAATGCAGATTTGTAGCAGCCCTATGTTAATGAATTCCGACTGCTTGGATTTCGCACTGAATAATGGCCGGAATTACCAGAGATAGTGACTTATGAGATGTGATTGAATATCATCCTTTTTCTCAAGATTAAATTGATAAAATGATGTAATATCACATTATTTTTATTAGCAGGCTTTGATACAAAATTCTCTGTAGAGTAGAAGATTTTGTTATAATAAAACAAAGGTACTGGAATGAGAAAAAAAATTTCAATAAATTTTTAAAGCATGGTATCACATTTTAAATGCAATTTTGTGCATATGGTGAGTGAATGCAATACCTCTTTACCCTCAGGCCGCCCACTTTCATACATTAAGAATATTCTATTTAAATGCAGATTTTGATTTGCTATCTGGCGTGGCGTTCAAGAAGAAGAGACAGGAGAAGAGGAAGAGTGTGTGCATCTCTTAATTTAATTACATGTTTCTTTTGACGCACGAAGGTGTGAGCAGTTAAGTGTAAGGCTGTGTAAAAAAAAAAAGTGCCTGGTTGATTTTTTAAAATCTGTAAAAGAAAAGGTAATCTCAGCTTCAACAGAGAGTCCAGTGAGTTCTTGTGGATGCAAATATGTAAATATGCATCATCACGTTTGTGTTACAGGCCAGACCACTGGTTCCCAGCGTCGTGACTGTGTCATGACAGCACTGCTGGAAATCAGATCCCAGTTGAAAATAGCTGTTTGCTAAACCAGAAAGATTATTTTTAGCCAAAATCAGTGCAATAATCTGTTGTGATTTTTTTTTTGCTGTGGTCCCATCCAGTGTGGCAGCAGGGTGCAGATTGAGAGCTTCTCATGAGCCAGGGGTGGACGCTCCTTTTTTTGTTTGCTTGGTGTCATCCAGATGGCTGTGAGTTTCTGGAATGAAAACCAAAATATTTCTTTTTAGAACTACCTTAGAAATGCAGGAGATGGACTGGAAGGGGCAAAAGCCATAGTAGTAAAATGCTTTGAGCACTGTGGAAGTGATTTTGCCATTCGATGGTGTGAAAACCAGGGAGGTGGCGTTTGGGCTGAGTACTCTTTGTCTTCATTTGTCTGTTGTGTGGGTGAAAGCCTATTTTCAGAACTGGAGAATATTTGAATTTCAGTGCCCTGGAGCAAATAGGTTGAGTGGTATCAGAGATTATCAGATTTAATTCATTTATTTTAAATGTAAATTGATTTGAAGCCACTGGGAGCCATTAAAAGTATGCAGTCATTGGCCTCCACACTTGCTGTATATTATTATTTCTCCTGCCGTCCACTTCCGTCCATCCCTTCTCCCAGTCTTTTATCTGACAGGTTTGTTCCTCCTGTCTCAAGGAGACCTGAGTTTTGGGGCCCTGTGCATCACATAGAGAGTGTGAGGCTTCTTCTCCTGACGAGTGCTGGAACATTCTGGCTTTTGGCTGTGTCCCAAAACGTCATCTCCCAGAGCCAGAATTCTTCCCTGCATCCAGCAGCTCCTCTCCTGTGATTGAAACACAGAGATGATGCAGGTGTAAATGGTGTAAGGGGATGGTTTAATTGGGATAGGCAATGAAAGTTATGCCTATGGTTGTGGGAGGGCACTGGGCTGCAATGGGGCTGGGTTTCAAAGCCACTGGGCTTCCACTTCCAGGCTGTGCCAGCTCCCTGGGCACAGCTTCCCTGCTCCTGCCAGTTCAGTGCAAAATCCATGTTTTCAGGGGCTCCATGACTCACCACGAGCAGTTTATAGTTGCCTGTAAATATAAATTCAGGGCTCTACCAAAGAGTGCCAAATGTGTGTTTTTAAGTCTATATATAAAATTATTTGATCTCGCAGGGCATTGCATTTGCCAATTTTTCTCTTGGGCACGTAGATATTAAAATCATATTATGCCCAATATGTGGTTGTAAATTGAAGTTGCAGTGGAAAGGAATATTACAGTTTTTCCCCTTTAATGTTAGTCTCAAAGAATGTGTCCTTCTGAAGAAAAGGTTATTTGTCTAATATGCTGGAGAACAGTTCACAAAATTAACTAAGAGTTATCCCTATAAAATGAGCTGCAAAGAGAAAGCAACGAAGGAAGCAAATCCCCCTTGGTTTTCCAGCACCGATGCAAACTCTTGATTCTCAAGCATTGTGAGTGCTAGGGTGGAATTGAGGGGGATTTCAGATATGCCCTTCTTTTTGGGGAGAAGTAAATCCCAACACAGAATCACAGAGTGGTTTGGGCTGAAAGGGACCTTGAAGCTCATCTTGTTCCACACCAACCCCTGCCATAGGCAGGGACACTTTCCACTAGACCAGGTTCCTCCAACCTGGTCTTGGTGTCCATCTCCTCCTTCAGCATTCAAAAGTAAAAGCATTTAGAAATAAGTATAGTCTTAAAATAAATGTTAATAGGTGAGTAATAAATTTAAGACATCCAGGGAAGCACTGGTGATGTTAACTGTCTCGTGAGTGCTTAACTCAAGGCTCTGCAATTTCAGACTGATAATTTTAGCTGGTTTTGGGGGTATTTTTCATGGCAAACGTGGTGGGAGGAGAAAGAAAATCAGTGGAATTGGTTTACATATTGCCTTAACTACTCTCAATAGTGGAAAGCTCTCATCAAGTATGTATCAGATTATTTTATGCCAACATTAATATTGGAAGCACACATGTAATCTGGAGTCAGCAGGTTCATACACTACTATCTCATTAAATTTTCAGGCAAAAGCTGCAAAAATTAATTGGAGGCGTGTAATAGTTTAGAATGTGAGCTGGCTTATGGTAATATAAATTACATGAGGAGAAGACAGTTTTATATACTGAGAGAGGGAAAACTGGTTTACTTTAATGAGAAGAGATAGAAATGTGGAGCTATTTTTTCATTACAGATGCACTCTAAACTGTTTGGACTTACTTGATGAATAGAGTTAATTCTCTGCTACAGTTCCAATAATTCATGTTGCACAGTTTAATGACTTCTAGATAAAAACAGGATTGAAATGTTAATTTCTATGAAGAAATTGGAGCACTCTCATACATCAAGCTTTTTTCTATTAAACTACTAGTTAATTTCACTAAACAAGTCTCTTAGAGATGTTTCATGCTACATAGATTTTTGTATTTCTCACCTGCATTGTTTTATTCTGTTGGCCCTGAGCATTGGCTAGCACAAAACGCTGCTGGGATGCGGAAGAATTTCAGTTGTACTTAACCTGTCATTATGATAATTAATTTTTTTCTGCAGTGCACCCTGTGACTTTTAGGCCTGTTTTTCTGTTTTTCTCAGTTGATCCATCTGGTGAGGGGTTGAAGTTCTCTGCTGCCTGTGTCATCCAGGCATAGCTGGTGGCCTTCATCTGAGGAGGGGCACAGGGAGCTGCTGGGTGGCTGGCAGTGTGTGAACCACCGTGCTTGAACCTCCTCCTTAATTCAATTTGACTACTGGTCTTCTGTGTGTTGCCTAGAGGTTGGGTACTGCTGGTTGATGCTTCTTAGAGAGGACAAAATTGTTTTTTATTTTGCATATTCTTTGTTTCAGGAGTTTCTCTGCTAACTTGGATTTGTTTCTGTTGTTACAGTCCAATTTTCATCATCAGAGATGAGTAGTTCCCTCATCAGCCTTGCCTTTTTCCTGTTTGGTGCCATCCCACTCACTGTTGCATGTACTCGTCCATTCCCCTTCTGTCACTTTGGTATTTGCAGTTTTGTGTATGTAGTTTGATATATTCTGTTGTATTTTACAACATCTGCCCAGGGCAGTGCTGGAGTCACCATCCCTGGAGTGTTCAAAAAATGTCAAAATGGGGAACTTAGGGATATGGTTTAATGGTGAAGTTGATAGTGTTGGATTAATATTGAACTTTATGATCTTAGAGGGCTTTTCCAACTTACACAGTTCTGTGATTCCATGATCTTTACATGGGAACTTCATCATACAAACTCCCTTAGTAGAAACCATGGGTCTTACTAGGGTTCTTCTGCACGTGGAAATTCCCCTTTCCATGGGATTGCAGAGCTCATTCTCATACTGGAGGTATCGCTTGCCCATTCACCTCTAAGCCATGTCCTCAAGTGCCTTACCCAGACATTTTTTGGACGTTTCCAGGGATGATGACTCCACCACTTGGACTGTAAAAGAGTGGAGAGATGGAGAGCCAAGAGTGATTGATGGGGGAGCTTCAGCTCCCACAACATGACCTGTGGCAGTGAGGCGAAGGCATGGGCTGCCCAGCACAGGTGGCACTCCCTTGGGCTTTTGTGCTTCTAAAGAACAGGGTTTCACCTGCTCTGTTCAAAAAAGGCTGAGTTTTGTTGCAAACAAGAGAAACTTCTAACCTCGTGCACTAGATGCACAATTTTGTGGGGTTTTGTGTTTGTGGCAATGAAGGAAACATCATCCAGGTGCAGGATTTTGCAAATTTAGCAAGACAGAGGTGAGCTTGGCCAATGGATCACTGGCTGTGGGGACACCACATTGGAGCTGCAGGTGGGCTCTGCTTTGGGACCCAGAGTTCTCACATCAACTCCCACCTGGTGGGACATGGCCAGTGCCTCCTGCTGCCCAGAGAAGGAGGAATTTTGGGGTGTGATGGAGTCACCAAGTCCCCATCCAAATGGGAAGGTGGGGTGGGTGGAAGACAGCCGTGTTCCTCAGCCTGGGTTCCCCCATTCCATGCCTTGGGCTGTTCATCCTGAAAGGCGCTTTTATCCATGGACCTTGTTCTGCATTGTGCATCCCCAGTGTCCAACATGGGATTAAACAAAGTGTCACGCGTGCGAGGTGTACAGTGCAATTATTTTAACCCATTTCGCCTTCTAGTGTGGAAAATCTGCTTAAAATAGGACTTGCTAAAGTCATTGTACCATATACAAAGGGGTTATTAAAATGCACTCTCGAAATAGAAAATAGGATTAGAAGAGACACTTTGGCTTTGAGGCCTTCTCCAGCCGAAAGAAGGCCTCATGGCCAAAATGTCTCCTTTAATCTCATTTTCTGTTTCTGCTGGGTGGCGCAGGAATTTTAACTCTCCTCACCCCCTCCCACCCCCCTGTGTCTCTCTGCCCACATGCTGGTCTGGCACTGCTCAGCTCCCTTCCCACAAATTGGGGGCTCATAAGACAAAGGGATATTTTTCTCTTGTCATAATATCAAGACATTTTATTTCTAGTTCCAAACAAAAACCCCCCAAACCCCACAACCTGTTTCTATCAACTGACTTTTGATTGTTTGCACTAAGGCTTCCATCTATCAGGATTCCTTGCTCTTCAGGTCTGGTGAAGGCTTGTTGTGGTTCTGAGTCCTTGGGACAAAAACACCTGGAAATCCAAATTCTTTAGTGTGAAATGCTGAATTACCCAGCTCTGAAGGTAATTGGGAAGTAAACACCTGTGATATGGGTACCTCTATATATCTATATGCTCTTATATCTATATATTAGTTGAAATGCAGAAGCTGCAAACTACACCAAGCTGCAAACTTAATGTTTTAAACATGTCCTATAATTTAAATTTGACCTTTCCTGGATAATATCAAACTGATATCTAGTTGCTTCACTGCCTCCTAACATTTTGATTCCTAAATGGAGTTTTTAATTTAACATGCAAAAATTTATGCTCCAGATTAGGGGAAAAAAAAAACCCAAATCTTGCTGTAACTCCTAATTACAGTTAATTACTGTATTTCTTAATTAGACTCTTAATTTCCAACTATTTAACTTCAGTGAAACAAATGGAAAAGCAGCAGTCCACAGAGAGCCTGAAAGAAGCAGTCATGTTGTTTTTATATTTTTGTATTTTGAAGGAATCCTGAAGGCATTGAATTTTATTTCCGTAACTGGGAAGGGCAGCGATCTGTGTTTATAATTGTGGCAGGAAAATTCTGGGGGGAAAATTACTCCTTTTGAAAGGGTTTGCATCCGTATTGCAGGTTGGAGGAGGGAGAGAATGTGCCAGAACCAAATGCAGGGAAATATTCAGGTTACTCATCAGCTGGAGTAATAAGTATTTGAAGAACTTGCTGGTGATAGATTTTTAAATGTGAAAACCTTTTGAATGTTTACAGTTGGAGTGTCAAAATTTCCTCTCAGCTGGGTCACGTCAATGAGTGCCCAGATGAGTAGGTACATTCAACCCCTGGAAGTGTCTCAGATGAGGCTGGATGGGGCTTGAAGCTACCTGGTCTAGTGGAAGGTGTCCCCACCCATGGCAGAGGGTGGAATTAGATGAGCTTTCAGGTCCATTCCAACCAAACCATTCTGGAATTCTGAGTGCTCATGGGAAGGTCCAGCTTCGGCATTTGGCTTTCCTCAGAAGATGATTTACCTGCCCAGATGCCCCAGCTTTCAGGATTTTTATGTTTTCCCTCACAAAACAAAAATAAACATTAAACCTCCCAAACCATGTTGCTCAAATCCAGACACGAGCATGTTTCTGCCTCGGGAAGGCTGATTCTCTCTCGGAGGTGGATACAAATGGTCAGCTTTAAACCTTATAACAAAAGGTTAATTTTTCTTCCTTGAAAAGGAAAAATTTTCCTTCCTTACTCTTGCTGAGTAAGTCAAACCCCGAACATGAGGTCGTTGGCTGTTTCGTAGGTTTCCAAAGACGGCTTTATACACCCGTGATATCAGTTTTGTGTCTCTTGGCAACAGATTGGTTCTGGCACCCTGAGGACGGGGCGCGTTGGCATTCTTGAACTGCCAAGAGACACAAAGCGGATACTGGGGGGATTCACTGCCTTGCTGAAACTACGTTGAAATAGGTTTTGTGCCATAATAATGTGTTTTGAAAAATGAGCTTTTTTTGGTTGTTGAGTTGGTTTTTTTTTCCCTGGAGCCAGTCTTCCCCCAGCCTCATTTATGGGTATGTTCGTAATGCCTTGGCTCCCGCTGCCCTTTGTGGATGGACGCATCCTCGCTGGAATGCCACTCACCCTCGTCCAGGGGTGATGCCTCCATTGCAGAGCTGTTTTCTTTCCCTTTTTCCTATGTGCAGGAAAAGGAAGGAAAAACCTTACAGAACCATAAGATGAAAACATTAATTTGTGTCTTTTTCCTTCAAGGAAGCTGTCCCATCTTTGAAAGATCTGTACATCCAGCATTTTGTTGAGGTGAAAATGGTGAAAATCTTCTATCTCAAAAATAGAAGAAAGAATGTGCATTGAAAGAGGTGATTTTTTTATATATATTATAGGGCTAATTATGATGTGACTATTAGATATCTTGGCAAAATCTTTAGTGCCTTATGTGCATAACCAGGACAAGTGCTGAAACTGTGTAGAATAATTTATAATGTACGTCACAGCCAAAAATTTACTGTCATTCAATCAGTGAATTAAATAAGCATCATCTTACCATGCTTTGAAATCAACCATTTCATTACTGCAGATTACACATACAGTGGTGAGGAAGGACAGCAGCTGGGAGGTGCTGCACAGGCTGGGCTGGGAGCATGAAGATGCACCTGGGGATTCCTGCAGTTTCCTCACCAGGTAGCCATGGCCACTCAGATGTGGCGGAGAAGCCACGACAACCGGAGAGCAGATTCCTGCTTTTATTGGATCTGCAGGTGTTGTGCTCTCGGCTTCACAAGGGCCAGGCTGAGGTGGTGCATCAGGGCAAAGTGTGGAAAACCCAACTCAGAAGAGGCCAGCTTGAGAAAGAGGAGCTGGAGGGAAGGAACAGAATGTGAAATCTGAGGTTTCAAATGAGGTGTGGATGTGATTGAGGAAGTTGAGGGAAGAGCAGACATCAGGACAGAGAATTTGGGTTGTTGGCATGTGCCTGGCTCTGCTTGGAGGGGCTTGGGCAAATGCAGCCACTTTGCCTCTGACCTGGATGGCGCAGAGTTGTTTGGGGCACATGTGATGGTCACCTGAGAGCTGCAAAAACACCCCTCTGCTTTATACCCAAGAGTAGATTCTCTTCTCCTTGGTGCTTGTTCCACTAAAGACCTTGTACCTGTTGTTAGGGAGATGCTCATCAGGGTTTGCAAACACCAGTGAGAGATGTCTGAGGAGTCCTCTACTGGCCTTCAGCTAAGAAGACAATTCTTTGAGACTCAGAAGAAGTGGTGATCTTGGCATTGCTTCCTCGCATGTTAAATGACACCATCCTCTTTCTGTTGTTGTCACAAATCTTAAGATTGTTGTTCTTCCCATTTTAAATAGAGCGCGTGGGAAGATCTAAACAGGCAACTTACTCTAGCGGGAAGTTGATACACTGCCATCACGTACCCTGGTATTTATTCCTCTCCATTAAATTATATTCTCCAGACCATTTTTAAATGTGTACATAGCCAGTGTTAATTTCAAGGAGACAGATTTTTAAAAATACATATACTTAAACAGTGTTGGAACCCATTAAAAAAAATCTATTTAAAATCAATTGTGTGCAAGAAGTCTACAAACAAAAAGGCAGAGACAGGCATATCAGCTTTAATTTAGTACTGGATTCCCTTTGACAGGAGCCATTTAGATAGAGGGCAAAAAATTATCTCACTGAAAAAGGCAGTGATTGATCACATGTTGGTAAGTGAATCAAGTCTGCAAAAAACAGAGGCGATTAAGGGACAAAGAGGAATTATCATATTACAATGTTGCTGCCTGTCAAACCTCTGTCTTGTTGTGCATTCATGTGTCACGTTGTGACATTCGATCAGCGCTTAACTCCCTGGGACAAAGGGATGGTCGTTAAAAATCTTTAAATGCTGCTCAGAATTGTGCTGGGGGTGTAAATCCGTGTTTTGACTGCTGACAGAGATCTTTATGCCCACAAGAATAGATACACAGGACCTGGCTGACAACTTATTAAGTAGATCTTAGCACCAGGGCGTTTTCAGCTCTTTCTCATCTTTGGTGTTGCTTTGCTGGCCATGGTGGGGTGGGTTGGGAGGTGCCAGAGAGAGCAGGCTGGCACTGCTCATGGGCAGGTAAAACAGCTGAAAATTGGTGAAACCCAAGGTAATCTCCAGAAAATGGAAACTGTGAAGGCAGAAGGTGGGCTGGTAAAATCTATGGTGAAATTGGAAGGATGAGGATGTGTTGGAAGAGTGTTTGTGGGAAGACGTGGGAAAAATGGAAGAAAACCTGTGAGCAGTAAAGCTGTGGGGAGAGTCTGTGCACTCAGTTGGACTCCGGGGTTAACAGCAGCCATGGCTGAAGCTGGAGACAGAGGAGACAGGACATGCAGGTTCTGTGTCAGCGTTTTCCCCAGCCTAGACCCAGTTAATGCCTCGCCCAGCTCAGCTGCTTCCCGGCGGCTGTGCTGGAGAGGAGCGTGTGGGACGTGGGCAGCGGGCGCGCGCCGATGAGCAGTGACAGGTACGGGGGAGCGCGTGGCAGCCCCATGGCTCAGCGTGTTCCCTGCCGAGGTGCTGGTGTCCTGCTCCCTGGGAACAAAAGCGTCTAGAGACCATGGCACACTCATAAACCGTCTCTAGGAACATGTGCAGAAACGTGCTAAATCTTGAAAATAACGGAGTGCGGTTTAAAAAAGTCACAAATCTTTAGTTTTTGCATTTTGTGACCTTGGCAGTTACTCTCGGGGTGCTGCTGGTGTGGCTCTCTTTGTCCTTTCCCAACCATGTGGGTCCTGCTCTGGACACACACACTTGGATGTGCAGGAGCTCCGTTGGAGAAGCTGCTTTTCCCTGCTGAGTTTTAGGGTCATGCTGATATGGGGGTTGGAACTAGAGGATCTTCAAGCTCCTTTCCTAACCCAGACAATTCAATGATTCTATGACATCTCCTTTTCTTGGATTTTCTGTCTTCAGTACATGCAGTTAACCAGGGTCTTGCCTGCCTGGCTCTGTACACAAGATTCACCTGCTTGGAGTTTTTTTTTTTTAAGGAAAAAGGAATGGAGAATAGTTGAGTGCCTCATGTGAGAACTATACCAGAAAAGCATGGTTAAAGATGCCTACGACAAAGATCAGATAAAAGCAAAACAAAAACCACAGATCAGCAAAGTGGTAGATCTCTGAGAACCAGCCTCTGTGATTTTCAAAGAGACTCTGTTTAAACAAGTGTCTTGCTTGGATGAGAACAGAAAACAAGTAAAGCACCAGCTTTTTGTCAGGGAATAGGTTGATGCTGGTCTGCTCTAAGTATCTGCATCATGACTGTGTGTCTGAATATATGAATCAATAATCTGGAAAAAAGGGGTGCACAGGGAGTTGGTGGCACCAAGGCAGGGAGGGATTCCGTGGCATCTCTGGTGGGAGGCAGCCCTGTGCAGAAGGAGGCAGAGCTGAAGTTAAGGAGGATCACATGGTCAGATGAAAGCCACCACTGCCAAACACAAGGTTGGGTGCCCTGGAAGGAGCATTCCCAGCTCCTTGCACACATTGCTGCAGTTTCAATGAACTGGAACCACTGGGGAAAGAGACCCCAGGGTCGCTGCAGACAGCTCAATGCGGACATCTGCTCAGTGTGCAGCCAGTCACGAAAGATCAAGCAAGGTGTGAGACCATGGGAAGAATGGGTGAGAAAATACAGAAAATATGATAATGCTGTTATGAGGGTGCTCAAGAGTGTCCCAGTGAGTGTGTCCTGGAGAGGTTTACCCCTCAGTCTGCAGCTCAGGAGGTTCTTGAGAGTTTGTTCAGCAGAGGTAGTGACTGAAATAGAATCACAGAGTCATGAAACGGTTTGCATTGGAAGGCACCTTAAAGACCATTTCCACCCCTCCTTCCACTAGACCAGATTGCTCCAAGGCCTGTCCAGTCTGGCCTTGGTCACTGCCAGGGATGGAGCAGCCACAGCTTTTTTGGACAATCTCTGCCAGGGCCTCACCACCCTCACAGGGAAGAATTTCTTCCCAATATCCCATCTAGACCTCCTCTCTTGGAGCTCGAAGCCATTCACCATTGTCCTATCAATAGTCACAGCTTGTAGCCATGTCTGCGTAGTTTAAGAGATTGGGGCTGTTTAGAAAGATCATGTGAGTAAGAGGATTTGTGTGAGAGGTTTTGTAGACTAATGTTTGACATATTTAACCTTTCTCAAAATACGAGAGCAAAGGAAAATCCAATAAAACCAGGGGCGTGCACTGGGCACTCTGTAATTGATGTTTCCCCCTGAAACACCAGGAATGTTGGGCAGCCCCACACTGCCCCTCAGCCTGACCTGTTCCCTCCTCCCTGCTCCTGCCTTTGGAAGCATTGTCCCCTTCTCTGTGGACAAGCATATTTTAGCCTGTTTGACGCTTTTTGGCAGCGTGTACTGAAGCTGCCATTCATACTGTTAGAAATACGGCTGGTCACAGCGTGTTCTCCTCTGCTACCAAATCCTTGCTGAGAATCTGAAATATTTTGAAGCCACATTCAATTAACATGGCTTCTTTGGGAGCACAGGACTTATCTCAGTGGTGTTTTCAGCAGCCTCAGCGTTGCCTTTGTCAGACAGAAATGCTTCTTACACTCCAGTCCTGATGAAAGCCATAGGGAAACCTCATAGATCCTTTGGGGGGTCCCTGGTTGGGGATAGGGGGATAGGGTATGTGGTAAGAGCTGGCATATAGGATGGTTGGGCTGCAGCTTTTTTGAAGGGGAGCTCCACACACATTCCTCTTCCTTACACTTTTTCCTTTGAACTCGAGAATAATTCTTGAACTGGCAAGGATGATTAATGCATAGATACTGAAAAACGTAGTTGGCTTTTTAAAACTGTAGTTACTTGGAAATATGGGCTGGCTGCCATGGAAGAGGGTGCTGTAGGAGTTTATCTCAACACAAAATACTGGAAAGTCAAATTTTACAGTCATTTAATTTGTCCAGTGTTTTCAAATAAGGATACTAAATGAATATATTTAAAACAGCGTTACTCGGGAAAAATATTTATTTGACAGGGTCACTGTGAGTTCACTGGTACAATACTGGAACAGCACAATATTGTTCAAAGGGAAGATGGGGAGAAATGTCTGCTCAGTTAAAGCCCTGGCAATGCTGCCCCAAATGTGAGCATGCAGATGGCAGCAAGCAGCCCTGTCCCTGGGGTGTGTCCCTCTGAAGGTGGCTTTCTCTGCAGGGACAGCTTCAGTGGCTCTGTGTCAGAATCACAGAACGGTTTGGGTTGGAAGGAGCCTTAAAGACCATCCAGTTTCAACCCCCAGCTGGCAGAGATGCCTTCCACTAGACCAGGTTACTCAGAGCCCCATCCAGCCTGGCTTTGAACATGTCCAAGGATGAGGAATCAGCCATAAAGGATTAATCATCTAATCTGTTTAAAATCTGTGGAAGCAGAGCTCTCTGATGGGCTTTGTTCTGGACACAGGTGACGGAACAAGGGTGAGTGTTATCCCAGGTGGGTCACTCTCATGGCCACAGCTCTTGGCTGTGGTCTGGGCTAGTGAGTACACATCTGGCCAGAAGAGACAAAGGAGGGTCCCCATCCTGCTGGGAACTAATTGTGTGTTAATGAGCCCTCACCACAGAGCAGGACACTGCTCTGAGCTTTGTGCCTGGCAGGGAAGATGGTGATGGCTGCTGGGACACGAGCGCTGCTGGCCATTGCTGAGACCATTAAAAGGATTCAGAAATTATTTTAGAAACCCTACTTCTGCTAGGAGTCAGGAGCAGCTCCAGCCAAGCCAGCTTGGTGCCAGGAAACAGCTCGGATGGTGGAGTCTCCTGCCGGCAGCAGCGCTCTGCCAAGAGCTAATCCCCTGTGAGAGCACGGGAACAAAACAGTGCCACTCGCACAGCTACTCCTTGGGCACAGGGAATTAATATTAACCCTGGATCGCTGCAGAATTCCCGCTATATTTTTCATGGCTTACACTCCAGGCACACCTCCTTGCCAAGGATCATCCACCCCAACACGGAGTGCAAGAAGCGAGCCTTGGCCCGCACTGCCAGGTTTGCTCGGAGGCAAACAAAACCCTGGCTCCTCTGCAGATGCCAGCCTGCCTTGCTTTCTGCTCCTTTGGAAGAGCTGGTTCTCCTTGAGAGCGGGCTGGCGAGCCTGTGGCAGTGTAGGGACCCACTCCATAGCTCCTGCTCTGTGTGGAGAGCCAGGCTTTGGAGCTCCAGCCCTCATTTTGGTGCCAAACCCAAAGCTTTTGTGCCCAGAGGGTGGATGTGTTGCTTGCTTAGTGAAACGGGTTAATGCTTCGCTGGACTTCATCACGTCAATGGCTTGGACAGCTCAAAGCAAACAAAATTCCAGTTTGGATTGAGCTGGCCCAAAATTAAAATCCTTGTTTTCTTTTTCCTCCTGGAGTTTTGGGCACATTGTCCCCACATGAAGCTCTGTAGTTGACTGGAGTGGCACGCTGGTGATGTGAAATGATTCCAGAGGAAGAGTGGATAAACATTTCGATACTCAGGTGTCTAGTGAGGGAAAGTTTGCATGTAGACAGCCTTTAAATTTGGGTTTAGGTGGATTCTTCATCTCTGTCCAGGATTTTTTCCTGTTTTTGACTTGTAATCTGTGGGCCAGGTTTGTAAAAGCTTTTCGAAATTAATCCATTTGAAAAATGCAAATAAGAGGGCAGCTGAAGGCAGATCTCTGCTGCCTCAGGCAGTGAATTTGGCTCATGCTTCCAGTGTTCCCACTCAGTTCCCAGAAGAAGGATTTGAAAAGGAGGAGAAAAAAACCCCACAACAGAGGAATTGCTGCAGGTGATTCAGAGGGGGATGCTGCTGTTCCGTCACTTCTGCCGCTCCACGCTCTCTGTGGCACACTGTATCCCTGCCCATGGACACAGCTTCTCCCTTGGCTCTTATCATCATCTCTAAAGATGCTTCGATGTTTTTACAAGAGCAGAAAGGCATGAAATAATCCTTCCTGCTGTTTGCAGTTGCATATTGATTCCTCAGAGGTTCCCATTGTCCAGTGATGGACCATGGGGAGGGTTCTGTGAGCATCCGTGGGGTCCTTGCAGGAGAAGAATACAAAACTGTGTGGACCTTTTGCTTTAGTTATTCAATTCTATTTATTTAGTTTATTTAATTCTAATTATTTAGTTTATTTAATTCTATTTCTTTAGTTATTTTTAAGTTTCACAGCTTTTAGGTATAAAATGCAGATGGTGAAAGGAAATCTGTGGGAATTTAGGGACCAGGCAGGTTTAGCCAATGCCTTCATTCACAACTGGTAAACCCTCAGAGTAATTTTTAGAAGACTAAAGGCATTGGAAAGAATGATCTTTGAAAACAGAAGAAAACAACCCCAGTTTGCACTGAAGAAAAAACTACAATATTAACATCCAGTGGGCAAAGGGAGCTTTAAAATGTTCCAGTTCTGGACGAGCTTTGGTCAGCATTTGTGTGGTCCAGAAGACGTGTGGGAAACCAGATTTCAGGAGTTTCTGTGCTTAAAGAAGTGGTTGTTGTTGGGCATAGCTCCTGCACATCTGTTGGTGTTCACTGGGTACCTGTTGCTGCAGTGGGTGTTACTCCTAGGTGTTGTGTACATGGACAGGCTGCTCCTAGGAGTATTCCATGTGCATGAAGCCTGTCTGAGAGCCCTCAGCCTGTTTGTTCCTGTGCATTTGTAGCCATAGGGAGAAAATTCCCATAAGCATTGTTCTGTCAAATGCTCTTTGTTTAAGTCCCCTAAGTTTTCTAACCACTTTTTCCCTTTGTTTTCAAGTCAGTAGATTTTATTGTGAAAGCCATGGTGTATTGATAACTATTGGGGAAATTCCCTGAGGCTGCTGAGCAGGAATCTGCCTTGATGACAGAGATGCTTCCAATTTTTAAGCAAAACAGCCTGTAAATTGTGCCATCAACTAACAAGTAAGGGATCCCTGCTGTGTAATGTGTGGGATCCTGGAGTATTTTTATTTCCAGGGCAATACCCTCATGGTAGCATGTGGAGCTACAGCTGGGCCGCCAAGGAGCATCCTGCTTTGGGAAGATGAACGGAGAATATGTTCCTCAGGATTGCCATGCCTAATTAGCCTCAAGTTCTGGTATTAGGAGATGTTAATGAGCTGCAGCATATAAACTAACCGCAGGAAAAAACCTTTTTAATGGCTGTGCCAGCGGTAGGAAGAGGAATGCTGCTGGGGGAGCTGACTCACAGCTCAGGACTGGTGGCACTGGGCAGGGGGTGGCCGTGCCCAGATTGGCCACAGGAACCTCATGGCACCCTTGGGCAAGGCCCGTGTTGGCCCAGTGGTACCTCAGAAACGAGTCTCTCTAAGCTTTGCAGTTGCAGGGAGGTCTAGTAATTTTCTGTGAAACAGTTTAATTAGCACAGAGGTGGCCTGTGTTAGTCCTTATTTTTGTTGGTTTTGAGGATGCATCCCTGGAGATGATCAGTGTATCCAGTACTGCAGACTAACAGTGCACTGACTGCTCCCATTTGCATGTTATATTGCGTTTACCCTTAGTTTTCCCCCTTTTCTTTTTCCCTATAGTGAAGATAAAGGTTTAGAAACAGAGATAGGAGATTTAATTAATTTTCACTTCTGTATCAAAATTCAGAGAGACTTTCAGAGAAGTCCTTTCTTTCTGCTTCATTTTCACTCCCTTGGCACCTTTGAGAGGCAGGTGAGGAAGTTGCACTTCCATTCTCTCTCCTTTCCATAGACCTCCATTGTGCACTGTTTTACCATACCAGCTATTCTATTCATTATTTCAAAAAAGTGCCCTATTCATGGGTGAGCTGAGCTGCTGCAATGTAAGATTGTTATTCATCATACTGGAAAATATGCCTTTTTTTTTTTTTTTTTTTTTCCCCATTGCTTTGAAATAGTGTAAAGCAGACATGGAAAAAAAAACAACAACAAAAAAAAAAACAAAAAAAAAAAAACAAACCAGCTTGCCAGGCTCTTAAGTGAAATGATTGCATTGAAGAGTGGAGTTGGAGAGGAGTCAGCACAGAACCCCTGATCAGGCAAGAAGGGAAGGGATGAGGTGGCCGCAGAGAAGGTGTGAGGCTGGAGAAAAGCTCTGTGAGGAAGAGCTAATTGAGGAGGGGATTCAAACAAGAGATGTTGAATAAAAGGGTGTTGGTTAGTTAGTCATGAAGAAAAGTTTTGTGTGTCAGGTGGGAATTGGCAGAGATGGGTGTTAAGAATGTCTCTGTGGAGCATCTAGTAGACCCTGCTGGGGGTGCTGCCTGTACTGCTACCAGGGCACTGAGAAATTTAGGCTGAATGTAAAAGGAAGTGTATTTTATTTAAAGAGAAAAAATTCTCAAACTTCATGGCCCAAAGGTGGCAGTCAGTGAGGTCCCTTCCAGCCATGGATCCTTGGATTCCTGTCAGGAGTTTGCCTTGGGGAAGTGGGACCTTTGTCATATTTTAGCTGTAAACTCAGAGTGTGTGTGCTGGAGCTCTGGATTATCCTGCTGGACCTGGTGGAGCTCATCTGTGTGTGCTGCAGAGCTAGCCCCTGGTCCTGCAGCAGTAGCCAGGGACGAGCTGCCCCTGTCATCCTCTGCCAGCAAGGGGGACAGTTCCTGACAGCCACTTGCTCCAGCACATGGCCATTCCAGATAGGCTTCAGATCAAAGTTCCTGCCAAAGCCTGAGACATGCACGTGTTTCCAGGATGGATGGTAAACTTCTGAGTGCTCAGTTCTGATAGCAATAAAATTGCAACAGGATGCTCTGCTTGGTTGTTGTGTGGGCAGCACAATGAGGTTCTCTTTGGAAGGTGCCTTCCAAGCCTGACTTTGCACTCTACAACTGCCACTGGAAATTCCAGAAGCACAGAATGTTTGGGTTGGAATGGGCCTTGAAGGGCATCGAGTCCCAGCCTCTGCCACAGGCAGGGACAACTTCTACCATCCCAGCTTGCTCCAAGCCCTGTCCAACCTGGTCTTAAACACTGCCAGGGATGAGACATCCCCAGCTGGCTTGGAGAAGGCCATGTGGCAAATGGGATCCTGCTAAAAATGCCTCTTCTGGAGTCCGGGGGCTTGGTGGGACTCAGCTGTGCCTGCGGGAGGGGAGAGCAGAGAGGAGTGGGGGGCACTTGCACCCCCAGCAGAGCAGCCACTGTTGGATGGAACATCTCCCAGAGATGGCAGCCAGCATGAAGAAAGTAAATAAAGAAAAGCCATCCCCATTTCAAGTTGTGGTATTTTGACTTAGTTAAAATATTTATCTAAGAAATCTAATGGGGAAATGTAAAAATGTAAGTTTATGAAAGTTCCAAAGAACAGGAAGAGAAGACAAAAGGCCTGGGAGAAATACCACAGTGTTTTCATTCTTTTAATGATTATTTGGTGGGTTTTTTAAGTGCTTGGGGATGAAGGACTTACTGTATTGGTCTGACTACAAAGTACTCACAGAGCCCAAGTGTAACTGTTCCGGGCAGGGCTCATTTTCTGACATCCCGGATACTTGTGCTCTGTAAGTGTAATACCAGTTATTCCCCATCCTTTTTATTGCCTCCAGCTTTTTAAGTAATGGGCCAAGTAATGATGGCAGATGCTATAATCATTTTTTTTGTTAATGATTTAGAGCTCTATTTGCACAATAATTAATTCTGCACAGCTCTGTGGCGCAATACAAGAGGAATGCTCTCCTGACTTTTTACTCCACAAGTTAAATGAGACTACTGAGCCTGGAGGGTGCAAGGCAGTCCAAGGTTGAGTCCTGGGAGCTTCAGACCCAGGATTGTTGTAGCCTGATGGATGTCAGATGAGCTTAAATGTTGTCTGAGGACTGTACTAGATGCTTGGAAGAGCCCACTTGGTTCCTGATGGCAGCACAGCCGCTTACAGCAGGGTTGTAGCTGCTTACAGCAGCAAATGCAAACAGTGCCTGACAATCCTAAACATATTACCCATCCTTACTGAGGGGCAGATGGATCTTGAGAGCTCTAAAACCTGCTTGAAAGAATCAGCTCTTGGTGTAAAAAAAAAGTTCTCTGTGTACTTCCAGGATGACCAAAGTGGTGTTTGGGTTCTGTTGCTGCTGCAGCTCCTGGTCACTCCAGGCAGGATTGGTGTGGTTCCTTGTTCAGTTTTCCCTTTTGTCTGTTTGGATTTTCAGCTGATGAGCAGAAAGGTCTTGATTCACACTTGGCACAACACAGCTCTGATCTCAGCAGCAGATGCCAGATGCTGCCGGAATATGAGGAAATAATGAAAGTAACCCGAAATGTGAGTCAGCTGTAGGTGTGATGGGGGTGCCTCCTCTGCTTTGGCTTCCTCTGGCATTTCTTGCTTCATCCACTCTGCCTTCACCTTTAGTCTCAGTTCCTTGTTTCTCCTCCTGTATTCTTACTCCAGCTTCATTCCCTTTTGTCTCTCTTTCCTGCCTTTTGCCATCCTCTTACTGCCCACTCCTGTGCCATGACTGCGTGGTGGGGGAGTGATGTTCTCCACAATGATAATGAAAAACCTATTTCCATTCCACTTCAGTTCCCTGGCACCCCCAGTACCATTTTTAGTGCCATCTCAGCAGCAGACATTTCATTTATGGAAATTCAGAGTGTTTGTTCCTCCTCTAAACATGACCCTGAGTACTGGTGTCATTGCAGAAGTGCTAACTGCAGCCAGTACCTCTTGGAAAAGCACTGAATCACTTTACTTCTTCCTTGTGAATCACTAATTTTATTTTCTCCTAATGCTGCATGGAGTTTCTCTGGTTCTGGAGGTCACTGGAGCCTTGTAACTGCAGCCAAAAGCATTTTAAATGGTCATTGTGCAGTGTAGCAAGGCCATCAATCTCCTGTGCCATTATTTTATCTAAAAAGTTGGATTTGATATCCATTTTCATGTTTAAAACAAAATTACTGGCAAGCTGCCATATCGTGTGAGGCACAGAGAGTGGGAACTTGTTCATAAAGGTTTATTGTGAGTGCGACTATTACCTACTGGTTTGGGATATTTTTCAACAAATCAAGACCTGCTGGTAGCCAGGTGGGTTCTGAACAGGGTCTTTTCTTCTGAATTGGTCTTATTTTATTCTTTCATGTCCAAGCCAGTCTGGAGTCTAGCTCAGATAATGATTAGATCTTTTTAATTGAAGTCTCATCAGCATCAAATGCTGACTTGCTCAGAAATACCTTACTTTTTGGCTTTCATATGTATATGAAAGAAAAAAAAAAGAAGAAGAAAAAACTCAGAAAATAATAGTGGAATGTAAGTCTGGGGCATATTGAATTAATTTCCTGTTCCACTTCTGCATCAGCTAACCAGACAAATAACCAATTTGTTAAGGGCTCTGCTACTTCCTTCAATCACTTGCTCACAATACACTTTTTACATTTTATTTCCTGGTTTTTCCATTTCAATTCCTTACATCCCCTGCAGGTCTCTCTGTTTTGGTGCCAACAGCAACAGAGGCAGTGAGGGAGGGCAGGGTGTGATCCTCCACCTCCCAGCAGCCCCATCCGCCCCCTGGACACCGGTTTTCTGCAGGGACTCGGCACAGGGAGCTCTTTGGTGCACATCCCTTGGGGAATCCAAATTCAGGATCTCCCTGGTGCTGTGTCTTCATTGCCTTATTGGTGGCAGCAGGGATTGCAGCTGCTGTCAGTGGGTTCCCAGTTCACTGAGCTGTTTCTGAGAGCAGTGAAGTGGGAATATCACCATGGCATGGTGGAGGGAAGGAGGGAGTTACCATGGAATCCCAGAATGGTTTGGGCTGGAAGGGACCTTAAAGCCCATCCGGTTCCACCCCAGCCATGGCAGGGACACCTTCCCCTGTCCCAGGCTGCTCCAAGCCCTGTCCAGCCTGGCCTTGGGCACTGCCAGGGATCCAGAGCCAGCTGTTCTGGGCACCTGTGCCAGGGCCTGTCCACCCTCTGTGTAAAGAACTTCTTCCCACCATCACGTGTCAGGATCTGTACTGGGAACAGGATTAAACAATCTTAACACAGGGCTTTCATTATTTTCCTCTCCTGGTGCATGATGGATTCCTTGGGAGACTGGTACAGTGCTGGTTGACAAAGTACGGTGTGGCTTTTTGCTCGAAACAGTGCATTTTGTGGGCTTATATTTGTGTTTAAGAAATTGATTCTGGACATTCTGCCAGGGATGTCATTCTAGAGAAATGGAGGCAACAAGGAGAAAAAACCAAACAGCACTTGGGGTGTCTGGGTAAACTGCCTTAACTGCCAAACAGTTCCTTGCAGGAATCCTATAGGAAAATCTGTAAGAAAAATAAAGATATGTAACCTGAGAAGTCTGAGCAGAAGTTGCAGAGGGCTCCAGTGTTCTCTGATGGAGAGGGGAGGAAGTACAGCCAGCCAGTTCCATGTTGTGGAGCATAATAAATATTTTACTACCACCAACTATCATTTGGTTCCTAAACATTGTGGGACAGACTCTGCTCTCGGCTGGTGTCCCCACACTTGTGACTCTGTGAATATCCATGGTTGAGGACAGAATTTGGGTCACACTGCAAAGTCTGCATGTAAAATACTCAAGAACCACATAAGAAAACTCTCCAGGCTGGCACTGTACTGGTGCATGTTAGGGCAGCAGTTGTTAGGAATCTTATGTTACTTTGGGGTTGACCATAAAAATACTTTGGCCTAAGGCTGGAATTCAATAAATAAGATAAATTGGACCATTTCAGTACTGATACAGTTTTGATACATATTTTGAAACTTGGCTGTTCAAGGAGGGGTGGATAGAAAATGCTGATTTGTAGGGTGAGCTCAATAGGTGCAGTAGGTTAAAAAAATCATTGTTGGGGAGAAGTAACTTGGGCAACTTTTTCCCATTTGAGTTTCTTTTTTGCAACAAAGCCAGAAAGTCAGTGGGAAACTGGGGAGGGAATAAGCGTGAAAAGCAGCAGCAGAAATCTCCTCATTTTCTGGTAATTGTGAGCTTTCAGACCAGCTACCACAGTAACTTTTACTTTCTGGTTTTCCTGCTGTCATACAGTAATAATTTTAAATTTGTCATGCTGGAGGGAGATGCCAATATCAAACTGAAAATGAAGCAAGCGGTTTTGATTGGAATTGAAAAGGAAGTGTTTCCTGCTTTAAGCTAAGTTTTAATTTAACCTAATTACACAATAATGCAATCGGTGTTTAGTTAATCATGAAAGGTGAAAATTCAGCAGCAAGGCAGGAGGCACATCCTCATCCAGCACATGGTGTGAGCTCTGCGGGTTGGCAAGGAAATATGGAACTCCTGGCTTTACAGGTTTACATCTAAGTGACTCTCCGTGTCCCTTCATGTGCTTTTCCCTCTGGGACTTTTCCAGAGCTGTGTTTAATACAGAACTGCTAGGACACCCGTGAGTTATGGGATAATAATTCCGTGTCAGATACTGTGAGAGTGAAGCTTATTTTACAAGAATGCCCTTTGATGGAAGTAGGGCCCCTAATTCAAACTTGAGTGTGTTCTGAGAGACATCTACATGCACACAATAAAATCCAGGGAGAACAATTTGCATAGAAAAGCCAGGAAACAGCTGGGCTTACAGACAGCTCCGATTTTAGGGGTGGTTTTCTGGGGGAACGAGGGAAGAGTCAAGCAAAAGAATGTAAATCCAGGCCATTTTTGAGGATTTTTAAATAATATTACATACGTTAGAATAATTTTTAAAACACAGCTGTGTGCTGGCTGCCTAAACCAGGTGGTTTTACCTTACATTAATATTTAGATTGTTGTTCTTTGTAATTATCAGCCAGCAGCAATGGTAACAGACACTTACTTGTCTGGCTCATATATGTCTGTATTTGCTCTTACTTTAAATTCTTTCCCATAGATACAATTCAGTACAATCAATGCCAACAAAATTATTTTGAAAGCAGATTAGATTAAATATATCATCCCTTATGGAGCTTCCCATTGGCATGTGAGGCAATCCTTAGAGAATTGGGATTTGTTTCAGGGACAGAAATGCTCACATGAGATTGCACAGCCTCTTGCTGGCCATTTTTTTAAAAAATATTTGACAGAAGTGCCTGGCCAGGCTAAATTTGGGGAGGTTGATGACTAACACCAGAGAGGGGAAAAAAGTCTTGCTGGTGACTTGGGGCTTTCCTAGAAGGACGTCATGGGATCACAGTGTCACAGATTGGTTTGGGTTGGAGGGGACCTTGAAGCCCATCTAGTTCTAACCCCTGCCATAGGCAGGAAACCAGGCTGGGTCAGGCTGCAGGTCAGTGAAGTGTTGGAATGGGACAACTGTGTGTGAGCTGGACTATTCCCAAATCCCTGCTGATTGGGTTCTGCATTGGGAATATCTCAGATTTGGCGTTGATTTTAAGTGGAAGTGTGCTGTTCTTTGGTGCTGATTTAAATCAAATCCTTGCCTTTACAGAGCCAGAAGGATGTTTTGAACTGAAAGGATGGTGTGGGCAGCTGTGGGTTAGAGTGATGGGATTTGCACTCTGGGCTGCTCCCCAGAATTGCAGTGCAGGGAAGGCAGAACAGCCTCAGTCCCCTTGTTCTCTGTCTCCTGGACACCTTGAAGCATCAACCCCATCACCCAGAGGCCTGCCCACACCCACACCTGCTGATGAAACTGTGACAGCACTAATGGCTTCACTGGTGGCAGTTGGAAGTGAGCCTTTCTTCCCTGGATTTTGGTGGAACTGGTTGGTGTCCACCCCATGTCCCTCTCTGCAGGGGTAGAGCCAGGTCTGGTCATGCACAGCAGGCATCTGTGGGATTTGGACCTCAGAGTCTTGGAAGCAGGATCCTACCTGGCCTTTACATTGTGTTAAAGCAGATTTGTGCCTAATAAATGTAAAGTCTCAGCCTCCCCCTGCTCTGCCTGTGACCAATCCACGGTTTTTATAATCAAGAATAAGCCCCAATACTGGAAAACTGCCCACCAGAACACTGTGATTCCAGATGGTTTAGGGTGATGATTTTGTATAGGTTTATTAGGGTGATTTGGCATCTTTGCTACTTCATGTAGTTGTTGTAGCAAATAATTTAATGGAAAATGAGTGATTGCTGTGAGTCTGGAAATAAAGTTTTGGAGTTTACTATTGTTACTGCTTTTTGTTGGCTTTATTTAAACCAGGAGTCACTCTCCCTAGCAATTCATTTCCCCAGCCCAGCAAAAAAGGGAAGGGGGATGACACAGTCAACAGTGATTTATTTCTTTAATGCATTTTTAATAAGTAGACCCCAAGAACAAAGCAGTGGTGCATAATTACATTACCC
The DNA here is from genome assembly GCF_049639895.1 of Pseudopodoces humilis. Taxonomy (NCBI): domain Eukaryota; kingdom Metazoa; phylum Chordata; class Aves; order Passeriformes; family Paridae; genus Pseudopodoces; species Pseudopodoces humilis. The sequence goes on along the minus strand of NC_142208.1, from coordinate 33,172,678 downwards.
TGGCCCCAAAACTTGGGCTGTTCCCGCTGTGGGCGGGTTATTTAACACCTGGTGAGTGTAAGTGAGTACCCTGCTGGGCTTGGAAGCTGGCACTGACTCTGGGGTTCACATCCAGTCTCTAGCATCACTCACTCAGTTTGTGAAATGTTTTTGCCTGGACTTTGCACCGGGGTTCCTGCAGCTCTGCTGCCTCTCCTGTGTCCTTGCCCTCCCTCTCCTGTACCCTTCGTGCTCTTCCTTTGGAGGACAGGCTGCGTGGAGAGGCAGGAGCTCCTTTCCAGATTGCAGTCTCCTAAATTAAAGCAAGCCAAATCGATTTGAATATTGCATTTGCCTACAAGGACCTCCTGCTAACTTCTGTGTTTTTCACAATTGTGTTTTCCTGGTTTTGTTTAGTTTTTTTCATCTTTATCACTTCCCTGCTGCTGACTACAGGAGCTACACAACAGAGCAAAGTGTGACTAACTAGCTGCCTGCACAGGGGAAAGAGTGAGGCTGCTTCTACACATGCTGGTGATAAATGCACAGAGTAAACAGAATGGAAAAGCGGAGAAAAACAGCGCTTTTTTTTCTACAATCTCTTTTTCTTTTTTTATAGCAATGTTAGTCATTCCTTCCAGCAAGTACAGGTTAAAACAGTTTCCATCATGAGATTTCTTGCAGGAGAAGCAGTATCAGCTGAAAATTTGTGCTTCATTCTGAAATTGATTTTAACGTCTCTTGTTTTAAGAAAGTCCAAAAAATGTTTTTCCTCATATTTTCGGTGTCTCCTTTGGTTTGACAGCAAGTCACAGAGATGCAATTTTTCTCTTTCTTCCATGCCCTGTGTCAGCTTGGCAGCTATTTCCTATCTCAGTTGGGAGGGAAAGCATTTAATCAATGGGAAAGGGGCAGGGGGATTCACCCAGAAATAGGTTTGAAACTGGTTTTAACTTTGGTTGAAATGGAGTAGATTCCATATGCCACGGTCCCTTTAATTAAGGGATATCATGCCCTTGTTTTAAAGCCTGCTGAAGTCAGTGGAAAGATGCCACTGACTGCAAAGGGCTCTGGAGCAGGTCCAGTCTCCTTTTGAGGTATAGAAATGCTTCTTCAACAGTTTAAGAGCTTGGAGGGGCTGAATCAGAAGCCAACAAGTGACCTGCTCATGTATTAGGTCAGGAAACACAGGTCTGAGCTCAGTTCCCACTGATTCAGGGGCTAATGAACAGCCCTGTTTTCCCTTCATGTAGTGTTACAGCAGACCTGCTTTCCTATTTTTCCTCCAAGTATCCCAGCACGGCTTTGGAAAGGGAAGGGAAATCTAATTTGTGTGTAAATACAGTATTGTGGTGTTTGTTTAATGCCTTTGTTTGCTTTGAAAGTTCGTCCCATACTAATGAATTTACAAAACCTACATTATCCATAAAACTGTCACTGGTGCAGAATCCTGTAATAACTCAGATAATGTATTTAAACCACGAGTGAGTTTGCTCTATCCTCCAGTTGATAAATTGTGTAGCTTCATTTGGTAGGAATCAGCAATTTTATGTGGCAATTAATTTTAACGGCAATAGGGAGCCAAAGGACTAAATTTTTATCCTTGGTTTTCTGCACGTGTAGGGGAATATCCTCGTATTTACTGTTCAGGTTGCTGCCCTGGGATGCAGTGTGATGTTCAGGGAATGTCACTTTACTGGCATTATGGCCACACTGCTCAGCTTATGGTCCAACCCTCCAGATAAACCATTTTGGGGATTTCTCATCCCTTAAAATAAGTCAGAAAGAGGGCAGATGGCCAAAAAATCCCTCCCCAGGATCTGTGTTGCTCTACCCCCTCTCTACTGCAGGAACTTGCTGGTTGCCGTTTTTATTGTGTAAGTCACCACCATCAGGGATGATGCCAAAATCATGAACTTGGAGTCAGAGAGGAAGAGATCAAGCTTTTCTGAAGTGATTCCCATTGTTTGTTTTCCCTTTACTGGTCTCTGATATCCAGCCTGGAAACATCCCGTTTGTACAGTTGGCTGGGAAACTGTAATTGTGTAGGATCTGATCTGGGAACCAGGAAAGCCTTAATTCCAATCTCAGCTCCTGCCACCAGAGTTACATAGTGGAGCAAGTCATTTGACTTGATAATTTATGTCTGTGACGCTGAGTGCATCCTCAGCAGTGTGCAGAAAGCACCGGAGTTCCCCTAAAGCTAAAACCTGTCTTGTGGCAATAAAAAATGCCAAGGGAGGTAATTTGAAAGGGATTTATTTAGGATGCTCATAAGTAACATCCACTTTTTGGGGTTTTGCTGTTTGTGAAATGAGCTGGAGAGAGATCTGGGGGCATTGCTGGGAAAAACCAGACAGACATCACTGAACTCGTGGGGTAAATAAGGGTTTTATCATAGACCCAAAGGTGCCTGTGGATCCTGAGCCTCATGTTTCAGGTGTTGGTGTCCCATGACTGTGGAGCTATTGGTGTCTCCATGGGTGCCACTGGTTTGTCCATGGCTGGGTGTGGGTTTCCAACATCCTTTGTGTTACAGCAGTTCCCAGAGTGGAGTGATGGCTCCAGAATGAGGTTTTAGGAAGTTATGAACAAGGTCGTGAGCCTGATGGAAATTTCATTTTGTTCCATATTTATTCTGCTGTTTGGGGCTGCACAGAGCTACTGGTCTGTAAAATGAGGTCGCAGCCAGGAAAGAAAGTTTGTGATCTGTTGCTTTAGAGTTTGGGTTGAAATTAATTATTTGTGTACCTCAGAGAGTTGCACTGGTTTTTAAACAAGGCAGCTGGGTTAGAAAACAGTGGGAATTCATTGTGAAACACTTTGTGTGATGGCCAGCACTTGAACCTTGCGCTCCCTTGGTGCACCACCAGCCAGAAATTTCAAATTGGCTGCTCAAAGTTGGCTATGTAGTCACCCAGATATTTCATCACGTTATTTCAGAAATCCCAGTGGCTCCAAATGCTCCAGGGGCATGGAGGAGTTCATTGTAGTCACAGTTGGAAAAGTTGGTGTGGTGTAGCTTGTGTTATACTCCCACATGCTGAGACAGGAGAAAGGTGGATACAGAAAGGAAGGCCAGACTAATACTGGTTTGAGAAGGAAGGGTCTAACCAGTGTAGAATTGCATGTGAGAAGTGCAATACCAAAGGTGTCAGCTTAGTGTCTTCAAAGGAAAATATTCTCTCATTTTTTCTAAGATGAAAACACCTATGAAGTAATAATCTTTAAAAAGCTGAGTCCTCCTCAAACACCAACTCAAAATGCTGATAATTTGCGGAAAGGAAAATCTTTATTTGCATGCACAAAACCTGTGGGCTTTCTAGAAACCAAAAACCTGATAGAACAGCTGAGCCAGGTGCTTGAAAGTGCTTTTCAAGGGGATTTTTCTGTCCAGGTGCTTGCATATGCTTTCCAAGGGGGATTTCTCTGTTGGGCCCCTTTTCCTGACAGCATCCCCATCACCCATTCCCTCTTTTTTCTGCTGTGAGCTCTGTGATGTCCCCACCATCCTCCTGCTCTCCCGGTTCAGTGTTGCAGAATTATATTCAAAGTAGATGTTTATATGCAGGCCATGTTCATGAGAAATATTCATCTCTGTAGTTTTTGAGTCATGCAGTGCTGACTCTGGACATATATTTGTTTTTGTATTTGTTGCTCCCTTCTAAAAAAGTCTGAAGCAAATATTTCAAGGTGTTCTGCTTAGGCTGGAATTGCTAATTCATTTTCAAATTGCTGTGCTTTGGGGATATTTGGTGGAGGGAGGAAGAAGAGCCCTCCCTCACCATCCCTGCCCCAGGGATGCCATGTGGAAAGCTGCAGGTTGTTCCTACTCCTCCAGCTGCACACTCAGCATTTGAAGGAGAAATTTTGCCTCATTTTTATGGCTTGACTTGTGACTTTATTGTTGCATGTTCTGAGTTCCAAGGAGGAAAATAAATAGCAGGAAAGGAGAGTACAGTTTCCGTATGCTTCCTGCATCTTGGGAACCTGTGCTCCATGTTAGCTGCTGATAAGGAGGTTTTAAACCCACAGGTTTTAAAATGTGGCACATGTTTAAGCACCAGGGAAAATAAATGCTTTTTTTTGTCTCTAAAATAGCCATTCCCTGGCAAAGACTGTGCCATTTGGAACTCCTCTGCTCTGGAGACAGACTGAGAGAGCTGGTGTTGTTCAGCTTGGAGAGAAGGCGGCTCTGGGGAGACCTTGGAGTTCCTTCCAGTGTCTAAAAGTGCTCCAAGAGAGCTGGAGAGGGGCTTTGGATGAGGGCCCAGAGTGACAGGACAAGGGGGAATGGCTTCAAACTGACAGAGGGCAGGATAAGATTAGGTATTAGTAAGAAATTCTTCCCTGTGAGAGGGATGAGGCACTTGAAGCCCAGAGAAGCTGTGGCTACTTCATCCCTAGAAGTGTTCAAGGCCACACTTGACAGGGCCTGGAGCAACCTGGGACAGTGGAAGTTTTGAGGTCTCTTCCAGCTCAAACCAGTCTGTGGTTAGGCTGTAGCTCTGTGTGTATGTGCAGTACTGCTGGTCAAGGTTTGAATAAAACCCCTTCATCCACCTCTCACTTCAGTCAATAAAACACGTTTTGATTAGGAGAGCGTTATGTCCATCTTGTGCTCTGTCAGGTGCACCTTCCTGGTCCTCAGGAAAGGCAGTGTTCATGACTCAGTCCCTACTCAGCTTTGAAATGCTGCAGCTTCCACATTGCTCCTTCCTGCACTCTCCTCTTCATTCCCCAGATTCAGCCTACTCTTGAGAGCTTTGCGTTTTTAGGGAACTGAGGAAGTGGATCCCCTGGGTTCCTTTGGTGACACCATGACCGTGAGTGCAGATGTTTATGTTCAGGTGTCCCAGAGCTCCTCCCTGCCTGCAGTAGGCCCAGATTCACGTTGATATTGTACAAACCCCAGCCTGTGTGACCGTTCTCCTGCTGGCACTTCAGGCGGTGCCTACGAGTGTTGGCAGCCGCGGCACCGGCGCTGCTGTGGGCTGCCCCAGAGCAGTGATTGTGTTTGCCTGCTCCCTAGCAACTTGGTGTGCTGCTTCAATTACAAAGGGCTCGGAAAAACGCGCTCCATCTGGTTTTCCAACCCCAGATGCGACCACCCCAAAGAGTGATCTAATTCTTCTCTATATAGACTTAAAAACTTCTCACCAGTTGGTGGTGCGGGAAATCAAATGAGAGTCCTTAGGAGCAATAAGATCCACATGGTGGCCTAATTGCACATGGAGCTACACTGCTGCTCCTGCTCCAGTGTTTGCAATGCTGCTTTCCAAGGCGTATTGTTAGGCGAGGGGAAAACCCACAAATCTTAATTTGAGAAATAATTTAATGTGGGCCAATAATTAGCTATTCACGATAGGGGCCCCTTCATGTCTGGTGTGGTGTGTAAGGAAAAGGCAGGCAGGGCTCACAGGCAGCCTTGGTCTGTAGGCCAGGGGATGTGGAAAGGGATGATATCTCATCCTGCTTTTCAGTACAGCCCTTTTAGTCTACGTTAGATCATCTGAGAGTGTTATTCTTGCTTTAATGTGGTTTGGGTTTTTTTTAAATTAAGACCAAAAAAATCATGCTGTTTTCCACCTCTGCAGACTGAATCAGGATAGGACAAGGGGGAATGATATTAAATTAAAAAGGGGAGATGTAGGTTAGATACTTGGAAGGAATCCTTCCCTGTGAGGGTGAGCAGGCCATGGCAGAGGGTGCCCAGAGAAGCTGTGGCTGCCCCTGGATCCCTGGAAGTGTCCAGCGCCAGGCTGGATGGGGCTTGGAGCAACCTGGGACAGTGGAAAGAATGGAAGGGTAGAGCTGCATTATCTTGAAGGACTCTTTCAAAGCAAACCGCTCTATAGTATTATGATTGTGGGAAAGGAGAAGCAGAACCCAAACTGGGGAGGTACTGAGGAGTGGGAGAGTATCACTCAACCTTGACAGAATGCTAAAGCATAAAATTTCCTCCCTCCCCCGTTCTGCAGAAGTTGCTGTCCTGAAATTCCTTGTTCAAGATTTTTTGCTGGCTTAGGGCTTGGGATCAGACCCCTACCATTTTAAGTTTGTCTTGAGGTGCCAGCAACTCATCCTGGCTGGCCAGCATTGCGCTCTTCTACGCATGAAGAGCAAGTGAGGGAAAGCCTGGAACCAGCTTCCTACTCATTTAAAACTTGGGACTGAGTTTTAACGAGAGGGTGCCAGCCTTAAACACTCACTCTGCCTCTTGGAGCGAGCTCTGGTTCACAGTCAAGGGTGTTTTCCGTCGGGGTTTCCTGTGGGAGCCCCGTGCCGCACACAGGAAGCGCAGCCAGGCCCGCGGCCATTGGCCTCCTGGGCGGGCAGAGGGAGCAATGCCAGGCCCGGCCGAGGGCAGGACAGCCCTGGGCAGCCACAGAGGTGAGCCTGGCTGTCCACAGGAAAAATAAAAAGCTACAGAAAGGCACGACCTCTTGGGACCCATGTTTTGTCAACAAATCAAGTGGGCGCTATTTTAAGCCGCTATGTACCTCACACTTCCTGTTTTTCAGAAGAAACCTCTTGTTTTTTCGCTTTTATGTTGACGGATTTATTTTAACGGCTTGTTCCTGAGCCAGTGTGAAGGACTTTTCCCTCCCATGAGGAGAGAGGGAGGCTCCCTGGGGTCTGCCATGGGGAAGGGCACCCTCATCCCCCTGCTTGGAGGGTTCCTGGGTGCACCAAGGGGACTCGAAGGTGGGCAGCTGTGGGGCGGCTGTCGAGGGGACGGTGCTAAGCTGAACCATGTGTGGTTCTCTTTCGAGGAGCAGTGGCCCAGCCCGTGAGGACAAAGTAAATAGTGTTCATTTCCTGCTGACCTTTTAACACCAACAGATGTTTTCTCTTACAAGTGCCATAGGCCACTTCAGTTCCTGACCTCATCAAGTGGGCTGCTGCCGTTTTCATGCTCGGCAGTCTATAAAACTCCTTATTTAACCTGTTTTGCTGAGACCTGCCTGCAGAAGTGGATCTCCTACCTTGGGCAGGACCTGTGTGCATTTAGTATTTCTGACTTTCTTTTCTCTGGATGGACCAACCGCTTCCTCCTGGTTTTTGTCCTCTGTGGAGGATGGCAGATGTTTCCTGTGATGGGCTCTATCAGGCAGCTGGGGGAAGTGAGTTTCCCTTTATAATATTTTCCCTAGCATTCCTCACACAGGTTGGATTTGAAACCCCATGGCTGGAGCAGTCCATCACACTTATCCCTGTTTGTGGTGATTGAGCAGGATGAATGGGATCTTAGAACCATCTCCAAGCTCAAAAAGTAGAAGAATGGCAGTGCTGGAGCTGGTCTTTCATCTGTGTGGAGCCATCCCAGGACCTGCTGGTGCCTTCTCCTCTCTGCCCCATGGGTCTTGGTCCTGCTCAAGGGAATCACAAGAATTTTAGCTCCATTCCAGTCTACTCTGCTTGGAGATCACATTGGTGTTGCTTTTTTGCCGTGGTATCTTCCTCCCTCCCACATCACCTGTGGATGGTGATGGGTGAGGATCTCTGCAGGAATTTAAGCAGTTTGGAATGCAGCTGTGGTGGGAAGAGCAGTTAAGTTCTCATTCCTGACATGGGCCAAGGAACACGCAAGTCTGGCCATGATTTGTGTGCCCAGAACATCAGAGATGCTAGTTCATCCAGGAGACATTAAAAGGTGATTTCTCTGGTGGATTTCCTGGCCAGAGCCTGTGTTCTTGTGCCAGTCCTGCCTGGAGACCACGGGAGCGAGCTCTGCAGTGAGGTAATGGAGGAGGGAAATGCAGAGGCTGACCAGTGTGTGTTCCACCAATTCTTTGGGGACCTTCCCGTATTGGTGAAGAGCCTTTTTCCAAAGTTGATATGGCAGTAGTGTCTCATGGGATGTCATCAAGCAGGATGAGGTGTCTGTGTCTGGATGAAAAAAGCCCCTTGTGCTTGTGGACCAGTTTATTTGCTGTGCTGTGTAGTGAAAAACTTGTCCTGAGTTCAGAGAGCAAACCCCAGAATCCTACATTGGTTTGGAAGGGAACTTAAAGCCCATCCAGTTCCACCCCCTGCCATGGGCAGGGACACCTTCCATTATCCCAAGTTGCTCCAAGCCCTGTCCAACCTGACCTTGGGCACTTCCAGAGATCCAGGGGCAGCCACAGCTTCTCTGGGCACCCTGTACCAGCTCCTCCTCACCCTCACAGAGAAAAATTTCCTCCTAATTCTTTTGGTCTTTTATACCTTTCATGTAGGGGACATTGGAGGAATGAACAATTAGCAGTATGTTTTTCAGCTATTGTGTTACGCATCTGGAAAGGGATGTATGTTAATCTAAAGTTCACAGATTTGCCTTTATAGACTCTTTTTTAATACCATACTGAACATAAATTGATAGATGGTCCCAGGTTGTCACTTGTTGGATTTTTTGTCTTTCTCTAAAGAGATACTTTTTGTTTTCTATTGTGTTTTCTATTTGTTTTTTTCAATACTCTCTCTCTGTGCTTGGGGAAAGATGTTCAGAAGTTTTATTTCAAGGGTTGTGATTCCATCCAAGAGCAGCATTTCTGTGCAGGACAAGGGGAAACAAACCCTCTGTGAGTCAGGTTACTCTCCTTTTCCTGTTAAATCAAAAAGAGAAGAATGCAAATTCTTAAAAATTCCTGACTACTACCCAAACATTACCATTTTTAGAGTTTCAAGTTTGGAGCAAATGACTCACAGGCACTTTTAATAAAGGATTGCTCAAAATAGAGTGGAATGTGATTCACATTAAAGAATGAAGACTCAAGAGAGGCAACGAAGAAGCCTTTAACCTGATGCTCACTCATCCCCATGAGGATATTGGGAAGGGGATGGTTGGGATTCCCCTCATGGCACCTGGCGTTGGGGGAGCAGCGTGCAGGGATCCTGGCCATCTTGTTTGTTGGGTTTTGTTGGTCAGTGTAATTAGGCAGTGCCTAATTGTTGAAGGCAACTGTGAAGATGACATCTCTGAGGCTGAGGTAGAACCAAATCTGCAGTTACAAACACACCTGCCTTGTATTCCCCAGCACTGAATGTGTGTGTCCAGCACCACACTGGGCTGTTCTGAATTTTGGGGTCACTATGGCAAGAGGGGTGTCCCATCCACGGCAGTGTGCTGCCTGGAGGGACTTGGAGTGAGGATCCAGAGCTGGCTCTACCTGAAAGCGAGGAGCACTCAAAAAAACCTTGTAACACAAGCCTTGTGAGAAGAATTGCTTAACAAATAGCCAGATAATCTAGTTTGCCTTTTCCACAGTGTTTTAGTTTGCCCTGCACTGGCAGTCAGCCTTTCCTAGGTTTAACCTTGCAGAGATTTTATCTTGCCAGTCTGCAGAGGTTGTGGAAGGCTGCTGGTTGTGGAAAGCGTCCCTGACTTACCAAGTGGATTACTGGGCAAAATCGATTTTACTTGGTACATTCATACACTGAAAAGCAACCTAATAGCGTCTGCTTTGCTTCCACACGAGTGAAGGGGAAGTGCCCCAACATGTGCTGGAGACCCTACACGAGTCTGAGAGGCAACTGAGTGTTCTGGACCATATCCATCACCAGTGTATTTCTGACAGCATTGTTTTGGCTGACTGAGCAGGACCTGCAGAAATGCCTTAGGTGTATGTGCTGATGTATATTTTGTGGCTGTCTCTACTTAAGTGCTGTACATTTCCCATGAGCTATGAGAGCAAGGACCTTCCCCGTGCTCCTTGCAGCTTCTTCTGTTGATATATGGTGTTTTCCCTCCTTTTTGTCAAAGTGTCCTCTGTCCCAGAGATAATGCAATTGCTATTCAGTGCCGTGCAAATACTCTTTTGTATTTGTATCTCTTTTCTATTTAATTATACTGTATAAATGTCCTCGGTAAATTTGATAAGTTGGGTGAAGGATATTGATTTTCAAGGCTCTCTTGTGCTGGGCTCCTTGTAGTAGCAGCAGCTGTTCCCCAGGCCTGTTTCCTGAGGAGGTTTAGAAGGTTCAGTGTTTAAGTAGTTATGGATAACAAAGGAACTTCTTTCTCTACACTCACATTTGATCTGCTGATTGCAGGGTTTAAGGCCAGAGAGAAAACATTAGTGTTGGGTGCTTTGTTTTTTGAAGCCTTAGACTCACATCATCTGCAAAAGCAGGTGGGAGGGGAAACCAAGAATAGAGCCATTGCCTCCATTCCTGTAAGTAAAGCTACCAGTTTTGGGATGAAATGCGAGAGGGATGCTCCCAGGGTTGGATGAGGTCCTGGGGGAGCAGTGGGAGGGCCCTGGAAGTGTTCAAAGGCAGGTTGGATGGGGCTTGGAGCAAGCTAGTCTAGTGGGACTGGAACTAGACAGTGTGAAAGGTCCCTTCCAACCCAAACTGTTCTGTGATTCCACGATTCTGTGACTTGCAGCTGGGCAGGGCCCCCTCACCCCTCCATCACCCCGTGGCTGAGGCAGGGCAGGAGGGGAAGGAGAAACCAGCGGGGGTGCAGGGAGGCGGAAAAGAGGGGAGGGAATTTGCAGGGTTAAAAGGGGATGGTCTATTTTTAACTGCAGTTTTGAATGTGAAGTGTCACCAATGTTAAAAAAAGCTCCTGGTAAATGGTGGGGAAGATGCAGGCGATAGTGCAAAGCCAGCTGCAGCTTTTTGAACTGTTAGCTGATGTTTGCGAGGAGGCTGCAAACACTTGGTTCATGGTGATGTCTTAATTTTCCTTTCCTCAGCCCCAGGTCTCCCTGCACAAGTGACTTTCTTTAAACAGTGCTTAGCTCTCAGCCTTGTAAGATTATTTTTGTTCTTTAAGAGGCAAAGAAGAGAGAAATACAGATATTTGTGCACTTCCCTTTTACGCTTGCTTTCGTCGCATTCTCTTGGAATATAAAATGTTTTCCTTTTTGTTTTTTTGGGTTTTTTTAGTGCTGAAAATTGGACGCTGATTTTTTTTCTGGCTAATTTCCATGTATTTCTCAGACAGGATTTTTAGCCTTGATCTATAATGCAGGCCTGTGGCTGTTCTTGCTAAAAGTTTGATCCCACTAGGGCTTTCATTATAAATCCTTATTTTTAGTAGCAAATTGCTTTCTGCAAATGTCACCTCTCAGAGTTTGGGTAGGTAGGGGGGCACTGTCCCTGCATTGCCTGGCCCCACAACTCTCTGCCATCCACCCCAGCTTCCCCAGGATTTGGGAATGGGAGGTTTCGGTGTGTTTGCTGCTGGCTGCACTGAGGCAGGAGGCTGGAGCCATTGCTGTCACACCAGTGATCCGTGGGATAATGCATCCCCAAGTCGTGGCCGTTTCTGTCTATTGTGTCACCGATCCGCACATTAAAGGGACCCCGAATAGGTGTTGCTACAATAAACCCTAACAGCTCTATAGGAGCCGTCACAGTTCATTGCATCAATAATCTGTGTATTAAGGCGTCCTGAGCAGGCCTGGACACACAATGGGCCGTTATGGCTCCAGATGAGCCTGTATAAATTTAGGTCAGTAACCTGAGTGTTGTTAAATCCCAAAACTGCCCTGCTACAGAGAGCTGGCAAGGCTTGGAATAAAAATGTGTAGATTGTGTAAACCTGGTGGTTGCAGAGGATACTCTTGACTAAAGGTTGGTAACGGGAGAATTATTTCACCTTATGTATTGCTGTTATCTAAACCTGTCCCCGCTCACTTGGCTCCCTCCTTCCCTCTCCTTTGACTCAGTGTGAGTGATGCTGTGAGAGCAGCGAGGGAGAGGCAGGGATGGAGGGATGGGAGGAGCGGGGAGGAGGCAGCGATCTGCAGCTGAGCCGTCCCGGAGCCGCCCCGCATCCCGGCGAGCTCTTTCCCACGGGACTTCATGGAAACACTCACACTTTTCCATCCTGCCTGTGCCTGACCCCGTGGGGCTCAGTATTGTCTGGGGCATGGCAGATCCCTGGTTGCTCCCCAGACCCTTGATTACTCCAAAAGCCACTCTCCATCCTCGTTGCTGACCCATTTCATGATCCAAGCCCTCCTTGGTGCTTGATGCCCCAACACCTGGCTGGGCTCTTCTCCTCTCTGCCGTTCTTTGCATCCTGCCCCTTCCTTCCTTTCTCATTTCCCTCAGACAAGGCCCTTTTGTGGGTAGGTGGAGGGAGAGGAATGCCTCCAGCGCCGGCCGGAGAGCCCGGTTCTCATTGTGGGTGTACGCCTGAATGGAGACGTAGCCTTGAACTCTTGAACTCTCTTTTTTTTTTTTGTTGAGTAAAGCTGCTGTGTGCTGAAAACAAACAGGACTCACTCCGATGGAAAGAGATTGTATAGTGGGAACAGATCTCAGACCACGAGAAAGGGGTTTTTCCATGTTTCCATTCTGAGAGTTTCCATTTGAGATTTTGCCAGCAGTTGGGCAGCAGAAGATGAATTAGCTGAGCTGTTAAAGGTATTACACGTGTTTTCCCCTTCCGAGACTTGTTAGAACATATTTTCTTCAGTGATAGTAATAAGTGTTACAAACAAAACACAGTTTTCCCCTTTGAATATTCCTTTACACAGAGCATCATCTACATTAAAAAAAAGTACGTTAAGCAACATGAATAGCTTCAGGCTATTTTATTTCAAGTTGCTAAGTAAGTCAATGCAGATGAGTGCTTTTTATGTAAGAGTGGCTTGTAAATATAAGCAGTAAGATAAGGGCAAACTATAACTCCAAAGATTTCCTGGAGACAGAAGAGTGTCACTGCTCCCTTTCATTATGCCCAGTCCAGGCAGAGATCCCAGGACAGGGATTCAAAAAGATTGAATTTGTGCCATGTGTGGGGGAGTTCAGTGTGCTGGAAGAAAGCTGAGTCTCCTGGTTTGCTGGAGCAGGAGGGGCTTCATCTTTGCTCTTCAGGTGAGCGAGACCCTTCCTCTGGGTGAATGGTGGAATCTCCTGCAGGGCTTAATGTTCCTCCTCTGGCCCTCAACTGGGATTTGAAGAAGTGGGCTGCTGTGGTCTTTTCCAGGCATATGTGGGTGTCCATGTAAGATTTAATTGTCTGATCCTGATTATGGAAGAACTAAGAAATTTAGGAGGGAGGGGTAGAATTCCAGACTTGGAGACACTCCAGTTGTGTCCTGTACATCTGTAGGGCTGAGATGTGGGTGCCACCACAGACGTAATTGTCACGTAATGCTCTGCAGCAGCACCTGGTTACAGCACAGGACACTGAGTATGCCATGGCTTTGCCTGTAAGGATGTCATCATCCTTATTTTGTTATTTCTTTTAATCAGGAGTAGTCATACAAGGCCAAGGACTCACAACAGTCTCAAAGACAAGTGGTCCTGGTTGTAGTCTTGGTACTTTGGTTTGGGCTCCCAAGGGAATGTGCTGATCCTGGGGTGGTTTGGGTTTGTATTGCTGCTCTTGCTGTTTTGAAGTTTCTACTGAGAAGGAATTCAGGAATTACTGAGTATTGAGTGAGTGTTGCAGGAGTGTTTGCTATGTGCAGATGTTCGGTCACGTCCCACAAGGCAGGAGCTCCAGGTGCTGCTGTGGTGCCTCTGCAAACCCCGGGATCACAGGGGGAAGCGGGCTTGGGGGGTCAGCAGCAGAGTCCTGGGCACGGGAGAAACACTGGGGTTCACAGGGGCATGGGATGTGTGTAGCAAGAGGTGGGGGGACAGAGGTTGGGAGGATGTGGCTCTCGGCCCCACAGAGATTTTGGTATGCAGCTCATACTCAGGAAGTTTGGCCACCCTGATTACAAACATACGTATATTTGGAGATGTATAGCGAGATATCTGCCTCTTTCCTAATTTGATTTGCATTTATATGGGGAGAGGAAAACCACTGGAGCAGGGGAGTGGGTGGCTTTGTGTGGTTCCCTAGCCAGCAGAAGCTGAAAGCAATGTACTGTTCACATTTAGCAGTCTTAGTAGTAACCAGAAGGAGACATCTGAAGGTAAGTGGCCATGTCCTGCCTCTTGGCACTGAGCAAGCTGGATTTGCCTTTGTTCAGCTCCAGAGATGGATGAGCTCTTCTGTCTAGCTCCAGAGATGGGTAATGATGCCATGGCACAATTTGCAGTTGTTCTCAGTTAATCATGTTCAAAATTTAAAACATAAAGTGCTATTTGTGAGAGTGAAAAGGATGAAGTTTGCTGTGTTATAGTTGGGGGGGCGAAAAGTGAACTGAACAAAACCAAGCCTTGGAAGCAACAATAGCTGCACACCAAAGGGTTTATTTAAGCAGAGCATTTTTTCATAGCTATTTCATCTTATTTTCCTCTTGTCCTTGCTCTTGCTTGCTCATCTATATGCAGCATATGGAAAGGTTGAAAAGTGGCAATTACTAAATGAGAGTCGACAGAAACTGTTCTCCAGCAGCTCCAGATGGGGTTAGCGATGCTGTTCCCAAGCTGCCGGCGCTTCACTCCGCAGTATAAAATGCCCTCTAATGGACAAGTAACTGCATAACTCATCCAACAAACCGGCAAATGCTCATTTTTCTCAGGATTTCTAATCTGTTGTGCTGATTTTGGTGCGGGAGCAATTAATGGATTGAGTAGAGAAGAGCTTTTGCTTATCCAGATGTGCAAAGAGTGAAGGTTCACCTTTCTCCAGCGTTGATCTCTGCGATTGGTGCAAGTCAGTAATTTGTAATTTAAGGAATTTGTAATTTAAGGAATTTTGGTGGATCATAGAATGAGATTTTATTTTCCACGATGGCAGGGACCCCTGGAGAACCTAAAATTATTTCTGTATCTTTTCCTCTTGTTCCTTAAGTGTAGTTTTCCAGCCATTTACGTGCTTCAGCAAGATCGGTGCACATGTTATCAGCGTCAGATACTTAGAAAAACAAGATAAGAGAGGTTGAAGGACGCCCATGATTAATTAGCAAATAGATTAGGCACTCTCAAAGCTAAGTGGATAATTGGGGTTCAGCTCCTGGTTATTGTTTTGCCTGCCTCCAGCCTCTGCTTGGTGCAGGGTAAGCAGAGCATCAACCTGTTTCACTTCTGGTGCCAGAAAGAGAGATGACAGTTATTTTCTTTAAAGTAATTTTCTTGCTGTCTGTTGGGGTTGTTTGTTTGTATTTCAGCTTTAGGAATGAAAGGAGTGCCAGTTCTGGTATTTCCTAGTTTTACTTGAAAGCTCACAGAGGATCTGTGGAGGGCTGTTATTACCTGACAAGGGAGCATTGTCTGGATCTTCTTTTCTCAAAGTCAAGAGCAAATCACTAATGTTGAAAATTGAAACTGGTAAAAGTTGAACATAAAAGGGATGTCTCACTCCCCTCTTTTTTGTACCATGTGGCAACTTGAATATTGTCATTTCAATTGGTCTTCATAATATCCGCCTGGCTGCTGAGAACCAGTCTGGAGAGCAGTTTGTAGCCTGACACATGATTCTTAGAGAAACTTTTCTAAAAATCCAGTTCCAAACCAAAACCTTTCTCATGCTTTATGCATCATTAAGATGGAGAGGAAGAAAAACATTACAAGCCCATATGTCTTTTTTCCCTTTGAAGGGCACCTATATATAATTGTGATTCTTTTCCTGAGTCAACAAGTAGCTTTGATGGAGTAGAACTGCTGAGGAATAATCACTGTTGCTTTCAGGGTCTGTAAGGGAAGCAGAATCAGGCTCTCTCTGTCATCTTTGAAGCCTCATTATTTTGGCAGAGTCTGTATCTCGTTGCACGGTGTTTTAAGATGTGGTCTGCATCATTATGTAGCGTGTTTAATTTAGCAGCAGATGTGCAGGCTCATATGCCATTATGGTACATTTTGTTCACTCATATAATAGCAAGTTCCTCAAAACTGTTACCACTTCTTCAGCACAAGACTCGTACAGGGTGTTATTCACCTTTTCTGTGTGATGAGGAGTGGAAGAGCCCTTTGTGTGCCACCAGCAGGTGCTCACGTGGGAGTGCTGGCTCTCCATGAACACGTTTAACCTGCTGCCTCCCTGTTTTCCCTGCATCCAGGGAGTGCACCTTCCCCAGCAAGTTTCAGGGGAGGGCACCAGGCAGGCAGTTGAAGGGGGAAGTTCTGTTTGTTTGGTTTCTGGGCTGGAAAAGAAGCTGGACAAATAATTCTTCCTTCCACCCCCAGCAGCATCCAGGCATTCCCACAGAGAAGTCTTAAGGCAGAACATCACCAAACGCTCCATAGCAGCAAAATCATGATAATAACTGCTAAAAACAATAAACCTAATTAGTAATGGCTTTGTAGCAGGAGTCCTGCCCTCACTGTTTTGAGGGTGATGATGGTCTGGGGGGGGGATGCAGACTGCTGGGGGGGTGTTGAAGTTTAATCCCAGCCAGCAGCTCAGTCCCATGCAGTCACTCACCCCTCCCGAGGGATGGGGTGGAGAATTGGAAACATGAGTGAGAAAATTCGTGGGTTGTGATAAAGGCACTTTAATAGGGAGAGCAAAAGCCCTGCATACAAGCAAAGCAAAACAGGGAATTCACTCCCCACTTCCCATGGGCAGGCAGGCAGGAGTTCAGTCATGGCTGGGAGAGCAGGGCTGTGTCACACATAGCGGTGACCTGGGAAAACAAGCGCCAACACTCCAAACATCCCCCTCCTCCTTCCTCTTCCCCACTCTACATGCTGAGCTTGACACCACATGGTTTGAGATATTCCTGTGTCAGCTGGGATCAGCTGTCCTGGCTGAGTCCTTTCCCAACTCCTTGTGTCCCCCCAGCCCCCTCACTGGTAGGGCAGTACAAGAAGCAGAGGCCTTGACTGTGTGAGCTCTGCTTAGCAATAACAAAAACATCCTTGGATTATGAACCCTGTTTCCAGCACAAAGCCAAACCACCACCCCACACCAGTTACCACCAAGAATATTACCTCTACCCCAGCCAAACCCAAGGTGTGATTTACAGACAGGGTAGTTCTCCCCAAAAAAATGAGAAAAAGCCTTTTTTTTTCCTTTTTTTTTTTTTCCCTAGCATTCTATTTCACATGCAGTGGCTGAGTGTGTTTAGTGGAGTGGGAGAAGTCAAACCCTGGCCACACAGAAACTCTGATTCTTCTTCCTAAGTGAGGGGGTTTGTATCTCTCAGGCATTTAAAAAAACAAACAAACAACTATTTTGGGTAATGAAATTCTATGTTGTTCTCACTGTTTGTGTAAATGTTTAATCTGTTTTTGGTTCCTACTGGGCTATTTGGTTTAATGGTGTCTTAACACTGTGAGCTTCCCGTGTTGTCTTATTGTGCTTTAAAAGATGAGATCCCAAAAACCCATCCCCAGTAGGACTGTGCTGTCTGTCCCTTCCCTTCCGTGCTTCCC
This sequence comes from Pseudopodoces humilis, assembly GCF_049639895.1. Taxonomy (NCBI): domain Eukaryota; kingdom Metazoa; phylum Chordata; class Aves; order Passeriformes; family Paridae; genus Pseudopodoces; species Pseudopodoces humilis. The sequence continues at coordinate 33,155,482 of NC_142208.1, read as the reverse complement.
TCCTCCTCTGCAGTCTCGGAGAGAGGGGCAGGTGATGGGGGCTGAGCAGGGCATCATCACACTTAGGGCTGGATGGGAGGAGGGATGGCAGAGTGTTCTCCAAGAACTCCTCCTTCATTGTGCCGTCTCCTTTGTCCGCTTCCCTCCCCTGTCATTATCTCTGCGTGTCTCCTGCTTTCTTTTCCCTGCGTTGCCTTTCTTACATCAAACTCTGGTTCCCAGCCCCTCCTGCCCTCCCCACAGCAGCTGAAATGCTGAGCAGTGGGAATGGCCAGAGCTCAGGATAGTGAACACCCAGGGATGCTGACACAGGGCTGGAACAGTTCACAGCTCCAGGGGCTGCTCTTGCATTCGAATCTCAATTCAAGTGTGATCGAGCTTTGAAAAACTGGACCTTCACACAAAGGAGGATACGGGGAGAGCTGCCCATGGCATCAGTGGATACTGACTTCAACAATTCTGCTTGGGCACCCTGCTCTGCTTCCAGCTGAGAGGTGTGATGTTCTACAGTAATCATGAGTACAAAACCTTCTCCAGAAACCTCTCTTTTCCTGAGAGCCTACAAAATATCCAGCAGCACCATCAAAAGATTTGGACTTGTTGAAGTAAGGAATTGTACATGTGAAAACAATGTACAGTAGTTGGTACATTACTGGGTACACTTCTACCCAGTGTAGATGTGAGGAAAGAAAGATGGAATTTTTCCTTTGCTGTTTGGAAATGGGACCTTTTGCAGTTTGTGGAGCTGGTAGTTTTCTGCATTAGAGACTCTCCATTTTGTTGCTGCCATATTTCATAGAGAGTAGAAAATGCAGTCAGTTGGTTTGTCACAGAACAGGGTATAGGGAACACCATCCTGTTTTCCCAAGGCTGTGCACAGACAGGGAATGTGTGAGATGTTGTCTCTGGAACACTGGAAAGGGCATCTCTTAATCACCTGCCACGTTCTGGGTGTTTTGGTGGCAGTGCCTGTGATGGATGTTCTAAAATAGATGTTGCCCACTGGCACAGGTTTCCCAGAGAAGCTATGGATGCTCCATCCCTGGAATTGTTCAAGGCCAGGTTGGACAGGGCATGGAGCAACCTGGCATAATGGAAGGTGTCCCTGCCCATGGCAGGGAGTTAGAACTGGTTCATCCTTAAGGTCCCTTCCATCCCAAACCCTTCCATGGTTCTGTGATTGATGTTTGTGCTCCTGCCCTCTACCTCCATGTGCCATAAAAAGATGATACAAAAGCGCAAGTTGAGAAAGAGCTTAAAAGACAGAATGTTCTTCATAAAATCACTTTTCTCTCTCTTTTATCTAACTGTGCATCTTATTTTGGAAGATCACCTTTATTTCTTTTAATTTTCCATCAAAAGATGGGATAAAAAATATAATATGGCTTTCTCTGCACTCATTTTCTGGCTCATGGATTGTGCCCTTTAACAGGCAGCATTTAGAAGCTATTTAAATGTGTTACGTCAGGACTGGGTTTTTTCCCTAAAGTGTTGTATTTAAGTAAATTCCTTCCTTAAATAAATAAACAAACAGCTACTGGGCTATCATCGTGTCCGAGGGTTTTCAAGAGAATCTACATTTTGAAAGACACTGTTGGAGGCTAACATGGCCATGCAATTACTGTATGTAAATCACTTCACTTGTTTCCTAATCTTGCTGAAGATGAAGTACAATTTTTGTGCGTGTGCCTCTCCCTCTCAAATTTCCTTAGACAATGAGGTTTTCTTGTCTTTTAATTGCTGACCATGATTTTTGTTCTGCCTAGCCTGATTGTGTTTATTTTATGGTGGGGGACATTTAACTTTGTGATTCTTTTGGGATTGGGTTGGCTGTAGAAACCATTGGGGATAGATTGAAGTTGGGTGCACAACTAATTGCGTCTTCCATCCCACTAATGGAAGAACTGCTTTCTTAATTACAGCCTCATGCAAAGGCCAGTGAATATCCTCTTGTTTCTGTGCCCCACACATCTGATTTTCTCCATTTTATCCATCCCTGCCAAATCCTGCTCAGCAGCTCCTGCCACATTTTTAATAAGTCTTCTGAGCTGGGCTTTTATTGCTGGTTGGTACCACCACAGACACCTGACAGACAAAGATGGGGAAGTTCATATCATTAGGAAGGAGCTCATTCATGGGCATTACATTAAGCTGTGTGGGACTCTGATGAGCAGTAATTTCTCTGATTGTTATTAGTTTCTTTTGTAGGAAGTTTTCCTCCAGGGAGTAATGCAGGGAATTGAGATGGCTGGGGAAAAAAAAAACAACAACTTTAATGGACGCATTCGTCCATCAGAAAATGCACTCTGTCAGAATTAAGGACACTTTGCAAATTGGTTTTGTTTGGGGAAGTAAAGGGGGCAAGAGTTGCAGCCCCAACATAATGAACCATTTGAGTGTTTTCAGAACAAAATGGTAACTTTTTCTCTTCTGATGTGAATTTTTTCTTTATAATCTGGTACTTCTCCCTGAAATTGGATTGGGATAAAAAAAATCATGTGTGTGTCTGTAAATGTTGATCACGGAAATGCCATTAGCTACTTGGGCTTTAGCTACACTAACAGCGTAATTTTTGTTGCATGAAATACTTTGACTGTACCAAGCTTCTGCCTCCGGAATGGAAGTTTTCTGCGTCTTCTAGAATGTTGCATCAATTTTTAATATGAGTGGGAATTGTGCTCTTTAGCATCCCTATGTTTAAAAAAAATCAATTAATTATTGCTATAAATCTCAGTGATTATGCTGCAGTTGTGCTGCTGGGAAATTGGCCATTAACTACCAGGAAATCGCCGATCATCCCTTAGTTGGAATTCAGCTGTACCGACACGAGGCTTTTCCTTTTGGAAATTAACTATCAATGTGATGCATAATTGATAACCATTTATAATGATAACAATAATCTCCATGAAATTGTCATCCCAGAGTGCAGCAGCTTTGTTAGAGCCTTTTACCCCTCGCATGCTCAGCCCGCTGCTCTGGTTAACTGGGTTTTCTGGGAAGTTATTGGAATGTTTTTAGGAGAGCCAGTGCTGGTGCAGGAGAATAAAATGCAGAGTAGAAATGCCTGACTGAGCTATGTGAACCTGCAGAGATGCTCCAGAGGATGGGTTAAGTGTTGCTATTGCTTCTCTGCACAAGGAGAAGCAAAACTCCAGGTTACAAACATTGCCCAAAGTCCACTTCTGGATATCAACCTGGATTTTCTGGTGTGGTGTCTTCTCTCATGTCCTGCATTTCATGAACCAGACGATTTTTTGGTTTGTCACAAAAATTTTGTCTGCAAATGCTGCAGTGTGAAAATTCACCTGCTGGAGAGGAGCTGTTTGGGGGTCAGTTTGAGTGAATGGTGCCAAGTTTGTGGTTACTGCTGGCTTTTCAGAATGTTTTTCAATTTTTTTAAACCACTCTAGTGTATGTGGGCAGAGAGGTTGGGACTTTGCAGGGTGATACAGATGGCCACTCAGGAGAGGGTTTCTTGCTGTGCTTGCACTCATTTCTCCCTTCCTCTTCCCCTCCTTTCCGTGCAAAACTTCTGAAAATGTGGTGGTGCTTTGCTTTGCCTCTAGAAACCACAGATTTACACTAATTCTGTTTTTCTGGTGCCATGAAGTGAGTGGTGGATGGCTGGTAGGGGCAAAGGCCTTTCTTGAGCAAGATCCCTCCTTGGGAAGGTTTGTAGCTGTTATCAGGGTCATCGGTCCTCACCTTAAAATACAAAAGAGAATACTGAATCAGCAGTCGCATAAAAGTGCGTGTTACGTTGGATTGCTGGAATTCACTCGTCTGTGTGAGGCCTCTTCTTCCATCTTGATTCATGAACGCTGTTGTGGAACTTGCTTTGAAAAACTCTCGCCTGGGTTTTACATCAAAAAATCAAACCTGGTAGACGTTCCACAACAGCACATTGAGAGGCTGCAGCTGAGCTCAGGTCAGTGTTCAGAGATTAAACAAACCTTTGGCACTCTGTAGGAGCAAAACGTGTCAGACCTGAGAGTATCCATTAAGGGTCTTCATCTGTGCCACTAAAATGCAGAAAACCTCTAGTTGTCCTTTTGGAGAGCATTTTATGTCAATCAGCCACACACATGGCTTCATGGACCATTTTATCTCACTGGCACTGAAAACATGTGCACTAGAAATGGAGTTTAAGGTTTAAGGTTGGCCCTTCAAATATGAAGGCAAGGACAGGCTGCAGTGACAGCTGGAATATACATCAAGGTCTTCTTGTAAATTCAAGGTTCATTGATGACTTTTACAGGGCAAGCTTTAAATATGAAAGTGTTTTGTGTATGAAAGTACTAGCAGAGTACAAAGAACTACTTTGCTTGCTTTATATAGTCTCTAAGAATCTTTCAGCATCTGTGAGCCTACAAAATAACCTCATGCATTTTATCACACAGATTTTTCAGTCAGAAATAAAACTGGGAAGTCCATGCAGTGCTTTGGCAGTTCCTGTGTACAAGGCTGGTTTTCTGAATCGCAGCAAGCATAAAGAGACTGATTTGTGGTGCCAGATGTGTGACTTTTGAGGTGCAAACTCAGATCTGTCCTTTCCAAAACCTGCTCTGCTGTTGGGCACAGGCAGATCTCACCTGGTGAGACGCTGGTTTGGGCTGGAAAGGGCCTTAAAGCCCATCTCATTCCATCCCCTGCCATGGGCAGGGACACCTTCCACTGTCACAGGTTTTGAGCCTCATCCACCCTGTCCTTGGGTACTTCTAGGGATGGGAAGTCAACAAATCTTAAGAATCCTCTCCTTTCCCTGCAGGATCCACAGTGGCGGTATGCACGCCGATTCCTGTGAGTTTTCCTAAGCTCCTGGGGGACTGCTGTGCTTTTTGAGTCAGAAAGTTGCAAAATCCCATCAAGAATGGCACTTGTGGATAAACACAAAGTCAAGCGGCAGCGACTGGACAGAATTTGTGAAGGTAAGAGTGTGCTTTCATTTTTCTGACAGATGATTAGGGTAGAATATCTAATTTTTCCTTGTTTCTTTCAGTACTTAGGCATTAAGAGATCCAAATTCAGGGCTGGATTCCCTGTCCTCTCTGTAGGCTCAAAATACATTCACACTGTTCTGGTTACTTGCTTGGAAGTCATGTGTAGTCCTGTGAATAAGATTTTTGTTTAATTACCAGGTCACCTCCTCTTAACCTGATTTCTAGTAAAACAATGTGGTCTGTCCCAATTTAAAAGGTATTTTCTATCATCCTTAAAGAAAATGATGAAAATTTAAGAGTTATTGTTCTTATGGTTTAGAGAACATTGTTGTAACAGCTTTTATTTGGTCGGTGTGTGGGGGTCAGGCAGGTTTGCTGCAATTCTTCATTCATGGCATGTTACAGTGTCTCATCACAGGTGACTTTTACCTTTGAGAGTAATTTTCCAGCAGAGAAAGTTTTTAGGAAACATTTTTGATTGCAGCACACATGGTGTAAGTTACTTATGACAGAAATCAAGTGATGGCAAACAAGCTCTGACTTTTTGGTGTACACTCCAATAATTCTCCAATGCTCGTGCAAGTTCTGCCATCAGCAACAAATGCAGAGCAGAGTTTTATTTTAGGAGGAATATTTCTTCAGAAGTTCCAGTGTTCAGCTGCTCTTGAGGAGATGGATAGTGGCCTGCAGGGTAACAATTTACAGTATTACTTGAATGCCAACGAGGTGAAATAAGATTTGGTGATGGATAAAAGCACAGGATAAAACAGGGGAGTTGGGCCCTTTAGAGCAAAATGTGTGGGGGTTTGTGGAGTTATCCAGTGTGAAATGCTGATCAGCAGGACAAGGGTGGATTTTGCCTTGATTTTTCTGTGTTATATATTGCTTACTCTACACTGCTGCTGTTTTAAACTCATCCTAAGTTACATATCTCTTTTAATTTTGCTCTGTTAAGTTTGGAAAAGGGGAGACAAAGCAGAGGAGATGAGTTAGGAGGGAGTATCCAGGGTGTGCTGCAGTGTGGAGCTGCCTGTTCTACTGAATGTCATAAACACTCAGGTGTAGCACACTATCTCATCTTCAAAACTTACTTTGAACTTGACTTAAAAGAGTTCTATCAGCTGAGCCTGGATTTTCAAAAGCTGCCTTCCTGGTTTGATGTTTACCATCAGATCTAGTTGCTGAGTGTACAAGAAATTCAAAAGGATCATATGACAAACCTGCTAACGGAGCTTTAGATGTGATTGAAGTTTAGATTATTTTTCTCTGATATATGAGCTTTTTTCTTCTTTCTTGGTCAAAAGATATTCTTTTCTAATCTGTAAATGTGCAGGAGACATAACTTCTTTAAGTATACTTTGTCATTTGCCACTGGGTTTGTAATTTGATGGAAATGATGGGAGACGCTGTTGTGTTGTATTTGGAAGCAACAGACAAGGACTGAGTGTGAGAAGCACTGTAAAAATTACCTTGAAAAATGCAAAAAGCTTCGGATTTGCCAAAACACTAGATTTATAGGACAGCTGAATACTCTACTGGCCTCTCTGATGGCTATTTTTTACTATAGCCTCCTAATCTTGGATTATAGCATAGAAAAACACTGAAAGGGGCCATTCCAGCTGCTGTGAAAACATGCTTTGAAAATAAAAAAAGATCATTTTTCATGGTTTTGTCTTGAAAGGTATATGGAATAATCAGTGAAAGGTGATGAGAAATTAGGGAACTAGTTCAGCAGATGGAAGAGAGGAGTCTTTGCAAACAGAGTTGTGTTCAGTGAGAAGAATCTATTACTCCATCAAGCTTATGTGGTCCAAAATAGTTGCTTTTAATGATTTCCTGTTCTGTGGAAGCACTTAAGGAGCTTTTCCCTCTAAATGTGAATGGGATACAAAGCTGCATTTACCTGATGAACTACTAAATGTCTGGTAGCACAGAGGTGGATTTCTGTGCTTTTCCTGAAGTTGCAGATACCATCCCTTTTACTATTCCCCACACAAACCCTTGCAGAGTTTGCTAGGAATGGACTTTATTCCATCCCCAGCAGGATGGGGCCGGGTCTGGAGGTGAAATAATCCTCAAGCTACATATTGTAATCACTGCCCAAACTGCCAGACAGATTCTTCTTCCTGCAGGCTTACTGAAACCATAACCAGACACATGTTGAGGGAAATGCCTTACAAACTGTCGGCGCATTAAGAGTTTATTAAGGAGTTGCAGTGTTTGTATGACTCTGTTAAACGTACATCTGGTGTGGAAAAATAATCCAAGCCATGCAAGGAGGTGGTATAGTTTAAAAAGCCAGTTCACAGCCTTTACAGGCAGGTTTATGAGTCTTCCAAAGAGAGGAGCTGTGCAGTCTCAGTGCATGGCTCAGCTTCACCAGCTCCTCTGGTTTTGGTTGTTTAAATATATATTTATGACATCTTTGTATGACAGTGTTACTTTTTGCTCTGAGCAGGCTGGTTTGAAGATGAGAGCTTTTTGACCAGGTTACAGATTTTGATCTGTAGAGGAATATGGGTGGGATAAAGGTCCAGACTTGAGGGGATAAAGAAATTTCAGGGCAGCAGCCTGCAGCAAAGACATTTTGAATAGTCTGTCAGCAATTAAGTGGGCTGGTGATGCCCATCCAAATGAAGTTGGACTGTGCTCACAGTGGTCTTGGTTTACCCATTTCTTTCTCTTTTGGTTGTCCCAGAGACTTTGGGTGCCTGTTCTGTAATTGGATCCATATGGGTGGCAGGATGGACCCATTGAATGGCTGGGGTTTTTGCAAATAATATATGCAGAGTGGTTTATATAATTCCTGTTTGTGGAATTGTGTCTTATTCCATAGTGGGTCAAAGTATGCTTTAGAGGTGGAGCTGCTCGTGCTGTGTGGAGTCAGACTTGTCCAGCAGCCCCTCTTTTGGGTCCTGTTCCCATGAGCTTGTGATTTTGCCACATTTAAAATTCGTTTGAGCTGAAATTTTCAATTCCATGATGGGTTTTTGCCTCAGGGTGAATGAAGAAAAAAAGAATTCCAGCAAAAATCGTGGAGCTGCGTCCGAGTGGGAGATGGAGAGGGAGGGATGTTGGCTTTGCTGTGTGTGAAACAAAGCCGAGGCACAATCCTGCAGCCATGGAAGTGGAGCTGCCAGACCCGCCTGCTCTGCCTGGGATGGAAAGGGCCTGAATTTTACAGCCAAGTTGCTGTGTGTAGGAGTGGGCTCGTTCCCAACTGGTGCAGTTTCCAGCCTTCCAAAGACAAGGCAGCAAAAGCCCTCAGGGCAGAAGCTCACCTGCCTTTCATTTAGGAAACAACAAAGAGATTAGGTGTAATTTTTTCTTTGCTGGCTGTGGCAGAACAAGGTGTCTGACAGTGCCTCCAAGAAACCCCACACTCCAAAGACCATGGCACTCCTTGGTGCATGGCATCTGTCCCTCCCACGAGACTCCAGTGCTCACACACAGCAGTCCCAGGCAAGGAAATAACTTACAGCATCATTTTTGCTGCTTGCTCAGCTGATCTTTATCCTGTGCTTCTGTCAATATGGTTAAACAAATATTAAACATCACCAGGAGCTAGGCAGGGAGTGAGAGCAGCCCATCCACAGCTGCTGGTTGTGTCTCTGGGAGCAGGCTGGGGAGAAGGTGCTGTGGCACTGCATCATTTCCTTGTTGAGTGTCAAAACTCAACAGAGTCAAGGCAGGATGGCGACATTTTGTCTGTGTAGAACACGGGTTTCCCAACACCTCTGAATTCCTCTGTGGTGATCCCAAATGCTGCCTCTGCTCCAGACCATTGCAGCTCTGCTAGCCTGTCTTCCACACCAGTGATACAGAATTGGAAAGCCTGGCTTTAGAGGGTAGAGTTTGCACTAACATATATGAGTCAGTTAGGCTTTCAACACATGCCCCAAAAGTGGCAGCCCTGAGATGAGCAAGAAGCAAAGTGAAAAAATAATTGCAAGGCCAAGCGAGCCCAGACATTTTCTGACAGTTTTTGCTCCAGGATTTGTCATTATCCAGTGGGAAATCATGTCCTTACATGTCAGTTTGTGCCACCAAAGTTGTCTGTACTTTGCAAAATAAACTGTTTGTAGGGCAAACAAGCCATCCATATTCTTTGTTTTCTTTCGGATCCTTTGATATATCTGATGGCTGATAAATGCCAGCACAGTCACATAAGTGACTTTTCAGTGCTTAATGCACGGGTCTCTGGCTTTTTGACTTACTGCCTTACATTCTGAGTGGCACCCTGGTGTCCTCTTCAGCTGAGGCTTCTGTGATCATACTTCCTGTGGGAATTCCTCATGTATTTACCTTCCAGCCACTGTAGTATCTGTGTGTGGCCGTGACTCTGCACAAATCCTGGTTTCTCTGTGGGAATGTGACTCTGCCATGGTTACTGATCCTCTTGGGTGGGTCTGAGTCCTTGATGAAATAATTTGTCTTGCAAACCTTGAACAGGAACCTTCCCATGACACACTGTCCAGCTGGGATCATGGAATTCTAGGGTGAGTGAAGGGGCTGCCCAGGGAGGTTGGGAGTCCCCAACCCTGCAGGTGTCCAAGAAAGGACTGGACTGGTGGTTGGTGACAAGGTGGGGATTGGTCACAGCTTGAACTCATGGTCTCAGAGGTCTTTCCAACCTCAATTATTCCATTAAATAGAGGAGGGAATTTGGGGTAGGAATTGATGTTTTCAACATCACCAAAGTTATCTGCTGTGGCTGCATCAGGCTGGTTAATTAATTTCAAGGGTGGACAGAAATTTTGTATTCCACTCCTCCCCCTGTGACAGAAGTCAGTGCAGACCATGTCCAGTGATATTTGAATAAATATACTATGTAATGGTAGGTACTCTGGTACGTACCTGGATCTATGGCAGGGATGCTTTTTTCTTCTTTATTTCAGTTTATCCTCCACAGAAGTGGACTTAATAATCACAATGTCAATTATTGTTTATTGTGCTCTTTCTTGTTGTTAAAAAAAAACCCACACTAACCCTCAACAGAAGTGCCCCTGAAGAACTGTGATGTTTCCAGCTTTTCAGGAGTATTTGAAAAATGTGTCCCTGAGGTCTGGGATCACACACCACTAACAGCAGACTGTGGAATGGGTTCTCATTCACTATCACAGTCCACTCATGCTAAAAGATAGAGGAACCTTGCTCCAGGAACCAAAAGGGAAAATACACATTAAAACTACAAGTCTGGAAAGTGGATGCCTCCAATTCTTGCTGCATTGTATAACACAACAGTAGCCAAAATGAGTGCATTTGACATTTGGGTGGAGAAATTTTCTTCCATTCTTGCAAATTTGCACACCAAGTAGATAATACTTATTTTTACTGCTTAGAAATAGAATCTTGTTATCTCAGGAAATCCTTATCACCACTAGGCATTTGATGAGAAACAATGAGTTAAAGATGATATCAAGCACGGAAGAAACCGCTTGTCCTGAGTAAAAGTGGCTTATTTAGAATAAATGTAGACCTTTTTTATCTGGTGGATTTGAGTGTCTTTGTTCTATGAATATAAAACACAGTACAAGGATTTCCCCCCCACAATAAAGCTTTTTGTATTTTTTTTTTTTTTAAGTTTCCACCTCAAAGCACATAAACTATCAGGCTTTTAAGGAAGGGTTGCTTACCACATTTAGCCTAGAGAAAAAGTAGTATTAGCTTGTCAGATCTTCTGCCATTGCACCCTGTGCTGATTTATGCAAACTGAAGATCTGTCTGGCTGCTCCTGATGTTTTGCTTTTCCAAAATTGCATCTTTGGCTCTTATGGAGGTTTCAGAACATCACTTCAGATTCATACAAAAGCTGGATTACACCTCTTTTTTTACCAGTGAAAAGTAATGCCCTTAATTATCCTTTCTGTGATAGAAGCATGGCCTATTTGGGAATTACTTGTCATTAATGCATTTTGTTAAAATTGTAAGATTTTTTTTAAAAAATGGACAGTATCCTATGGATGAAGAAAGATCAAGCAACCTCAGTGGGTTTACAGATATTTTTCAAGCTTATTGACCTTATTCCATGGTTTTCAACCCTTTTGCTGTGCTGAATCAAGAGCTCTCTATGCTTGTACGAGTCCTGTTTGTGCTTTGGGATGGAGCTCGTATCCAGGGATGTGCTCTTGTCCTTGCATGGATGCACAGGCTGCTCCAGTAGCTTCCAGTCCTGTGTGGATGATTTTCCTGTACATTCCCTCCTGTGACGTTCCACAGGGGAATGTGCATGACAAGATGTAGGACTGGAGCCAGATACGAAGCCAGCCTGACAAAATGCCCCAGGCATCCAGGCAAGAGTAAGACACATTTAGATAAGGTTACAGACAAAAATTCCATTAATTTGGTGTGCATCATAGTAGATCTGTGGCTCAAGCTGTTGCAGGAGGGAGAATTCCCCTTTCCCTGGACTTTATATGCATCAAAATAGGAAAAAATACTTCTGTTGTGTTCTCCTTGTGTTTAAACCCATTGATGGGAACTTAATATGTGTTTAACTCTTAATTCTGCCTTGTATTTCTCCATTTTCCCCAGCCTCCAGACAGGGTTCCGTGTAACACGCTTTACAACTTCGTGTCGTTAATTAAGAAACAATTACAGCTGATGACTTCAATACCATCAACTTAATTCCCATCCTTACCACATTTCCCATTTAAATTAACTGGTTTAGGGATTAACATGTTGTCATCATATCGTTGTTTTGTTTTTTTTCCTTACTCTAAATCCTCCCCGGCATTTAAAGGATTACTCAGAAAAGTGATAATATTCCCAGAATATTCACTGGGAAGGGGTTGTTGGAGCAGGGCCTCGGGGCAGCCCTGGTGCCTCTTCCCAAGCTCTGGAATGCTGCAGAAGCTGCCTCCAGCATCCAGGGGGTGGAAGTTGGCTGCTTCCAAATATGTGATGAGAAACAATCAGTCCTCAGGGGCAGATGAGAACAGGATGGGGTCTCCTTCAAAATACCAGAAAAAAACTTCTATCTGACTCCTAAATTACACTGTTTCAGGGACTGATGGTGTTTGGATCTGGACCAGTCTTTTCAAATTTATCCTGATTTCCTGAATATTTGCTGGTAAATTTTTTGACAGGAGTAGGACATCTGGCTGTACTAAAATAAAGCTGCAGGGAAACACATTACACAACTTTTATATTTTTTGCTCTCCACAAACAGATTTAATGGATTGAAGTGCCAAAACAGTGAAGGTTTTCATTAGAGAGCTTTCTTCAAAGAGCAAGTTTTGAGTTGGTTTTGCATTGCTTAAAATTGAAGGACATTGATCATTTCTTAGTGATGTTTTTATACAGCCCATTAGCTTAACACTATTAATTTTGTTTTTCTTTTTTTTCTTAGATTATCTTTTTAATTTTTATTTAAAACAAAGCACTCTCTGCTGCCATCTAGCACCTCAAAACTTAGTAGTAAACAGGTTAAGTTCACAAAACAACCTTAGTATAGATTGACACCCATTTTTGAGAAACAACTGTGTTGCTGCTGATCATGATACAGATATTTGATTAACTCAGCAAATGAAGATGAGCAAGGCTGGTGAGGGAACATGGTAAAATATAGCTCATTTTTGATGGTTTGCAATACAACAGGACAAAAGACCAGTCCTTTAAAAGAGCAAGGCATAAATGCTTTTTTAGCTGAAGTAATATTTCCTCCAGTTTGGTTTTGGTTTTTATCTGCGATGGGTGTGAAAGAAAAGTACATGTTTCAAGCTCTTGGCATCATCAGGGGAAGTAAGGTATGGAGACACCCTGAACCCCAGCCTGTTTATCTCCCCAGGCCCTTGTTACAGTCTAGTAATTAATTATTTTCTATGCAAAGCCCAGGCATGCATGGCAGAGTTCAGATTTACAATATATATTCATTTAACAGTGGATTTCTCAACTGCTTTCTGGGACAGATATAATTCCCATGCTTTTCATTACACATGCTGTTCAAATCTTGATCCTGAATTCTTATTAAAAATGATGAGATTTGACCTCAAAGTCTAATACCCAGTTTTGGAGACAAGGTGCTTGATGTGATTTCCAGAGGATTATTTTTAAGAGCATTCGTAGATTAGATCTTTGCGAATGGTTGAGGGATGTGCCCAATGAACCTTGTCTGCTGCTTTTCACCCGCCCTTCAGCATCCAGATTGATTTTTATTTTGCAGTCCTTGAGACTGTGTAGCTGTGTGCTGTAGGGATACATCTGATGTTTTTATTATCCTTTTGTTGATGCAGGAATGTGACAGTGCTGTTTCTGCCAACTTTTATTGGAGTTTCCCTATACTTAAAGGCAAAATCGTTTCTGATTGAAGTTTGAAGAGCTTGTAAGGCTCATTCCAATGGTTCAAAGTGTGTTTTACAGCTGCACTTCTCCTTTTTAGCTGCAAGTGTGTTTTAGATGATTGCTGCCTTCCAGCATTTGTTACCTGTGGTTTGATTTTCTTCCTGGATGGCAAATCATGGAATGGTTTGGGTTGGAAGGGACCTTAAAGACCATCTAGTTCAACCTCCTGCCATGGACAGGGACACCTTCCACTATCCCAGGTTGCTCCAAGCCCTGTCCAACCCAGCCTTGGACACTTGCAGGGATGGGATTTCTACAATTTCTCAAGGCAACCTCCAGGGCTTTCCCAGGGGAGCAGGGTAACAGGAGGTGATAAGTTGCTATGTGCTCACTGGGGTGCTTCTGGCACATACTTCATTCTAAAATAAATAGAAGATAATTCATAGAATCACAGAATGTCCTGAGCTGGAAGGGACCCACAGGAATTAGTGAGTCCAGCTCCTGGCCTGGCACAGACACCCCAGTAAACTCATCCTGTGCAAGCCTGAGAGCATTGTCCAAACACTCCTGGAGCTCTGGCAGCCTCAGGGCTGTGACTATTCCCTGTTCAGTGCCAGCATCCTCTGGGAAAGAACCTTTCCCTGAAACCCAACCTAAACCTCCCCTGACACAGCTCCAGCCATTCCCTCTTACCACAGGGAAAACTGGGGTGAGGCACCCATCTGTCAGAGGGGATATCCAGATGGAGAGTTGCTGTGTGGCAGTGATTGCAGCCATGGCTGGCTGGCCGTGAGGGTGAGAAGGAGCACATCTCCCACATCCAGCCCCTTCCATCCAGAGATCAGCACAAAACAGCACTGGAGAGGCAGCTCCACAGGGATGAAGGGAAAGGTCACTCACTGATTTTCATTAAATGCTTCTGTGCACCTTCACAGCACAACACTGGCTGGTGGGAGTGGAAAAAGCCTCACATCCTCTCCTCACATTGGCTTGTGGGGTTTTGGGGGAATTCTTGGGGAATGATGCAGAAGGGCACTGCAATACGGTGTCACCAGCTTGGAGAGGAAATGTCAGCTGGCTTTGGCATGGGAGGTTCTTTGCTGTGTGTTTGTTTGGGTCCTGTATCAACATTTTATTGGGTGCCTGGGCCCAGTCGTGTGTCACTGATGGGAATGGTGACTGAACCCAGTCACCAGTCCCAGTTTGTGCGTCACATTTCAGGGCAGCGTGTGCTCGTGCGTTCCTGGAGCCTGTCACGCCAACGGTTGTGGCACATTCTATCCCAGCACTCAGGAATTGAGTTACAAACAGACATAAGCTTTTGGTTTTTTTTTGCTTTAAAGTCATCAAAATGCAGAGTTCCATGAGGCAATGATTGTTTAATAACCGGCTGATCTTCAGAGTGTTTTGTTGTAAGGCACCAAGTTGGTGTTTGTGAGTGTTTTGTTGGAGTTACAAAGCATCGATGCTTTTGGTTTGGAAATTGGTAAAAGCATGTGGCAGGGCTTCAAGCGCTGAGTGCTTTCAGATGCTGTGCTGCTCCTTTGATTATTGAAAATGATTCCAGCACAATCCTGCTAATTTTCTCTTTGTGCTCCCTTAATTTCAGGAGACTGTTAAAAAGTCCATCTAGGCAGAGTGCTCATTGCCACTGTGAGGGAGATTTTGCAGAGCCAAATTTCAGCAAATGCAGTAGTTTCAAAGGATTTGGAGCATTTTCTTGCTGCTTTTCCACTCCCTTTTTTCTTTTTAATTTTGTTTCTTTTCAGTTGGTGTGCTTGTATGTGTGTGTGCATTACTCATACTGCATCCCATTCCTTTTCTTCTCCACAGCATCCATGGTGCACCACAGCATAGAGCAGCTCATTTCTGCTTCCCTGGCATCCTGCAAGCTGAACATGGGAGGAAGATGTTCAGGAGAGGCTTCCCAAGCTTTGGGGGTCATTAGGCACAATCACAAGCAGTCCTTGAAAGCCTAGGCAGGGAGAGCAGGAGCATTTATCCTCCCCAGTGGCTTTGTACCTTGTCACCTGAAAACATATGACAAACACTGATTAATCTTAACACCATCCAAGTGTGAGAGGTGTATATTATTATATCCCTCTTGATGGAAGGGGAATCAGCAAGTAAGAAATTAAGCAATTTACTCTCTGACAGTGGCAGAGCGAGGTATAAAGGCTGGGTGTCCTGATACCTGCTCTCTCCATTAACAAGAGATGTATTTGTTCGCTAGAGGATTTTTCACTACCAGGGGTAGGATTCCTTTGCTTTTGAAAGAGAAATAGCCTTTCCCAGACTGCTGCATCTTACAGTTTTTGCCAAAAATTACATTTGGCACACTGTTTCTGTTCCAGTCTCTCCCAGAAGAAAATAATTGGGAAGAAAACATCAACATCTTAATCTACATCAAAAATATTTTTCCTCCACATAAACAGGATTTAAATTTATAGCTGAAATATATTTTACAATAATAAGAAGCAAAACTAATCCCAATCTGTATTATTTTGCTGCATGGAATATTTTTTCCAGCAACATGCTTTCAGAATCGGTAATGAAATGTTTTATATCAATATGAATGAAATTTTGCAGCCAACCTCTCCTGAGTGAGTGCTACGGACTCCAAAAAATGTTGTTTACACAGTTGTGTTGCAGATTTAGCATGCTGATTTCCTACCCTGGGTTTTAGGTGTAAAACACTTCCCTCATGGGAAGAGAACAGCACTTTGTAGCATTGCTTGTTTCACATCCATGGCAAGAGGGCTCCAGGCTCAGATTTCTTGCCATCAGTTTTGAATGCAGTGTTTCAACAATGGGCCCACCTTTCTCCTACTCTGTCATCACCTTTTTTTCAGAGCAGACTTCTGTGGTCATTGTATTGTAACCAAATATTGTGGCTAAATTTACCATGTATGAGATCAATGCTAAACTGAAAATCAGGGTATTAAGTCAAAACTCTGCATTTTTCACATGATCTGAAATACCAGAGCATTTAACCTCTTGATCAGCTTTTTTTCCTTCTTTCTGTGTGTGTGGATTTTTCTTTTTTTTTTTTTCCTTTCCCAAAATACCTCTAGAATTAAAAGATAAAGGGAGAATAAATTTTCTGCCTGTTCCACAGTCCTTGTTTCCCCCTCATGCTGAGGATGTGGGTGCTGGTGCCTCCTGCACTTCCGAGAAACACAGTGGGATCAGTTACATCAGGTTGGGCCCCAGGGCCTCTGGATCTTCTCCTGGCCATCCTGCTTGGGTCTGCATGCAGAAATAGGAACAGAATAATTTCATAGAATTTCACAGAATCACAGAGTGGTTTGGGTTGGAAGGGACCTTAAAGCTCATTTAGTCCCACCCCTTGCCATGGGCAGGGACACTTCCCACTATCCCAGTCCGCTCCAAGCCCCATCCAGCCTGGCCTTGGACACTTCCAGAGATCCTGGGGCAGCCACAGCTTCTCTGAGAACCCTGTGCCAGGGTCTCACCACTCTTACAGGGAAAAATTCCTTCCCAGTATCCCATCTATCCCTGCCCTCTGGCACTGGGAAGCCATTCCCCCATGTCCTATCAGTCCATGCCCTTCTAAAAAATTCCCTCTCCAGCCTCTCTTGGAGAACCTCTTCAGGTACTGAAAGGCTGTGATAAGATCATCCCAAAGCTTCTCCAGGGTGGGCAAGCCAAATTTGCTTAGCATTTCCCCATTTCCCCATAGCAGAGGTGCTTCAGCCTTCAAATCATCTTTGTGGCCTCCTCTGCACTTTTTCCAACAGCTCCATGTCCTTCTTACATTTCAGTCCCCAGAGCTGGACACAGCACCGCAGGTGGAGTCTCACCAGTGGCATAGACAGGAGCAATCACCTCACTTGCTCTGCTGCCTGAATTTGCAAGTGGGCTGTTTTTAAGACTGCAAAAAAAAGAAAAAGGCAAGACCCTTGCTGCCCATCTATAAATATTTCATTCCGATCATTTCTTATTGATTTATTGGTTCACTGGGGGTGTAACATTTCCTTTGCTGCCGTGGTGGCACAGAAGGCAGCCCAGCTCCACAGCTCTGGGCCACGTCTTCCCCACTGGATACAGCTCTTGGTCAAAAAATACTGGGACCAGCAGAGCCCTCCAAAGAGGACATCTGGGCCCTGGCTGCAGGGAAATGTGCAAATCCTGCAGCCCCTGGTCCTGCAGGCATTTTCCTCTGCTTGGCTTGGAGCACAGGAATAATCTGTTTGTTCCATTGAGGTCAGCACTTGCGGGATAAACCATCCATATGCATGAGCGTTCCAGCAGCAGGTCCCCAGGTAGGGTTTCCTGGTCCCTCTGAAGAGCTGCAAGAGGAGCACATCTCCTGCCCAAGGCTGTGAGGGCAGGCTGGTGCTGGGGTGGTTTTCAGAGCCCAGATGTGTGTAGGATGGAGTTTGGAGGTGGCTCTCTGGGTGCTGCTGTCCATGTGTGCGCTGGGCAGGGCACGGCCACCAGTCACAGATGTGTTGGTTTGGGCGGGGTTGCTATTGTGTGTCCGTCATGCGACCCGAGGGCTTGTAAAGCCCTTGGTTTTCTCAGGGGTAGTGAATGCTTCAAGTTCCCTTTGGACTTCCCTTGCAGTTGTTGAAAATCAGCATTTTTGAAATTTCATTCTCTGTGGCATGGTTTTTTCCATTGGCAACCGAGGCTTAACATGGTGACTGTTAGCTAGTAATTTATTAACGCTAAAGACAATGGTAGATGACCTTGATCTATAGACCAGGATTTTATTATTTTCTCATATACATTTTTAGTAGATTTCTTCCACTGCTTCAGAACAAATGGCACCAATCTCACTGTATCCAGTTGGGAATACACTTTATTCTTTAGCAAAATGTTGTTGTAATAAAACGTTTTAGTTGGTTAAAATACTCTCTGCTTTATTTGTATGCCACAAATGTGTCTTCCCATCTTGACTTTTACAAAAGAAGAAATTTTCCAGTGTGCCTGAAGTTTGTTAGTTAATTCAGTATAATGCCAGTCAGATATTCTTTGAGAATTGAATAAATAATATTTTGGGCCCCATGTTTTGCATGTCTGTGTAATATCCAGCATAATTTTCAAGATCGTGATTCTTGAGGATGGAACTGGAGGAGAGAATATTTGAAGAGGATTTGTAATATTTACTGCAATAAAGAAATTTAGGGATTACTCAAAGATCCTGTCAGTATTTGGGTCAGAAATATAGCCCAGAGGTATTAGTATGATAGGCAAGTATAAGCATTAGACTGTATTAGTGATTTAGCTATCATAATAGCACAATAGTCCATCATGTGATGGCTTGTGCACTAAACATTTATTGTGGATTAGCCGGGAAAAAGGCTCAAGCTGTCTTGAAAACAGGCCGGGGAAGGTGACTGTTCCTCCTTTCAGTGGCTGTGTCCTGGAAGGGGGTTTATTGGAGGGGAAGAAATCTGTGATTGTAACAGAGAAAGGCAAAATTGTTTCCATCTGAGTTTTTAATTCAGAAAATAAAATGTTGCCTCTGCAGCAGCGGTCAGCAAAATAAGGAGCAGTTGAGCTATTTCTTCTTTGAAAAGGAATATTAGAGCATGAGCAGCCTGTCATAATTTGGGTTACATGTTTTGGGGAGCCATTTTAATATTTCCTCTGAAAACAATGACTTTATATGGAAATTTTTATTACATTTGCAAATAACAATTTTCTGTGCTGTGATTCCATCTAAATCCCTTTGCCTACTCTAAGTGTAAAAAAAGCTTAAGCCACATGAATATTGAAATACTGCTCAGAACAAATTGAGTTTTGTGTGATGCTTCTGAGTGTTTTCCTTTTTCATAAACATGTACTTTTTCCAAAGGAAGCTGGAGATAATGGGCAAAAGTCTGCTATTCCTTTTTGCTTTGTTAAGCCAGGCTTTAGATCCTTTGGTCCTCCCCTCCTTCTCCGTGACCTGTGCTAGGGTCTTAAAATTATACATTCCAGATTACACCTCCACAATTTTCTGTCCTGGGATGATGAAAGGATTTGCATATTATGGTAAGATTACAAAAAATCTTTTTGGAGCCTAGTTAGCGTGGCTAATTTGAAACTACAAAGAAAAAAAAAAAGTAATTTCTAATGCAAATTATAATATTCATAAACTGCTAAACTGATACCTAACTAATTTCTAATCTCTCTCGTATTCCCAAGTATCTTGCACTGGCCTTTTTTAGGCCTGTCTGCTGGCTCCCATTTAATTTGTCCTTAGCTGTGTGCAGTGGATTAGCATTTCATCAGGTTGGATTAAGATTGAGCTGACACTGAAGCTTTCTTTTTTATTTTTACATGCGCATGTGTGGGGCCGAGCGGATCCGCGCACGTTCCGTTATCCCGCTGCCCATCCCCGGTGGGTGCTGGGACAGCCTCCCCCAGCACATCAAGGGGGGGAGACAGCCAAAACAGAGGAAACACACGTTAAAAAAAAAATAAAATGTTAAACAAACAAGCAAAAAAAAAAAAAAAAATCATCATTCCCCAGGGGAAAAATTGCATTGAGGTTGCTGGCTGGGTCAGTGCGTGAGATTTCATCGGGCTAAAATGATGTCACATGGAGCGAGGGCTTTAGTGGTTTTATTTAGCTCCTAATCCCCACACACTGCTCGGCCAGTTGTCCATGTGCGCCGTCCCCAGCGGCACAGGATAAAGCATCTGGGCTGAGCGCGGCTGCAGCGCACGGCCAGGGCAGCCCCTCCGCCGGCCGCCGCATGCTCTGCCTGCTAAGGTTACCCGGGATTAATAATTCAGGCGACACTCGGAAAGGCAAAACCGCCGGCCGGTGCTTTCTGAAGTCCCGGGAGGGCTCAGGCGCAGCACGGTCCGGTTTGGATGCGTGCCGGAGAAGCACTGAGAAGGAAGGCGCCTTCTCTTCTCCTTGTCAGCGGGAGCAAGCGGCCTCGTGGTGATGCCCATCCCCAGCAAGCACCCCAACATCGGCCGCTCGCAGAGCTGGGACGCTGCCGGCTGGTATGAGGGGAACTGGGAGAGCGAGAACGCCTTCGAGTACCAGAGGCCACCGGGCCGGAGGAGCTCCCTGACCTACGGTGGTGAGGGCAGCTGGTACGAGCCACCGCGGGCAAATGATATCATCTTGCAGGGCGGTGCGGAGCTGAAGCAAGAGGCGTACCCGTACCAGGATGCCACCTTCGCTTCAGGGCCCCTGAGGAAGGGCTCTGTCCCTGACTTCGCCTACTGCGAGCGGCCGGCGCCCATGGCGGCCCGGGGCTCTCTGCCGCCCCAGGATTATTACAGCGACCCGTCGCTGTCGGCGAGGTCACCCAAGGACCCTCGCTGCTACCGCGACCACGTGGCGGGCAGGCCGCTGGCGAGCTATGGGGCGCCCGGCAGCCGGCTGTCCTGGGACCAGACCGCAGCGCGTCCACCTGCCCCACCAGATACCAGCCGCCTCTACAGAGACCCCAAACTGGCCCTGGATGGGCAGAGGCTGCGTGGCAGAGATGTCTCCCCAGCGTGGTACGGCACGGAGCCCCCCGGCCCGCGCTACGCCGCAGAGCCACCTGCCTTCCTCAGCAGGCCAGGCTACAGCGATGGGGCAGAGCGGGCTCCTGAGGTGGCAGCAGCCAGGCAAGCTGCCCCCACCTGCCTGGTGGTGGATCCCAGCACCAGCACCGGCAGCAGCTACGGGCCAGGCAGGGAGAGCACCGGCGCCAAGGGTCCCTACGACAGCTACGAGGCGACGGTGGCGACGCCTTCCCACCCGCCGGTGCCGCCCGCCTTCCCCGGGCCGGAGGGCAAGAGAAGCTTTGACCCCGAGTTTGTGGCGCTGCTGCGTGCGGAGGGCGTCTCGGAGAGCACCTTTGCTGCCCTGCTGCAGCAGGGCTTCGACTCCCCGAACCTGCTGGCCATGATGGAGGAGAACGACATCAAGTCGGTGGCACCCAACCTGGGGCAGGCCCGCGTGCTGTCCCGCATCGCCCACAACTACAAGGCAGAGATGCAGCTGCAGAGGCAGGAGCGCAGGAGCGGGGCACTGCGCCCCAGGACCCGCTCCAACAGCTTCAGCCATCGCAGCGAGCTCCCGGCAGAATACGGGGTGCCCACCGTGGATGGCCCTGGCACCTCGCAGCACCCACCACCGCTGCAGCCGCTGTCCCCAAGAGGTGTAGAGATACACCGCCGGCCGTCCAGCGCCCCGACCCAGCACTTGCTGGAGACCACCACCTACCCGGCCCCCGCGGGGGCTCCGCAGGGGCCGCACTTCCTCCCCGGTTCGGGATACAACACCCCCCTGCCTTGCAGCACTCACCCGCGTCCCGCCTCTGCCTACTCTGCTCCCGTCGGCTTGCCCATGACGGCGGCCAACCCGCACGCCAGCCCCAAGACGGCGTACCCCACCACCTACACCGTGCCCATGGAGCTGATGAAGAGGGAGCGGACAGCGGTGGCGTCACCGGCACCCAGCCCCCACAGCAGCCCCCAGCTCCTCCGCCGGCCGGGGACAGCAGGGGACGGTGGCCTGGCACCCACAGGGCCTGCCTTCCCTGCCCAGCTGTCCCCGTACCCGAAGCTCAGCAGGCGCACGGGGCCCCCCGTCATCGTCTCCACCATGGCGTCGCCTGAACCAAGTAATTACCGAAGGGGCTTAGTCCATATTGTAGTTTAGAACCACTTCGTTGTTGCTTATTTTACCCCTCAAAAAACCCTCAGTCAAATATCATGGAGGTTCATGCCTGAGTATTAGACACTGTCCTACTTAGAATATGCGATGAAGGGGATTTCTGTGCAGGGTTGTGCTGGCCACGTGGAGCTAAAGATGCTGATTCTTGCTCTGTGGTTAAATTCCAAATATTTTATTTGTTTAGCCAACTTCAGTTAAATGTGAGCGGTATCTCAGATAATGCTCCCAGGGTTAATCTTGCCGTTCCTGTTGTTTGTCGAGAGCAGGAGATTAGACACTGTGCTGGCTGAGCAATTAGGACTACAGGGTTTGCTGCAGATTGACTTTTTACCGCTGTTATCAGGCACAAATGTGTTCCTCCGAGGAAGTGGTTAGCATTGTTTTGACTAAATTCATCAGATAGTTAATGGTGTTATTCGAGAATCGACTTACCTTTGGCCATTACCTAAGGCTTTTCTTCTTATTATTAATTTGCTGTTTTATCAGGCATACAAAATAAACCCCTTGATTTCCTTCTCGAGATGCCTGTAAGTGAAGCGATAGAGCTGTTAAAGTAATAGGGCTGTGCTTTAAACTAAAAGCCTGTCATTAAGCACTGGAACAATAAAAATGAATGGTGGCTCCTCGACTTCCCTTCCCTTTCTAGAAACACTCTGGCTCTTGGCTGCTCAGATGAAAAGCTGTATAATCTGAGCAGGCTCTGCTCCTCCGCTTTGGAGATGTGGCACTCAGAGCCTGATAGAAGCTAACCCCCAAAATCACCAGGAGAAATATAAGGGAATTCATCAAATCCATTCATTTGTGCCTTGACTTGTTTGAAGAGAATGTGGAAAGACACCCCTTGAAATGTTTTTTTGCTGGTAATGACTCTGTGAGCAGGGAGTTTTCTCCCTGTGCAGTGCAGCTGAACTCCCATGCAGACGATTCCCAAACAATGTGCTGTACAAGCACACACATACACAAAGCTTTAATAAGAGGGATACCATTTATAGGCATCGAGACGATGCCAAACTGGTGATGCCATTCCACGGGAATCTAAATAAAGAGGGGAAATGATAAAGTTGTCAAAATGCAGACACTTGGCACACCCCTTTCCCTGCCATACCATAATTACGCAGCTAGGAAGTAAATGCCGGTCCTTTCACGCTTAGGAGTCCTTTATGTAGCTAGTGTAATGTATTGATTTCTAAAAAATGCTTCAATATTAGGCAACATGTTCTGTGTTGACATGGATCAGATGCTAAAGTAGTACATCCAGGCAGTATTTTTAAATGAATGCGGCTAGGAAGACGAACTGGCATAATGTGGGGAACACAAATATGTTCATTTATTTGCGCTTTGTCTGATTGAGCGATCGGTGCCGACGCAGCAAAGAGCTCTGGGCTGAAGGACCTCCAGAGCACGGGGATTAGGAGCAATCTCCTCCACCATGGGAAGCAGATCCCTCCTTCCCTGGTTCACATTTATAAACTGCAAACCCTGTTCTCTAAAAATCTTGAAATTATCCCTTCCCTTCACCAGAATTACCAGTGCACAGCAAGAGGAAGCCAGCAGTATTTCTGTGCTGTTGAGCTCTTTCTTGCTACTCAGCCCTCTTTATTTCTTTTTTTTTCTTCTTTTGCCTACGACCATCTCATTTGCATGAGGATGACATTTGTTGCTCCAGTAATTTCATCTGATAATGGCCAGCTTGCAAAGCGGATCTGAAAACATATTCCTTAATTATGTGTTGCCAAGCAACGAGAGGGTTTGGCCATAATCACAGAAAGATTATCTTCTCATTGAAGGCCCTGAAAGGTTTAGCTGAAGTAGGACCTGTAAAATTGTCTTCATTTTTATTTATTTCCCCTTTTTCCTTTCCAAATAGCCTGAGAGGTTTTCTTCCTGTTAAACTATATTTTAAAAGTAGAAGCCAAGGTAAGGCACATGGAAGGATTAAAAATGGGAAAGTGTGTGGTGGTTTGTAGATGTTTGAGCTGTATTGAGCTGGAGTGTTCACACTTACCCACAATGGGATAAGCTGAGGTTAGAAATATGTTAAGATGTTTTAAAGCTTTGAGTGGATGGCAGAAACTTGACTAAATCCAGGAAAATTGTATTTGTCAGCCAGGAAGGGCCAGGATGTGTTTTCAGGAGCGATGAGCCTTCTCTTGGCTGTAGCTTTGGCTGTGTATATTCGAGTCTCAGGATGAAAGCAAATTCAGTATTAAAGTCTGTGTCCAAATGGCTGCAAATATTTTCTGTCAGTGTAGGTTAATGTCTTCCCAGTCAGCAGAGGGTCATAAAGAGCATGTTACAGCCCAGTCATGTTTTGAAGCTTGTTATATGGATAAGACCTTAAAACAGATAATTTTGAGTTTTTTTTAAAGTCTTGTTGAACTGTGCATTATAGTCTTTCTACAGTGAGTTGTTCCTAAATAGCCCTTTTGTCATTTTGTGCTGAGTTTGACACTCTGAGTGCATTCTCCACAGCTGCTGTTCACTTTGGAGTTTGGACAGAGGGCTTGCAGGAGGAAAGTGTCTTCTCCTGCCTGGTATTCCTGATGGTAGAGGCAGGATCCTGGGCAGGGATACAGGCGTGTGCCACGTGTTTATGGACCTCTTGCTTTGGCATGCTCAGATAAGGGAAAAGGAGAAATGAGATTTAGTGCTGCAACTGCTTTGCTTTTCTTAAAATAAATAGTAATTAGTTAGGTCAGTTGCCCTTCCTGGGAGTTGCAGGGTTGTATGAAGAGAAGGTGGTGAATGAGCACCTTAAGCCCTTTGCTGTGGCGATAGAGTGACGTCTCCAGAGATGAGCCGGCTTCCCATGCCAGGAACTCCCCTGCCACAGCTCTGGCAAAGCTGCTGCTGTCCATGTCATTGAGACCTTGTCAGGAATAGCTGCCAGGAATGCTCCTGCAGCCTCGCCATCCACAGGATCAGCAGTAGTGAGCACACCAAGTCAGCTCAGTGGCGAGCAGGAAGAAAGCCCTGCAAGGTCTGAGTGACAAACGTGTGTTGATGGGAGGCTGAGCCAGAGCGGGTTTGTGGCCAGCCCCGTGCTGAGCTGGGAGGGAGTGCAGGGAAATAAATAGTCCAGGTCAGCAAAGCTGGTGAGGGCAAACAGTATCTCACGGTCACTGATCACATTGCTGCAGTTCTGCCTCCAAATTTTGCAACTTCAATTTATGATGTTTGCTAGTATTTTTATTAGATTACTTAATTTCCTTCTTTTTTTTTTTTTTTTTTAATTTATTTTAACCCAATGTTTTAGTAGTAAAGCAGTTGGCAGATGAGAAGTCTTGTATTTTTGTAGCTAGCCTGGACTTCTCCCAAACGAGGGCTGGTCCAGATTTCTCTTTCTGATGCTGGACTTATGGAGCTTAAATGAGAAATGATGATTCATTGCAAATATGTGTCTTGGGTGATTTATCAAGCCCTCATTTACACACGAAGGTATGAAAGCAAATTATCACAAAAGGGGAGATGCTAGATGCTTCCCACCGGGATGAGGAGCAGGGCTGCCCTGTAAAGTCAGGTGGATATCATCAGGAAACCAGAGCAAAATTACTTTGCTGTAAGATTTGATTGAAAGCCTGACCTTTTCCTCAGCAGGGAAAGCTAGGCTGAGGGAAGCTGACCTCCTTGGACAAGTTGTTCTCTGCAGTATGAAGGGGACTCATCCTCTCTTTTATCAGCTTAGAGACCAGCTAGAAATGCCTTTCACTGTGATTAGCTCAACTCTGCTTGTACTCTTTAACACCTCTTTGTGATGCCTTTTATTGGTATTTCCCACTCTGTGACAGATAAAAACTGTGTTAACCACACATAGTTGCAGGCTGAAACTCTGCACATGGGCAACCCCCAAAGAGGAAAGGACATAGGTAGGAGTAAGAGCCTTGATGGTTGTTCAGGTATGGTTAAAAGAGCCCATCAGAGATGGTTAAAAGAGTGGTATTTTCCCACTCTTGTAAGCTATTAATTCTTTTAACCTAATTAATTTAAGCTAAATTGCCACTGCTTTCTATGGACAGTGTTTAGCAGGATATTTCCTATACAATATAAATTTCCTGGGCATTTGCTGATGTTGATTTATTCTTTTCCCAGTGCAGTGGACAGCTCAGAAATCGACTTCAGGTTTTCTTCTGTGTGTTTTCTGTACAAACCTCAGCATGGAATCACAGTGTGTCCATGTAGGGCCACTCAATTAACAATCCGGACTGAAACGGCACCAAGGGAAGCTCCGTGTACTGAATAAATCTGATTTAATTTGCACATTGACCTGACAGACCATAGCATGTCCTTGGAGCCATTTCCCAGCTAATGTGTTAGTCCAGGTAAACTCTGCACCACCCTCACTACCAAAAACACAGAGTAGTGTTTTTAACTGGGAGCACAACTTCCATACAGAAATACAGGTTGAAATAAGCAGACAGGTGTTTCCCGCTGTCCCCATGGTCACAGCATCAAGACACTAATATCCAAAATGATGAGGGAAGTAGCTGGAAAACTCACAGTGAGTTTGTAAAAGCCTTTGAAAGGCTCAGAAGGACCTCAGCAACCTGTGCTGAGCACATGAGTGCGTGGATCTTAAGATGTGCAAGAGATGTGCTGTTGGCTATCTTGATATAACACTGACTGTCTTAGCCAATCTGCACGTACAGTTCCCTAGTGGCAGAGAATATGCTTTTAAAATACTTCTTTAAAGGCTGAAATATGCTTTTTATAATGGTTTTATCAAAAGCAATATAAAGTGTCAAACTCATTCCAGTTGCAATTCATTGACTTTAGTGCCATGGCAATAAAAATGAATTTGGCCTGTCGAAGGAGAATGTGTTGTCAGATGCACAAGTGTTGTCATCTTTAATTTACACTTTTCTTTCACCCCGTGTTTCTGGTTCTCCAGCATTGTTTGGACTTTCATATACCCAGATCATTCTCTGACTATATTTGCTGATATTTTTTTAGCTTTCTCATAAGTAGTTTCCATAGCTACAAACTTCATGTTCACATAGGTGGGGAAAAAATTTAAAGGTTTCTTATTATTATTGTATTAAACATTTTTTATATTTCTTCTTCTTGCCATTCTCATATCATCACACTGCAGTCCAGTTTAATGAAAATGCTGCACAACTGAATTGCCTGTTATTTTTAAAAGTGAAATAGGTGCTGAGCTGAATCCTTGAAAAGCAGAAGGCCAGCATCATTAAGCCACTGATATAGAATAAATATTGCAGATGTAGGACTGGTATTAGTAAGGTTTATTGATGGCAATTGGCAGGCGAACTTTTGACTTTTACACCTAAATAAAGTCTGATGGTAACAGCATTCTGCTGGCTTTTGGTAAAGAAAGCTAATTTTTAATCTCTTTTGTCTGCTGTTGTTTTGTTTAAGATGAACTGTTATTTCTCAGAGTGGGATTCACGTGGGTTGTGTTTCCAATATTCAGTTTTGCCTCTCTGGTAGGGAGGTGCTGGAGCAGCCGTGTCCTGGGCAGGGCGGCCCAGAGGAAGGGTTTGGGCAGAGGTGTTGGACAGCAGTGATGGAGCAGCCATGGAAGGGTTTGGACAGCAGTGATGGAGCAGCCATGGAAGGGTTTGGGCAGAGGTGTTGGACAGCAGTGATGGAGCAGCCATGGAAGGGTTTGGGCAGAGGTGTTGGGCAGCAGTGATGGAGCAGCCATGGAAGGGTTTGGGCAGAGGTGTTGGGCAGCAGTGATGGAGCAGTTTTGTTCAGGGAAACAGGAGGTTCTGAGTGCCCAGTGCTGTGTCCAGGGTCTTGCCTTCTGCACCCTCAATCCAATTATCTGCTCCAGAGCAGATGGAGCAGATTAGTGCCTAGCTCTCCTTCCTCCACCCTCTCCCCTGGTGCAGGGGGTGTCCAGCCAACAATCGGCTTAACCGTGGGTCCCGTGGCACAGCCCCTGCCCTGCCCCTCAGCAGGGAAACCTCAGCTCTGGGGCTGCTGCTGCTCATCCCCAAGCCTCCTGCCTCCAGTTCTTCAGCAGTTTGGAAGCCTTTGACCTAAACTCGTTTGCCAGGCATAAATTCCATTTTTTTGTTTGCAAGGAGTGTCTGCAACTGGCCACCAGATGCGTGAGCTGTGCCCCACAGTGGAACAGCCGCTCCAGCAGAGGGGTCGGGGGTGGAGGATTGTGGTTCTTTCCCACCTGCATCATTCCCTCATGGAATCTCAGCCAAAAAATATTGTGTGGCCAAGGGAGATTATGGCCTCTTGCCTCATCTTGTAAATGAAGGCAGTGTCAGCCATGAGAGGCTTGTGACACCACGGGGCTGTTCCTGCAGTTCCCAGAAGCATCACAATCCCTGGGAAAAGGGTGATTTAGGCTCTGTAATCTGAGACATGAGCAGGTTGTCACAGTAAGAAGGAAACCACCAGGGCTTAGTTGCTGGTGGAGATCCTTGGTAAATACTGGTATGAACAGCTAAGATGGCATTCTCATGTTTTATTTATGTATGCAGATATGTATAGATATGAAAATGGGGAGAAAAAGATCTCCAAAATATAATCAGTGTCTCAGTCATTATCCATTTGGAACAGTGCTTCTGCAGTCTTCATTGTTTGCCAGAAGTGTCTTGTTTTGGTTATCGAGCAATTTATTATTTCCTAGCTTGGCGAGCAAACAAGCAGACGGGACTTTGTTTAGACAGCAAACACAGTGCTAAGAAATAATTTAGGATATACTTTCCATGAAAAAAAACAGAAAAAGAGGATCAGAACCGAGGTGTCATGGAAGCATTTGGCATGTATTTTCCAGATGTGATGGTGGTATCTCCAAGTGGGTTCCCTCCATCCAGGAGGTGTAGGTGGTGGGATGGAGGAACCTGGCAATGCCCACCTGACTTCCCTGCTGGTCTTCTTAACCTTAACACGTTTCCTGACACTTGTGCTAAACACTGCAAATCCCTGAGCTGCCTCCTACACATTCCCTTACTGACCCTATAGATTATCAGTCTTTTCTTAGGATGGCCCAGTCTCTCATTGGAGTCTCTCACTGTTACCTGCAGAGTGAACAAAAACAAGGAATGG
The DNA here is from genome assembly GCF_049639895.1 of Pseudopodoces humilis. NCBI lineage: Eukaryota > Metazoa > Chordata > Aves > Passeriformes > Paridae > Pseudopodoces > Pseudopodoces humilis. The sequence continues at coordinate 33,126,583 of NC_142208.1, read as the reverse complement.
AGATGGAGATGTCACACATTTGTTTTGTTCTCTGCCATCTCTGAGTGTTTTGTTAGAAAGGTTTAAATTAACATTGAAAAAGTACAGTAGTTCATGCAAGTGCATATATTTTGTTTTGTCAGTGCAAGGAATCTTGATTAATATTATGAAGGATAAAAGAAAGGATTTAATGTGGACAGCAGAGAGCTTGTCAGTATCTAGACCATCCTGCTGGGACACTGAAATAATCAGGAATGCTTAAATGTCACTTTAGTTATCCCACCTGGCCAGCAATTCCTGTAATCTCTCCTATCAAGCTTTCCCCATCTTTGAATTCTTCCTCATGTTGAGTAGACCTGCATAAAAGTGGGAGCTGTTATCCTACCAGATGAAACATTCGGCTTAAGAGTCTTAAATTTCCATTTCATTCTTGTCTGCAGCGAATGAGGTCTTGTTTCATCTGTAGTCAGGGCTAAAAAGGTCCCAAAACCAGGATTACTAATAACTAATAACATCAGGGCAGTGTCACACTCTGCAGTGAAAGTTTTCCCCTTGGGGCTCATTTTTATTCAGCAGGGAAGGTGTTCTCTGTATTTTCTGTTCATCCTAAAAGCCCAGGCTCCCTCAGAGCAATGTGGCATCTCCCATACCACGTTCTGGCCAGAGGGAGAGCCAGGGGATCATCTCCCTGCTGTAAGATAAGCAAGATACAGAGGTACATCCCAAGGACCAGCAGCCCCACACTCTGGCCCATCAGCTCTTTTTCACTCCAGTTTTCTGTTTCTGAAGCTTGCATGGAAAAACGCCAACAAAGTGATTATTTATAATTTTTGTAGAATATCTTTCTGGAGGAGCAGCTTCCAAAGTAGGGCAGTGAGTCAAGTTCACTTGAAAAACGGTGATTTTGTCATTGATTTCAATACGAGGAGATTTTTTACTCTCTCCTGCAAAAGGAGCCAGCTCTACATCACTGACTTTTACTGCATTTCTTAAAATTAGATCTACAAACCCAATGGTTTCTTAAGCTGTACGTTTCATGCATTGGAAGCCTGTGCATTATTAAAAATAATAGGATAGATTTGTCAAATGGATAATGAGTAGGTTTCTTTCTCTGTTTTTCAGTGTTTTAATGAGTGCAGGAAATGTTTGCTATTTATTTGCTTTCAGGTTTTACCAAGGAGCTCTGGAGATAATTGTCAAATTTCCAAGCGTGTATCAATATTTCATGAAGCTCTGTTTTCCCTCTGTACATTCACAAGTTGGGTCATTAGCACTGGGACTGATATTAACAGGCTAAAGCAAGGCATGAAAAGGCATTCCACCAAACCCTTGCAAGTTTGAGAATTTCTGAAACAAAATTCTAGTCAGGTCTTCTGGGTAAAACAAATATCGGTGATGTTGCGTGATTTCAAATGTTAGATCTGTCAGAGAATTTCTTGTTTGATCTTGGTTTCTGTGGTTTGTGGACCTGATCCAGAGAACACCAAGGCTTTGTGTGCGTGTTCTGTGTGTTTGGCCTCATGCCCAGCACTTACCACAAATTGGGGTGTACCTTACAGAGATAGGATATCCATCCACGTCATCCTTTGGAAAAAAGCAAATTCCACCTTTCCTACTACCAGAAGATTAAATTGTGTTGAATTATTAAAGCTCAAATTGATTTTAGACATGGTACCAGTCAACACTGATGCTGACTAGTTTGCTGTTGGCTGTTCAGTTTTGGGTTATTTTTGCATGGTCTTTGAGGTGCAGAACTGGCTGTGTGTTAACAACTGTTCTCCTTTGGACATTTGCCCTTTATAAGAGGCTACGTTTTGAATGTTGAATATTTATTTTTTCTTAATTTCCGACATTTTTATGTAAAACATATCCCTGTTCTCATTCTGATTAGGCATCTTATCCCAGTTTCTGTTTGCTCAGCCTAAAACTCTGGTGTCAGGCTGGCTTTTGCTTCTATTCATGATCTAACCCAACTAGCTCAGTGCAGTGCTCTCAAGCAAAAAAAAACAAGTCAGGAAATGAAAATTATTCATAGATATGGACCCACTGTGCTTTGCTGTGGAGAGGGTGCAAAATTATTGATAAATTCCTGTGGCTTTTTGACCATTCTAAATGGTTGCCATAAGTGCTTCACCAGGGACAGAGCAAAAAGTGAGACTTTAAACTTCATTGAACCACACAAAGTCTGGAGGGCTAATGTGGAAATCTGAAAGTGTGCAGAGAGCTGGAGGGTGGATGGATGGAGTATCCAGGGCTTCTGTAACAGAAAAGTACTTCAGAGTTAGGAGTGATTAAAGCAGAAAGGGACCAGTAGTGCTTCCCTGGAGAGGGAGGGATGGATTTCTGTGGGAAGGGCAGAGCTGGCTGTTTGACAGAGGGGTTTGAAGATCCTTGGAACTAGCAGATGTCAGGACTGACCTGTCTGTCAGTATTTTGGTATCATTTTAGGATTTGTAACACTGTGGGCTACAGTAAAGCAAAGGAGGTCACTTGTGAGCACGCACATTGTTAATTGTTAATCATGGCAGTTCAGGAGGAGAAAGAGAAATGGCAATCATGTAATATTGACACAACAGGAGTGTGTGGAGATAACAAATTTGGTCGCAGTTCGATATGACAAAGTTCCAGACTGTAAACAGAAATATTTGTCAGAGGGGAGACAGTGCTCAGGGTGAAAATTGGGTGCTTTGCTAAGTAAAAATCACCTTGTAAAGGATTTGCGGCTGTGGGGGCTTTGTAAGGGAAATCCAGAGCAGATGCATTTGACTGCCTTGTCCTTCTAGGAGGAAGTTTGGAAAGTTGGCAGTAAATCGTGCTTAGCTCTGAAACTGAGATTTTTCTCTGAGGAGGACTCAAGAAAACAAGAGTTTGCAATGCAATTCCCACACAGGTTTGGTTTGGTCAATGATAGCCTGTGCCAGGTGCCAAGAGGACACAATTCCTCTGTGTGATGATGCCTGGGAGAACCTGGCCTTACTCTGGACAATTTCCTGGGGAATCTCCAATTTCCTTTACTTCCACTCTGGGAAATTATTAGGCACTCTGATTTAATATGTCTGTTACCTATTTGTTTAATCTGTCCATAAGGCACTTAGAGCCCCACGGTTCTTTGAAGAAGCACATACTAAGGGATGCTGGAAAGCCTGGGCTGCACACAGTGCTGAGAGTGGGCAGAGCTGGAAACTGCCCCACTGACACAAGGGGAGCAGCTTTCCTCCAGCACAAACACATCTGGAGAAGTGGGAGAGGAAAAAAGAAGGTAAGAGAACAGAAGAAAGAGGAAAATACTGGAATCAGCAACAGTAAATCCAACCAAAATACTGCAGCAGGACAGAGGGTGCCCTAAAAGTAGCCAGTTTCTAGGAAAGTATTCCATGCTTGGGAAGAATGGTGCTGGTAACAGTCACAAAATGTCTGTGTTCCAAGTTTTTTGTACACTTCCCCTCCCAAGCTGGCACAGTTACACGCTTTGTTTGTTTGCCTCCAGCTCCTACCCTTGGTGGAGTTAGAAATACTCTGACTCAAGTCCATCCAAATACAACAGTGCCATGCTTGGTAAGTGGGTCATGAGCCCTTGGGGTCTGAGCAAAGATTTTCTATCAGAATTTGGCAAAAGAGCAAGTTAAAATTCTCTTCTAAAAACCTCTCGATTCCAAGATTTTGTTTTAAGATTAATGTTCTTTTAAACGGTGTGTGACCTGTGCTTTGATGCTTTGCATTAAGCCACATGGAGCTCCTGGCTGTCAGTGTAAGACAATTTTGGAGATCTCCTGGAGTAATACCCATATTTTCCTGTCAAGTTTGGGATGATTCTTTTTCATCTCCTGCCTGAAAGTGCATCACCAGGGTGTCCTGAGGTTTCTTTTTGGAGCCACACTTGGAAAACTTAACCTTACTGCTGCCATTGCTCTGTGGTCACCTGTCTGCAGCCCACAGCTGTGCTCCTCAGCCTTCCTGACATCTGACACTCATGTTTTGTTTCATTCTGTGGCTGGTTTGAAGCAGGAAAACCCAAATCTCCCATGGTCAGTCGGACAGGGGGCTCCCATCACTGTGAGGAGTGTGTGGAGCCCTGGCAGGTCACAGCTTCACGCTCAGTTGCAGTGAGAGCATCTCAGGTGCACCCCTGGAAACATTCTGTGAACCCTGTTTCTCCTTGGCCAGAGTCCTGTGCTGCGGGGAGCCATCAGCATGGTGGTTTTCTGCTGCAGCCAAGGAGTCTTTTCTTCTCCCTTTGCCTTCCCAGTCTCCCCAGACGCTGCCTCTTCCCCTGGAGCGATGTTTTGGCACTGGACACTGGAATTTCCATTGAGGGATGTTCAGTTGTCTCAGCACAGCAGGTATCAGCTTCTTTCTGATCACAGGTGGTCAGATTGACAGACCACGTGTGACCAGCACAGGGAAAAGCTACTGTTCCTCTGCCTGTGGTCTTCTCCCCTCTTCTGTGCAGTCTTTCTGTCCCTGTGCTGCTTTGAGAGATGCACACGCTCTGAAATGTCTCTTCTTAGAGAGTTTATTGTGCTTGGGATCTGGTCTGCTGTTTAAAAAAAGCTACACAGCCTTCCTGGTTATTTTTTTCCATCACCAAGCAGGGCAGAGGCTGAGAAGACCACCCACCACTGCTGCTGTGCTGACAGGGATTCTCAGATGCTGTTGAGGATGGGCTGAGTGATGCACTCAGAACGTGCCAGTCCTCTTGTGGACCACATTGGGTGGTTGCAGCCCACCCTGTGAATTGCAGAGCCACAGTGGGAATGTCCAGGGGATAGAGTGACAGCTCATCACAGCTAGACAGCAGTTCTGTGTTTGACATCTTGAGGTCAAAAACTGTCAGTTCCTTATTTTTTACGGTGTCTTAAATCGCCTGGAGAGTGTTTTGAGCCTTGTCAAAATGAATTAATTAAGGCCAAGTTGTATTCACAAGCCTGTGCTGCTCTGATTCAGCAGCAGGACTGTGCTTGATTTTCAGCCTAATAATTACAAATGGTTTTGGAGGATCTGGGGGGCTGATAGAGCCCGTTTGTGTTTCCTCCAGAGCTACATGTGCTACAGTTTTTACTTGCTCTTTGCCTTGGCAGTCTGTAGCATTGTTTTTCTCCTCCTTAGGAACACAGCCAGTTTTTTAATTAAGGAAATCACTCTGCAGCCATTGTCGCTGTTCATTTGAGTTCTTTGTCCATACCAAAGTTTCCAGCTCCCCAGAAGATTTGAAGACACTCCTTACTACAGCTGGAGGAGGACAGAAGTTTTGACTCAGGGCAGGCTCTTCTTCTAACTCTGTTAAGAACCAGGCATCAAGCACCTCTGTGGGCAGCACATTCACTTAGTGAGATCTTCAAATCCACCTCTGGCTATGACAAATACTGCTGAGGTTATTTTTCTATTGGATTCGTATATAAAAAAAAATAGTTGTGAGAAATAAATATCACTTTGTGCTGGGCTTTACCACTTACTGGGCTTTGAGCCTAAAAGGATTTAAAAGTCATCATGCTCTAGGGAAAGTTGTAGTGAGAAAGGATGTGGAGGGTTGCTCCAGCCAGCTGTCGGGATTTGGGAAAAGGCTCGTCCTGACCGATGGAAAGGAGACTGGGACTGAGACAGAGAGGCAGCCAGGGCTGACACAGCTACGCCCAGTGGGATTAGGACCAAATTAGAAACTTGACTTGCAGGGGTTTATCATTTCCTTTATATTGTGACATTAATAAATGCAAATCTTTATCTTCTAGTTGTTATCATCCCTTGTATCTTTTGTTAATGAGCATTGTCCCCAGTTCAGGCTGCACTGGTAACTGGATGGAGAGGATAGAGATATTCATGTGCACCCATTCATGTGTGTTCTGCAAAAGTACCTGGGGGTGTGAGGAAAGGATGTGGGCACTTCTCCTGTGTGCCAGCTCCTCCTGTCAGCCTGGAGTTGGACAAGAGTCCTGGAGACAATGCCACGTTAATGCAGCACAGTTCAGTGCTTTTGGTATTTCACAGTGCAGCATAAAAACTTCTTCTCTCATTTTGTTGTTGAAGTGCATCAAATTCAGACCATATGCACCATGTCAAGGCTGCTCTTGCCAGTCAACCCAAAGAAAATGCTCCGATCAGGCCTGCTTGGTCACTAAGAGGGAACTGTTGAACTGAAAGATTGGTGGGTTTAGATTAAAAATTGGGGAGAAATTCATTCCTGTGAGGATGGTGAGGAAGCTGTGGCTGCTCCGTCCCTGGAAGTGTTGAAAGCCAGGCTGGACAGGGCTTGGAGCAATGTGGTCTAGGGGAGGGTGTCCCTCAGGGTGTTGGAACTGTAAAGTCCCTTCCAGTACAGTCCATTTTGTGATTCTGTGGCTCCTGCACAACTTGGCTTCACAGTGGAGGCCATGGTGGCCTGGTGCTCAGCTGGGATTGGGCTCTCCATCCCAGTCCATATTCTTTCCATCCCAGATAGGTCCCTCATGGAAGGGAGCTCTCTAATAGCCAAAATAAAGACTCTGAGAGCCGATTAAAGCATGTAGTCTGTTCCAGGCAGAAAGAAGTACAGTTTGGGGTAGAGGATACAAAATACATTTGCAAGGCATCTGAGCCCAATGCTAAGACATTCTTTCTCTCAATGTTGTTGTTGCCAATAGCTTCTCTTGTGCTCAGACCAAAACTATTTAGGGTGGAACATTTGCTCCCTACTTTCTAGCAAGCCTGGTCACAGGAATGAAGAATGGATTCTTTTAGTGGCCGCAGCTGGTTTGAATGATCCCCACACTGAACCCATTGACTCCAGGCACTCCTCATGTGAATCACAGGGAAGCAGCAACCAGGATTTTGTTTTTGTGCCTGACAGGAGCAGAAACAGCGGAGCAGTCACAAGTGGATTGCTTGAACCCAGGCACATGCCAGGGGTGTCCCCTGCACACTGTGTGGCTCATGCTGGCAGCAGGCAGCATTCACCAGCTCACTCTGAAGTCTGGAGGCAGAGGAGGGTGAGATGTGTTGCTGTCTGGGTGTCTGTGCTGCATCCTCACCCACACCTCCTGCAGGGCCCCCAGTGGGATGGTGTGGCTGCACTTTGTGCAGATCCCTCCTGTTTGTTCAGTGAGAGATGGAAGAGGAGTTCTTCAAGGACTGTGACCCTTGCATTACATACAAAACAAAAAAAAAAAAAGTAATGAAACCCTTCTATGTCAGTTGGCAAGACCTTGAGCAAGGCACTGAGATGGTTCTGCACCTCTCTCAAGGCCTGCTTCTTCCGAGGGGCAACAAAATAACTTGTTTTGGTAAACTCAAGGAATCATTTCCACACCCTGTGATAAATCTGTGTCAGTTTTTATAGGGGCTCTCTCTGTTGGTTTTTAAGCTGAAGGAAAGTTAGATTAGATACTGGGAAGAAATTCTTTCCTGTGAGGGTGGACAGGCCCTGGCACAGGTGCCCAGAGCAGCTGGGGCTGCCCCTGGATCCCTGGAAGTGTCCAAGGCCAGGTTGGACAGGGCTTGGAGCAGCCTGGGATTATGGAAGGCGTCCCTGCCCATGGCAGGGAGTGGAATGCGATGGGTTTTAAGGTCCCTTCCAACCCAAACCATTCTGATAAAATCCAAATTTTTATGTTGAGAGCAGCTTCTAATAAGTTCCTGTAGAAGAATCACCTTCCTTTTTCCTTCCAAAGAATGAGGGCTTTGGGGAGACAAATTTTATCTGCTTGCAGAGAGAGGAAAGCTGGTCAAGGAAGGCGATCCGTGTTGGACTGAGCATCGGGGAGAGATTTGGGAAAACTCCTGCTAAAAGTAACAGCACCAAATAAAAAGGGGTTTGATGGTAATTAAATGCCACCTCTATATTCTTAAGTATTCTTGGGAATGTCAGCTGGCCATGTGCTCTGGGTTTTTTTTCACAATACTGGGTTTTTCTTTGTATTACCAAAGGTATTAATTAGAGGAATAGATTAGACTGAATGCTGTACAATTATCTCTTGGGTATTTGTGGAATGAACGATGAAAACTGTGTGAAATTGTAAAATGCTCATTTAGCTGGGTGTCTTGATGAGCACCATGTCTTCCTTCCCCTCTTTGCCACGTCTCCTGAACCTGTTGATTACAGCCAGCAGGGCAGTTTTGTGTCAGTGGCAGCTCTTGGGGGGGCTTTGAGACCCCCTCAGACAGAGGCACAAGGTAGAATTGTTGTTGCTGCAGGAGCCTCTTTTTCAAGATGACAGGGAGTTTTCTCAACACACTCACTTTGATTTGGTTTGGTTTGTAATCTGTATGATCTAATCAAGTGTATAAACACATAGACAGGGGTGGGATGCATCAGCATTCTTCTTTGGCAGCTGCCTTCTGCTGAAAGGCAGGAAATTTTGTCAACTTTCTGAAATTTCAGTGCAAGACCCCTTTCCCTCCCTTCCCCAGTCTTATTCCCAACAAAGAAATTAAACCTGATCAGTTCATTTTGCTACAACTCACTTTGGTGGGTTCATGGCACAGTTTTAAGACTAGATAAATTAATTGAGACTCACCATACGGCATATAGCTACAGCTCTTGGGTTGATAGGTGATGGGTTTTATTGAACCAATAAAATATAGAAAATGGTTAGAGGAAAAGAGCTTACTGCAGTGATATTGTTCAGTGTGATTTACAGTTTTATAACTGTAGGCAAATGTGAAATATTTTTCCCTATCTCGGGTATACATTATTAGATAAACCTATATCCTGTGCTTACCTACATCAGCACTGTGATAGTGAAGAGACATAAAAATGAAGACATTTTCAGCCCATTAGAGTTAACGTGGTTTCAAAAGCAGTCAGTTTCTCTACAGTTTGGATTTTATTTGTCTCTCAGTGTGCTGAGGATGCCTGCAGGAAATGCCTCCCAGCAGCTGTGGGAGCTGCACTGTAGCAATCCTTGACATGCACAAGAAAATGAGACACCTTAAATATGAAGGTTGTTGGCCAAAACACCAGTTTGTGAAAAACAGGGAGAAAATACAGATCTGTGCAGGAATTCCTTGTTGAGCACCCTGATTCGTCTCCTTTAGCTCTCGTTGCATTGCTGAGGTTACCCCCATGAGAAAAACCATGGGGGCAAGGAGAGGGCTGCTTCAGAAGGTCCTTAAAGCCCTTCACTGTGGCCAGAGGAGTGTGCTGGACTTTGAGGGCCACAGCCTGGAGCTGGGACAAGCTGGGGCTGCAGCGCTACAGCCCCTTCCCAAGGGAGTGGGAGGGCAGGAGACACCCCTGGAGCTCCAGGGTGCTGATCTGACCCAAGTGCTTGGGGGAGAGGTGGGTGTTGAACTAGCACAGGAATAGCTCATCGTTCTTGGAATTGAAAAATAGGAATGTGCCAGTGTGTTATCTGGATTAATGAAGATGAAAATGTGCTGTATAAATACATCAGGAGCGTGATCATGCCGTTATCCCTTGGGCTACTCTGGCTCACAAGGAGAAAAGGTTGATTTGTATTTGTAGATGATTTTGCTTGCTCTGCCAATGCTCATTTTTGTTTTAGTATGAAAGCCAGGGAGTGTGTTTCTTTTGCTCAAAGATGGAGCAGATTAGCAAAGATTTTTCTAGAGTATCGTAGTTTGAATAGCTCTGGTTTAAGATAAATGTTTCAACTACAATTATTTATTAGTGATACTATTTTAAACACTGATGATAAATTAGGGAGGTTATAAGCTCTATTATTCAAGGATCTGTGCAATATTTGGACATTGAACATGGTTTCCATAAAGCAGAAGGCACTGGAGTGCAGCTGTCCGGGCTGAGGGTCCTCTGGCTGGGGTGGCAGAGGGGGAGATGAAGCAGCTTCAGGGGGAGGATTTACAAAATGATGAAAGTTTAACCTGTCTTTGTCTCCAGGCCACCCTGGACGCAGAGGAAAACCCCATGTGGAAATCCTTCATGAGGTGGCCATCACTTGTGCTGACACATGGAGGGTCACAGGGTGAAGGGGCACTTCGGTGTCACAACGTTGGTGACGGTTTTCAGTCAGCATTGCCCGGTCCCCTGTTTTAATTTAAGATGTGAAATGTGTGGCTGGGGATTATCACTAATCCAGAGAACGTTTTAGGGTCAGGGATAAGAAAAAATGTTAGGTATGTTCTCACCCATTCCTCCAAAGCTTTGAGAAGACTCAGAAGGTGAGGTGGGGTGGCCAGAAGCACCTCAGCTTCCTCCTGGGTCCTTACTCAGAGCTTCTGTCCACTGTACCAAGTGAAACCACATCCCAAATGTAATTTGAGAATTTTTGGGAGAGTTTTGGCTGGTCGCAGCCCTGTTTAGGTCCGCTGACTTCTGTCCAGACCTGCAGCCCATGTTTTGCAGCCAGGCAGGAATGCTAGTGGCCAGGAAAAGGCTGATTAAGAGGGAAAGTAGAGAATGGGAAAGTTAATCATTGAATTTTTCGTTATCTTTATTCAGCTTGGAAAACTGAAGCCAGACAAGGTTTGCAGGGGGAGATAATATCCTTTATTAGAGTAATTTATATAGTTAGGAAAAGCCCCATGTGCTTCTGGGACCACATGCTTTTCCTCAGATCTCCACAATTGCACATTGCATTAAAAATAAAATAAATTTAATTTTCAAAAGGTTCAGTGGATATTTGAAAGAAGTGAGTTTAAAAGCAACTTACAAAAAAAAAAAAATCTCATTTGGTTTAATTTGATTTGAACATTTCAAAAAAGACTGAATAGCCCTGAATTAGAAAAGACTTTTTTTCTAGCTTGAAGCTTACTCATAGGAACATGACATCTGTGTACCAAAGGGCTGCCCAGGGCAGTGGTGGAGTCCCCATCCCTGGAGGGGTTTGAGAGCCATGTGGCACTTGGGGACATGGGTTAGTGGTGACCTTGGCAGTGCTGGGAAGGACTTGATGATTTTTGAGCTCTTTCCCAACCTTAATGACTCCATGACTCTATGAAGTCAAAATTTATACATTTTAGCCTCATTTTGTGAGGCTCCATACTTACGGTCACGCTGTCATTTCTTCCTGAAATACCCACAAGGCCCTCAGCACACAGGAGTTGTTGGTGAGCAGCCAGTGAGGCTCCACAGAGGTGCAAAGTCAGAAAGGTTAAGAAGGATGAGTTTAGTATAGAGTTCCCTGCTCTGAATGCCACTTTTTTGTCCTCAGTCTAAAAAAATTATTAAAGGATAATATTCCAAGATGCACGAGTTTGTAAATAATCAGTGTATTGTTGTTAATCAAGGCAATTTCTCTGTTCCAGTAGGTAAAACACTATTATTATTATTATTATTAATAATAATAATAATAATAATAATAATAATAATCTTTCCAGTGAGAGGTTTTGCATGCTCACCCTGACCTCATGAAATCTCCAGCCTACAATTCAGTTTTGTGTCGTTTCCTTTTTTCATTTTTGAGTGGGTTTTTTCTTTTTTTTTTTTAATTTTTTATTTTTGATAGCCTTCTACACCATCCAGCAGACCAATTTAAAATTCCCTCAATCCAGCTTAGTCTCAGCTGTATTAATGCATGGCTCGAGGGCACAGATAGCTAAAAAGGGCTGTATTGTGTGGCATCTCTAAAATCTCTTTTTCTGAGAAGTTGGATAAAGAGATTGAGGTTTCTCAGGGGGGCTTTGGGTTGTTGGGGTTTTTTTGCTCCAGCTGAGTGAGCAGCCTTGCAGGTGGCTCAGAGAGAGGATGTCAGACCAGGAGATGCTGCTGGACCCCGTGTCACCCCATTCCTGTTAAACTTTCCAGCAGAAAATGCTCCTTTGGGAAAGTCGCTGCAAGCACAGTGTGGGATCCTTTGTCATTTTCCTGATGTATCCCAGGAGACAGATTTACAGCAGTATTGAAAATAATCAAATATATTAGTTAGGGAACATGGGTTGAAGCAGGAGTGATTTTCTCTTCAATATTTTTTCTAGGATATCACACTCTTAATGCAGTCATGCTTGGGAAATCCTCCCTGAGGTGCAACCAGTGTTTTTCAATATTAGTTAAACCAGAAAATATTGGAGTTCATGGAATCATTGAATGGGTTGGGTCGGAAGGGGCCTTTAAAGGTCATTTATTCCATTCTCCTGCCATGAGCAGGGACCCCTTCAGCCAGGCAAGGTGGCTCTGAGTCCCACAAGGTGATCAGTCTCCCTCCTTAAACTGTTCCTTGAAGGATACAGAGGAGAGCAGCTGGGGTTTGATGGTCACTGCCAAGCCAGAGCTTTGTTTGCTCTGTTTTTATGGTTCTGGGCTGCTTTAAGTGTCAACAGGAATGTAAACTGTGCCCTGTTTGTTTTGTTTTTTTTTAAAGTACAACCATAATAAAATCTTATGATAGACCTGTAAAGCTTTTGTTGTAAAAGTAAATCAGCTTTAATAGCAAGTAGGTTGTAGTTAAGTGCTTTTGAATGTTGGTATTTAGGGGGTTTTTCTCACTTAGTTGTAAGCGGTGCTAAAGGGAAGTGAGGGTGTTTATCTCAGGGAAATGAGTGGGATTTGCAGGCATTCAGCACCTCCCAGGACCTTCCAGGGTTATTCCTCTGCTCACATACTTCACCATCCTTTCTGCTCTTAAGAGGAATTGGTCTCAAATTCCTCCAAGAGCGACGGGAGAGCACAGAGGAGCTGCGGGTACAGACTGGGATGGGGAAAGAAACGGGGAAAAAATGAAGCAAGGAACCGGGGCACGAAAGAGCAGGAGCAGTGTGAACATGGCAATACTTGGCCTTCCTGACTGTGCTGAGAGTTCCTCCGCTGGATCCTTGCCCTGGAACAGGGGTGGGGATGTGAGAGAGGAGAAGGTTGCCAAGGGCCCGGCCTGGCTGCCTGGCCCCGCTGGGCCGAGCCGTGGCACCTCGGGCTCCAGGAGGGGTGACCTTGCAGCGGGGTCGCTGAACAGAAGGTTCCAGCTGGGCTTGTGCCTTGGCCAGCGCCCAGGAGCTATTTTAGGAGGTCTTAGAAGGGACGAGGCCTTGGCAGGACCCGTGGGTTTGCAGTGAGCTCTCGGTTCTCCCTGCAGGGTCCAGCGGGCATCGCGCAGGCTGCGGAGGAGCCCCGGGCAGCAGCGGCTCACAGGGCTCAGGGACAGCCCGTGTGCTCCTGGTGTGGCTCACACGGCTCAGGGACAGCCCGTGTGCTCCTGGTGTGGCTCACAGGGCTCAGGGACAGCCCGTGTGCTCCTGGTGTGGCTCACAGGGCTCAGGGACAGCCCGTGTGCTCCTGGTGTGGCTCACAGGGCTCAGGGACAGCCCGTGTGCTCCTGGTGTGGCTCACAGGGCTCAGGGACAGCCCATCTGCTCCTTTTAACCATTAGAATGAAGGTGCTGGAGGTGTCCAGGTGGATTTAAAGGATTGGAGTCACAGCTTTGGCTGCTCCCTGGCCCATCCACAGGGTGCAGGAGGAGCTGAGGCAGCTGCCAGCCGTTCCTGACACTCTGTGCTTGGCCAGAAATGCTTTGGGGAGGCTCCTAAAGTCAAGCTGGGCTCTCACTGAAGGCTCCCACATTGCCCTTACGGAAAAAGGGCAAAAAGTGTGAGGTAAAGCCTGGGCTGGATCCTTGGGGGCTTGTCCTTTCTGGCTGTAAATGAGTGACTTGAGTTGACAACAGCTACAGGTGGGCATGGAAATGAGGATTTATCTTCCAAAAGGCTCTCCAGGCTCCCACCCCAGCAAAGCAGTCCCGTCTCTCCAGAGACAGAAACTCCTCCAGTGCTGTCTCAAGCCTCTTCTGGGTTCTAAACCTCCAGCAGATCCCAGGAATGCCAGCAGTAGAGCAGAGAGGCTCGGAGGAAGCCCTGTTGCTTAAAAAATCAAGAGCACTTTCTGTCCAGCATAGGGGGAAGGACTAATGTTAGTGGTTAACAGCATCATTTAATTCTTACAACTAGCTCCCAACGTGGCCTTTTCTTTGTTTTCCACTGAGAATCTCTTATTATCAATGTGCAAATACAAGTACCAAAGGTGCTGGTGGCACACAGAGCTGGTGGGATTGAATCCTTTCTACTTCCCAAAACTGGATCCAAGTGCTTGCTTTAATACTTTACCCTTTTTTATTATTATTATTTGAGGGCATTTCCTCTAAACCACAGGGCTGTTAGTGGTCTGTCTGTGTGCTAAAGCCAAGTTTGCACCCCTCAGTGCTGGTGTGTTGTGGACAGCCCCACTGCTGGTCTGCTGGGGGGCTCAGGCAGCAGAATTCCAGGCTGTCCCCATGCCAGGGCTGTCACTGCAAGTAGACAGGCTCATCTTTAGCCTTGCTTTCAATATCTCATATTCCAAAACGTCTTTACAGCCTCTGAATCCCTCGGGGCAATTTGAAGTTTGAGCAGCCTCTTGCCCAGATGGCCGATATCAGCAGCTCTGCCCTGGCAGCAGCATCCTTCTCCTTGGGTTTATTTATTTTATCTTTTCAATCAAAAAACTAAAAAACCAACCAAAAACCAAAACAATGAAAGCTGTCTGTTTCCTGGAGCAGCTCATTTGTTTTTTACTGCTGTAGTTTGTTTCCATTGGGATGGAAGGGAAAAAGATCAATGGATAAAGAGGGCAGGGAGGGACCCAAAGGAGAGCTGGCATGGGATGCTGTCCCTGGTGCATGATGCCATATGGCTGGAATGTGTGGCTCAGAGGTGAACGTCCCACCCATGAAAAATAAAGGATATATCCTGCAGCTGAAGTGCAGCATGAGAGTGCTGGATAATATCAGGAAAGCTGCCCACTGAACACCAGGAATACAATTTGTTCCCAGCAGTGGGCTTAGTAATGGAGCATACTCAAGGAGAATTTATTGGTTTTTTTTTTTTGCTACTTTCTCCATGTTTTTTTTTTTTTAATTAGCTGCAAAGCTCAGCCCTGGGCAGTGGGACAGTTTGAGGGTGTGTAGGGTATCTGAATCATAACCACCAAACAAACCCTAACTGAGCTTTTCTCCTCTTTCTCCCATCCCTCTCTTACCAAAAAAAAAAGATTACAAAAACCCACCCTACACAACCCAGAGAAAAAGAATACAGGAATCTGAGCTGCTCTGAGCAAGCAGTTTCCTTCCCAGGTGCTTCTTTTAGCTTTTTTGGTAGCATTCCTCCCTCACCACCCCATATGGCCTCTCCCATCTGCTCTGCCTCTCCCATGCCCTGGCAGCTCCCTCTGCCTCCCTGGTTTTGCCATCCCATCCATCCCTGCCCTGCTCTGCCCTCCCCCTTCTCAGGGTCTCTGCACATCCCTCAGGCACCCCTGGGTGCCATCACCTTGTGTGACCATTAGGAGTTCCATGTTAGACCTTGTTCAGCTCCTCTTGAAGTCACTCCTTGGTGTTTGGTGCTCACAGACACAGATTTACCAACCTGGCAGTGTAGGAATAACCCAAACACCCACATTTTGATACATAGCAGAGGCCATGCACTGCTCTTCTATTACTCTTTTATTGCATTAACACCAGCTCATGTCCTTGCAGCTGGATGTGCAGTGCTCCTGGGTGAGGTTTAGTTCAGTCCAGAGATAATTTCAGAGACGAGCACTCCAGAGTTTTGCAAAGCTTGTGTTTGGTTTTCATGCCCCAGGGCTGCATCCCCACAGCATCAGCAGGGTATCCCAGTGCTTTAATGGGGGGACACAAAAGGAGGTGTTTCTGGTGTGTGTACCTGCAGGAATTCAAATAAGAATAAGAAAATACCATGTATATTTATATTTTAACTGAGCATTTCTCTCTGGCTGCCGTGTCTGTAGTTCATCTGGGGAATGTAGCCACGGTGCTTGGATCAGCTAATAAGGATATATTGTTTTATATGGGAACTTCCTATGAATTTTTAAAAATACTTTCTTCAAGGAAGCTCTGAAAAGTTATCTGGAAAAGGAGCTGGCCAAAATCCAGCTCTTGTGTGCTGGAGAGGTCAGGGCTTTGCACAGGCTCTTCCCAACAGCAGGTATGAGATTTTCCCTTTCCAGCAGGGCAGGATGGGTCTTGTTGCCTGTTTGCCCATCTCTCTGGAGCTCAGGAGTTTCTCTGAAACACAGTCTCCCACACCAGAGGGGACTGCCATGAACCTGTGGGTTTTTCCAGTGTGCTGGAAGTTGCCTCCCCTTTGCCATCATCCCTCTTTCCCCACAGCAGCCCTGGCTGTGAGCCTGGACCTCCAGCATCAGTTCAAACTCCTGGGTCTCCACTGAAGGAGAAGATTCTGCACTCTTTCCCTGGTAGGATCCTGGCAGCCTCAAAGATGCTTTGCATTTAAAATATAAAACAATCTATGATTATTTATAAAATATATGTATTTGATGTCACTTTCTAAAAAATGCTCTCTGTTTGTGTGGCTTCTGTCTGCACAATACCAAGTGCCTCCAGAGTATTTGTAGTTAGAAAAACCAGTAAATATCTGTTTGGGTTTTTTCCCCTTCTTTCTAAGAGATAAGACTTGTGTCCTATTTCATTTTTGCATATGTATTCATTATGAGAAGCATTTTTTAACAGGAAAAGTTGAGTGAAAGAAAGAGCATCAATGGTGAGCACATTGCGGTGGAGGAGGGTGATCCTGTGGGTCCTGCAGCATCAGAGTGCTTTCCCAAAAC
The DNA here is from genome assembly GCF_049639895.1 of Pseudopodoces humilis. Taxonomy (NCBI): domain Eukaryota; kingdom Metazoa; phylum Chordata; class Aves; order Passeriformes; family Paridae; genus Pseudopodoces; species Pseudopodoces humilis. The sequence continues at coordinate 33,110,105 of NC_142208.1, read as the reverse complement.
ATCCTCATCCTCACAGAACCACCCAGAGGCACCTTTGCCACTCACCTTTCTGCTTGCAGGGATGGGGATCCCTGGAAAGGCACCTTGGGACCTTGGCTCTCCAGCTTGTAATGCAGAGGTGATGGATGGGACAGCAAATCTTTGGGGAATTTCAAGTGTTTAAGCAAGAGGCACTGCTGATGGTGTTGAACAGGACTGAGGTGCAGGGGTTTTTTCTTATTTCTTGGATGGAGATTGTCTGTAGCTGTTGGTGCCACTGGCAGTGACAATGGCAACTGGAAAGAGGGAATAACAACTGGAGAGAGAGAATAACAACTGGAAAGAGGAAATAACAACTGCTCCAACAACTGCTCCAAGCTGTGCTCTGGAGATGGGGCACTGCACAGGGACAGCCTGCCCTCATTCTCCACGTACAAACAGCACTGTCCTACACACTCCTGACAGAGTGTGTGATTGGGATGACAATTAGAAAGTCATAAAATATCCTGAGCTGGAAAGGACCCACAGGGATCACTGAGTGCAGCCCCTGTCCCTGCATAAACACCCCAAAATCCTCCTCTGTGCATCCCTGGCAGCGCTGTCCAAAGGCTCCTGGAGCTCTGGCAGCCTCAGTGCCCATTCCCTGAACACCTGGGCAGTGCCAGCCCCCTCTGGGGGAAGAACCTTGCCCTGATCTCCAGTCTAAACCTCCCCTGACACAGCTCCAGCCGTTCCCTCAAACAGTGACGTGGGGCTGCTTTTACCTGTTTGGGACAAACTGGGCAGGACCAGGAGATGGATGTGTCCAAGAAGATGTGAATCCTGCCATCAGTCAAGTGTCATTTCTGATGCCGAAAATCAGTTGATTCATACATCAAGAAAGAATTTGGCCCTTGGTTTCTGGGTGCAGCTGAGATCAGCACAGCCTTGCTTTTTTCCCCAGTGCTTTGTGTTTATTTTCGAGGTGCTGCTGCTCAAGGCTATCAGCCTTTTTCTGCAGCCACGTTCTGTATGGAAAGAAAGGCATGTTTCATTTTTAAGTGGAAAAAAAAAAAAGCAAAAAAAAAGCCACGCACACAAAAAAACCCAAACAAACATAAACCGCAGCGTGGCACAGATTAAATCCATTTGAGACAACTCGAAAAAAAACCCAGTCATATGTGCAAGTCAATAGGAGGAGGGGAGTGGAAGGGGGAAAAGCAACTGTGACATATACAAACCCTTTAGTGTGCATAGCATAAGATTTTTTGGCTGGCACTCACATGATTTTATTCAAGGGCTGGGAAAGAACTACGATTAGTTAAAAGCTTCGGCAAAGTCTGGAGGGAGTGCTCTGAAGAGTTGGGAGCCGCGCAGAGGTGACTGTAACTCCTCTCGCAATTTCAGACCATTCTTCTGAGGCTCAGGACAAAAGCCTTTTCTTTTCCCTCCGTGTTCAAAGAGACATTTGTCTTGAGATGTTGCAGCTGTGGGCCGCGGGATCGCTTGTTTGAAGATACCCCCTCGTAGACGAAAGGAGAGGCAACGCACTGAAAAGTGGTAGTATTTTATCGTGTGTGGGTTCCCCCCCCCTTCCTCCTCCCTCCCTACTCCTCCACTGCCATGTGTGGTTTTTAATAAGAAGAAGAATGTGGAGGCAACATTTTCCAGGCAAGGGGAAATTTCCTGTTTCTCTTCTGTTTGTTTAATAAAGTGTGTAGTTGACTGTAAAACTGTAGCTACTTGGTTGTGAGCGGGTAATTCAGGCGAGTGTCAGGATCGCTTCTTGATGCACTTTTATATACTGCAGGACAACATGTTTAAAGCCTTTTTTCCTTTTTTTTTTCCTCTTTTTTTTTTTTCCTTTTTTTTTTTTATTTTACTGCTGCGTGGCGCAGGCAACTGAGATTAATAAGAATTAGGCAAATGGCTTCTGCTTTTGTTTCGGTGAGATAGTACCAGCCGTCTTGCGGTCACACAAAGGCTGCCATTTAGCAGGGAGCACTCCCTAATTCTCTTGGCAGGGGTGCCATTGGGATCGGATACAAGTGGGTGGCAAAGGGGAGGAGCGGCAGGAAAGGACAAGCAGGCTTTGTGTATTAAAAATGAAACAAAAGCACTTTATACGCGGGGCTGCGTGCAACAAGCGGCGCTGCCTGTGAGCCGGGGTGGAGTTTGAGTTCTCTGTGCCTGCAAAACCTTGCTTTTCTTTTCTTTTCTTTTCTTTTCTTTTCTTTTCTTTTCTTTTTTCTTTTATTTTCTCCCTGTAAACCTTTCCTCCTCTCCCTCTTCCTTACCAAGCTCTCCCCACACTGCTGGCCAGGCTCTGCAGGCGGCTGAAAACGCTTAAAAAAAATAAATAATAATAATAAAAAAAAAAAAGTATTGAACAATACTTGCCCCAACTTTGCAGGAACAGCTGGGGGGGTTCTCTGTAAAAATCAGCTTCAGATGGTGTGGGAAGCATCGAAATTGGGAGGCAGAGCTGATCCCACCCCAGCCCCAGGAGAGCTGGTGCCTACCTCCGCAGGGGTGGTGATGCTCGTGGTTTACACAGCATGAAAGGGTTAATGGCTGCGATGTTTTATCACAATTTCGGGGGGAGTGGCTGCTGTTTAATTACTTTCTGATCCGTGGCATACCTCCTTCTTAATGAAGCAGTGGCCTGCAGAACAAACGTGCTGTAGGAGGCGGGGTGGCTTGGTTTTGTCAGTCCAAATGTGTTGGTTTGGATGTGTTTGTGCAGGGGTAGGAGCCAGGACGGTGAGGAATGGAGGCAGGGTGGTGGAAAGGCAACGGGAGAGGCGGCTGAGGAAAACAGAGCACGGTTTAAGCTGCAAACCTGCCAATGGTTTTTATTAAAATGTCATTTCCATACATTATGCACTTCATCCTGTATTGATTTGCTTCAGAACTTTCCTTGTCGAGCTGAAATAAATTCCCTCCTTCAAGCAGGAGAAACAAGAGCAGTTCCTGTGCGTACCTCACGGGTTCCATCCACGTTCATCCTCAGTGACTGCACTTGAGTGTGTGGGCAAGGGTGACGTGCCTAAGAAGCCTGTGTCATCATGCACAATTACATCCTTAATCCCAAGCAAAGACACAGATGCTGTTTAAAAAAAAAAAAAGAAAAGAAAAGAAAAAAGGAAAAAAAACCAACTGTGTTTCGTTTGACTTTCAAAGAAGCTTATGTAAGGACAGCATAATAAACCCGTTATTTTGGGGCTCGGATTAAATGTTAAAGTTTCAGATAACCTGTGGATTCATCTTCCACCTGCCACGCTCACAGGAAGCCACTCCAACCTCTGTGTGCCCACTGCTCTGCCTTGAGCATGGTCCTGGTCCCTGGTGGGCGCTGGGCTCCAAGCTTGGGGACAGGGATGGTGGCCATCGGGACTGCCACCACCACAGTCACCTTGGCCCTGCACCAGATTCCTTTTTATTTGCAGTTGTGGTGTGAGGCTCTAAGCCTTGGAGATCATACACATTAGTAAGCATTTAAGTCAGTGTTATAATTCACTTGCTTGTTAACCTGAGAAAATAATCTAGCTGGGGTGCAGCGCTGCCCAGAGGGATTGTGTAAGCGCTCGGAGATTTGGCCATGTTTTTATTCTTGCTTATCTGCTTATCACAAGCTTCTTTCCCTTATCCAGATCGTCTCGGCACTCCACCCTGCCTACTGACACACTTGCACTCCCATCTGGATGAAATGCATGCAAACATAATGGATTACTTCCAGTAATGGAGACCTCAATAGGGAAGGGGGAGGGAAGGACCAGTTCCGAAAGCACCCACCTGTAATGCTGAAAACCTTCAGTCGGGTCTGCTGGCTTGGTTGGTTCTCCATTTCTTTAAGCAGATTCAGTGGAAAAGGAATGGAAAGCCACTGAACCCCCTCCATTAAACCTGCCTGTTTCCATGGAGTTGTTTTTTCCCCTGTAAAAGGAGTGTAGCTGTGTGAGTGTAGCAGCAGTGCAGGGTCCCTCCCTGGGACCTCGCTCTTGGTGCCTGCAGGTCTGGGGTTCATCGCTGTGGCCAGTAGTGCCCATGTCTGCAACAGCCACATCAGCTGGGGGAGACTGTCCCACAAAACACCCCAAAACAGCCCCATGGAGTTCCCTCAGCCAAGCCCTGGGCTTGTCCCCCTAATCAGCACAGCCACTGCATTTAAAGGCCAGACAGTTGTTGGCTGGTAGCCCTGGCAGGTTCTTTTGCAAAAGTGAGGAGGTAAGGAGAGGCTTTGCTGGGGCTGCTTGTCTGAGGCTTTGGAGACTCAAAGCCAGACCCTCTAGCTCCAACCATCTCATGGTGCTGCAGCAGAAATAAAGCACCACATTATACCCAGAGCACCTGGTCCCCTCACCTGTGCTCTGCTCAGAAACTGCCTAAGCAGCTGAGAAAGATACCTGAGGTATTTCACAGGGTCCTAATATAATAAACACCATTACTGAAAGGGAGGTGTAGAAATTTCTGAGTGATTTGTCCCAAAATGAACCAGTTAATCCCCACCAGAACAATAAATAGGATATAAAATTCAGCATGCTGTGGCCCTTGGGTGATGATCAATTCCTTCCTCTCCTCCGAGGAGAATATTTGGTTTACAAAGACAAGCTTTGCTGTTCCCATGAAACCTTTGGTAGTTGGCAATACATCAGAGTATAACCTTCTGTGCTAAAGAGGTCCTCAGTGTCCTGCTCTTCCCGTGATTTTCCAGGAATCCTGCTCTTTGAGTCTCTGTTTGGACTTGTTTTTCTGAGGTAGTCAGAATGGTAAAGCCATTCCCTAAAAAAACAGGGGCAAAACCGCAGCTGTGTTCCCAGAGAGTATTCCAGTCCCTTGGCCAGAGTTTCAGCCCTTGTTGCTGTTACCCCTGGCCCTGCAGTGCAGGATGTCAGCAGGTGCTGCTGCCCCTCCAGTGCCAGGGAGCCGTGAGAAACGCGCTGTGCTCGCTGTGCCCGCAGGTATCCGCCCGCAGATCATGAACGGCCCCATGCACCCCCGGCCCCTGGTGGCGCTGCTGGACGGCAGGGACTGCACCGTGGAGATGCCCATCCTGAAGGACCTGGCCACGGTGGCATTCTGTGACGCACAATCAACTCAGGAGATTCACGAGAAGGTACCGGGAGAGCTGGGGTGGGCTGGAGGCAGCGGGGTCTGGCCTTGCTCTTCCACGTCTTTAAAGCATCTTCCAGTGCCTAGAGGGGCTCCAGGAGAGCTGGACAGGGGCTTTGGACAAGGTGTGGAGTGACAGGACACAGGGAATGGCTTCCCACTGCCAGAGGGCAGGGACAGATGGGATATTGGGAAAAAATTCCTCCCTATGAGGAATGGGGAAGCCCTGACACAGGTGCCCAGAGGAGCTGTGGCTGCCCCAGGATCTCTGGAAGTGTCCAAGGCCGGGCTGGACAGGGCTTGGAGTACCTTGGGACGGTGGAAGGAGTCCCTGCCCATGGCAGGGGTTTGGAAAAATGAGCTCCTTTCCAACCCAAATCAGTCTGATCATTTGATTTTTGAACAGAAAAAGTACAAAGCAGCACTTCGAGTCAATCACCAGATAACATCAACAGAAGCCACTGCAGATTAAAATTCATTCAGGTTGTTTTAGAAGCCAGATGTTATTTTGGAAAAAAAAAAAAAAGTCACTTTATCTCTTTGCATCAGGTTTGTCACATCAATGTTATTAACATTTCTCATGTTCTTTGAAGTCCGTGGTGATCTTGCTGTGGCTTTGCTGACACCATCCCAGCTGCAGCTGGTGGATCTTCACAGGTCCTTGGTGCACCTCCAGCAGCTCCTCTCTCTCCAGGGGGAGTGGAGGAGGTTTGGGAATCATTCAGGCAGATCCATGTGGTGTGGATGAATGCTTCTGCTTGGAAGCTCTACTACATGTAACTGCTTCTCTTAAAAGTATTATTTCAGACGCCTCAAATGAGGTTTGAAGTGATCAGAAATCACTTCCAAGATCTGGGAAAGAGGAATGCAAATAGCATCAGTGCTGGTCTTTGCAGATACTAAATTTGGGGGAAGGAGAATGGGGGTTTGTTGTGAGACATTAATAGATGAGCCAGGCTTGAGGGGTTTGGATGGGTCTTGGGTTTTCAGAGCACTGAGGTAGCATGTGGTGAGCACCAATGATGATCTGGATCTTCACTGAAGGGGCAAGGCCCAGCCCTGTGTGACTGTGCAGCCTCTGCAGAGCTTCTCAGGTCCCCTTGAGAAGAGCCAGGAAAGGTAGGTGTGGCCAGAGTTTGGACATGCACAAGGAGGTCCAGGAGTTAGGAGTGTCCCACAGTCCTGTTCAAACCCTTCAGACAGTCCTGCAACACGAATTCCTTTCTGAAAGCAGAACTACTGCTGCCTGGAAGCAGAGGGATTTGCAGATAACCACCTGGAAAAAAACACCTGCTCAGATGTAACATCATAACTTTGGGATATTCACCAAATCCATTCCCAGAGGTGTTGGTGGGCCACAACCCTGCAGGGTTTGGTGACACCTGGCTCAGCCAGCAGGTCAGCAGTGAGAATGTCCAACTCACTGTGCCATGTTCCTGATTCCTGAGCTGCAGGTGTCCCCCCAGGTGTGCTGGTGGCTCCTGACTGCTGTGTTGTGTTGCAGGTGTTGAATGAAGCCGTGGGGGCCATGATGTACCACACCATCACCCTGACCCGGGAGGACCTGGAGAAGTTCAAGGCCTTGCGGGTCATCGTCCGAATAGGCAGCGGCTACGACAACATCGACATCAAAGCCGCTGGGGAGCTCGGTAGGTCCCAGCTCTGCACCCTGACTCCCTCCCTCCTTCCTCCCTCCCTCCCTCCTCCCTGGCACAAGGAGCTGCTGCTTCCTTGGGACCACGCTGGCATAGCAGAGTTCCAGGCAGAGCCTCCATTCAGCCTCTAAAATTACAGGTGGAGTTTACATTTTTTGCACACAGAGAATATTATGCCATGAAAACCTGACCATGAAGTGAACAAAATAATGCAGTTTTAGAAAGCAGCTTTTGGGTTCATATCATTAAAAAATTGCCCTGTCTGAATCCCTCATTCCTGCACTGTTTCAAGTTCAGGTGCCCCTTCATGCCACTGGGTATTTGTATGACTGTTCTATTTCTGCCACAGGAGAGTGGATACAGCTTTAGAAAAATTGGAGGAAGGGTGTTTTATTATCTTTTGTTAAGCAAGATCAGTCTCTTGATCGGAGCTGGTTCTCTGAGTCATGCCTGCTCCGCTGGGAAGGCGCTGTGTTGGATGGTGGAGCAGGAATTGTGTGTTGGGTTGGTGCCACCTCCTTTGCCATCTCATCAAAGGTGCCTCAGGAACCTGGAAAAGGCTTTTAGCATGGATTGTCGAGAACAGGGAGAGTCATGTTGTCAGGCAATGATGGGACCACCCAATTTCCGAATTGGTTTGGGTGGTCACAGACTTTTGGCTGCACATGCCCAGCTGCAAGAGCTTAATTGTATCCCTGGTTTTAGCAGCTGAGTTACAACAGGCTTTACTCATCTGATCCCAAGATTCAGTCTGTGGGGCAGCCTTTTGGCATATGTTGTATTAAAGGTTATCTCTGGGGAAGTGAAGAGTAACAGCCATTCCACCTGAGCTGTTTTACAGAGATAATTGCAATAAGAGAGTCTCATATAGTCATTCCTAAAAAAAGCAATTCTCAATATAGTGAATTGTTTTCTTTTTTCAAGAGGAGAACAGTGTCTTCTCAGTGTAATGGTTTCTACATGTTTTTAACTCTTATTGTTATTATCCATTATAACAATGTTCTGAGGCTTTGAACATCAGGAAGGGAAAGATATAACGAATAAAGTAATGGGATACTGCAGCATAATCCTTCTTTTTTACTTGGCAAATTGGGTGGCCAAATGATGTGGTTTCGAGTAGAAAATGTAATGACTTCCCACAAATGTAGCGTAAAGTTTAATTGGTATTGCTTTCCATAAGGTAGTTTTTAAACCGTGCAGTCAATCAGTGACCAGGGCCTGAGCAGCGGTGCCAGGGCCACCCACTGGCTGGGCTGGGCACCAGTTTGGACCCGTTAAAAGGCACCCCAGAACGGGCTGATGGGGTTGAACCATCATCCCTGGGTGTCTGAGGGGCACAGAGTAAACACCAGTGTGAGGAGCTGGTGGGAAGGGCAGCTGGGAGTCACCTCATCCCACAGATGGGTCCCTGAGACAGGGGGCAGGGGCTGGCAGGGCTGGCACGGGCCAGGCTGTGATCTGTGTGTGGCCTCCGCAGGAATCGCCGTCTGCAACATCCCCTCGGCCGCCGTGGAGGAGACGGCCGACTCCACCGTGTGCCACGTGCTCAACCTGTACCGGCGGAACACGTGGCTGTACCAGGCGCTGCGCGAGGGCACGCGGGTGCAGAGCGTGGAGCAGATCCGGGAGGTGGCCTCCGGAGCCGCCCGCATCCGCGGAGAGACGCTCGGCCTCATCGGCTTCGGTGCGTGGGGCAAGGGCGGCTCCTGAGGGGGAAGGACCCAGAGTGAGCATTTCCAAAACCAGAAGCACCACAGTGGATCGGTGTGAAACAGGGAGAACATCTCACACGGGTTTTTGGGGAGCTGTTTTTGAGCTGTGGTTGAGTCCTTGGAGGAGCATTGGTGAAACGCAGTGGTGTTTTAGAGGGACCACAACTCTCGAGGTAGTGCTGCTGTCCTCACCCTGAGCCACAGCTACAGCAACCCAGCCCTCCCTGAGCCACTCTGGCCTGCACAGTGCAGGGCTGTGTAAAACGGAGCTTAAGTTCAGCCACAGCTGTAGAGAGTTTCAGTGTTAGAGGCGGGATCAGCTAATTAATGACAAGCGCTCATACCAGCATGTTTAAATGGGGAAACTGAGGTAAGGCAGGGGAATGTCTGGGGAGCCCTGCAGGCCCCAGGGGACAGTCCTCAGGTCCTGCTGGGACCTCAGCCTCTCGGACACAGGGAAGTTGGGCTCAGTTAACTCCCGCTGTCCCTTCCCTTTGGCACAGGTCGCACTGCACAGGCGGTCGCGGTCCGAGCCAAGGCCTTTGGCTTCAACGTGATCTTCTATGACCCGTACCTGCAGGACGGCATCGAGCGCTCCCTGGGCGTCCAGCGGGTCTACACCCTGCAGGACCTGCTCTACCAGAGCGACTGCGTCTCCTTGCACTGCAACCTTAACGAACACAACCACCACCTTATCAATGACTTCACGATTAAGCAGGTAATTAATTCACCTCATGTGCGTGGCCGAGGAGAGCTTTGGTGGGCAGGGCCTGAGTGCAGGAGCTGGCCACAGATCCCTCAGTTTCCCCTGTGAGCCAGCAGCTCCAGAACAGCTGGTTGCACCCAGGTGTGTCTCCCCACAGTGTTTAGGGGGGGCAGTGTCCTGCCAGGTGAATGATCCCCGTCCCTCTGGTGCAGAGGTGATGGCAACAGCGGGTTTTGTTTGCCAACACCAACCCAAGATGGAGATCCCATGGAAAACCCACGTGTGGTGGGATGGGGGTTGCTCTGGGGCTGGAGCAGAAAAAGTGGGATGCTGTCACAGCTGGAGGCAGCACGCCAGGGTGGGGGTGAGGATGGGATGGGGTCAGAGCAGCCAGCTGATGGTCATCCCTCTCTGTGCCGGCGGCAGATGAGGCAGGGAGCGTTCCTGGTGAACACGGCCCGCGGGGGGCTGGTGGACGAGAAGGCCTTAACCCAAGCCCTGAAGGAGGGACGGATACGAGGGGCCGCGCTCGACGTGCACGAGTCGGAACCGTTCAGGTAAAGCTCCAGCTCGTGCCAACACCAACCAGGGGTACCCAGCACCCACTGAGTGTCACTGCCCCTTGGCACACAGCCCAGCGCTGGGGGACAGTCCTGCTGTTGTCAGCTTGCAGCAGCCATCAGCTGTAGTCCAGCACTGGGCTTACGTGTGCTCAAATGGACACTGAGAGCTTAGAACAAGAACCCAGCCTGTGTTTAGATAAAATCCTGAAACATTCACTATAGCCTGTGAGAACAAATTCACTGTGCTCAGTGCTGGGCGTTTTTGCCTGCAGCCTGGGAAGGGCTGGGCTGTAACTGGGAGTGCAGCTTCTCTCACCACAGAAATATTTAAACAAAAAGTTTGCTCCTACACAAGGGGAACCCCAGTGTCCACCCTCTCCCATCCTGGGCTGACCCACAGCATGTCCCTTTATCCCCACACTGCTGGAGACACCCCCAAACATTTTTCCCATGGGAGCATTTAGCCAAACCACTCCATGGGTTGGTGTTTCAGCTCTTTTTGGTGCATTTTCAGAAGCCTGCATTTTCTGAGCCCTGCATGGAAGCTGTGCTTCCTCCCCAGCATTTCTGTGGCCATTTTGGGCTGGCAGGACTGTCAGGCCAGGAAATCATGGAATGATTTGGACTGGAAGGCACCCTAAAGGTCATCTAGTTCTATTTCTTTGCCATGGGCAAGGACACTTTCCACTAGAGCAGGTTCATCCAAACCCCGTTCAGCCTGGCCTTGGAAAGAGTGTTACAGAGGCAGAGGGCAGGCCACAAGCCTTTTGCCGTTCATCTTTTATTCTTTGTTTAAACATTAATCTCTTTCTTTGTCTTCCCCTGCTCCCAGTTTTGCTCAAGGCCCATTGAAAGATGCTCCCAACCTGATCTGCACTCCCCACACAGCCTGGTACAGCGAGCAGGCGTCCCTAGAGATGAGAGAAGCTGCTGCCACGGAAATCCGACGTGCGATCACAGGTACCCAGCCCCTGGGGGTGCTGGGCTTGGCTCCCTGGGTGCCTGGAACGGGAGCCAGGAGGAGCAGAGACAGGGATTCACCCTGCTCATGTTCCCAGCAGCTCACTGGGAAAGGGATCTAACCCCAGTTTGCTTCCCAGTGAAAGAGCTGAGAACCCAAAGTTCCCTGTTTTGTTGTGACTGGGTGACAGGTTTTGTGTTGGTTTGATTTTTTTAATGAATGAGCAAATATTGGAGTCTGTGACTGGGAAGAACAGGACAGGGAAGCAGAAACCGCTGCCCCTGTTACTGGTGCTAACCCACACAGTGGGGCAGACACAGCCACTGCATTCCAAAACCCAAATCCAAGGTGGTGGGCACAATACTCCAGCAATAGTGTTTCTCCTGTCCTAAAAGTTGCCCTCAAGGGATCACCTCCTCTGAAAGCCAAGTGTTGGGAGTGAGTGAGGGTGGGTAACTGGTCTCCAACCCTGCACCTCGGGACAGCCAAAACATCCTCCTGAAACAAGAAATGTGGGATTATTTTTTTTCCTCCCACCCTTCACACTGACATAGTGAAATTTTAAGCATTGCAGCTCCTTAGAGGGTGATAAAGCTGGGCCCTCCCTGACACAGGCTCCCCTTTCTTGCCATCTCCAGGCCGCATCCCAGAAAGCCTAAGGAACTGTGTGAATAAGGAATTCTTTGTCACGACGGCCCCGTGGTCAGTAATAGACCAGCAGGCGATTCATCCCGAGCTCAATGGTGCCACGTACAGGTGAGCGGGAGAACGGGGACACCGCGAGCACCCGGCGAGGACAGCGAGGGTGGGCACCTGGGGACCCCCCTGAGGACCAGCCCTCCCAGCTCGGAGGTTACCCATGCTGTGTGAGCCAGCCCCGGCTGGGTAAAACCTCCCTTTGCAGAGCTGGGAGTCACTGGCAGCGTCTCTGCAAGCGGCAGGAGCCTCCCAGGCCCCTCCACGAGCTGGAGGTGACTCTGAACTGCAGCAGCAACTCTGTGCTTCTGTCCGTGACTAAACCCTGTGAGCCAGGCCCAGCTCTAGGTTAATGAGCCAGGGGAGAAGCTCCAAATACAGGGCTGTAGTCAGGTGACCCAATTTCCACCTAAATCCGAGATTAAGGGTTACTTACAGCTCGGTTTAGATGGCTCCGAGTGTGCTGGTAGGAGATGTTAGGCTCAAGGAGCTGGAGCCTGGGCTCATTCAGGGCATCACCACTGCCAAAAATACTCTGAGCTACAAAATACCCTGCAGGGCACAGCAGGGCATGTCAGGCAGAGCCAGGCCAGAGTTACCCAGCAGCAGAGCCCCAAGGCCCCAGGCAGCTCCTGGGCCATGCAGGCCACAGGCAGTGAAGGCTCCCTCTGACCAGCAGAACATCCAGACCTGGAAAAAGCCTCCCCCTGTTCCCACTCTTGTTCCCAAACATGGGGGCAGTGCCAGGACCTGAGGACAAGCCTTGGCTTTCCCAGCTTAACTTGTGTCTGCAGGGAGCTTCATCCTGGCTAAGCTCCTGCAGCCCTGGAGCCCCTGGAAGCTGGCTCAGCTCTCCACCTTCATGGGCAGGTAAAATTCCCCTCCCAGCTTCCCAACCCACCGTGCCTCAAGGCAGTGGAGTCACAGGAAAGTGGGTGCCCTCAGGCCTCACATGGCCACAGAGCTCCACATGGTTTTGTCCTCATTGCCCCCACATCACAGCTGAACAAAATATTATTAATCTCCTTTTTCACACTCACTGTTGTTTCTTGGAATGTGTACAATTCCTCCTGCTCTTGGAAAAGCTAGATTAGATCTGAACCCATCTTTGAGCTGTGCTGTTCCATGAGGAGGATGCAGCTCACCTTCCACACAGGGAAAATTTACAGGTGTAGGTGTTCAAAGTAGGCACACACAGTGATGATGGGGTCAGCATGTCAGCATCTGGGGCTTCAGAGAGCATCCCAGATGGTTCCTTACCCAAATTTCCAAAGGAGAAGGGCTTCCCCATGGTCCAGGAGGCTGTGAGAAGGCACCGAACAAGCTGCAGTCCTGGTGGTGTAACAGTGACACTTACTCAAGGCACAGCAGTTGCTGTTTAACTCCGAGCTCTCTCTTGTAACTTAAAAGGAAAACCAAACCTGGCTCCAGGAGAGAAGTGGGATCTCTCTTCTCCACGGTGGGCTGACGGGTGTGTGATGAGCTCTGCTGTGACAAACCTGCCTCTGTGTGTCTCCTCTGCCAGGTATCCCCCAGGGATGGTCAGCGTGGCACCGGGAGGAATCCCAGCAGCTATGGAGGGGATCATTCCCGGAGGCATCCCTGTCACTCACAACCTTCCCACAGTGGCACATCCTTCCCAAGCTCCATCGCCCAACCAGCCCACAAAACATGGGGACAACAGGGAACATCCCAACGAGCAATAGCAGAGAATTTAAAAACCATTCAATAAACTTAGGACCAAGAGACATTGGAAAAGAAGTTATACATGAACTAAAAGAGAAGAATTTGATACGAAATTTGTAATGTTGATTTTGGACAGACGCATCATTGATGTTCCAGTGTTCCCGACAAAGTGACAGCAGCCAAGACTGGGGAGAAGCCCTGGAGAAGTCACCTGCTCCCTGCAGTGCTGAAAACTAGGATGTGATACGTTAATGAGCAACTTCTGTTATTGTGTGTTGAGTTTCCTTCATCTGTGCATCAATCACATGAATAAAAATGAATTTCTTTTCCCCCCTCAATTCCTTGGGAAGGACAGGGCTCCTGCACTGTGTCCAGGCCACTGAATTAAGCCATCTTTACTGAGTTCACAAGAAACCATTGTGTGGCTTCAGCCCTTTCCTTTCTCTTGCATCTGGTGACCTCTCCTAACAGGGGGCAGCAGTCCTGGCTTAGAAGTGGAAGAAAAAAAAAAGAAAATCCTCCTCCTCCTCCTTTTTGCAGTCTCACAGGGCCAGTGCCGTGTAACAGAAGTTCTCCTGCCAGGTCTAAGTTCCAGCCATTCCAGCCGGGATCTGTGGGATGGGGAGGGCAGAAAGGGCTCCTGGCACTGAGCACTGCCCTCCCAGGCTAAGGAAAACCAAACTGCCAGTCTCTTCTCTGCCCAGTACACTGAATAAAGTAGCTGTGCATCCACCTACGCCCTGCAATGATGCAAGAAAAACTGAAAGAAAAAAAAAGAAAAAAAAAGGAAAAAAAAAAAAAGAAGAAAGTATTAAGTTTCACACACTATTTGTACTCAAATATATTTTCTCAGTTTTAAATCTGCAGCTATTTTATCAAGTGGAAAAAGTCTTGAGCTGGAAAGGGTTCAAGAATAATGTTGCATTTCCTTATGTCTCAGGAAACACTTTTTATGGTAACTTGTCAGACTGTCTATGAACAAAATCCACTTTTTTAGACATTGATAAAAGTCTTCTTTTCTTCACGTGATATTTTATACAAGAACACTTCAAGATGTGTTATTAGATGTGACTGATTTTAACAAATCCTATTAGATTTGTATCAACTAGTTACATGTTATATTCATAGTCTTTTGTGAATCATCGCCTTTTTGTTTTTAAAGATGGCCTGTTTTGAGCCTTTGTATGGGTACATTCCTGTTTCTGTGACAAAAAAAAAAAGAAATCTTGAGCTGTCCCAAACAGACAAAAAAAGAAACCAATGGCTATCAGTATGTTTTGTTTTAGTGTGTTACCGTTACTGTATTTGTTTATTGTAAAGGTGGACATTTAGCGTTCAGTGCAGTTTTCAATAAAAAGTGATAAAATTTCTATAATTTCTGAAAGGCCAAGAGCTCTCGCTGCAGTCTGGGGCTTGGAGACACTGAGAGGTAACCATAAGGTACAGAAACATAATTCTGATCATATTTGGTGAATATGTACAGTGGGAGGGGAAGGGCCCTTCCAACTCAGACCATTCTGTGATGAAGTGATCACTGTGGGTTTCCACTAAGCTACAAAGGCAGCTACAACTCAAACTAACATTTTCTGTACATTTTCAAGAGCTGAAGCATTATCAAACCATTGGAAAATAAAGCCCAAAAAAGTGTTCAGGAGGTGCTGCTTGAGCCTCACTGGGCAGAAAGCCTGTTCTTGTTTCTACCCTTCTTTCCCACTGTGTTCAAGTGCCACACACATGGAGTTAGATGGAGTTAGACGGGGACTAAAAAAAGCTGAAACCAAAGTGTCCAAGTTACAAAACTCTGTATTTTGTTTGCTTTAAATTAAACTGAAAACTTGGTTACCAGCTTCAAACATCCACAAAAGAGGTCACCTGTTACAGAGGGATGGCTCCTTGTCAGTGCTTAGCACAGCCCAGTGGCGAGTTATCCATGACCTCTGCGAGAAACTGGGATAAAACAGGTCAGATATGGGGAGAAGTGTTTGGGAGACACTGAAATGACCATCAAAACCAAGAGGAAAACATTTAATTGATGTTAAGGTTTAGAGTTGTTTTAAAAATAAACGAGCCCTGGTACTTTGTTTCTCAATAATCCAATAACCTCCGTGCGCCGCAGGATCCGTGAGCCAGCAGTGACTCCGAGCTCAGAAAATGCTGGAGCTTTCATCCAACACCCAACTTCCCTTTCAGCCAAAACCAAGGACAGAAGTGCCACAAGCTCAACAGGAGCAGAGGTTAAGCCATCCCAAGGGTTACAAGTGCCTGCAGGGAGAACACCAGCACAACATGCAAAGATTGGAGCCGTGGAAGCGGAAAGGGAAGAACATCATCACAGCTGGGAGATGCCAAAGCACCAGGAGCTGCAGCTCTCAAATGGAAAATTGCTGGGCAAAGAAACAGGAGATGAACAGTTGCTGCTGAAGGTTTGTGGCTGACAGAGCCATGCTGCTGTTGTCCCGCTCAGGGAAGGCAGGCAGGAAGGCTCTCCTGGGATAATAATCTCTTTCTCCAGGGAAGCTCCAGAGATGTCAAAGTAGCTGTCAAAACAAGCAGCTTCAAGGTGACAAACATTAAATAAAACCTTTTGAAAAGGGCATTAGGGGAAGTTACTGAATAAAAGGGGGGAAAATGAAAAGCAGAAATTAAACAAGGTCTCCAAACACAAACCGACATGGGTAATGGAGGAAATGCAACTCAGGGGTATTTGCCATAAGCCATGCAGCAGAACTTTGGAAGAATCCAGAATTACTAAATTTTAATATATTAAAGCAAAAGAAATACAGGGATTTTCACTGAGGAAGTCATAAATAAAACCAGAAAAAAAACCTGACCATCTGTAAAGGAGGTAGCAATGAAAAGCTAAGTTTATGCTAGAAAAATGTGTACTGCTGCGAGCAATATATGAGGAAAATAACATTGAGAAACCCGATTTTTAATATATATTTTCATGGCTGAAAGTGCAGAACTTGCTGACAGGCTGCAGGGGAGTGTGTACAGATTAATCTCAGTGTCTGTAAACTTTCAGGTATGTGATTGAGGAGCCACTGACACAGACTGACTGTGGTGTGAGCACTGGGGGTTGCAGCTCTTTAATCTACAGGTACAGGAGGTTTGGATTACTCTGATTCTGAAAAAGACACTTCACCAGTTCCCAAAGGGCCTGTGAACCATGTGAACCTGAACAGACCATTGTACAGCACATCAGAACAAAACAATAATGATCAAGGAAGCCAAGTGATCCAAAGTACCAGGACTGTCCTGTCAGAGCAGAACCAGAGATTCATTGGTGAATGCGTTTGAGAACAGCTGAACTGAGCACAGGGACTCCATTGCTCTGGGGAGAGCTGGGGGGGACAGGGGTACAATGCAGGCTGCCCATGGGCAGCAGGACAGGAGGGCAGGACAGCTGGGCCACTTTGGCTCAAGGCAGACTTTCACATTGGTAATTCTCCCCTTGGAATAAGGAAGCTTTGCTTCCCTGAACGGAACAGCACTGCCAAAAGCACACAGGGTGGGAGGTGAAAACTCCACAGCCTGCCCTGAGCAGCCCATGGAATCAGGGGCTTTCCCTTCTGTCCACAGGGCAGCTGGTCAGGGGCAGGCTGGGATCTGAAGTTACAGGTCTGGCCACTGACTGAGAGCTCCTCAAGCTGGCTGAGTTAGGACCCCCGTGGTCACAGCACGACACATAAACCACTCAGCACACGGTGCAGGCCAGCTCAGGGCACGGAAATCCTCATCCCAGCTTACCCTGCATTCAGCTCTCCTGACAGAAAAGCTTTACATCCTCAGCTAGACAAGGTATAAAAGGATTTCACTGCAAGGTAAGGACAAAAAAAAAAAATAAATCCCAATTTAGAAGGGGAACTTGAACCAGGACCATGCGCTCATGAAGAATCCCTGTAATATCTGGGGCTGGGTGGTGAATTTGGGTCACTCACACATGGCAGAGCAGCATTCATCCTTCACCTGGAAATCTGGGCATGCACCACCAGAGGAAATCTAATGGCCAAAAAAGGTGAAGACATAATAAACCTCAGTGGAATCTAGGACGGGAAAATTGCAAAATTAATACAGTACTTCATTATTTCTTTACTTTCGGTGTCATCACCAAGTTTCTGTAGCAGTTGTGCACGTTTCAACACCATCTAAGCAGCATTTGGAAGAAAAAGCAGCAAGTTCCTCAGGGTTTCCATAGCTCTGAACTACATAAAAATAGGTGCTATGGGGCTTCTTTCCAAATTCTAATTAAAACAGTTTCATCTACTGGAAAATTTCTTATTCAACCACCACACCATCAAAAGTGCTTTTCAAGACAACCTGAATTGCACTGTATATGTAAAAACTGGCATTAACCTTTAGTGTTTCAGTGAGATTTTTAGATAAACTTTATCCATTACAGGTTACATGGCTAAAGTTATCAAATATAATAAAATTTCTACTGGAGAATATACTCTGAACTTACAGTCTCAGGAACTTACATAAGTTTAAGTATGGCCACATCAATCAACATGCAAGAAATTCCCAGGTTTACATACTGGGAAATATATAACAGTGCTTTTAAACAACTTGAGCATAGATTCTTCTTTTTAATTAGAACTGCCAAGTGGATTCTCAGTAGATTTAGTGACCGAGGAGTAACCTTTAAAGAGGTGTTTTTTCATTTGCAGCAAAGTTTGAGTGATTAAAGAATAAATGATAAAATGATATAATTTGTAACACAGCAAGACAGAGTTCTGACAAGATTAAATTCTCAGTTGTGTTCAAGTTCTCAGATTTCACACAATTTTGTTTAGTGTATGCTCACAGGAATAAAATCCCTATCTTTTAGGTCACTTCTCTGAATAAATATCCTTATGTATACTGAAAGGAACTATTAACTATTAGAAGAAAAAAAAAAAAAAAGAAGGCAAAATAAACCCCAAAAGCCTTTTTCAAGAAACAAATAATTTCACTCAATGAAAATTTATCTTCTCTTCCAGTTTGTTCCATAGAGTTTAGGCTTTATTATGTGGGCACAGCAATAACTAAAATATTAGTAAAATAATGAATGTATTTTTGCTTATGACTTGCTGTGGATATCTGTGCAAACAAAAAAAAACCCTCTCACAATCTGACCTGGGCACTAGTGAGATTTCACAGGAAAGGGCCTTTCAGGGAAATGTGTCAGAGTATCTAAAAGGTGATGGAGAAGACCAGGTTCTACTGTAAAAGAATCTCAGAAGGAGGAGATATCCATCCAGCTTCACATGTGCTTTCAGAAGTGCCCTTAGTTGAAAAATTTCTCTGCAATAATTAAGATGCTGGTATACGTTTCCTATTACACAACCTCTTACACAACCACATGCGGTACATTTATAGACAGATTTACAGTCAGAAAGAAAAATGGGGTTGGTTTGGTTTGTTTTTTTTTTCCATCTTGATAATAAAATTAGCTGTTTTTTGTTTCTTTTTCGTGTTTTTATACAAACTGTAGTTCAGCCCACTTGGCTCTCTCCAGGCAGCAGGATGAGCGTCCATCCTCTCCGCGTGCTGTCGGAGAATCCTTCCCAGCAAGTATCCCCTAGACCTGGGTCGTTCCACACCCAACTGCTACAGCACAACGCTCACTCAGGGTCACACACTCTGCGCTGCTCATTTGCACTTTATTCCCCCTCACTCATCGTCGTCATCCTCGTCCTCCTCGCCGTCGGACAGGGACGTGCAGGGCCGGATCTGGCGGTAGCGGTCGAGCCACTTCTCCACCATCTGGGTGACCAGCGGGTGGTTGCGCCGGCGGGAGCTCTTCTGCATGGCCACCAGAACCCCTCCCTCCGTCACGCAGCAGTCCAGCCACTCCCGCAGCAGCTTCTCCTGCTGCTCCTCGTTGCCTATCTTTGGGGGACACAAAACACCAGCAGTGAGGTTCCCAAAGGCCCAGCGCCATTCCTGCCCCACGTGTGTCGTGTTGGATTCTCCTAATCTCTAGTCTAGCCTCTGTTCCAGGCAGCCACTCCAAGGCTACTCCAAAAGATGCCCACTGCATTTTCAACCAAGAGCTGCAAGTACTCTCCAGCTCTTCTCCCCAATTTTTCACTTGTATATTTCCAGTACGGCCTACATTTATTTTTAAGCTATTATTTATCTATAGCAAGCACCATATATAAGGAAGGAAGTCCTAGAAGAGCTTTCTGGCTTTACAAACACATTTTTAGGTGCCTAAGTTCTTGGCATGAAATATTTTCTCTTGTAAAATGTAACAAGTATTGTGGCTTGCTGAAGAAACATCCCTTTCTAGACTTGAAGCTCCTATTTTTCTCCTTTTATTTACAGAATGCCCATATTCTGCAATTACTTCTGTTTTCCAGCCCTCCCTTCACCCATGCACAACCTTTAGTGAAGTAGTTCCATGATTTTATCATAGTTATTAAAGCAAAAATGAGCTGAGTTTCATTAGACTAGGTGGAAAATGGTGCAACTATGGCCCAATATTTGTGCTGCATCTATTAGGAAAAAAAAAACAAACAAAAGGCAGATTTTAGTTTTGCCTCGGTGACAGAACACTTATTTTTGTGTCCTAAGTATGCTGATATTCAGTGTTCTCAGGCACAGGGTAGGGTTGTTGGGGTGTCCAGTACAGGGGCAGGAGTTGGACTGGATGATCCTTGTAGGTCCCTTCCAGCTTCAGCACTTTCTGTGTTTCTATACTATGATTCTGTTTCTGTGATTTACATGGACAGTGAAGTACATTCCATTGACAGAGCTGTAAATAAGCATCAAATTTGTGGGAAAATACCTTTTAGAATCACCTGGAATGATGGAGAAGGGAGCAGCATTAATTAACCAGCACCCTCCCTGTAATTCTTTGGACACCAAAAAACTCAGGGAGCTACAAAGATTGCTGAGCTTCAGTGAGCAGCTGTGACAAAGTCACCACCACACACCAGATGTTTCTTTCTTACCTCTTGAGCAGAAAGGAAGTGAATGTGCAGTAATTTCCTCTCGCTGTCCACCAAGGGTAGAAAAGTAACAGTAACATCATCGTCAGTGTTCAAATTAGCACCAGCGCCTCGATTGCCATAGCCATCGTTCTCCATGGCAACCAGGGCGGAGAAATGGCCCCTCGTGTAGCCCAGAGCTATGGGACTTTTCCAACAAAAACTCTGTTCCCATAACAAAGGCAAATACACACCTGTGGGAGTGAAACACAGGGTAAGGCTCAGAGCTGCTGCTCAACAAGGAAGGGTTTTGATAGAAACCTTTTGGTTTGGGTCAAACAGAAGCACATCACATTTAAAACACACATGGTTGGGTCTACACTGACACAGGCACACTTTTCAGTAGAGCTAATTGTTATTAACACAAGTCAAGTATCTTTGCAACTGTACAAGTTTAAACACAAAAGATTACAATCACAACCAATACATTACCACAGCCCTAAAATTTACGGTCTATAGTGCAGTGATGAACGAAAAACAAGTTTAGAAAAGCAAAAAGCAGTAGTTTATGTTTGGTAACTCTTCTTAAAATAAAAAGGAAAAAAGAAGGAAAAGAAATCAGATTATGCATCATAGAAATAAAGGCTACATTCAGCTATTTTTACCAGAGCAAAAATCCCACCATCTGCTCACAAAACTTATTATTAAAAGAACTCACTGCACAAAATGTTACTCAGCACTGATGTAACCCATCCCAGAGAACGGGACTGCTCATATTCAGTACTCACAGATTAAATTAACACACATCAATTATTCATATCAATTTTAAAAAAAAAAAAAGAAAAGAAAAAGAAGCACCAAAAAGCTGATACTGCTTTGCTCAGCTTACAACCAACACCTGATGTCACAGATTCTGAGAACTGCACTTTTACTCCCCACCGTTTTTAGCAATAAAGACAGCAGTTCGCTCCAGGTCTCAAAATAAAATTGCAACTCCTTTCTTCCAGGAACATAAATAATTCTTGGTGTGTACTGCTGCAAGACAACTTAAGCAAAAGCACAGCTCACCTTGTGACAGGTTAAAAATAGCCCCACATAAACTCAAGTGCACATGTAGCATAGCAACCTCCTGGTACAGCTGCTGCTGCAAACACAGCGCTCCTCCAACAGCCATGGAGAGGGAAGGGCAACGCTAAAATGGGAATTTGAGGCAGGGAATGGCTTTGGAGGTTCTGAGTAAGTTTTGAGCTCATCTTTTTGTACTGCAGTAAAAATTAGTGGGGGCTACCAGTAAATAATTGTCCCTTTTTCCTCCTCTCCTTGTTTTTGAGTTAGAAATCAAGAGCTATCTAGTCTTGCCATTTGTTTAAAATGAAGATTCACGCAAGTTTTTACAACACCTCGATTTAAAGACAGATCCTTTCAATACCTTCTCAGCCCTCCCTTCCTCCTGTCCCCATTATTAAGTCTCACTCTAAAGCAATGTTAAACACAAAAGGTGAAGAACACAGGGTAAGTGTTCATCAGAAAATTTTAAGCCTTTGCATTAAGAGAAAGAAGCAAGCATCCAGTCAAAACTCAAATTTACACCCAAGATGACATCCAGTCAAATGTAAGGAAGACAGTCCTCCAGTTCCTGGGAGCACAGCTTTGTGACCTTTCAGGACTGAAACTCATCTGTTTGCCTCCATCTCTACACTAAAATTCAACAAGTTTGGAAATCTTCTTTCACCATTGTTTTATCCTGGGGAAAATTCCACACTAATCATTTCCCCAAGACAGAAGGCTGTGCTAAACTCTCCATTCCTCCTCAACACTGCGATGAGCTCCACAGGAAAAGAATTTAAAGCATTGCCAGGGAGAATATCTAGTGCTCTTAGGAGTTATAAAAGTCACTCTGATATAAAGCCAGAAGGTCATGTAACAACAGTTGACATGAACACAAGCCACAGAAAATAAAGAATATGGGCTAACACCTATCCTGAAGCCACCCACATAGGATTTAGTTTCTCCCTCCTGACCTGATGATCACTTCAGTCAGTCATCTTTTTTCCTGTTCAATTTTAAAAGCTGTGTAAATAAATGTGGCCAGACCAGATGGGTCTGACCAGGATCATAGTTAGGGCTTGAGCAAACAGATATTCCACCACTGAAGCTGCAGTATTTAAAGAATTAACAGTCAGCTGGAATCTGGGAAGCAGGCAGGCTGGCAATTATGGATTCATAGCAGCTACAGCAAGGATGCCAAGCTGGAACAAGGAATCCCTGGGGAAAAAAAATCCTGTCAGGGAGAGAATTTATGGGGTGTCTAAGAGGGTGCTACAAACTGAACCATGATGTTGAACAAGCATTAAAAAAAATCAATTCCCCATTTCTACGATAATCCGCAATTACAGAGTGGTTTGGGTTGGAAGGGACCTTAAAGCCCAATCAGTTCCACCCCCTGCCCAATCTTCCACTATCCCAGGTTGTTCCAAGCCCTGTCCAACCTGGCCTTGGATACTTCCAGAGGCTTTTCTGATGGATGTGATGTTAAACAGATGCAGGGACACCCCAAAACTCCTCAAAGCTCCATGTGCTGAGCACAGCCCACACCCAGGCCCAGAGCAGGAGACTCCTCCTGGCAGCCCACCCCACTCCCAGTCCACTCAGCTGGGTTTCAGCTGTGCCAATGACATTTGATTTGCACACATTAACCACAAAAACGTGGCTGGGCAGGGAGAGGAGCAATTCCAGCTACTGTGACACAGGACTCCAAGTTCACCTGTTCCCAGTGCTACTTCCATGGATGGATGGATGTGGATTGTGGAAAGTAAATCTCAAGGGGTAACTATTTGGGCTGCCTAAATTCCTGGAATCCCATGTGCAGTAAAAGGGTGTTCCAGGCACCTGGCTTTCTTCTGGTTCACAGAGCAAGAAAATTTCAGCACATTTAAGCCATGTAACACTTGTCTGCCTCAATGCCCAATCTAGGAAATACCATTTGCAAACCACTAAGCCTTGGAATTAAAAGCAACACAAAGCTGGAGTGTCAGATTTAAGTGACACAAGTAATTGTTCTTTCCCAGCCTTTCATCATCAAAAGAAAAGTTAACATCTAACTAAAACAACTACTCAACTTCTAGACTCTTCAGAAAAGTAATTAATTTCCCCACATGAAGTTTTGTTACTGCCCCAAACTTAGAAGCCATGACTCTGAATAGTTATAAATTAACTGCACAGCTTAGGTTTTAGGTTAGGGTTTTCTATTGATCATGGGCTTGCCTCCTTCCAAAGTCACCACACTTATTTCTTTCAAATCACAAAGGTGTTTTGGGAAGTCCTCAGCTAAGCTAGAAATAAAGAGTGGTCATCATCAAGCAGATGTACTTGAGAGCAGGAATACAAAACTGTGGGAAAAACAAATGTGCCAACCCCCTAGAACAAACAAAGCTCCTTTCCCATGGGTTCTGTTTACAGCTCACTTTGTGCAGATGCTCCCAATCCCCACTCATGTTTTATTATTTGAATAATAAAGTATTAGCATGTAACAGAGGTGAAAGCTGCCCACAGATTTGGCTTGCAAAGCAGAAAATACATGTTTAGAAACCTACAGATGTTAAGTCTAAGCAAAACTGGACTGAGTCATCTTCATATATAAGGACAGTCAGGCTGTCCTGAAGACAAGCAGGAGGAAAAGTCAGAAAGAATCTGATCAAGCTATGCAAAATTGTAGTACTAATGAGAAATAAGTCAGTATTCACACCACACTTGCTGTACAGTGTGAATCACTAAAACACAGACAATTTTAAAAACTCCCTTTAAAGTATCATGAAATTCACTTTAACAGGCACCATGCCCACTATAAATTGAAAAACTGCAACTTTGGAGAGGATTATTTTGTTCTTTTTAATAGCAAATGAAAATTTCCCTACAATATTATTCCATCCTTTTCTAGACAGTCACTTCATGTCACTACTGATTTACAGCCCAACCTTGTTTAAAAGTGAATTTAAAAAATGAAAGGCTTACCTTGGAAGCGGGTATATCCTAATGTTTCTCCCCGAAAACTCTTGTAATATTTTACTCCATAAACTATAATTGGTCTTCTAAGAATATGTGCAAGTACAAAAATGTGTGTCTGCTCCAAACTCGCTCCAGGCTGAACCAAACACAAAGAAAGACATCACTTGAAACAGAACCTTCCATCCTCTACTTTGAAATTTGAAAAACAGTCTTCAAATTGAGAGAGAAAATGCTTTTAAGAGTGATAAAGCTTTGACAGGAAAAAACAAGACTGGAAAATTATTGGAAATAAGGGAAAATATTTCAGCTTGTCAGCTGTCAGTAATAATTCTCTGTCCTATTGTCCAGATTCAGTGTAATGGATTTCATTCCCCATTCAAAAGTGAAACTCTCCATAATGTTAGGTCTAAAAATAACTCCATCTGAGGGCACTTTAAGACAAATACCTTTTGATGATAGGAAAAGGGCACATCCAAAAAAAAAAATCACAAAAAAAAAGCACCAAAATCATGTCTATACTTTAAAAGAGGAGCTAAAAATACTCCCATAGCTGGAAGCTTATAGGAATGTAAATCTCATTTTGGAGGGGAGTTATAAAATCTCAGCTTGCTGGAGTTTGAGCAATGTAAGCTGGCAGATTTGAAGGTGTGTTTTGAGAGGTAAAAGTGCTTTAAGAGCTGGATATTAAACAGGATTGTCTGTTAGTTTGTTCTACAGACTTCACTCTAATACCACAATTCTTTTTTTGTGTTGCACTGCTTAGGAAGCTCAAAAATCATAATTTCAAATTAACCTTTCTGTATCTGTAGAAGAGTTTACCCAGTAAGATTTTAAGATCATTTGCTTAAGAGGAATGTTTTTCCTTCATACAGGAATATTCTTATCTCTGAAAAACTCTTCTAGTTCTGAAACTTCTTTCCAGAAATTAAAATATCTTTTCCAAAAGCCCTCTAACAAAGGAATTTTCTTACCTGGCTTGCAAGAGAGAGAATGAATGCCCAATCTTCCTGCCACTGTTCCTCTCGCAAGGAGAAATGTAAACCGAAGCTTTGGGAATACCACGATTCCCACTCTTTCCAGCGTGTGTAGAACCTAAAATGTTAAGCGAGAGACAGAAAAAATCATAAAGGCAAAAATATTTACTCAACCACCATAATCCTGACAGCAGTATTGAACCCTTGTAATCCTTCATCCCAAGAAGGGGGAAGAAAGAGAGCAAGTAGCAGGAAAAGTGAATTTTGTTTTCTTTTTCATCTTCAGGAGACTCCACTTATTAATCTTAATTTAAAAACCACTTAAAAAAAACACAAACAAAAAAAAACAATGCCTGCAGCAAACATGATCCAAGTTCCTATCAGGCTCCTGCCTAGTTTGATACTTCTTGCAATAGGGTTTGTTTTTTTTAATCTCATTTAGGCTTATTTAAATGTTGATATACAGGGAACATAAGTAAGATATTCAATTTTATTCAACAGTTGCTGTTCATTCTTCTCACACAAAAAATATAGGTATTTTCTATTTTTAACCACATAATGAGTCAATTAACTTCAAAGTACTTGCATATCAATTTCCAACAAACCATGGTTAAGAGGCAGAATCTGTTTTATATACCAGATTTTGGAGTAAAGGAGTGGTAATTCCACATTATATGGAGTTATAAAGCAGTGTGGATAAAAATTCAATAAGCAAAGTGGGATTTAGTTTAGTCATGATATTTTATTTAACCATTTACCAAGAAAAATGACACGTTCAAGGAAGATGTTTGCTTTTTAATATTTTAAACTCTGTCCAATCACCACACCATGGAAAAGCCACAAATTCATATTAGGAACAGGGATTTAGGGAACAGTTCCAAGCCAGCTTTTAAACAATGGCCTTTACTGTGAAGACAAAGAAACCATTCTAAAGTTTCAGCTTATTAAAAAAGTCACTGAAATGAACTCATTTAATTAAAACCTGAGAATATTAGCAGGCAGTGAGTGTGTGTGGGTAAGATCTTTCCTATGCTTTCAGTGAAGCTGGAATAACCTTAAAATCTTGTGTATGACAGCAGCCACCAGCCAGGCTGGGTGTCCAGAGTCCACCTAAAATCTTGGCTTGACTTAAAATTCCTATTATTAATATATTTGGATAGGTCTGTGCTAATTGACAGTAATATTTACAGGGATTCATCTGGATCTACATTCCAGTTTTTATCCGAACACGCCAACACTTCCACATTTGTAGCTGATAAATACTTTGCCTATTTTCTGTCATGAATCTCTAACAGCACTCTGAATTAATTCCTGGGTCTCCTGAAAGAAATTTAATCAGATTCTGGTGAAGAAAAAAC
This sequence comes from Pseudopodoces humilis, assembly GCF_049639895.1. Lineage (NCBI taxonomy): Eukaryota > Metazoa > Chordata > Aves > Passeriformes > Paridae > Pseudopodoces > Pseudopodoces humilis. The sequence goes on along the minus strand of NC_142208.1, from coordinate 33,083,802 downwards.
AGAACAACAACAAAAACTCCCACATCACCAGACTAAGAGAGAAAGCCCAGAAAACTCAAGGGAAAAAAAGGAAAACACCAAACTACTCCCTAAAGCTGGACTGTGAAAGTGTTCTCCTAAAGAAGCTTCTTCCCTGAGTTAGTCAGCCATAGAAAAGATTTTGATGTCATTTAAAGCAAACTTTTTAGGTTAACACAAGAGAACTGAATGCATCCATTAAAGAATAAAATTCTGAAAGACAACTTAGGACATGTGCCCATTCTCCAGCAAAAGCTAATGGTGGAATACAAAAAGGGACACATCAGAACACACTTTTGTGTGAACTAAAAAAGTGGAGGTATTGAAAGGTGAGTGGAAAAGACTCCACAGGCCAAAGCCTCTGGGAACTTCACTATGGAGCTTTTTCTGAGTACCAGACACAAGACTTTCTGGTAAATAGATTTTTTCTTTGTTCAGCATCTAAACAAACATAGCAAAATGAGGTCAAATGAGTTACATGAGTGTTTTCTGTCTAACTATAAAAATACCCATTTTTAACTGTCTTTGTGGAGGCTTTGAAGAATAATTCCACTAGATAAAAGTTTAAGCAGGGATTGCATTTAAGAGCCTGTTCCAGTGACGACATCACTTCCTATCGGCCACGTGTCCTAGCCCACAAAATTAAATGTATCTTCTCAAATGGAATCCATACAGCACCTATAGGATATACAGAATAATCAATTTACAAAAGGATCTGGCTAAAAGACTTATTCTAAAGCCTTGTTCCTAACAAGGAACACGATCTGTTCCTTGAATACTTGTTCCTTTCAGTCTGAAGACCTGTTCCCTTGAAGAAACACATCAATCAGTTAAAAATTATGCTTCTAATAAGGATAAAAATTACACAGAGTAAAACAAAAATTCTGTCTAGACATAAACTAAAAAGCTTAACAAGACTGAATAGCCTCTAAATGAGAGATATGTTAAGATACAGGAATAAGTCAACCACAATTAACACCAACATTTTGAGAGATGTGGTCCAAAGCTCAGTAGTTTGCAGCATGTTTTTGGATACCATAAAGAACAAAACCTCATCTATCCTAAATTTCTATTCTGGCCTCATGGGAGCTGCCTGTGATGCCAGGGACATTCCTGCATGGCTGAGATGCACGCTCCATGCTGAACAACTCCTAAGCAGTGACAGATCCTTTCCAACACTGGTTCCTGGAAGAATTGCTACTGAAGCACCACTTTCTGCAATCCAGGTCTGGATGCTAATTTGTGTAGTTCTCCCCCAACAGCACAAAATTTACTTACAGGTACTGCTAAATTCATCTTTGTTGTTGACCTCCTGTACAGCAAGAGGACAGGGACAAGCTCCTTCTGCAATATGTGTGCTGACAGTGTTTCTCCTGTCCTTTACTACAAGAACACCAAAGAAATGATCATCTGTGACTTGGATTATCAGTCTTTATCAGCTCATCCCTTAGTCCAGGACACCCTGGACAGCTGTTGGACACCCCTGGGGGTCCAACTAAGATTGTCCCTGCAGCAAAAGGAAACCAAAGTATCTGACTAAAGAAGACTGTCTGTGCAAAGCAACAAAAGCTGTTTTACAGAATGATAAATCAATTTTATGGCCAAACGACAGAACCAGTTAAATGTCAACACTCCCTGCTTTGCTGCCATTATTTTAGCAGACAGAATAGGGATAAAAAGAGCAATCCTGAGTAAAGCCATAACTAAGCAGATGGAATGAAAATACTGGAAAGTTTATAAGGAATAAAAGGCTATCTTCTACTAACAATCTTCTGCTCCCACCAAGCAGCAAGGCATGGCATGTGCATGATTTACATTGCAAGGACACAAATTCCAGCTGCAGTAACCGTGGTTAGTGCATGCTTGACAAGTAAATATAAAGCATTTTAGTGTTTGAAATGCCATTTGCTGAGCATCACTCCCCATCCCTGAGTTCACAGCATCCAAGTTTCCAGTGCTCGTATTTAAAACACAAGATCCCAGCTGGGACCACAGTGAGTCGACAGCTCTGAGGAACAAATCCCCAGGGAACTGGGGCAGGGTGGCTGTGGGGTTTTGCTGTGACAGCACATGGAAGAAGCTGTCCTAACTCACCAGTGGGAGCAGTCGTGTAAACTGTCGTGCAGAGCCTTGCGCAGCACGGAGTCCTTGTCGTAGATGCCCCAGGTGGCCTGGAGCACGGAGTCGAGCAGGCAGTCCCCGGCAGTGCGGTTCCAAAGTGCGTACAGCCTGCTGTCCAGGCGTGTCCCCAGCTCCAGAGACCAGTTAATGATGGGAGACTCCTCTTCCAGCTCTGCAATGGCACAGCCAGCTCTTAACATGCTGTTCATTTATCTCAGAGATTTCGGACAGCACAATAACGGCAGTCTCAATAATTTACCCCTTTGCATGAATAAAACCCCGCTTTCCGACATACTACAATGAGCAGGTCAACTATGCTGGCTGAGAAAATTTCTACTACTCTCAGTAAAACAAACAAAAGTCAAACCAAACCACAGCACCACGTTATTTGTTTGAGGATTGTTACTGAAATGAAAAGATTTTTTTTTCAGTTTTCCTTAAAAAGCTTGTGACTCAAAACTGACTTTTAAAGATTTTTAAAAGCTCTGTAAACATGGTTTGTGCAAACTGCATTCTCCCTCTGCCTCATAAATAGCATGGAAATGTTAAAATTAAAATAATTTCATATGGACATACAGTGACAAGACAAGGGGGGATGGCATCCCACTGCCACAGAGCAAGGTTAGATGAGATGTTGGGAAGAAATTGTTCCCTTTCAAAGTGGTGAGCCCTGGCACAGGTTGCCCAGAGAAGCTGTGGCTGCCCCATTCCCAAAGTTGCTGGTTTGGAGCAACCTGGTCTAGAGGTCTTCAAGGACCCTTCCAGCCCAAACTATTCTGTAACTTTATGAATTCCAGGGTGAAGATCAAGTTGAAAATATCCAATCTCTATTTAAAACATGTTCCTGGAGAGAGCCATATATATACAGACACATGTAGTTTATTTTTAGAAAGAGACACATTCTCTAATGAAAAGCCAGGAGTGATCCCAGCTGTTCCCAGTGCATTTACCTTTCTGAACATCTCTGTCAAGTACTTCATCAAATAATTTTTCCTGGACTGTGGGTGGTAAATCTTCAATATCTGGAAAAATAGAAAGCAAATACAGGAGTCACTTAATGTTCCTGTAAAAGAGACATCACCAGGAGCTCAGGAGAACTAACAGAACAGCTTTTTCCCTATCAGCCCTAACACCTCCTCTGGAAATCTGCTGTCATGTGTGACCCAAGGCTTTGCAGAGCTGCTGAGGCAGGTTTGCATCTCAGCCTCACTGTCACATCTTTGATGCAGAAAGGATCATCACAGCATGCATAGGGTAAGACTGGATTTCTCTGAAGGTGAAAGTGGAGAACCACTTTGAGGTGAGGAACGAAAAAAAGGAGTATTTTTTACTTTCAACCCTATTATATTTTAGCACGGCTTCAATCCTAAGCAATGGTTTGCCACCCATCTGGAATGGCTTCTCCTCTGCAGTCTATCCCAATGGACAGGGATAGTTTGCCAAGGGATGTGTTCTTCTCCAGAACATCCCATTCCTCTGTTATCTCATTCAGGCTTTAATGAAATAGTTCTGAGAACCCCAATGGTTTGCAGCAAGTTAAAAAAACAAGAAATGGGAAAACTATTAAGCTATGCCGTGGAAAATGCCACTACTGACAACTGCTCCCAAGAGCATTACAGACAGAATTTGCAACAACCTCATAAAAAAAGAATTTAAAAAAAAGGTGGAAAATTCTGTAATGGGCAGAACTCTTTTGTGACTGCTGTATCATTTAGAACAACAAACACTGTCACACATTCTAAAACTCAGCATGTGCCTCACAGTAAATATTTGCTCCAGGCCTGCATTCCAACAGAGGATAAGCAGTAAAGGGTTGCCAGGCAGAGCAGCAACCAGAGAAACTTTGCTGGTTTCAGCACAGTCATGAAACTTAAACTCGTGAAAGTAAAGGTAGCAAATAAAATAGGAACAGGAACATCCAGCACCCCTTCAGGCACTCCAGGGGATAAGGACTGGGGCCTAAGTGGTATTTCAAGGACACAAAGATCTCTCTTAATTGCAGTGTGGTAGCTGCCAGTCCTGCTCAGATGTCCAGTACCCCAGGGCTTTTAAGTCCACATTTAGGCACATGAGTTGCTACTGAAGCACATTAATGCCTGGTGCAGGCAGGGTGATGGGGGGTGGTCTTTTTTTTTTTTTTGTATGATTGATTAGGGCTTTTTAAGCTAGAACTGTTTGCAGTGACCAGCAATCAATTTAAAAGCTTTGGTCTCTAAAATCCAAGCATTGGCTTTTCAGGAGGATCAAATCTGTTTATTTGAAAGGTCGAGTGGAAACTGGTTCCTAAACTACATCATTTAGGTAATATCTGACCAGGATTGTGTGATTTTTACTTCTATCCTTGGAAATGCTCCCTGGAGCCAAACTGCAAAAGATGTGCAGTTGGCAAAGTGTGAGGAAAGCAGAAAGTCTTGATGCATAAAAGCTTTTGAACAATTTCATTTTTTAATTACTTAACGGCTATTACATGTGTCAAAAAGCTGCACAGTGCTTTAAGACGTCTCTCTTGAAAATACCAAACAAATTCTTAAGCCCTGGAGAGAACATTTCTCCCATGTGTTATGAAATCCTTCTGCTGCCCCTTTCCCCTCTCTCCCCCTAAAAAGCAATGAAATTTTAATCTCCCAGACACCCCACATGCCTCTCAAGGCCCACAGAGTACAACTGAATGCAGCATCTCAAACAGGTACACAAGTGGTAAATACTATCCCGATTTTTTGAACAGGACATGAGGTAACAATCAACCAAAGGGGTTCCAAATACAATTCTTGCAATGTTTTTTATAAAAGACAAACAGGTCTGCTGATTGGCACAGTTGGCAGCTGCACATTTTCTTACTAGTGACAGCATTTCTATTAAAGGAAACAGCTTCTAAAGATTAGAAGTCTTCTAATAGCTCCTTGTTAATAGATAAACATTCCTTTGATCTCAGAGTACCTCAGAAGTATTAAAAAGTTCTATTGCTATAACTAGGTAAAAAGAAAAGCTCTGAGCCTCAACAGAAAGGACTGAAAGCTAAAATATCCATGTGAAAAGTCACACCATGGAACAGAAATGTCTGGGCTCCAGTCTTCACTTTAAATACAGCCTTTCCTTAGAACACATCACTCTTCTTCCATTTCTTCATGTCTAAGTAGGACAACAGATGCTCAGTTCACAGGAACAATGCAAGGATTGAAGTGTGCAAATACTGAGTAATCAAATTCAACTACTAAATCTGACCTAATAAAACAGGTCTTAATAAATAAAACTCTCAATAAATTAATTAATAAAGCTCTTAATGAATAGAACCTACACACACATCACCACCAGAAAGTCAAAATACATCATTTTCAACTAGTGACCAGGCAATAAAATCTTCCAGCAGGAAGAAGGGTTTTGTAGCTACCTGCAGGTAACGTAAACGTCACAAGGTCAGTCAGAAAATAGCAAGCAAAGTCTCCCTTTCGCTGATGAAGAGATGCAGCAATTTCACGGCGGATTTGTTCCGTGACCTCTGGACACACCATGGCAGGAATGCACTTGGCTGCATGCTGGGATACCTGTAACACAACACAGTTACTGCACTCAGGATTATCCCATTAAATACAAATAACTGGGAGGGATGATCACCAGCAGAGAGTATTTGGTTAGCAAGGAATGCAAGGGAAAGATGAATAATGGCACCCTGAAAGATCAAAAGTTTAGTGACTCTTAATGAAATGTCTCACTAGTCATGGAACTGGTAACATAAATCTGGTTAAAAAACATCTTTAAATTGAAGAAGTGAATTAACAGGTAACCACTCCCAGATGAAAAAGAGGAAAAAAAATAGGTAAGAGCTCATAATAACAGCAATCTCAAATCTCATGCATGAGACAAGTTTAGATTTAACAGAAGTTTATTACCACAGCACAAGACAGTTTCCTACAATCTTCCAAAAAAACTATTAAGATACTTAAATTTCTCCAGTTCTAGTCATCACTGGCAGCAGAAACCCATTCAATGATGAAGGACAAGTGGCACAGGGATGACACCAGATGCATACAAAAAAAAACACCTTTAAGATGCACGTTTTCACTCATTCATATCCTAGAGAAGGAAAATATCACTGGGGCTCAAACACTACTAAGCATTTCCAGAAATGGCAAGATGAGTCAGTATTCCTAGGCACTGAAGCAAAACCAAACACAAAAATCCCTAAGACAGTATTTCAGTAAATTAACTCGTTTTTAAACATGTAACTCCATCCACAGAGTTATGCAAGCAGCACAAAGCTACTGATATTAGTCATATATAAATATATACTCAAGGCTTTAGCTACATTTGTCTTGCTTCATCTACTCTTTTTAATTATTCAACACTGAGCATTCCATTATCTTTATGTGCTTTGCAGGCAAACAGCAGCTTTCAGAATTGCACTGAGCATCAGAGAAGGAGGCAGAATAAAAATCTGGCCCTGATCAAAAGTCTGAGTTGAAAAAAACAGACAAAAAAAGGTAACAGAAGTAGTTACAGGGCAAAGATGGAGAACAGCAAAGGTCACCAAAAGGTGACATAAGGAAATGGAACGTGGAAGAGCAAAACAGAGGAACCAGTCAGTCTATAAAATGCACAAGGAATAGAAAAAAATGCAGCAATTTTGCAAAGCAAGAAATTTGCTTCTCTCTGCAAGAGAAACTCCCACAAAAGCCAGGAAAGCCAGCCCAGGTAGACTCACTCATTAACAAACTCAGAACAAACTCTGCTGTCACTGATGTCAGTGCTTTGCTTTGAGAGCATTTCCTCTCCCCCACCCAGAGTACAGGAAGCCTCACAATAGCTCATTTCCACTGCCAGTAAGGTCACAACGTGTGCCAAGACTGTTCATTAATGAGAAAATGGAACATCCTCAGGACCATCGCAAGAGTCTCTTAAAGCAAACTCACTTCTTGAGGAGAAATCCAAGGCCCAAGACAGCGATTCACGTATATTCTAATGCCAGCACAAATCAAAGCTGTGTGCCACTGGCTGCACACAGTGGTGCAGTTACACAAAGCACTGCTCCATCCTTGCAGGGCCAGGGGAGCTCACCTCGGTGAGGAGGATGGCCAGCATGTCCTGCCTCTGGAAGCGGATGGCCAGGTGCACGAGGGTGTAGCCCACGTCGAAGGCAGACGGGCGGTTCAGCAGCCGCACCTCGTCCGCCGTCAGCTGCCGGGCAATGTCCCCTCCGGATGACTTGTAGGCTTCCACAGCAGCTAAATCACCTTCCACAACTCCTGAGGACCGAGAAACAGCACACAGTTCATTTTAAACAGCAAGGGAGACAATTCTGGAACAAGCCACCTCATTTAACAGCTCACCTGTAGCTGTTGTGTTACAGGCCAAACAGAAAAATTATCAACTGCATAGCAAAAAACTTGCCAATTTTTTAATTATTTTAAGCAGAAGACTACGAAATATTTACACTTACCTCCTCTCTCAGACCATTTCTCTTACCCACACTATCTGGAAAAGGTAAGAGATCAAAAGCCAGCTCAGAAGTGGACCCATAATGGAACACCAGCAGTAACATACACACGAGCATTTCAATTGACCAGAGAGAAAGTAATTTCTTCACAGTACAGACATTAGTTTGATTACTTTATCTTCCCTTTTATCTCAAAAAACAAATTACTGGATCATAGAAATACGAGCTATTGAAAGAATTTTGGACTAGAAGTTTTATTTTTTTCCAAACAGTACAAATGGTAGAAAGCATAATTTTTTCTCTTCAGCTCACCATCTCTGCTGCTAATGGAGCCTGAGAGTTTCACTCAGGATACTCTTATGAAAACTGAAATAAAGAGAAATTAAATACACTGTGTGTTCCTTCTAAAGCAAGATAGGAGGAACAATGGATGACCCTAATGTCTTCTAGAGTCCCTGGCAATCTTTGATTTCTGTACCATGCTTCATATCAAGACCAATCATGCTGAATGTATTCCTTAGCTGCAATTACCAGAATACACTATCAGTAAGATGTGGAGCTGCTAACAGGATCTGTTCCAATAAAAGATTTCTTAATTTAGAAATTCCTTCAAATACACTCTATTTTAGGTATGTGGTCCACAAGAGAACAGTGCAGTGCTGAACTGAGGAAACAGAATAGTGTCCCTAATGCCATCTTTACTGGAGAAGCAAATGGAACCTCACTCATGAGAAGCAGCCCTTGTTGCAGCAGCTCAAGCAAAGAGCACAGATGACAAATGAGAAAACCCTGGCCCTATTTTCTGCAGCTCAACCGCCTTCCCAGCTCCTGAGTGTCAGCAGCTGAGTGGAGGCCATGAGGCTGGAGACTGAGACCCAACTCCATCCTTCACTTTTTGCTCAACAAGACTCAAAAGCTGATGAACAGGAAAGGTCATCAGACTCAATCAGGACAATCACTCCCACTCAGGACTTAAAATAAAAAAGAGGAAAAAACCACAACACTTCCCACCCCCTCAAACAAACCCCTCATCCCAAATGAGCAAAAATCCCCCACCAAAATTAAAAAAAACTCCAACATAACAAATTGAAATGGCTGCTAGCAGAGAAGCACACTAACCACTGGCTTGCTGGTTAATCCAGGATTTAGAAAAGTATTCTTAGCTCAGCCAAAAAGTATCACTTTGAATGCTGAGATTATAAAGCTTTCAGAAGAAACACAGGGGGGAAAATGGATTATCAATGCAAGACATTGCAAAATTATCAGCTGTGCTCTGTAAGATTCCACAGATAAGTTTGATTATTCAACAGTGGTCTGGAGCAGAGCAGTTCCAAGACAACAATTCAACCGCAAATTTTAGTCATACAGTATCTATCCACTCATTCCAAGGTTCTAACAGGCCAGGGCAGAAGGAAAACCATATAGGACAGTATTTTTTAGTTTTCTGCTGCCTGTGTCTGTCCCCTGTAAGGAAGACATTCCTGTTCCACTCCAGCACTACTGTCTCATTCAGTACCTGCCCATGTATTCTCCCCAGATGAGTTTTGTCTGTTCAATTTTAGTTCTTGCTCTGTAGGAGTCAGAAGTGCCAAGTGTAGAACTTTATTTCCATGCAAACACATTTTTGCTACTGATTAGGCAATTCCTCATGGCTGTTGCAATGATTATTCCAACCAAATACTCCAAACTGACATTTTTTTGCGTGTGTGCAGATTTGTATGTGCACACAGATAACAAATCAAATTTCTCATTACCTGCCCTCTTAATACAAGTTATATCACAGCTTTGGCAAACCCAAGAATCTGGAGAAGAAGAAATTTGATAGAAGAGCAAGTTCTCTGCTATCTTATTATATCCTTTTTTATTATTATTACATTAATTTAGGAGAAAGATCTTGTAAAAGACTAAAAGTCACATCACTCCTTTTTGTATTTTAACCACTCCTCCTGGCACAGGAGAGACTCCTGCTACCACATCTGCACCTTCCACCACATCCCCCAAGACAAACACACCAAAGACCACCCAAGACTGGTAGGTGGCCACTCTGAGAAGCCAAATATGCACAACTGATTTCAAAATTCAAAAAAATATCCCTAAAACGATCTTTTGGTGACAGATGATCAGACCCAAAACACATTCCAGCCAGCCAGCCTGTCAAGTAGTACATTTTACTACAGCCTACTACTATTTTAATTGTTCTACCAGTCCCCCACCCTCAGCTGCTTATTATCATCCCACTCTTCATCAAACCTCAGCAAAATCTGAGGTCTAAGGCTGATATTGAGGTGGTCACATGAGGTTTGGCAATACCTTTTCAACCTGCAATAAGGATCCAAACTAGTGATATGTGCTCTGTGCAGCACTGTGAGTTCTGGAAGTTTATTCCCACATCTTCCAATACTTGACATTCCTAAAAGCTCCATGTCCTAGAATTAATAAAACTGTTATATAAGCTGTCAGTTAAAAAGTACATTTCTAAATTTTGCTGATGAAGTTTAAGCTAAAGATCAATTAATGCATCCAAACCGGGCAAACTGATTAAGTTTTCTAGGATTTATTTAAAATACATATACATACATACATACATATATATATATAAATGTATTTTTAGTGGTATTTTATGTATAGGGTTGGTGTGCTATATGACACAAACCAGCACAGCTACAGCTCATGAAGAGATGTGACTGTATGCATGGATAGTATCTGGTCACCTTCTATCCTTTAATCAAAACAAGTAAAAATTGCTCTTTATAGCAGGGGGAGGCATCAGGAAATTTTTGTCTGTCTAGTCCTACTGACTACTGCAGGGCTGATATTCCATGGGCATTAGAAGCCTCTTTGGTCCCTCTGAGCCACAGCAAGAAAAGTTAACATTTCTCTTTACCTGTTCTACCAAACATCTATTCCACTGCTGCCACTTTAGAAGAACAGGGGAAATTCCTGACAGTCCCATCACCTGCCACCCTGCTTACAGCACCAGTCCATACAATCCAAGGCAGCAGTGAACACAAAATATAGTGGTAACAGGCAGACTATCAGAAATATAAACCAGAAAATACAAATCTTGCCCCAAAACTATGGGGTGAATTTGCCTACATGCACCATGCCTGCAATTCTGAAATTCAGTATCACCACACCAAAATGAGACCCAAATATGCTTGTATTGACAATAGGAGGAACATTCCTACAAAGGCTTTGATTTCTGTGGGATGAGCGAGAGCCTCCAATTCATTAAGTCTATTTAAATAGAGCTTAAAACCCCCACTGTTTATGAGAAATATCACAGAAGTATTTACTGATGTTCTAATTCCCTGCATTTCACAACACAGCAGTGCCTCATTACTTACACAAGCAGACTCTGAATCGTGTCCTGATCCAGCACTGTGCCAGTTGGATTATTCCCCACTGACACCCACAGCATTCCCCAGACTGGTAAAATGTCAAAAGGAAGAGTGGCATTTGCCTTAAGATTGTTCCCAGAACACCCAGGAGCCTCTAGGAGCTCAAACCCTTGTGAGGGCACGGCCCTGATTGGCTTCAAGAGCAACACAAATGCAAACACATCCCAGTGACTCAGTGCCTGCTCCTGATCCACACAACCACAGCTTTCCTTTAAAGTAGACTCCAGAAATGTCCCTTTGCTGTCTCCCTAAATACACCAGTCTTTGTGTGCCCCCTAAAAAATTCTGCTTGGCCTCATGTAAAATCCCTGACTATAGCCCTAAGGGAGAGGACAGAAAGCCAAGTGCTGCACCCTAGTCATGAGAAAATACAACTGCAGTCCAAATTCTGCATTTACAGGTTCAACTGTGCTCCCATTTTGCAATTCAGACATTTCCTCTTATTGGAAGACTTTCACAGCATCAAGAGCCAAGGTTTTTTTCTTCTTCTAGTAAAGCCCTGCCTCTTTCAAACAGCACAGCTTCGACATTTGCAATCTTAGTATATATCAGATGACAGAAATCAAGAAGGGTATTTTAAAAGACTAAACTTTAAAAAAATATTAATCACCCAATTACAACTTTTGCCATCTTGATACTACTACAGCTTTTACAACTTCCTTCTTTGTTAGATGTCAATGTTACCCTCATATTAAATAAAGCAGAATTAGCTGCTAAAACCAAACTATTTCAGCTTAAGGTGCTATTATATTTATTCTTTAGAACATGTAAATATTTACAGGATTTAGTGCAGTTATATAAACTTGGAAAATATGCAGGATAGGCTTACAAGCGTTTCTAGAAAACCAAGTCCTGTTTTCCCTAACTGCACAGTTCCAGTGGCTTCAGAACAGGCAGATAGCAAAGTTCCCAAGGAAAATACAACAGCACAGCCTTTATTTACTTCAGTATCTTTCTGATAGTTGTGGAGCACTGGCTGGCACAAGTTGCAAATGAAGTAGGCAAATTCTTAAAAGCAGACTGATGCAGCTGTGACTATCCAAAGAACAACCTGAGGATTAGGGATTTCTGGGATTCCAGGGGGCAGCAATTCCTGCAATAACCGTGTTCTTCCATCTGAGCAGACTGCAAAAGGAAACACTTCATCTTAAGGAGGTCATTGTGCCTCCTGCGTGGGACAATGCTTTGAACTGCTTGGCAAGAGAAGGCAAATTTCTCAAACAACCAAGTTACACATTTTAGAAGTCATAAGTCAAGACAGATCCTGCTGCAACATAAAACAGATCTGAGACAGAGCCCTGTGCTGCTTCCCTTCTGTCACAGGTACAACTGCAAGTGGTCTGTCATATATATGCTCTCATTTACTCATCTAAGGATTAATCCTAAGATTGGTTTAAGTGCCAGCAAGTGAGAGGCTGATCAACTGACCCACTAAAACCTAATTCTGACACCTGTTAAGAATTTCTGCTCCTTTAACACAGACTGCTGAGGACCTGTGGCATTCTCTGGAGCTGAGTCAGCCCCCAAGCTCTTTCAGCTCTTCACCAGGGGCACATCACGTGGCCATAAATGAAGTTTTATTGAAAATACGTGACTCACAATTTCAGCCAGGGAAGAATTTCTCCTGAAGGAAGGACTGCTTTGCAAGCAAATATGACACATCAATTGATAAAAAAGAGGGGCTGTTTGAAAAACCTTTATGGGCCTCTAACACACCCTTCTGTTCCTTCTGTTTTTTGATATCCCTTTTCAGTATTAGCACACAGTCAACAGTAGATCACTATCCAGGTAATGACACTGAGACATTAACTTCTGTATGTTAAGGTTTTTTTGATTCTTCAAGCTCAACAACTTGCATCAGCTAAAAAAAAGAAGTAAATACTTCTAAGAAGACGTGTACCTTAAACCTGAATCCATCCAATGCCTGGGAGGATGACTACTATTCTTTGTTTGCTCTTCTCCCGACATAAAATTAATGTAGTAGAATGTGAACATACCACTACAAGACACAGCAGTACAGATGTAAGAACAACTGTTTAAAGATGTCCTTATCCTTCTCCAGTCTGTCAGAAGCATCCTCACCCCTTGCTGCTTGCAGGGTTGTACCCTAAAGGGAGGCTGGACAGTGGAAAATCATTAAAGCTAATAATTAAAGTTAACTATCAGTGATTCTAAGGAAAAATTGAAATAACTGGTTTTAACTTGATAATTTATTCAATTATTTTTAGCATAAAATATCACAGTGTTTAAGAAAAGTAAAAGGGTGTTTCAGGAGTTATGATTTTCTGACAAGTATGGCAGGCAGAGTTTTCCTCAGTCTCAAAGATACAAATACACAAATGTAAAGCATTTATGACAGGACAGATGTACAAGGCACAGATGACAGTACACAGATCTCTCCCAGCCAGGTGAGAGTTGTGAGCTTATATCACTGCTACCTGGCACAGCAGCCAAGTCACACTTCCCACTATCCCAGGGGAACAGGGAAGGAGGTCAGGCTGTACCACTCACACCAGGGACTCTTCCCCTCCCAACCATCCCCACAGGCACCATCTGCCATCCCCAGGCACAGCCAGCGTGGCAGGGCATCACCTGGCACTGAGTAATCCATGCTGCACTTCCCTAAACTGTTCCAGCCTAGACTGACACCAGCAAGGAAAGGTGCATGACCTTTCCTGGCTTCCAGCAGCTTTGTTGCTACCTGTACACTTCCCACTCCCATAGCACAGCATAAACAGAACCAACAAGGTTCAGCTGTACGCTGGATGTGATGAGGAAGCCAGTCTGAACTTACTACACCAGCAAAACAAAACAAAATCCCCCACCCCCCCACAAAAACATCCCCTAATCCTGCTTTATTTTCAAACACCCAGGAGGACAGAAAGGGGCACCTGGGACAACTCTGGGTGGCAGTGCCAGCTGAAACCACCTCGTTCATGTCAGTTCCTTCAGGCTTTATAAATACCCAGAGAAGAGCCAGAGGCTCTGCAGGACACAGAACAGGAGGTGCCTCCGTGTCTGCCGGAGCTGCAGGGCAGCGTGGGACACAGCCCAGCCAACTCCATACCAATGTCTGGACAGGGAGACTCTCCTTGCCCACAGGGTTTCTGAAGGCCTGGGTAACATATTTGGCACTAATTCAAAAAACTAATGGCATTAAAAAACCCTGTAGGAGAGATAAAGCAGTTGACAAAGGAAAAACTAAGCAGACATATGTAAGAATAGAAGGAATGAACTTACAGTCCTTTTAAGGATGTACTGCAAAACAAGATTCATCACAGATTGCTCTAAATATTTTGGATTTGTTTAAGAAACACACTCTTAGCGGTTTCTTTCACAGAGCTAAAAAGAACATGTGCCTACTTGATTTGGGAGGCAGCATCACCACAAGAAGCTCTGGCCTGTGACAGCAATACCGACTTTACTGACCTGAACCAAAAGAACACACTCTTTCAGCAGGTGATAAACAGGTTGAGAAGAAAGGAAAAGGAGAAGAAATGCAGTTTACCTTCAATCTAGCAATTCAAGCTCAGGAGTTGCACTCACAACTCAAGAATCCCCAGCAGTGCCCTGCAGCAAACACACTCTGCCAGCATCACCATCCAATACAGCCCTGAAGTGCCAGGAGATGTGAAGCTCCAGGGTAACACCCAAGCAAACTCTGGATGCCAGAGAGGTTTCATAGGCACAACCATCCCCATCCATTTGTACTCCTTAAATCCACAGCCAGCTGGAACCAGATTCATCAGGCCCCACAGCAACTCTTGATTGTTGCACATCACATTCCCTAAGTCCCGCAGGCCACCAGGACTGCCTGACAGTGTCTGCCATAGGTATCATGAGTTACAGAAAAGACAATAAAGTTTAATTTAAGTATACATCAGTTCCCTCCCCTAAGAAATGAGTCACCTTGGACTTAACATTAATCTTGTTCTAGGCCACTATGGTAGAAAACATTGCTGTCATTGCAGAAACCATTTGTAATTCCTCTTTGTAATTTAAGCTGGCATTTGGAGGAAGCCAGGTTATCAAGACACACTTACTCCAGCTTCTGCAAGATTTTAATAAATTTTAACCACAGGAATCAGTTTAAAAATCTCACCTTTCTGAGAAAGAATCACTCAACAGATACATTCACTCTGAAAAAAGCAAGTCAATAAAAAAGCAACATTCAAGTACACTTGCTGGCAGAGTTTGAATGGGGGAATACCACTAATCCTTCTAATTTGGAAGGAATACCCTCCATCAAGGAAACTATTCATGCTGAAAGGCAAGAGATGCACTCATCACATTCCATCCAGCCTGGATTTGCAAGGAATAGAAGCCTTGATGACATGTTCACTTACTGAGGTGGGAAAAGCATTAATGGATACTTCCATCAGAACAAAGAAAAAAATTACAAATACACACAAAAATACAAACACACACATACCACCTTAAATCTACTTTATACACATCTCTCTTAATGTATCAGCTAAAAAGAACAGATGTGGAAAAGAATAGTCTGATACATGTTTTTCAATGAAACTTGACATTAAATTTAAAAATTAGTAAAAAGAATTTTGTACTGGAGTTGGGATGTGAAGAGGGAGTTCAACCAAACAGCTGTCCTTAAGTATCAGACCTTTTCCTTGCTACCTTCTGACAGACAGTATCTTCTAAGAGAAAAGAAAATAACCACTCTACCAAGAGTTCCTCATACCCCTTTAATCTTTATTTTTAACTTCGGGGTTAACTTTAAAAGTTAACTTTTTAACATCTCTCCTACAAAAGATGAATTCAAAGCAAATGGACTCTCCACAACTGATTGAGCTTAAACTTGAAAGTTTGAGTCTGAAGTTCCCAAATCCTAACAAGGCACCATCTGTCAGATGGAGCAGGGTAACACACAAACTCTTGGTCCATCAGTTTTCACAAATTTTCTTGGCATTTAACATGAACTTGTCCTGTTTTATAATTTTGCTTGGCTAGGGACTGACAAGTGTTCAGCTCAGCTTAAACTTCCCAAGAGCTCCAGCTGGCAAAAACAACTCACTAAGTCACAGCAACCCACTTGGTTTCAATGGTAAAAACAGATTCTTTGGGCAAAGATATTCATTCAATTGACAGTTAAATTAGTTTGTCACACTAAGATCACCAGCAGAAATTCAGCTTATTGCTTTAATTATTACTGGCTAAACTGATGTACTTTTCCAGCACGGATACACAACACAACAACCAGAAACAAGCACAAGAGAATCCATGTAACCTCCATCAATCTTCCTAAGGTTATTCCTTTTACAAGGTGTACTTGGGGAAAAAATGGTATCTGTAATATGCAAAATTAAATTCTGAGATGAAGGACAGATAATTAACAGCTTTGTTTGCTGGTTCCTGTGCCTCCATCATCCCTCTTCCTCAGGAGTACAGTAGGTGTTTAAGTTAGAGAAAGAAATTCATGAAAGCTTTCAGCAGTAACAATCAGCACACAACTCCACCTGCATTCTGCCTTTCTCACCAAGATCCCTTCAGACCAAAGCACTGCTGCATTACAAAACTTGTATGAACATGGTTTTGGGATTTATGTACAACTATATCGTCATAAGCAACATTAAATACTCGCAAACCACGTTCTTAAATGTAAATACAGCCCTTCCCACACAGGTTAAATCAGAAAGTGTGAAATATTTTAAGTAACATTAGAACAGTGAAAAAAAAAAATCACTTTTGAAAAACCAAAGGGAAAAAATAGCCTAATATTTAATGCAATTACTATCAGAATACAAGATAAATAACCATGTAGGGTATTTATAGGACATAAATATGTTAAATAAATATTTATAGGAACATAATATATGTTCCTATACATAGGAACAACCTCCAACAACTGATTGTTGGTACTCAGAAACTCAAAAAATACCACACAGAATTTCAGCTGCTTCATTTCAGAAGGAAAAAAGCTTATAAAGAACTGGAGGTATCAGGAAATACTGAGGCATCTCTTTCCAAAAGGAAGCGTGCATGTCTATGCACACTATTCACACAACACAAAAATAAACTGGAATATTTATTAGCTCAGAGAAACCAAACACAGCATACCCACAAAAACATTTACACCTGATCAAATATGTTAAACAAAGCAGCTCCACTAATTAGGTTTTTGATTACAACCACGAAGTGACTTTGTGAAACATTAAGGAACAGCATGAGACATACTAGCAGAGCCAGAGTTTCAAATGAAGTGTTTTACTCTAAAAATAGTTGCGTATTTCAAGTGTTGAACCTGCTCGTATGCTGGGGCACACGATATCTGCTTCTGGGAAGCTACAGCACAGAAATTAACTCACAAGGTCAATAACTGAAGAAAACCCTGCTCTCACATGGCTCTGTTCTTTAACAGCACTGCAAGAATTATCCAGTATTTCCTTAGGAAAGCACTAAAATACAAAACAAAATTGGTATTTGAACGTTTTTTTGAAGCATCCGACTACAAAAATACTTTCAGAAAGCCTGTAAACATTTACAACACAGTATGTGTATTAATACAACATTATTACTTTCAAGGTCAGTATTACACATGCAGTTTCTTGGAGCTACATATTTTGGTGTTATTTTTAACATCTGACAGAGCATCTTGTACTGTTGCAAGCTCTACACTGTTTACAAATACTCCCAAGCTGCAGCTGCTGACTCTACAGAGTATGTCTTGCCATAGCAAAAAGAAGAGTAATTTTAATTATCCAGTAATGGCATTTTTTACAGTACTATATGCACTCACATTCTGTTGATTTGCTTTGTATTTTTTCCACCTTTTGACAATTATATGGAACAACAGGATTTGGTTACAAGAATATCCATTTCTACAAAAGGTCAAAAAAGTCTAAGTACACTTGAGAGACACGTCTAACCCTGTTCAGATTATGGATGAACTTCACAGCCTCTCTTAGCAGGTGCTATTTCAGGAACCTCTACATTTGGCTTACTTTTTTAAATGGAAATGCAGAGATAAAAAAAGCTGGTTTGAAATCAAATGCCAAGTTTCTGTTTTAATTCTTCATTCTCCCAAAATACTTAACCACCAGCACAAGAGCAGAAGGTAGCAGTAAACAACTTACCCACACAAGCATTTAGGAACAGCCAGTCAGTCTTTTTCATTCTATTTTTTATTTGCTTTAGTTTTTTGAAGTCAACTTCAAGCTCCTCCTTGCTGCCAACAGCTCCAGCCAATTCAATTCTTTGGAAGTCCATTTTCACATCAGATTCACGTTTGGTTGTTGGTGGAGATCTTCTTTGGCTATTACCACTACTACAGCTGCCTCTCCACCGAGCCCTGTCTTGCTCATTTATGATGGAAGAAGCCTCTTCTGTATCTGCCAGTTCTATTGCTTCGATGTTGTTGGGTCTGGGGTGATCACATACAACACATTTCCTGGCCTTGGCCCAGTTTTCATATGTACAAACAGAACAAGTCCAGTGCTGAGCCCTTATGTTTAGTTTATTTCTGTCATTGTATTCCTCACACGGATCCACAGAAAAAGGGACCGGTCTGGACCCGGAGCCTGAAGACTGAGGAGACTCCGTGGGACTCCTGGTCCTGCGCTGAGACAAGCACTGGGTACACCTTATAGCTCTTGGCCAGTTCAAGTACGTGCACATGTGGCACGACCATTTATTTGCACTTTCCATACTGTAGGATGATTTAACCCTTGGTCTTGCACTGGAATCCGGGCATATCAAAGGACTGCTCCCTCCTTCAGTGCTCGTAGGATCCCAGTCCCTCCCGATATCACTGGAACCACTTTTGAAAGGATCTTCTGTGATAATTGTTCCACTGGGTCTCTGGGCACGACACATGGTGCACTTGATTGCAGAAGGCCAATTCTCATATGTACAATACTCACAGGCCCATTTAATTCCACGCTCTGTCATTGTGCACTCCTTGAAATGAACTGCGGTGGGCAGAAAGCTGAGGGGCCAGAACACACCATCAGTACACAGTGCCAGCAAAGGAGCTGCTCAAAACAAAAAATGAGTAAGATTTAACCCAGTGGATATTAAAATCAGACTGGGAAAATGGGCAGCCTTTTTTATTTGATATTATTACAACATCTAAGGGGAGTAAAATCACTATGAAAAGGGTAAGACTTGACCTACTGGCATTTTATATGCAGAATTCAGGATTTACTAGTGCAAA
The DNA here is from genome assembly GCF_049639895.1 of Pseudopodoces humilis. NCBI lineage: Eukaryota > Metazoa > Chordata > Aves > Passeriformes > Paridae > Pseudopodoces > Pseudopodoces humilis. The sequence goes on along the minus strand of NC_142208.1, from coordinate 33,064,658 downwards.
AATGAGAAAAAAACTTAGTCCAGCATTTCTGAAACTCTTCAAACTTGCACAGAGATTTCCAAACAAATTCAGAATACACATTAAGTGCTGAGAATACTGGAGAAGAGACCAGTACAGCTACAGAAACAAGTTATAAATATTAAATTCTTAAAATAAAATTCAATATGAATACAGCAGTACAAGAAAAGGAACACAAAGTCTAGACCTTACAGGATTTGGAAGGAAGGGTGTGTATCTGGTGGGCAGTTACACAGTGAGTAAGCAGTTCTTCCAGAAAAGGAAGGTGTTGGAATTCATGTAAAATACTTACAATTTGAAAATTTTAGAAATGTGCTTAACCAAGACTAGGTCTTGACTGGACATCACCCGTATCAGTAGTGTTACAAAGTGAAAATGCCACTTGAAAGCATGCACAAGCTGTGTGTGTTGCCAGGCTAAGACAGTATTTTCATGCAACAAATTCAGATTTCAACTCACTTTTTCTCTAATGAAGAGGGGATTCTGTCTTCATGCTGGCTCAGATCTTTTCTTCAGATTGCCAAATATGAAGGATGAGCATAAGCAGATAACTATTCCTGTAAACAAAATGAAAATAGACTCATTATGGGCTTCCTACTGGACCTGAGTAACCAGAAAGTTAATTATTAAATGCCACACCTATTCTAATCCAAATTTACTTGGTTAAACCCAGTCATGACCTGCTGAGGCCACGAGAGACTGGTTAAAATAAACCAGTATTTATAAAAAACCGGTGGCCACATAAGTGGTCAATCTGCTGAAGTAAATGAAGTAAATCCAAGCAACAAGTTCACACCAAAATATCCACAAACACTCTTACTGCAATCTGAAACTCTGGATTGGGAAGGCAGAAAAAGCTTTGTGTAGAAAGCATAATAGAGGGAAAGGCTGAGGCAAATAGATAAAGGACAAACAGACAAAGGTACACAGCATTTCCTCCCTTACCCCAGAATAGTTATCCAGCATGTAAAACTCAACAAAGTGCTGGTTTCACTTTGCTGAATGCAAAACAAAGAATGCAAAACTGATTAAATACAAACCTGCCACATCACTTGACCAACACTTCTTATTTATCATATTACAACCCTCTCAGCTAACAAAACCACCCAGAGCCTAGGAAACTAAAACTCACAAGCTGCACAACAGGATTAAACTCAAAACCCGACACATCAACCCAAAAATTAGTTAATACCTGTTCCCCAGTTAGGCAATGTTTTACAAGTTAGTACATTCTTCACTGAAATACCTTCACACACACCTTGCTCTACCAAGGCATAGCTCAAAGTTCTACTTAAATTTGTCAGCCTTATTCCTACTATCTCCTCCTGAGGACTCTGGCACAGAACGAGAGATTTTTCCAAGAGCTCAAGTGATCTATTCAGCAGATCAGGTGGCTGCATGAATGAGGGGCTATCGCATGGCCGGGACAGAGGAGAGGGCAGCACTATCCTTTTCCATAGCAATCCATATTTATGCTGCATGAAAGCAGAGGAGCAATCAGGAACACAGAAAGCTCTCTCTTAAAGCTCAGGTTCCATAGTACCGGTTTGAACAGCCTGCAGAGAACTTCACTCCCACCTCTATATTATAAAACTGTGTCAGACTGAGGAATGTGCTGAAAAGGCAATCAGATTTCCTGCTGCTTCCGCTCCACCATTCCTGACAGATGTCCATGCCCATTTATAATGGGGAAAAAAGGAGCTGGATCATATCAAGCACCCCATAACTGTGACAAAGTAAGTGAAAAATGCATACATGTATACAGGAGAATATAAAGTTAATTTGATTTTACTAAAGGTGACTTTGCAAAGAAGACTTTTTGGCAATTTTAAGGAAAAAAAAATGTTTCTCTACTTTGCCAAAACACCTCCTATATGAGTACACTAGATACTAGGTTTATCTATTCCATTTGGTCAAAGCTTTTCCCCCAATTCCCAAAATAAGGTTTTTAATTACTTTCTTAATAAGCTTATTCTCTCTAGAAACAATAGAGGTTTTTTAGGAATTAATGTGTTGTAGTTAGAAACACAGGAGAGTTGAACAGAGTTTTCAGAACAGAGAAGGCAGAAGCACACTGCCTGTGCACCTGCCCACTGCCACCAACAGATTGTGCCACCAAGGACCACCAAAAGTGGCTGTTCCAATACTCCAATGCTTGAGAATAATTCCTACCGGAGCAGAAGTTGGTATGGCTGGAGTAGGCGATGCTTCCCATCAAATCCATAAACAGTGTGTGATGGGAACCTGTACCTGTACATGGTTTCTTCCCTGCCCTAGTTTGTAAGGCCTTAAACAAAGCAGTTCCCACTTCAGACAAATCCCAACTCACATTTGGGATGGGGCATGAAAACAAGAAATCATCTGTTTTAGTGATATTAAGACTGGGAAAGGAGATTGCAGTTCAAGTTGGAAAGCAGCTGGCTGCAAAAACAATCTAAACAAGTACTGAGATACTACTTAGGAAACTAAATAGCTCAGGACATCCAACGTTACAGGAAAGCTTTTATACATATCACAAGATCAGCTTTTTAGCTGCAATTATCTTCTGTGCCCCTTAAAAAGCAGATGCTCTCAGACATAATTCTTAGAGAGGCTGAGTATCTGCAGCTTTGAAAGCCTCTGAGATATGAGCTCACCACCTCTGAACACAAGGCCTCGGGTTATTACGAAGTAAAGAATATAAAAAGGTTCAATAGAGCAATGCAATTTCTCTTCCTTGACAGCTCTGCCAACACCAAGTACAGTGAGGAAATTCAGCATTGGGTTGTTTTTTTTTACTGTTTTTTACTTGAACTGACCTCCAGTTCTACCCACCACAATAGCTACCCATGGATGGGTCTGATGGGAGCAGAGCTGGAGGTCAGAGACACCAGACCCATCCAATTTTGTTTACATCAAGAACTGCAGTCAGAGGACAAGGGGAAATGGCTTCACACTGAAAGGGAGTAGGTTTAGATTAGGCATTAGGAAGAAATTGTTCCCTCTGAGGGTGGGGAAGCCCTGGCACAGATTGTCCAGAGAAGCTGTGGCTGCCCCTGGATCTCTGGAAGAGGCCAAGGAGCTTGGATCAACCAGGATAGTGGAAGGTGTCCCTGCCCATGGCAGGGGATTGGAACAAGATGAGCTTTAAGGTCTCTTCCAACCCAGACCATTCTGTGATTCTATGATTTACTGGTGATACAGCATCACCATGCAGCCACAGCAGTTCGATGCTTATTACATTTTTTCCCAATTACTTCTTTGACTTTGTTTTCAAGTCAACTTGTTATTTTGGATTCCTCACAGAGGAGAAGCTGAATCATGGAGCGCCTCCTCTGACAGAGAAATAGCAACACAGTGACTGTGAAGTGCAGGTGCATGCCTTTATGTCCAAAATGCATGAGCAGACAAGAAATTAAAACCCACAAAGCTTCAAACAAATTCCAGTTGATCAGTTTAGACAGTGTGCTGAGTATCTTCTGAACACACTTGTAGAGTAACTCAATACACTGAAGAAAATATATTAAGTTCTGATAAATAAGGAACAAAAAAAAAAAAATAAAACCTTATCAGATCACTTTTTTACTACATAAAGCCAGTTGTAAAAGGTGACCTAAAATAACTAGAAATTTTTAACAAAATTCTTCTTTTTAGGTGCCCAGGAAAACACAAAACAGCTCACAGAAATCAGGAAGAAAGAATAAAGTTCTCAAATACTACTTTTAGGACAGGATATATTACACTCCCCTCAATTTAATTACTTGCTGTGTCCAGAAGTTGTTTTTCCCTTGGCTCAAACAAGGAACAATATGGAGCTCCACTTCATTAAATGATCAAGTCCCCCCTGTAAACAAGCCAGATGCTGATTTATACCAGTCTACACTACGGATTTTAGCTGGGATGCTGCTGGCATCTGTGCTGGCTGAAACCTTACGTAATTCCACCAACCAGATCTGTGTTCCCACCTCAAATTCATTTTGTTCATGTCCACAGATTTTCGAATAAAACTGCTTCTGTGTTTACAGGGAAAAAGGGAGCTCAAGGTGGTAGCTTCTGCAAGACAAATCAAGAACCACCCTCCTTACCCCCATGCAGCTGCCTCTCATAAGGTGCTCTAAAAAGAAAGGCAGGCTGGTTTCTTCATTTTAAAAACACTAAAGCAACTTTTCAGATGAACACAGTAAGCAGAAGTACCTTTTTCTGAAAGAAAGGGATCTCTATAACCAAATGTAGAATCTCTTAACTCAGCACTTCAGGAGTATAGAAAGTAAAACCTTTCACAAATCCTAGCCTAATTTTCCAAAGTGCACATTAACTGACCATCTTCTCTTACCTTACCAAACTTACTCTACCTTCAGCTATTTGTGCTTCTTTCTCAATAATTCAGTATAAGCCTCCACAGATAGGTATATTAAAAGCAGAAGGCTTGAACTTGGGTTTCTGTAGTTTGATGGGAACTAACAATAAGCTCCATTGTCATCTCCGCAAATTAATTTTAATAAAATTAAGAACCCTGACCTCGTCAATGGAACAAACAGATCAGATCAGCACTGAATCTGGAAGCTTTGCAGTAGCATCAATGTACTATAATAAAGAATGGAAAGATTACTGTGAAGTATTTTCTTCATTAGCCCAAACACACTGAAGCAAGAAATTTAATAAGCAAGCAGAGTTTGCTTTGGTTCTTAGGACAGTTCTTTAAAAAGGCAACAATTCAGTCCCAAACAGAGCAGAAGAAATGGGAAAACACTCTGTCATCTCAGCAAAAGCACACTGAAATAATTTTCCACAAGCTGCTCTGTGAGATGGGGGTTTTACTTGGGAAATGTTGATTTCCTTGAAGAACACCAGCTGGCTGTTTGCAGAAACTGGACCCAAACTGCAGCAGCCACAGAAGGCACAAACCCTTCTCACCAAACTGTACAAGCAGGATTGGGAGGTTTCTGTCCAACTGCATCATCCTCCCATCCTCATGGCAGCAAGAACACACACGGATCACCTCTGGCTCTCCTGATAAATGGAGCTGCTCCTCTGCTCCCTCCAACGTCAGCAGCAGGGACAAGGCTGCTGTCTGAAGAGAAGCTTCATCCAGGTAAGACTGGCACAAATCTGATTTCCATTAAACACCCAATCACTCCCATGCATATCACAACACAATCTATAAAATATAGCATTAATGGTGCATGAGAAAAAAAAAAACTGAAAATGTTTTTGTTGGAACCGAGTAACTATTTACAATCTAGCTCATTAAGTGATTTCTAACATTTTCTTCAGTTTTGATAGTCCAGATCACCAAAAATACTCCTTACTGTAGATTTTTAGCTATGACCTGCCTCACTACCTAGAACTTTTCATCTTAAAAGTGAGGAATGAGTTAAAATCCAGGAGACTTCAGCTCTCACTAAGAAACACAATGCAAGAAACACAGTTCTCTTAACCAAAAAAAGCAGGAAAGTAAGAATTAACTTCTGAACACATTCAGAAGTCTGTTCATTGGGTGAATTCAGATGGATTTCATTTAAATAAAATTAATAAAAAATTGTTTTCATTCTGCTTTATGGATTCGTATCTCATTTCAAAGCGTCTTAAATCTACTTTATTAGGTATTTATGGTATTCAGAAAAATTACACAGATTTTGCTTCAGCTTTCTTTTCAATATTCTATTCACACTTCCAACCCAACTGCTGACTTTTCATAAGCAAAAGAATTTATATGCAGCTTTAAGGCAAGAGGATGTCCAATTCTGCTAATGCTCCACGCACTAAGAAGGAAAACATCTGGGAGGTTTCTGATCTTTGGAGATATATGAAATAAAAGATTGACAATGAACTTTATGATTAGATCTACAACTTAATGTAAACGGATGCTTCTGCAAAAGCTGGAAACTCATTATAAAATTGACAGATATTTGAGAATAGTACATTTTCTCTTTCTGCTGTCTTTTTTTATTCAAATATTTATCTCTTAAAGCATTTCTGTGCTCTTAGCTGCTACAATTAACCCTCTTGTGTAACTTGCACAGAGCAAGTTTGCATTTTATTCATTACTCATCTCAAATGGGTCAAACTCCATCTAGCTCTATTAACTTTGTGACTAAAAGCTAGGAAAATCTTAACTGCTGAAAACAACCTATAAAAACCCAGGAGCAGCAGCCTGCTGTTCAGTTCTCTTTCTTTGTCAGGGCTGCTTTTTTTGTTTTAAGCTAAATTAAAAGTGAACGACTGTCCAGATGAGACATGAGATGTTACTACACATTAGGATGGACTAAATATGACCAACTGCTTAGAAACCAACACCATTTGGGCAAACAAGGGTAAGCAGTTTAACAGTTACATAATGCACAACATCTCCCACACAACATTAATCAAAATCCAAGCAAAATTACTTAAAATAATGAGCTATGATAGAGCATTTGCATAAATACAGTCAGCAGCATTTAATGAATTTGACCATGAACAGCAACAGATGAATAACTGACTTGAGATCTACAGTAACAAACATATACAGTAAAACAACAGAACAGTTAAAACTTTATTTTTAAAAAGACATTAGCCTTGGACAAAGTACAGAAGTTGAACAAGATGTTTCTTTATAAAAAGTGAGGTCAAATACAAAAACAGTTTATCTGTGTTTAGACTGTGCCTCCAACACCAGACCCATTTTTGTTTAGCTCTCAGCCATCCTCACACACAAAGAGAAAAACCAGATGTCACGCTCTGACTGAAAACACACTGTGGAGTCAGACATCAAAACTCTGAAACACTTAAACCTGTCCAATGGCAGGAACATTACACCAAGACTTGAACATTCTCTAATAATTATCCCCTGGACCTCCTCAGTACTGACTGACCATAAATTAGAGCAGGGCTACACACACCATTCAGAGGAGGAAAACCACCTGCCTCCAAAGGAAACATGGAAACACACACTCAGCATCACTCTTGGGCAGTTTGCTCCTAATTAATGACTAGCCACATCCAGATACAGCTAAGGACTGTCTTTGCTATGAGCATTTGCAATTGGAATACACTTAAGGCAAGTCCCAGCTCAAGTGAGTCAAACAAATTACATTTATTTTATGCAGTTCTTCCTAAGGTGCTGGCAAGGCAGCAAAGTATCAAAAAGAGGGAAAAAGAAAAAACAGTAGCAAAAATGCTATTATCACAGCACACAAAGTCCACTAGTGCGGGTGCTGTTGATTAACACAGTACAAAACACTAGTGTCAAATATCACAGGGAAAACAAATCCAAGCTCCTTCTAGAGACAGAGTGATTCCGGTTCTTTATTTTAAATCACTTTTTTTTTTTTTTAACCATAAGATTAGTAATCTGTATTTTGGTCATAATTCATATCTCTGAGTTAATCACTGCAGGGTACTCTGCACTCCTGAAAAGTTTCAGAGTAACAACTCTAAAACAGAAATAACAGGTTCTGGGGTGGGAGTAAGTCTCTACTAAAGGCAACATTGAACAACCTTCTTTAAATAAACCATTTAAAAGCTATGAGGTGACACTTCTTTTTATCCCTGCCAGTGGGGAGGTGAAGAATAAAAAGTGAACAGTTCAGCAGCCTATCTCAGCCCTTCAGCAAGCCAAAAATGAGCTTCTCAGCAGGCAGTCAGTAAGGGGAAGCCTTCACAGGTAAAACCTAAACCCACTGGCCCATCTGTCAGATGGTGTCAGTGACAAGCACAAGTCCAGGACAAAGCACCCAGGGCAGTGAGAACCAGCAAAAACCAAAAGTGTATCATCAACACTCCTTGAACCCAAGACCTCTAGATTGAGCCTGTTCCAGGGGAGTACTGAAATAACAGCAGGGAATAAATATGCCAGCTGTCTCTACAGATCCCTGCTTAGATACTGGGAAGAAGATTGGAGACTCAAGGAATACTTTCAAGCCCATTAGCCTGAGACATGCACAAGCCGAGCTCCCACAGCACACTTATGGTCCCAACAACCACGAAAAAGAAGATTGTCCCATAAACCAGCAATCATCATCACAAAGCAAACTTCCTATTTTTTGCTGGAACAATTTATGAGATTTATGATAGATGTTTTTCTTCCCAGATAATCAACTGACTGCATCAAGAACCACATAGTTTTTAAATGAGTGGACCTATAAAAGTGTGTGTAAATTCAAAGTCGCTAAAAAATTACTGATCAAAATAGTTCTAACACACTGGGGGAAAAAAAAAAACAACAAAAAAAACACCCAGACCACTCAAGTTTATTCTTCCTTCGAAAGTCAAATAAATCATGGTTCTGACAGTTTTCTTTAGCTCAGGAACACCAACTCGTGAATATCTAGAAATTACCAAGAAAACCAACAGACCTTACCAAAGTTTCTTAATACCCACAAACTCCACAGTAACCCCCATCTTTCTTTGATTTATTAAAAACAGCTTCTCACAACCAGATGCTAAATCAAACTGAAGTCAAAGAACCACATGGAGGGTTTTTAAACCTTAACATTTGATTACAGAAGTAATGGCAAACATAACCCAAATAAAACAGCACCGTGTCCTGGCTTCTGGCACAGCAGGAGGAAGGGGAAGGGAAGAAGACTGCAGCCTCCTCGCTCACAAGTCACAGCTCCAGACACAAGTCCTACTTACACAGCCCTATTTACACGTGCCAAAGCAGACACAAGTCCTTCCTTCCAACCTCCCCCAATGCCCTGGACAGCAGGTTACATGTCTGCTTTTCACTTTCTACCTAGGTCTTCAGTACTTCAGGTATTTTCAGCTCAGTTCTGAACTTAAATCCTGTGTCTTGTCCAGCATTTTTCTTAGAAGTAATAACTGTCCTTAATTTAAAATTTGCAAGCCATTGTCAGCAAAAAAAAAAAAATAAAATCCAACTTAGAAGACCATAAGAAAAAATAAACAAACAAGCAAACAAAAAATAAAAACAAACCACGCAGTAGTATCCTTGTCTTAAGAACAAGCAGAACAGATTACATCAAGACAAACCCAAATAACCAAAGGGAAAAATGCCAACTTAATTATATCTCCTGTACAACAGAAAATGTAAAAGGGTTGCAAAGTTGGCTGCTTCCTAGGCAAGATGCTCTGCACATACCAGTCACTACCAATCTTTCCACTGTATTACCTCCCCATGTTCCTTGTAAAAAATCTACTTTTCCTTCTGCTTTCTTGAACCAGACTCCATATCAGCCCCCTCTTGAGTTCTCTCTTCAAACATCACTGCCTTCATTCCCTGCTCCATCCTGTCCACACCTCTCCTCTCCCTGGTCTTTGCCAAAGTGAGTTTCTGCATAAATGGGACATCAGCACGGGAAAAAAAAAGTTATTTTGAAAAACATAAGGTAGACACAATTCCAGTCTGAGTACAGAACTTGTGAATACCTGCCTATGCCACAAAGAAGAAACAGAAAATTATAAATATTATTATAGATTAACACACTCTCAGAATTGATGTTGAAGTATGACAGCTCTTCTTTTAAAGTATGTTAACTGGTAGACCCCAAAGAGGTAATTATTAATATTGCACATCAAGAAAGTTCCAAAAGAATTAACTACAAAGAGCAGCTGTGCTCCAGCCACGGATGATGCAAAAATGAGCACAGTCACAATCCTGTGCAAGCTGAGGCAATGACAGCTACACAAGAAATGCTATGAAAAGTACCAGGAAAGTGTCTGGATCCCAAATGTTCGAAATACTGATTTGAAGACAGATGCTTTAAGGTGTAACAAATTCCATTCAACTGACATTACAAAGTTACAATTATCTATGTTACTAAACTGATTTTACCAAGCTACACCATCTGACAAGAGCAATGGCAAACTCGTCACTAGCCGTGTTGAAAAAAATTCTCTTTTCAACTCTGCCTCATTTCCCTCCTCATACATAGTACTATTTAAAAAAAAAATAAAAAATTAAGAACTCTATTACAGCTAAGCCAGCCATTTTCAGCTGCCAAACTAAAGTTTAGTTCCATTTTAGTACCAGGAGACTGTGGATCATAATTCACGCAGTTAAATTGAGGATTACTTGTTGACATCAATTTTGAACAGCCCAAAATAACCCAGTCCTCAAATTTTGGGGGGAGGAAAGGGTATGAGATTACTAAGAGAACTGGCAGTAGCAGTTTAAATGCTTTGCTGTGATTAGCTGAGAGCACATCACGACAAAGAATGTATTGATCTGAAGTTGTGCTAGAACTGATACAGCAAAGAGAAGCTGGAAAGAGAAACATTAACACCCAAGTTAATACCACATGAAGAAGCCAGTAAATATCACTTTAAAGTGCCTGAGAGAACATTTGATTATTTGATTGACTGTATTAAAAATAACCTCCCATTCAATCAGTAAAGTATTTCCTACTTACACTTCTGACTTATTTACAGATCCTTCTTGCAAAGGGCACCAAAGACGGGTGGGAACTCCTGTCCCTGAGGAATTTACAGGTCAAACAACACACAATGAGAATGGCCACACACAAAGCTAAAAATGTTCCCTTGACCCATTCTGAGCTGAGTCTCCAATTAAAGTCACGCTTCTGTGATGAACCGTTGATGCTTTTGTGCCACTCAGCATTCCAATTACATTAATATTTGTAATTATACTTCTGAGAAAATGCTAATAGACACAACTCCACAAGAACAGTTCACAGCCTCGCCGGTGTCACCCCCACCTGCTTGCCCTTGCTTAAGCAGCAGAAGGAAAGTAAAGGTAGCAATTTCTTTTTCCTTCAGGAGAACTACACCACATAATTAGAGTTTCACAAATCCCAAGAAATGCAACACATCCAAAGGTTTTATCCTCTTTGAATGCTGTGATGGACTTAAAGCAGAGGTGATCTTTCACATATGACATTCCAGACTCCACATGCTGAGACACCAACCCAGCTTGGCCCTCGGAAGCAGGCCAGCAAAACAGTTCCAGAACACCTCCTGCTGCTCACCTGTTTCCTCCTCCCTGAGTAACTACTGAAAAAGGGGGAAAAAATAAATAAGCCTCATAAACCTCTTCTGTAGTCACCAAAGACCAAGAAGCAGATGGAAAAACAAAATTAATTACAACAGATCCCTCCTGAACTACTGTTAAAAGGTTCTGCTCACACCAGAGCAAGCTCTCATAAGAGAAGGAGGGAGTTACTATACAGAAGACATCTCACCTTTCAATTTTTGTACCAGCAAACACATCAAAGCACTAAACTCACATGCTAGCTCCAGCACTTGTGACACCGCAGGCAGCTGGTGAGCACAGACTGTTCAAGCACAGTACAAAGCCCGTCAAACAACGTTTGTTTACTACATCAACCCCCAAGAATTCCAGAAAAAGTTGTCATTATTGCCATCGCTGAAAGTCACCGTGGCAGCAGAAAGTTCTCAGCAGCCGGGCTGTGCCAGCTGTGTAGGACACCCGGATCCATCTTCTCCATCATTTCTCCCACCCGCTGCTCCCAAGGGAGCGGTGACTGCTGTGGGGACAGGCTGATTCTGTCACTCCCAAGGAAAGACTCACAGACACATCCAAAGGACTCACAGACACATCCATGACCTCCGCAGACAAGTTTATCTTATCCTGCCAGGAAGCTGCTGCAGTCTGGGTCCGTGAAGGCAGACAGGGAGGCGCTGGCAGTGTGGATTACCAAGGTCTGCCTAGCTCCTTAATCCAACTTTCCCAATTTTTGTTTAGACTTCGGTTCCCAAACACGAGCTCGATTTTGAAATACTTCTCACACTGTACTTCTGATAAAGCATCGCCAATACTTGATCACAGAATGAATCACAGAGTGGTTTGGGCTGGAAGGGACCTTAAAGATCATCTCGTTCCAACCCCCTGCCATAGACAGGGACACCTTCCACTGTCCCAGGTTGCTCCAAGCCCCGTCCAACCTGGCCTTGGACATTTTCAAGGATGGGACAAGCAGTATCATGGAAGTCCTGCTACCCAAAATCCACAGACACAACCCATCACTCCCATCACCTACTCCACCACCGCGTGCAGATCCACACAGGCACATCCGAACACGAACAAAATCAAACCAGGAGGGTGGGAAGAAGTGGGAGGGAGGCGGCACAGGCATGATCTCACCCAGGCACACCAAGGCACTATAGCCCGGGGTCCGGAGCAGCAGCCACGGGAGAAAAATCCGAGTTTCCTGCCTTTGTACCGAGGCTGTGCCAGCCTGCCTTCCCTCAGCAAACCTTTCCACGAGGGACACCGATCGCAGCGGGATCCGGGGCCAAGCCGGAGGCGCCTCCTCACAGCCCCCCCCGACCCCGCAGCGGGTCCCCGTTGGACTCTGGCTCAGCTCGCCCCCGTCCCCCCCGCGCCCCCTGGTCCTGCAGCGCTGCCCGAGGAGGGCAGTGAGAGCACAGGATCTTTACCTCTCCGCCGAGATCCGTCCCTCAGTCCCTCAGAAACACTCTCGGAGCACTGGGAGCCGCCTGCGCCCCGCGCCGCCCCCCCCCCCCTCCCGCGCTCCCCCCCCGCCTCACGACATGGTCTCTCCCGAGGCGCCGCGGCTGCCGCGGCCGCGGGCGCCCCCACTTGGCGCGGCGGGGGGGGGGGAGGCTCTGCCCGCGCTCCTCTAATGGCGGCGGCCGGAGCGGCCCAAAGCAAAATAAACCCCCGCACGGCCGAGCCGTACGTCAGCGCGGCCTGCCGCCCTGCGCGCCGCCCATTGGCTGGGCCCGCTCCTGCCTTCCGCCAATCGACGGGCGGCTCTTTGCGCAGAGCGGTGATGTCATCGCTGCCGCGGGGCGCCGCGCGCAGGGCGGGCGCCAGGGGGCGCCGCCCGTCTCGGCCCCTCAGGGCGGGTCCCGCGGGAGCCCCGGTGGGCATTCCGCGGTGCCCGGCCCGGCTCTTCCCGCTCCCCTTTTTCCCGCACGGCCCCAGGACCCCTCGGCACCCCGCGACCTTCCCCGAGCCAAACATGCGCCTGGGTCGCCGGCGGTAACGCGCAGAGCGCTGTGGAGTGGAAGCGAGAGCAGCATCTCTCCCCGTGGCTCCACATGCACCGCGGTGCGGGGTACACAGACATCGTAGTTTCCTGTGGGAATAGTCCCTCAAAAATCCTCCGTGTGATGGCACGTGGCCAGGCAACAGCCGTGGAGAACACCGCTTTGTCACAGCTGATGACAGAATCGCTGAGGTTGGAAAAGATCTCCGAGATAACCGAGTCCAACTTGTGAACAATCCCCACCTTGTCCAGAGCCCTGAGTGCCACATCCCGGCCTTCCTTGGACATCTCCAGGGATGGGCACTCCAAACCTCCCTGGGCAGCCCCTTCCAATGTCTAATCACCCTTTCCATGGAGAAAATCCTCCTAATGTCCAACCTGAATCTCCACTGGCTGAAATTTAAGACTTCGTCCTCTATTTCTTATTGGCACTTGAGAAATAATTTGCTATAGAACAACTGAAGGAATTAATGGGAATCCAAAATCCTACAGGTGCCATAGTCAGGTTGATATGGTGGTGTTGGGTCATTGGTCAGACTCAATCTCAGAGATCTTTTTCAATGTAAATTGATTTTGTAAAATAAATATTTCCTCCGCATGTCATTTCCAGCTGTTCCTGACTCGAGACAGTGAATGTGTGGGGTTGGAGTTCAGGATGCCACCCTGCCCAAAAGGACTTATCCAAGTGGTAGCCATGCAGTGCAAAGCCCATTTCTTTCCTGAGAAGGAAAGACCAGCAGCAACAGCTCTGCCAGCCCTTGGGTTCAGTCCGTGTGCTGGCTATGCAATATTTTTTTATTTTCCATTCAAAAATTGTGAGACTGCATCTTCCTTAAGCTGCCCTTGTAGGCTCACTGACAAAAAATGTGTATTTGTCCACTTCCTTGCTTTTCCCTCAAGGGTTTTGCATCATTTGATACTTGATTTCCCCCCCCCCCCCCCCACCACAGTTACTACTTTTTATTTCAGGCTTTCTCAGATGTTTTAGCACTTTCTTATTTCCATGGTTTCATTCCCCATTCCCAGACACTGTTAAATAATGCCTCAAGCTTGGTGTTGCATTGGGAAACTCATCCAGAAGCAGCTGGATCCATCCCTTCTCCCTCAGTCAGCATAAAAGGAAAGCACCTGAGATGTTCCAGCAGAGCAGTGCTAGAGAAAATCCCTTTGTCCAGCAATCAGACAACCAGGACTGGAGTCAGGACTAGTAAAATGTAATTACTTATGGAGACTGAAATAGAAATTTGTCTTCATTTGCAATTAAATTAGTTCCCTATAAACATTGAGAATTGTTGCAGGGGGATGGTAATGTGATTTCTCTCTCACAGACTAATTATTTACTAAATTCTCTTTCTGACTCCACTGAACAAGTTGGTGCATTTCTCAAAACACAGCTGTAGAAAAAAACTGAACAATTTTTTTTTATTATTTTTTTAATAACACTTGGATAAGTCATGTAAAATAAATCTTCCTTATCTTAAGGAATTTTACCATCTCTGTGCTTAGACATCATCCCAAAAATGTATCCCTTCCTCTTGGCATCTAGGCAAGATGATGGAAGAGCTGTTGGGGTAAATTCTAAATGCTGCCCCAACTGTGCAACAATGGAAGTTCCCAGAAATAATTGTTCTAGATTAGACTGCATAAAAAGATATGAAAATACAAGGAATATCTTAGAACCATAGACTTGTAGAGGGGCTTGGCTTGGAAAAAAAGTTATGACCAACTGAAAAAAAAACATAATTCCAAATAATTCTATGATTCTAAGACATTTTAATCTCTGCACAGTTGGTCTGCAGAACAGAAGCATTCTGAGTAGTGAAAGAGGTCCCTGGATAGTATTCAAAGGAGAACACAGAGATAAATTGAATTTGAAAATATCTACCAGAGCAAAAGAAAATCCTGGGCTGCATCTCCCAATTACCTGACATTTTTTTATGTTGGTGACTTTATTGCTAAGGCCATGTCTTTGCCTTCAGCTCAAGAAGCTGCTGGTGTCTCCTTCCAGGTTTACCTTGCAGGAGTTTGCCATTTGTTCTAGACTTAAACAATAAAATAAAAGAGGAGTGACCTTTCAGCAGTTTAGAACATTGATATTTACACATATAATTTACCCAAGAAGAGCTTTCAGACTTCTAATTTGGAGACAAATCAAAATCTACATGACTTGATTGTCCAGTCCTCAATAGATTTGGTGTTTGATCATCTTTTTTAAATGTCAGAAAGATAATTCTATTTTTGATAGAGGTAGCAGAAGTTGTAAGCAAGTACTAATTTCCTATATCCCACCCAAAATTTTCTTTTGCTTTCACCAGTTTAAGGAGAAATTTTAACTCCCTAGGAAGGAATTTGGAACAGTCATACTCATTTGACAGCTGAAGCTGTTATTTTGGGAGCCTTCCTTTGCAGAGCTGGATTTGCTCAGGCCTTGCAGCTCGTGTGCCTTCACACAGAGTTGTACAACTGCCCCTTGTGCCTCACAACAAACCCACGGCAGAACCATGAGATAAAAATATCATTTGCACATATATGTATTCCAGTTTTCTTTTTTCCCCACTTTTCAAACACCATAAATCTCTCTTCTTGTAACTCCCCACCTTCCTTAGCCTTCCTAACTCCAATCTCCTTTCTTCCCATTCCTCCAGAACAAGAACTGATAGTAAATCTCCTTGTCAGAGCTCAGAGATTGGATACAACCCAAGCAACGTGCACAAATGGTGTGATTTTGCAGGAATATCCAGCTCAGAACCCCTTTGGTTCCCATCCTTGCCAGCCTGGAGCTGCCCCACCAGCCTGGAACCCTATGTGCCTGCGAGGTGTGAGCCTTGCAGGCAGCCAGCGAGGCAGATGGCTGGGAAGCTCCCTTTTCTACAAAGAATTTATAAATTTAGGATTTTTTCAGCGCAACCCTGAATTGCAATTTGCTGCTGTCTCCTATTAAACACAAATGCTTTGCCTTACAAGATGCCCTGATTTTTTTCTGTCCTGATGCTCGCTGTTAGTAAAAGGCCTTTCCCTCAACCCTCCCTGACGTTTCTGTTCTGATTCACCCTGTTTATACCAGAGCAAATGATACCCAAAGCTATAATTAGAAAGCAAGCACTGAAACATTCCACAGGAGCGCATTTGTTGCATGTAGTAGCTGAGGGACTCAACGACACAAAATTGTGCTTCAGGTAAGCAGAAAAAAAAAAAAGACAAAAAAACCCAATTATTTTCTGCTGGCATGGAGTGTTTTTGTGCTGCAGCAGAATTACCTCAGCTTGAGTGCAAAGATTACATCTAGTTAGTGATGTCTAAGTGCAGATCTTGCTCTTATGTAATTCTCTTTACCCTGGTAACTCCTCACTCGCAGGCAGAGCGCCGGCTCCCATTAGGAAATTCATCCTCAGCTTATCCAGGAGCAGGGATGTACGTGCTCACCAGATGGTTCTTTCTCACCAGCTGAACTTTGGATATGCAGAGCTCCCTACTCAAGCAGCTCCTCAAATCCTGCTCTTGCTGTTGCTTTATCCTGTGTTTTCAGGAGCAAAGGCTTGCAAAACTTAGATAACAGGTGAGGAATAGAAATGCACAGAAGTCCAAAGGAAGCACAGGTTTTGGATTGAGAACAGGATGTTTTAAATGGTTCACTGATTTATTACCAGATTTCCATTCTCTGAGTCAGCCTGAGCCTTCAAACCCAGTAAATCCCATCCTTGAGGCTCCTTTTCTCATTTTCATTTGAATCATAAAAGTATTCAACTATAGCTAGATCACTATCCTCCCTATCCAGGCAAGGATAAAGTCAGAGGGGGCTAAATCACAGAACCATAGAATGCCTTGGGTTGGAAGAGACATGAAAGAACATCCATGGAGACAGCAAGAGACCCCTCACAGCTCTCCAAGTAGTCAGAGTGTGTGGGGTGATTGTTCCAGGGACAAAACAGCCAGGAGAGAGAGAGAATAAATAAACCTAGATTGGGAAAACTGGGCAGAAATGCACCCTGAAATGTATTTCAGTGGCAAAAAGGAAAGGGTACAAAGCAGGGAGCACTTTCATTGAAAGCTTCCACATTCTCATATTTTTCTTGCTTCCTCTCTGGTTCCACATGGAGCACAGCAGGGGGTGAAGGAGTGAATCCATCAGGATAGGATGGATTTCCAACTGAAGGGCTGGAGCCCTGTGATCAGAGAACCTTAGAAGCTTTCCTCAGCTTGGCAGACCTTGTGTAGGTGAAGAAGTCTGTGGCCAACAGAGAAGCAGCACACGTGGAGACAAACGGGAAGCTGGGAGGCGATGGGATGGCTGCGTTCCAGCACTCAGTGTGGATCTGGAGACTCCACGAGACTGCAGGAGCTGCCCGGCCCAGATGGTGAACGCAGCGTGGCTGCCGCCGCTCTGAGCGTGCATCAG
This sequence comes from Pseudopodoces humilis, assembly GCF_049639895.1. Lineage (NCBI taxonomy): Eukaryota > Metazoa > Chordata > Aves > Passeriformes > Paridae > Pseudopodoces > Pseudopodoces humilis. The sequence continues at coordinate 33,047,330 of NC_142208.1, read as the reverse complement.
CAGGTCTGTCACAGCACAGGAATGCAGGGGGGAGGACAGAGAGGAGGAAAAGAGAGAGGGAACCGAGGAAAAATGTGAGACAGGGTGTTAAAGGGGAAAGAAAAACAGAACAGCAAAATGCAAAGAGCTCTTTGGATGTGCTCTGAAAGTCATCAGGGACGACGGTGACAAGTCACAGCGCAACTCAAAAAGGACGCAGCAGCCTGAGACTCTTCAGGGGCATGGAAGACATTTGTGAGGACTCGAGACAAAAATCCATTTTAAAAATGGACTGAAATCCATAAACTTACTGTTGTACAGAAATGTCAGGCGTAAAGAGCCTGGGTGGCCCTGTGCAATGGCCACCGTCTCTCTCGCTGTCACCACTGACACATTTAACCAATGCCGGACCCCTCCAAAATGCTTCTGGCAGCAGAAAATGAAGTGTGGGCTCAGGATAACAATGGCTCCTCTACCACTGCGAGCTGGGGCTGAAGGAGATGAAAATACCACATCATGCTGCCACTGGTTTTGATGCTGGGTTAGGCCTCGTCTGACTCCTGGCTTTTGTGAGCCCCATGGTGGCATCACCCCTCCCCAGACATTGTATAAAAGCCAGAGATGTTAAACCCAGTGGCTCTGGACCTGAAAGGCAAAAACTCAGACTTTGTCTGCTTTAGGACAGCCCAGCCCTTCTCCTGTGCAGCAAGGCAGTGTTACCAGGTTGCTTTAATATGCCCCAAAGTCGAGCCAAAGCTGTTAGTGGTCGGCAAAAGTGAAAATGGGATTTATTATAAATAAGGAGCACACAAGGCAGCAGAGAAGGGACATTCTGTGTCTGGTTTGCAGAACACAGTGCATCATGCCCAGCATAATCAGCACCAGCTAATCAGATTATTTGATGAGCCAGAGGGAGCAAAATCTATCTTTGAGTTGACGTAATCCACCAATAGACTGCTTAAGGATTCTGGATATTTTCATTCTGTGTCTCAGAAGCCTTTCTCTTACCTATTTATCGAGACTTATCCTTTTTATGAGCAAATCTAGGATTAAACACAGACGGCTCAAATTAAAACCAGAACACAAACCAGGTAAGAGTGAGATTCCAACAGGGCAGTGCCAATTACCACACTACTGGCTCAGCAGGGTGGTGAAAGAATATCAGGGATACTTTAAAGCCATTAGTGGAGACCTTGGATGGGAACTGAGGAAGATAAGAAATACACAAGTCTGGAATTAAAATGGGGAAAAGAATTTTCTTCTGGAAAATCATCAAATTTTGGATGAGATCTTTGTTTTAATTCAGGCCTAGCCTGATCCATAAATTAATATCACTTTAATATGATTTAATATATTTTAGAGGTGTGTTCTGTGAAAAATCTGTACCTTCTCTTAGCCTTCTTCATCACAAATAGGCAGTTTCAACCACTGCATTAAAAGTATCTTTCCATCTTATTCCTAATTTAATCTTGCAGAAAGCTGTCTAGCAGGATACCTCATAATGCTTTGCCTTATTTGCAGATACAATGAAGGGAACAGAAAAATAAATCACTTTCAAAACAGATTACTTTTCTGGAAGGACTGTTCATTGATTGCTTTTATTCCTAATTTTAGAAGAAAATAATTTAGTAATTATAGCTTGAGCAACTATTGTTTACTTGTATCAGGCCTCACAAAAGCTGCTGTGCCCGCCTTTCTTGTATGTTGTGTTAAAAAGATGGGTAGAAACAGAATAAAATAATTGCAACAGAACGTTGCCTGCAATCACTGTCTCCCTCCCACTGCACAAAGAGATGCTGGAGCAAAGCTGAGACATTTATTGAGCAGCAGGAGGTCATTAGCTTGTTGTCAGTCCTCTCTCCATTGACAGCTTGACGTTGCTGTCTGGTAGGTAAGCTGCATTATAAAACAGGCTTTTTGTAACACACATTTCTGCTTTCATATGAAAAGTATGTTTGCTGTCTCCCAAATAATCCTTGCCGCCCTGAGAAATTACAGATGTACGTGTTGCTTCAGTTTTCCAACCACATGTCTCAGCTGCTTCTGAGTTTCTCTTGCCTAAGCCCTTTGAAAAAAGTTTAAACTTCAAAAGCTTCCACTTCTATGAGACAGCCAGCTCTGGAGCTGCCCAGGCACAGCTGCAAATTTACAGGGCTCTAACACCAGAGAACAATTTAGAGCATCTCTTGGGGTTGCGTACAGCTAAAATTCCATAAATATTACAGCAACTTAGATCTTCTGTAGAGGTTGGAGTGAGGACTGAGGATTGGCGAATTAGGGAGGATATTTAACTGAGGGGCAAATGATTGCTGCCCTAAGCCAGCCAGATCCACGTGTGATCATTCATTTGTACATCTCATTGCTGCCCAAGCACCACGGCAGCAGAGAGGCCGAGCCACTGACTTAGCTTTGCCCAGTGCAATTCAGCTTAATCAATGAAACCAATTTTACAAAGTTATGCAAAATGTTGAGCTGCTGCTGGAATAATTGGAAATTGGTGAAGCTGCTCAGTCTCAGGGAGGTCACATTCCTTCACTGGATGTGGAACCTTTGAAATCCTTGGCCAGGAGGGATTGATGTCCTTTTCTTCCTGGACATGGCTTTCACATAGCCCCATTTCCCCAAGACTTCCCGTGGTTCCTCCCTCTGCCAAGTCGACTTTTACAGTCAAGTGGCCTGGGAAATCACCCAAGGCCCAGGGAGAAAGTCCAGACTTGGCCCATTGCTCAAAAGCCACATTTCACTGGTATAGAAAAATCACACGACATTGGTTATATTAGGAATATTGATTACACACCTGATCATAGAATCACAGAATGGTTTGGGTTGGAATTGACTTTAAAGGTTATTTGTTCCAACCCCCTGCCATGGGCAGGGACTCCTTCCACTGGACCATCTTGCTCCAAGCCCCATCCAACCTGATGTAGATGAGAGTCCAGGCTACCCATGTCAGAAGCAAAGATCCTCAGATGAATGGGGCTGATCACTTGCATCAAATTACAGAGTTCATTTCTCAAATGGAGCCCAAACCTGTTTGGATTAGAGCTTTCCAACTGCTCTACTGAAGAAACAGAAGTTCTGTCATTTCCTTTTGTTGCTGTTTCTCTTATCTTGCCATCCTGGCTTTGAATTTTCACTCTCTAATTCCAAGTACACATCTTGCCCGATTTGCTTAATCTTCAAGAGTTTTCACAGCGTCCTGAGGCACTCAGGGAAGAGGCCAAGTGAGCTGGGCTTCCCTCAGAGCACATGGCTCCAAAGATGAACTGTGTTCATTTCTTGGCTGTCTTACTCTCACATCAGAGAATATTCCAAATAAGGCCTCACTGGCATTGCTCAGAATCAAAATAACTCCATCTTATTTAGGATTGATAACCCCTGGAGAAAAATCCTTTGGTCTTTGGGTTCCCCTCAGAGCTGTTGACTGCCTCAGCATATGGTCCTGTTAGATCTTCTCAGTTAAACACTGTTACATCACACTTCTGTCAGCTGTCAGTATTTTAATGTTTTCCTTGGAACGTTTGCTTCCTGTCCTAGACCTTCTGCCTCTAGAGTCAAGTGATTAAGTTAGAATCTGAGGTTTTATTTTCAAAGTAGATTTCTAATCCTCATTGCAGCTCAGAAAAGCATAAAATACCGACTACGCATAAATAAAAAGTTCAGAAACTAAAATCAAAGACCAAAAAAAAAACCCCACAAATATCAGTTCCTAAAACTGAATAGTTAGAAGTATAATTCCAATGTTTTGGAAAAAAACAAACCAGCTGGTTAAGTTTTTTCCTGAAGTTTTTTGATTGCCAGTTTCAGAGTGCAGAAGGCATCTCTATTTGTACCAATGCTGGATCAATATCCCACCTCAGTTCAGAGGGATGAGTTGATTTGCTCTCACCAACAGCTCACTCAGGCTGAGTCCTTACATCTAATACTGATCATGGCCCTTTGTTTTCCTTTGTTTTCCTTTCCTTTGTTTTCCTGAAACACTCCAGGAAAAATAAGGAATATCAGCATCTCTATTCTGGTGACATTTTGGGTAGATATACCCTGTTCAGCTCATTTGCCTCATCTAAGAGAATACCTACATAATCCTTTTCTTTCCAAACCCTCAGCATTGCAGTTGGATTCATGGCTGCTGTATCCCATTCCAGAGGTGCCTGTGCCACAGCTCTGGCTACAATAGTTTTTTTGTACTCCTAGGTGTTGCCTGCGATTTACAGGGGTTTGGAGTTAGATGTGTATCAGATAATGCCACAGAATCACAGAAAAGTCTGGAAGGGACCTCAAGGATCCTCTGGTCCAGCTTTTCTTGGCCAAAGCACTGTCTAGACAAAATCTGGTCAGATCAGGGCCTTGTATCATTGAGTCTGAATCCTCCAAGGATGGAAATCCCACTGATGGCTTCTCTGAGCCCTGTTCCAGGGTCTGACTGACACTGATTGTTCTTTTCCTGATAAGCAGTCTGAGCTTGCACTAATTGTCTCCAAAACATGCACACTCTGCCTCTTTTCAAACCCAAATGAAGTTTAATTGAGTTGGTTTTCCTTGAGAGATAATGTGACTAGAGAGCATGAAGTCCCAAATTTAGTGAGACTGGGTGAAATAAAAGAGATTATGGATAAGAAACACAAACCACTAGCCTAGAACACCAAGAACAGTTCTGGCTTCTTTTTCTGCCAGCCTAATACTGAAAGTGCCATGAAAAAATAATTTAAGTAATATTTCTCATCCAAATTTATAACTAGAGCCAATTAAAAGCCTCCATTCCTTTTTTTTGCTTCAAAGTTCTAAAATACTTAATTCTTCAAAAGAGGTAATGAAAGTAATGAAGACTACTTAATGAAAACTTGCAAAAAAAAAAAAAAAAAAGAAAAATGTTATTTAAAACAAAAATTATCACAGAATTTGGAGCTTTTGTAATTTATCCAGAAACTCTGGAACTTGCTCCCCAAATCTCTGTGGGATCTCCTAAAGCCTCTAGTGTCCAAGCCAGGGAGCGAGGCTGGTATGGAGGTGAACCCTGAAGTGATGGGGATGCCCCCAGAAATGGGGGTGCCCCCAGAGACACACTCCATCAGCTCCAGGTCACCTCCTGGTCATCCTGGCAGCACTTTTAGTGTAGCTCAGAAACCTGCTGGAACTCCTGAGTTTGTGCAAACCAGCTTGGTTTCAACACACCAGCATTTACCATAACATCTCTATTTTTGGAAGCTGTCCAGCCAGCAACATTTCCCATCTAAAAGGAAGAGTTTCACTTCTCATCCAGCATCTGCCTCTCCAGCAGCCACTTGTCTGTGAACTGCTCTGAGCTGCCCTGTCTTCTGAAGGCAAGGAGAAAGCAACACCTGCAGCTCACCACACTTGAACACAGCTGGGAGCGTTTCAGTGCATCTGAACTAGGCTAAACAAGTTACCTCGCAGGCACACTGACCTCTCTGGGGAATACAAACACCCTAGTACAGGCTGCACTCGCATTATGAAGACCTAATTTAGTCCTGATGTTTTGAGATGCACATGTAAGCTGCTTTTTACAAGGTCACCCCCAGCAGAGACAAGGAATTTTTCATTATTAGCATGAAGACCTTGAGTTTTGAAAAATGCTCTTGGCTTTCATCATCATCTGTGTGCTGTTTTTTTCCATTTTTCTTGCATTAAATGGTCAGTAGAAGAGGCTGTAATTTATGCAGCACTCCTGACAGTTCTCTTAGGGGTTCTATGCAATGAACCACCTTCATTTTAAAAGCTCTTTTAAAATAAATGATCTCAAAAACACTGTACAGTTTTAAAACTGAAAAGACAAGGGAGTTTACATGGTATGGAGGGAAACCTGTATCTGGTGAGAAATTAAAACATTCAGCCACAAAAATGACAGCTAAAGGAAGATGAAGAAAGGAAAGGTAAAACAATGTTAAAGGAAGATGTTTTGCTATTTAGACACATTCTCTCTCCCTCTCCCTGTATAGAAAATATTTTAAAGGTGAGTCCCGACCCTGTTTGTCCTCAAGTGTTAATACCAAGTGCTTAGACAGGAAAATGATGTTGATCTGCCAGTCGCTAATTGCCCTTCCTTGTGCCCCCCATTTTCTTGGTACTCTGTTTTTCTCCATGGCCCTGACAGCTCTTCCCATGCCAGAGGAAATATTTAGCTCCCATCTTCCTGTGGAGTAGCAATTTCCCTACTTCCACAACTTAAGATTTCCACATTGAGCAGCTGCAGTGTCTGCTTGAACTGTGGATTATTTATTTTGTGGAGGTTTTTCTAAGTCCTGATCAGATTAGTTTGAGGGGAAAGATACCTACAACATCCTAAAGAACAGCTGTTCCTGACAAATCAACTCCAGGAAACATTTTGTCTGTTTATCCTATGAATTGGCAGAACATGGGCTGCTGTATCCTGAAATATTCTATCATCTCCCATTAAATAAATAGGGAACTGAACAGTTCCTAGCTACGGATCACAAATGGAAGTGGGAGGAAAGTAAACATCCAATTTAGCTTTCACCTCAGTGCCTTGCTGCTCCCAGCTCACCTGAAGATTCTCAATAATACCTGTAGGAAAACAGGCAAGTAGCTGGTGGGGCTTTTCTTTTACTGGACATCAATTTCTCTGAAGTGCTCACATCCTTCTTGTCTAAACTTATACATTCTAGATGGATAAAGACGTCTGTAAAAAAGGGAATTATTTTCCAACCTCTGCCTGGCCAGGGGCCAAAGGAAGCTGTGTGATGTTCAATCTTACATTCATACAGTGTGGCATGAAAAAGAAATGTACAGGGGAATTCTAAGGGGCTCAATCAGCCACTCCTCAGGCAGTTTTTTAATGTTTTAACATGGAAATCTTTCCCTTCAGTTAAAAAAAAATTACAAATATATGTATATATGTTTTATTTTGGCACTGTGACTTTGGGGGGATGTGAGTTTGGGATTCAGAGGCTTTTTTTCCTATAGGATTTCTAATGATTTCTAATGGCAGCAGGGATTCCTGACTCCTGCATCCATAATTTGAGCTGCAGGCAGGGCAGCAAGGACAGGCCCTGCTCTGTCAATCTGGTAATGAGCAGTAATGACAGACTCTAAGCTGTCATAAGAGGATATGACCAAGCCTTGCTTGGGAATGGAGAACTCAGCCACGTCTGGTGGCAGCCAGGATGACCTGAGGGAAGGGACCTGCCCACAACAAGGAACCTTTTGCCCTTTCACAAATAAAAGTGACCCCTGCACATGATGTTCCCAGCTTCTCATCCCCTCTCCAGCATCCTTTCTCCTGTTCCAGAACAGGTGGTCAAATCTGGATTAATTTTATTTTGTCCTAAACACGATGTTAATTCTGTGTTCTGACTAGACCACAGCTTGCAGGGAGGAGGGAGAATTTTAATCCTGGTGAGATTTCCCACCCTTACAGATTCTCACATGGAGATTGCAGCAACCTTTGTGCAAGTGTTGGAGCTGCTGCAGGCTGTGGAATTTTGGGGAAGCAGTGGTGATGTACAAGCCCTGGAGAAGGAGCTTCCCTGCCCTTCCCTGAGCAGCAGGGCAAGCAGCACCCCCATTTTTGTTCAGAAAGTCACACTAATTGCAAAGCTATTGCTTTCCTCATTTAAGCAGGCAGTTAATCCCAATGCTATTAAAATCCCAACATTTCCAGCTCCCCTCAGGAACACTGAGTGGTGTCCATGGAGCAGGCTCACACCACGCTGCTGCATCTGGGGTGACACTGGGCAAGTGACAAATGCTGCACGGTCACTCTAAATTCATATTTTGCTGCCCTCCCTCCCTAGGAGACAGGCCAGAGCAGCCTGGGACAGGATCTGTGCTCCTGCTTCCTCCTGTGACAAAGAAGGTGCCACAGGAGGGCACGAGGAAAGTGAGTCATTCCTGTGATCATTAATTAATTAGTGTCCTGCTGCTCCTCCAGGCAAACCAGACAGATTACACAGGGCAAAATTGACATAAACAAGTAGAAAACTCTGCTTATAAAGGAACTTGGGAAGACATTCAGTCCCAAACCTGCTGGAGCTCCAGACAGTGATCCAGTCTGCTCTATTTCCAGGATGCTCTTGGGTGCTTGGATCCGTTCTCCCTGAAGAAGGTGGCATTCCCAGATTAAAGGATGCACAGAAATTACTCTCCCTGATGAGAAAAGTGTTTCTGTCTCCAGCCTGGATGGATGAACCACAGCCAAGGTCACCACTTCCGTGGCAGTCACTGCATGGCCAGCCCCAGGTTTCCAAAGAGCCTCCACATCCAGAGAGCTGAGGGGATCAGGACAGCATCATTCCCATGCCCAGGAGCCTCCAGAGACCACCTGGAACAGGGCACACAGGAGCCCCTGCTCTCTCCCACCTCCCTGTGCTCGAGGACTGTGTGTTTTAGAACCGTTCCAGACAGACACAGGTGCACTTTACAAGAAAGCCACTAAGAAAAGCCAGATCTCATTGGGATTTTTGCACTTCCTTGTCTCTCAGCATTCCTTGCCTTGGACAGCAAAAGCAGCCTGTCAGAATACGGCACCTCTGCACCTCTGCACCCCATCCCTGAACCACCCCACAGGGAAAAACTCGCTAGAAAAGACAATATTGTCAGGTAGATAGATAGATAGATAGATAGATAGATAGATAGATAGATAGATAGATAGATAGATAGATAGAGAGATAGATAGATAGATAGAGAGATAGATAGATAGATAGAGAGATAGATAGATAGATAGATAGATAGATAGATAGATAGATAGATAGAGACATAGAGACATAGAGACATAGAGATATAGAGACATAGAGACATAGAGACACAGAGACACAGAGACACAGAGACACAGAGACACAGAGATACAGAGATACAGAGATATAGAGATATAGAGATGTAGAGATGTAGAGATATAGATAGATAGATTGATCTTCCAGTTCCTAGAAAGAGAAAAGAGAAATCTTCCAGTCCCTCTGCTCAGAAAAAAGACATCTGAGAGTGGGCTCAGCCAGAGGGTCGCTGCTGCCTGCCCTCCCAGTCTCTCCCCAAAGCTGCTGGTGGAGGAGGCAGAGCAGAGCCAGCAAATGATGCTCCCCAGAGCGTGGGCTGCCTGCCAAGGAGCACTGCCAGGTGCTTGCCGTTTAAATGGTTTAATATATTGTATTAAACAAAGATCAATATCAGGATCATGGGCTCCAGCCCTGTCTTGGAGCCTGAGCTTGTCCAGAGCACACAGCATCCCCCACCCTGCTGAGGCACTGGCAGAGCTTCAGGGACCTGTCTCCTGAGGCAGATCCTGTTGGTCATTCTCCACCTTACCCCAACCAAGAACAGAGAGTTACTGCTCCTAAACTGGCCCTCTGAAAAGTCTGGGTGTGCTCTTTCCTGACCTCAGTGGGGAAACAGGTAGGGCAGCCCTGTGATCTCCACGTGCCTGAGGATGGAGAGGACCTCAAACCTCAGAGAAGGGTGCAGAGCCCCAAACTCACCCCAGCGAGGCTGTGGGAGGTTAAATCACTTCGGGGCTGATGGATAAAGCCACAAACTGTGCTTAGTCCCCATAAAGGTGAGGTCTGTCACACTTCCAAGCGCTGTGGGCTCGGGGCCAAGCTCTAATGGCTTCATTGTTGTCAGGTTACAATGGGCTGTGATCAAATCTCCAGCTCACAGAGCATTTCCTGGCAGGGATTCAGAGCAGCCAACACACCTCCATAGCTGAGCATCCCATGGCCATCCCCTGCCTCAGCATCCAGGGAACAGCCACCAAATTCCCGTGGCATTTCCAGTTTAGCTGTAGCCACATAGCACCAAAGACGGCAAAATCTGTTCATGAAAAACTTGTCCCAGGCCTCTGAGTGAAACATGATGTGCTGTATTTGGTAAGTAAAGTGTATGAGGTCTCACAGCTACCCTGGTTTATTAATTTGCCTCGTTAATCTAATTTCCTACACTCTTTTGGGAGAGATTAAATGAGTCATATATAGGCATGAAAAATCAGTGTAAGGGGAAGGAACGAGGAGGTCTGGCATTAAAAAAAAAAAAAAAAAAAAAAAAAAAGTCAAAATTAATTAAAAAAAATTGAATAAGTGTTTGTGGTGACCAGAAGCTAAAATAACAAATATTTGTTACTAGGAGGAAAATTCCCCTTTCCTCTGTAGATATGTATGAAACCCTATGGAAACCCCCTTGTAGGACTGAAAATAAGCAGAATTTAAAGAGCTGTGTGAAGCTGGGAACCACAGATTGCTGAGGGGTCTCTGTGGCGCACTCACATTTGTGCCTCTGTCCTTTTGTTTTCTCAAGTATAGATACAGCTTGGCAAGGAAAAAAACCAAAATTACAACATGTAAAAAGCAAAATGCTCAAACAAACCTTGTGGGTAGGTCACCACAACCCCCAGTAAGTCAGATGTGAGATAAACCTCCCTTGTTTACCCCATCAGTTATGTGTGTGGTCAAGGCCACACCATACTTTGGTATTTTCTGTGAGCCAAACTGGGGGGAAATTGTGCTTTCAGATTTTCAGTAATAAAAATTTTCCAAAGTCACATATTTTAACAGAAATTCTCTGAAATAAGATGGAAGCTGTTCTCTGATGAAGAGTTTAAAGACAGGTTCCCAGTCCAATTTACCTGATTTAGAGGTGTTTGAGACACTTGACAGAGAGTTGGGTTTCAGGATTTAACCCTTAACCACACAGAGGCATTGGGAAAACCTGGAGCAGGGCAGGGTTTTGGGGATTCTCCCAACCAGGGGTTAACCTTTGCTTTGTGTAAACAGGAATTTCCAAAAACCTCATGCAGGACATGAGAGAATAAATTTATAGTCTGTCTCCCTATTTTCTTCCACAAAACAGGCTCTCTTTTAGCAGTTGTTATGTTTAGCTGTTTTGCATGACTGAATTTCCATTCCCTAATGGCACATGATGTCCCAGCTTGGAACTGCCACCAGTTTGAGACTTTAAAAGGACTGCTCTCTCTTAGACTTCAGAGATTTCAAATTATAGCTTGTCAGATAACTCCCACCCCTGGTCCAAGTGGCAGATCAGTAGTTTTTCCCCCCTTTGCTGTAATGTAAATCCTCTGAAAAGCACCAGGTCCTGGACTGTCCCCACAGAGGACAATTAGCCCAAGACAAGGGTCAAGACCTGTTCCCACCTTCAGGATTTAATAATCCTTTCATCGTTATGACACTTTGAAAGTTGTTAATTGTTTAGTTCAGCTCATTTTCAGAAGGTTTCCAGCCAGGCTGAGTATCTGCCTCATCTAAATGGAGCATCACCATAATTTCTTACTCAGATGTCTCAGAGGTCATGGACCATCTCAGCTTCTACTGCAGAATATCAAATACCTGAAAATAATGAAGTGGACCTTTCTGAGACAGGTCCTTTATCATCTGGGAGTGTGTGGATGGGATGAAGCATTCCTCAGAGCCCATATTCCAAAGCAGATTAAGGAAGATTAAACAGCTCAGGTGACCAACACGATCCTGGGAGCAGAGTGGGGACATGGGGGCAATAAACACTCCATAAACACTGGAGGCTGCAGCTCCACGTTCCCCTGGCTGGCAGCTGCAGGGATTGCCAGCATCAGCACAGGCCATGTGGCTTCCAGATCAGTGTCCAGCCCTGCCACTGCTCCAGGTGGTGTCCATGGCACCTGCCACCATTCCCCAAAGCCTTCCTGCCACCCTGGCACACTTCTGCTTCACTCTCCCTTAGCTGTCTCATTTTCTCCCCCTGGGAATAAACCACGCTTTTTTCCTGGAACATTTTTAAGGCTTTTGCTTTGCAGAGATCAATGTTTTCCCTGCATGAAGCCCAAAGCCTGTTAAGGGGTTGGCTGTGCCAGGCAGGACTGTGTTTATTCCCAGGTGGAACTGGTGGGATCCACCATCCCCTGGCCCATGCTCGGTGTTTCTCTGCAGTTTGAAACATGGGATCTCCTTGCCTCTCCCACCCTTCTGTGAGGGGTTTTGGTGTTTTCTTCTGAAGCAGCAGAGGGCTGAATTTCTGGTGTGCCCAGTGAGGGGCAGGCATGGTGCAAGGACTGTTCAGGCTGCCTGTGGAATTTGGGGACAGAGGGGATTGATGAAGGGTCTCAGGGAGATGCCTGGGAATTAAAATTTCCGAGATCCCCAAAAAGGAGGTGAGCACCAGATGCCGATTTCTAATCCCTGTCCTGTGGCAGTGACTCAGTGATGAGTTTTAGGGCAATTTGTTTTTCTCTCTGCTCTTAGCCACATAAAGTGACAAATGGTTCACAAACACAGATCCCAAACTGGAGAATTTTAACAGCTTCAGCAGAAGATTCAGCCCTAAGTTTGCCTCCCACAAATGCACAGCAGTGGTCAGGAGGGTCATTTCACTGCACATCCATCGTGCTCAGGCAGCCAGACATCCCTCTGCATCCACACCTTCCTGTCCCTGTCTCTGCTCTCCCACTGCAATAATCAGACCTTTTCCAAAGACATTTACTAGCTCTTTCCCTGTTCAAAATCCTAAAATAATTGTCAGGAGCTATTTAAAGCCCTTCACAGCCCAGCGTACCGTGGGTACGAACAAAACCCTTCTGGGTGAGCCCAGCCTGGCTGTTTATCAACAGGACACAAAAAGCTCAGTCACATTGCCCTGGGAAGCTCAGGGACTCCTGAACATGCCTGGAGCATTGTGTGGCCAAGCCCATGGATCATGAACCACACTTTAATAATCTGCCCTGGTCAGAGCCAGAGCAGGTTTGGGTAATGTTGGGTCATCCTGATGACATTTCCAGCTTAACTGGTGAAAATGCTTCAGCACAAGGGGAATGTGCGTCCCACAGCAGCCTGCAGGAAAACACAGCAATGCTGTTCCATGCATCTGGTCAGGAGCTGGAGAGGAAACAGGAAAACAGAGGTGTGGAAAACAAGCGGGGGGGTCTGAGTGAGCCACGGAGGAATCCAGCTGTGACATCCAGTGGTTTACTCAACACTAAAACAGGCTGCAAAAACTTTTTCAGATTGGATGGGGAATTGGAAACACAGGGAGTTTCTTGCCACAAGTATTCTACAGTGCACAAATGTCAGCAGACAGTCTTCCAAGTGGCTGTTAGGTCATTCCTATAAATAAATCATCCCAGCCCTGAGGAGCCCTATGGAACTTCCCGGGAAATATGCATCCTGGCAAATTGGATCTGAAAGAGGAGACAGGTAATGACTGCTCCTTTCAATGCTGCAGGAAGGGAGAGTTTAAACAGGACCAACAACAGCTCCTCCAGTTTTTCATCTCTCTAATGAATAATGCAGCACATCCCATGATGGGATGGGCCTCCAACAAACTGACACCGAACACCAGCGGGGCCAGGGCTGCCTGTTCATCCACAGGATAAAAGCAGGGATGGATTCACTCCATGGGAGTTGTGTTTGCACACTCAGGTGTGCAGGGGTGGGTGATCCCTGGCTCTCCAACCAGGCACTGTCCAGTGCACACCTGCAGCTTGACCTGGATCATACATGGGATCCTTACCTGGATCCTTACACAATGGTGAGGAAGGAGAAAGGGCACTGCCACCCAGCCCTGGGGCACACCCTGCAGATGGGCCATCGACAAAGAGGCAGCTGCTTCTCTTTTCCATGTCTGGGAATTTATCTGCAAAGCAAAGTCGGGTACCCACGCAGGAGGCGATGTCCAAGGCACAGAAACGCGTGACAAGTTACATGGGACAAATCCCCCAGGGCTGCGTGGGCTGGGGCTGGCTGCATGGCACACTGTGCCACAGCTCAGAGTAAAAACCATCCCTGCAAAGGAAAATATGACATGTAGGCAATCATCTGATTATATGTTTTAATATTTATGCAGCACAGAGCTACAAACTCCTCTGCAGAACTTTGTGTGCTGAGCAGGGAAGGCATCAGGGCTGGTGCAGGCATTGTGAGCCATGCAGGGTTTGCATGTCTTGTAATCGACTTCCATGGCCATTACACTAAAACCACCCTCTGCTCTTCCAGGAAATAATTGGATTTCAAAAGAATAAACCATAATTATTTTTTAAAGTACTATTACGCCATCCTTATTCTAAAGCTTCTGCTGACCTCTGGCAGCACAGATCAGATCCATGTAACCCTTTAACCTCAACCCACTTTAAAATATTAATCCTCATGCATGGCACAGCATTATTATCCCCTTTCCTGGGGCTGGGGAATGCTTGGCAGGGAGATGGGATGCAGCACTCTGCTGGTGCTGCAGAGCAAGGGTAAAGCAGGATGGGAGAAAGGATGTGCTGAGCAGAGCAAGGGGCTGGAGCAGTGCTGAGCTCACTGCTCAGCTCCCAGGGTAAATCAGAGGGATGGCACCACCCCAGTGCGTGGGAAGATCAGCAAACCCGTTGCAAGACAGAAATAATACCTACCCTGTTTGGGGAAAACAGTGTGTGTATTAAAATATTCCCATGGTAAAATTATCTGTGCCATTTTTTGAGTTAACATTAAGAAATAGCTACATAGGAACGCAAAACAACCTCTGATTTTAATTGTTTTGCTTCAGAAAATAGAAGGGATGGAGAAGGTTTCCAAGTGAGAGAGAACTGCACTAAGAGAGTACATGTGCTCCAAGATTTTTCATAAAGGATGAAAACTGTTGATTAACCTGGAAAATATGGCAGGAAAGGTTCACTGTGGACTGAAAGAGCTTTTCTCTCAAAATGCTTTAAATAGAGAATTTATGATCAATAGCAGTTTAGATTCTATAATGAGCTCAGCTGAAAATGGGTGGCAGACACGTTCCCATCCTACGGGAGCGGTAGATGGATGAACCAACCTCCTCCCTGCCTTCCCACGGCTCATCAAACACACAACCCAGAGATGTTGCCAGTAGCAACAATGAGCCTTTCACCTGTTGGAAGCTCTCTCCCCTTTGCTTGAGCTGTTTCCTGGGCCCTGCTCCTGCAGCACGTGGTGTGTCACCAAAGGCTCTGGGCCTCACACTCTGTGCTTGCTTTTTCACCACATCTGTGGCTGGAGCTCCCTGGAATCCACAGGGCTGCCATGGGCCTGGACCAGGTGTCAGGGCACTGCATTTCATGGAATCACAGAAGGTTTGAGCTGGAAGGGATCCTCAAAACCATCTCGTTCCACCCCACCCCCTGCCATGGCAGGGACACCTTCCTCTGTCCCAGCTGCTCCAATGTCCAACCTGGCCTTGGGCACTGCCAGGGATCCAGGGGCAGCCCCAGCTGCTCTGGGCACCTGTGCCAGGGCCTGCCCACCCTGCCAGGGAACAATTCCTGCCCAAAATCCCATCTAACCCTCAGTGTGAAGCCATTTCTCCTTGCCCTGAAAGAGCCTCCAGGTACTGAAAGGGCCTCCAAGGTCTCCCCAGAGCCTTTTGCTCTCCAGGCTCAACACCCCCATTGTGCTCAGCATGTCTTACTAGAAGAGGAACTTTACTATGGAACATCCCAGTGAAGCCAAGTCCCTGATGGCAGGATACAGGGAACCTCCATGATCATCTACTCCACCTGCACTGGGATAGCACAGATCCATCCACTAAAAATCAGGAGCTCCAAGAAGAGACCAAGTGAAGCTGCCCAAGCATTCAGTAGCTCATCCATCCTTCCAGTCATGAGATCAGAAAGTACCAGGTCACACTCTGAGAGCAAATGTCCATTCATCTTTCATCAGACACCAGCCAAGTGATGTGAGTACCTTACTTTGTCCCAGCAGCCAACCTTCAGTGTTTCCATCTTCAAACAGATCCCATTCCCTGCACTTCAAATACTTCTTGCTGTCACTGAGTGCTCTCTGAAGGTTTTATTAAAATGTAGAAAACAACACGAAACCTGCAGCTGGGATTTTTTAGCAAATAAAGGACATTAATAGCTCAAAACATATTTTAAAAAGCCCTCATTCTTTTTTAACAGTGGATTTTCATGAACATGCTTTGCCCTGCTGCAGCCTCCCCCCGAGGGCAGGCAGCCAAAGCCTTGCTGCAGACAGCAGTTGTCAAGGCAGTCTCGGATTGAAGTGGGGGGGGTAGGTCACGCAATGCTTTACAGATGGCAACCAGCACATCACATTTCCCTGGCAGATCAGCTGGCAGATGCTGTGAGGAGCTGGCAGCAGCAGGCAGGCAGCCACAGCGTCCCACGGTGTCCCACAGCATCCCACAGCGTCCCACAGCGTCCCACAGCATCCCACAGCGTCCCACAGCATCCCACAGCATCCCACAGCGTCCCACAGCATCCCACAGCGTCCCACAGCATCCCACAGCGTCCCACAGCATCCCACAGCATCCCACAGCATCCCACACTGTCCCACAGCATCCCACAGCGTCCCACAGCGTCCCACAGCATCCCACAGCATCCCACAGCGTCCCACAGCATCCCACAGCATCCCACAGCATCCCACAGCATCCCACAGCGTCCCACAGCATCCCACAGCGTCCCACAGCATCCCACAGCGTCCCACAGCATCCCACAGCGTCCCACAGCATCCCACGCTGTCCCACAGCATCCCACAGCGTCCCACAGCGTCCCACAGCATCCCACGCTGTCCCACAGCATCCCACAGCGTCCCACAGCATCCCACAGCATCCCACAGCATCCCACAGCATCCCACAGCATCCCACAGCGTCCCACAGCATCCCACAGCGTCCCACAGCATCCCACAGCGTCCCACAGCATCCCACAGCATCCCACAGCATCCCACAGCATCCCACAGCGTCCCACAGCATCCCACGCTGTCCCACAGCGTCCCACAGCGTCCCACAGCATCCCACAGCGTCCCACGCTGTCCCAGGGGCAGCTCTGTGCACCCTCCAGAGCCAGCACCCAGCCAGCTCCCCCTGCTCCTCCTCCAGGACCTCCCTGACATCCCAGCTCCCCTATAATTCTATTATTGATGGAATTCTGTGCCTTTCCTCCGCCCTGAGTGTAGCACGTGCTGCCAACACCAGCTCTTCCCAAACACTGCTTGGTTTTCCTCAAGGTGCTATCCTTGCCTAAAACATCCTGAAATATGGATTCTGAAGGGGTGATAAAAGTGCAGATCTCCTCTTCCAGCACTTGTAAAAAGTTGTGCTTAACTTCAGTACTTTTGCATTCTCTCACCCTCCCCCGAAAAAAAAACCTTTTTCTTTTTTTTTTTTATTCTGAATCCATTTTTGAAATGACAACTCTAAAAGACTTGAGTCAGTGCCTTTTGTAACTGCAAATGGAAAAAAAAAAAAAAAGGAGAAGATTAAATATCTGCAGAGAAGTTTGCTGAAGCAAAGAGAGCCTCAGCACAATAGCAGGTGTCAGTCTGCACGAGTATTTCTGGAAAAGGGAAAAGCACAGGGTGTTCGAATCAGAGACATTTTGATTATCATTCCCCCCCACAATGACTGTGCAGTTACAGCTAAGAATTACCCAAAGGTATTAAAAATGATCATTGCCAAAACCAGCAGAAATAAAGGAAATGTAAGGCAGACCAGTGGAGGGTCTGGCTGTGCTTGCTGCCGGTCCCCAGGAGGGAAAATCCCAGATGGAGAGGCCCTGGTTGCTCAGAAAAGCTGTGGCTGCCCCATCTGATTTTGTAGTGCCCTCAAATCAAACCTAACCATGAAATGGAAAAATAAAATCAAACCAGTTGTACTTAATGACAAAGACATGAACAATGAAACAGAGAAAATAATATTCCAGCCAAGTAGAGAAGCCACGTGCTGTGAACTCGTGGTTACCGGGGACTCGACACCGACCCAATTCCCGTGCTGAGAAGTGAGTTCTCAGATGTGATTCCCAAGAGCCAGGATGAAATAAGCTGCAGTGGGGTTTCTAGGACAACTAGATAAAGGGAATCACTCAGCTTTCCCTGCCATGCTGGGTATTACAGAGGTGGATTTCCGGGATCCAGGCTGTAACCTGTGCCAGCTTAAGCTGAAGATCAAAGCAATCCTACAGCTCTGCCTCATCTGCTGTGGTCACTCCAGCCACTGATGCCTTAGGTTTTCATATTTTCCAGATTCTGTGCTGCATTAGTTTGTAACTCTGAACTCCATATAAAGTGCTAGCAAGTTCTCCCACAGCTCAGGCAGACACAACAATCCTTTTCCAGCCCCTGAACCAAGGACACCGTTGCAGCTTCAGGCCCAAAAAGTACAAACAGCAGCGAACTGAGAGGAGAAATCTGGGAGGATGGGACTGCACAACCTGGAGCTGTAATTGGATAATTAACCCCAATGTGTAGATGGACCAAAACTTGGCAAAGTGTGAGAACTTGTGACCCAGGGCCCATCCTGGGTGCAGCCACAGCCAGGCTCTTGCACTGCCCAAGGTGCATCCTTGGAGGGGCTTTTAATAAATCCCCCCTTTATTCCCTTAACTCTGGCCAGCCTCTGTTCCAGGCAGCCTCTCAAGGCATCACTACAAAGGGAGTCACTGCAGGACTGGGTCTGGCACTGGGAGCTCCTGGGCTCTGGAAACCACTGTTTGAGGGAGGCAAGCCATCAAAAGCCTGGGGGTTAATGCCACACCATCAACAAACATTTGGTTTTGAAATTACCCTGCACTGAAGCACTGAAGGCAAAGGGTGTTTTTTAAGCCTGGCAAAATCAATCTCCTTCCTCAGGAACATCAGCACCAAAGAAATGTCCAGGATAAGTCCCAGCCCCTGTCTCCATTGATTGTACACAGAGCATCCACAAGCTGGAGAAATGATCTCTCACTGCTCGATATTTTTTTAGTGCTTCCCCTGCTTTCAATTGCAAGTGCTTTGATAAATGAACTGAGAAGTTCCCCAGCTTCTCTGTTCCATGGTTGAACAGCTCAGTGGGAACTGCCAGAATTAACAGGGTGATTTTTCACAGCAGTGCTCACTGACTCCCTGCTAAAGCCTCAATGCCTTTTCCTGCTCTGTTATCCTTGCAAACTCCCTGCTTTTCCAGCAGCAAGGCATGGATAAATTATACATTTTGGAGATGGGCTCAACAGGCAGTGCTTGAATTTGGGTACAAATGCTTGATTTAAGGATTTTTGTGCAAAATCAACAGCTCAGAAAGCAAGCATTCCCTGGTAGCAACCTGTAGGAGAGCAGTAAAAAATGGGAATAGCAGCACTGGGTTTCATGCATCCACAACAGGGAAAGGTACTTTAGCTGGTCTTGCTGGGTTAAGATCCCTTAAATGTGCCAAAGCCAACAATTCTCCGCGGTCTGGACAATTCACAACCACATAAAAACGGCAGAGCAAGAGCAAACCCCCCTCAGCCACCCTCACCAAGCAGCCAAGGGACTGACCAGGAGCAGGTGAGAAACCTGCTGCTAAAATAACAGCCTGGATCAGGCATTTATAAGGATAACTGGCACATCCCTCATCCCTAATCCCACCCTACTTCTCCAACAGGATGAGGAGTGTGAGGGCTGTGGAGCTCCAGGAGTGGGCACTCCCAGGAGCTCAGTCCTTTGGCCCCTCTGCTCAGACTTTCTCCTCGTTCTCTGTTCAGGGATTTATTGCAGGGCACTTCGAAATTCAAGACAGGATCCAGGATTAAAAGAGCCTGAGGTCTCCCTTGCTGGAGGGAGTAGGAGTGTTCTCCATCCTCTCTAATCCTGTTTGCACAGAGGAGGCAGATCCCATTGTGCAGCTGTGACATTGCTGGGGCAGCTCTCTGCAATTCCATCCTGTGTTCCCTGTTAAAATAAGTGCCCGTGGTTTCCCTGGGCTCCCTGCAGTACCCACCTGCCCTCAGGAGCAGGGATATCACATTCCTCATGTTTTCTGGGACTGCACGAGGTCCATCAGGGATGAAACCTGCAGGCAAGCACTTCTCATGTCAGAGGGGAAGGAGGGACCTGCTCAACAGCACCTGCTGAAACCAAGGTTCCATTTCTGTGGGAATTAAAATTCCCACTTTGCATGGCTGATGCACTCATGGGAAGTTCAGCTTTCTGCTCTTCCAAGTGGCCAGGCTGTATTACATTTAACATACCTGTGTTAAGCGTTACTGTTAGCAGGTGACAATTCCTTAATGTGCCAAAACCAGCAAAGCATTTGCCTTCCTGCATGCCAAAAACTTGGATTATTGCAGACAGTGAGCTTTAAGGTCCCCTCCAAGCCAAAACATTCCATATTCTATGATTCAAACTTCTCTACAGGTTTAAGATAAAAACTTTGCTGAACACCAAGCAGTGCCTTCTGTGCTACCTCTCAGCTGGGAACTCTGACTGCTGAGACTAAAAAGTTACAGCCACAGCATTTGGATGCTATTATCCTGTTTAAAGGACTTTTTCCATGAGGGCTGAGTATGAACATTTTATTTAAGATTACTCCATTTATGGCTAAAATTGGCTATTCCTTATTAATATTACAGACCACCAACGATCTCTGCTCACAGCTACCGCAGCCTCTCGCTCTTGAAAATGTGTTAAAAATCACAAACTGGCATAAAAAAAAATTGTTGGAACAATCCCCATGGCAGAAATGGGCCTTCTGAAAGGAAAATTTTTAGCACTACTATTTTTCCTCCTTTGGAAAAAAAGCTACATTTGCCCAAAGCAAAATGTTGAGCAGGAAAATAAATTCGGTAATAGTTTTAAAAAAATATTGCTTATAATGGAAGAATTTCAAAACACCTGCGTGTTTATTCTATTACTGACTTGTCTCTTGTGGATTTTTAGGTTTCCCTTCCCAACACTTTCTCCAATAAAGCCAGAGGAAATAAATACATGGCACACAAATCCATATGAGGGGAACAACCAACTCTTCTCTTTAATACTAGGTGAGTACTGAGAGCCTTGGTGCTGGCAGAGGCTGGAGCAGGGCACAATAGGATCTCAGGAGAGCTGGAAATAATTAATGCAAAAGCCTGCAGTGACCTGGAGTGCTGCAGAGCAGCAGCTTTCCCAGCCTTGGTGGCCTTGAGCTCCTTCTGCAGAGCTCAGCAGGCACCTCTCCCTAATAAGCCTGGAAAAGGCAATAAGGTGTTTTGTTTTCTCTGGATGATGCCTAGGGAAAAGACAAGGATGTGCAAGTTACCGTCTTATTTAAAGGTCAGAAAGAGGAAGAAACTACTTTCCTAGGTGGAAAGCCTCCTAGATTTCCACTGGCACACAGCCTGCTGCTGGATTTACTCCTGCCCACCCACACCACAAGCTGATGCGATTGTGATGATCCCTTCTTTCCTGAAGGTAACTCTTACTGGATCTGGCTGACCTGCTCTGACATCCATCTTCATCTGCAGGGCTTGCCCTGGGAACTTGAGAATAAGGAGCACAAATCTCCCAGGCTGGAGCTCTGGTGAAGTGAGGTCTCCTGAACTTCTGCTCTCCCTGCCTTTGAAGTCTCTCTGCTTCCAGCAGGGGAAATACCTGCTGTTCCCAGAGGGGCACCCAGGTATTTCTGTTCACAGCAAAGGAATCTCCTTTTCTCCTTCTTTTAGGAACTTCAGCCAAGATGCTGCTACACAATATAAGGTTATTTACAGGTAAGAGTGAAGAGCAAGAAAAAGCAGGAGTCAGCAGTTGGAACATTCTTGCTCTTGGTTCCATGAGGTGTGACAGGTGCAGTGATGAGAGCTCTGCAGGAGCCCCCCAGGGGAACAAATGGAATTTGAGCCACAGGATATTCCTGTCACTGTCCTGACCACAGGCTGGGACAGCTCACAGAATCCCAGAAGGGTTTAGGTTATAAGGAATCTTAAAGATCATCCAGTGCCACCCCCTGCCATGGCAGGGACACCTTCCCCTGTCCCAGCTGCTCCAGCCCCAGTGTCCAAGCTGGCCTTGGGCACTTCCAGGGATCCAGGGGCAGCCCCAGCTGCTCTGGGCCCCTGTGCCAGGGCCTGCCCACCCTCACAGCCAGGAATTCCTTCCCATATCCCATCTAAATTTCTCCTCCTTCAGCTTAAAGCCATCCCCTGTATCCTGTCCCTCCAGGACCTTGCCCAAAGCCCCTCTCCAGCTCTCTTGGAGTCCCTTCAGGCACTGGAAAGTGTCCAAGTACTTACCAGTTTACTAATAAAACTCTAATTAAATTCTGTTTTCTTCCCAAGTCCATAAGCTACAGAAGAGAGCACTATAAAGGTACATGCAAATACCCCACAAATCTAACATGACAGAGAAATGTGTGTGTGAAACCACGGATATTGGAGAGAAAAGAGAAAGCCAGAGGAAGATTCCCCTCAAAGGAAGCCAGAAACCAACACCTTTTCAGCTGATCTACAGACTGCTGAGAGGCAGAACCATGGAAGAATCAAGCAAAGCAAGTCTGTTAGCAAAAAAAAAAAAAACTTAAAATAAACCTTGCAGCACCAAAAAAAGCAAAGTTTCAGACCGATTCTAGTTACATTCAGTGTACTCAGAAGCATCTTCCCACTTAACAGGAGTTTTACCAGTTTGCTTATCCTATCTTGATGCTACACCAACAGTAACAGCTTCTCTTTACATTTTAACTCAGGACATGTCAGAGGCAGTGAGATGTCCCCAGAGATGTGAGACGTGAACCCCAAACCTGCACAGCCATGAATATGCCAAAATTAACAATACTCACAAGTCTTTCTGCCAACATCTTCCATCCCATAAGCAAAGACAGGACTTGGAGACTCCCAGAGTGTCAATCCAAGCTAATTTCAGAAATATTTTGATGATGCTTCCTTTTGTAAGCATATGTGACAGTTCTAATTCATTGAGGCTTCCCATATGGTGCAGCCCTGTTCTTCTTACTACCAACAATCAGAGGGGGAATAGGAGTAAATTTGAAAATAAAGGAAACAGCAGTTCCAGATTTCTCACAATCAACCAGAAAATATTTTGTTGTACCAGGAAAACTCCAGGATTTGGAACTGAAGGACACAGAAGCCAATTTTCAGTAGCTTTTCCTCAATGCTGCCTCCCTGTTAGAGGACAGAGCTACAGGCCCTGCTCCTGGGAATCACCAAGAGGGACTGGAAACCTGATGTTCCACAGGTGTGAAACTGCACAATTTAGGATTAAAGGTGCTCCCTGTAGCTTTGTGACGGATCACAACCCACCACTGTTACTTTTAACAGGACTGTCATGAAAACTGCAAAGTCTAAGCAGGTGTAATTTTGCCAGAATATTACCTACATTAAAAAAAAACAATAAAGCCACGCCCTTGTTCTTATGAGTCAGCATTTATGGTGAATGAAAATAGCTGCAGGTAGGCACTGGCTGGAGGACACAATGACACACCTGTCCCACCTAAGAGGTGCATGGAAAACCAAGCAGAACTTTTTTGTTAAATAACCCCAGAATTCAAGGATCTTGTAGAAACATAAGCACATGTGTCAGGCATGGAATGCTGCCTCTGCAACATCCCCTCAGTCCCCCAAGCAGACCAGGCTGAACAAACCATTTCTGAGCTGCACTTTTGCTTCCCAGTGAGCTCCTCCACCAACGTGGAACCTGACAAGCATTAAAATCCGTCTTAGGATTAAATAAGATTTTATTGTCACATTTAACTGCTTTGTCAGAGATGTACATTTTGCAGGTTTCTGTGCAGAATAAAAATGAAGTCGGTGGCTGCCAACCTGTCAATTCTGATTCCAGCATCAACATATTCACACCTGAGCCACAGGTGCTCACAGGTGGTGACTCCACAGCAAGGTCTCTGTTCCAGGGATTGCAACACTCCAAGACAAAAATCCATCCAGTTAAGGCTAATGAGAACAATGTAAAATAGTTAAAACCAGAGCACTAGATGTCTGAAGGTGGAAACACTCGGTAGAAGAGTGGCAATTTTAACATCTCATTTTTTCCCAAAGTTATTTTGCTTAATTTAGTACAGGTAAGGAGAGGGTAATGAACAGACTTTTGCCTATGGATAGGACCCAAAAGACTAAAATTTCAGTATGGAAATTTGAGATATTTAAAATTTTTAAGCAACTGCTTTGCTGTTCTGGGTGTAAACTGAAGAAGTGGCTATTGATACCTCCAAGTGATAAATGCTGCAGATAACCTCATCTTAAAATGTGTATTTTCTCATTTACACATCAGGGATAAAGTCCAATAATACAAACTTCTTAGTGGCACAATTTCACATATTTTGGGCAACGTTAGCATACAAGCAGTATTTAAATAAAAGTAAGTGCATCCAAACATGAAATTCTCTAAATATACCACACTTCATTTATCCCAAACGGCAGTTTTCTGATGAGAGCTGTAATTCAAATTAAAATAATCATTTACATGATTCACCCAGAGGAAAAGAGGTAATAAACCCAGGGGACTCTCCAAACAATCTTCTCCTACCCTATCCCCTATTTATCACATAAAATAACTCATCTAGAAGCGTAAATCCAATACTCAGATGCAAATAAAATGCAAGTAGCAGTCTCTGATGTTTGTAATTTGCAGACTCCAAAGTCCAATCATGATGGAATTTACTACTTCTGTCGGTCATTTACTCCTGTATGTGCACTTCATATTTATGCTAAAAGAACACATGAGACAATAAATGAGGCTAGTGTGGCGTAAAGTCATTGTAAACCCAGTGAAACCAGAATAATTCTATTTATGACATTCATCTGGATGATTTACCAGGCATCCCACCCCCCAAAAACCCTTTACAGAAAAAAAGGCAACCATCAGTTGAAGTGAGACACATTCTGTTTGTAAAAAAGTTCGAACCAAACCCTTCCTCAGATGAGGGCAGGCCCACAGAAGGAGGTTGACCACATCTTTTCCAATCAGGCTTCTCAGAATTATCAAAATTTCTTTGCTGGCAAAGGCCAATTTGGCTTACCATAGAAAGCTATTCTGAAGGCGGATGATATATTTCTTATTCCCTTTCAAAAATTAAAATTCAAGGCATGATAGTGCAAGAGGTAAGTTTTGATTTGAGAACATTATCTGTAGACTAACTGTGCTTAGTTACTACATCCCAATTTATTGTCTTAAAGAAAATATGGCAACAAAAGCTACAAGATCTCTATAAATTTCATTTTGCCTAATTTACCAGTACATCCATGAACCTCATCAGTATTAGTACAACTTGATTATCCTAATGATTCCATTATAAAACTTGCAAAATGTATCACAAGGTGAATAAACCATCTAGTGCAAGTCTTCTACATTTTGTGTGCACAGTAAGCCTGTGTAGTTCATTTCCTCCGGGTTAAATCCCCAAAATCTCTCGGTAACAATTATGAAAAAACAGTGTCAAGTGGATTTTCTTTGTTTTCCCCCCTATCAAATCTGAGAAGTTTGAGTGTTCCTGGAATCACCATCGGGATGTGCTGAAGGTCGTGACTCCCTTGTCTGTGAATATTCACTGTCAGAGGACTCTGTGGGTTCAAGCAAATTCTCATAATCACTGTCTTCTGATTCGTCAACATTGTCAGCGAGCGCTCTTTGGGAAGATGGCATGGATGCTCCATTGCCAGAATATTTCAATCCTGCAGTTGTGGAAACGTAACTGGAAGAACCGACGGCCTGGGGCCGAGGCATGAAGACGCTGCTGCTCTCCAGGAGCCCGGGGCTGCCAGAACTGTCTTGAGTGGTTGCGTTGAAATCCGAGTACGGCGGGGGAGGATCGGAGACGTCAGAATCTTCGAGTGTGCAGCCTTCCACAGCAAAGCCAGTGTAGGACATTCGGGGAACAAACATGGGTTCCACGTTATCTGTTGGCATTTGCCTGCTTAAAATTGCCTGCTGCATTCCTACAAAGCAAAGAACAGGGGGTACTTAATGCTTTCTTGGCAATGTGCTCCACATACCTGAGCTGTGACCACCTCGCCTGTCCTCTCTTCTTTCTTTCTGCTCGTTATCAAATGCTCATCCCTGGCACTGCTTTCCAACTCCAGTGCTGTCCTCTCAGTCTGCTCTACTCATCTTTCATATTTCTGATTTTAGGCTTAGAGAGTCATCAATACACTACCCCTGACCGTCTCATCAAATCTTGCTTAATGCTGCATCCTACTCTTTGAGCATGACAAACTTCTCTAAATTTAGCAGTGCAGCCATGAACCTCATCAGGATCAGCACAGCTCAGTTATCCCAGTGATCCCATTTCAAACCCAAAATGAGTCAGAAAGCAAATAAACTATCCAAGTGCAAGAATGCTACACTTTCATGTGCACAGTCTTCCTGTACAGATCATTTCCTCCAGTTTAAACTCCCCAAAAACACAGCTACAGGATGTTTCCAAGGCCTGTTGCTGTTTCTACCTCATCTTTTCTCTGTATTTTTCAGCTCCTTCTCACATCAGAAAGCACCTTAGGGCTCAACCTGCCTGTTCTTCTCCATCTGTGTCTTATTCATATTTCATCTGTGATAATTGATATGTGATACTGTATCTTAAAAATATCACTTTGTACTTTTAATGCCTCTAGCTGTGCTAGGGGACAATCTCATAACACCTGTGAAGAAATCACCAAGTCTTCTTCCCTCAAATTATTATTTTAAAAACTGCACTCACATTGAAAATCTAAATGATGGTGTTATAGTTGGGAGTATAGCAGGGTTTCAGAACAGGAACATGAAAGTCATCTTAAATGAGATGATCTGGAAATTAATTTGAGGAAGATGTGCACAGGAATAATGAACTGCAAAAGCTGCAAAATGAGGAACACTTGCATCCTTCTGCAGAAAAGAAACTTGATTTATGTAAACTACAAATATCAGTATGCATGAGGTGTGCTCAGCTGTGGAGATACAGGTATGTATCATTTCACTGTAGTTGTTAAAAGTACAACCAGAATATATGTAATTATGAACACCACAGTTTAAAAAATAGGGAAAACTGGAGAAATGCTACAAAACACAAGGACTTGTCAGAGATCTAATAACCATGACACAAGAGGAAAGGCAGGAATAACTGGGATTAGTAGGGAAGACTGAAGATACCATTTTATTCTTAAATGCACCTTATTCTTAAGGGCTGCTGCATAAAGGTACATTTGAGTACTCTACATTAGACACAAGGAAAGACTTCCTGGCAGGAAGTTCTGTTAAGCACTGGGAGAGGCTGAAGTTTTTGACTGGTTCCTAAGGGGTTATTAACCAAGAAACCTGCCAGAATTGACACTGGAATGTGTAAGGTGATGGACACAATGGGATCAGCTCTATTTACTGTATCACTGTATTTCTGGAGAAACCCCAAATGCAGGGTGAGAGCTCCTTTAACCAAGCCACTGAGATGTCTCTTGGGAATAAAAAAAACCACATTACATTCCCTCAAGTGGCTACATAACAGAACTCCTTTTCTGGGCCACAACAGGAGAACTGCAGTGGGAGATTTCCTGGCATCTGGGAAGTGCACAGCACTCACCAAAGCCTGGAACATCCTGCTATCACAGAACTATTTCAGTGAACTGTCAACTAAACTCTTAACTGCCTTTTATAATGAAGTGTTTAAGTCATAACCTGTTAACCCAAAGTTTGTAAGAACACGAAGCTCTCACACAATACTCCCGCAGGAACTGGAATCAAACGCTTTCTTTTCCTCACTAAAACCCAGGAAATTCTCCCAGTATTGAGCAAGTGAGGGAACAGTAGGCCAGATTCAGTAATTAACTACTCACATCTAAAAATACTGCAGAGCTCCAAGCTGCATGTTTTCTTGTTTCAGCCCTCTCACATGATTCTCTGCTCTGGCATGAATTCTCAGTCCAGCATTTGCATCTCCCTCGTAGTACCCAGAGTTAAGCACTGACTGCTCTTCCTCCTCCTCCTCCTTCTCCTCCAGCTTTTCCCATCTGTGCTGGGATCAGCTCCAGTCATATTAAATATCCACCTCTTCCAACTGCTTCCCCATAGTAGCAGTTCCCTGCCTACTTCATCTACAGCCAAGCAGGAAACAGCAGTGACTCATTTACTTCCACCTTTTAAATGGTCCTGGGCTAATCCCAGCTCTGTTACCTTATCTTTGAGGTTCAGAGAAAGAAGAACTTGGGCTGACAGATCAAACTGTGCACTAAAATGTTCATGTGATAACAATACCTTGCTGCCTGAAGAAAATTAAAATACCAGTTACAGCAGCAGCAGGCTGAGTTTAGAGTGTTCACCCACCTAAACCATCACTTGTCACACACTGCTTTAGGTTACAGGATACAGAAATAATAAAAAAACACCTCACAGCTAAAATGACAAGATTTCATTATTTGCTTATCATTTCAAAACATGGCTAAAAAGAGGCAGTGTTTGCTGAAATGTGTAATTTACTTATGATTTAGGTTTTTATCTTACTTCCCATTTGCCTATTCTCTGCCCCTACTCCCTACCTTCAGTCCTCCCTTGCACTCACAAATTGAATTAGATCAGCAATGCCTCTTTGGAAAGAACCAAATGCTTCACAAAACTTACTACTGCTAACCAAAGTCTCCTGAGGCCACACTCAGTTTTTTGGAAGGAGGGACAGTGGCAATCAGCCAAATCTGCTCACACAGCAAGGCTCAATGACTCAGGAAATCATGGAGCAGCAAAATAAGATGAAAAACACCCACAAAGATTTACCTCAACACTGAAAAGTTGTATTTCAGTGCTAAACAGCTTTACCACTAAGTCAGCAAATGGGAGTGGGAGTAACAACTATAAAACCTTGGATAGCTCCTGGCCTGTGAGCACAGTACCCCATTTCTCTCCTTCCAAAAGAATCTCTCCAGTTTTTAGCTTTTTTCCCCCACTTTTCTTTTCCTACAACTGATCTTTTCCTGTGTTATTTCCAGAACTGACTTGCTCATTCTTTCTTTACAGTGCTGTCTCTCCTATATTTTAAGCTTGCTAACACTGGATGATTCCAGCAGAAATACCTGCAACACACACTTTCACAGCTCAGGTGTCATTCAACATAAATTCATCATATTGCCCTTCCCAATGGGATGTTTTTTCCCATGAGTTATCAGCAATACAGCTATTATTTTAATTCCACAAAACCTTTTCTCCTTACAGCATCTGCTTCTGAAAAAAAAAAAGGTAATTGAAAGGCAACTTACTTATTTCTTGTTCTTTTTCATTCTTCTTTTGTGCGATTTGCCTTTTTAACTTGTTTACATCAGCTTGAAAAGATTCAACAACACGTTCACTTTTTTCTACATCTATACATACTGCCTGGGAGAAAAACATAAGATATGCTAAGACTGGGCAAAAATATAAGAAATAGTTTCATGACACCATTAATAATACTACAACCAGATAAGCCATTGAAGCACAAAACTAAAAGCAGGATTTAACTGTAGCAGAAATACTCAACCTCAAGATTGTTTTCTTTACTGGCTGTTGCTGCATTATAGGAAAAGCATTTTCCAAATAACTCATCATGACAGAAGATTTGTAATAAGATCCAAAGCTGGTTAGTGTCTCATCCCTGGAAGTGCTCAGGATGAATGAGGCTCGGAGCAACCTGGGACAGTGGAAGGCGTCCCTGCCATGGCAGGGGGTGGAATGAGATGAGCTTTAAGGTCCCTTCCCACCCAAAGCATTCTGTGCTTTTAATTCTGTGAAATTAAGTATTGGTCATGATCACATCCAGGCATGGTGATTCCACCACTGTCCTGAACAGCCTATTCCAATGCCTGACAGCCCTCTCAGGGAAAAAATTGCTCCAAATCTCCAAACTAAACTGTCGCTAGAGGACATGAAATGATTCACATGAACACCTCTCAGTGTCAGAACAAAAACCCATCCCTTTATTCTCTGACTCCAGTATTTATAGGTTCTCAACAATGAACAGGGATTGGATAATCAAGTTACCACCTTCCCAAGCACACTGCTCATGAGAAACATCCATCAAAAGATGTTTCTTAGAAGGAATGTGATAAACAACTTATGCTTATGTTACTTTCATGGGAGAGTAACTAAAACTATGAAAACATTATCAGAAGTCTTCAGTTTCCAGGGCTACACCTAAACCTCCCCTGGTGCAACTTCAGGTGGTTCCCTCTCCTCTTGTCACTTGGTTACCCGGGAGAAGAGAGCAACAATGTCTCTCCTCAGCCTCCTTTTCTCCAGGCTACAGAAGCCCATTTCCATTTTTCCAGACAGTAATTGAAACAACAGCAGGAGCACAGAGGATAGCCATGCTCCTGACAAGAACAGCATTACACAACAATTAGCTAATGGATACATCTCTGAAGAGAAATTTTCCTATTCCCTGAAGCTGCCCTGAAAGTGTCTGCCTTACCCACCTTCCAAAGGAGGTTGGAAGGTGCAACTTCCCAGTGAGAAAGAGCAGCTCCCCATGTGCAGGCAGGTGCAGGGGATGGTTGGAGGGATTGCTCCTTGTTCCCTGCTCCAGAAGCCAGCCAGCAGAGCTGAGCTGGATCAGAGCCATCAATCCCCCCAGGGCAGATGTAAAGGGAAAGCCTGGGAACAAGCTGTGACTCCAGCACAATTAGCAGATGTGTGAGCTCCCGGGGCAGCACAGCTCCACTGCTCTTCACACAGGACAAGCTGTGAACTGACAAGCTCACAATGAGCAGAGCTGACACTCCAGGCATTTTCAGATGC
This sequence comes from Pseudopodoces humilis, assembly GCF_049639895.1. Classification (NCBI taxonomy): domain Eukaryota; kingdom Metazoa; phylum Chordata; class Aves; order Passeriformes; family Paridae; genus Pseudopodoces; species Pseudopodoces humilis. The sequence continues at coordinate 33,016,983 of NC_142208.1, read as the reverse complement.
TTTGGCACATTTGGAGCAGGATTCACTCATGCTCCACACAAAATGTTCACAAGTTTTAACTAACAGATGGTGCTCTGCTCATGCTCCATACCCAGAGCCAGGAGTCATTTTTAAACCTCTGCAAATCCCTATGGCCTTCAGCAGGGCTTCTCTTCACTGCAAACCCTTAAAAATGACTAACACCTCCCATAATTCACTAAGTATTAAATCATTTACTTGCAAAAGAGAAAAAATTGGTTCTATTTGTACCAACCACTTTCACTGCAAATGCTCACATTAAATAGAAACTGAGACATTTTAAGTCAGACATTCTCCTATAGTTAATGATAATTGTTTATGAGCTTTAAAAATCTCCATCTCCTCCACTCCTGCTTTAACCAAAGGATGAATTAAAGATGCCACATATATACAGACTGATACAGAGTAAAGGATGTTACCTGTACTTTTTCCTGAAGTGCATTATAAACCTGATAGATAGCCCTGATGTCCTTCATCACTCCATCTTTGTCAAAAAAATCAGTACTAAAAAAGAAAACAAAGCAGAAATCATTAGTGAGAAAAGATAATACAGGTTTCTAGCTCATGTTGTATTTGAATTCCTGTTAAGCAGTCTATCACTGCATTTTTAAAATATATCTTACTGCTAAATATGCTATCTTAGCAATAGTATATTGCTAAAAATGTACCATACTGTCATAAACAAAAAAATTTGGACAACATATTCAATACCAAAATTCTTTCTGGAACAATAAAGTCTCATTTGAATGAGATTAAACTTGTGCCAAAATCTAAGCTTGTATAATTTCATTGTTAACAGACAGAAAAGCTACTTTGAATTTATGGCATTTAATTGAAAATACTTAAGAAAAACATCAAGAATTCAATTCTTCTGAGGCAGAGTTCAAGTGCACACAGAATTCCTTGGGGAGGTGGGTGCTGGATGGAAATCAAGTCAGAAGTTTCCAGCCAGAAGGGCCCCAGCATGGAGTGGCCACATCAACTCTGCTTTTCTGAAGAATGTACTGAGTTCCCTTGGTTATTCTTTCTAACCAGGAAAAAAAGCACACTGGGAACTGACCACTCTCCTCCAGAACTGGTTTTTCGCTGCTCAACATGCACATTTGTAGTTTTCTCTGTGAGGTACAGAGTGTAGAGCTTGATGACTATTTAAAAAGGAAAAGTCCTTACCCGTGTTCCTTAATAACTTTGGCATAATTCTGAGAAGTATTTGGCACTGAAGAAACTTTGTATTCCTGTTGACTAGTGTTGCCTAGATTAGGAATAGTAAGTGACACCCTTTGATTATACCTGCAGAGAAAGTCCAGAAAGATTCCTTAATTCATTTGAAAAAGATTCTTTATAAATACTTGATATTATCCCATCCCTCTGATGATCAGAACTCATCTAATTTTAAAGCTTCTGCACTAGGTTTGTTATAAAAGTAGCTCAGTATTACAAGTTGTGTTCAAGACAAATGCAGGATCAAAAACCCTTACTAAAGAGCTACCTCTACACCTCCAAGAACCTTTGTGCTAACTAAAGGTTTATTTAGTTTGTGCAAACTAAATAATGTGCAAACTACCTGAGAGACATTCAGATACAATATAAGAAACATGGTAGTGACATCTGATACCTAAAATAGACCTTTTTCTGTCTGATGATTTAGAGATTGAAAAGAATTTTTGCTCACCCTAAGTATAATTTATAAATTATTCACACAAAAAAAAACAAAGGAAAAAAACTTGTCATCATTAATAAACACCCCAAGACATCACTGGACAAACACAAAGCCTTCTTTAAGTGCAATTGTACAAACTCCTAAATAGTTTAAAGAATAGCAGTAAAAAGCAGAACAAAGAATGAAGACTGGTTTGTTGCCAGAGTTTGCTTACCTTCGGTTTGGTCTAAAAAGCACATATTCTAAAGCATGTGTTGAGTTATTTGCAGTGGAAATGAAGCTGAAGAGAAGGAAGACGAGATCAGGCACTCCAAGGATGTGTGTCAGCTGTTTATGGATGATGTGCTCTCTGTATGACATCTGCTGCTGAGTGTTTCTCCTAAATCTGTACCATCCAATAACGTTCTGTAATCAAAGTACATCAGGAAAAACCCACAGTGTTATCTCAGAGACACAGATTTACCTCCTGGGAGTAAAGGGGCTGATATTGTGCTATCACCATTACCCAAAAGCTTTAAGACAACTAAACAAACTTAATTCCTTGAGATTTGAGTTAGAGATGCTCAATACAGCCTTACACTTTTGGAGACCTACACTTAAATCCTTTGAATTTCTTCAGGGAAACTAGACATTGCCCTCAGTTTAATCTAAGCACCACAAATCCATCAACTTCTGTACAGGATAAGCCCTGGAACAAAACAAACCATCAGATTTGTGAAAGGAAGTATTTATTCTAGTTAACTACCTTTTTTTTTTTTCATTTGTTTTCCAAATCCACTCTTTATAATGCCTACAACAAGAGGAAAAGATAGAAAACTTACTTTTCTTCGGTCTTTGAGAATCCTGTCCAAACTCTCCTCATTAACTTTGCCTGCATAGTCATAAAAGCTTGAACAAGAAGGAAGAGAGAAAGTTAGGTACACAGTTTATACATACATATTACACATAAAGCAAATAATTTATACTTTGAGTGTTCTACAAGTAGATGGCATTCTAGACAAAACAAAGCAACTTCCAGAGCCATACTTTTGCCAACAGAAATGCACTGTGCAATTTTATTTTGACCAGTGTTCTGTAAAACCCTGCTTTGATAATTAGAGGACTACCAGCCCAGAAGAAATGAAAGCAGGGCCATTTTAGGTGCAACCCCAAATCAATTTTTTGAGCTCCAATCCTGCCATTGTACTCACATGGCTGGATGCTTAAAGCCAAAAGAGTCAGCAATAATTCAAAGTATCATGGTCTTTCCATATGGTTCTGCTTCCACAGCTGAACCCAAACCCTGACGTGTTGTTATTTTGTGGACACGACAGATTTAGGAATTTATAAATCTACCTATGCAGACAGGTTTAGAAATTCAGGTAGATCAGAGTACATGATAAAAGGAAAAACATTTGAAAACAGATTCCTCCTTGGTCTCTTTCAAGAGCTGACACTAACTCCTAAAGCACTGTGGGAAAATGCTCTGGTTTACAAGTTTCTGGCTTCAACTTTTGGGGGGATGGGGTAAAAAACCCACCAAATCCTGAGCTCAGGGCTTGGCTGGTAAATAAGGGTGGAAACACCATTTGCTTCAAGGTGTAAGTTGCTGGGAAAACTCAGACTACAGCTAATGCTAAATTTGGGACACTATGTTATATCTGCACAATTTTTTCAATTCATGTTTGCAATATTTATTTATAATCCTGGTCAGCAGTGGATTCCAACTCCTTCTCTGTCTGTGCTTTATAGGAATAACCAACAGCACACTCTGGCCCTGATAAAAAGTGTATGAGCTGTGAGAGTATATGGTGCTGTGCAGAAAATGAATTCATCAGCTTTCCTGAGCAGCAGCACGCAGTGAGATCCTGCCTGCTCCCCTTCCTCCATCAGCTCTGGCACTAACAACCAATTCCTTGCCTGGGGGAAGCAGAGAACGTGATCCGTGTGGATATGTGCTGCACAAAGCATCCCTGGGATCCAGGAGGAGCTGACCAGACACTGGGATATTATCTCCATGTGTGGAGTCTGCAGTATTTAAATCACTGGGTTAAGAGTACCCTCTCTGTAATTAACAGCCAGCAAGTGACTGACTGCAGCTTTTCTCTTTAATGCAACCAGTGTCAATCATAATGTCTAAGCTACTGTGTCTTCTTAATTGGCTGGAAATCTCTCAAGACAAGAGGAGATTAATTGGGAATTCCTTCTCAAAAGGAATTCTAGACAGTGCTTTAGAAGCTATCACTGTGTAACAAGTGAAGGCAATAGAGAAAATCTACATGTAAATAGATGGAAGCTGTTAAATAGAATATATTAGCCCCATATTTAATTTAAATCCTGGAGTTCAGGAGATCAGAAGGCACAAATAACTAGCAAGCTGACAATTTTAGAGTAATTAGTTGGAGCAGGTTGGTTCCACTAAGCGCAAACCAACTTGTTAACCCAGCAAGTTACCAGGGTTAGGGGACACAGGGGATGCTGTGACCCACAAGGCCCCGGCAGAGCCAGCCTAAGACTATGATAATTTAAATTGATTTTGACATTCATCCTCATCATCAGAGTGATGCGAGCTGACCTGACTGCTGCCCTACCTCCACCAGCTACACAAGATGGAAATCCAAAGAGATAGAGAAATAAACCCCTTCCAAGCTATACTAAAACTGTAAATTCCTACTTTGATTGTCATGGCTGGTGCCCTTTCTGTGTGTTTCTGTAAAACCATCAGATGAGCAAACACTGGCAGGGACATTTGAAATGCTAATATATTGCAGGCAGCTCCCTATTTTTATATTCTGCAGCCACCACAGCAAGACAACAAAAGAAGCTTACCTAAAGAGTTTTGAACAAGGCTCATGGTTATGGATTTCTGCAACAACAAACAAACAAAAAAAAATGACATATGTCCAACTGATCCAGGCAAAGAGAAATTACAGTGGCATATCTTGCATGAACTTTCCACATCAGAGCTACTGAGCAAGAAGTATTTGTGTCAGACTACACACACTGCCCTTAATGTCTCAACACTTGATGACACAGCACCATACCCAGAAAACTGCCTTCACTTTATAATTTGCCCTTTTACATAGAAAAATATTTTAACAAATATTTTTGACAAATATTTAACAAATAATATTTTAACAAAAATTTTAGCAAGGAAGGCATACACTTGCTCAGATACACAGAGATTTATCTGAGCCTCAAATACACAGTTTTGATAGTTACAAACTCCTTACAAAGGCATTTCTGATTTTTGGGGTGTTTTTTCCTAAACCTTTCCACAACAAATTACTTGCATGAAATACATTGTTACAGCAGCAAGGAATAAAAAAAAAGATGGGGAAGAGAATCACTGAAATATTATACATTGTAGTGTTTAAAGAGGCAAGGCAAACAGAATATCTAATGAGAAAAGGGGTTAAAAGCAATTTCAAAATATTTAGCTGCACTTTATGATTCTGTTATATGAAATATTAAAAAGTCAGGGCAGTGTTTTTTCATTGGAAAGGTTGTGATAAATGCTAAGATGCTTATTTCATCAGCAAAGGTTGTAACATGTAAGCAAACTTGGAGGAGAGTGAGAAAAGGGTAAAGATCCAATCGTACATTATCTTTCCAACACCAAGCATCCTTATTTTTTCAGGGGCTTGGAGCAACCTGGTCTAGTGGAATGTGTTCCTGCCCATGGCAGGAGGTGGGACAAGATGGGGTTTAGGGTCCCTTTCAATCCAAACCATCCTGGGATTGTGAGACCACACAGCACAAATATTTCCACTGGAGTTGAGCAGTAACTTTGTTCCAGCTCTGCCTCCCTGCAGTGATTCACCACCTGCTGCTCCTGTGGCTGCCATCTCAGCAGAGGCACCAGAGGATGGAACACAGCTCCCAAGAACAGCAGCCAGCACACATCCACATCCCAGCACATTTGGTGTCTATCAAAACAAGGCCCTGAGCATCCATTCCAGGCACACTGCCTGAGGAACTGCACATTCCCACTGGCAACAACTCCTCAGGATGCTGCTGGTAGAGTTACTGACTCCCTTTATTTGATATAAAATTGTATCAACTCTAATATTTTCACACCATCATGCAGGAACCTGTGGAAACAATCTGCTAACAAAGCCTGTAAGTACAATTATTCCTGCTTACAGCAATTCCTTCCAGCAAATACATTGCAACAACATTCTTGATTCTTGGGTGATGATATTGCTACACAGACCTTGAGTTTTGAAAAACAGGAAGCACGAAACCTCCTGCTCAGACCCCATGAAGCAGCCAACATTTTAAATTTAAGGTTTATACATTGACTTATTTACATATATGTATATAGATAGTATACATACTATGTACACACACTTATATATTTAAACACCGCTGAACTGGGACTCCAAGAGTTAATTTTGGTGAATAAATATTGAAGTAAAAATGGCAAATAAAAAAAATAGCCAGGAGGTCTTTAAGAGTGGGTACTTTCCATTTTCATAAAGTCACTCTAACCAACAATGTGACAAAGGGATGATTTAAAAAGGGAGCAATTTTTAACACCACAAACACTTGATTTAGGAAACCAGGCCAAGGCTGCAGGTGGTGACATCACTGCCAACAATAATCAAGATCAGTGACCATTGAAGAGAAAGGTCTAATTTAAAAAACTAAAAATGACTGGCTCTGTCAGTTTTGTCTGAACACAGAAAGGCATCAGCAACTCTCTGATAGTGATTATATGCACACACAAAAAATGCTATGCCTTTATCTTCTGTAATTTAGCTTGTTACTGACACTTCATAGTCAATTTACCACCAGTGTTCTCTTAGGAATAACCAGAACAGGAAACTACTCAACCTTCTGGAGTCCAGAGCACAAAACCATCACCACTGCAAGGTGGGAAATCTCTTGGGATGTAACGTGGTACCACTGCACATGTTCACAGATCACCTGTTTTGTGTCAGAATAACATCTGAGAGTCAATCCAGAGCTGTTTGTGTTTTCACTGAGCTTTATGCACACCCTGCTTTGTTATCTGGGATCTTATTCACAAAGCCAGGTATTTAAGGAGGTTTAAATATATTTTAACGGCTGGTTATATATCTAGAAACAAAAAGGCAGTTTCTTTCAGGGCTTTCCTATTTTCTATAAACCAAACATTCAACACCTTCTCACTCAAGTCTAAAAAATTCTCCTTCGACCAACACTTAAGAGCAAGATTTTTGATCTTTGTTCAGTTTTCACAACGCATCAGCTGTACAGAACTTGTGTTTATCAACAAATTGTCTGACAAATATTCCTTGTCCAGTCCTGCTGTGACAGTTTATGATGTCACCAACTCCCAGCCATCCATCCAAACCTGCTACTGAAAATCTGCCCCTTTCAGTATCAGTTAATCAAGCAATGAATTAATTTTATTTTGAGCACATGCTGTATTTAGGCAACTGTATCAAGCAGGAAATTCCCCACAGTAATTTTTTCATCATGGAATACAGACAAATATCTTCAATAAATAATATTTCCTCCATAAAAGGAGGTGCATAAACCCCTTTAACTTGCAAAGGTTTGTCTCCTTCCCTCACATCTCAACCACAAACACACAGACACTGTGGCAAATGTGATCCTGAAAGTCTGACACACCCTGTGATGGTCTCACATGAGAAGCAATTCTTAATGAAACTTCCTGAAAACCTGAAACCTCAGCAGTGCCTATTTCAGAACAACTCAAAGTTACATCACTTACCTATCACTTGTAGAAATTCAGTGTTGCTGATCTGTGAATCACTAATGCTAAAAGTCTCTTCTTGTCTCACCTCTCCCAGCAGAAATCCTTCCTGCAATTTTAAAAGAAGGAGACTAAAAATAGGGGAAAAAAATCCACTATATGCAGTTGTTTACTGTAACTTTCTTAGCTTCAAACTGAAACAAAGATGAAGTTTAAAACACACATCTGAGCTACAGTGGATACAAACTTTCCTGATGTTTCACCAAAGCTGATTTTCTGCTTTGCCAGGGTCCTTTTACAACAGCAGGGATGGGTTTTCCAAAAGGAACATTCTACACACAACACACAAGGCAAACACAGCAGAAAAGGGAGGGCTCTGCCCCAGCCCCAGCAGGAAAAGAAGGAGTCCTGAGCAGGATGCTGCTCTGCTCCAGCAAAGCCAAGGGAAGAGGAGTTTAAACCTGTGGAGATTTACACAAATTTTAGTGTGGAGGTTGGTCTGGACCCTGGACAACACCAGGGACTGCAAAAGCCAGACGGCAATTTAGAAGTAAGGCAATTTTACGGTAAATTAATTTATTCTCCATCCCTACCCAAAATGAAGAAGGAGACTGAGCTGGAATCAGGAGGTTTTGGCACAAGGTGCAGAGGAAAAGAGCAAGCTCAGGCTAAAAATGTGCCAACAAAACCGAGGGATTCGGGAACACCCCGGCTCTGCACTGCGCCCGTGGTCAGTCGCAGCTGCTGGAAAGCCGCTCATGGAGCTTTTACGGGAGCGTTTTCCTCCTACCACCCGCGTCCTGCGGGAGCTCCACCCCGCGGGGAGCACCCCACATCCCGGGAAACAACCCCGACACGCACGGGGAGCACCCCTGGTACCCCACATCCTGAGGACAGCATCTCGCGGACCCCACACCGCGGGGGGAGCATCCTGGGGACCTCACACACCGGGAGAAGCACCTCGGGCACCCCACATCGCAGGGAGCAGCCGGGACACCCCATATCCTAGCCGGGAAGGAGCAAACCGGGCACCCCATATCTCGGGTACCCCGCGGAGCATCCGGGGCACCCCACACGCCGGACACCCCACATCCCACGAAGAGCCGGCCGGACGCCCCACATCCCGCCCGGACACTCCACATCCCGCCCCGCTGTATCCGTCTGGGGCCGCCCCCGCCCGCTGTGACCCGCGGCCGGGCCCCACCGGCGGCGGCGCGGCCTGGAAGCTCCGCAGCGCAACCGCCGGCCGGGGTGCAGCGTGAGGGAGCCCCGCGGGCCCGGGGTGGCGGCGGGGGGCACGTACGTGGTCGGCGCTGCTGTTGGCGCTGCAGTAGCACACCGAGCTGAAGGTGTAGCCGGAGATGGACGCCGCCATGACGGACACACCGCCGCCGCCGCCGCCACGGCGCACGCGCGCCGGACGCACGCCCGCTTCCGGCGGCGCCGCGGGGCCTCATGGGGAGTGTAGTCCCGGGGGGCAGTGGGGTACCCGCATGGGAAGGGTGGGAAACTGTGGGAGCGAGGCGTTGGACCATCGAGTTCGGAACAGACCCCTGAGTCCATCGAGCCCAACCTGTGACTCATTACCACCTTGTCACCCAGCCCAGAGCACTGAGTGACACATCCAGGGATTCCTGGGACACCTCCAGGGATGGGGACTCCAAACCCTTGGAGTGGAAACATTTGATTGGAAAGGCAGCCCTTTCCAACCTTCAACAACTTCTTCTATGAAGTCATTCCTCCTAATACCCACCCTGAGCCTCCCCTGGCCCAGCCTGAGGCCGTTCCCTCTCCTCCTGTCCCTGTTCCCTGGGAGCAGATCCCAAATCCCCCCGGCTGTCCCCTCCTGCCAGGGACTTGTGCAGAGCCAGAAATTCCCCCTGAGCCTCCTTTGCTCCAGGCTGAGCCCCTTTCCAGCTCCCTCAGGAATTCTCCAGCCCTTTTCCAGCTCCTTTCCCTTCCCTGGACATGCTCCAGCCCCTCAATATGTCTCATTGTGAGGAATACTGATGTGCCAGAGCCTGTCCAGAAGAGGCCACAAAGGTGATGAGATGGAGCCCCTCTGCTCTGGGACAGGCTGGGAGCTGGTGGTGCTCAGCTGGAGAAGCTCCAGGGACACCTCAGAGCCCCTTCCAGGGCCTGAAGGGGCTCCAGGAGAGCTGGAGAGGGACTGGGGACAGGGGATGGAGGGACAGGACAAGGGGGAGCGGCTCCCACTGCCAGAGGACAGGGATGGATGGGATATTGGGAAGAAATGCCGTGGTTCTCACACACGGAGCTGTACAGGAGGCAACTGTGCAGCAGTGTCGTTTATCACTCTTATTTTCTTATTAAAACACCTTGCAATAAACCTTGTAACAGCAATAATGTCTGTGACATTTGCAACGAATAAATATTGAAAAGAATAAACAGTTCTTTTAAATATTGCGCTGATTTTCATGGAATCACGGCCCGGTTTGAATTGGAAGGGACCTTAAGGACCATTTACTTAAAACCCCTGCCATGGGCAGCGGCACCTCGCACAGACCGGGTCGCTGCACGCCCCATCCAACCCGGCCTTGGACACTCCCAGGACGGGATTTTAGATTAGAGAAGATCAGAAAACACGCCAGGATTCTGAGCGGGCCGTGCCCCCCTCAGGGCCGGATCACCGAGCCCGGGTCCTCCCGGCCGGGAGCGGCCGCGGCCGCTCCGCCCGCAGCGCTCGCTGGTTCCGGGGCGGGCCGGGCATGGCGCTGGCCGGGGACGAGCCCTTCAGCCCCTCGGTGCTGGGCACCAGGGAGCAGTGAGTGCCGGGGCACGGGCCGGGCACCGGGTGTGCCCCGCCGGGGGCGGGCACGGGAGGGACGGGGCTCGCAGCCACCCGCGCTGTGGAAGGGGAGGCTGCCCGCGGCGCGGGGAGTGGAAATGAAAGGTCTTTAAGGTCCCCTCTCTGCACACAGCGGTCTCTGGTTTGTGTATTATTTGTTTGTTTAGAGAATCTGTGATTCTGTAAAGTGGCACTGGTACGCAGAGCATAGAGCCTTCTCGGCCTCTCATGGAATCATGGAATGGTTTGGGTTGGAAGGGACCTTAAAGCCCATCCACTTCCACCCCTGCCATGGCAGGGACACCTTCCCCTGTCCCAGGCTGCTCCCAGCCCCAGTGTCCAGCCTGGTCTTGGACACCTGCAGGGATAACCACAGCTTTTCTGAGCACCATGTGCTGGGGTCTCACCACCCTCCCAGGGAACAATTCCTTCCCAATATCCCATCCAGCCCTGCCCTCTGGCACTGGGAGCCATTCCCTGTGTTCTGTCCCTCCATCCCTTGTCCCCAGTCCCTCTCCAGCTCTCCTGGGGCCCTTTACACACTGGAAGGGTCTCTGAGTTCTCCCTGGAGCTTTTTCTCCAGGTGAATTCAGCCCCCGCTCTCCCAGCCTGGCTCCAGCCCTTGGAGCATTTCCAGACTTTCCCTGGACTCTGTCCCGCATGTTTATGTTTTCCTTATGCTGAGGACCGGTGCCTCACCACCCTCACATTCAATTTCTTCCAAATATCTAGCCTAAATCTATCTTTCAATTTTTCTTCCCATCCCTCTTTAATCTAAATATTTCCCAGTATTAATTATGATATCCTCTCCTTTCCTCCCCCTGACTCCAGCTGGGATGCTGCGTACGAAAGAGAACTGCAAACTTTTCAAGACATTGGAGATACCGGGGAAATCTGGTAAATAAAATAACTGCTGCAGAGTGTTTCTGTTGTTTCTTTACCATAAAAGACATTGCAAAACCACAGCCAGCAATTCGATGAGTTGCTGACAAAATGATGGGGACTTTTACCATTAAAACGAGCAGTTCCTCCCTTGCCCAGTTTCACACTGAAGATTGCTCAGCTGCACTTGGACAAGAGTCATTACATAGAAATTGAGCTGGTAATTGAGGTGTATGTTACTGACAAATTTGCTTTTTATCCCTGAGCTCAGGTTTAGCTACACAAGTGCTAAAGTGCCCTTGGTGCTTCCTTTTTAAATACATGAATATTTTCACCTCCCAGTGTTTCAGTGAATTTTAAGGCTGCAGGATTAATTTTCATCTTAACAAAGCAAACATGGTATATGAGCTATGGCAGCTTTTATTTTAGTAACAGAAAAAGGGTTTTGCAAAAGCTGGAGAGAGTGATTGATGAAATAACTTGCTGTACCTTTTGCACTTTTTTTTCTGGTTTAATTACCTGAACCCTTGTTTTTTCCAGGTTTGGAGAAGAAAGCATGGTGCGCATAATCAGGTGGTTGGAAAAGCACAGGGTCCCCTTTGACAGCTCTGTGCTTGACATTGGGACTGGGAACGGTGTTTTACTGGTTGAATTGGTTGGTATTCTTAGATTGTGTGTTTTTTATGCAGAACCAAAGCAGTTTAAATACAGTTCTGACAAGTGGCAGCAGTAATCATGGGGAACTGTAACCTGTGTGAAACGCAAAACGTGTCAATACTTCAGGCTTCAAAATTTGAAGTATTTCTCTAAATCAATCAGGCTGAGAATCCCTTGTTTTAACTTTACTTTCCAATTTCCCCACATTTAAAATTGCATTTCTTCCCATTGTTGTGTAAACTCCCCCAGATAAGGAAATTAAGTTGACTAATTCACAAAGTACCCTCATGTACAAAACCACACCCTTTCTCTGCACTCAGTTCTCATAATAACACTCATTATTGATCTGAAAAAGTAGGTAGACCCAAGGGCTTTAATGTAAATAACTTAAAAAGTTGTTAACACTTCTTTTAAGGAAGTGTCCATTTATGTCAGGGTGGGAAATCTGATGAGGTATGCTCTGGATTGTTATGATGTTTTTGTTGTGCACAAGATGTTCAGGAGTTCCAGTATTTTTTTCCTATTTTTGATTGATTTTTTTTTGGTGTAATACTGCAGGGGAGTTGGTAAAGAAAGAGGCTGTAATATTGCCACAGCTTCTGTTGTTTTGCATTCCCCATTGGGTCCATTAGTTTCTGTAGGAATTGCAAGGACTGAAAGGCAAAGTCAGGTTTGAGGTGGAATTTTTCTTTTAACATAGACTTTGATTTTAGAAGACTTAGAAGCCTTTATGGAGACTGGCTGCTACACCACAGCACAGGAAAATTTATGTCACCAGAAGCAGAAATCAGCATAAGAGAAATTAGCCTGATAATGGTGATTGTTGAGTGCAGTGACAGCTCTATCATGGTTGAAGTACCCAACAGAAAAATCTTATTTGTAAGACTTCAATTTTCGAGACTTTGCTTTCAAACAGGAAACTGATTTTCCATCCATACTATGGGAAAATGACAGCCTGATAGCTTTTAAAAATTATTAACTCCTGTGAGAGCACCCTTCTCCCTTACATTAGGCACCTCACAGTACTGTGGTTTCTTTCACAGGAAATTTTCAGTCCAGTTCCCTCTTGAAAAGTGGCTTTAAAAATTACCTTGTTTATTTTTGCTAAATAATTCAGGATCTCACTTGCATAGTTGATGTAAAAGCAATTTTTTTTTGTGTGTTAGCTGCAAGGCTTGGAAATCAAGTTGGAATTCTTTTGGCAGCTGCTGTAGGACTGTTCTGCCACTGGAGTTGGACTCCATCATGGGGTAAAAATGGCAATACTGGAAAAATCTCAGTCACAGAGGACATTAGCAGCAGCTCTCTGCAAGGAGACTACTTGAGGGTACATAAATATCACATAAGTGGCACCCCTTGCTGTTTTTATATGTTTAGTAGGCTGTGGTCCTACCCCTGTGAACTTCAGGCATCTGGTAGCTTCGATTCGTGACATAATTCTTTTGCCTTCCAAAAATTCCAGCTCTTCTGAGGAAGCCTTTCTGCCACAGGGAGCTCTGGCCTCCTCTTATTTTTATAAGTAACATGGGAGCTGCCAATATTGAGGAACATCTCAAGTGCAGAGTGTTCAGCCGAGTGTGGTGTCAGCCCTAAATGCAGGGCAGAGCTGCTGATGTTCCAAACTCCTTCTGCTCTTCCATCTGCTTCTTCAAGGAGCAGCAGCAGTAAAATCACCTCCAGGGCAGCAGGCCAGCTGCAGGGTGCAGCATGGTCACGTTTGGCACAAGCAAAGGATCCCTTCCTGTCACAGTCAGGCCCTACAGGTTCTGCAGCATTTAATGTTGTTTATCTCCAAACCTTCCTTCTCTGCCCCCGAGACTAGAGGAGTGAATGGGAACTCCCTGAAGTGACTCAAGCCTTTCCTTTGCAAACAGAGGAGCTGTTGTGGGAACTACTCCTCCACCCCCAAACCTTCAGCACAGGCATCTGAGGAAGCCTGCTTTGCTCCGGGGAGGAACGTGGGCAGGAGCCTGAGCAATAAATGTTCTCCATCCCATGCAAACAACAGCGTCTTTGTGTTCAGCTGTAATTAGCCCTCAGTTCAGAACAGCTGGTTAGCACCGAGCTCAGGCCTGGGGGGCTGCTGCAAGGAGGAAGGACAGTTGTGGAAACTCCTCATCGTTTTCCTGGCAGTTGAGGTGTCAGCCTCTGGAACAAGTGGACAGGCAGCTGGATGCTTAACACCACTCCATGTGTTTTTCCAAACCCCAGCCTCCTCCCTGTCTCTGCTGTGACAGCCTGCAGCTGGCCAGCAGATCAGAGCCCTTCCATCAGGTTTGGATCTTGCCAAACCTCCTGACACATGGGATACCCTGAGCTTCTACCCTGAGCTGGTCCCTTCAGCTTCCACCTCAGAGCAAGGACGTGTGTCCCTGCTCCCCCTCCCACGTGCCCAGCTCCAGCTGATGCCAGGAGCCCACCTGCTTTGCCAAAGGGTTGCTGGGATCTCACTGAGTTCCCTGAGTTATCCTTATCTCCAACAAACTTAGATTAACAAAGCCTCTGTGTGCTATTATATGTGGTGCATAACCTGCCTGAAAATTGCTGATACAGACACCTGGCAGCATGCAAATAGTTGTATTCAAATAGATATTAGCATGAATAATTAGAAAAACGTGTGATTTTGCAGTGGATTTCTGTCCTAGAGCAATGTATTACATCTTTTGGCTCTTAAATTTTGGGTTATAAGCTAAGTAATTGCACAGTCTCCAATGTTACATGTCAGAGAGGTTTTTTCCCTTATTTTGAAGCATCTGTCACATGTCATTACTGAAAATTCCTGGTTTCTAAGTTACTTTTGGTGCAGATAAGAGAGCCTGTTCCACTCCAGGGTGTTACTTTTCACAGTTGTGCTCAGTTTTCCACTTGACATAAACCAGCTTTCAGTCATCAGTTCTTTTGGTGAGGTTTTTTGGGCAGAATAAAGTTATTTCAGCTCAATCAGCTATTGAGCTCTTGTAATGGTAACAGGTATAAAAATGAATAAAAGGTGAGTTGTGTTTTTTCCCTGTTATTAAGAGGAGGAGAGATCAGATGGGTTGTAGGGAATGTACTGGCTGGATAAAAACAATTGCTAGCACACTGATTAAGATTCTCTGCTTCTGTCTAGGCAAAGTCTGGCTACATGAATCTCACAGGGATTGATTATTCACCATCTGCAATACAACTTTCAGAAAAAGTAAGAGAGAAAGAAGGGATGCCTAACATTAAATTAAAGGTAAGTCTTGAGAGAAAGGCAATTGAGGAAATAGAAAGCAATTGAGCCCAAGATTAAACAAGCTAATTGATATTCAGATCTACTCAGTGTACTAAATGAATGATGTCTTTTGAGATCTATTTGTGAGAGAACTCTACCCAAATAAATCTGTTTATGGGAAGATTTTTGGTCGTTATTTGTTTTTCGTTTGTACCAGTCATTAGGGCTAACAAGATTTCCCTGCTTGGAACAGGCAGCAGAGTAGTGGTTTACCAAGTAGCAAGTTCTGTATTTTAGCTGCTACATTGTGAATTTCAAACTTGAGGTAGAGGAAGAAATCCTTAAGTGACAGAATCCCTACCAGTAGCTGAACAGCAGGAAGGCTGAGAGGCCTTGCTGGAGCAGGGGTAGGTGCAGATGACTTCCAAAGGACCCTTCCAGCCTCAGCCACAGAGATTCTGTGGCTGCCTGTCATTCTGAGCTCTCTGCTGTGCTGTTCTACCCCTCTGCTCTGTACCTGTGTGATGTCTCTGCTCCTGTGTGTCTGTAAAATCTCTTAGTGGCAGGCTCTGTCTGTTCTCCTGCATTTGTGCAGTGCCTAGCACGTGGCAGGGATCAAAGTACAAATAATGATTTAAAGAATGAACTTCAAGTGTGTTAGTTTGAGCTTTAGATTACAGCAAATAGATCATCACACAATGTGTAGAGAAGAATGAAGCTGCCATGGCACTGTGAGCTACCCTTCCCTGGGCACACCCATTGTCAGGATTGAACCTTTGTATCCTAAAGTCTTGCTTTGCATTAAAGATTCAGGAGCTGCCAAGTAGAAGATTGTTCTCACAGCTGCAGACTTCTGGTTTAGGTAGAAGACTTCCTGGCACCCTCAGCTGAGCTGTCAGGCTTTGACATTTGCATTGACAAGGGAACTTTTGATGCCATAAGCCTCGACCCCAGTGACGCGGTGGGGAAGCGGAAGCTGTATGTGGGATCCCTGTGCAGGGTGCTGAAACCAGAGGGCTTCTTTCTCATCACCTCTTGCAACTGGACCAAGGAGGAGCTGCTGAACGAGTTCAGAGAAGGTAAGCAGCTGAACAGAGTCCTCTGCCAACATGGGGTTGCTGAAGGAAGGGATGAGGGAATTTTAATGTGTGTGTTAGCATATTGACTTTCCCAGATCAGGATTAGAGGAGGTGAAGTGATCAGTAAATGCTCCAACTTGTCTTCCCTCTGTTTTCCTCGGGAATTACATCTCCTGTGTTTGCCAGTGCCAAGGGAGGACAGGTTTCCTGACACTTTGGAGGTTGGGAATTTTGGTCTAATTACCCTGGGAAAGTGTGTGTGGCCAGCTGATACTTTTTGGATCTTTGATTACTAGACCCAGTTCACCCTTTGATTGTTCTGAAATTGGGGTAACATTTTTACCCCATGTTTAGGGGAACTGGCAAGTCTGTGACCTTTTCTGTCACTTCCCCCACTGCCCTTTTGATCCATTTAGGAGGGTTTTCTTTTTACATGCCAGTCAGCTCCTGAATCTCATGCCTGAGACTTGAAACTCAGTGTGGATCTGAAACAACCATCCCTTCTGGGGAACCAGAATTACTGGCAAGTTCTCATCTTTTCTGCCGTTAATTTGTGCAAGTCAGCCAGCTAGGAATTTTATTATCCATGGAAGAGTTTCAGCTGTATAAAGCAGTGATGCAGTGTAACAATACAGTCCTATAAACTCCCAGATTAACTGCAAGTTTTCCAGACGAATAAAGAATGGTTTGCAAAGGGTTATCCAAGAGGCAAATAAAACGACTTCCTTCTAATAAAAGCATTTCAATTTCTGTCTGGCAGGATTTGAAATTCTGGAGGAGCTGCCAACACCCAAGTTTTGCTTTGGAGGAAGAATTGGAAACAGTGTAACAGCATTGGTTTTCCAAAGGAAAAAAGTGAGGCCATCCATCTTGGACAAATTAGATTAGATGAGAAAAGTCTGAACTTTAAACTTGACAGAAAACCTCAGACACGTGTGTAAATAAATGCTTTTTGAGTGCACAGTAAAATACTATGTATGGAGCTCTAAGGGACTATAAAACATTGCCCTAGAAACATTTCAGCTTTGCATAATTTGCCCATAAATTGTGTCCTTGCTACAACCTTACTTGTTTTAGGGAAGCTGCAAGTTTGTAAGTGAGTGGGAAGTCAAATGTGCTAAGTACAGAGACAATATTACTGAGTGATATTTGTGTTTGAAACATAAAGATTATCTGATATTTAGTTTCTGTGCTGGTAAGCAGTGACCTGTAGAGGTAAAGGTATCCTACAAAGCAAAAATCTCATTTCTCTGTTGTGCAGTGGAGTGGGGAACAAGCTTTTGCAATGTAAGTGCTGGATCTTTAATGAACACAAGGGTAGCTGTTAAGGAGGGAAATTAATACAAAATCCACAGCACTTTCAAAAAAGGACCAGTTGGTACTTTAAATTCAGGTTTTCCAAGGTTCTCAGACCATAATTGTGTCTGCTCTGAAGTAGCTCAGCTCTTTTCCCACAGAGGGAGTGTTTTTAAGTCTCCCTTTCCTGAGTGTGTTCATGCCTGGTCAGTTCCTTTCCCTGACCTCATGAATACATAAAGGTGTGATGTTGCAGCCTCTGGTGTGTGACATATGCCTCCTTCATTATTAACCTGCTATATAGGAATGTCTTTAGAGCCACAGTGACAAGAAGTTTTCCAGTGAATTTTTCAGGATGGATTTTAACTGCATAAATCCAAAAGAATTCAAAGCATAACTATCCATTCCTTGTTCCTTTTTTTTACATATATGTATATATATATTAAACTTCTGTGTGCAATCCTTTTGCTCAATTTCGTTGCCTTCATTTCTTCTGTTTTGTAATCTCAGAATATTGCTGTTACTTGAAAGGCAGGAAAATGAGATTTCTTCATGCCTCGACAAACACATTTGCAGGTGACAATAAACTTGTTCTTTCAAACATCAAGGAGGCCCTCTTAGGCAATCAGGTTTTGTTTCACAGGCAAGGTCATGTTTGCTTATCAGGGAATTGCTTCTCCTACTTTCCACACTTCTCCTCGTTCCCAGGGCTCAGGAGATCTTTAAGGGTCAATAAATACTTCCAGTCCTTTCCCAGGACAGCAATCAAGGCATTATTTTGCACAGTGGTGAGTCCTCCCTCCATGACCCATCTGTTATGTCTTTAAGATAGAAATCCTACGGCTGCATCTTTTTGCAAAATGAAATATATTCAGTTGGGAGAATGGTTTATCAGCAGTGCTGAAAAAATTCAGTCCCAGAATAATTCTATGCATATTTTGTCAGACTTGGGTTCTAACCTGAGTGCCAAAACCAAGGGCTCGTTAGCATTTGGGTAACTGTTGTAGTCCTGTGTTCTGCCCCTGCCCAGCAGCCAGCTGGAATGCTAGGAAATGTAACTTGGAATCCAAACAGAGGATTTTTTTAGCATAGTAGTACAAAGGATTCAAAGTACACTACTGATAACAGCCTCAGTAAAAAGCCTGTGACATTTTTGGCATCAGGTAGAGTTAATTCAAGGAAATTTTAATTTTCAAGGACTCTGGCAGGATGTGTTTTGGGCATCTGTTTTATTCCCATCTGTAATTTTTGCTAATGAAGGCATGATGTGTATTTAATCATGGAATGAAAATAAAATCAGAGCTGTCATGGATTTTCTTTTAATCAATTAGATGGAATTTAACCATAGATTCCTACTCCACAAGATATGTAAGGATCTGGGCAAGGATTGTATTTTCCTCTTCACAGAATTCAGTATTATTAGTTTTTGTTCTCTGGGTAGTATTTTTATGTAACTTGTAAAGCTAAAAAATAAGCTTCTTAAAATTGCCTGAAAATAAGGATTTCTGCATCAGATGTGTAGTTTGCATATTCCTTCAGTCCCAAGCACTTCCAGGTGTCAGTGGAGAGCAGAAAAAATGCTTGTAAAACATATTTTAGGAGCTTTATTTTAAGGCAACAGTAACCAAAGGCTTACTATTTAAAATCTGCTCTGTTGGAAACCTGGCATTTTCTGGAAAATGGAGTCTAGGTAGCTGCTCAAATACTGATTCAGGCAGTGGGGTATTTTTGGCTACGAGGATTTGGAAATGATTTGTCCAAGACCGTCCTTGATTTGGGGCAGTTCATGTTGGCAGGAGGTTCTTGGTGGTGTGATCTCTAAATGTTGATGCATTTCAGTGAAAAAAACTTAGAAAATGAGGCAGGGGAATAAGCAGTGATTTAGGAGGAGCAAGTCTCTGTTGGAAGTTGGGGGAGTGCTCCATGATAGTTCCTGAAGGCTGGAATCTTCATGACTCCACAGCTGTGTGACTCTTGGTTCCAGGTGCAAGGCCAGACTAAATGCAGGAGAATAAATGCAGCATTTGAAATACGTTTTACTCCTATTGTTTTGCTATCTGAAAACTCTGTCTGTGATTTCACTGTCAAATATGAGGTTTGTGGGTAGTAAAACTAGCATCTTCCAGAGATCCCAGAGGTGGCTGAGCCCACAGGCTGTTCCTGCAGGACCGAGTTTAGGCTGGATGATGCTGTGGAGCTGGCAAACTTTCCTGGAGTGGTTTTGCATAGAACGTGGGCAGAACAGAAAGGGTTTGTGTTCCTTGGTTCATTGACAGCATGCTGAAGGATGAAATTCTCTCAGGACTGACCTTTTATTCATGGAAGACTGACGATGGTATTTAGTGCCTAAGCCCAGACAAAGCACCTCCACCAACATCTGTGCTTTGCACAGCTCAAACCTGGCTCCTGATACCTCCTATTGCCAAGAAAACTATGTTTAGGGATTCTCTTTTGAGGCATTTACTGGGAGAGGCCATTGAATTCATTGCAGAGTTTGTGCTACTGAAAGAGCTTGGAGCATTTTACACTGGAATTTTATGGGGCTTATCACAGAACTGAACTGTCAGGGTGAAATATCTGAGAGAGATGAACAAACAATATTTATGAAATAATTATTGATTGGAGATGTCTGTTCTAGGAGAGTTTCTACACATGGGACTCTGCTAGAGTGTGAGGTAAATGGGTTGTCAAGACAAAAAGCCTTTGCCCTTTCAGCATCACAGTACTGTCTTGAAATAAGTATTCCTGTAATCATTTTTATAGGGATTAAAAAGTGATAGATACCAGAGATGAAAATCATGGCACAACTGAATGAACACAGAAAATTCAGAGGGAAGGGTAATGTTTCCTTACTCCTTGACTTCCCTTGTGATGACCAGCTTGTTATCTGCAAGAGAGGCATGTTCATTTGATGGGTCTTAAGGAGCAGGAATAGTCACAGAATCCCAGAATGATTTGGGTTGGAATGGACTTTAAAAACCATCTCATCCCAAACCCCCTACCATGGGCTGGGACACCTTCCATTAAACCAAGTTACTCCAAACCCTCCCCAGCCTGGCCTGCAGTGCTGTCCATAGGCTGTTTTTCTAAACGTTGATTTTTTTTTTTTTGAAGGCTTAGAAGATATGAAATTAATATTCTGTTCTTGGAACTCAGTATAATTTTGTGGTGTAACATGAAGAATTTCTGGGAGCTACAACTGTTTTTTAAGAGCTGTTGGGTTACATCAGAAACATCAACAGAATTATGGCAGCTGCTTTTCCAGACAGGGCCAGCAGTGATGCAGCATGTGATTACAGGCTCTCTGTCCCATCAGGAGAATATTCCTGCAAATCATTATTGAGAGCATCATTGTGAAGCATTATTGAGGCTGAAATAGCTGTTTGCATTATGGCCTCACCTTGTTGAACTCAAACCCACTGTTCCAACACCACTTCTGAAAACTGGGAATAGCCAGCTGCCTTGATTGTATCATAGGATTTGAGGCATTTAACACCTGTAACAAAGGAGATTCAGGGTTGCTGGGTTTTGTTTGTTTGTTTTGTACTTTTCCAACCAATGTTAAAAAGGAACTTTCAGATATTTAGGGTTTTAAACCTGCTGTTTACAGCAGAGAGCTCATTATACCTGGGTGAAGAAGTGCATGTCCCACCACACATCAGGTGTGATTCTCTGGAGAGCAAACAATGTTCTCTCATACAATTTGTATCAAAATTATTTCAGTTCTGCACTGGCTGTGGAATCTGTGAGCCCGAAGAGTCAAATGAATGGGCAAATGAGGGGATGAACTGAAACCTCTCACTTGGAACCCCTGGGTTTGTACCCAGGAGTGCAGGGTGAGGCCAGGTGTGCCAGGCACAGCAAACAGATACCTGTGAAGCCACAAAGCTGAGCTGACACGGCCTCCTTGGAGTTATTTTTATGTAAGGATGAGTTTTTGAATAGCTTTTCTGGTGCATTAGGCACAGCATGCTTCTCTTCACTGCTGACAGTGGCTTCCATGTATTTCTACATTCCAGGAATGCACTGGCAGCACTGTAGCCATTGTGAGGAAAATCTGCCTGTGCATATACTCTGCTATGTCTGTTCTGCTGTGAGCCAGGGTGCCTGGTATAAGATTGCCAAATTTTATGTTATTTCGTACCAGACAAAATCTTTAAGCATGATATTTAGCAACATATAGCAAAATTTTCAGTGTTTTGGCACTAGGATTGCTTCCCTGTTCTTGGCATGCCCAGAGGTGGAGAACATGGCTTGCTGCAACAATAACTGCTTTATTTTATAGGCCCTCCAAGCATTTTAACGTATGGGATCATCTCCTGTAAAATATGTGGAGAGCACAAAGAAAATAATTGGGCCAGGGCTTTGCAAAGCCATAAAGAGATCTGCCTTTGAATTCCTGTTGCTTGCTGCCTTTTCTGGGATAAGAGGAGGGGGAGGCTGCCCTGCACAGCGTTACCTGCTCTGCCTGAATGGGTGGTGCACGTCTCTATCCCTTGCTTTGGCTGCAAGTAGGTTGAGCATGACCTAACCCTTGTGGTAGCAGCTAAATTGAGGAGCAATTAATGGCTACCAAGGGCTTTGAGTGAAAGGGGATGAGGTGTTATAGCCTCCAGACAAAGGAGGAAAAGGAACGCTGGCGTGTTTTGTTTTACACAAATAAGGGAAAAGCCAACCTGTGGCTTAATTTCCATTTGTTAGGTAACAGTATAGCTTGAAATGAGCCCAGTTCTGTGTTACTGGAAATTAAGCTGAATGCTGTCAGGCGAACCAGCTGCTGCCAGGTAACACATAAATTCTGAGTAATCACAAGTCCACCAGCCCGTGCTGGAGAACCAGAGCTAATAGAGCCCAGTGAGGGAACAGACACAAACCTCAGCAGTCACTGCAGCAGCCAGGTGTGTATGGACAGTGTCATGTGTCAGGTAGAGGTGAGGAGAGTGTGCATATATCAAGAAATTTTAGCTGTTGATAGGGCTGAGAACTGAAATTCAAGCAGAAGGACCTTTCACTCCAATTTTCAGTAGCAATTAGCCATGCTGGCTGCTGCCTTACCTCCTCAGTTCCATGGGTGCTGCACTGCTGCTTATCCAAGGTAGGGTGATGCTTTGGGGCATGTCTGCAGCTGCCTCGGGCTTTGTGGATGATGGACAAATAACTTTGGGCTTATCTTAAGCCAATTCAGACCCAAATGTGGCTGACAAAGTGATAAGCACATTCAGGCTCACATATGTATTTCATGGCCTATTTATTTTATCCATCAATGTTTCCATTGCTCCCAGTCTGGGGCACCCAGATCAGGTGTCACACCCTCTGCCAAGGCAGGGAGGGAGGCAGCAAATACAAAGCTCTTGCATGTGTGCAGCAAATGGCCTGTGACATGAAAAAGGGGTTTTTAAGTTTGGTAGAAATCCCATCATATGCCAGCTGTAGTCAGACACTACACTCCTCATCTCAGCCCTCTGCACAGCAATGCTTCACCTGTTTAGGGCATCTGTGATTCGGGTACTTTCTGTCACAGACCACATTGATCATATTACAGAGATATGCTCATTCCCTGGACATGAAATATTTGTTAAAAATACTTCCACTTGCTGTTGCTAGGATTTTGTGAATTAGAGGATTTCCCCTGAAACTGGAGGGTGGCTCTGAAGCTGGTCTCCATTCTGTGTTCCTGCAGACCTTTGGTGGAGCCAACCTGTCCCTGTGAGTATGTGGTACCCAGCACAGCTGTGTGACTGGGACATCAGCCTGTGACTGGGACATCAGCCTGTGACTGGGACAGCAGCCTGTGACTGGGACAGCAGCCTGTGACTGGGACATCAGCCTGTGACTGGGACAGCAGCCTGTGACTGGGACAGCAGCCTGTGACTGGGACACTCTGACTCTCTGGCCCTGGACAAGCCCCTTACCTGTGTTCTTTGCCTGGCAGGAGAAGCAGGAGGATAGACCATAAATAACTGGGATGGTTCAGGTGCTCAGAAGGACCACACAGAGTCCTTGTGAGAGGGACAAGCTTCTGAAATGATTGGTAACCTTGGTGCATATGACTTGAATAACAACAAACTGGAGCAGACAGCGAAGCGTTGGAAAGGCTGTATGGAAAGAAGGCTGTAACTGCAGCCAGATCCTGTGTACTGGAAGTGAAGGAAATGCTGTCTGTCCACAGGGCTTAGCACGGCTACATCAACATGTCTTAATGACTTGGACCCCAGAATCCCTTCAGAAGGACCATGGGGATCATTAGATTTTTTTCCTATCCACAGTTTCCATCCCCATTTCTGGATTGCCCCCAGTCAGTGGGTAGCAAAGGCACTGACACATGAGACAAAAACACAAATTAAATCAGCTCACAAATGAACTGAATGAATTTTCTGTCCATGAAGACTCTCTTGGCCAGTTCTTTAAAGCTTGAAAATTATTTCTTTTTTTTCCCCGCTTCTGACAAAGGGAAAAAGCACTGCCCAGAACAAGGGCCTATGGACAGCCAGTTGTTTGAACAACATTACTGAAAATACTGTCTGTGGAAAACAGGTTTTGCTTCAGCAACAGGCTTTCAACGTGCTGGGAATTCTCCACAGCCAGCTCATCTGTTGGGAAGCATAGAGGATGAGAGGCAGAAAATGCTGGGTTTGGAGTGAGCTGCAGAAGCAGACAGAAAACAACTTTCTGCTTGAGTCTTGGAGCCCAAGGCTGCCATGGGAATGGATTCAATTACGCCCTGAGCTTTATTGCTGAAATATTCCACTGGGAAACCATAAAAAAACATTTTCAGACTTGATTCCCGAAGTTCTGGAAAAGGAGTTAGCAAGTATTTTATTGCTACCAGTCTCAACACATGATAAGAAAAGAAAATACTGAGTGGGATGGAGGAACATGATGCAAAAGCCCCTTCACATCATCAAACCCTTCTCCCTGTTCATCGCCCACTCAGACTGGCCACTCCTGCTTAATTTTTTGTGTACTGAGCATGGAGCCACTTTTGTTGAGATCAGCCCTCACTGTGTTGGTGGGAGCTGCTCCCTTGTTAAGCGTCTGCTACTTCTGCTTGCTTCCCTCTTACTTGTTCACTGCACTAAATACTAACTGATAAGTCTTCCTCGACAGTAATTTGTTGTCCTGGGCTGTGCAGCAGCAGGGCAGCACACCAGGAGCACTGCTGAGTTCACAGCTACAGCTTCTCTTGCCATTCACACCTTTACTTGTCCCTTACTTGTCCCTACACGCCATCCCCAGCACCGTGCCCGGCCATCCAGCTGGGTGGATGAAATTCAGCCCCAGATTCATTCCTGATGACATCTGTGCTGTCTGCTCACATATGTTTAAGATTAATGTTTGGGCTCTGTTTTGTAATGAGCCCTAAATCTTCCTTTTAGCTGTCATGTAGTTTCCTTGTTCGCTCGTTAGGCTCGCTCTCGGAAGGAGCCCGCGTGCTGTGCTCGGTGCAGCCTGCGTGGATGGAAAATGTCACTGAGAGCTCAGGGCTGCTAAAAGCCATTCCCACGTGAAGCCCAGCAGATTTACCCCCTCAGTACTGCAGAGACTCATGGCCCCTTCCTAAACAGGCTTCAAGGGAGCTGAGGAGGGACTTGGGACAAGGGGCTGGACTGACAGGATAAGGGGGAACTCCTTCATACTCACAGAGGGCAGGGTTAGATGGGATATTGGGAAGGAATTGTTCCCTGTGAGGGTGGGCAGGCCCTGGCACAGGTGCCCAGAGCAGCTGTGGCTGCCCCTGGATCCCTGGAAGTGCCCAAGGCCAGGTTGGACGGTGCTTGGAGCAGCTGGGACAGGGGAAGATGTCCCTGCCCATGGCAGGGGTGTAGAACTACATGATATTTAAAGGTCCTTTCCAACCCAAACCAGTCAAAGGTTCTATGAAAAATAGAGAAAAATTAAGGAATGCGATTTTTATTCACTGGTGGGTGCAGGGGAGCGTGGTGTCCATCTGTGATGTGCCAAAACTTCAGCGCTAATTCTTGCGGGGACTCTTCAACGAGCTGCTGGTGAGTCCAGCTCTCCTGCTCCTCCCGGGCCGGCCGTGCCACCAGGAGTCACTCTCGGCCTCCGAACGGGCCGCGGAGCCCCACGCGAGCCGCACCCGCAGCATCCCGGGCTGGGGGCCGTGTGCGGGCGCTGATGCCGGGGCAGCGCTGCCTGCTCCAGCCCGCGGGGCAGCGCCTCACCGCTGCCCGAATCCCCCTTTCTTATTATTTTTTGACTTTCCCCCCACCCCCACAGTCTCTGTTTGGCGATGTTTAACCCCGGGGATGCCCACTCGGGGCCGCAGCCGAGGGTCTCCCCCGCCTCCCCTCGCAGCGAGCGCTCGGGTGCGCGGCTCCTCGGGGCGGGCGCTCCGCAGGTGCGGGCCGGGCTCTGCCGGCGCTGGCTCCGCTCAGGAAGTGACAAGCACATTTCCTCCTCCTCCTCCTCCTTCTCCTCCTCCTCCTCCTCCTCCTCGCTCCCTCCCTCCGCCCGCCCCGCCCGCAGCACGGCGGCGGCGGCGGCAGCGGGGCGCGGTCGGAGCGGCGCCCACAGCCGGCCCGGCCGGGCCGCTCCGCCGCCACCGCGGGAAGCGCTCGGTAAGCGATGCCCGCAGCGCTGCGGGGCCGTGCCGCCCCGGGGGGTGCCGGGGGAGAGCGGACAAAGGGCGGCGGTGCGCCCTGCCCGGGGACGGGGCGTCTCGGAGGGGATGGGGTAGGACGGTGGTACCCCCCGCCGCCACCGCATCCCCACGGAGCGGGCTGGGGATGTCCGCCTTTGTGCCGTCGGGTCTCACCCCCCGCCCCCCGGGGTGAGCGGGAGAACCGCGGAGGAGCCGCCCGGGCGGAGCGTGGAGCTGTGGGATGCGTGTCCGGAGCGGCGGGGGGGGTGCGGGATGCTGAGCCCGACGTGCGGGGATGGGCGGCTCTCCGGAGTTTGGCGAGCGGTCCTCACCCGCTCCGAGTCCTCTGCCTTTGCCACTGGAATTATTTCCTGCGAAAGGATCAACACGTGCATTCCTTTCTCCGGGCCGAGACTGCTGCTCCAGGAGGCTGAAACTCGGGTGCCGTCGGGCTCGGTGCAAAACTCCCCGGGTCGGGCTCAGGGGGCTGCAGCCCAGGGGAGCCGTGGCTGAGCATCCCCGCAGAGATGCTCTCCGGCTCACCCGGGGCCAGCTCGCACTTCCCACCGTGCCGTGCCTCGGATTCCACCCCTGGCACGTGTGAGGTGTCTCAGGGCAGCAGGAGAAGGGGACGGCCGGTCCCAGTGGTGTCTCCAGCCCCCGACGCTGCTGCCATGGGACACGGCAGCACCTTGCTGCGTGAAGTGCCCTGGCAGTGGGGCTGTCCTAGAAAGCCTGTAAGTCTTGTTTCTCCATTCAGTGACGTCAGGTTGATCAGGTTTTAAGGGACGTGAAGGTTTCACATGCAGCTGAACGCAGAGATTTCACGGGAAAGGGGCTTTTCCTCAATAATTTTCATTTACTTGACGCAGAGGGAGTTTGCCACAGCGCGGTGCCTGTCACTGAGTTGTGCCGCTGCCGTGCGGTCTCCACAGACGCTGGTGTACCTTGGCAGCTCGTCCCCTCCTTAGGAAATCCTCTGGAGTGAAAAGTAAGCATAATTTGTTATGAAATAGGCTGATAGATGAAACTTCAGTTGGCGATTGAAACCAGATGTGCATATTTTCCTTTCGAATCCTCAAGCAATACTAAAAGTCTATTTTGACAGATTAAAAACTACTTACAAATTGCAGAGGTAGCAGAGTTTTGCGATAATCCAGTAAAAATACGGAGGGCTGTGAGCATCTCTGCCCAGTGTCGGGTATCTCCGAGCGCAGGAGATGCTGCTGCCATCACAAAGCCCAGATTCCCTTGGCCTGCCTCTGTCGTGGGCAGAAATATTTACCAGGGCTTGGCTGAGGGATGGAAAAAGAAATAAAGAACCCACAAAACAGTGTAGATAATGTTTCTAGAGAAAATATTTGGGGTGGGTCATGAAACAGATTAATTACAGTGATAGTAAAAAGCCTGAATTTCAGAGCGGTTTGCTCTGTCCTTTCCTCTCGTGGCTCGGTGCAGGTTTGAAGTGATATTCTGATTTATTTCTTCATTTTTGAAAGTCCTGTGGAGCCTGAGGATGCTTGCGGTGGTGGGTGTGTCACACCCAGCCCTGGCACGGCCGTGCTCAGGGGGGGCAGGATTAGGGCTGGAGGCACTTTATCAGGAGAAGCATTCAGCCTCCTTGTTTCCAAAAGTGGGGGAAAAACCCCAGCCAAAACAACCTGCCGTGGAATTGCTTCCTTCTCTCCACTTGGGAGGAGGGAAGGACACCCTGCCAAGCACAGCCACGTGGAGCACGGCCACGCGTGCCGGAGGTTTTGCTGCTGAATCCCTGGCTCCAGACTTTCTCACTTCCAGCTTCAACCCAGAGGAGGGAGGGAAACTTCTGTGACTTCCAGCTCTGCGTAGGGCCGAGGTGTCCAGGAACCACAGTGGTTATAGAAAGCAGATGGCCTTTTGCTGTAAATGCAAAACTTTGCATAGAAAATCTGTGCAAATCAGTTCAGTGGATAATTGATTTGTGCGAGTGAGATCCAGATTTTTGTATATGGAGATTGAGCAGACTGTGGGACAGAGCCAACACCAATGTAGATTAATTTTCAGCTATGGATACCTGCATAAATAAATACATGTGTATAAATATGCACACATGCAAATAGGCAAACATATACCAATATAAATCCCCAAGTTTGCATTGGTTAATTATATGCAATTTGGGTTTTTTTCATAGTACCAAAGGCTTGCTTCACTTTCAGCAAAAGTATAGGCAGAACAAGATACACAACTTTTTACCAAAACACCTGTATTTGTGTGCAGAACTGACACCATGGGCTGTGTCCTGGTGGGTGGGGAGAGGAATGAGCTTTATCCCACTTTTCTATTTAGTATTGCTGCTTGATTTCTGATTTCTCAAATGACAGCTGTGTGGTTTGAGACTATTCTTCCTTTTTTTCTTTCTTCTAATGTTGCATAGAATTTTTCTTTTATTTGTCAGGATGGAGGTGGTTTGCACATGCCTTGTAAAATCTCTGATGGAAAAGAGGACACCCCAAGCTGAAAGGGTGATTTTGGTTTTGTCTCCTTCTCCCTCCCGTGTCACGTGTTTTGTCAAATGATGTTGCTGGGAAATAGTCCTAATGAACATTAATCTGTGGCAGGGCAGACTTTGGACCAACGGCTGGGACGGGGTGAGGTGCCAGAGATGCTCAGCCTGGCAGGGTCGAGTCTCCTTCCCACATCCCAGGGGAGGGAGAGGGCAAGAAAAGCCTTTGTGTCAGATCTGCACTCACCAAAACTCTCTCCTAGAGTGACAATACCTTCAGAAAGATAAGTTTTATTCCCGTGGCCATGGGGGACCAGGGGAGCAGAGGAGCTGGCATGTGGCTCCCCTGCAGCTGCTCAAGCAAGCTCTCTTCTTGCCTGACGTTTTCTGCTCCTTTCTCTCCCAAAATGGGAGGAGGAGGAAGAGGAAGCAAGCCTGCTGACTCGGGGAAACAAAACTAAGAACAAAAAAAGCAGGTCTGCCGAGCAGCAGAGGGCTGTGACTGCCGTGGGGCTCACGTGTGGTGGGAACCACAGTTCCCGTTGCAGGGGTCCTTGTGGGGCTGGGCAAAACTATCACCAAAACAACAGCCTGCTCCTCAGAGAGCTAAATATAAACTAATTGGGTGAGGAGGAGGGAATTTTCCACCATGCTCCTCCTCTGTGCCTGCCAGCCTGCCAGGTCATGAAGCCTATGGGCTGCTCCCCGCTGGGGAATCTCCTGTCCCCGATCCCCAGCATCTCATGGGATGAGTGCCACCACTTCCTTTAGGGATGAAGCCTTCTGCAAATTCCTTGGAAGCTGTCAGGCCACTGGCAGACCTGAGCCCTGGAGCTCTGGTTCTGCCCACAAGTCTCCCTACGGGCAGTGGCCGTGTGTAATTGTGAAAAAGGACTTCTCCAAGGTCACACTCGGTGCCAGCCTGGCTGCCCACGACCCAGAGATTTCTGTAGAGCAGCAATGCAGAACCTGGCTCTGCTACAGGGAACTGGAGAGAGCAGATCCATGGGCTGTTTCATTTTCCCAAACTTTTCTGAGCTGGCTGCCTTTAGAGAGACAAAAATTCTCAAGCAAGTGCCTGTTTCTGAAACCTCACTGGGATGGTGCATCTCAGTACAGGCTGTGGATGTGTGGGTCTTTAGTCATCAACAGGTGAGGTGGGGATTGAAAATTAAGACGTGTGGTGGTGCAGTTAATTTCCAGGCAGAATTTCTTCTGACTTCAGGTGGTTTATCCATGAGTTTTATAGCCTGTGGTGTTGGATATGAGTGATATTGCATCTTATGCATCTGACATATGCTGTGTAAGATAAATAAGATTTGGTATGTTAGAAGTTTCTTTGAAATCCAGGGAGGAGTAAACTGCATTAGACTGACCTGGAGGAGCAGCACCAAACCCTGTGTGAAGCGTGGCTGCTCCCAACACTGCGTGCTGTGGATCCCTGCATGGATGGGTGGGAAGTACCAGGCGAGTTTGGCTCAGTAATCACTTCATTTGAGTAATATTTTAAGAACTGGTTGAGTGAGTGCAAAAAAATCTGTTCTGGTGCATTGAGTTTCTGTACCTCCCCCCTAAAAGTGTACCCAAGGGAGACTTGGTCATGGTTTTTGCTTTTAGAGGATTAAATATAGCAGCATCATTGGTGTCACTCCTCTGTAGTCCATTTGAAGCATCCCTTGGGCTACATCATTCCCTATATTTGTGGCTCCTGGCCATAGCTTTTGCTTTCAGCAGCCAGGGCTCAGGGCTGGCTGTGCGGTAGGTATGGGGCCGTGGTGAAAGAGGAGTTTGACTTCGCGGCCGTTTCGTGCTTACAAATCCTCACGTCTCCTAGGGTTTGCAAAAAATGGGATCTGGCAAGCTTTGATCCAGCAGCTGGAAAACCTGCTCTCCCTCTCTCTGCTCCAAACCAGCCCCTGAAAGGAAGGACCAGCAGTTCTTTGGATGGCTGAGGAGAAGCAGGGCTTGGCAAGGTGGTGGTGCAGAAGGATGTGGCTGCTGAGGTGCATCAGTGACTGGCTTTGGTCTCAGTGACTGGTCTGAACCAGGGGGTCAGGAGACTCACCCCTCACCCTGCTCCTAAAGCCAAGGGCATGAGTTAAAATGTGTTATTTATTTGCATTTATGATTTTTTTTTGTCCTTTACCCTGTGACAGCTCTTGCAGTGACCCCAGACAAGCCTTCGTGCTCGTCTGCCCCAGTTGTACAAGTGCCATCATCACTATTCTGCACCAATGGGAAATGCTAATTACAAGGAAAAGGAATTAATGCAGACAACTGGTCTTCTCTGGTTAGGACAGCCCGGCAGCACAGTTAGGCCAGGTGGAACTGGTCATTTCTTGTTTCAGGTGATGTAGGAAAGTCACAATAACTGTGATTTTTGTGTTTCTGTGCTTGCCTTAACCTTATTGAGAGCAGCCTTCTGGTGTGCTGGGCAATAATTGTCAATGCTATGAAATTACTTCAAGTGTATATATTATTATCCCTGTTACCAAGTGCTTTGGGGTTTTTTTGTCCCAGCTGGTACAAATGAATATTGTATAATATTTTTGAAAAGACAAGTTTTAATATTATGAACTAGGTGCCAAAAGCTACAATTGTATGCCATAGCTGAAGAGCCATTATAATTATAAAGATACAGAAAGCATTCAAAACATCCATTTTTGGGTTTGTAGACGCTCTGTTGACTCAGAAAAACAGAAAAAAAAAAAAGAGAAAAGTCTAGAAAAGGCTGTCCCTGGATCTCTGGAAGTTCCAAGGCCAGGCTGGACAGGACTTGGAGCAGCCTGGGACTGTGGCAGGGGGTTAGAATGAGGTGCTCTTTAAGGTCCCCTCCAGTCCAGGCCATTCTGTGATTATTGGTCTATCAGCTGTGTTATAAATGAAATGCAGTGCAGTGGATGGTGCTTCTCAGAGTGAAAGCATGAAAGCATTGTGGTTAATGAAGCTGTGCATTGCCAAAATGTAAATGTTTCATTTAGAAACTCTCACCCACATTTTCGGTTGTGCGTGGTTTGTGTTGTTGGTAGAAATTACTTTTCCTGTGGAGGTTTCAGATGTAGGTATTTGAAACTTCATTTAAAGAAGAATTTCCAGCTCTGCAGTGGGATGGGTTGTGCTGTCCATGCCCTCCCTGTGCCTGTCCTGTGAACCCCATGATACAACATAAAGGTGGCAGCTTCAAGAGGAGCTGGGCAAGAGCCAGGCCAGCCTGTGGAGGAGCTGCTCTGTCAGTCCACCCTCCTGATCCCTGCACATCCCTCCCTGGGACATGGGGGTGCAACAGCTCACTTGGGGTGCAGGGCAGCGAGCCAGGAGAGCCCTGCTTCTGGGACTGCTCTGTGCATCACCATGTTTAGTAATATTCAGAGTTAGATCTTGCTAGAGCTTGGACTCAGTGGTCTTAAAGGTCTTTTCCAACCTAATGATTCTATGATTCAGTGTCTTTTAGAAAGCCCCCCAGTGCAGAGATAAAGTTGTAGCACTGGCTGAGAGCCCCGTGCATTTGTGGTGCTGTAGTTTATTGCAATGATTATTGTCTGTTGTTCAGGAAAAAATTGCACTTTGCCCTTGCTCTGGATCTGTATAGCTCCAGCTTCTTGCCGTGCTGGGAGGGCTCCCACCGCTGGTCTGCTCCCTCTGAGGGACCTGCTCAGCTTCTCCTGCCCTCTCTGAGGCAGCCAGGTCATCCTCAGCAGTTACCACTCCACATTCCCCCAGTCTCATACTGTACCTGTGTCTTGAAGCCCCCCAGTTACTCCTGGAGCCCCCTCCAGACCTTGGTTGGAGGTGGGAAGAGGCTCCAGGTGCCCGCAGAGGCACAGAGCACAGAGGCTGTACCCTCCCTTCTCCTCCCAGAGACCCCAAATTTATCCAGCCTGTGCACATATCCCTGCATGCCTGGCTAATCTACTGCACCATGCAGAAGCCTGGGCACATGCTCCTGCCTTTGAGGTGAGTGGTTTTAAGCAATTTAGTTTTTTTGGGTGTATATTAACATCTCTGTAACCAACTGTGCTGGTTGCTTCTCTCCGTTCTGTATTACCACGCTGTTCTCCGTATTTAGCACTTTGCTGGTCTCAAGTCACACAGCACTGGTTTTCCTGTTTCCCTCCCAGTTACTGCCAGAAATATTGCATGGCATGGGGTGGCAGTGTAGTTTCTGTTGCAGCCAGTGTCAGCAGCTCCTTGCAGGTCTGTTTGAGATGTGCCACTGAAGTGTTATCAGTAGCTGTCATCCACTTCTGTGCAATTTAATGAGGTGTGTTGTACCAGTGCTCCCTTTCAGCTGCACAAAGCCTTCAGGTGAGGGGAGAGCTCTTTCCTTGGTGTTGTAATTGTGATTCCTGACTCCCTGACCTTGCACTGAAACCAGAGCCTTGCTGGGCTCGAGGTCTCACCCACCACATTTACCAGGCTGGCTTGTGCCAGTCCTCAGGGACCATCAGTGGTGATGGCTCAGAAGACTTTTTGGCGTGATCTTAGAAAACTGAAGGTGTAAATTTATTTGGAGCTGTTGTTTAAGAAGGATCTATATTTAGTGCCTGCTGTTTAATATCATCCCAGGTTACTCCTGACAAATATGACTGTGTTGTTTTCCTTTCTGCTCAGGACAGTAATATTTATATTGTCTATTCCTCTTCTGCATCCCAACTAATGTTTCCACCATTCTTTCTGTTACTGTCAGTGCAACTTCTTATTGTCCTTAATACCTATAAAAATCTATCTGTATCTTGTTTTCTAATAGAACCTGCTGTTTAACTCGCAGTCTCATTCATTTTAGGTGCTGGCATTATTTTAGGGACTTCAAAATGGTTTACAAATCCAGGATTCACTAATTCCTTCGCTCATTAGGGTTGCAAGTTGATACATGTTTTTTCCATGTGATGAAGGTGGACGTTTTTGCTGCCCTATTTGTCCTGGGCAATCATTCATGTTTGTGCACTGACAGAATACCTGGCATGATTCCCTTCCTGGCAGCTTTGGAGCTGGGATGGGATGCAGCATTTAGGTCAGTTCTCCTTGGGATGCTGTTTCAGGAGTGGGCTTTCTGCTTCACACCACGCTGGTGCTGGGGCCAACCCCTCTGTCCTTTAGGCTTCCCCTTTCTGTGGCACAGGGGAATCTGTTTCTCTCCTGATTTTCACCCCTGGCATGAGAGAAAGAGGGATATATGGAGACTATCCAAAGAAGAAGATCTATGGGCTGGAAAATACAGATTTTTAATTTCTTTTCCCCCTTTATTACTGCTTATTCACGCTGTCATAAATGAGCTCGAGGAGCGCAGGACAGGACTGTGTTCCTGCCAGCCCAAATAAAATCAGGGGCTGTTTGCATTTCCACTTACTTTTTTTAAAATTTTCCTCACCTCTGAGACTGCAAAATCTGGGCTTTTATGGCTGCTAAGCCACAGTGGAACTCATCCTGCCTTACTCCATGGGGATCAGGGGTATCTCCAGGGAAAAAGCATCCCAGTTCTGGGAAAATTCTCCTCTGTGGGCATTATTTCTCCAGCTGGGCGATCCCCTGGCAGGGTACCTTGCTTTGGGGCAGTGGTGCCTCGGGCTTGCTGTTCCCCATGGGAAGCATCTCAGTGCTGGCCCTCAGGGATCCCCTGATGGAGCCAAACCTGCAGAAGGTTTGGGCTCTACGTGCTGCTGACACCTCGCAGGAGCCGAGAGCGTGTTACAGCAACAGATTCTGTATTATTCCAGCCTCGCA
This sequence comes from Pseudopodoces humilis, assembly GCF_049639895.1. NCBI lineage: Eukaryota > Metazoa > Chordata > Aves > Passeriformes > Paridae > Pseudopodoces > Pseudopodoces humilis. The sequence continues at coordinate 32,982,892 of NC_142208.1, read as the reverse complement.
AGCGTCTCCCTGCGATATTAAAAACACCAGCTAAAAGCCAAGTCCAAACTCTCCATGAATGACTCTGTGGAAACGCTGTCGGGCACGTTTCAGTGCTGCTTTGGCTTTGATTTAGGCGGGTAAACACGGTGAGTGGGTGTTTGCTTTGACTTTTCCCTCGTAGCAAAAGACTTCCTTTGAGGGAAGGCGAAGCCTCCGGTGCTGTTCCCCATCACAGCATCAGCCCGGTGTGCCTGTGGCTGGGTGTTGGCAGTGCCTTCACGGCATGCCTGGGCCTCGTGCTGCCCAGCAGCAGTGGGAACCCCCCCAGTTTGCTCAGGATCAGGGATGCCCCTGCCCAGGGCTCTGCTCACGGGTGTGAATAACCCTGGCAGAGCCCGGTTTCTCCATCTGGATGCGGCACAACCATCCTGGCTGGAATGATGCTGCAGGAGGACATCCTTGGCTGTTGTCAGCATCTCTTCCTGCTTATCCCACACTCTGCTCTGTTCCCCTTGAAGCTTCCCAAAATCACCTCTGGCTTTGGCTGCACCAGGATGGCTCTGACATCAGAGATAACTTTTGCCACGTGGTGGACGGTCGCTGGGGGAGGCAGGGTGGCTGCAGCCCGTCCTCTCCTTGCCCTGCTGCACCAAGAAGACTCTGCTCATCACACATTCCCCCATCTCCACCAGAGCCATCAAAGCCGGCTCCTTGGCAGCCCCTGCACGTAGGAACCATCTTCTGGTAACAGATTGTTGTGTATTTAATGAACCCGAGGAAAACAAGAGACGCGAAGGCTGCGGGGCGACGCGAGTTTGCTGTTCAGTCTGCCAAATTCACACTAATTCAGACAACTCACAGATGTTTGGCTGCTCGTTCCTTAAAGAGATTCATGGAAGATGCAGGGCTCGGAAATTTACAGAGACATGGAGATGGCAGTGTGAGCAAAGGTGTCCTGGCTCTGGAGGGCTCCTTCCCTCCCTACGCTGTGCCTTCCCCTTGTTGGTGTTGATGGCAATGGAGGGACAAACAGCAGGGAAAAGTGACTTTCAGTCACTAGGAGGATTAATAAAGGCTCCAGGTTCATCTTTCAGGACCCCAGGAGCTCTTTGAAAGCCATTTCTCAGCTGAGGAATGAACCCCCAGAGCCTGCCCCAGAGGCAAAGTACTTTGGTCTAATGCAAACAGTGTAGGGTGTGCAGGTGGCAGCAGGCACATGTGTCACCCTGTGTGGGCACGGACACCATCCACTGAAAACTTCTGAAATTCTTTTAATATTGCCTGCTGAGTTCAGGGAGATAATTTCAAGTTTTGGAAGGTTCTAAGTGATCATTTTGCTGGGCTTCACGTGAGGGTTATGCAGTCTTAAAGTATTTATCCATGAAGGGGAGGTGGTAGAAGATAATGTGAAGTCTGGTAGTTGATCCATACATCCAGGATTTTCCTGCTTTAAATCCAGGCATGTCCATAAGGGCTGTCAGCCTCTGCCTGTTCTCCATCTCAGCCTTGCAGAAGGGAGAAATCTGACTTACAAGCCGCATCCAAATCAGCTCTGACAGTGATGATGGTGTTGTGGGTCTTGGCAAGTGTTCCCAATTACACGGTGAGATGTCCCAGATCCTGCTCCTGCTTCATCTGGGTGGATTTGTAGTGGTCACTGATGAGCAGCACTGTTACAGTCGGTGCTGCAGTGCTGAGCTTGCTTTGCATCTCCAGGATTTGCTTCTCACAGGGACCCTGAGAGCTCTGGAGCCAGAAAGGAAGCCTGAGCTGGCTGAGAATCCCCCTGACTGAGGGTGGGGAGGCCCTGGCACAGGTTACCCAGAGAAGCTGTGGCTGCCCCATCCCTGGAAGTGCCCAAGGCAAGGTTGGATGGGGTTTGGAGCAGCCTGGACACATGGAAGGTGTCCCTGCCTCTGGCAGGGGTTTGGAATGAGATGAGATTTAAGATCCCTTCCAACCCAAACCATTCAGTGTTTGTAACCCTAGAGCATTATTTTGTGTTTGTAAGCAGGTGGAGGTTGTTTCACAGAGACAGGTATTCCGAGGGGTTCATGTGCTATTTGAAGTTGTTTATGCTTGAGAAGTGAGTCAGTAAAAGCAGTGTGTTGGAGCTGTTTACTGTCTTCAGCTCAGACATCCCAAGCTGTATATGGGAAAAGAATATAAGGAAGAAACAAGAATTGTTTTTTTGTGTCTGTTTACTAGAGCAGCATGCTCTGAGCGGTAATTAAAAGTAAACCCAGACCCTGCTGCCTTGTTCAGCATCCCTGGTCATTGAGATTAAGCAGCCAAAGCAATTCTCAATTCAGCAGTTCCTCAGCTTTTGGGAGCGTGGCCAACACTCACAGTGTCTCACAGACCACTGCAAATTCTTGTAATAAATCTCACAACTGGGGCTGCAGGGGAAACCCACAGAAAGGTGAGATGGTTTGTTGGGCCAGCAGGCTGGACTGCTGCTGCTGCTTCAGCTGCTCTTCTCCAGAGGCAGCCCTCGGTCCAGTACTTCCATGGAAATACTCAAAGGTAGCAGCAGTCCCCTAATGAGTGGCATAGGCAACAATTACAGGTTTGCTCAAAGAAAATGTGTAATTTCCGTGGTCACTGGGATCATGCTGTAGGCTCTGTCTGCATGGCCCACGCTTCCAGGGATGGGGCAGCCACAACTTCTCTGGGTAACCTGTGCCAGGGCCTCACCACCCTCTCAGGGAAGAATTTTTTCCTAATATCTAATCCAAACCTACTCTCTTTCAGTTTGAAGCCATTCCCCCTTGTCCCGCCACTTCCCAGGGCTTGCACCTCTCCCTTGCTGGTCGCTGTTTTGCAATGACTAATATTGCTTTCTTCTTTTCCTTTTCAGTTGCCAGGGAGGAAAAGGCAAAGTCACTGCCAGCACCATTTCCTTCGAGCTAAAGATGTTGAGACAAAGCACCTCTGCCCCTGCCCTGTCCTTTCAGTCCTTCCGCTGCTGGTGTGTACGGGACTCATTCCCCTGCCACTCCTACTCCCTAAGAGCACGGGGGCAATAAACCTTTTACTCAAGGAGATGATGTGTAATTTTCCTTAATTCCTCTTCCTTTTTTTTTTGTGAGAGCTTGCCTGCAGTTGAGGTTCAACCCAAGCACGTAGATCTGGGTATGAGCTTGGAGTTCAGGCTCTCCCTAGAGATTGGGGGTGTTTGGATGTGTGGTTTGGGGCTTGGAGTGCAGGGGAGCCTCTGCCTTGTGTGACTTTGGTGTCAGGCTGAGGCAGTACCCAGGCACGTGGAGCAGGGGTTGGGTTGAAATAACAGAGTTTTATTTGCTTGGTAATTCATTTATGGCTGTGGGCAGGACCCTGGTGTGTCTGTTGTTCCTGGTAGTGAGGGTTAATCTCAGGTTGCATGTGGCCATCCATGGTGGCTGCACGTGGCATTTTTGGTTCCTAAAGTGGCCCTGTGGGATGGCTGCTGCCATGGGAGACATCAGCTACGGATTGATGAGTGTGGCTGTAGATGTTGGCTCCATCCAGGCTGTCCTGCTCTGGCATCTGGCATCTGGAGACGACTTCTGGGCTGTATTGGTGAGAACCTGTGTTCCTGTGTGAAGCTGTTGGTCAGAATGAGGTGATTATGGTTCTTGAAGCTGTGCAGACCCATGGAGCCATGCTCACACACTGCTTCCCCCTCTGCTATGCTACGGGCAGGCAAGTCCTTTACTTACTAATTAGTGCTGAAAGTGTGTCTTTGTCTTGTTAGCCCTGGAAAAGTCTAGTCTGGATGCAAGAAGGAGGCAGAGGAAGACATTTCCTTATTCCATTTCTTTGGCTGGTAGTCTCTGAGTACCTGGAGCTTGGGGCAGCACAGGTTTTTGCCAGGCAGGATTTGGGCAGGGGTGGAACACTGTGAGAGCCATGGTGTCCTGGATGGTGTTTGCCCTTCCAGCAGCTGGGGAAGACCCTGTGGAGCAGGAGGAAATGACTGCAGGCTCAGGGTGAGATGAGCAGGGCTGCAGCCTTTCTCCTCCCAGGGCTGGGCATCCTGGGGCAGCTCTTTGCTCTTGACAGAGTCCCAGGGGACAATCCTGAAGCAGCTGCCTCCGTGGAAATTTCATCCTTTGAAAGTCACTTGTGCTGACTCATGGTCTTGTTTGCTCAGGACTAGTCCATGGGGCATTTTCAGATTGTAAAGATTTCTTTTCGGGCCCTGAATGGCATCTTTCACATTTATTGGAGGGTTTTACCCCATAAATGAACTCAATATTCTCTAATGACATAGTCTAGTACTCAAGCAAGTGGAACAAACTGCCCAGGGCTGAGCCTACTCAGTCCTGTTGCAGAAGACAAATCATTGCCTGAGTGAGGAAATAAACCCAGGCTTAGCTACATGCAAATGATAGACTTCATGGATTTTTTCCAAATTCATAACACAATAAATCAAGAAATTGAAGATGTACTCCTTAGCATTGTCCAAAGCCCTGAAAGAGAGACAGGCTGTGCAATGAAGAGATTCAGTGTAGCCCCAAATCACTTCTAAGAAGTGGAAGAACGGGGAGAGAGGCATGATTTTTATTTTGGGTAAATATTGCCGTGTTATGCTTGCAGAAAGCCTTAACCCCCACAATTTTCAATCACAGTCACCAGTTTTGGCTATTTCCTCAAATTCTTTGTGGCCCCTCTGTAGGGTTTGGGAGGGGATGACCAGCTGTGCTGTGCCTGGTCCCCACAGAGGTCTGACTGCACAGAGAAATCAAGATGTGCATAGTGGAGGGAATTTCAGTTTCACTGGTGAGGATGGGATGGTGGTGCAGCCCTAGAATCATGCTCAGAGTTTGGCCCAGAGGGATTAGGTTTGGTTCTTCAGACATGTGGGTCTACCCTGCATTAAATAAATTCTAGAAATCACAGTGGCTCCTTGCTCAGCCATTTTCTTCAAGCCTAGCACAGGGAATAAGGGCAGGGGTAAGGAATGGGGTCCTGCTTGGGTCATGGCTTCTTCACTTTGATCAGCATTAAAAATTCAGCAGGGGCAGGTGATTTATATTCTGAGAGGATTCACACTGTTCTGCTTGCAAGGTGCATCAGTATGCAAAACACAGCTCCAGCTCCTGGTTCCTGTGTGCCCTTTCCACTGTAAATAGGTTTTATGTCAGTGTGTGTGTCTGGAGATGGATTATTGAGCTGGACAGGGGTTGAATGTTTTCTGTGCAGAGGGTGGTGATCCCACAGCAATGGAAATCTGTGTGATGCTGGTCGTCAGTTGTCTTCACGAGGAGTATTTCTAGGGGTCAGACCACGGAATCGTGGGGTTGGTAAGATTGGAAAACACCTCTAAGATCATGGAGCCCAACTGTTTCCCCAGCATGGGCAAAGCCACCACTAACCCATGTCCCCAAGTGCCACATCCACAGGGCTCTTAAATCCCTCCAGGGATGGGGACTCCAGGCTTGGTCATGAGGAAGTTTTTCATCATTTGCATGGGGATGTGATACTGGACATTGTTCATGCTCTGTCCAGCCATGGCAGGGCATCTGGCAGACAGTTTCTGAGAGAAACCTCTTCCCACCTCTGCCACTGCAAAGATCACTTGAGGCTTCTGCTTGGTCTGTTTTGAGCCATGTAGAAAGCAGGGTTTGCTAAAATTTGGGGATTTCTGTGCACTTGCACTTGAGTTTCTCAGGGGCTTTATAGCTCAGGAGATTCCAGTGGCCGTGGCTCGAGTCTAAACTTAACTGTGACATCATGATGAAGATAGTTCCTTTATCTGATTGCAAATGAGGAAATATATTTCTCAAAGTAATTAATGGTCCCTGCAGAGTATCTTTTTATTAGCATGTGTGTGTGTGTGTGTGTGTGTGTGTGAAAGCATCCAGTCTATAAATACACAGTGGTTTCCTCCTCAGCATCAATAGGGTCCATCCTGGCTCTGCAGTTTGTGTCCCATGGCACTTGTTTGCATGGAGAGGATGTGACAGGGCAGGACCGTGCGTCAGGAGCCCTGGGAGGCAGGATGGGGAGCCAGAGATCACGTTTCACTGGAAAGTTTCCCTGTTTTATTGCAGTTTCTCCATGGGGATGGTTCCAAAACCCAGCCAAGCAGTGGTTAAAATTGCTGATACCTGCAAGTGCGCCTCGGCCCCGGCGTTGGGGGGTGGTGGTGGCTGCCAGCTGTTTGCTGTGTTGCCTATCATTAGGGCTGTGTTAATTGCAGGGGATGCAGAGCAGCAGGGAGGTGTGATGGTGTGCCAGGGCAGGGAGCCTCTGCCTGTACTTGCTGCTGCTCCTGCCTGGGTGTGCATCAGAGTCTGCTGCAGCAGCATTAACCATCACCTCAGGGAAGGGTGATTATTCCTGCAGGAATCATAGCTGGCCAAAGTGCTCAGCTGCTTCCATGCTGCTCTGAGCCCTTGTTTGATCCTGGTGCTGACAGTGCCACAGTGTCCTCCCTGCACAGAGGGTTTGTCACTGCAGCAAGCACTCCTGTCTCTGTCAGGATCAGGGACAGCTAAGATTGGAATAGATAGAAATCCCAGAATCACAGAATGGTTCCACCCCCTGCCATGGACACCTTCCCCTGTCCCAGCTGCTCGAGTCCCAATGTCCAGCCTGGCCTTGGGCAGTGCCAGGGATCCAGGGGCAGCTACAGCTGCTCTGAGCACCTGTGCCAGGGCCTGCCCACCCTCACAGCCAAGAATTCCTTCCCAGTATCCCATCTAACCCTGCAGACAAATTACGTGTCATTTTGACACTCTGAAATGTTTATTTTTCTATTTGACAGATTTCATTTGGTCACTAGGTTTCCCAGAGGTTTATGATGAAATTACCAGTAAACTGTAAGTTATGAGTACACTGATATCCCACAGAAAGCTGGAGACTGTACCAGCCACCCTTGGGAACAGTAAATCTTCAGAAAATGTATTGATTCCCAATCTTGGCTTTGCACTCTGGATGAACTTTGTCCTCATAAAATAATAGAAGGTGATTTTTCTTTACCAGCCAGCTGGCCTTTAAATGAGCTACTCTTAACACCACTGCAAGCTCTAATCCAAGTAAACATGGACAGGATGATTTAGGAGCTGGGAAGAGCAGCCTTATCAGTTCGGAATAAGGGTTAATACTTAGTGGAATATTTTCATCTATTATCCCTAAATATCACAATTGGCTTTGACTGGATGCTACAAGATCAGTGTTTTATGCTCTTTGGACTGTGCAAATGGTGGGTTTGGTCGTTTGCATTAACTGCAAAGCAGCAAAATAGCGAAACAGGATTAGGGGAGTGATTTGGGGAAAACGCTGATTTCGGTAATCAGATTTGAGCTGCAATCTGTCTGCTTTACAAGGGAATAAGTCTGTGGGGAGGATGCCAGGAGGTGAGGCAGGGCTCATGGTCAGGGCTGGGCAGTGCTGTATGAGCTGGCTTGCAGTTTTTGTTTCAAGAGCCTCCTTGTTGTCCTGCCTTAGCTTTTCTTACCTAAAACTACCTAAGAAATAGATGAAGATCAAGAGGCACAGTGAGGAGTAAGGCAAGGAGCTGTCTCTCCTTCCTTGCAGGCAACTCTTTGCCTTGTGTTTTTCCCTAAAGGGCTCTTCACAGATTGGGAATCACAGAGTGACTGGGGTGGGATAGGTGCATCCAGGGGATTTCACAGCCATAAGGATGCTGGAGAGGCTTTTTCTGCTGGACATCTGCTCCCATCTGGTCTGGGGGCAAAGGGTTGCTGTGAGATCAACCCTGGAGCTTTCATGAGCTGTTCTTTCAATGTCTTTTGTATCTTCAGTATAGGGGATGCGAGTCCCCTTTTCAAATGGAGAATTCAGAGGAAACTTTATTAATTTGACTGAAATACTTGTGTCCCTGTGGATCACCCTGTGTACCCTGTGTGCTTCCAACAGCTCCTGTGAGTGCCCCATCCTGTGAAACACCTCAGTGCTGATGGGGAGCAGAGGGACACCAGCAGTGTTTAAAATCCTAAAATAAACACACCCCTCAAGCAACCACCATCAGGGTGTTTTTTGGGCAGCCCTTGCCCCTTGCCCAGTGCATCCACCCTCCAGGGATGTCCCCTAAAGCTGTTCCTCTCTCTCTCTCTGTGCAGGGAGCTTTCCACACCCCGAGGCTGTCCCTGCACATCCCCTGAGGAGCCGGCAGGGCCCAGCCTCTCCTGGGGGAACATGGACTGAAAGAGGAGCTTTGCCAGCCCCCAGCTGCCAGCACCCTTTGCCTGGACCCTGATGGACTCCGAGGCAGGACTGCATTACCATGGTGATGATCTTAACCAAAACTCGGGAAAACAAAGGTGCTGACTCTGTAACATGCAGGACTGAGCTGGTAAGCTTTGAGAAATCTCTGTTCAAAACTGTTTTACTGTCTTTGTTCAAAAAGTTTTACAGAACTTTGCTGCAGCTTTTTAATAAGGTTTTTTAGTCCTGCAGGGATGGATCTTTAGATGGTTTGTAGCACTGATTTCTACAAAGTTGCATTAATATCCATGGAGCAGGTGATTTGTTAATGATTGGAGTGCTGTGCCTTTTGCATATGTGGATTTCAGTAAACACCCAATGGCATAAACAGTACCAAAAAAATCAAATCAATGCTGTGAATAACACAGGTGAGAAGTTGCTCCACTGCCAGTGAACAGATGCTCACCATTAATAGGAGGATGAGCAAGTGGGAAGCAGGATTAAGTGGGAGATGGTGAAGGGCAGTGCTGCGGTACTTAATTTCTCTGGGAGCCTGGGGAGGTGCAAATCCACCATGCTGAATGAGCAGGCAACACCAAAAAAACAAATGAGGGGGGGCAAACAAACTAAAAGATGCTGTGAGGGCTGAGTGTACCTATGGTAGGGGGAAATAAGGGCAACACAGCTGGAGGCAGGCTCAGAGCAAATGAGGAGGAGGTGCAGGGTGATGGAGAGCCATCAGAGCAAGGCTGGTTGTGGACATTTGTTCCTCTGTTCTCCTGGAGAGATGGGCACGGTCTGAGAAGGAACTGGACTGAAAGGCAGGGTGCTCTGAGAGTCTCAGATAAGGGAGTGCAGGAACACAGCAGGAAACATCTGGCAGGATGAGCCATAAATGGGCATTCTGAACATAAAAGAAATATAAATGCCTGAGTTTGCTGAGGGTGACAAACTGTCCAGCTGGGCTCCCCAGGCAGAGAGCACAGTGTGCTGGGGTGAAGGCAGGCTGCCCTGGCAGTGAAAGGCAGAGGAGAAGGTGAGCAAGCCAGAGGCAGTGGAAAATCCTGCCATAAAAGGGTGAAATTTGGGAAGGATATTGATCCATTAAAAAAATGCCCTTGCTGTAGTGTTAGCTTCTCTTGGGAAGGCAGCATCACCCACAGCTGCTGCTCAGGGTGGGAAGGGGGAAGCCTGAACATCCAATGGCAGCTGTGCCCTGGGAAGTGTGTGGGGCAGGTGAAGGGGAACTGGCTGCAGAGAGGCAGATGAGAGTAATTCCTTCTACTCCCAAGAGAAGGGCTGGGTGCTCGGGGTGTCTGATGGCAGGTGGTAGAGATGCAGAGCTGTAACACAAAACTTTGCCCTCGTGTGTTTGCTGAGTTCTTCCTGCAGCTCTGGGGCTGGGTCAGGAGTGCAGGGAGAGCCCTGGGTACACAAGGTGAATTGCTGGGTTGCCTGGACTGTTAAATTGGGGTAGACAATCACAAGAAGGCTGATCCACTAAAGAAAGCAAGAGTTTTTCTGTTGACTTCATGGGGAAGGCCAAAAAGTGAAACTCAAAGGAAATAAATGTCTGAGCACTGGGGCAGTATCACCTGCCAGCAGCCAGTGGGCTTGTTTGGTTTAGCTCTCAGTTTGGTATACAGACAAAATTCCTACAAAATGGTAATTATATTCGATATGGGACAGGTGTCAGGCTCCTCTCCCTCCTGCCCTTGCAGCCAGTGTCTGGTGTCTGGGGCTGACACACAGATGTGCACTGGCACAGCCCCTGCCTTCTCTGGGGCTTGTCCCATTTCCATCTTTGCTCCACTTTGGCTGCTCCTTGGAGACAGCTGCCTGTCCTCTCTGCCTCCTGATTAATTCTGCTGATGGATCATAAGGTGGGGCTTGACAGATGGATATATCCTTACTTTGCCTAGAAAAGTGGCACATGCTCCAAAGGTGACTGACCCTTATTCACCTTCTCCACATCTACACCCTGTAGGTGATTTATGCCTCCCTATCCCTCTCTGCTCAGTATTTCCAGCATTCAGTATGTGGGATCCTTTATTGGATTGTTCAGGTGCCATCACTTGGTACATTATTATTATTATTATTATTATTATTATTATTATTATTATTATTATTATTATTATTATTATTATTATCCTCATTATGCACTGGAGGTGCTAGCACAGAGAAGCTGTGTTTGCCCCATCCCTGGAAGTGTCCAAGGCCACTTGGAACAGTCCAAGGCTGGATGGGGCTTGGAGCCACCTGGGACACATGGAAGGAGTCCCTGCCCAGGTGGAACTGGATGGCTTTAAGGTCCTTTCCAACCCAAACCATTCTGAGATTCCATAGTTATGTGAGCAGAGAACATGTAAAACATGGATCAGGAGGGAAGGTGTGAGTGCAGTGGCCTAATGCCAGATAAAACACAATTATGGCAGTGCAGATGAACGTGGGGGCCGTGCTGGTGCTTCCCTCAGATGATGTAAAGCCTCAGTCAGATGGGATGGTGTTGCCAGGATAGACACTTCAGAAGCCAGAATATGGATATTTTTAGGGATAATAAAGGAACAATTAGTATGAAAGTGTGTTTTTGCAGGCATAGTTGAAATGGCATGCAGCTGTGGACAACATATTGATTTATTATATGTGAACCCATCCATGCTCATTTTTAGAAGTCTGATGGTGTCTCTTACACTGTCAAAAGGAAAATTCTTGGTGAAAAAAGAGTGTGAAAAGCAGCCAGGATTATTTTGTACCCATACAGTGGCATTTCCCCCTATTTTTAGTGCAAATCAGCACGATCTGAGCACAGACTCCCCGAAAGTGCTGAGGTGAGGATGCCTTGCCTTAGAAACACATTATATGCTCAAAAAAGCTAAATAGCTGCTTTGTACCTAGATGGGGAGGCCTTGATGGGCTTGGATGAGGTTCAAGATACCACTTTTGCTCCTTTCTTGCCCAATCCAGTATTACCACTGAACTGCAGCTCCCATTTTAGTTTCTCCAGAGTTTTGGCTCTTGGGAATGGGGACCTTGCTGCAGCTCTTCCCTGATGTAAAGGCTGGCTGCAGCACCCTTGATCTGCCATCTCAGGCCTTGACAAGGACTCTGCACAGCATTTCATTACAGCTGATTTCCTTGAGGAAAGGTGAATGGGTGTGTCCCCTGGTCCCTGCCGGAACAGGGCTGTGGAAAGCTTTGCCCAGGCTGGAGGCAGGGTGGTGTCTGGTGCCCAGGTCGAGTCTATGAGAAGTGAATTGTTTTTCTGGTTGTTTGCAGCACACTCCAAAGATGAGTCAAGGACCTACCCTCTTCTCTTGTGGCGTGATGGGTAAGTAACAGAAACTTCTCTCCATGTTTCCTCCACCTCAACTTCTGCTTCCTCGCAGTGATGGGCAGGAAGATGTCCTGACTTTTGGATGCCTCCAAAAGCAGCCCAAAACTGCAGTTCTTGACTGTTTGCAAGCAATGGAATACAATATGTGATATACAATATGTGATATACAATATGTGATATACAATATGTGATATACAATATGTGATATACAATATGTGATATACAATATATGATGCAAGCAATAAATAGCAGCATTATCACTAAGATGTTCTACCACCTGGCACAAAGTGGTTGGACAGACCTCAAACAATAAGGAAAATGTTTCATTTTTGCCGTTGACAGTAACCATTGTATAATTATGTTTGATACCTTTTATGTCAGAGCTTGCTATCAATTTTTATGCTGAACAGCTACCAAAATGGATGGAGGATTGGTGCCTTGGCTGGTGATCCTGAAAAACTGATAGTGCCAGAGGATGTGCTGCTGTGTTGTGCTCTTTGGCGCTCGTAGCGGGGAGCCAATCACTGGGAGAGGCCTCAAAACCCAATTAAAATTGTAGGTCAGGTTTGAGCCAAGCTCCTTGCTGTGAAAGCCAATCCTTCACAGACAAAGAGGCTGCCCCTTTTCTTCGTGGACACAACTCTCATTAGCGTTAATGAGAGCCGGGCACATGCACTGACAGGAGATGTCTCCCAAGCTCTCGGATAGCTCCAGCCATTGGGAGTGTGGGGAGATGGAGAGCATTGGTGGTTTTTTTTCAGATGAAAATCACAAGCTTCAAAGTCAAGAAGGGATAGAGACAGCCTGTTCCCTCTCTCCTGCCTTTCAAACATGAGTGAGGGACAAAGAACCCAAATCAGATGGTTTTGTCTTGCACTGTGGCACTGGCAGGCTCTTCAGCAGATACGCAGAGTCTCTTGCCTAATTGAGAAGCAGCTTGTCTTTAAGAGCTTTTACAGAGCCTCCTGCTTTTTTTGTAGCTCTGCTGTGCTGGTCTTCATGGCTGCCAAATTATTCTCCTTCTGAGGGAACTGAATGTCACCTCCTTGACCTCAGCTTGCCCTGTAGTTGTCTCTGCCATGCCCAGTCAAGAGGAGCCCATCCTTCCCTCGTGTGGGGGCATTCCTTGGCTTGGGTTTCATTTGAGTTCTCCTCCCTGAGTGCTCTTGATGTCCCCAAAAGCAGGCCACAATCACAGGCTAATCCAGTATGAAAACTTGCTTGACTTATTTAAATAAGTTACTATTGAAATGCAAAACCTGGGGAATATTTCAAGTCAAAGGGCCAAGTTGCTGTTGGTGGAAAGCACTGAGATAAATAAACACAGTGAGGTTTGGACTGGTAACACAGACAACATGAGGAAAAGACTCACAGTCCTATCTATGTTGGAGCTTTGGAGGGAAGCTGGCTGATTTTTTGGTGGTTTTAGACAAAAGAGGACCTTAGAAAAGTCTTTCTGGTGCCTTTGGGGCAAGGGCAGCTTTTGGCAGGGAGGCAGCGTATCTCTGGACTGTGGGGCAGTGGGGAAGAGGGAAACCTAGCCTCTGCCAGGGAGAGCATCATCCAAACCCTGGGGTTTTTCTTGTAAGGTACTGAACACTGCAAGAATCTGAAAATGGATTATAGGTTGTGACCAAACTCAGTATATTGAATAAATATTATGAAAGACTTGCTATATTGAATGATGCATGGTTAGGTCCAATTCTCAGGGTGACCTAAATAATATTTTGGTTTTTAGATTTGTGAGAAATATTTCTGCCAGTGAAATGATAATATTACTAAAAAGATTGGGTTTTATCTTTATATAGCCCTTTGCCTAGAGGAAGATTAAAGGTGAAATGCCTAAAACTATAAATTCAACAACTTCTGCTTTCCCTTCTCCTTGATGGGTCCTTGAAACACCCAGGAGTGTAAGAATTGTCCTGTTGATGGATAGTTTTGGTTTTTTTTTGTTTTTTCCTCCTTTTTTTCCCTTTTTCTTCCTCAGCAGTCTCCATGGCAGGTCCCTAATGAAAATAGCAGTGACTGTGCTAGAAAAAGATACCATATTAAAAAATTATGGCATTAGGGTGCTGAGGGCCTGGCACAGAGCAGATGCAGCTGCCTTATCTCTGGAAATGTTCAAGATCAGATTGGATGGGTCTTGGAGCAACCTGGGATAGTGAAAGGTGTCCCTGCCCATGTCTTTTGCTATCCACCCAAAGACAGAAAAATTCCAATATAGGAAGTCAAAACATTAATAGAATCCCAGAATGGTTTGAATTGGAAGGGACATTAAAGATCATCTCATTCCTCCTCCTGCCATGGCAGGGACACCTTCCACTATCCCAGGCTGCTCCAAGCCCTGTCCAACCTGACCCAGTAAGAGAGGCTCAGTAGGAGTGTGCTGACAGCCGTGACCTCCTGTTTTCTGTGTAAGCAAGAAATTATCTCCGAGTGAAGCTGCAGGCAGGGTTTTATTGAGGCTGTGACAAGGTGCTTGCGCATGCAGGATCCCAGTCCCGGCCCTGATTGTAAAAGGGAGGAGGAGGAGGATGGCTTTGAGCCCATCGGGGACAGATCCAACACTCATCCTCTGGGAAGTGCTCTTTTTAAAGCAGCCACCATTTCCATTTTCCCTTGGAGGGCTCTCTCAAAGTTTGTCCTCCTAGATTGCTGCAGCAGAGCAGGATGAGGAATGGGGCACACAGGTCAGCTTGTCTGTCCTTTGGCACTCTCACGTCACTCCTCCACCACGTTTGGCAACACCATCATTCCGAGCGTGCCAGGGCAGGGTTGCAGCCTTGGGCTCACTGTTGCACAGCTCTTTCTTGGAAGTGGCTTTTCACCATCCTTGGGTGATAGAAGAAAGCCAAGGAACCAGGAGAAAAGCCAGCTCATGGAATCATTAAGGTTGGAAAAGACCTCCAAGATGGTGAAGTCCAACCTTGAACCCCTTCATGGGGATGATGGCCCTTGAATGCATCCTGAAAGCACCTGCCGGGCTTGCATGCCTCCTCTTTCTGAACCAGAGTTTTCTGCAGTTTCAGGGTTTTTTTTTTGGAGAGGCCATCAGTGTAGAGCATCTTGGTGCACATTCAATCACAGGTACCCTGCAAAGACAAAAACTGCTCAGGGAATTGTGGTGAGGTGTGGCTGGAGCAGGGACACCTCTCCAGAGGATCCTGTTGAAGAGCTGGGCACACTTCACTGTCGAGATTGGGGATATCCCTCCCCCATGCAGGCTGTTGGCACAAGGAGCCCACAGGTGTGTTTAATCTCCAGAGTAGATTTTGGTGCTGTTGTTTTCATTTCCCATTGAAGCACAGCTCTGCCCATTGTATTTTCATTTTATTTCTGCACTAGGAAAGCTCCTTGGCACTGTCATCAGCTAATTACAGCCATTAAATGTGTTCCACACTTAGAAATTATCTCCTGAACATAAATAGGGGGCAGTGGAAAATGCAGGCTGCCTTTTCCCCTGTGCACAGGGACTGTGAGACTAAAATTCAACTTGAACAACATGGAAAAAAAGGGGAATTGGATGTGCACCTGTGCGCAGACAAATGTTTGGGTTAGGTTCCAAACAGAATTTATCTGCCAAAAAGGATAAGAAAAATTGATTGAAACCCTTAATTGCTTTACAGGTTGCCTTAATAAATTATGTATTAATGTAAATTATTTCATGGGAAAAGAACGTAGGGGAAACTTGAGCAGAAGGATCATGCATTATGTATAAAAAGGAACTGTAAAAATATTATAGCAGCACATTTGTGTCGCTGTAGTTAAAGTTGTGTCGGCGTTTTGGTTTTACACCCTTCTCTGTGGTTATGAGTGGTCATTAAAATTTACTCTGTGTCACCAGAGGAGCACAGCAGTCATTTAAAAAGCCCGGGGCCATCACTGAGCTGCACAGTGCCCGATGTGTCTGTGTGCTGCTCCCGCAAAACCCAGAGCTCAGCCTTTGGAAACCCGGCTGTGATGCTCTGGGGGTGGATCCTGTTCTCCATGGGGCAGTGCAAAGCTCTCAAGGGTGGAGGACAACACCCATCTCCCCAGTTTTGGGATGTTGCTCCAGTCCACCAGCACCACAAGGGTTTGTTTGATGCGGCGAAGGTTTTGTGAGAGAACAGCTGGGTTTTGTTAAGGTGTCAGTGTTTATTTTTTGCAGTTTTAAGTCCAAATCCAGAAGTAAGTTGCTATTTCATCCTGGGACACTAACAGCCAAGAAGGACCTGTTTAAGCAGGACAAGATCTCCTCAGGCTGCACTTACAGCATGCTCTGGTTGTCTCTTTGTTTTCCAGTAGGCAAAGGAGATTTTTCCAGCCTGGCAGCTCGCTTGCAGACCAAGGGGTTCTTGTGGTGGGTTTTATCCTGGAACAAATTGCTGCCTCAGGGTAAACCAGGCTGAGGTTTGTAGTTTAAGAAAATTAATACATGTTTAACTGCTGCAGAATTAATGGCTCCAGTGCAATTATTGTTATCAACGTGGGCAGTATGGGGATCTCAGTCTTTAAAAATTGAGCAGAAAACCAGCTGCTTTTCCTCAATAAGGATTTCCAGAGTTCTTTAATTATACCCTCAGCCATTAGACTACACCATTTTCAATTTTTTTTCAGGGCAACCTGCTTCCTATTTGCACTGAAAACCCATTTTCTGGGCTATCTGGTATTTTGGGACTGGTCAGTGATGGCTGAGGACTCAGAGGGGCCAGGCTGTGCCAGCTCACATTGTGCAAGGGGAAAAAGCAAATAACCCCAAGCTGGGGCTGGGGACAGTGGTGCTTTTACCATTTTCTTTGCCAGGTTTGGAAGATTTATAGCTGTTTCTGCTGAAGCAGGGGTGAAAGAGGAAGGTGTCCTGTATCCTCCTCACCAAGGCCTTTTGTACAGTCTCCAGCCAGAGGATCGTGGCAGCTTGCCACAAAAAATCGGTTTCTATTTCTGTTTCTTTTGTCTGCTGACCTGACCCAAGAAATCTCTCTGCTGGCAGCATAGTACAGAGGAAAAATAATAAAGATCTAAACATAGATGGAGTTGTCTAGCACGGATTTCTCACTTTTCATTGTGTTTATTAAAATGAGGAGAGCAACAGTTGAAATGCCTTGCGGTTATTGCGGGCAGAGCTGGGCTGTTTGTGGCTGGAGCTGTTATGGCAGCAGCTGGAGGCAGGGAGAAATGGGAAAATCGGCCAAGAGCAGTGCAAGGGGCCCCAAATCTGACCTCCTGACTTGAAACCTTAGTCAGAAGCGTTCTGCACCGTTGCATTTTCCCTACCAGGCTGGTACCTGCAGCTGCGGGCTGGGCACGGCTTTTAATTCATCCTTCAGTTGCCTGAGTGAAAATACCCAAAAAGCCCCCCAAAATACTGCATGGTTTAGACAGAATCATGTGAAACTTAGCAGTGCCCGTTCTCCAGCACAGCTGGGCTCTGCTTGCAGCAGCCAATGACAAAAACAGGCACTGGTGAGAGGCTGTTGGCTGATGACTTTTTTCCACTGCAGCAGCCGGCGGGGTTGTCCTGCCATGGTTTTCCTGTTGAGTGTTGAAGGTGTATCTGCACAGAGCCCCGTCCTTTGCAGGGCAGCCCAGCCTTTCTTCTTTTGTTTCTTTTCCCTTTGCTTTCTTCTTTTGCTGTCAGTGGGATGTGTGTGGGAATGAGATCATCCTCCTCAATCCTCTCTTCTGACGTGGCTATGGGTGGGAAGCTGGGGAAGGGTCTGGAGCACAAGTCTGATAAGAAGAGCTGAGGGGGCTCAGCCTGGAGAAAAGGAGGCTCAGGGGGCACCTTCTCATTCTCCACAACTCTCTGACAGGAGGGTGCAGCCAGGTGGGGGTCTCCTTCCAGGTAAAAAAGTAATAAAACAAGAGGAAGCTGCCTCAAGGTGCACCAAGGGAGGTTTAGATTTTAGGAAAATTTCTTCATGGAAAGAGCTGTCCAGTCCTAGGGCAGTGGTGGAGTCCCCATCCCTGAAGGGATTTAAAAGCTGAGCGGATGTGGCCCTTGGGGACGTGGGTGAGTGGTGGTCTTGGCAGTGCTGGGTTAATGGTTGGACTCGATGATCCTGGAGGGCTTTTCCACCCTCAGCGATTCTGTGATTCCATGTCTTTTAAATTCAGCTGTAAATTCAGGCAATTGTCAGTTGTGAAGCCCAGGACAAACCACACACTTCTGAGACACGATTTAGCACAGAGATAACCAATAGCCACAACATTTTACACCGCTGAATTCCCCTTAGCTAGTGCAACCTGGAATATTCAGAGGCATGTTTTTATCTTCTTCTAGCAGTTTTGCTCCTGCTGGGACTGTCACTTTGTCTCTCTCTCCATCTACACCACACAACCCTCTCTGCTGGCAGTTTGGGAAACCATATTACAAGAGTTAATTAATTTGTACTGGAAAACGTCCCATATGCTACTCCTTTTGTTTATGGACGTAGAAAGCGAGTCGCAGAATTAATTAACGCTAATGCCTGTGCGTGTGTGTTGTTTGTTGTTTTGGTTTTTTTTTTTTTTTTTTTTTCCTTTCTCCTTTCTGAACCAGAAAATGACAGATGGAGAGATCTCAGCAGGAAATGTCCACTCCAGCTCGAGCAGCCGGGCGCCAGCATCTGGGACTGCCTGTCGGACAAGGGCGAGGAGGGCTCGCGGTGGCCGAGGGACACGGCCGGCACCTGCTCCGTCACCAACCTGATCAAGGACCTGAGCCTCAGCGACCCCCATGGCCACCCCTCAGCTCCTCCCAGCAAGCGCCAGTGCCGCTCGCTGTCCTTCTCGGATGAGATGTCGGGCTGTGGGACCTCGTGGAGACCCCTGGGCTCCAAGGTGTGGACGCCGGTGGAGAAGAGGCGCTGCTACAGCGGCGGCAGCGTCCAGCGCTACTCCAATGGCTTCACCACCATGCAGAGGAGCTCCAGCTTCAGCCTGCCCGCCCGCTCCAACCCGCTCTGCGGCGAGCATCCCACCCTCGCCGCACGCCTGGGCGGCCAGACCAGGAAATCGGCTGCTGGAGGGCACGGGGGTGACAGGGTGGACATTCAGAGGTCCCTGTCCTGCTCGCACGACCGCTTCTCGTGCTCGGAGTACGGCGCTCCCTCGGCCAGCAGCACGCCGGCCTCCACGCCCGAGCTGGGCCGCCGCGCCGCCGGCCTCTCCCGCAGCCGCTCCCAGCCCTGCGTCCTCAACGACAAAAAGGTTGGAATCAAGCGGAGGAGGCCGGAGGAGGTGCAGGAGCAGCGGCCCTCGCTGGACCTCGCCAAGATGACCCAGGTAAGAGGCGGCGGGGCCGTCCCTGCAAGGGCCGCAGCTGTTCTCTGCTTTGCTCAAGAGCCTTCAGCATCCCCCCGGGCGGCCTGTGGTACGAAGAGTAATGTGGGGGTTATGGGGAAACACAGCCTTCTGTCCAGGCAGGATAACCCCTTCCCTTCTAAATGGATCTCTTTAGCAAGTTCATGCATTTCTCTTGCACGCCAAGTCCACCATGTCATCATTTCCTTGTGGCACGGGTTTTGAGCAGGAATATGTTAAACCCCACGTTTTAGAGTTCAGGGGAGAGGAGCCTTGGGCCTGCCATGCTGAGATGAAGGCAGCACCCCAAGGCACCCAGCCCTGGCTCCGTCAGGTGCCGAATTCTGACTGCTACAGGCTTTACTTGCTCTTAAGCTCTGTAATTTTCCACTCTGGAGATGTTATCACGTTTCATTTTCAGTTGCAAACACAGAGCACAACCTCCCTCTTCGATCTGCTGTGCAGAGCCAGATAACAGATCTGAAGCACGAATCAGGGAGGATTTTGCTTCTTGGTCCTTTCCCTGCTGGACCAAGTGGCTGGACATTAGCAGGAGACTGAGCAGGAGGCTGCACTGAAGGACAACATTTCCCTTCCACCCTCATAAGATTTCCTGCAGTTTTATGATTTGACATTTCCCACATCAATAATTTACAGTCACAAAGTCGGTGACACCATCAGCTCAGTGTGGAATGGAGATTATGGGGGGTGTGAAGGCCCCAGGGCTCTCACTGTGGGAGCAGGGGTGCCCTGGCCACCTCCCAGGGTGGGCTGTCACCTTCTGCTTAAAATCTGGCCTTAAAATTTCCCCCATGGTTTCAGTTCCATGCGGTCACCTGCTGTGCTTCATCCCAGAGTCGTCTGTGCTGGGAGTGTTTGCCCTAAAGGTTTTTTGTAGTGCTGGGGCCAGCAAAGCCTGTGTGGTGCAAGGCATTCCCTTGTTGTCTGCAGGGAAACTGCTGGGAGAAATTCACCATATGGGTGAGATCCAACATTGTGTGTGCATTTTCGCCTTACAAGAACATGATATTTTATGGTGTTCTGTGCTTGGCAGTGCAGAGGGTGTTTGAAGGAGTGCAGTGGTATTGGAGGAAGAGATCATCTTTTCCTCCTCCAGAGGAGCTTAGAGGATAAAAAGGGTGAAGGAGTCACATATTTGGGTGAGATCAGGCAAAAAACATGAAGATTGCATTTGTCTTTTCATAAATCACAGCAACAACGTTTATTATGCTGCGCTTATTTTATAAGATAATAAGCTGGATGAACAGTAAAACCGGCGTACATGCATTGTTATATTTTATTAGCCACAGGATGGAATAGCACAATTGCCCCCTGATTCTCTCTATACAAGCAGACAAACATCATTTCACTTCCCTGGAAGTGTGCAAGGTTGGAGGGGGCTTGGGATAACCCAGTCCAGTGGAAGGTGTTCCTGCCCATAGCAAGGGGTGGAATGAGATGGGCTTTAGGGACCCTTTCAGTCCAGAGCATTCTGTGGTTCTCTGGTCTGATGGACAGGGAAGGAGGAGGCTGTGACAGGCTCTGGCTGGACAGACATTTGTTGCTCTCTGAGGATGTTCTGTGGCAGCTATTCCATTGCATCAGTCCAAGGGGGAAAGTTTGCTGGCTGGTTTGAAAAGAAAGGGTTTGGCCAAGGAGATCCTGAGGGTCAGCAGGAGCTTCCCTTTCCCTCCTGTGGATGCTGAGCCCAGGCGCATGTTTATAATTTGGATGGCCATGGCTTTGACATGGGTGAGTGATCCAAGGATGACAAAAAATCTAATCACTTGGATGTCCAAAAGCAGCTCAGTCCATGTTCCTGGAAAACCCTCAGCTTGAGGAATAGTTGTGTTTTCTCTGGCTGCTGTCCTCCACACCATAACCTCTTCCAAAGTGAGAAAGCAAAGCCTGGATGCTCAGCATTGCTCAGTGTTGGGGTTTTTCATCCTCTGGGAGAAGTGATACCACAAGGAGAGGGTCAGAAGCTCCACACTGTGTGACACAAGCTCTGTAGGGATGGGGAAGGGGCTGCCTGGTGCAGAATCTCTCCTGAAGTCAGTGGGCACGCTCTCCCCCAGCCCCTCTGGGCCAGGCTGGTTGGCCGGAGCCGCTGCCGAACGCCCGGTGGTTGCTACAACCAACAACCAGCAATAGCATCACTAAGGAACTCCAGTGGGATCCAGTCCAAGCAGGTCCCACAGATATTTTCATTTTCCAGGCAGGAAAGCCAGCTGGGCTCAGGTGCTCGTGGCAGTGGGTGAATCCCCAAGGCAGGGCTGTGCTGCTGGGTGTGGGGCAGCGGGGCTGCAGCAGAGTGGGAAGAAAGCAAAGGCCAGGGTTTCAGAGCTGAGGGGTTCTGGAGAGCAGTGCTGGCAGGCGGCTCTCGGCGTGGGAGGACTGGCACAGAGTGACGAGCAGGATGAGGCAAGTCATGGGAAGCATTCTTGCCTTTGGTGGGGCACGGTCAGAGCCCTCCCTGGGATGGGAATGCCAGGAAAACCAACTAATTCCTCATGGGGAATAAATGTGCTCGAGAAAACCCTGCACATTTGGGTATCCCCCAGGCTGCTTTTAATGCTTCCAGCCCAGAAGAATGCAAAGTTGGGCGATTTCGGAGGAAGAGCTGAAATAATGGCAAGTGTCTTTGTGGCTCAATGTGTGCTCAAGTCTGGGTTTATATGGGGTAAAAACACCTCGTGTGCAGTGGGCAAAGCAAAGGACAGCCAAGGTGTCCAGACTGCACTTTCCAGTTACCCACAAAGGATTCACTTTTCAGATGGGGAAACTGAGACATGGGGCTTTCCCTGAGTCCCCAGGTGCTAATGTCAGACTGGGAACTGAGCTTTGAGGTGCTGGGTGCTGGACCAGCATCTGGCTCTGGTTAATCTGGCAGATTGGTTAATTTTTCACTTGAGCTGGGAACCACATGTGTTTGTAGGCCTGAAACCTGGTACCATAATCAAAACAAAAATAATTTGACCTGAAAGAAATGTTTTCTTCATACCAAGAGAGATATTTAGGCCAAGCAGGAGGGGAGGGAGCTGCTCCTGGAAGCAATTACATGGCTACATAACTGGGCTAATTAAGAGAGAAATCTAAACGTTGGAAGTTAAGCTGGGAGGATAATACTTAGGAAAATATTGCCTTTCATTCCTCAAAATCCTGGTTGTGTCTCTTCTGTCCGCAATTCCATAGCCCAGAGAGGGAAGGTGAGCCCATATCCCTCTCTTTATTATTTACTCATATGGCACCAAACCAGGCAGGCTTCAACTTCAGGCAGCAACCAAGTTGTGCACATGGTTGTCATTGAAAGATCAACAACTTTTAAACCATAGGCACCATGACAGTCCTCCTGCTCCTTTTAAATGCACATGAACTCTTTGCCTTGTGCTTCTTTGCCTTCAAACTGGGAGTGATCCAGGGGGATCTCAGTCAGGTGAGTGGGTGATGATGAGGTGTCGTTTAATTATCTAGAGGCTGGAGGCAAGTGAGGTGGGAAGAAACTGGTTTCTGTTCTTCACCCCAGTCAAGGTGAGTTTGGATACCTGGCCTGACATCTCTGACCTCCTTGATATGAGGACATGAACCATCCTCTCATTTCAATGTAGGGTTTCCAGCCTCATCTTTTATTCCCCCTTTCCACGTGAAGTACAAGCCCAAGGAGGACACATCCCACCTCCCTGATCCCAGAATTGTTCTGACAGAGCGTTAATGAATCTCCTCACAGCTTGCTCTCCTTCCCAGGCAGTGCTCTTGGCCTCACAGCCCATGGGGACTGTGTCTGTACTGGCAGGCCATGATCAGAAATGGTTTGGATCAGATTTTTCCACTAATTGGGAGGTTTTTCTTTTTCTGATGTGGGTGCATCTAAAATAAATGGGAAATGTGAAGTGTTGCAAAGGTGACAGGAGGTGGCTTAGACCCCAGGAGTGCTCCCAGCTGGGCTGATTTTGGCAGGAATGAGTGGTTTTATCCTTTGCAAGTCACTCAGAGAAGCATCTGGGTGAATTAGGTGAGAAGATGGATTTTCTAAAAGAAATTCACGCTCTGCCAGGGATGCTTTGTGGTGGAGAGACACCCGCTGGGTTTTCCTCCGCAGTGGTGTGGTGGATTCTTCTCCAGAGGAACTTGACATGTCCCACCTCCACATCTGCTGCTTTCTGACATCCTGGTGTGAACATTTCCTGGGATCTCGGGCGTTGTGTGCCAAAACATCTCGCAGCAGCACAAACATTGGGTTTGGTGGCTTGGCTGAGTCATTGACGGGAAGCCAAGCCATAGGCCAGCCCTGATGTTGGTGTGTGCAGATTGCCTTCCTTCCCACAGGCTCTGGGCAGCTGCAGGGGACACATGACACGTCCCTCACACCAGTGACTGCCACCCTCAGTGGGAATTTGCAATAATCCCCAGCTGCGGCCACGCAAGCCCTCGCTATCTCTTCCCCATTCTGCTTCCTGCCATCAAAAATTCTGATGTGGTGGTCACTGAGAGATTTCAGTTTGTATTAGAACAGTTCCAAACACAGCTATCCTTTATACTGATGTGTTTTTTGAATGGATAATTTATATATATATATATATATATATATATATATATATATATATATAATTTTTTTTACATATATTCTTATATATATATATATATATTTAAGAATATATGTAAACATTTAAGGCCAGGTTACATAGAGCCTGGAGCAGCCTGGACTAGTGGAAAGCGTCCCTGCCCAAGTCAAAGATTGGAACATGATGGACTTTGAAGTTCCTTCCAACTCAAACCATGCTATTTTTCTAACTTTTAATGTATATATGTATTTGTTCAACCCAGCCATGTTCCCTGCAGCACAAACCTCAAGCAGGAGTAGCCCTGGCTGGAAATGGAGGGTGGTGCTGTAGAGTTTGAAAATACAACTTTCCATGAAAAGAAAGGCACAAATATCTCAGTGGCATGTAAGGCACTGCACTGCTGGCAGGAATTGTCAGATGTGATGAGATACTGGTTCCTCCCACTTGTAGGATATGTGTATTGGTAGCAAATCGAGGCTTGGAGGTGGTTCTTGTGCCCCATTTCTGATGGTTCTTCAAGGTTTTAGTCCCTCTGAGCCTTCAGAGAGGTTGCAGTTTGAAGAGCTACATCTCTCCTAACAAATACTGTACTCCTGGTCTTTTCCTCCTGAGTTTTCTCTAATATCCATTTAATTTTCTGCAAAGGTTGAACCCGTGAACACTGAGGATTTCCAGGTAGCTGTCAAAGTATCTCTCCTCTGTGAAGCTCTGTATTATGTAAGGTCTTGCAGTATATGGGACAGAGAGTAGCTACTCTAGAATAAATAAAGAATTAAAATACAACATTCCTCTGCATCTCCATGGCTTACGGAGAACATTCTGTGGTTATGAGTTCATAGACAACTTCTTCCCTGTGAGGGATGGGTGGATGAGAGGGTGCTGGCAGCAGTGGGCACCAGCTGAGGAGGAGGTGAGGGTGAAGCCCTGGGTGTGCCTGATGAGGGTGAGTTATAGAGAGGACTTTGTGCCTGTTGTGGGAAGGGTCTGGGCACAAGGGCACCATTGACGTTGTTCCCTGGCTGCCTGGACAGACAGAGCCTTTCACAGGGTGACTTCACTGCCCTGGGAGGAGCACGTGCCTTCAGAGGATGGAGTCATCTGCACCAGGAATCACAGGAGCATCCCTCTGAAAGGAGGATGTGTGGTTCTTGTGGTTTTCAGGGTTAAAATCAGCTCCAGCCTGGGCTGGAGATCCATGGGGTCACCAGCCACAGTGCAGTGTGTAATGCTCATGATGGCTGGGAGCCTGGCTGGCCCCTCTGCCTTGTTTTCCCTTCCGAACTTAGGAGTGCTGGCAGTTTCCATGAGGATCCAGGCACAAAGGAGTTTGTACACTCCCAGAGCTGAAGGAAGCAGCCCACCAGTTTGAAATGTTTCGGGCTGGTCTTGGCACTGAGTGGGAAGAAGTGGGAGAAGGGACCTCTCCTCTCTGAGCACCTAAGTCTTTCCTTGAGGGTAGAAATCTCTAATTTTCACATAAGAAGATTTTCTGTTTAAATTTTGGCACCTTTCAGGCTTGCTGGAGCAGGCAGGAGAGGTGGCAGGGATCTTGGTTGGTGTCAGCACCCACTCCAGCCAGTGACAAGTATTCCCAAGTGTAGTGATAGGCAGAAAACTGGAGGTTTTAAATTCCATACGTATCCCAGGAAATAGTTTGCTGTTGATGTAACTTTTGAGAGAGATTCCAGCTTCCAAGCCCCAGTGTTTTTTAAATAAACAGGAATGTGAGTCTGCAAAGGTCAGTTTGTGGCTCGGTGGGAAAAAGCCTTTGGTTGAGGATCAAAAGAAACTGGTAGGTTTGAAAGTGGAAGGGACATCTTCCACTATCCCAGGCTGCTCCAAGCCCCATCCAACCTGGCCTTGGACATTTCCAGGGATCCAGGGGCAGCCACAGCTGCTCTGGGCACCTGTGCCAGGGCCTGCCCACCCTCCCAGGGAACAATTCCTTCCCCAAATCCCATCTAACCCTGCCCTCTGTGAGTATGAAGGAGTTCCCCCTTATTCTGTCTTGTCTAAAGTCCCTCCCCAGCAGCACCTTCAGGCACAGGAAGGGGCTCTAAGGTCTCTCCCAGTTCCATCCCATTCCAGCCCCTGCTCCACCCCTCCATGAGGCCCAGGGATGCAGGGTTGAGTGTTGCACCCTTTGTTCACACTCACATGGGAGGACAGGGCTGGGAACACAAACAAAGCTTGGCAGTGTCTGTCCCAAACATGGACAAAATCCAATTGTATCCCGAGGATGCACATCTGATTCACCACGTGCTGTTTAACCCTCCTGTCCCCAGGCTTGTATTCTGTGTGACTCCAAAAAGCAGCTTTTAGAAAGCACAGAGATTCACCCTGGAAGGAGTCAGCATGCTCAAAAGTGGCATTTTGGCTCAAAAAAGGCAAGAGGGATTTTTCACTACGGTTTACAAAAAAACCCTCCCCCGGCACTCTAGGAGCTGCTGGGTTAGATAGGAGCTACTGGGAGTTACTTGGAACCACTTGCCTTGCAAAAATCTCCCAAAGGATTCCAGGAAGGCAAAACATTTCAAGAAATGGTGCTAAATAAATAAATAGATAAATAGGTAATAAATAAAGAAGGGTCCTTTATTTTTTCCTTTCCAGGAAAAGATGCTCAGGGTTAACCCTAGATCGAGGCTGTGACAGAAAAGTGAGATGTATTTCAAGTTTGCATTGGATTTGCAGGAGGTCTTGGTAGGTGGGGGCAGTGGGTGCAGGTGCCACACACTCATTGGATTTTTGGTCATCCACAATGTGTTTTTATCCCTTTTCTTGCTGGCATTCTCTTTTCAGTGCTGCTGAAACAGTGACATGAAGTTTGGTTTTAATTTTTATAAGGTCCTGCCTTATCATTTAGGCCTTGGAGTGAGAACCACGGCAGCATAACAGAAATGTTAGTTCTGTGCTGAAAATTATGAAGTATGAAAATGGAATAGGGCTGAGAAAAAATAATAATCCCATAATAATGATGTTTCACTCTAACTTGGAGCGAGTCAAATCACTGAATTTCCCCAAAGATGAGCCACTCCAAATCCTGGAGTTTTGCCAGCTCTGGGGAGGAGTCGGGCTCAGGTTTGGCCTTTTCCACTGAAATCCATGGCATTGCAAAGCATCACTGGGAGAGCAGCCCTGCCACTGTCCCTGCTGGGCTCCTGGCAGTGCTGAGTGTGCTGGCATGAGGGGCCTGCAGTGCTCCAGGGGTCTGGATCTCAAGAGGATGCAGAGGAGAAGGCAGAGGTGAAAGGCTGGGAAGGGCAGCCTGTAAATAAATAAATACACAGTGATCACTAATGACCTGTTGTCTGAGCAAATGGATTTTTCCAGCTCATAGAAAAGGGTTCAGTGTCTGTTAGGGAAAATATTTGTTCCTGGCAGGAAATGAGGGTTTCCTCCAATTATTATTATGAATAGGAATGGATTGGGAGGCTGTGCTGGGTCTGAGTCCCCATGTGTGGGATGCTGTGCTCGGGTGGGACAGTGGAGCCCCAGAGTGGTGTTCAGTGCTCTCTGATTCCCTGCATTGCTGTGCCTGCTGTATTTCCCCGTGATTTCTGGGATTCATCTCTCCAGCATCTCCCTGGGGCTCTGTAGCACCAGAGGGATTCCCACTGGTGGGTCATACAGCAGCTTTTTCTTTTGCACTTGTGGAATCTCCCTGAACATCCTCACTGTCACTGAGGCAGCTATGTACTCCAAAGACAAGAACTGTGAGTAAACCCAAATTATCTCCACAGGCTCCAAAGGCAGCATCACTACTAATGACTTAAAGCTTCCTTGCTTTTTTGATTCTGTTTGTTTAATACCGTGGTGTGAAGTGACTTGGGAGCATAATAGATATTTCTGAGCCAGCTGATGAAAGCTGGTTTTCACACTAAACAGAATAAAAGCAAAATTATCTGCTAAAGCTTTGAACGCACCAAGTAAGCACTGGTGCCTGTTGCAAAGTGAAGATTGGGGCTGAGTAAAGGTTGTTCTTTAGGGAGTGAGAAGGGAAAGGCTGGGAAGGCAGATCCTGAAAAACATGGCAGAAATGTGGTACCCACTGGGAGCAGGGCAGGGAGACATCCTCTGTTCTGGGATGCTGCTGCAGGCATGTTCTGTAGCACCTTGGCCTGTGGGGCTGTCTGTGAACCACTCAATGCCTTCATAGATAAAATTTTTAAGAAAATAGAATATTGATGAGTTTAAGCTCCCTGACATGGCAACACTGCGTCTCACCCAGCTCTGCACCTGGCACACAGGCTTCTCTTGCTTTTCACACCCCCCATCACTGCCTCCTGTGTTTCCCTGCCTCAGGTATTCCAGCATTTCTTTCCCAACACTTCATCACTCAGAAGCTCCTTCTGTAGGAGGACAGGGTCGGTGCAAGCCCCCTGACCTTCCCCCAGAGGCAGTGGTTGTACTGGAAGCCAGGAGTGGCAGTGGTCACCAGTGCTCCTTGGGGCAAAGTGGCTGTGCCTCCCTCTTTTTGGGGAGGCCAAACTGTAGCAGGGGAGGTGCTGGTGAGCCTGGGGTGTCACTGGGATGTGCTTGTGCCAGTGCTGCAGCCTGGACCTGCTGGCAAAGCTCCTTTGCTATAAAGAGGAGAATTGATTTTTGGAGCCTCAGGATTAAGCCAGGCTTGCTGCAGCTCCCTCCCTGTGTCCCCTCCATTTCCACTCACCAGGAAACCAGCCTGGGCATGGAGTGGGAGAAGATTGTGGGTGCCTTAAAAGCAGGGCAGAGCTTTGAACCCGAGTGATATGTGTGTGTGCATGGCCCAAATCACAGCAGCTGCCATAATGAAGTTCTGCAGAGTTTAAAACCAAATCAAACCCATTTTCCAACCTCAAGCACCTCTCCCTCCTCCTTGGCAGCATGGATGAATGCTTTCCCCAGCACAAACACCCGGCAGGATTTACCGTGATGCGAACAACCAAAGCATTTCTATTTAACATTATAAAGATAACAACTCAGGCTGAAGGTGTTTTACAGGAGGTGTTTGCCTCGGAGAGGGATTTAAACATGAAGCAGGCAGAGAATCCCCCAGTGGAGGTGACTTTGCTGGCTTGGGAGAACTGGCAGGGGCTCATCATTCCTGCCTGGAGCTCGCTGCCCGCTTCCCCCTTCCCTTCTGGCACTGGGTTATTTTCAGCTTTCTGAAGTGACTGTAGCCCAGTGTGCTAACAGGAGGTGATGACAGCTTGGGAGGTAGGGCCGCTGCTGCTGACAGCTTGTAGCGTTACACCTTTCCCGGGAAAATTGCAGCAATCACCTGGCAGGGTGGAAAAAGTAAAAAAAAATGTAAAAAAAAAGGTGTTTGAGCAAAAGCCGTGATCACCGCAGGGATCAGAGTCCTGCTAATATCGGTTCTGGTAGAGCCACCCTGTTTGCAGGGATGTGCTTTGGGGAAGAGCTCACAGCTGGGTGTTTCACCACGGGAGGAGTCAGACGGAGGAATGTTGCTGAGGGATTTCTCCAGCTTGCTGTCAGGGCTCTGCAGCTGCCAGCCCCGGGCCTAAGGGGAGGAAAAACCTGAGGAAAAGGATGGAGGTGAAGGATGAGTTGGTTCCTGCAGCCTTCTCTGACTGCAGCCTTGGTCCCTGCACTGTGTGGAGCATCATGAGACCCTGGGGGAAAGAGAAATAGCCTGAGCTTGGTGACCAGCATGGAAGAAGGGCTTTGTTCTGGAGCAACCATGCAGCTTATTCCAAGCGACCAAGAACTTCTTATTTATGTATTTTAGATGATTTTTCAAGTACTTCCATTAGCAACGCCTCATTTTGTCTCTGGGGGCTTGCTCAGTGTGCTGGATTAAAGCAGCTTTGGGAAGAGTTGGGGGAAGAAAAAACAGCACCTAAAATGGTCAAAAATGGGTCCTTGTGGTTGGTAAAGGTGTTCTGGGTGTTACAGGTGCTCACTGGGTGAAGTCAGGTTGGCCAGAAACGTCTCCCAAATGCCATCTGTGTTGGATTCCCACAGTTCCCAGGATTTGAGGTGCCTGGTACCCTTTTTCATCTGGAGGCCAAGGTTGTGGAGGGGCTCAGAGGGGCCCAGGGCTGCCTGGCCATGGGGAGCAAGCACTGCTTTGTGTCACCAAACCTGCTCTTTCCTGACATCAGCAGAGGACTTGACTGCCTGGTTCTGCCAGCTCAGCACCTCAGCACGTGCTAAATTCACCCAATAAATAAAAAATGAGCAAAGAACTCTGAAAGGGCTGCAGACAGACGCTGCATTGATGGTGGTGGCTGACCCACCGCTGCTCCACAGCCAGCCCATGGAATGCTGGCTTGGTGATCACCGTCCTGGGGCCGCCCTCCTGACCCCAGCCTCTGGCAAGGCGAGCTGTGGGATTCTGTGGCAGCCAGTGCCTGTGAAAACTTGCTTTCTGAGCTGTCAAATCTGCCTCAGAGGGAGTGTCTCTGCCCAGCACCTTCTGCATGTGGCCTTCCTCCAGCAGCAGCTGCCGCAGTACCGGCAGCACCGGGACCATCGCAAGGGGTTTTCCATCCTCTTGCATTCCCTGGAATGACCTCAAGGGTTGCAGCGTGTGTGGATTTGAGCAGGGAAAATGAGGCTGTTGGCTTGGTTGTCTTGCCAAAGTCCCATAAAATGCAAAATTTCCCTGAAAGTCAAGTAATCTCATGGCTGTTCCCCAAGACGTGTCCCAGCTTGGAAATGCTTTTCTTTTGGATGGGAAGAATGTGCGTTGGACCTGTTGAGTTACTCTGCAGTCTGCATCCTCCTTCATTGGCCACCACAGGAACCACTCATCTCCTCTGAAGCACTGGAGAGCATCTCCCATCCTCTCAGGATGCTCCATCCCACCTGCAGCAGCCCAGCATGTCCACACCTGGCTACCAAACCCTGGGAAGTGCCTGATTCAGGAAATGAGCTCAATGAAGAAGGAGAAAAATGAACATTCCCAAAAGTGCCATAGTTTTCTTTGTAGAAGGGATTTGCACTTTTGAGAGGGCTGTTGACTTTCAGGAGACCTAGGCTTTTCAAGTGCCTAAATCACTGTTGGAAATATGCTTGCAAATTTTGTGAAGTGCTTAAAAAATATTTCTGCTATGTCCTCGGGCCTTCTCCAGTGGTAATTACGAGTTGTCCATTAACCACAGTGCACAGCTCTCTGCTTGAAGCTGTTGCATGCTCAGCACCCAGAGGACAGAGGCACGGTTGGGATTTAACAAAAATGACCAGGATGACGTGAGGACTGGGTGCAGTTGCATAATTAGAGAAGAAATGCCCTTTTTTTCACACAGGCTTGGGGCTTGTGGGTTTTTGAAGGTTTCAGAGACTGAAGACCATGCAAAATGTAGCTTCCCCCAGCTTGGACAGTGGCCAACTCCTCCTGGGGCAGCAGGAACTTCTCTGTTTAGATAGAGAAGCCTCTGCAATGACTCTTCTTACTGTGTGCATGGGATAGTGCAGCACTCAAAGCCTCTGAGCAATGGTCCATGGGTCCAACTCAGCACAAGGCCCTTTGATTTGTTAAGAACTGGTTGGGGTGTGATGCAGAGCCCCTCATCTCCCTCAGGGGCTGTGTAAATGGGTGATCTTCCTTTGTTTACAGCCCAGGGTAAGTTATTTTGGTGGATTTGAATGCAAAAGCCCTCAAGTGGATGTGCTTAATTCCCTGGGAATGCCAGTGGGGATGTTTTGGAGCAGGGTTGTGTCTCAGGCTGTGTGTTTGCTCCTGAATTGGGCCAGCCAGAGCAGATACAGGCAGCAGCCCTGTCACTCTGTGTCCCCAATGCTCTGCTGGGTACTCAAGTTCTCCTGGCTCCCTCAGCCCCTCCTGGTGCTCCAGACCCTTTCTCTGGGCACTCTCCAGCCCCTCTTCCTTGTTATGAGGGACCCAGCACTGACCAGGAGCAGGTGGACACCTCTAGCTAGTGAGGGGGCTGCCTTCCTCCCAGGTATTTACTGAATTCCCATTCAGGCCTATCCCATGGGATGTGTCCAGGCCAGATGTCTGGGAAGTGACCACACCATCACATGCTGGCTTGATGAGAGACTCCACAAGCTGCTGAGATCCTCCTCAGTCTCCTCCTGCTCAGAGCACACACTCTGCCACCGGGATGGCCTCGTTATTTCTGTTGGCACTCAGTAATGAGGGTTTATTTTACTCTTTTAAAAACCAGCCTGGGCTAAGGCACTCCCTGGCAGGTGAGCGTGCTCGTGGCCGGACTGCATCCCTGGGAGGTTCTGCGTGCTCTGCTCCAGAGGGTTTGGAATGCCTGCATGCTCCTTGTCATTCTCAGAGTTTGAAACTGTTTAGAAGACGTGACAGTACATAAACTAAATCAAATTTCTGGCCAAGGTAACCAGGCGTGGAAACTCGGAACAGACAACTGTGCTCGCCTGGTCTTTAGTGAGGGGAGCAGCCATGAGCCATCACAGAGGAGGGTTTAGCAGGAGACAAGCTCCAGCTAGTTAAAGAGAGGGTTGAAGTTTCTCTTGGCTAATAAAGGGAGTTGTTGGAAATGTTAATTCATTCTTGGTGAGCACTGTTCTGCCTTACATGTGGAGCTGGGCGATGCATGGCGTGGAGATGGTGATGGGGCTGATCCAGAGCAGGATGGGGCTGCTTTTGATGCCGTTGCCTTTTGTAGAGGCAGCGGGGCCACAGGACCTGCCATGGATGGGGAGGTGGGGGGTTACAGCATCTGTCCATCTTCTGGGGACCTGCCGAGTGTTCCTGCTGCTCTGATTGTTTTCTGTTGGGCTGAGGGAGCTCAGGTTTGGGGTCAGGAAGATTCCTAGCTCAGCTGGTGTAACTTCTATCCCAGCTTCAGGATTTCCCCTCTAGCTCAGGTCTCTCCCTCAGCTGCCTCTCTCTCCTTGCCTCTGCAGAACCGCCAGACTTTCAACAGCCTCACCTGCCTTAGCACCACGGCCGAGGACGGCTCCCAGCGGCTCCAGGGCCCCCAGCCATGGCCCACGGCCCCGGAGGTGATGCCGGGCAGGACCCCCGCCTGCACCCCGGTCCCGGAGCCACCCCGTGCCCCAAACAGCAGGGATGACCTGTCCTGCGAGGAGGAGGAGGAGAGCGCCGGGAAGGAGGAGGACAGGGCGGCCTGGCGGAGCAGTGGGACGGGCACCGAGAGCCTCTTCCAGCTGGACGGCGAGATAGACATCGAGCAGATAGAGAACAACTGAGGAGGGAGCAGCTCTTCTCGCCCTGGGCTCTGGGGGCTGCCAGCAGAGCCGGGGAGGGCTCCTCGTGTCCAGCGAGTTTGTGGGATTCTGTCACTGCTGCCCTTCCTGTCAGCTGGAGGGGATGAAGCAGCTTTGCCAAAATTTCATCAGGTATTTAGAGGAATTTGTGTGCATGCGTGTGTAAATCTTGAAATTCTTTGTAACTACTGTAGCCAGAGATCAGCCAGTTGGAGGAAAGTGCCTGTCCCACAGGGAAAGCGGGCACAGGGATCGCCAAAAACTCGGGATCCACGAGTAAATGGCTTTTGCCAGGATGGGGGTGGAGCTGATGGAGCTGGCCGTGCTCCCACAGAGCCCACCTGTGCTAGTTCAGAAAGGGGTGCACAAGGAGAAACCACCACCCCTGGGACTGGAGAAAGGGAGGGAAAAGCAGAATATTGAGATTTGCAAACACTGGCTGGTGGCTGCTGGGGTGGCTGCGGTTCCTTTTCTCCGGCCGCATCCCGTGCAGCCCCAGCACCCGCCTCACTCCCCATGTCCCTGGCAGTGCTGTGAGAAGGAAATCACAAGTGAAGAGTTTTGCTTAGATTTAATAATGGCAAGAGCTGGATTTTTACTCCTTTATTTTTAGTTTTCCTGATGAGGAATTAAACAGATCCCTGGCCCGTGCAGGGCAGCATCTGCAGCAGTGCTTGCTGGGTGCTGCATGGAGATGCTCAAATGCCTTCCTTCCCTATTTTTTTTCTTCCCAGCCCCCTCTCTCAACTCTTTTGGGAAAAAAAAAAAATCCTACTCAGGCTCAGTGCCACCCTCATTTGGGTTCCCAACA
The DNA here is from genome assembly GCF_049639895.1 of Pseudopodoces humilis. Lineage (NCBI taxonomy): Eukaryota > Metazoa > Chordata > Aves > Passeriformes > Paridae > Pseudopodoces > Pseudopodoces humilis. The sequence goes on along the minus strand of NC_142208.1, from coordinate 32,949,609 downwards.
CCCTGTTTTGAGCAGGGCTGGGCTGTTTACCCATTTACCAGCAGCTGTGCCCACTTTGCTACCCGGGGCAGGGCTGCCACCCTCTTTTTTTTTGGCTTTACTGTGAAGGGCTGCCTGCCCAAGGCACGTCGTGGAGGGGTTACTTGACAAAGTCAGCTGGCAAAAGGCTGAAAATCCAGGTAGCAGCACTGAAAGCTTTTCCTCTTCCTGTGCCTTTTTTAAGCACAGATAAAGTGGTGACCATTATGTTTGTACAATATGAATTCTCTTTGCTAAAAATAAGCTGTCCACTCGCTAACAGGTTTAGAAGGACACTTTTTTTTTTCTCCATCTGGTTTTGTTTTTGGTTTTTTTTATTATTGTTTGTTTAAAGATCTAGGAAAGCTGTACAAATGGCTTCCAGCATCTTCTGGATTCCTTCTGCTGGTTCCTTCAAGCTCAGTGGTCACTTCCTGAGCTTTGCAAATGCAAGAAAAGAGAAAAACCATTGATACCAAGAGCAGTTGAAGACAGGACATTTTTAATGGGGTTCAGCACCCTGCTGGCAATGCCTTGAGGGTCCATAACTCAGAAAGGCTGAGAGCTGCTGGTACAGGTTTCATCCATCGTTTCTGGTTATGTTAGTGCACTTTTTTTCTGCAGTGGTTTGGGATGTGTGTGGCATCTCCCACCACAGTGGAACCCATCGGTTGTTACCCCTGTCCTGCCACTGCTGAGGTTTTGCTGGTGGCTGTGGCCATCTCCAGTCCCTCCAGGCAAGCAGGACAAGCCCCAGATATTCGGGGAGGGGATGATAGGGATGTCTTTTCATTTTGGGGAACCCTCCAGCTCTTTTAAAGTGTCACTTGTTGCATCACTTAGAAGAAAATACATCCTGGGTTAGTTTTTATCCCTCCTGTTGTGGAGGGTCCAGCCATGCCAGTGTTTTCCCAGGCTGCTGCCCCTCTGTCCGTGCCCCTGCAGTGGCACCTCACAGCACAGTTCTTGGCTTTGAGTCTTCCTGATGCTCCATCCATCCATCCATCCCTCCCCACCACTGGCACATCCTGGTCTCGGGGTGCACAGCTCCCGCTGGCCACAGGCACCTCCTCAGCTGAGCAACAAAGGGCAAATTCACCCAAATCCACGTCCGGCTGCCGCCGCAGAGCTCCGGGTGGGCTCTCGGGTGGGCATCCCCAGGGCTGGAATTCCTAAGGGCTTCTGTTTTCTTTCCAAGGGCTGCTCCTGGTGCCATACTAACCCTCCAGAGGGGGAAGGTGGCCAATGGACCACGGCCCAGCTGTCCTGGACCTGGTGGCCAAAGGGCCACAGCCCAGCTGTCCTGGACGTAGCCGTAGCATTCAGTTTACATTCAGCACAACCCGTTTGCCTTACTAAAAACGCTTCTCCAATGAGTCATGGCCTTACACTGGGCACGTTGGCGTAGGCACAGACTACAGTTAGCGACAGTTTTGAGGCCACGGTGATGTTCTGTTGGGTATTTTTTGTTGGGTTTGTATGATTTCACGTACTTATTCTCAGTTTAAGAAAGCCTTACTTTTCAATTTTTTTCTCTCTCTCTCTCTCTCTCTCTCTCTGTAGAGGTAAAACATTTGTGGATTTATATATATATATAAATATATATATAAATAAAGTAATTAAAAATATTAAATATAATATAGTATGTGCCTCAGATTCAGGGGACATCCTGTTGATTGTAAAGTCAGAAGTGGCGTTGCTCCCCTGGTGTCAGGAGATCTGTCCCCTATGCAGTGGGAGAGCAGGGCATCCCCTGGGGGTCTTGCTCTTGGTTTGTAAAGGACTTCACCTATTACACAGATGCTTTGGGAACCCCCCAAATCCCCTGGCAAACCCCTGCCGGCTGCCAGAATGTGATACTAAAGTAATATGCAGACAAGGGATGTTATTCCTTGCTAGGTAGCTCAAATAGGCTCATTATTGTGAAGGGACTCAGTGGCTTGTCCATGGTGTGACCCAGTCTGGGCAGCAGCTGTTTTGGGATGACACCAAAGCTGTGGCAGCAGCAATAAAGGTTCTTCATCCTGAAAAAAAAATAGGATTTTAACACAGAAAGTCTTAGCAGGCACACACAGAGTTCGCTGTGTGTTTTGCAGATGTAGCTCTTTGAGCCTGTCCTATGAAAGAGTACATTGAAAAAAAAAAAAAGAAACCAACGAAAAGAAGCGTTTGTAAAATAGATTGTAATTTTTCCACGTGCTAGCATAGCCTGTTTGGCCAATAAAGTTGTGTTTCAAGTGCATTGTTTAAAACTCCTGGCTGCCCAGGCAAACAGACTGACGTAGGATGTTCTAGGATTGTAGCAGTGCTTTGCGGCGTGTGTGGGTTTGGTGTTCAAGAAAGAAAAAGAAGAGGATGGCCAAATAAAAAACAAATCAAAAACGAAAAAAATGGGAAGAAGAATAAAAAACAAAGCCTTCTGGAGCTATGACCTGTAGTAGCCAAGTCTCGCTGGCAATTGCACAAGCGCCGCGGGCCGTGCGTGTCCCGGGAGGGGCTGCCCGAGGTGTCCCCTCCGCGGGCGGGCGAGGAGGCTGCTCCTGCCCCCTCCATGACTTGATTGCACTAGAGCAGCTCAATCTCAGGAAATTGCTTGTTACTTTTACTGTGTAAATAAAGCTTCCTGGTTCAATAACCCCTGTCCTGTGTCTCGCCTCTCTGTGCTGTCCCCGTGGCCCGTGGGGTCCGGGGCGTTGGGGACGTCGCTGATCCTGGGGGTTGTGGCACTGGTTGGAGTTTGATGGGGTTGGAGTTTGATGGAACCCTCTCCTCTCCTCTCCTGGCTGCACCTCTTTGACATCTCTATAGGTGCTGGGAAGTGATGTCCCAAAGAATGGGTGGGGGACTGGAAATCCCTCAACCAGGACCCTCCCTTGGGGTGTCTGTGTAGGAAGGGGGTCCCAGCCATGGGCTGCACAAGAAAATGGACATTTTTTGATATTCACGTGCAGACAGACACGCTGCACCCTCCCCATGGTGGGGGGACATCTCCCATGCCTCCCCCCAGCCCCCAGGCTGTCATTTAGCTGTAGCACAGCCAAAGATAAAAACAACAAAATGCAAATTGAAGTGCCAAGTAGCACCTCCTTCTTTTTGTTTAAGGACAACCATAATATCCTGCCTCTTAAAATAAAATCTCATCTCAAATCTAAACTGAGAGCCCACAGCAGGCCAAGGGGACGTGGGGGTGTTAAGTAAGTTCTTGGGGAAACGGGGCAGGATCTCCCTGCAGCCTTTGTAACCCAAAAAAGAAAAGGGCTGCACTTCCTCCAGCAAGCAAACAGTGTAAAAAGTTTCATGACAGATGGCAGGATGTTTATCTGCCTAAACTTAATCAGATTGAAGTGATAGGCTTAGTATAACAGAACAAAAAGGGAAGAATTAGGGGATAAAAAAGAAATTCTCAGTGATCCATCACAGCCTGAACGTTTGACCAGGGTTTACAGCATCTTTCCATGTGTGTGGATGCTGACAGTACCATACACTTTGGCTGAACCACTACCCAGAGGATAAAAGATGCAAAAACAGACCAAAAAAATTGCACGAAGGTCATTTTCCCAGATGTAGTTTATTTTATTAGAACTTAATTCCCAGCCCTCTTTCCCCTGCTGTCCCCAAGGGGGGGACATATGCAGCACCAGGGCCAGCTGGTAACTGAAAAACAAGTGTTCCAGCAACACTCCAGAAACAGGGAGCATCATTTTGGTGTCCTTCAGTGAGTGGGGTCATCTTCAGCTGCTGGGACTGCTGGAACCAGAGCTGGAATTATCCTTTACCTCCTGCTTGCAGATGCAGAGAGCAGTGGCTGAATGTAGACAGTGGCCAGCACATGCTGCCTCAGAGTATGGATATATATTAAATATATGTAACACAAACATCATTGCATGATTTCCACGATCCCTTGGAGATCTGAAGCAGGTTAAAGCCCAGTCTTGCCCAAAGCCCAAGAGGGTACAGAACTACTGATATGTTGATTAAAAGGGGACTTTTGCCTCTAAAAGGTGACCCTTGCAAACACTACCACGTGTCACTGAGGGTGGGCAGAGGACTTGATGGAACAACCCCTAATTTTTCATTTTTTTGACCCATTTTGAGCCCCTTTCATGCTCTTACCAGGTGCAGCACGGCCAGGTGTTACCACACACGCTGCAACAGCTGCACTGCAAAACTGACAGGGAGAGAAACCAAAATCCTTGGGGAAGGGCTGCAATGCCTGGAGGCAGGGAGCAGGTCCTTTTAAAAATCCTTGTTTTGATCAGGAAAAAGGGTAAATTTTATGCCTGTCCTGGCCCTGGATGTGCTGAGCACTCCTGGCAGCAGGCGGGGGCTGAGCTGGTGCTGCAGATTCTCAGCAGGCATGTGGAGCAGGATCAGTCCCAGGGGATGTTCAGTGAGTACAGAATCCCAGAATCCCAGAACGGTTTGGGATGGAAGGGACCTTAAAGCTCCTCCTATTCCATCCCTGTCATGGCAGGGACACCTTCCACTGTCCCAGGCTGCTCCAAGCCCCTGCTCCAACCTGGCCTTGGACATTTCCAGGAATGAAGCAGCCACAGCTTCTCTGGGCACCCTGTGCCAGGGTCTCCCCACCCTCAGAGTGAGGAATTTCTTCCCAATATCCCATCAAACCTACCCTTTTGAAGCTATTCCCTCTTGTTCTATCACTACATGCCCTTGTGAAAAGTGCATTTTCAGCTGGAGCTGTGTCTGACTCAGCCCTGGCACAGGGACTGCACATCCAGGATTTTAATGGGGAGAGGTGATAAACCCACCCCCCCCCCACAGCCATGGCTGCTCACAAGACCCCACCCGCAGAGGGAAGGCAAAGACCATCAGTCCTATGGCCTTTCCCAGCTTTTCCAGGTAAGGAAAAGCATTTCTGATCCTACAAACATCAGTGCCAGTGCTGGTCCCACTGAGCACAACGACACACAGGCTAGATGCGAAGGACAGGGTTTATTCCTGACAGGATGGCTCAGTTATTCCCTGATGTGTTACTGGATTCCTGTGCCCTCACCCAGGGCTGATCCTGGCAGAATCACGGATCCTGCCTTGCCAAGGCAGGACTGTCCCCCTCCCCAGGGGTTTTGTGCCACCCGAGGCACACGCAGGACCCCGGGGCTTGGTGGCCTCCAGCAGCCCCCAAGGACACCCCCCACCCCATCTCAGGCACCCCAAAAGGCACAGGACGTGTGGGTTAAAGAGGTAAATCCATGCACGAGGGGCTGCCCGGCTTCCCAGTTTCCCACCTCCAGGCTGGGTCCCCTGTGTGAGCAAAGATAAAAGAGGGGAAGAGGTCCCCAGCATCACCCAGAGGAGGCTGAAGCCACTCACAGGCACCAAGGGCAGGACATTCCAGACTTGCAGAGCACAGCAGGTTTGGTGCTCTCTTGGATGAGAGAGGAGATGATTTTAGTGCCATTACGTGAAACATTTTGGAAGGTGGGTGCCCTGGACAGGGCTGGGCTGGGTTAATGTGAGATGGAGGTGGGAAAGGATGAAGTGGTTCCATGGAGAGGCTGCAGGTGAAGGTTCACCCCTGCTTCTGCTGGGATTTACAGATGCTGGAGGATGATGTCCACGGCCTCGGCCAGGTTGTTCACGTAGGCATCAGGCTTCACCTCGGGGTGGTTTTCATCTGATGGCCTGGAAGGAGACAGAGGGGCACAGCTGAGCAAGGGCAGGGCCCCAAACAGGTCCCATGTCCTGGTCACCCTGCTGCCCACAGAACCCAGACAGCACCAATGGAGCAGCCCTGAGCTTCATATTCCTCCCTCTTCTGTTCATTTTTCCCCTTTCTCTCTCCCACACCCTTTCTTTCCCACATGCCCAGGTGGATCCTATGTCCTTTGTGCAAATGAGCTCGGCAAAACCTTGCAAAACCTCAGCTGGAAGAGAATCTCCACTTAGTTAATTAATCCAAATCAATGTACTGCATTTTACATGGCCCTTCTGCATCCAGGCAATAGCAGCACCAGACAGGGATTGCTGTAAGGACACCTCAAAATTACAAATCATTATTCTCCTACAGTTTTTATCTAGAAATAGGTAAAGAACAATTCCCTTTCATCCTAGAGGCATGGAAAGTCTTCACATCACTTCAGTGAAAAGGAAGGTTCTGCCAGGGTTTCATTTTGCAGGACCACCATCTCTTGCAAACCCACCATGTTGAAATGTTTGAAACATCACCAGAAGAAGGTTCAGTCTCACCCTCCACCAAGGCACCACCCCAAAGCAGAGTGACTTGAAGGCGTTTTTTGCCAATACTTAATTAGCAGCACTGGCCTAACGAGGCACAGCTGCACAATCCCATTGTGCTGATTCAGCTGCACTGCTGGTGGGGAGGGGGGCAGATGTGGGAGGCAGAAATTTTCCAAACCTCATGGTCCCGTTATGGCTCTTGGGCTGAGAAACCCAACAGCTGCTGAAGGGAAAACATATGTATTTTATACGCTTAATGACCTTCCTTTGGGAAAGAGATGGGAGCCCAAATGTCCACCTCCCACCTCTCCTGCTCCCTGGGAAGGACAAACCTTTATTTAGCACAGCCTCTCGGTGGGGAAGATGCATTTCCCACCAGATGCAGGGGAATCAGAGAGATGATTATTATCATTATTATTATTAATGATGTGCAGGATTTGGTGAGCATTTTTCTGTACAAGCACCAAATCATTTCTTCAGTCCCAGCACTGAAGCTCCCCAGGGCTGTTTCCTTCCTGCTCTTTTCTCAGCCGTGCTCCTCATGTCCAAGCCCATGAGCTCCTCACAAAGCCATGGCCTCTTTTGGAAGCCCACACTATCTGCTTGAGGCTTTACTTGCTGCAAAGTTGTGCTATGAACTACGAAAAATAAAATATTTTTATATTTTCAGCTGATATTCGTCTTCTTTTGTGTCACCTGCAAAGCCATGCCCAGCACCAGGCTCCATGAAACAGACTCTACATCTTATTTAAAGGGTGGATGGGTCTTTCTTTAAATATCCAAATTCTATCTTGTTACAGGGCTAGGGAGCAATGGGAATAATAATTACGATGGTTTTTAAGTTTTTCTCAACTGAAAGAGTTTGCTGATGGAGAAAAACCTTCACACATAAAGCAAGTAAAAATCCAGTGTGCACCCATCCCTTCAGTGGTAATTATTGCTCACTCTTGATTTAACCAAGTGGCTTTGATGAACACAAAAATAACTTTGGGCATACAGTAAAATATCAATTTCTTGTTACTAATCCCTAATTTGAGCAGAGAACTAAATAAAGCAACGAACAAAACTTCTCTTTGCATTTTACACCCTGAAAAATGTTCCTTTCCTAGATTACACATTAGGAGAAAATTTTAAGAGCTGCTTGAAACGAATGCTTCTAGTAGGAATTTTCAATTACACAGCACTCTTTGATCTATTAAAAGGATTTTGTGATTAATATCTGTGCTGACTACACAGAAATCCATCTGTAACTCAGCTGCTAAATGCCAGTCATCAAGGAAAAGTCCTGTACACACTTAATGTGTCCTGTGAAAAGGGTGTGTGTATATATATATATATATATATATATATATGAAATAAAGTTTTTTTACCCATTTGCCCAAATACCATGGGATCACAACACACTCCTGGCTCCACTGAAGTTAATATTAAAACACAATAAATCCAGTTGTCTGAACTCCGTAGGAAAGCAGAGAGCTGGAATAACCACATTTCCCTGCTCTCTTGCCTTATCCTAGGGCTGTGCGTGGAGCTTTTGTCCCTGTCAGTGCCACCACAATTCCTGTTTCATGTGGCCCCTTCCTTTGTCTCACAGGCATTTTGTGGCTCACAAAAACAGCCAAGGGATGGGTTTGTTCCCCCCTCTGGCTCAGAGCTGCTCTTGAAGCATCCGACGAAAGGGAACTGCAAGCAATAATCCCTAAACTCTAGTGCCAAGAAACAAAGCTCCAAATGCAGCAAAACAACTCAGGAGCCCAAGTCTGGGTGCCAGAAGTGAGGCAAAAGAGAGCTCTGCCATAAAACCTCTGGGCAAACCCAAGATGCTGGAGGATGAGCCCTTATTCTGTTGTCCAGAGGGAGCAGAGACCATGGCTCTACTCCAGCCTCTTCTCTGGGGAATTTGGGCTTTTTCCAAAGAGGAACACCAGCCACTGAGAGTTTTAAGATGCCCTGAGGTGAAGCAGTGCTCTGGAGCTCAGCCCTGATGTCCTGGGCATTGCTTTGATGCGTCAGAGCCTCCCTGGACAAGGTCACTGGGTGCAGGTGGAAGCTTGACCCAAGAGCAGATCTTGGTCTCACGGGCCCAGTTCAGCTTTTTCTCTCAGTGACAACAACCCCATGGCAACTGCAGGTCACAGAACTGACAGGGAAGGTTACTTTTTAATGCTTTCTTCTTTCATATTCCAGAAATAAATTAAAAAAAAACCCCAACCATCTAAAAATACGTTTAATTTGCTAGGTCAGTTGAAGAAGTTAGCATTGAGCTAACTTTAGGACAGACTCCTTCCGATTTCTTTCTCACATGGGGCTCTGGTTGCAGAAAAGAGCATAAATCAAAATGACAGAAAATTATATACTGCAGCTGAACATTGAGCTGTCAGCACTCCTGGCCAGTGCACAAACTCACTTGTGAAAAATCAACTACAGCCTTGGGAAACACTCTCCCGTAAAGCAGGACTGCTTGGAGCGGCTGAGCACCACGGCCTGGAAGTAAGTGCACACAATTTTCCAGCCCAAATTGGCCATGGCACTGTGAAATGTGACACTTGTGCACTGCCTTTGGTGGCCACCTTGCTGGAATACAAAGGGGTCAAGGAAAGGAGTGGCTTAGCACAGAAAATCCAGGGTGGTCCTTCCTGGTCCTTATGGGTGTTGTTAGGAGAATGTGTTCTTCAAAAGCCACCCAAAAGGACCAGTGCATCACAGCACATGAACAATATCAACTATTTTTAACATGATGCAGCTCAGACAGTGGTCTTGAGGTTCCAGTTACTTGTGTCCATCAAATGCTCCTCGGGAGATGACTGAACATCCTCCTCTCCCAGGGAACATTCATCACTGTCAGGGGTGCAGCAGCTGAGCAGTTCTGTGGCCCCTTGTGCTCTGAGCCAGACCCTCAGCCCATACTGAAGTGGTTAGTCCAGATCAGCACTGCACTTGGAGACATCAGGGTGCTGCAGGAAACCAGCTCTGCAACTTTAACTCTTCAGCTGGGAAGAGAAGCTCCAGCTATCAGGGAAACTCCAGTTTCAGAACTACTGCCTGCTACAAAGTGATGGCTTCCTCCTGCTGAAGCATAAACCAAGTTGTATGGGCCTGATTTCAAGTATCAGCTTCTGCAAGAATAACAAGGTTCAATTACTGTGTGAGTCAGATTTCCACCTGGGTAAGTCTGTTCTGACAGGCTGGGTTCCCTGCCTAGACTCAGCTATCAGGAATGGTCTTGAGTTGTTCCAACTTCTGCACAATCCCTGGGATGGTTCACACAGATGCAGCTGAACATCTCTGAGGGATGAAGGGATCTATGCTGGCTTGCCTGGTCCTTCCAGGAACTATTAGGAGTCTTTGAAGCAAATACAGAGGAAACGTGATACACAGAAAGATGACCCCAAACCCACAGACTTTGATTTAATTCTTTTGTATCCCACAGCAGCTGGGATTCCAGGAGTGATCTGTGGGTTGAAGAGGGGATTGGATGGGGCTGTCAGCCAGTTCCAATGGCACTGTCACAGGGAATCACTGCTGGAAAGGGAATTGGACCTACAGAATGTGGAATGTGACTGAGTCTCTATGAGCTGGGAGCAAACCATCCCACCAGGAGCTGAGAGGGCATGTCTGAGCTCCAGGCCCTCCCCTAGGAAACTTCACACACCTCACTTGTGCTCTTCTCCAGCAAAACATATGGGGAACAAAAAGGAAACAGCTGGGTTACTGCATGGGCAAAATATTTAACAGATAAAAGCCCAAGTGGAGGTGGCTGGCATTGGATAGTCATGGTCACAGGGATGGAAACAGCGTTAGGGCCCAGCTCAACCTGAGACCTGCTGAAACTTGACTTGAGAGAGTGAGAGCAGATGGGGATTGATTGAGCCCTGATCAGTATCACAAGTTAAAATTAGCTCTTACACAGCCCTTTAGAAATGGGGGTAGGTAGGAAAAACACCAAGCAGGGTGAAAGCAAGGCACAAAGTGAATTTCTGAGACACAGCAAATCCCACCCCACAACTCACCCTCTGTTTGACCAAGGCAGTTCTGCGCCACCTTCAGACTTCCCACCAACTCCCTGCCTTGATTAAACAGCACCAGCTCCATAAAATGAGATAAAAAAGCCTAAGACCATTTCTCCTGACAGTATATTCTTCAGGGGCTCTTACCAGGGCTGTAAGATATGCAAGACCGGGTTTAACAAGGTTTTCTTTATGAGGAATGCAAACAGACACTGTAACCTTTGCTGCTTGCTTTGGAAAGATGCAATAATTAGACTTGGTGCCACGAGTGAAACTCTCTTTTTTTTTTTTTTTCTTTTGTGAAACATGCAATTTAATCAGTTTGGTACTGAAAACTCAGATAAATCACTGACAGGTCCCTGATGGACAGCTGAGGGATGGTTGTAAAGCACATTTCCTGATCATACAATTGGAGAAAAACCTGCACCAAAGTCAGAGCTCCAGGAAACCCCATACCTGGACCCTCTCATGTCATGGACAGATCCCTGAGATAGGAAGAGAGGCTTTTGTGGTTAAAAGACTGGATTTTGGAGAGCTCCAAGCAAAGCAAACCTTTGTCAGAGCAAACCAGCATCCTCCACTGCTCTTTTCTTGCCTCCCAGAACTTCACACGCCACTAATTGTGTTTAATTGTGACTCATTTAAATTCAAGCATCCACAAATGGGTAGAAATTACAGCCAAATTGTTTGCTAACACCTGAAGGAAGTCTGTAGGCTTGCGACTTAATTGTTCCCATTTATGTTAAACTGCTGCAGTTTTCACTGAGCAGAATAAACCAGCTTAAGTCCACCACTTCTCCATGTGAAATATCTCAACAGGTGGACAATACTAAGATTGAAGGCATTGTGCATCCTTCTGCACAGTTTACCTAAAAATAAAATTAAATTAATTGCCAAATGCTAGAAATCACAGAATCATGGAATGGTTTGTGTTAGAAAGGACCTTTGAGATCATCTTGTTCTGCAGGCAGGGACTCCTTCCACCATCCCAGGCTGCTCCAAGCCTTGTCCAGCCTGGCCTTGGACACTTCCAGGGATCCAGGGGCAGCCACAGCTTCTCTGGGAACCCTGTGCCAGCTCCTCCCCACCCTCCCAGGGAACAATTCCTCCCCAGTATCCCATCTAACCCTGCCCTCTGGCCCTGGAAAGCCATTCCCCCTTATCCTGTCACTCCATGCCCCGTCAGAATTCCCTCTCCAGGTCTCCTGCAGCCCCTTTAGCACTGGAAGGTTGCCATTCCCCAGATCCTTGTTTTTCTGAATTTCAATACACTTCTTGGGGTGAACACTTGTACTTCTTAAACATACATGTGCTGAAAATTTAATTGGAAGTGTTTAATTGGAATTTGTTAGTTTCTAATCAGTTGGTTGCATGGAGATGCTCTAACCAAGATACACAATTCCAGAAACAGCTGCTTAGAAGAGGGTGCTGAGAGCACTGGTAGGGCTAAAAGAGGTGCATGAGGAGTGCTTGGTGTCCCTGCTGCACTCTCCTCTAGCAGGTTTTCCACCAGGTCTTTATAAACTGCCATGGTCTGGTGCAGGACATCACTTTGGGAAGCAAGGAATGGGATGGAAATGAGGATTGTAACCACAGATATGAAGAGGTTCAGGGAGAGCAAGCAGAACTTTGTCAAAATAAAGAAGTTAAATGACCAGAGAGGTGAGAGAACAGATCAGGAGCTGGAGGCTGGCAGGAACAAAACTCCATGAATTTCACATAAAAAGCCTGGGAGAGAGTCAGCACAAGTATTTCCCAGACTCCTCTCCCCAGGCATGACATTTACTCATGGTGACTGCAAATTAACCCTTGAGCAAGCCCAATTCCTGGCATTTCTGCAGGATGCAGTGCACCCTCCGCTCTGAACACACAGCACTGAGGAAGGGGATGACAGCAGCTCTTTTCCTCCACCCATCCCTATTTATTTTCTCTCTCAGCAAACCCAGCACAGGTGAACATGCCAGATTAAGAGCTCTGGAGATTAAAATCCTGAAAGTCTGTGGAGAGGACATATACACATCTATACAGTCAGAAAGAGGCACAAAGGGAAAGCAGGATGGTGATGGGAAGATGTGGTGTGAAGCACTACTGTCAGGACAGAGGCTACTCCTGGCTAAATGCTCTCATGTCATTACACCAGAGCATGAGATTTTATCAGTACTGACTTCTTCCCCTTACCTCCAAAATCCCTCATGGAAAAATGCACTGGAAAGTCAAGCTGGTTTGAACAAATATTTAAACAAGCAGAGTACTGGTGTTCCAGCATCTGGGCAGCAATTTTCCTGTCAAAACTGCAGAGCTCTCTCATCTTGCACAGCCAGAGCAGTTCGGCAGGGGCCAGGCATTTAAAAGTGTGCATACCAGTGTTCTGGTGGAGGAGAGGGAGCAGCACACATGCCTGATCTGGTTTTGGACTGGCTCCCAGCCTGCTAATCCCAAAACAGCTGCACACGTGTCCTGGGGACAGCTGGTACAGCAGGGAGAGCTGGAACCTGGTGGGCACAGATGGGGGGACACCCAATCAGTCCCTTTTGCCTCAAGGGGTTCTGGTCCCTTCCTCTCTGTCCATAATCCAGGTATCTTGTGGGCTCTGAGCTGCCATGGTCCCATCCAACCCTGAATCCAAAAAGCCATCAAGGCTCAAAAGCCTGGCTCCATGCTGGGTGCTGGGTGCTGGATTTGATTCCTGAGAAGACTCAGGTGGAAGGGAGTTATTGCATCAGGGACTGCCATCCTCAGCCCCACGGAAACCACTTCAATCCGTCTTACACAGTGGTGGAATGCATTGGTAATATTTGTTCAGTGCACTCTGTTAGGCCAACCAGAACAGCCAAAGGAAACATCTGAGAAACAGAAACATGAAACAGATGAACATCTGAGAGCACAAAATGCTTCTGCTGCTGCAGAGGTGAACATTCACCCTCAGCCACCTGAGGTTTCCCATCAGGCTGGCCCAGACCCATTTCACCCAGAGTTGTCTGTCCAAATACAAGATGCTCTGCCCAGGCTGGTCACCTGAACCTCTTCAGGAGCCTCCTGCTCAGGACAGACAGGGCACTCCAGAGGGAAAGGGGAAGGTGCACACAGAACCATGGAATCACTTAGTCTGAGAAGGCCTCTGAGATCACTGAGCCCAGCTGCTCCCCAGCACTGCCAAGGCCACCACTGCCCCATGTCCCCAAGTTACACACCTACAGGTCCTTTAAATCCCTCCAGGGATGGGGGATTCCACCACTGCTCTGGGCAGTTCTTTTCATGAAGAAATTCTTCCTGATATCCACCCTGAACCTCCCCTGGCCCAGCCTGAGGCCGTTCCCTCTCCTCCTGTCCCTGTTCCCTGGAAGCAGATCCCAAATCCCCCTGGCTGTCCCCTCCTGGCAGGGAGCTATGCAGAGCCAGAAATTCCCCCTGAGCCTCCTTTGCTCCAGGCTGAGCCCCTTTCCAGCTCCCTCAGCTTCCCTTCAACAGCTTTCTTCCCCCTTCTTATTTATCCCATGTTCATCCCAGCTTCTTAGATAACAAGTCTGGATATGAAATAACCTCTGGAAGAGATGATTCTTTTCCCTATTAACTCTATTTACACCAGATGACAAGCTCATACCCCAGAGCCAGCTCTTGGACAGCCAGAGTTAGGTGTAAAGAATCTAACTTTCCATAAAGCTTAGGTAAAGTTTAGTGAGATAAATCCAAGCCCTTGTTCTCCTGCAGGCTGTGAGCACACACTCAAGTGAGCCATGAATGCCAGGCATGGGGGTGTCAGTGCAACGAGCCCCTGGCTGGGCTGGGGTGCACTGGGGGACCAGAAGCTCTGTCTGTACATGTGGGTGCACCAAATGCTGCAGTGCAAGCACAGCACAGCTGTTTCCAATAAAAGCAAAGCCTCCCTCTCCCCCTCCAAAGTTAAACGCACATTTGCTTGTTTTCTGAGAAAAATCTGAGAATTGCCCCTGCTCTGCCAAACTCTCCAGTCTAACAGGGTGTTTGCAAGCACCCTGAGACTCAGCTCTGCCTGCTTGGATTAATTACTGATGACCTGCTTGGCTTTGCCAGATGACCTTACTCAATTCAGTAGAAAATAATTTTAAATGCCCCTGAGAAAGAATTTAGACATAAATATTTTCTTTGTGCATACACACAAACAGATGTGCATCTTAAATGGAGCTGATGCATTAGCTATTAATCAGATTTAATATTACACAGGAGTGAGAAAGATTAATTTCAAGGGTTGAACGTAAAGCTCAGTGGTGCTCAGACATCTTACTCTGTTAGATACTTTTAAAGACCTTAGCCTAAGAGAATATTTCATTGCTTTCTTTAATACATCACTTACAAAATCCCTATGAAAGGTGTAAAATGAATGCTGGCTTCCACATTTGCAAAGCATCTCATGGAGATTTAAGCCACAGAACTGTGCAGATTCTAGCAAGAAAGGAGCTTTGCAGATTATAAAAGAAAGAAGTTTTAATTTAAGGTATCAAATGCTGTTCAGAGAAGTTTGACTTAAAAAGTATTAGGTCAGATTGGCACTGATAATTCAACCCTCGAGACAAGACACTCCAAGTTACAGCTTTAAAAGCCTGTTTCTCACCAAAGAGGAATTCGAGCTACCCTAAGGAGAATAATATTTGTCTCCAGATGCTGCTCACTAAATCAGCTTTAATTTTAAATGAGAATGAAACTATGAGCTATCTGTGCCACTCCCAGGAAACCCAAGCAGACAGACATGCAGCCAGTTCTCCTTCCAGAGGGCAGGGACAGCCAATTCACACACGTGTTGGGAACCAACACCACCCTGCTCCAAAACCTTTCTCACGTGGGAAGCCAAAAAAGCACCTACACTGGAAAATTAAGGCACAATTTATATTTTTTGTCTGCAAAACTGTTCAGCCTGACAAGGCAACAGCATGGGGTCTGTCTGATTTCTCTTCCCAGACCAGATTCCAGATAGGAATATTACATCTAACCTCACTCAAGGATGTCAGGAACCCACCTTCTTCTGAATGTGCTCATGCTGAACTGATATAACAAAAGGGAATATATATTTGGGCTAAACCCCAGGAGTTCTGCCTCAGCTTTGACTCAGTGCATGATTTATGCCCTCTGGAATGGCTCAGAGACACCTGAGCACACAGAGACAGCCAAATAACTCAGCCCTGCTCCCCAGAAACTCCTGCCCCTTCTAAAGCAGAAACTTTACTAAAGATATTCCAAATTATAGCTCACTTGCTTAAGCAACTCTGTAAGTGAGATCTTCATAATCTTCTCTTTGGAAGTTTGCATGGCCTGAATGTCTGCCTGCCTTCCCTTCCATGACCACAGTGCCAAGGAAATGAAACTTCATTTGCTTGGGAGATGTATTTAACAATATCTGCAAGTATTGGATGGGGCTTGGAGCAGCCTGGGATAGCAGAAGGTGTCCCAGGGGTGGCACTGGATGGGCACCTTCCAATCCAAACTATTCCATGATTCTATGAAGTGATGGAGCTGATCAGGTTTGCTTTTGGCTTTGTTTCACCGATGAAAAAACCCAGATTTGCTGAGCTGTTGAGCTGGTAATGAAGGAAACTTTGTGCCATGTGCCTGCAGCCTCCAGGATCCTGAATGGGGTTGCTGGGGAGTAAGATCCTAAATCCAGCAGAAAACAACACAGTTCTGTAAGGACCAGCAATAGCCAGCCCTCCCTGAATCCCTTTCATTTTTTAATTGGCAATGGGGACCTCAGGCCAGGCTGCCTCCCTCCAGAGGAAAGCAGGATGTCCTCTGCAGATTAGGCTCACAAAGGTGGGAAGCTGTTCAAAGGATGAGGACAGGCTGCGCTTACGGCCTGTGCTCGGTCCAAGGATCCCAGGCTCCTTGGAAGCACTGCAGGAAACGTGCAGCACCACTTCCCTGGAAACACGAGTGCTGCAGGGATGGCTGCGGCCTCTTCCTCCTCCTCCTGGCTCTCCTCCACCCCGGCAGGACGCAGGAGGGAGCGCTGGGCTGAGGGAAGCCAGTGAACACATTTTTCAAGGTGTCAAACCACATCTAGGCTCGTGCTTAAGAATGGATTACGGAAAGTGCGCTGAACTAACACTGCTAGTGCAGGGATTAAATCCCTGTGTTCCTGGCACCCAGCCCTCTGCTTGGACACAGAGAACAGCCAAGGCTTGTACCTGCTTCCTTCCAGCTGCGAGTTCCAGCTCCAAGTTCCAGCTCCCCGGATGGAGGCTGCTCATGTGTCCCGCTTGCCGTGCTCTCAGTGCAGACTCAGAGCCAACCCCTGGACAAAGCCTCCCAGGAGTTTTGTGAAATACCAAGTCCCAGTCACATCAACAGGGATTTTGCTGTATGTTGTCAAAGAGATAATCCCAAATTTGCAACAACTGAGTGATGAATACCTGGGTTTGGGATGCTTGGTTTCAGTTCAGGGAGTTCCACAGGTTGGGTCTGTGTCCTGTGCTAACTTGCACATCCTCCAGCATCATTTTCTCTGTCAGTCCCTTCCACTTTCATAAACACAATGGTTAACAAATACTATGGCCACCTCCAAATATCTTTTTTAAATTAGTTTTTGTGGGACTGACTGGACATTTCCCATGCTGGCTGTTACCATACATGCAAACTGCAGCCTGGAACCAGAAAATCACCCAGCAGGATGAGTTTGTACCACAACTGGCACGCTCAGAACAGCAGCAGGCACCAATGCTGCTTTCAAACCCTGCCACATTCACACAGGGCTGAGATGGTTTCTGAGTCAGCTCTTCATGAGCTCCAAGACCCAGAAGCCAAGGATCAGCTGTGCAAGGTACTCAAATGGGCTGCGAATGCAAGAGGCACCCAGGGGCTTCTCCACCTCCAATGTAGCTGCCAAGGCTTTCCCATTTCTTAGGATCAGACTGAAATTGGGACATTTCTTAACCATGAAATCAGTAAAAAAGACTTAACAGCTCTAGAGCAGAGAAGGAAAAACCTTAAACAAACAAGAGCAGTGGCATGGTAACTGCTTCACCTTCTTGGTATCTGCAGTATTTGCTTTTATCTGAGCATTGTGGTTGAGGCCAGTTTCCTCTCTTTGCATCAGCTTCAAGTGAAGACTGATCCTTTGCAGAATGAACAGCCCATCATGAACAGCCCATAATACTGGTTTTAGCTGTGCTGCTGTAACCCAACCTGGCATAAATGAAGTTTATTTACATACCATGCTCGATACCTTTGAGAAAATCTAATACTTAAAATACTTCAAAGGTCTACTTTGTACTGGAGGTGGGACAGCCAAGACTGTGGTCTGCACATATTGCTAAATTCCAAAGGCATTTCAGGGTGGAGATATTTGTCTATGGAGTTAAAAACAACCCAACAATAACCCAATACCCTTCAAATTGCATTCAAAGCAGCACAGAGCAATCTGTGGAGGGCTGATCAATCCTCTGATGTTTTTTCTCAGTCTAAAATGAAGCAGTGGCTTGGGGAGTGTGTGCTATGTCAGGATAATGTATATAAATGTAATGAAGAATTTTTTGAAACAAACCACGCAAGCCCTTGTGTGGAAAGGGCTTTAGCAGATCCTAAAGGGAGAGACTTCATCAAGTAAAACATTAAAAGAAATGTTCTAACTTACAGCACTATACATTAATGCTCAGCAATGTAAAGAGTTTAATTGCCTGTTGCTTTCCCACCATAAATTACTACCTGCAGCTAATGGAAAACCTTCCTCCAGACCTGTTTATTAACCTCACTCTCATTTCATACTCTCATATGGATGGAAAAAAGAGCAAAGCAGCCTGCAGTTGTCTGAGATCCCTGCAAATGGGCATGTCCTGAGAAAGCAATGAACATTTAAGAATAACACGTTTGGTACAAGTTGCTTGAGCAGCTCATCACATATGCAATAATCTGAAATGATGATTGTTTATTTTTGAATTTAATAATTAGCCAGTCAATGCTAAACCATGCTGCCACTCACACACAGCTATTTCCTGCCCTGGAAAGGACACTTCCTTCTTTTGGGAGAAAAAACCCCAAATCATAGAGCCATGGAGTGGTTTGGGTTGGTTAAAGACCATCTAGTTCCATCCCAGAGGAAGGGGAAGGTGGCTTGAAGGAGGAAGAAAAATTACCCATCGGAGGGGTGCAGAAATGCAAGGTGACATTTGGACCTGGGTTTCACTGCTCTGCATCTGGGAGATGCTAGTTAAGATACAAACACAGAACAACAAGCCAGAGTCCCAACCCCTTTCCCAAAGGATTAATTAAGGAATCCTCCTCCCAGCCCCCATTCAGAAAAATCTGGCTGGAAACTAAGTAATAGCAACTGTTTACCCCATTAGAGCTCTGCAGTAAGAAAGGACAGCCTCCTACAGCTTCCCACAACTTCGGGCAAGATAAACATCTTTGTTGTAAAGCAAGAGCCTCTCCAGTTTATTGATGGAGACAGAAAGTGCCAGAGAATGGGAGCTGCTGAACCCAGCCTCTGATTAGCAATTAAGAACTTGGAGAGGGGCAAGGCTCTGGGCACAACGTCCTCCCCACTGATTCATAGAAAACCTTCTCAAATAAATTAGCCATCCCTGTGGTTTTAGTGCTTGGGTATGCTCATGACAAACGAGCCTCACAGGACTCTGTGTAGCCACTGGATCCAGCCTGAAAATCTGGGGGAAGGTCCAGAGGGCTGCAGATAGACCTGTGCCCCCCTCACCACATGTGGACAAGCCCCAGGGTCACAGGGAGCCTCCAGGATGGCACACTGCAGCAGGCATGTCCCTCTGGACTGCCACAGCACCAAGAACAGCATGGGAGACAGGCTCTGTGGAGCTCCCTGACTCCCTGCTCCAGGCCCTGAGCAACCTGGGCTACTGGAAATTGTCTCTGCCCATGGCAGGGGGTTGGAATTAGATGAGCTTTAAGGTCCCTTGCAACCCCAACCATTCTGTGACTCCTTGTGCACTAGGCTGGGGTGCAGCCTCACACAGGCCTGGGAGCAGCACCCACCTCCACAGCAACGCTGTGACTTACTCTGGCACATGGAGGAGACATCAGATCAGGTATTCTCTCTACAAAAGGAGTTACAGAAACTCTGAAGGCTGCTCACATCAACAGCCCCTAATTGAAATCTGCAAGGAGGCTGAGCTGACGGATCCTCCCAACACGATGTGCCCAGAGAGGTTTGCAGAACTCAGATCTGACACTGCTGAGAGCTTGGCTTGTCCCCACACCTCCTTCCCCCAGGAAAAGCTACAACTGAAAAGTCCTGGTCCTCGGAGGGAGCACTGCTTTTTATCAGATGGTAACAATGAGTACATCATGAAATCATTTAATAGTTCTCATTAAATGCCTTGCTGGAGAGCAGCCCTGATTTATGGACATTATGCCGTGGGTATAAATAAAGCTGCAGTTTGCTTGTAACACAGCTGGTCCCGAAAATTAATGTTTTGTTTTCCATAACCTTTGTACTCTCCCCTTCCTCTGCTACTATGGCAAAGCTCAAGGCGTGTAACTCGATCGCTCTGGGGAACAGGAGACACATCCAAGGGCTCGCAGGGGCTCAGCCCTGCCTCCAGACACAGCTTCCCAAGGGCAGCCCTGCACTCCTGAGAGTCCCCACCCTTACACATAGGTGGATGCACCTTCCTGGCTCCAAACAAAACCCTCACCAGAGCCTTCCTTGCCTCTTGTGCTGGAAGTGTTGCTGGAAAGGCCTATCTCGCCAAGTTCAGCTCCAAGAAACGCTGATATATTTAGCACTGCCGCATAACTTTCCATCCTTAGAAGCTCAGTATTCCTTTTTCTTTCTGTGGCCAGGGAACAGGACAAAAGCCACTCAAACCAGATGTACATCCGTCTCCAGAGGAGAGGAAATATGAGGCTGCTGTGACACAGGACAGTGGCCAGAGACATTTTTTAATGCTTATATTAACCACAGCACCTAATCCTAAGCAAACACTTCATCAGTTGGACGGTGGGGTTTTTTTAAATCACCTTTTAGTCCCAGCACAAGGTGTTCACTGAGCGTGTGACTGAGCACAGGGAAAACTGCACTTCCAGGCCAGGCAGATGCTGAGGAGGCTTAGGAGAGAGTTATTTTAAATGAGGATGGGGAGCAGGGCTTTGCAATCATATGGTTTGCATCTGGATTTTACAGGCATGATAATTTTATAACCCTCTCGTAGCAGTTTTGAAGCAGTGCAATATTCTTTGCTGCTGCAGGGACAGAGCTGCAGGAAACATCCTCCTGCATCTGACAGCTTAACGTGGCCCTGAGCCTGCAGCCCTGCTGTAAAACAGGCAGGAGGAAGCTGGCAGGGCCAGTGGAGTGCAAATGGGCACTTGTATTACACTGGCACTGAAACATGAAGTCTTAAAATTGACCAGTTTACTTCTGCTCACAGCCAGGCCTGTTATATCTGGTGATTTTCTATCAGTATATATGAGTTTTTCTTCATCAGTGTCACTTTCTAGTGACTGCATGTGCTTCTTTTCTGGCTGAAACCAAGAAACCTCTTACCCAAGCAACCCTTTTACACGTGTACATGATACATGGGGCTGCAAAATGATTGCAAGAAGAGACTTTAGTGCAGGAGGACTCAAAGCACCGAGACAGCTGAGAACAAAACAATGAGAAAATCACCTCTAACCATAGCAGGAAATGTGGGAAAGATTAACTTCTTTTTTAAGAGTAATATTTTTACATTTCCACAGACACAGCCCCAGCACAGTCCCAGCTGTGTGCATATTCCAGGCACTAACTGTACATGGACTCACAATCTGCCCAAAACCAAACCTCAGCTATCATCAAGCTTAGTTTAGCCACATATTTGGCCTCTAAACATGAAGAAATTAAGAGTTTTTCCTTGGGAGGCAACGCAGATTTTGGCAACCGCTATTGAGTTTTAAACATTTGAAAGTAATTGCTAATGCACAAAGAAGCTGGAATTGAGGAGAATTTTCCCCAGGTTGGAGATCAGTGCTGGTTTCCACTCCAACAGCTATTGAAGTCAGTCAGATTCAGTCCAACATGCCCTACACAGATGTCAGCACTGTCCCCAAAACACGGATACTCACAGACACATACATGCATTTGGATGTCTTTCCCTCTGTAAATGGAGAAAATTTATATTCAATTACCTTCCTTTAAAATGATACATAAAGCAGGAAGACAACTTGTTTCAATAGAAAAAATTTATTGGACTAGTTTCTAGGGTGAATTTATTTGTAATAAAAAATTTTGCTAGGTGATGGATTTAGATGAATCTTACCTAAAGACTCTGGCTCTTCTTTCCTACCAGTTCATGTCTTGATAATTAATAAAGATTAAATTTTTTCGTGGAATTTAGTTACATAAAAATACATCAGTTTTGCAGAGGTCATTAACTCCAGGGTTTCTGCTGAGCCACAGGGTCTCCATGGTTGATCTTGAGCTGCTGCAGGTTCCAATCCAATTTTTCTTGCTATGAACCTTTGTTTCATTTTATTGCTCTTTGTGTTTATGAGAGAGGCTGGGAAGGAACAGAGGACGTGGAGAACCTACTTTTGCTTCTTACACTTGTGACCTCAGGTACATCACTTGGCCTTTCTTGGTTTCCACAAGTGAAAAATGAGAGCAACAACTTTCTACTTTGTGTGAGCACCTCAGAACTTCATAGGGGAAAAACAGATACAGAAAAGTGAGGTGTTTCCAGACCCTCCAAGATTAGGCAGGGAGAAGATTCAGAGTGATGGATGAATCTGTGGTCAAAAAGAGAATGGATCAGCCACAAACTGTTTGGGATGATGCCCTGACCAGCTGGGAGCCATAAATGGATTTTGGCATTGACTTCAAGAACTTCAGAGTTTGACCTTCTACATTGCAGGACCTCATCTGTAAACCAGAAACAGCAGGATTTCTGTCTTCCCATTCCCTCTCACCAACATGGATTTTGCACCCCGTAAGGACAGACTGTGTGTCACCTAAGGTATTAAACTCAGCTTTGGTAGGAACCTGGAGGAGGACTGAAAGGCAGTCAAACAACCCTGCAAGGAACACAACCAGCAACAAGAGGAAGAAGATGAGAGAAAGTAAGGAGGAGCTGTTTGTGAGTCAGCATTGAGCCCCTCTGGGCTGAAACAGACACGGGGTGTGGGCACAGCAATTTCAGTGATAAATTTGTATATAAAGTATGGGATAAACCCTGGCCTCTCTGAGCAGCTTCCTTTGACTTGAGTGGGAATTGCTTCCTTGTAGCTGAGAGCAGGATTTGTCTCTCTAGGTGTAATGATAAAAAAGAGAAAAAACCTTCTTAGATGATCATCACAGAAATGATCCTGGCCTTTCCAACACTGATATCAAGAATTCTGGTAAGCCCCCTTGTGATTGCATTTCTGCCAAAAAAAAAAATTTAGAAATTCAGGTTGTTGGCTTGTGTTTAAGAATGTTTTCATAAAGTTTCTACTGAATGTATACAAAAAAGCAATAGCCCTGACTTCCTTCCATCCACATGGAATCACAAGACTGGAAAAGACCCTGTGCAAACCCCTGGCCCACATCAGGTCCTTCCCCCTGGACAAGGGGGATGGCAGCAGCTACTCCTCAGAGCAGGTACCTACAGTCACTGCCCCCAGGAAGGGAGCTGCTGCCAGGAATTAAAGGTAGCCAGCCATTCTTTGCTTACTGTAAATATTTTTCAGCCAATAATTACAGCCTGTTTCAATCCTCCACACTGGAAAAAGCTTGCTATTCCCGAGGCAGGGGCAATCCAACTGTGACTGCTTCTTCCAACACCTCCAGCTTCCTTCTGGAGCTCCTCTGGAGCTCTCCAGCCTCCAAGGGACCATGACCAGCAGCCTGACTGTCCCTGAGGGAGGTGGCTTTGGCTTTGGCCTCGAACAGGCTGAGCCACTTCTTGCCCAAACAAGAGAATCACAACAAGCAGCCGCCTCGGGAAGAGTTAAAACGAAGAGTCCTGCTAACGCTTAAGTATTACAAATCTTTCCAGTTAAAATAAATTATTCAGGAGATGTCAGCTTCCCATCAGCACCATATGAGCTACATTTTTAATAGTTCTGTGCACTGAACACGTTCTGTCATAATATCAGTGATAGCGAGCTGCGAGACGAGGAAGGGGGAAACGCGAGCACGCCGTGAACATGAAAGACGGAGCTGCTTCCTCTGAAGGGCCATGAAACACACGTTGCTCCAGGCAGAGTGGAGAGGAGTCAAACGGACAGGAATAATGCACTGACTTCAGGAAACACAGCAGGAGCCTCTTCATTCTCCCTCAAAAGCACTGTCCTACCTGATGGATAATTCACCCACCACCTTCCACTGTCTTAGGTCTCATTTGCTGTGAACGAATCCACTCTGTGGCTTCACCAGATTTTTCCAAACATAAACTGGAATCAACACCTACCCTAAAGTCTGCTAAATTAACAATGAAGAGTTTTCTGCTCCATGTCTCCAGGTATAATAATGAAAGAAGGGAGCATTTCTTTTTGCCTCAGATATTAAAAAAACCACATATCTGCCCACTGATCCATGTATTAATTTATTTGTCCAAATCTCAATCCATGTGGCCAAACACTTCTTTCTCCCATCCCTGTTTCTGTTCCAGAAGAGGACCAGACTTCCCACAGGAAAGATGTTTGGGGTAAATAGCCCAAGAGTAGTCTCTTGTTTTGCTCAAGGGAAACAGGCTTTTAAGGAATGACCCCAGATTCCCACCCTTCTAGCCTCTGATTAGGTAAACAATTTTGCCTCCAGAGCTACAGCTTCAGCTGGTTCAGCTTTTAATTGACAGAGAAGGACACAACGAGTCACTGCAAGGCATTGCAAATCAAAGGAGAGAAAAGGGAAGGGGACATGGGAGATCCACAGCCTGTTCCAGCAGCACTGGGAGGCACATCAAATCCCAGCTTCTGAGAAGCAAACACCACCTGTGTCTTGTCTCTTACAAATGAGAACAGCTGCTGACAAAAGCATAGCAGCACCTCAGTAGGCCTGGTTTGCTTTTAGGCTGAACCCAGCAAGGTTAATTAAGGATGTTTTACTAACTGGTTCTCCTGAGACAGACCTAGATTAAGAGATGGCTGTTCAGGCCAACAAGGCAGCATATGGAGGATGGAAGAAAGGACCAAGGTTTGGCAGGAGTTGAGGAAAAAATGCAGCCTCTTGTTCATGGCTCAGAGGTTCCGATGAGCGCGAGGCATGAAATCCCTCTGGATGCCCTCACACACTCCCACTGCTCACCCAGCACCTCCCTGGGACTTGAAAGAATTCTACAAAGCACAAAAATGCTGTGGTCAGTCCTGAGTGGGCCCGATGGCTGAGCAGGCAGCAGACAGAACCCGTACGTGCTCAGGCTGGAATGAAGAAAATCCGAACGCAAATATGCCGAAGGATCACTTGCAGGAGTCAAGTCCCCAAGGGAGTGGCAGGATGAGCCTTTGCCAACACAGTGGTTTCTGGGAGTTAAGCCTGTGCCCAAAGGAGGGCTGAGTGATGCCATCGAGTGCAGGAAGGGTCCAAAGCCTGAAGGTACAACTGAACTACAGGCTTGGAGCAGCAACGCTCCTGCCCATGTGAAAAAGAGAATAACAGCCCCTGCAATAAAGCCAGAACTTCATCAATTTCTCCGTTTTGATTTATGCCTGCTCCTTCAGCTGTAAAACAGTTTAACTCCACTCACCTACTGCAGATGGGTTTCATCTGCCATGGCTTTGTACCTCGTAAACTTGGACGCAAGGAGGATGAGCTGGCCCTGTGGTCAGCAAGAGAATGCTTGGTAAAGGCTGATCTGCATCCTGGAGGGAATCCATCATCCAGACTGGAGAACACAGGATACAGGGGTGGGCTGGAAGTCAGCTACTGTGTGGATGCACCAAACATTTGGTGGAACATGAGAACAGGAAGCCTGAGCCTGCCTGTCCAGAGACAGTGACTGTAACAGTGCCTGTCCTTACAGCACACAATGCGTGTGTCTGCAAGACTGTCATGTGCCACGTGAGGAGGGACATCAGGGGAAATACTTCCCTTTGGGTACCTGGGAGGGTGAGGAACCTTCATCCCATCAAGTGTGAGGTGAGCAGAGCACCAGGATGGAGAAGCAGAGCAAGGGTGGGGAGAGCCAGCTGCAGTTTTTTGGAGCAATGCTGCCTGAGGTATCAGGGATGTCAATTCCCTTCCATGTCTCCTACTCACCCCATGGAAAACCAGTTTATCTGTCAAATCTTTAAACCAGTTTATCTGACAAATAAAAGAAGCACTGATCTTTTCCAGAAGTACTGAGCAGTGGATCAGTACCAAGATCTACCACAATGAATTAATTCTGGCCCAGGTCCGGCACTAGTTCCAGTGACAGTACCTCCAATAGGAACTGTGCTCTTCTAAATGGAATTTCTGGCAAGGATAAAACTGAGCCTCTGCAGTCCTCATCTCCCTGAGCAAAGCACATTTCTGAGTGCCCTCTGGAAAGCTCTTCCTTGTCATGTTACTCTCCATCCACTCCAGCAGTCCCACTCGGTCCCTGGGAGGCTGAAGACAGTTCTAGGTATTTCCAGACCTGCTCTGTGTTAACAAGAACCATAGTGCAGCAGCCAGAGGTTCAAAAATGCAGTGACCTTGTGAATAGTGAAGCCAGAGCAGTCTGGGTTGTTTGGAGCCAGCCTGGCAGTGGCTGCATTAAGAATGCACAGACTTGAATGTGGAACATGTGTTTGCTGAACAATAAAGCCTGAGCAGGAAAGCTGGGGCTGCTGAGCCTCCTCCTCTCTCTTGGCAGCTTCAAAACTGGTTTATGACTTTGGGGGTGAAGGCACCATCAGACAGGTGGGCTGAGAGGTGAGCAAGAGTTTATCGTAACATCTGTCCCCAGAATTGTGTGTCAGAAATGACCGACAGCGATGGAAGCAGCAGGATTTGGGAACATCAGCAAAGCTGGGGTCAGGTCCAAGCTGGTGCCCACTCTGGCCAAGCCCTGTTTTTTATTTAAATGCCTAAAATCAGTTGCTGCTAAGTCCCTGAGCAGCTTTTTTGGATTCTGTGAAACCCTGATCTGCTCCAGGCATCCCATGTGATGGCTGTGGCAGTGGCCAGGAGTGGGAGCCACTGAGGGTCCCTGGCAGAGAGGGCTCCCCAGGAACACCCAGACCTGGGTGACTGCTCTGAAATCCCAGGAGGTTCTGGGGAAAAGCCAGCCTGGCTGTACCCCAGGGAGCCAACCCCAGACAAAGCCCTTCTGCTGGGGAGCAGGAGGATGCACAGGTCCAGGTCCTGCCCAGCACATGAGGCTGCCAATGTGGGAAGGGTTAAGGTAACCACAGTCCAGACTTGTTTACCCCAAGCATTAGAGAGGGATAGTTTGCTGTGAACACACTGATCAATATCTCCCAGCTGCCAGTTTAATCAGGATTAAGTGAGCAGTTATTAATTCTGCTCTTTTCCAACAACATTTAGCCACCAAGTGAAAACATTTCTTCCATCACAAACAAATTAACCTTGATATCATCTATCCAGACATCTTAAAGTGACTTAAAAAAGAAAACCCCAAATCAAAACAGTAACAAGAAGGGCCAAGACCAATAATCTGGCTTTAATTAGAAGTTTTCCAGCTCACAGCTCCATGAAGCAGCTACGGGGGTGCTTGCTTAGAGCCAAGGTGTGCTTGCCTGGCACACGCAGCTGGGTGTTGAGACGAGGCAGGACAGACCTGCAAAGCCACTTTTGAAGTGTTCAGAGTCCTAAAACATTGTGGAGGAGCAGGGAGCAGCCACCAGGCCCCCAGAGCCCCTTCCAGACCAGTGTCAGAGCAGAGACACCTCCCTGGGACATGGCCAGACACAGGTGCCCCCAGGGCAGGACAGGTTTGACTCTTGGGCACTGTTTCACCGCTACCAAGGCAAACCCCACAGCCCTGGAGCGCCCACCCCTCACAGCAAACCCCAGGAAATATTTTAACAGCCCGACTGGCGCAGTCTGCAGCTCACCCGCAGGCGCTGAATATTTTTATACGTGCAAACTGCTTCTCCTCTGAAACACATCCACCTTGGGCGAGGGGTGGCAGGCGGCCACCCGGCACAGCGTGCGGCCACGCATACAAACAGAGTAATTCAGCCTTGGGATTGAACTCCCCGGGCTAAAGATGACAGATGCTTCCAGATCCATGAACAAACGGCCACGGCACAGCCGCTCTGAAGAGCCAGCTTCTGCTATTTTGTCTCCTTTTCCCTAAAAAGTCTCTTGTTCTCATCCACGGGGTGACTCATGGAGGAAGAGAACACATCTTAGGAAGAAGAGAAGCAGGACACACAGAAGCCCAGCTCCGAGCTTTGTAAAAGCCCTTTTCTCTCAGCTATTCTGCACATGGCAAAGGCACCAGAAATTCTCTGAAAAAAAAGGATGACAGACGGGGCTGGACTTTCTTTCCAAGCTTCCTCTGAAATCACACTTGGCACAGCAGCCCCGGCCTGTTGAAAGAGCATGGGAACGTGCGTGGCAAGAGCTGATCTCAGGTTGGAGCTCTCTGGGCTTTTCTAAGCCATCTGGGCTCTGATTTAGCTTGCAAGTCTGTCAGTCCCAAATGAAAAGTCAGCTCCTAACCCAAGGGTTCAGCTCAGGGTCGACAGCTGAGGAGTGTCTGAAGAACTCACTCTTTAATCCTCCTGGTTAACAGCAGCGGGGAAAGGCCTTTGGCACTGCAGAGAAAAACTCACCTGATCCTTTCCCATTTCCCAACTCTACTGCCTCATCTAGCTGGAAAAATTCTGCTGTTTCCCCTCTGCTGGAAAAGGAGGGAGAGATCCAGTGCAGGCAGAGCTCAGGAGCTGATGATTTGGTTACACTACCCTTCTTCCAGCCCGCAGAGCAACGCTTGAAAGGCTGGGGCTCTCCCTCCAACCCTGAACCCAAAGTTCCACCTGGATTAAGTTTCCTGCTACTATTCCCAGGTGAAAACTCCAGTGCCCAGGTGAAAACCACCACACCCAAGTGGTCAGCAGCCTTATATCAAACAACTCCAGTACAAGCCCCATCTGCTGCAAATCCTCATTCTTTATGTAACTCCAAAGCTTTGTGAGGTGCGGGGATATCTGTCTCCCTCCTTCCCCAGGTGGATCCAGAGAGGTTCTTGAAGAAGGGACAAATTTCACCACGACTCACCAGCTGGTGTGACTTCTGCCCTCTTGGTCACTCTATTCAAGCCACAAAGACCCAGCCTTGGGGTGGGGAAACACATCATAAGTGGTGACAAGTCTTTCCAGAGCAAACCTCAAAACTCTTTCACTGCAGAGCTTGGCTTCCTTCTCACAAACCATCTCTGAATCGCAAAGCGACACCCAGCCCTGATTAATAGACGTGTGGCTCTGGGCCTCCACCCTCCCCACTTGTGTCAGGAACGATGCTGATATGAATTTAACTGAGGAGCTATTGTTCACAGCGGGCCATGTTGAGCCATATTTCATCCAGAAGAGCAGAGATTGGAAGGAGGTTGGCACATGGCAGAGCAGGTTCAGATAGCACTGAAGGTCAAGCCAGCTCTCGTGGAGGGCTGGAAGTGTTCAGTGCCAGGTAGGATCGTGGATAAAGCCATGCTCTCCAAGGACTGGGTATAATCCAGGTGACAGCCGTTACCCAGAGCTGCCTCTGGGAATGTTAAAATAAGGCTTTGCAGTGTTTCTTGAAAGACCTTAAGAGAGTTTTACAAACATCAGGGAACCAAATCTCTCGGTGCTCCCAGGGAGCAACACAAACCGGCTGGGATAACCCACCGAGGCAGCTCTGAAAGTGCCAACAACTCTTTCATTTGTTTTACTGAAAGGGAAACTGAGGCCCCAGGGGAATTGAGCCAACGTTTCTTAATCTGAATGCCTGATGTTAGGTAACTCATCTCCATGAAGAAATAATTAATAATTTTTACTACTACTTCTTTATGTTTTGTTGTGTTTTTTTTTTTAATCAGATTAAAGTATTACAAGGTTGATCCCCTTCCAGACAGCTTGGTTGGCTGCATTGTGTTTCAACACTTGGATTTTTCCCACAAAAACACCACCACTATATTGCAGAAATTTGATCATAGGCCTACACATGCTTACACAGAGAACCTTGAAAATAGCAACCCCAAGTAAGTTTTTCCCATAAAAACAAAATTCCATTTGAATATTACAGCTGATAGATAAAATATATACTTACTACTTCACAATTAAGAAAGCCTATGCATCTTTAATGCATATTGCCCCTGATCATGTGGGAACAAGGAAGAACAAAATCTGTAGAAGCTGAATTATTCTAAGAGCCTATTATCATGGTGTAATCTTATTAAAGAAAATTCATGCTGGTGTAGCCTCTTACCTTCACCACTTACAGAAGAGCCACGTGGTGTAGTTCTGAGTGCACAGAGATAATAAAATTACAGTGAATTATGTGGCCTGTGTATGGCCAAAGGAGCATAATTCCATCCCTTCGAGGAGGGTTGCTGATTTTTCTCAGGAAGGCAACACCAGTACTACTCAGTTACTGTTGCATAAAGGGACTATTCATCACTATCTGCAGACAAGCAATTTTGGAGAAGATCTCGGGGCTGCCAGTGCAGAAAGGCACAGCTTGCTGCCACGGCTCGGCCCACAGCCAGTGCTGCCCTCCTCAGCTTCCACAGCCTCGCTGGCTGTGCCTGCCTGGATGTGCCCTCCCAACAGCCCAGGCACTGCCAGTGTCCCCTGACACAGCCAGCCTGGCCTATGGAAGGTGTGGAATTGGATGAGCTTCAAGGTCCCTTCCAACCCAAACCATCCTGCCCACTGCTCCAGCTTCCCCACGGCTGTCTCTGGAGCTATGTCAGGGTGCTGCACACAGGGCAGGGAAATCCCACCTGCATTGGGGTGATAATGGGGACAAAGGATGCCACAAGAGCCCAGGCACAGCAGGAGGCCAGAGGAACCTGTCAGCACGTGTGGGGGAGCTGGACTGGCCCTACAGCTCCACTTTCCACTGGTGAGGTCTGAGCTGCTCCAGCCCACCCCCATGCACAGCTCCACCCATCTGAGCCAGATATTTGGGGAGAGGATGTGTGGCACCGTGGGGTTTGGGGTTTTGGGGCCAGCTGCTGTCTTTCCTAACCAACCTCTACAAAAGGACTTTAGCTGGTCATAAGTTAGGGACACACAGTCCAGGACACATGAGGAGAGAGCTCTGCTCACACCTCCCTTGCGTACATTGTCAAGTGTGAGAGGTTTGTTGTAAGAGGCTGGGATTATCCTGCTCACTTAACTTCATGTAAACTTTTTAAAACTAACATTTCATTTCACCCTTGTACTAAAAGAAACGTTGGCTTGCATTCCTGCTTTGCAGATGATCAGAGTTGACACTTGTGAGCGAGGAGCTCATTTAGCCTTGCGAGGTGCCTCTTGTTCTTTTGGGTCTGCACATGTCTCCAGGTTCAGTTTATCTCAGCTAAAGTGGATTTCCTTTGTTTTATTTTTTTTTTCCTTTTTTATAATATCTAGTTTATGGATCTGTGAAAACAGCCATACGTGGTTGGCTGCAGTTCTGTTAAACACTTGAAGATATTACTCAGCTCCCCTGTTTTCAGTGGAACTGAATGCATTTATTCTGATTTAACAAAGCACTAATCTTGCCTCTTCCTGAATCTGTGCAGGGTTCAGTGTTCACCATAACTCCCTGAAACAGCTGTAACACCAAATAAATGTGCCTGCTCCTGCTTGGTTCTCAGCACAAACTGCAATTAGTGAGCAAGGGCTTCACTCAAAATAATTTTTCTCCCATAGTCTGCCCTGAAGCTGGAGCGGAGCAAGAGATTGGAAGAGATTGAGTCTGGCAGCAGTGTAGTTGAAGGCACATCTCTGCTCCCTGCTGTGCTCCTTGAGGATGTGTGTTCAGAAAGCAGGAGGCTTTAGCCACGAGAGCCATGTATTATCACCCTTTGAATAGCCTGTATTGCTGTTCTCCTACAAAAACCCGGGGAAGGCTCTTTATCTGAAACCAGAATTGCATGAAAATTAGCTGGGGCTGATGAAGTAGCATCTGTGGTATCTTTTTTTTTAACCCTGCCTTACCTCTCCTCATCTCAACATGTAAATCTTGTCACTAATGAGATTATTGGCACAGAAACCTCAGGAGCAAAATCTGTGGCTTTTGGAGGAACACAGAGCAGGAGTTTTCTCAGTAAATCACATTCAGGCTGTTCAGCTGCAGCGTCCTCCTGCTCTCAGGTGTCTGCTAACTTCCCCAGCTCTCCCCAGGGTTACAGGGCCATGTTTACATACACACAGATACAGACTCACAAGCATTTGAGGCTTCTCAACATCCCAGAGTCCTGTCTTTGTCTTGAATTAGACTGAATCACCTTAGAATCACAGAAGCATTTTTAGGTTGAAAAAGACCTCAAGGAGTCCAGCCCCAGCACTGCCAAGCCCCACCTGAACATCTTTTAGATCCCTCCAGGGATGGTGACCCCAGCACTGCTCTGGGCAGCCTGTCCCATTCTTCTCCTTAATTTGTCTTTATTTCAGGGTGTTGAGTTGTTTGGCCATGCCCTCTTCTGGCTGCAGGCTCTCTCCTCTCTGTGCTGCCACAGGAGTGACATTATCTTATGCTAAAGAGCTCACCTTACAGCATCTTCTGTCCCTCCAGCTCTTGGCAACCTCTTTGGCACATAATTAGGTTTACTCAGTGCTACTCCTCCTCTCTGCTCACTGGGTTGGGTATTTCTCTTTGCAGAGGTGATGGTTGCAATTAATCCCTCACTGGGCTCAGACCCTCTCTGCCTTGCTTGTAAACTCATACCACAGACTTGGATATCAGGCAAACAGGATTCTGAAATCAACCTCCAAATTCTAGAGTAAAATCTTCTCCCTCTATCAATGCAGGGCACACCCAGGCCTGCAGAATCAAGGACTTGATAAACTGAGTAAACACCAGCTACTGACTGGGTTATCATGGCCAGTTAAGGCTCTCTAAAATGAGATTATCCTGGAGCTCCAAAACTCACAGATGTCATGCCTCTGCCACGGCAGGGCTCAGCACTTGCACAGTGGTGTCAGGGGGGTTTGGGATGATCATTGCCATTCAGGCAGTGATTTGGGCAGAGAGAGGTGACCAGAGTTGTCATAAAAATAGTGATATGCTGCTGTGTCACAGTCTGGGGGCAGCTGCTTGGCCCCAGTTACTGATGTGTCATTGGAGGTGCTGTGACACCAAGACCAGAAGGGTTTGCACTGTCAGACTTGTTGCAAGAAGTCCCACACCTCAATCCTGAGCTGGTGTGAGGTGCTGCTGCGTGGCTGAGCTTGGTTTGCTCCAAGTGTGACCCAGATGAGAGGTTCTGAGGACAGGAAGCTTTAGCTCAGACTGGTCTAAGTGTCACCTCACAAGCTGCTTGGTGACACCCTGACTCATAACCACACGCTCTTCCTGAGCTCACGCATCTTCCTCCCCAGCCCTGCCCTTGAGCAACTGCTGCTCTCACAGAGCCTCTCTCCTGCTCCTCATGGCCAGGAGAGCATAAGGCAGCTGCACGTTCCCAGCTCTCCCCACAGATCTGTCTTTTGGGGGAAGCCAGGTTAGAGAGCAGATCCCTTCCAGCAGCTTCTGACCTGACCACACTGGGGGCACCTGGAACATTCACATCTGCTGGGCTGTTCCTCGAAAATCAAGCCTTGACACCAAATGCATAGAAAAGATGCACCAGCTTGTCAATGCCTTAATTGCCCGTGTCTTGCTGTAGTTTTGGGATCCTGTTCCCCTTCAGAGGTGAGTTTGCATTTTCCCTGTGCTTTCCCAAGGACTTCCAGGTGTTGTTTCTAAACAAGGAGGGTCACTGAAGACAGCTGAAGGTCACAGCTGGGAGAAAAGGGATCACAGATATTCAAAAATCCTTTTTTAATTGGTTGGAGAGGCCTCAGAAGCAGTGAGTTTTTGACTCTGCAAACATAGCACTTCTGGTAGGAGCTGGGTGGAGACACCACCTACAGCAAATGGCTTTCTCCTGCCCCAGGAGAGACAAAGAAAGGGCTGTGTGTTTTGTCTTAAAGAAGTGCAGAAACGGGTGCTGCCAAAAGAGTGGAAGAAATTAAGTCCAGTGCTTTTCATGGAGAACACCTTGTTTGAAATCCCTTCTTCATCTGGCATTAAAAAGTTGGATTAAAGTAGGTCAGTTCCTCTGGAGCTGAAAGGTGAGAGGCAGAGCTGTAGCACAGACAAGAGCTGCAAGCTCTTCCTGACATTTCAACTTGAGCTCTGCTTCATTTTTCTGATCAAAGCTGTCCCTGGCCACTACTGCTGTACCAACGCTAAACACCTTTTACCTGTGGCTGCTGGTAGCAAAGTGTGCTGTTTAATCTCTGTCATCTATTGCAAGATAACAATAACCTCCTGGCCCTCTGTGCCCAAAAGAAGGCAGAAAATGGCACCTCTTGCTCAGCAATTAGATATGCACAAAGTTCAGAATGACAAACTCCCCCTTCTCTTCCACTGGCCACAGGGCTGGAGGGGACAGGGGAAGTCAGGATTCAGAACTGGAGGGCAAAGGAGGAGTAGCATGGAAAAAACAATCCAGATCTATATTCCCTCTATTTCTGACAGCACAAGAAAATCATACCTGGATGAATCCTTTGAAGTAACCTGAATCCCACTCAGATGAAGAATCTAATTAAGTGCTGCAGGCTTTGGACAACACATTAATATTTTCAGCAGTTTGATCCCAAACAGCCATTAAAACTCTTTCTGATATGTGCTAATATGTGTTACACGTTTTTGTTTTAATTAGAACAAGATTGTAATCCATACTTCTGTTAAGTTCATTACACTTAGAATCTTAATGCAATCAAAAGACCAATCAGTCATTAGCTAAGTCCGTTTTAATTAGCATTTACAGAAAACTTTTAATTGTGTGCCTGTCCTTCACAGCAGGTGATGAGGGAAGTGAGGCCTTTCTCCCTTATGATGAATCATCTCAAGCTCTGTATTTTGTGTCCCTAACTCATGACCAGCTAAACTCAGTTTGAAGAGGTTGCTTAGGAAAGACAGCAGCTGGCCCAAAGCCCCCAAACCCCACAGTGCCACCCACTCTTCCCCAAACAGCTCAGATGGGCTGGCCCAGGCCAGGATGGCATGGTCAGATCTGGCCAGTTTCATGGTGGTGTTTTGGTGGAAAGTGGAGCTGTAGGGCCAGGTCAACTCCCCCACGTGTGCTGACGGGTTGTTCTGACCCTCTGCTGTGCCTGGGCTCCTGTGCTCTGTCCTCACATGTCCTTGTGCTCCTGACAGCCCACCATGAACCATCTGGCTCTGAGTCATCACCTGCCCCTTGCTGCATTCCCTGGCACAGCTACAGAGGAAACCTTCATGGAAATCTCTGCAAAACCTGAAACGGAAAGGAGGTTGCTCAAATCAGGCTGAAAAGCAGCATCTTTCCAGTGCCCAGCATTCCAGCCAGGAGATGTGCTGCCTTTGCTGAAACAAGTAGATGAATTTTTCAGACTCCCCTGAAACCAATGGCCAAATCTGTGAAGCTCAGGATGACTGTCCTATCCATCCATCCATATGTATGTATTTATGTATGTATGTATGTATCTGGGAACAATGTGGAAACTAGACAAGGAAAACTCAAATTGGAGCTGCTGTTGGACAACTCCCACATGGTTTTTGTAGAGCACAGGCTCCTTTTGTCTTTTCCCATCATGGGAAAATGCCCTGTGTTTGGGACAAGGCTCCCCACAATAGGAGGATCCCCTTCTCCCTGTCCCCATCAGCCCACAGCTCTCTGAAAACCCAAATGCAGGATTTTGTTGCAGGACTATAAATGGTGAATTGCATACCCCAGGAAGAATTAATTTTTATTCCTTTGCTCCTCAGTGCAGGCAAAGCCAAACTCTCCCTGTCTCCTGGGACTGCATGTGAGAGCCAAGGGCTGTGGGTGATCCCTGAAGTCCCCAGGTATTGCTGAGTGAGGTGTTTTATTGTGTAAACCTTTCTGAAACTACAAATAAAGAGGAATATGTTAGGACAGAGGGTTTGCCATTGCACAGCAGCATTCTGAGAGCACACCCACCTATCCCTTCTCAGCAAAATTATTAATACTGTAATTTTTGTAGGCTTCGGGTGCTTGATAAATCTCTAAGTTATAAAGTGTCACCTGGAGGGGTCCCTCCTACCTCCCCTTTCACTCTTCTCAGCTTTCCAGCTCTTGTAACCAGGATAACACCTGAATGGCTCCAGGCACTGTGATCCCTTCCTGCAAAGCATCCAGTTGGTTTTCTTTCACCTTCATTCCTTTAATCCCCCTTCCCCCATAATGCCTGTTCCTCAAGCTCTGCTCACTCATTCCTAGGGAACAGGATAACCAGTAGCAAAGTGACTGGCACCATTTTTCCTGGAAGGAATCTTTTCCCTGGCATGGGGCAGCACAGTGGTACATCCCACCCTGAAAACACGGTCCAGCTGCACCCTGTGAAAGGGATTTAGCTGCTGGTATTGGAAAACTTGCCAGCATTCTGAGCTAAGTTTGCACCTTAAAAGCCACAATCATTTTCATCTTTCAGGGTTTGTTGTTTGGGGTTTTGTGAGTGCTTGCAAAAACTCTAAAAGCCATGAGCTAAATCGGCAACGATTCCCTCCCTCAGCCCTCTGCAGTGGGGATGTTTTAAGAGCAGCACTGAGGGACTGCTTATCCTGGAGGATTCTGTTCCCCCCTGAGCTGGAGGCCAGGGGCACACCTGG
This sequence comes from Pseudopodoces humilis, assembly GCF_049639895.1. Taxonomy (NCBI): domain Eukaryota; kingdom Metazoa; phylum Chordata; class Aves; order Passeriformes; family Paridae; genus Pseudopodoces; species Pseudopodoces humilis. The sequence goes on along the minus strand of NC_142208.1, from coordinate 32,913,705 downwards.
AGGCTCCCAGCTAGCCCTGGTGGCAGCCAGGCTCCCTGACAGCCCCTTGCAGCCTCAGGGGTCACCAAGGCACCAGCACCCACCAAAACGAGCCACCAGTGCCACCAGCACCTTCAGCACTGTGATGGGACCACACCACAGCAGCATCCACTGGCCCAGCTGAGCTCCCTGTTTGCCACCTCAAAGCCCTCAGCAGGGCTTAATCCTGTTTTCAGATTTAATCCATTAAACAAATGCATTATGCAGATTTCTCCTGGAGCTCCAGCAAAGCTCTGTGTCACATCTCTCTGTCACACAAGATTTTTTGCAGTGGTCTTGCTCTGAGCACAGAACATACGAAAAATCTGCCTGGAACAGACCAACCATCCTGCACTTTCACAGACTGTTCCAGCAGGACCTCCAGCCATGGACACTGCCATGTGCCTGCCACGCTCTGCCTCCCTCAAACCTCCCACAACAGCTCAAATCCTGCCTATCCCAGCCTGAAGAAGCCAAAGTCACCTTGAGCAGGTGAAGACTGAAGAGTACAGCCCAAAGAATATGTGGTATCTATAGCCTAGTAAAGAAGGAAAGCTAATTTTTTTTTTCTTTTTTTCTACAAATAGAGCAGAAGACAAACCCAGTAGAAGGAAATTCCAGCTCTTTCCTTTTAATTGAAAATAGATCCACAAAATCCTGCTAAGTCTAGTGGCTAATGCAAGCACTGGGAGGCAGCTGGAATACGCTTCCCAAGGGCAGGGTACATTACAATCATTACATTTAAAAGTCACAGGGGTCTAAATTTAAAAATAAAAACTACACTGATGCTCCCTCCTCCTGTACTCACTCACTACTCCTGACCTCCTTCTGCTAATGCGATTTTGGAATACTCCCAAAGAGATCAGAAATAATGGTGAGTCAGTGATCAAGTTTTGAAGATGTGATGTGGCAGTGATTGGATTTTCCAACATGATGTGTCAGCTGAAGTCTGGCAGTGTGCTAGACTGCTGGTCGTGGGAAATCCTACAGGTTGGAGTCAGAAAGAGAGATTTCTTCATGTCTGGTAGATCAATGACCTCCAGCAACTTTCCTCTTCAAAGTTTATAAATAAAGAAAGAAAAAGGAGGATTTCATCTCCCTACTAAGCAGGGCACTGCATATGCAAATATTACACATATGAATATAAAGTAAACTAAATTCAGACATTAAAACCTGCACCTGAAAGTCTATAATTAATTTTTCAATGCATTTTTCAGGTGAGATAATGGCTGAATGGCCAAAGGTGGGCAAAAAGTACCCAGTCCCTACTGCTGGGTGGAAAACTGGGCACCACGCTGGTGTCACATAACACTGAAGCAAAAGAAAAGCAGTGCACACGTTACTTTTATAAGAAGCTTGCTTTTTCTACAGGAATATCTGCTCCAGAGTTGTTGGGAAATGGGACTGTGGTGAGTGGAGCTGTGGGAAAAGAGCCCTTGGAGCCGGATCCAGCAGAGGAACAAGATGTCTTTGATGCCATCTACTGGAGTGGTGGCTCCAGGGACGGGGACCTGCTGCTGTGCTGGAGACCACAAACTAGGGCTTGTTCCCATGTGGAGTTGCATGCTGCAAGTGGGATACAGGCTTGGGAAGGCTGCCAGGTCAAAGTGATGCTCTGCAGGAGCCATGGGTGCAGTGGGATTTCCAGCAGCAGGTTTTCAGAGGATTTCCACTCCAGGAATGCTGGTCCTGCAAGCCCACAGATGCCCAGGAAAAGCTGGCAGGGAGGCAGAACCCAAGGAATGCTGCAAGGTTTGACCTGCAGGAGATAATGGCACTCCTAGGAGTGAAGAGAGGGGACACAGCAGCTCTTTAAGGGAGGAAGAGCTTTCTCCATTTCCAGCTACAGCCCAGTGCAGGTACCAGCCCGGAATCACACAAGGCTGGGCCTGTAAATGACTGGGGAAGCAAGATTTGGGTGGTATGTCAGAAATCCCTGGGATTTTCCCATGAGGGCAGGCCAATCTTCATCAAGTCACTGCACAGCACCAACTAACTCTTCCTCCTCCTCCATGTGCCTTTCAGTGCACCAGAAATTTCCTGTCACCAGCTTATGACAGGAAAAGCAAGGCTCAGATCTCTGCTTATCTCACTTGTGCTGGTGCTGCTTCCCCTGTAACAGTACCAAAATCACCAGATTCTGCTTTATGGAGATATTCTGCAAGAGAGACAACACTTGGGTGATTTCTGAATCCTAGCTATTTTAGAAAGATGTCAAATGCCATATTTCACTTTCCTGGGGTGATTATTTATGGGAAGTTGTGCCTTTTCTTTAAGAACCGCAGCAGGTAAGATCAAGACTGGCCCAGGGTTGTTTTTTTCCCTGTCCCAGTAATTATGATTTGCAGATAGGAAATTGCTGACGAGCGTCCCCTTGGATGGCAGACCCAGCAATCTCAGGATAAAGGACATTTCTCCCACACTACCTCCCAAAACAAGCTTGACAACATAGCGACAGCCACGTGGCCTGGCTCCTCCGTAAGCCTGCCAGCTCCAGGGAGGATCAGCCCTGTGCCGAGCCCTCCTGTGGCTTTACAATAGTGCTGGGCCTTTGGAAAAGTCCCCTTTCATTCTGCTGTGCAAAAGATCCAGGAAACAAAGGGAGGGAAAGAATTGGCTGCCATGGGGAAGAAGTAAAGGTGGAGGCAAACAACATGTGGTCGCTGAGCAAACTGCAAACTCGGATAAACCACGAGAATCAACTTTTCTCTGGTCTCCTGTAACTACATGAAACTTCCCTGTTATTTGAAAGGCCAGCTGGCCAAACCAGATAGAGGAGAAGCCTAAACTAACAGCAGATCTTCCTAATTCCATGCTGCCAGCATCTCCAGTCCAATAAAAACGCGGTCCAACCAGCTGGCCCCTGCGTTCCCGTGCCAATAGGTTGTTCTTTATCACTATTTGTTGCTTGTGCACAGCTTGGACAAGCAGCAGAACTGAGAGTTTCCAAAGGGAATGAAAAACAAGCCTGAGAAAGTCTCTTATCTGGAAATGAAAGGCCTTTAAAACAACACGGATCATTAGGATGGCATTTGGAATTTGTGTGGGGACCCAGCCCATTGCTGCTGGGGGGCTCATTCTGCAGCATGTCACATTCTCCTGGAGGGACATCACAGGGCACAGCATCCCTGGGAAGCCAGCAGGACCCCCAGCACATCCATCCCGTGTCCCACAGTGAGCAGGGCTGCAGAACATCACATCCAGCTGCCTCTTGTGGCCTCCCAGCTCAGAGTGAAGCATAAGAGGGAATCAAGGCACACTTAATAAGTAAAGAAACAAAATAAATAAGAAGAGGAGTCTGAGGCAAAGAGCTAGAGAAGGGATAAAAAATGATGAAAATGACAGGATGAGTGAAGACTGGACACACCTGAGGTGTGATAAGGGGACGGGTTGACTGAGTCAAAAAAAAAAGGCAAATTTGATGTATTCTGTTCACAGAGCCACACATAGCCCTGTTTAACAGGTTTTGCTGCCTCCAGCATTTCCTGGGCATCTGCCATGTAGATCTGGGCTGCCTCTCCATCCAAACAAATGGGATTGATTAAATCCTATCACACTCGCAAGGATTTCTACAGGCAGGCTGTTCTGTACATTTGCAACGCAGCAGGCTGACCAAATTCCCCACAGAGCAATTGCTATAGAAAACTGTTGTTTTACTGCCTTGTCAATCCTCTAGGAGTTTCCTATAAAGGCAGCAGCTCCTGGATTTACTTGGCAATCAGCCTCTCTCCCGAGGATGGCCACCTGGGACGAGTGAGCCTGTGATGCTTTGTGCAGGGGGCTGAGGGATGGGCTTTGTCTCCAGCCACTCCTCCAGGACTGTGGAATTCTCTGTTTGGAAAACACGGGTGCACGTGAGCTGGAACAAGCACTGCAGATTTTTCTGTCTGCTTTTCCTTGAGTGCTGCTCTCTTGGATAAAACCTGTGTGTGTGGGTTTGGCTCAGAGCAGGGCCAGCGCTCACCTTCCAGCCCCAGATTCCCTCCACCTACAGAGCCCAGCAATGCCTTGGTTTGCTCGAGCCCCAAACGCCTCCCTGCACCTTCCCCTCGAGCTGGCAGTACAGCCACGTTCCCCAGATGGAGTCAGGAGGGTGACATAGCCTGTCCCTGGGGGTTCTCAGAAGAACCTGTTTTTTCCTGGGAAGTGATGGCTGTGAGTGTCCCCACGCCATCCAAAAGGGACTGAGTGGGAACAGCTCAGCCATCAGCAACGGGAATCCCTCCTCGGCAACAACACCCTGTGCAGGAGGTGGTCTGGGAAGGAGGGCAGAAGGGCACGATGTCTGCATCAGAGAGGGCACTGAGGGAAGTTTTGGATTTTCCTGGTTTGCCCAGAGCCTCACTGAGATGGTTTCTGCTTCCAGGAGAAGGGTACAGGAAGTCCAAGAGCAGGCAGGCAGTGTCAGGAGGCAGCTGGAGCTGCTGGCACTGGTGATGTGCCCCTGCAGACCCTCCCTGAACACAGCAGGAACAGCCCATGCTGGGGCTGGGACAGAGAATCCCATCAAGACCTCTCAACAACCAGGATTTGGGCTGCTGACAAAATCCCCTCGCTGAGTGACCTGCTGCCAGGCAGGGACAGTCACTGGGGCAACATCAGGGACCTGAGCTGCAGAAACTGGGAGCTGCAAAGCTGTTTATCCATTCCCACCAGATCCAGTGGCTCCTTTCAACCCAGGAAGTATCTGTCTGAGTAATTATTCAGCTTGGGTAAGGTTTAAATGTTTATATGGCAAACTCCACTGCTCCCTTCTAATTGTCCTTTCCTCCTGGTGACAGGCTGTGCTTTGGCAGGGACAAAGCTCCCAGGCATGGCCACACAAGGGTGTGGGAGGAGGGTGACAGAAGCAGCACTTGGGAGCTAAATGATGCTCACTGCAGCTGGAACAGAGGGTCCAAAGCACTGATGGAAGGTAAGGAAGCTACTTCCATCCCAACCATCCTACAACTCCTATAATGCACTTCCCAAAACCTTCCAAGAGCAACTTCTAAGACACCCCATGTTTACACGGCATGAAAACCCTCTCCCAAAACACAGCACGAATATTGCCACAGCATTTTTCAGCTGGAAACTATCCCAAGTCAGGATTTAACTGGAAGAAAGTGATACATTTGGGTGGTGCAAGATGTTTTCCAGCTCGTCAGGAGTGATGGAAAGGCTCTCACTGGCTTCAAACAGGGAGGGACCACACCTGCTCATCTCTCCAGCCTGGCCATGTACAGATGGCAACACTCCCTGGTCCACAGCTGCTGCACAGCTGGCAGCACAAGCCACAGCCACTGCCACATCCCTCACTGGCATCACTTTTGCCAAGGCTGCAGCAGGAAATCTGTGAGACAAAAAGACCTCAGGAAGCTGCTTTGTTTTCCTAACCCTTGGAGCTGCTGTTGGCTCCCAGGATCAGCAATCTGCCTACAGGAGGTTTAAATGTGGAGCAGGGCTGGCACTGAGGGGACTTGCTCTGCTCTGGACAAAGGGAGGTTCATTTTTTGCTGCTGCCCCACCATTTTCCCAAGCACATGCAAAGATTCCTTCCTTTGTCTCACTCAGGCCAACTGTTTTCTGACTCCCAGGTGACAAAGCACTGATGTTGCCTCATAAACCATCAGTCCTACACCATCCAACAGCTCCCCCAAACTTTTCAGGACTTGGATGCCTGCAGAAATGTGAGTCAGACACCGAGGGACGGCAGCACAGGAGCTGGGAGCACAGCACTGTGAAGATGCTGCTTTGGCAATAAGGACACTGAAGCCTCCTGATACACCCCCAAACACATCTCAACCCTTCCTGTCTCTCTGATTACCTGTCCCATCTGAGCTGGTGGCCTTCCCAGTGACAGCACAGCAACCCTGGTGACAAGGCCCCCTCGGTGTGCTCCTGTGGAAGGTGCAGCAGGAAAAAGCCACTTCAGACAGGCAGCCTGAGCTAATTGTGCATTCCACTTTCAACAGTGGCCAGTTTCTGACAGTGGTTTAGGAAAATGTGAGAGATTTTACATCAGCATTTGTCCCCTAAAGGAAAAATGCCTTTTGAATTTTATTGGGGAGAATTTGGCTTGTGTCTTGAAGCATGAAGGCCTAAAGTGCTACTAAACCCCTGACTCAGAAGGAGGCAGAGGAAATTTTCCTTCTGTCTTCTTTGGACAATCATTTTAATCTTTCAGGGTTTGTTGTTTGGGGTTTTGTGAGTGCTTACAAAAACTCTAAAACCCCAAAAGCTTTAGATTTGAACAGGAAATCAAGACTCTCCATGTTTCAGCTCCTGCTGCACTGGAAAGGCACTGACTTTCATGGTAAGAAAAGATTAAATATTCAGCCAAAAGACAGCACAGCTCATAAAGCCACAAATGCAGACAGGCCTAAAAGTTATGAACTTACTACAAAAAAGACCAGAAACAATTATTAAAACCCAGCCCAGGCATTTTCCTCTACTATTACACGATGGCAGCAAACAAAGCTTCCAGGTCCAGAGCTTTGCTCCTTTCCCTTCCTTTTCACAGATTCTGGATCACCTCGTTCTTTAACAAAGCCTGTTTTGTCCCAAAAAGAGATTTTCCTTCTTGTGCTGCTATTCCTGCATCTACCAGAGGTTTTCAGTTTTGATAAGACTCTGAGGGACAGGTGATACCCATGGCTTGGCACAGGGTAACTGCAGTCAGCTCTCCAAATATTTGATAGCCTGACCTTCCCTGCAGGGGGAATTTCTGAGTACATCTTGCCTCTCCTTACAGAGAATCATGGAATGGTTTGTGTTGGAAAGGACCTTAAAAACCATCCAGTTCTAATCCCAGATACCAGCAGGAACACTTTCCAGTAGACCAGCTTGCTCCAAACCCCATTCAGCCTGGCCTTGGACACTTCCAGGGATGGGAGAAACATGCATGGAAAAAAAATCCCTGAATATTCAGGAAAGAAAAATGGGCAGGTCCTGAAGAGGGGAAGGAAGGAGCTTTGTTCCCTTCCCAACAGGGAACCTCCTTTCCTACCCACAGCTGAAGCTGGCCAGGTCCTCCTCACCTGCAGTGCCCAGTGGAAGGAGAATGTTTTGAGTGACTCCAGCTGATGTTTGGCCTGTGCCTCCCCTGTGCTCCCATCTGCATCCCCAGTTCCCACAGCCTCCGAGTGGTGACAGTGAAAATAACCAGAGCAGCCCACAAGCCACGCAGATGAACTCCCAAGTATTTAGATTCCCAAACTGCACCTCCATAAATCTACTGGATCCCCTGCCGTAGGAAAGGGTCCAGGGTGTTAAACAAATAGGCAATAAATTTCAGAGGATTTGGTAAAATTAGGATTGTCATTACTTTTCCATTCCAAGAAGACTAAACTGGGTTATAATTATCCCAGCCACATCCAGGCTTTTCAATAGCTCATACACTGATAAATGAAGCGTTCACTCTCACAAATGCCTCTCCTTCCCCTGATGGATGCAATGTGTTCCAGATGGATGGAGAAACCTTTTTTTTTCTCCTTTTACACTTGCTAAGCTATTTCCAGACATCCAGAGCACCACAGGTGTAAATCAGCAGAGCTCTTCCCATTTACTCCTCTCCTTAGAGCAGCTGAGGGTCCAGCCCCTTATTTCTAACCTTAAAAGCACAGATTACACATAGGTGATGGTCCCATAAATGAGTGAGGTAAGAAAAAACCCCACCAGACAAACACAAAAGGCTTTAATTGCACAAATCACTTTGGGCCTGCCAGCCCCTGCAAAAAGCCACTTTAATTAGGCTGATTGAAATGCAGGCAGGTTTTTTTTCCCCCCTTTCCACTGAGGTCTTTGTACCCACTTTGTATGAACAGGAGCCGGCCTCCACATCCTCAGCCAAAACCTGTCCTCTCAATCCTCTCCCAGGAGCCAGGACATTGGGAACAGCCACCTCAGCAGAGCCTCTGTGAGCCCCCAGGGGAGATCAGCACCTCTGACTGATGCACTGATGCCTGATGGAGGGAGACAAGAGATGCTTTTGCGATGAGTAAGGTCAGTGCTGCCCCGCAGAGGAGCGGATTCTCCCTCTGCCCTGCCACGCTGCTCCTCTGTGATTCCCAGGCTTTCCTCAGGGCACTGGGATTTTCTGAGTGCCTGCCCAGGGCCAGCTGGGAGTCCATCTGCAGCAGGGCTGAGCCCACACGATGCCCCCGAGGCGGTCACGAGTGGCATTTCCAACATATGTTTGCACAAAATGCTCGAGTCCTTTCAAACCGAGCACGTGAGCACCCAACCCTGTGGCTAGTGCCAGCTTCAAGCTGTGCCTCTTGGCCCTGTGTGTACAGGGAAGGATTTCAAAGCTCTGCTCCAGAAATAAACGCATTAATGTTTGTATTTAACAACCAGAAAGACATGGCAGAAAAAATACACGCGACTGGAGAGGGGAAAATGTTGCTCTGTGAGTCCCCCACAAGTGTGGGATGGGGAGATGAGCATTCAAAGCAGGGAAGGGGATGTGAGTGTTTCATCAAGCACTGCTCCTCAGAGTAAATGCACAATATGGCTCAATTCATGCTGTAATGGTCTTTTAATATGCAGTATTTTTATCTGAATGTTATTTGACAACTTGTGCTACGTGCAGCAGCGCTGGCCAGTGCCGTGCGTCTGCCAGCGCCTCTGGCCACTGTCTCACAATCCCAGAACCCCCACTCTCTCCTCCTGAGCAAGTCCCATCTCCAGCTCTCCCTTAAAACCACAAGACAGACATCTAGGGATGTGTTTTCAAAGAGCTCTAAAAGCTTATGCACATACAAATGCAGCTTTGTACAAAACTACTGTATCATGAAGCTCAGGGGTTGTTGAGAACAGATCAGTCATGCCAAAAACTGCAGGAAGGGACTTTTCAAAGCAGAAGTCCATTTGCTCGGGTAAAAGGCAACTCCCCACCTCTCCACATAGTTTAAGGACGTCAAGGAAGTCGAGTGCTTGCTACAACATCTCAACCAGCAAGGAAAAATAAAAGTGCTCCGTCTGCAAGAATGAGAGCTGGCTCCAGTGTGTGCTCGCTCTCACGTCTGTCAGCTCCACTAATGCTCCATGAAACGAAAGGTCTGTGCTGGAGCTGCAGCAGGACTGGCATTCACTCCTGGAGTACCAGATTTGTCCCAGCTGCTCAGGTTCAGACCCCTGCCACTCACCCAGCTGCTCCAGTTGGGCTGTACCTCATAAAGAGTGCCAGGGATCAAAAGCTAAGAGGCTTCACAGTCTGGCTGCAAGCAGAGATTTGTCCCTGGGTCAGGGAGGCTTCAAGCTTTCATGCAAAAAAAGGATAAACCATGGAAAAACCATTGAAGCTCCTGTCTGGGCCATGGGAAGTAAATTCCTGACCCTGCCTGGGCTATCATTTGCCTGCCACAGGCTCTGCCAGTGCCAGTGTAGCACCTTTGCAACTGCAGCCACGTCATTTCCCAGCAGACAACCAGAAATATCTTCATGCTTACTCAGACAAATCCTACCCAAAGGCTGACAGAGCGAGAAGCAGCTCTTCTGTGCCTGTTGATGTCTACAAAGCAGCCTGTCTGCAGGAGAAGTTTCACTGCTGTGATGATCTAAACGTACTAAAACCCCAAGAAGGAAGGGCTGGCATGCCTGAACCCTATTTTCAGTCTCTAACCAGTAAACTGGTTTCCTATCAGATGTCTACGTTGACATGGTGAAACTCTTTCCCTCTTTTCATTATCAGAGCTGGGTGAAAATACCCAGCAGCACACATGAAATCAGCTCTTGACACAGTGTTTACACAGCAACAGCAGCTTTTTCAGCTTCACTGGGGACCCAGAGACCAAGCAGTGCCCACAGTTGTGCTCCAGGCATCCTTGCTGTAACAACATTATAAATACATAATGAGAATTTAAAAGGCAGAAGGAACACAGATAAAGGACACTCCCCCTATCACACTCGGCTTCCATCATCTGGAAAGAGCTACAAATTTCAGCATGTGCTCAACAACACTGAGGGAAAGGTGTCCTTGTTAGAGGATGAGCACAGGAGTTGCCTGGCAGCATCCAGAGGGAAAAGACGTCAAGTTTCAGAGGAAAGCTGCCACCACATTTTATACACACTGTCACTTCTAAAGAAGAAAAGGCAGCTTAGCACAGAAGCATGAGGAACTGTGTTCAAGCACAGAACAACAACAGCAAGGTCATCCATGCCACGTGAGCACAGATTTGGATCAAACTCCTGCAGGTTAGCCTGGGAAAAACTGCTTCAAATATCAGAGAGCCAAAACCAAGGGAGTCAGCCAGTACCTGGATATCTCAGATGCTTCCACAGCTACCTCGAGCAATATCCATGCTCTTGCAAGTCCAAATCGTGCAGACTCAAAACCACAGCTGTGGCCAATATCACCAGATACCACTGGGTGGGTTCACAGACAGAACCTTGAGTGCAGCACTTTTAGCAAACTTCAAAGGAAAGAAAAGTGTCATCTTTACAGGACAGGCTCAGCCTGAATGGGACCTTATCATCCATCCTTGAGGTATACACAGACAACACTCCCAAAACTCCTTTCCAACATGCAGCTCCACTCCTGTTCCTCCCCCTTCAGGTCCTTCCTTCCCCGTTCCCTCTCTCCCCTGATTCATGGCCACAGAAAACGTGCTGTTTGATTATTCGCTGACACATGCATTTAGCACTTCTCCACGGAAAGTTTGGAAGCTTTTCCAACTTCCCCTCTAGATGATGTCACCCTGGGTGGATGCCAGGCTGGGTTTCAAGTGAAAATCCTTCACTTCAGGGTCAGACACCCTCCTATTTTTAGGCCTGGACTCAGTGTTGTGCAGCCAACAGCTGAGCTGGACAGTTCTTGTCATTCCAAGAGTCTGCTCATGGAATACACAGCTGGGGCTTTGCCCTGCACCAAAGAGCCCTCTGAAATTCACACAGTGAGAAATGTGTCCTCTCCAGTCTGCATTGGGAATGGGGATGGAGAAGGGCCCTGTGGCTGCAGCTCCCATCCACCCACCTGGCTCTGACAGCTCCATCACCCCACCCTGCCTCCCCAAATTCTTGTTAGTGCCACTAACCCACATCCCCAAGGGCCACATTCACACGGATTTTACATTTCTCCAGGGATGGGGAATCCAGCACTGCCCTGGGCAGCTGTGCCAGGGCTGGAAAATCCCTTTTGTGAAGAAGTTTTCCCTAATATCCAATCTAAGCCTCCCCTGGCACAGCTTGAGGCCATTTCCTCCTGTCCTGTTCTTACCTGGGAGAAGAGACTGGCACTCAGCTGGCTGCACCCTCCTTTCCAGCAGTTATAGACTAAGAAGGTCCCCCCTGAGCTTCCTCTTCTCCAGGCTGAGCTCCCCCAGCTGCTCCTCATCAGACTCATTGCACTAATTTCCCTAATTGCAGCCCCTGATCAGCCAATGCCTGTCTTGTGCTTTGGCCGTTTAAGCAAGTGATGATGTGTTGCTGTGCACACAGAGCAGTTAAGTGAGGAGAAGCTTCTGTGGTGAGCTGTAGAACCCTCACAAAGAGCACCCAGGCTGTTCCTCTGCCCCTGACAGACACACATCCCGTTTTTTAGGGAGGCTGATGGCTGGAGTCCAAAGGGCCCATAGGATGCAGACCCCACACAACAGCCCCAGCCCCGTGTGCTGAATGAGCTCATTGCAGCGGGGCTGAGGTGTAACCATACCCGCTGCTGACAGCGACTGAAAACCGCAGACAAGAGAGAATTGCAATGGTTTTGGGGCAAAGTGTGAATGTGAGCCACTCCTGGGCCAGCTGCAGGCTGTCTGCAGGCAACCAGGAGCATGGGGAGCTGCCCTCCACCCAAAGCCCTTCTCACACACTGCATTTGTGCCCCTGCTGCAGCACACGAGCACAGGCACATCCCAGCCTGCAGCAGCCCTAAAGCTGGCACTGCTGGGTGCTTTATTTTTAGCTCTGGGCGAGTCCCATCACGCCTCCCAAAGGGGATGAAAGGCAGTCAGCAGCCCCAGCCCAACAGAGGCTTTTAGAGGGCAGCAGTTCCTGTATCTTGGGGCTGCTCCCTTGTCCTGAGCAGGCTGGCAGCCCCTGTCCCCTGCACCCCAACAAAACCTGTCTGCATCCCCTCTGCAGCTGCTGGAATCCCAGGATGGCTTGGGCTGGAAGGGACCCTAAAGCCCATCCAGTGCCACTCCAGCCATGGCAGGGACACCTTCCACTGTCCCAAACCCCATCCAGCCTGGCCTTGGGCACTGCCAGGGATGGAAGGCAGCCACTCTGGGTTTGTTGGCTGAACCCAATTGTAGAAAGCAAATAAACAAATGTCATTGGCTAAGCCTGCAGGTATCCTCCAGCATCCATGGGCACACAAAAAAAGCAGTAAAACAGGAATGCTCAGGTGTTCTGTGCTTGCAGGGTGCCAGCACAAGGCACTGCTCTGGCACTGCTGCCCAGCAAGCGCCCAAGCCAGATTAAATTTCAGATATTGAACCATTTGCACCAAGGGAGTTACATCAGCAGCTGACTTGACCTGTCTCTCTCTTCTTTGTTTCTCTCTGCCTTTGAAAACAACACTCTGCCTTGGTTTTATCAATCAGAGCAGTTTCTCTGAGAGGATTCCATGCACCAAAGAGCCTGGAGGATATTTAGCTACAGGAAAAACGATAAGCAGAGAAGAGGAACCTGTGCTTTAAAAAAAAGGAAATTTCTGGTGAAACCCAAATTGTGCAGCTGTCCCAGCTGTGCCCTTTCTACAGCACATTTCAGCACTCTCATCTGCATTTTCACAGAAATAAAGTGGTTTTCCATTGCTGTGGAATTCATCAATGCTGTCAAAGGCTGGACAAGCTGATACAGCTCAGCGTTGTGCAAGGGACAATTGTTGAGAAAGGCTGGGGAATGTTTCACTGCAGCTTTGCACTGCAGGTGCTGAGAAAAGGCCTCTAGGGATAAAAATAAGCTCCAGGACCAGCTCCTGGAGTACACTGCTGGGGCCACGGGAGCAGATGAACACACCCTGAGGAAGCCCTGGAAAAGCCCTGAGCTGCCACCAGCAGCACCTGAGCTCAGGAACTGTGCATCTGCAGGGAGGAGGGAAAGGCAAACACTGGACAAGCAGCTGCCAAGGGCTCTGGTGTTGCTCAGGCAGGAACATGTGGCTGTGGAGGGAGGGTGGCTGCCAGCCCAGGCTGGAAGAACACGTCCTGCCAAGACACCGAGGCACCAGAGCAAAAGGGAATGAAAGAAGAAAGGCCATTAGCTTTGGATGTTGTCAGAGAGGGCCTGGACATGGTTTAGTGCCACATATCAAGACCAGCTGAGCCAGGTCCTGCTGCCTCCGGCTTCAGGTAGCAGATATTGGCACCAGCTCCTCCTCTTCCAGCCCTTTATCAGCTTCAGAAGAGGAGAAATGGAAACCTGAGCTGTCTGCTGCTGCATGAGCCTGGTGGATGTGAGGCAAGAGGGGAAGCAGAATTGCAGCTCATGTGGTCTCCTGCACCCTGCAAAGTGCACACTGCCTCACTGCCTCCCTTCCTAAGTGCTGGAGATGAGAGTGGATGGCAGCGGGGCTGCTGAGGGAAAGTCAGTCATTGGACAGGCAAAGAGCAGAACTGTCAGACTTCTGAATAATATTGCTGTTCCTCACTCACCTGATCCATTCCTCCTTCATTTATCCTACTCCCACTGCAGATTGATCTCTTTTCTGATATTCTGAGTGATTTTTTTCAGAACAGCACATTAGCACACAGCATGGCTGCGTCCTGAGCACACACTGCTCCCTTGAGGTTTATTATGCTACCAATGAATAAATTACCTACCAATATACACCACTCAAACTCACAATTCTCTTTTAGACTGAAGATAATTAAACTTATGCATGAGTTACTAATTTCTGTGACTGGACCCTGGAATATACTGAGAAGGTGGAAGGCTGTGATCAGATGTGCACGCTAGGGCACTGCAGGATTTACTCTGAACTTCCTCTACAAAGATGATTCAAATATTATGGTAACCAAATTGTGGTCAAGAAATTGATAAAAACATGTGAAGATCCTCTCACAGACAGTGCAAACCATAATTTGAATATGCTATAAAGGGTGATACGGCTGTGCCTTGGGACTGCCTGCAATCAGCTATCACAAACAACTCACTGACACCAGCTTTAATAAACATTGCTTAAGACATTAACCAACATGAATTTTAATACAACTTTTCACTGTGCAAATATGGGTTGGAACTGTTTCCATTTAATACTTGAAACAGGCTTAATTATCAGGATGTGAGGCTCTAAGAATGCCTCTGGTTGTGTTTCTGCACAAAGGGAGTGCCTCTGCCTGCTCCTTCTCATTTCACACTGCTGGTACCCAGGAGATGGGAAAGAACTCATAAAATTGTTCATCTTGGCTGGGTTGGAAACACAGGGAGCAAGAAAGGGGGGGTGGAGGGATGCTCCTTCCCTGCAGGGCAGCAAGAGGTGACTGTTCACAGAAGTTGTCATGAGCTTTCACTGAACTACACAGTGACAGCAGTGAGTTTATCTATGCACAGAAAAAAATTAATACCTTTATAACTTCATTTAAGGACACAACCTGCTTTTCCCAATCCTTAGTCAGCTGATGATGGCAGTCTAAAAGGCTTCTCTGCCCCAACTTTTGTCTTGGTCACGTTTTGATTTCTCTCTTGGCAAGCCAATTTACCACAAATTCTGTGTATTTTCTTTAACCAGGCAAGAGGAACAGATCACAAGCCACTTTATTAAGGAAGTCAGGATAACTATTCTCAGAGGATAATTAAAAAGTTGGGACACATGAAGTAACTTGACCCAGTTCTCCTGGAGAACAGTGGCAGAGCTGGTGGGGCATGGCAGCTCCCAAGGGCCTCCATCCTTTTATCCTCTATCCCTGGAGAATCCCTGATGTCTGTAATGAGGCAGCTCAGGGATGTTTTAACTGTGATGTCACTATCAGCCACGGCCATGAGATAAATCCCTAATCAAAGGAAGGAAACCCCAGGTGGGCACTGAGAGGGGATGAATCCACAGTGCCACATTCCAAAGCCAGCCCAGAGCTCACAGGTGAGCAGGGGCAGTGGGCACCACTACCATGAATATTCCTGGCTACTGCCACACACCAGCAATGGAAAGTTCAATATTCACAAACCAAGACCCATAAATAACAACAAGAAGGGTAACAATTCTTACCCCCTGCCAAGATCCAACTGCGATCTGACACACCTGGAAGCTGTTCCCAGAGGTGCAGGGACACACTTGGAAAAGCCTCAAAGTCATTTTTCTCTGCTCTAACTTGCAGGCTACAAAGAGGAACGAGGATATTACACAGCATTGCAGAATCAATAGTTATTGTGGGAATCATTGGTTTGATGTCAAGGCCAATTAGCTGCAAGTGGAATTAGCACATACCCTGAGCAGGGAGACAAGAACATGTTCTTCCCAAGATGGGACAGATGGTGGCCAGGTGTGCACAGAAACTCTGGAACTGGCATCACATTTCCCAGTGTTGACAAATCCCACCGCCCTCAGGAGCCTGCAGCAATGGCCTGATCTGTCCTGGATATGGGACAAGCAGAGAGGAGAAACCTGCAGCCCAGACTGACCCTTTGCACCTGGAATTTACACCTAGGAAAGGCTAGGCTTGGCCAACAGCTATTCACCCTCTGTCAGGTCACCCCAACACAATCTTACCCCCTCACCTTCCCACTTTTGCCCTGACTTGTGCCAGCATCAGTTCTATTCCATGTTGCAGACAGGATTTATAGCATTCCTTGGACTAATCTATGCCATACCTGCTTTGGCTACTGAGTTCAACACTTGAGATCGAGGAGGAACAGGCAAAGCGTGTCATATTAAAGGAAAGAAGCTGCACAGATTTTAATTAACTTTAAAGATCCAAGAGAAGCAAGACAAAGGAGTCATGCAAGGAGCAGACCTTAAAAAACACAGAACTGTAGAATCACAGAGTATCCTGAGCTGGAAGTGACCCACAGGGATCATCAGCCTGACTCCTGGCCCTTGCCCAGACACACCAACAATCCCATCCTGTCCCTGGGAGTGTTGTCTGACCTCCTGGAACTCTGGCAGCCTCGAGGCTGCGCCCATCCCTAAGGAGCCTGGGCACTGCCAGCCCCCTCTGGGGAAAAGCCTTTTCCTAAAATGTTCATGTAAACTGCATTGAGCCCTGAAAGCAGGAGAGCTGCCCAAGCACTCCTGTGCACAGGAGGTGACAATGCCTGCTGGGGACATCCTCTGGGCGAGAAGGAGGGGGACAACAGGGTCCCTTCCAACCCAAACCATTCAGTGGTTGTGTTATTGAAACCTGTGGCAATCCCACCACACCAGCACTCCAGCGACACCCACAGCAAAACCCTGAGAGCTTTGTGCTTTGAAAGACTTTGGGACAAACAGCCCTGGCCGGTGGGGAAGCCCTGGGCTGTGGCTGACAGAGATGTGCACGAGCCAACGATGCCATCCAGAGGTGCTTGGGTGCAGCACAGAACTCTGTGCCATCAAAGGCTAAAGGGAAAGACAGGACTTTTATATATCCTATATATCAGATTTTAAAGAAACCCTGCCACCAAATAATTACATTTTGTTTATTTGTAATTTATCCTGCCCATCGCTTGTTTATTTTCTGTCTCTCCTCACTGTGTGCCCTGATTTTCTAAGTATATTAAATAAGTCACTCTTAAAAATATAGATACACCTCTGACCTCTCCTGGCAAACAGGAGTTATTTCATTTTACTCCCAGTTGCTGAGAGCAGGCCTGGCATGACATGGGGAATTAAGAGAGACACTCATCTGTATTTCACTGCTCTGCAATGGTGCGTGAGTTGAGAAAACAACAAGCCCACACTGAAACAGGAACACAAGCTTTGTTCCCCATCTAGAACAGCTGGCGACTCCCTTTCAGCTGTGAAATCATGACTCAAACTTGATACAAGAAAATTATTTTCTAGCATATGATTATACATATTTATGTGTGTTTGTGTACACAGAGTTTATGTCAGCTGCCTGAACAGTGTGGATGCAACATCACCTGGGGCATATTTGATGAGGCAAAGTATGGAACAGGAGAGATCTGGTTGGTAGCAAAGACCTAATTCACCTTTGTGAGCAAAGACACCTTCTTCACTGGCACCTGTATCTGTGTGGCAACAAAATGCAGATTTGCAAAGTGATCCCATTAATGTCAGAATAAAATAAACCACTGAACCCTTATTTTCTCCATTAGGAACCTAATGGGATTAGGATCATAGAAAGTCCTGAGTTGGAAGGGACCTGCATGGATCATCAAGTCCAGCTCCTGGGACTACAGAGATTACAGAAAAGTAATCCCAAAAGCACAAACTATATAATTACTTTTTTAATCTTTGGGATTTCCCAAGCTTTATTCAGATACATATCTGATTTTTAGATATACAATCTTAAAATTATAGGAAATGCAATACACTTGTACCTGACTTTTCTCCTCATAAACCATCACTTACTGGTCCATTAGAATTAAGGCACAGGGTATTATTTTATCACCTTACACAAATTAAAAAGGATAATAGAGAAACAGACTGACTTGAAAACAAACAAAATAACTTTTCAGATAGTTTATGGCAAGCATGATTTTCATGTGCTGTATCCCTCCCCAAAGGAGCATCCTTCTTTTACAGTCTCAGTATTTGAAAGTGAAGAAAAACTGTGAAAATACAAATGACATCAGATGACAGAGGGTGTGGCTGAACCATACTACAAGGAGGCATGGCTCTGGGTAAGAGGAGATGGTTAAAACAAGATTTTGAGTGTTGGGATCAGAATGTCATATGGAGGGACAGATCCCTGCACTGCACTGGAGTCACCTTGAGCTGACCTCAAACCTAAGCTGGCCCAGGCAGCTGCTCAGCACTGGGACATGTCCTGTTCAGGGGTGCACTCAGGGCCCCCCTCAGCAGCTGCACTTGTGACAGCTCAGTGAGGACACAGGACGCTGGGGACATCTGCACAAGGAGGGGTTTGCAGGGCCATTCAGAGCATCAACGATCCTGCAGGATCCTGCACTCTGGGAAGGTGAGAGCTGGAGAAGCAGCTCTCGTGTTTCAGACACCTCGGTGCTGCATGTGTGTCTGGAGGGAAGGGCAGACATATGCAGCCCTTCCTAAAGCTGTGGGAGATGACCCACAGGAATGGCTGAGTCAACAGTCTAATTTTATAATCCTAACCCTGCCATGGGTTTCTATATCAAGTGTACAGTACTTTCATGCAGCAGCAGCAGGAAAAAAAAATAAGCAAACTGCAGGAAATACACCAGTTCTTATGTGCTGTGATGAAAAAAATACAGCAGAAATTTAGCAGAAAGTATTTCTTCAAAAGATCAAAGACACTCTGTCCTCCCTTTCCTGCTACTTCCACACAGTGTTTTCCTAAAAGAAAATACCACCATGCACCCAAATCTCTGCTGCACAAGGAGGTGCTTGGGCAGACAACAAATGGAAGCCTACATTGACACCAAGGAGAAAGGATGTGAAAAAGGCATGGAAAAAACCTGGCGTTGTGGCTGTGATTGGGATGTGTGCACTGACCTGTACTTGCCCGTCCGCACCTGCAGCGCTCTCATCCCGCACTGCTGGGCTCCCCCAACATCATTCACGATGTCATCCCCGATCATGATGGCCTGTCAGGGCAGTGAAATACAGGAAAAGTTCATTTCTGCCATTTGTCACCCTCCCCTGACATAACAAACAGCTTGATTTGAGGTGTAATGCTGCTGTCGGACAAATTAAACAAGATAATATTGTCATCGTATTGATTAAAAGTCATCCTACCTCAAGGGTAATTCATGCCAGAGCTCCTCCAGCAATGTACTGGCACAGCACACACCTGTGCAATTTGTAATCAATCACAGAAATCAAAGGGATTTGGGACACAATTGAAAGAAAATGGTTATTTTTATGAAGTTAGGCCTCCTCTGTTCCTAACAATCAGTTCCTGCTACGCTCCAAGCAGCTTAAATTAAGCTTAACTTCTTAAATCTGGTGTTCTACAGGCTGGTCAAAAGCTTAAGCTTGTAATCACTGTGAGCTTGATCCCAACCTGTTCTCAGGTTGATTCAGAAATTTGGGAAATCACTGTAATATGGAATTTACTCATTTTTGCACAGTATGACACGACGTGCACAGGCCTAGCACCGTTTGTGTTATCATCAGTTTAAGTATAGGCCTTATAATATGAATAAACAAAAGTGAGTAGATTACCAAAAAAGTAACTGTTAGTGCTAAGATTTGTCTGGTGTTTAATAAAAAAATGCACAGAGAGCTTTCCTGCCTCTGTTAAAGATATTTAATTGATCACAGTGTATCAACCAAGGGGTCCTTTCTGTTGACTATCACAACTACACAATTCCAATTGCTTATCATCCTGCATTACCAATTATTATATTTATTCTATTCTTCAAATTTAAAATGATTGGGGGATGCCATTTTATAGTTTCAACAAAACCCAGTACATACACAAAACAGTAATTGTCCATTATTGACTTAAAAAATTAGCTTTACACCTCCCAAAGATGTTCTGGATTATTCTGCAGAGAACAGAGGTAGCACCTAAAACTGGGGAAGCACAGATTTGAAAGTCTGCAATGTGGTTTATCAATCAGACTTTTTTACCTTTTGTATTAAAGTTGAATTTTGTCTAATACAGAGTTAGCTGAATCTTTGGCCATTTTATTTTCATCTTTTAAATCATCTTTTTGTTTCATAAATTTAACTGCCTGGCTTTCACAACCATGGTGCCTTCCAGCTCCAGACATTCCTGCCTGAGTTTCCATCCCTTCTCCAGCTCTGTTTTGCTTGAGAAAGAATAAAAATACTAAATCTCCAGAGCTATTTTATGAATTACTTAATTGCAACAGGATCTTCTCCCACATATTACACTGCACGTAAAGGAAATCTTGGAATATCCCTAAATTTTCTGAGAGGATTCATAAACCAAACTGAGCTACAAATGTGAAGATCTGGTACAGCTTCTCCTGTAGATAGCTCACCTTTCCTTAGTACCCTTCCAAACCAGCAATTCAGCATGAAATGGGGAGAAAATGATGGGTTAGATTTAAGTAATTAGTAAATAAAGCATGTTAATGTGGATGAGAAAAGAGAATAATGCCACTGTGGTGTGCAGAGCTGCAAGAACCTGGCAATACCATCCCCAGCCAACCTCCATTGCCAATTCCCCCTGAGCTGCTCCTGGATATTAAATCATTCTCAACCATTGGCTTTAAAATATTATAATTCCTTTCTCTTACAACCATTGGCTTTAAGAGATTATAATTCCTTTTTCTTACAACCATTGGCTTTAAGAGATTATAATTCCTTTTTCTTACAAAATTTCTTCCAACACCTCCCTGAGGGAACAGACCTGCATCACCTGCATGCCTCTTGCTCAGCCCAAATCCCAACATTCAGGATATAAAGCCAATTTCAGTCCTGTGTCCTAACAAGCCTAAAAACAATCTCCTCTGACAAAGGAAAAGGGCAGAGCAGGGCAGCCCACCAAGCACTCTCCTGCTCTCTAGGGCTGTGTTTTACCCTGTCCAGGGAAGTTTTCCTGCAAGACTCTGGCAGCCCTGGAAGTGCAGCTGCAGCAGAGCAGCGATGCCTGTCCAGGCCAGCTTGTGGCACATGCATACAAAAATGTGCTCCAGCCCCCAGGGGTTTCACAGATTTACTATCGGTGAAGGGCAATAATCACTAAAGGAGGAGCAATTATTCCCAAATCATTTAGGATTTAAAAAATCATTGGCAAGAAGATAGAGGTCAAAAGGTGTGCTGTCAAGGGAAATAAAAAAACTCTACCTGTCAAACCTGGGTTTAACTTCCTCTCTGACTGCAATATGGTAAGAAGAGAGAGAAAGATATAAAACTGAAAGGTCACATACCCACTGAAAACAGGAATTAAAAGATCTCCATTCATGTTCACATTTTACACAGGGATCACACCATTAATCTGTTCAATCCTTCTGCAAAAGTTACTTTTTTTAGATTGGCTAGAAATTAACTAAAAAGAAGGGAAAAAAACAGAGTGAGTCTCTGTGGGTTTTAAGACAAATCATCAAAGAACTAGGATGGGTGTAATTTCTGTTTCACTAAGATGATGAGAGGTGGTGTGAGGTTGTACACACACGTTAAGTAAAGTACATGTGCCAAAGCTGAGGGAAAAAACACTGCTCTCAAAGGGTTCCCATCAGACTCAGCCCAGAGGGGCAGATAGAACAGAGGAGGTCAACATGACCCCCAGGAATTTGGGGTGGAAAGGCAAAATTTAACCCCCACAGTCAGCAATGCCACTGGTGCTGCCTGTGCCCCAGACCCTGAGCTGAATGCAGGTAAGCAGCCAAAACTAATAAATCTTTAGAGATTGTTGGGGTGGTGAGTGGGAAGCTCAGGTAGTTTTTGCTGCAAACAGAGTTTTAGCATTCATTAACTGATCACAGAAAGATGTCTGATCTGAAAAGGAATTACAGAGGAAGGAAATGAGGGAGGCAGAAAGATGAGAATGCCCTGGTTTACCCAGCCTTGCTCATGCTGCAGGCAGTGTTTACCAGGACCAGCTCAGATGGGGGATTTTGGAGGCTGGAGCCTATGCAGGATGCAAACAGACAGGCACAGAAGGCAGTGTGCTAACTCCACCAGAATATTTAGCATAGAGAATTCTTCTAGAGTCAGACATATTTATGCCTAAACAGATTTTTTGCTATAAATTTAATAACCTTAATCAAGCTAAATGTGCCAGGACCATAAGGAAATAAACCTGTACACCGAACCTTGATGTATTAAATCCCTTTACATGAGAAATACAACACGTTTACTTTTCTCCCTGTTCTCCTTTGCCCAAGGAATAACATTTCAGGCTTCAGGATCTCAGATTACTGTTAATTTTGTTTCTATCTTAGACCTCCAAAGGTGCAGGACAGTTCTCAATAAGCTTTCAGCTGGACTGAAGCTTGGGACTTCCCTTGGCCAGTTTTATTTTGGGAAGGAAGATCTTGCCCTGTTGTGAGCACGGGTGATGCTGGCACAGGAGCAGGTCCCCTGTGCCACCCCTGGGTGACCTCTCCCTGCTCTCATGCACCACTAACTCCCACCTGAGGCTTGCAGGTGGCAGGAATGGGAATTGCTTAACTACCAGTAGTTTATGGACTCCAGTACGACCTGCCATAACTCCCATTAAAGCAGGATAATTTTCTACAGAGAGAACTTTTTATGATTATATAAAACTACCAGAACCTTAACATTATTTAGGTTTTATTGTAAAGCTGTAAAAATCATCCACTGTTACAGCTGCCTTAAAACACGTGAATTAGGCATTTCAGTAACCTTTAAGATGTGTTATTCTTTGTCATAGTACTGAATTCTAAGATAGGTCTGGTTACCTCTAAGAGGTTAAAATTTCCAATCTATTAAAGTAATACTGGCAATCTGTTATTTCTAGGCCATTGAGGAAAGGTTAAAATGAAAATTGGACTTTAGGGAGTTCCTCTTATTCTAAGTGCAGGCTGAAAACATCTCAGCAGCAGAAGGCAAAGTCAGGGTCTCAGTAAGAAGCAGTTATCAAGGGAAACGACTGGTGATAACTTTATTGATTAAAGCAGCTTGAGGAATCTCAGAATTGCCACTGTCTCAAATTACTGTGGTGAGACAGCTTTATTAAAAAGGTATTTTTCATTAAAAGCCAAGTGAAAGAAAATTGTAATATGTTGTCAAAAGCACAGATCATCTAAACTGGTTTAATGATGATATGGATTAAATGCAGTCCACAGGTAAAATAAATTATTGGAATAAACATTTTGTAAAAGCAAAGGCAAGCAAAACCAGCCCCTGTCACATCACTACAAATGCAGAGTTCATTCAGAAGGCAGAATAAAATGTAATGCAGTGCATTACAGGAACTTACTGAAGTGACTATAGTGAGGTTCTAAACTGAAAATACCGAGGTATTTTATTACTGTGTACCACCAACTAAACCAACCTGGACATTAAAGTTGTGAGGTCAAGCACTCAAAAGTTAGGAAAAGATGTCAGAATTAAGGCAGTTTTCTGGTTTTCAATTTGTTCCTCCTACACATGTGTGAAAAATGATCCAGGCTTTAACTCCAGCAGTGTGGATTATTTTTTCCATGCTGGAAAGCATGGAGTGACTGGTGCTCTTATCCAGTGGTGTCTGCTGCACTCCTCCTTGGTTAGGCACACACTCCCTTCATCTCCAAACTCCCCAAATATAAAATATTATACCTACAAACTAGACATATCACTACAACAGATTGATGGCATTTAATATTAATGAAAAATTAAGATACTAAAATATTAACTATAATACAAAAGTTAATATAAAATATCAACAATATGAAAAAAGCCAAAACTCTGACAAAATATAAAGTTAGGCATGAGTTGCAAACGTGGCAAACAGTAGAGAATGAGAAAATAATTTCTGTGAGGAGTATTTCTGCTTTTCTGTACCCCAAACAAATACTCCTGGAGCTGATGGGAACCACTCACTAGGGCTCACCCTGTGGGACCATTTTTGCCAGCCTGGTGATGCATTACATCAGATTTGTTTCCTGGGGCAAGGATTTAGAGATGAGCTCTGCACCTGGGATATTCCAGGGATAGTCCAGACTGGGTTATCTTATTCCTGGGAAGATATGGACAGACTGAAGGGAGTACAGAAAAAAGTAGGGGGACTGCATGGAGGGAAGCAGCAGAACTAAACAGCACACTTTCAGTAAAAAACAACTCCTGCAATGATAATAAGTCTAGAGATAACTGCATGGAGAAAATACCCAGGAAGGCAAGCAGTTATTTTGGTTGTTAACTGGAGTAAAACTAGAAATTAGGAGATGCAGTTTAAAAGGGAAACATCCTGATAAATCTCAGGAAAAGTTGCCTTCCCACAAGTCCCACTGGGCTGAACACTATTCCCAGGGTACTGACAGTTGTTTGGCTCTCTGGAAACCATTGTGGACAAAACATTAATAACTGTGGAGCAGGGAACATTCCTGCATGGGGAAGGAGATGGATTAGATGGCCCACTAGGTCTTTTTTCATCTCCCCACTCTATAATAAAGCAAAACCCAAGCACATGCTGAATTACAGGGCCATCATTTCATCTTCAGGCTCTAGGGACCTACAAGCCACACCAAACTTCACTCCTGTTGTTTATAATGCCACCCAAACCCCCCTGATGGAATTATTGTGTTGTAATTCACTGCTGTTTGTGAGGCTTCTCAGACTCATCCTTATGTCCTGGGTGACAGAGCAACAAATCAAGGAAGAGGAGCTGGGAACAACTCCAGAGAGGGGGAAAATGGGATGCACTGAAGAAGCACAACACATTCAGCAAGTTTCTGGAAAGCCAGAAATACAGGAGGAGGTTTTGGGGTCAGTCAGTGCTTCCTAGTCACCAAAATTATAAAATATTTTACTTCTGCCTTTCCCTTTTACTAAAAAAAAAAAAAAAAAAAAAAAGGTAGTCAGAGTGACAGCAGTGGAAATAAATGACATTTTGGGATCAATTCCATCACCCTGTAGCCTCCAAGCAGATGCCAGGCATTAGGGCACCTGCTCTGCCTCTGCCAAGCATTGAGTCCTGGTCACATTCTCCTTCAGCCTCTTCTGTAACTTTTCAAAGCTATAGCAAAGCAGGCAATAAACACCAGTGGGCACAAATACATGGCACAGCCTGTGGGCACGGCACCTCAACCTCACCTGCTCTGGTGGAACTCCCAGTTCTGCCAGGGCTGACTCAAAAAACCTTTTTGCTGGTTTCCCCACCACCTCGGCCTGGACATCACAAGCATACTGGGGGGAAAAACAAGCAAGAGAAACACAAAAAATGTTCATTGGTAAAGGATTTGTTCAATTCCATAACTCCAGTTGTAAAACCTTTATTGACTTTTGCCCTTGAATAACACAATGGATTAGCAGGTGAAGGTGAGTATCAGAGAAATTTGGATAACAGAAGTTTTTAAAGTTCTCTGGAAGGAGAGAAAATGCTCTTGAAACACCTCAAGGTACAAATCTTTCACATTCTCCATCGCTGAGTCATCTTCAAACTCAGCTCCAGTACTGCTTATTTTGTTGGGAGCATCACTCATAAGAGACATAACAAATATCCTTTATAAAAAACTATCAAGAGTACTGGAGGACCTTAAAAGATACAGAGCATTTCTTCAACCACCTGGCATAATTTTAATGATTCAAGTGAAAAATTGAGTTTCAAATCTGGGTTTTGGAAAGTTACATTTGAAAAGGCAGGTTTTAGAAGTTACATTTTCCTGCAACTAAGTATCAGTGCTATGCTGAAAAAAATTGTTTCTTGCTTGTTCCTGGACAAAAAAAAGCCTAACAGATTACATGGACCTTCAGGTTTTCCTGGGTATCTTGCACACAATATTCCACTTTTTTCTTGTCTGACTCCTCCTTTCAAGGGCTTCACTTGCAATAAAGGTACCACAATGGAAAAAGTGCATGGTTTAGGTAAAACCAAAAAAAAACCAAACAAAGGCAGAAAATAAATGAATCCACCCATCTTTAGAATGCAGCAAATGAGTCTGAATGTGTGGGAACTCCCTCCACCAAGGTGAGTAAATACAGAAGATGACCCATATTTATCCCAGGTACTCTTTTAACAAGGTGCACAGGACAAGTAAGCATAATTCCAGCTATAAAATACCTCTAATGCCTTCATATATGCTCCAACATCAAGTTTCAGACCATCAGTTTCTTTATAGTAGCGTCTGGAAATGAAAGTGATAAAGTTCCCATGAAATGAAAACAGTGGCAATTAAAGACAAAGATACCACATTTTATTATTTCTGGGCCTTTATAGATGTCCATATGGCTGCATAAAAAGTCAAGTAATCAGAAAATCCCGGGCCTTGGTTTAACAGCAGGAGGAGTTAAGGAAAGGACAGGCTCAGGACCGTGCAGTGCTCAGGGAAAGGATCCCAGATGGCTTCTGGGAACAACTTCACTGCTTCAAAGGGATTTCAGTGTGCTTAGACCAGGGTAGACTGGGCTCTGCATTACTGCACAGTGACAGAGACCCCCTGGCAGCTAAAAGATGAGGGCTGACACCAGCCAGCAGCTGTGACCCCAGACAGGACCATCACTGCTGTCTCAGCCTCCCACAGGAGAAAACCTTGTTCATCAGGACTAAGAAAGCCCTCCATGCTGAATTTTGTTCCTTCTAAAATGCTCCCATTGCCACGAAGCTCATGTAATTAGAAGGTGTCTTTAGAGAAGTTTTTCTTTCTGGAACAGCAATTCACATTCATGCAGGTCTTCCAAGCTCTGGGCAGAGCAAAGGCAGGTTTCTATATGACAGGAGAAAAGGTAGGATGAGCAGTCAGCTGAGATTTTATGCCTTATCCTTCTGCCATTTTCAATTATTCAGCATAGCCTTCCTTTAAAATGACCACTTGACCTTTGCTAGAACAGCCATTAACCTTCTATAGTCTGGTGTAAACAGCTTAATTTTCTGACAGTGGCATGACAGAAGAAATTACAAAGCCAATTCCCACTCTCAGCCCAAAACAGATGCTAAATGTAAATCACTCCATTTCCAGGAGCAGGGCATTCTGCTTCAGTGACTCTGACACTTCTGTTTTCTATGGAATGAACTAAAACTTCTACCAAAATCAACCTGCTGGCCCAAGGCAGGCACCTTGCCAAGGTCCAGCTGTGCTGGTTCTGCAGGTTAAAAATGAAGCTGGGTTTTGTATTTGGCCCTTTGCATCAACGAGGCTTCTCCAGTCAGGAGAACAGCTCTTATAATTTATAATCATCCTCCTTCAAGTCAGAGTACTCACCAGAGAACTTGTATTCCCATTACCTCAATGATCAGCCATTAAAAAGCAATATGCTCTTGGTGCAAACTGAGCTCTAAATATCCCAAAATCTTTATATTTTAACAAAAGATAATATTTCAAAGAAGTAACAAGAAAGAGCCATTTTTATCAATGAATGACCAAATAAATACTTTTACATGCACAGGGTACAAAACATTTTTGCATTGATGACAATACAGTTCCTAAGCAAAGGTTGTCTCTATATTTAATTTTGAAATACAGTATTACATAACACAAAATCTGATTATTTTATGTATATTATCCATTCTCCTGTTGGTTCAACATTTTCTCCTTATCCTTCAGAGAAACAGTAAGGATCTTTTCGCCCCTGTTGGAGGATTAGAGCGTGAGTGTCAGGTAAGGCAACACAATGAATTTAACTGCTCCTTCCCACTGGTAAGTTCTCCCCAGCTGGATCAATAATCCACAAGCTAAGAAGGGTTTTCATGCCCATTACAGTCTATTGAACCACTGAGCAAAGTTGTCACTGCACTTTCTCCACTTTCTCCAATAAACATGCACAGTCTTTATTAAACCCACACATCACACAACAGGTAAGAATAACTTGCTGGGGTTTGGCATTATTCAGCACAGGAATTAATAATGTCCTGTTTAAAATCTCAGAAGATATCTAAATTAATTATTTTCAGGAAAACATTCAAACTCCTTGACTGGATTTTTTCCTGTGTGTGAAAGCAGGAGGTCAAAATTTACCTTTAATGGGCAGAGAATAATTAAAAATGCTGTCTGACAACTGACCTGCCACTTCAGAAGCACCAATACCATCAAATTGCATCACAAGTCTACACCAACAGCTCTTCACCCAAGCATGGCCTCTGGAAATTTTAGGTTTTTTTCACTATGAAAAATTATTTATATTCAGAGAGGAATATGTGGCTACAAGGCAGCAGTTAAACAACACTTCACACCTCTGAGACACTAAATACTCACTCATTTTGGGGCCACACACGTCAAAATCCAAACTCTCCATGATTCCTATGAGGTTTTGAGGTTCTCTTAAAGCACCAAAAGCTCTATTCATTGACAGGCACCTGATCAGATCAGGCTCTCAGCCCATGCACACAGATTAAAAACTGGAAAGTTGGTACTGGGAGTGCCCACACTGATTTCTGGCCTCCATTAATGATATTATTAAAAAATGCAGACTTGAGGAAAACTCAGAGCTTAACTCACCCTTTTCCAAGGGAGATCAAGACAGGCTTCTCCATCCCAATCAGAAGTCGGAAAGCCTCATTCAGGTTTGCATAGGTGAAGTTTTCTGCTGCATCTCCAAGAACCACACAGTTTGGGTTTGTCTTATCAATCTCAGCAAATTCAGGGACAAGATCTACAGAAGGAGGAAAAAGACAGAAAAAAATAAATCACAAATCCCTCACCATTTCACATCCCATAGAAGCGATGGCGTTTCCCCAGATTTGCGCTTCCCTTCATTATAATAAGTGAAAAAATAAATAAAACTCAGTCTGAATAAAGTGCTCTTCAGACATTTATTCACCCAAAACAAAGAGAAAAATAGAGCATTTCCCTTCCCTCCCTGTGTCCCCAGTGCTGTCCCACCGTCGTGCACCAGCAGGTGTGGCCTCAGGCCACGCTCCTTCAGGAGGCGACAGGCGGCCGGCGCCGGCGCGGTCACTTCGGGCACCGAGATGTCAAAGCCCATGGCTCGCAGCTTCCTCACAAAATTCTCCCGGGTCGCTTGGGTTTCGTTGGTGCAGAGCTGCAGCTTCAGCCCAGAGGCTTTGATCCTGTGGAGGGAAGGCAGCAGAGGGGTTAAGAAGATGAAGAAGATGAGGTAAGAGTGTCAGTTCTGCTAAGAAGGTGAAGATGATATATTCCAAACCAGGAGCAGGTTCCTTTGCTGTGACAGGGGGCACCTGAAATCCTGACTCTGGGCACTGCAGTGCCAGTTAGTTCAGTGATATTTTATCAACACTGGGGTGGATCCAGTCACATTTATCATTAAATCTCTCATAAAACAGCTGTGCTGTTACTTGCTGGATAATCCTGAAAAATCACCACTTTAACTGATTTATTAATAAATGTTTATAAGTAAATGGCTTCTCAGGGGAAGGAAACACAGCCACAAGTGTCCAGAGCCAAGGACATGGCTCCTGTGGATTGGTACTCTGCAAAAGTTGTGTTGTTCCACCATACCTGAAGTGTCCAGGGCCAGGTTGGATGGGGCTTGGAGCAGTCTGGGATAGTGGAATGCGTCCCTGCCAATGGCAGGGGTGGAATGGGGTCTTTAAGGTCCCCTCCAGCCCAAACTATTCTGTGATTCTGTGAATCCTCTGCAAGCCCTCTGCCTCTGAGCAGCTTTATTTCCCAAGCTGGAGACCTGCTGTGGATGTCCCCAAAAAGCCTCTTCCCCAAGGATGAGCTGTCAGCTGTTTGGAGACCCAATGTATTTCAAAGTGGCCACAGAAAATTGGAAGTACTGAAGATGTACCACAATTAAAAAAAAACCAACCAAAACCATCTGCCTAAGGGAGTGTCACTCAGCTCCTCTAATATGTGAAAATGCCTACTTTTGTCAGTTTTCTTGTGAATTTGTGCATAATTATCTTTGAGGACTTGAGCATATGCAGATTCAGATATTTAGGTAAGTCTGGAACCCAGCTTATAAATTCTTACAAAAATATTGTGACTCTTCTTTGTATTAAAATGAAACATGACTTTTCTATTAAAGGAAGTCCCTGCACTGATTCTCAAGACAAAAAAAACACACTGGGTCTATTTTGTAGGTGAGATTATCTCAACTGGTTGGTGCAAACACCAAAGCCACCTCGAGACAACAGATCTGATGAGCTTTCCATCAAAGAATTCTTGGAAATCTGCTCCTGACCCAGAGAGCCCCTTCTGCTTGTCAAAACTGCACGCCAGTGTCTTCTTTAATAATGCTGGTGATTCATTTCTTTCTTATTATTTGTCTTTCCTAATCATAGATATATGAATTATCAATTACACTTAGTGGTTAATTGCCCTTCATAAAGATAGCTTTTCTCTTTTAAATTAGGCAGTTAATATATTGTAACTAATAGCATCCACTTGTACATTATAAATATATCTTCATTGATTGGAGCACTGAATGTGAGATTCACTCTCAAGTTAATGAAGCAATTGAGTGAAGAAGTGCAGGGTGTACCGAGGGAATAATTATTGTTAATGAATTATGATGTGACCTTCTCAGAACAATGAACAATTGGTGTGACAGTGGGATGACAATATTCCACATCTGTTATTCGAGACACAGTTTCAGCTGGAGTTAAAAAGAAAAGCAGCGTAATTTGGATACACAACAAACTTTAACAGAGTGTGCCATGGTTAAAAAGAATTATTCTAAATGCAAAGCTTCCCTGCACACTCTTAGGGTAAAAACAAAAATCCCAATGATTCACAACTGCCTGGAAGCAGACATTTGTTGAATTAGAATCTGCTTTTTCTCTTCCTAAAGGTCAACATAATGAATCCAGGGACAACACCAACCACAGACCTGCACAGACAAACCAGCACCCTCACAGGGCAGCCTGGTGAAAGCACAGATTCTGTTTTCCTGTACTACAAACTTCATTTCTTTCTCAGCATTTTGGATGAAAACCAGAGTGATGCTTCCGAAAGGACAGAGCAAAGCAGGAGGGGTCTGGACACATCCCAGACTGCTTCATGACTTTGTGGCCACCAGCAATTACCACTCCAACAAACTGAGCTCAGGAAATGCTCAGGATCAGGTCTACAGAGTTAGGCCAAGCTAGACAAAAAAATGGGAGTCCTCTAGTGACACATGGAAAGAACTTTTAAAAATATCCTGGAACACTAAATGAAACAAAAATCCACAAAACTCTAGAGGAGACTTATTTCTACAAAAATACCTTTCCAAAGAAAAAGTCATCTTTTCCTTCCCAATTAGCATCTGTAAACTCTGCCAAATCCTGCAGAGAACAGTCACACTCACCTGTACATTCAGTATCTCACACACACTGGGAAGAATCCAGCCCTGGCTGCTCAGCACAGGGATGGTGAGCAGAGCCTGCAGGCCAGCAAACAACTCTTAACTCAGAGCTTAAATAATTAGGGAGAGCTTTTACCAACAGCTCTAGAGGGGGAAAACCTGGCTCCAGTCATGTTTGCAGCAAAACTCTCATTCAGTTTCCCTGCTCTGGCAGGTTTTGCACATGGAGAGACTAAAAGAAGTGGCTTGAAGGTCTGTGTCCCACAGGTGTGATGCTTTGCCCAGCGAGTCTCCAGGGCTGCAAAGCTCCAAGGGAAACCTCCAGCCTCTGAACTGACCCACAGCTCACACTCCCAGCAAAGCAAGGCAAGGTACTACAATTTCCACTGCTGGCAAGTGTGAGGATGTCAGGAGAAGAATAAAGAACAAGATTTGTAATGTGATGTCTTATTAGATAAAGAGCAAGGGATTAGGAACTTGCAAGTGCAGAAGAATGAAGCAGCAGGAGATGAAACACACGACACATGTTTTATCGAGATCTCCAGCGTATTAGATTTATCAGCAGGCCCATTACAGAAGCACAGGCACACCCAGGAAACCCAGTCAATCAGGCCTTCAGCTGACTTCCACACACCGTGGCTGTGATAAAGATCCCACTCAAACTCCGCAGGCACCAGGAAAATCGATCCTGATTAGAGCACAAGGCAAGCACACGGACAGGCAGCGCTGCTCTCCGTGCTGCAGGGACCCAGCATGCTCCAGGTGCCTGTGGACATCCCAAGGCTGCCTCTCCCTCCATGTCTGGGGCCATCAGCAGGCTCAGCATCAGACAAATCCACTCCATTGCCAGCACCACTGCTCACAGCACTCCTAATGCCCGAGAGCAGGAACAGGGGAGCTTCACCTGAGTGAGGCAGAGCAGCTTCTGACCTTTCAGGCTGTGACAAATGCCAGACTCAGCTAAAGTGGCAAAAGAAACTCGTCAGAGCCCTTCTTGGAGGGGGTGGCAGAATGGAGATGGCAGCAGGGAGCAGATGGAAAGGCCACTGTCCCCTCCAGCTGTGTGTCACATGGGCTCTGCTGCCTGTGCCTGCTCTGCCACAGAGCTGCCACTGCACACACTGAAGGAAAAAGTCATAAAAAACCCTCCCAAGCCCCAAATTAAAAGTGGACAGATGAGCACTGAGCTACTACACCAGCCTTACCAGAGGAGGGATTTAAGTCCACTCCAGATCCAAACAACCACTTGGTCACCCAAATGATCCCTAAATCTACAACTAGGGCACCCACCCAGTTCTGGGTGCACCGTGAGCACCTGCCCAGGGGAGAAGTGGGTGCGAGGGGTTTAATTCCAGCCCTGAGCTGCCCCTGCCTCAGCAGCTCTTTGAACTGACCTTTACCTCGTTCTGCTGGAGCAGGACACGGGGCTGAGTGACAATGTCCCACAATGCAATTACCATGCGTCAGATGAGCCAGTCCCTTACAAATCACCTCGAACTTTACACATCTGCTGGCTGTCAGCATCTGCCAGGCTCACTCACCCGAAAATAATGAAAAAAACTCTCATTATTGCTCCATAACAGGTAAAGTGTTAAGACAATTATTGGACATCCTCACTGACCTTGTGCAGACTTAGCCAACTGCCCTTGCCAACCTTTATGGGCAGCCTTAGGGCACATAAAACACAAAACCTGTTCTTTCAAATGATGTAAAGGTTGTGACACACGTAGGAAACACAATGGTCCTGGAATCCAGACTGAGAATCATCAAACTTAAATTCACATTATCCTGCACGTGGCTGAAGCAACTGAGGAAAAGGTGTAAGGCTAAACTTCAGATTTCCTGTCTTCTCCCCCTGTCTCTTGCAGTGAAGTTTTTTTCCTAAGACAGGAATAGGGGGAAAGTCCAGCCCCCATCCAGAGGTCCTGTGCAGATAGATGGGCAGTGGGGTAGAAAGCAAAACCCTGGAAGAGGCAATAAACTGGAGTGTGGAGACTGTCCAACATCAACTTCAAAGGGGTTTGGAAATGTGCTACATGTGATTTCCAGAACTGGCTTTTTATCCTGCTTTTGGTTTTTCAGAGTGCTTTGGGGTTTTTTTAAAATTTTAAAGAAAGCATGCTGAGCACTTTTGCTATTTGACTCTTTTGCATCAGTGAACAAATATGGGTGTGCTTCAGTGTAAACCCCTCAACATTCTGATACCTTGTTTGAAACACAGGGAATAAACAGCACCTGCAACCAAACCACAAAGTAAAGCAGGACTTAGGCAGCAACACCATGCTCCCACCAGGGCAGGGCTCATGTCAGTGGCCTCTGCAAGGGCCAGGCTGCTGGTGATCCAGGTAAAACCTCTCCTGAGCTTGCAGGTTTTTCCCAGAAGAACCTCCCAGGGAACATCACACACCTGAGGATGCAAAAGGGTTTTCTGGCTCAGCACCAGCTCTGAGCAATAACCCCTTCTGAGGTCCAGCTGTGGAAATGCCTGGTGGGAGGAAAGCACATTTGCTCTGCTTAAAAAGTGTATTTTTGGCAAAAACGTGCTGTATTTTCTCTGCAAATCTGTATCCCTGCCATTCCAGTGGCTATTTCAGCTTCTGCAATAACAACAGGCAAAGTCACTATTTCAGAAGCCTGAAGGAGGGCATGAGTGCCTTTGCCCATTCTTACATGGTATAAGCCTCTCCTAATTTCATGGAAACACTGAATTCCCCGGTGTTTTTTAACCTGATGGGTGCAATGGAATCAGAGGATTGTGGATAAAACTGCAGGGTTTTCCTTCTCAATCCCAGCGCCCAAAACTTGCCATTCCTCTCATTTCTGCCATCACAGCACATCCAAACTGCTTCAATCTTGCTGTCACGTCTCTGATGCCACTTTTGTCCCCTTACCTCCCGGTGTTTCCCTTCTCTGATGTCCTGTCATTGGTCCTGAGAACAGCCAGGCTCATTAACGCCCTGCTTCTCTGGTGATCCAACTTTCTGCTCCATGTAGCAAGGCTGCCCTGACAAATCCTTACACACAGCACTTTTTGGCCCCAGTCCCTCTTGCATTCCTGTGCCTGAAATTCCTCTCTGCATCTGCCATCTCCCGAGCACAATTTCCTCTCCAGCCCCATATGGCTCACCTCTCTCTAAATATAGAAGGGGATAATTTGGAGGCAATCCAAAGGAGGCATTGCAAAAGGGATTAAAAAACAGGAGGGCATTACCTTTGCACATGAATAAAAGCAGATTAATAGGCACACATGAAGGAGCCACAAGAAGAGGCCAATGTTACTTAAGGGTGGGCAAGGATGACATAAGGAAGGGTACACTTATAAAAGTAAAGACTCTGGAAACACCACTTTGAAACAGTGTTTGACAGTAAAAAATTGAAAAAAATATCATTAAATTGCAGGTCAGAGCAAACTTTAAAAACCATCAACACCTGTATTTAGGTATTTTGATAATTTAGAACTTTTCAGTAGTGAAAAGAAATCCTGAAAGTTGCAAACTAAAACAAAGTCCATCTTGTCCTGAATTCTCTACAAAGGCCATTGAATACAGCTGGATACCAGAATTACTGCACAAATTATTCAACACCATAAATCATAGTCCACTTCTCTGAACAGCAGGGAAGACAACAGATTTGTAGGCAGCAATGTACCACAACAGCAAAATCTAGAATTCAGTATTTAATAAAAATAACATGTGCTTCTGAAGGGAATCTGCAGAAAGGAAGTACAAAGCAGAATATAAGAAAATTATCTCTCTGGTCCATTAAATTCAGTAATAAGATGCATTTAAGGTTGCAGATTACCAAATCAGCTTAATGTATTACACCTAAAAGACTTTAACCACATTGCAAGTGGTTCAATAAGTAAACTCTGTCAGACCTTAAATAGCTGGTAAATCTCCACTTTGGGAGCTGTCGAGAAAAAAATCAGGTCTTTGGGGATTCAGTTAGCATGAATAGGTCTGGGATGTATCTATTTCCATTAAGCAAAATATTTTTATGGACAACATAGTGAATGATACTCCAATAGCTTTTATTCTGTGCAAAAAAGGGGGTACATGATCTTTAAGGTTGCTTCGAATCCAAACTATTCTATGATTCCATGAAGCTGCTAAATACTCCATTAAAAATTCATTCAAAAACAAGTTATCTTTGACAGGGTTGAATTCTCACTTTGTACACAAATAGCACCTGTTTGTAAAGAAGGAATTCTATTTCTGAGACTCTAAAGGTTAATGATGTGTAAACTCCAAAAATGCAGGCACTTACTCATGAAATTTGTGCAGACAGCAGGTGAGCACCCACAACTTCAGGGACACAAATCTTTTAAAAGAAATAATGAACACTGCTGATTAGGAAAGCAAATATGAGTTAGAAACACCCACTGCTCTCAGAAAACTGAGACCACAGCTAATGTTACAGGCTGGAGTGCAGCTGAGACAACTCTGCACCCAATGAGGATCAATTCCTGGATCCCCTTCTGGCTCTGCCAGGGAACAGCTATGTGACAATACAAAACTGCTTCATTTCTTTGTGGTCTGCTGCTTCAGGAGGGCAGTGACACCTGGGTCACTGGGCTTCTTTGGGTAGGAAGTCCAAAGAGAGGAAAGTACAAAACCAAATTAACAGATATTTGCACAAGGGTCTGTATACTTTACCTGAAGGTCTCTTTCTGGGAGGAACAACTCCTTTTCTGTCAAATGCCCCAAAGGCACTGGAACTCTGAACATCTGCACAGCCTGTGCTAAGCCACATTATCTGCTGTGACAACAAAGATTTCCCACTCCTCGTGGCACGCACACTTCCAAAAGGCTCTTTGTGATCTCCCAACTCCTCTGAACCCCCACACCCTGAATTGTTTTACAGTCCCAGTTCCGCTTGTTCTCCTCACAATCTTCCTCTTGTTAGACTCTCCAGGTATTTTATTTTAACAGGACTGTCCAGCTGCTCCCCAGCCTCCCTGCTCCCCAGATTTCCGCTGCCCTTTTCAAGGGCTCTGTAGAAAGCTGTGCTAACAGATGCACCATCCCAGCCCAACAACAGGATGTTGTAAACGTCCAACTACTGTGTGCTTTTCATATGGATATGCTAATGGACACACTATCAGCACACAGCTGTAAATGCAAATGCCAGAGCACAGGCTGAGCATCTTTTATGGGTGTTTAACCACCTTCTGTCTTGTAAGGGACCAGCTCCCTCCTATTTGTAAGATAAAAAGCAGCTAGCTCACCTCGTGTCAATGCTGTGTAAATCGATTAAGACAATAACAGCACCACACTGAGGCTCTGTTAGGGCCGGCTCCAGAAGCCTTTAAGTCACCGATGGCCTTTCTGATCTGCTGCAAAGCATCTGCCAGTGAACT
This sequence comes from Pseudopodoces humilis, assembly GCF_049639895.1. Classification (NCBI taxonomy): domain Eukaryota; kingdom Metazoa; phylum Chordata; class Aves; order Passeriformes; family Paridae; genus Pseudopodoces; species Pseudopodoces humilis. The sequence goes on along the minus strand of NC_142208.1, from coordinate 32,877,526 downwards.
GCACATGCTGGGAAGAGATGGGTGGGGTTTACAAAACTTTTTCAAAACAACAAGATATGTCACAGTAAGTTAAACAATCAAGGAACATTATGTCTTAAAAGTTTTAAAGGGATGAATTATCTTATTGAGCCATTTTGGGCTTTTTTAGCCATCCACTGCTCTAGTATCCCCACCTAAAGATAACAATAACAGTCCCTGGAGAATTTAGAGACATTCCTGGCTCCAGGAGTTAAACCAGGGGTGCCAATACCCTTTGGCACATGAGTGCCCGGCTGCCACAGTCTGGATAAGTAATAAGGATCCAGATTCACCTTATCCCTTGAGCACAGGAAACAAGCTCTGCTCAACAAACACTCCTGTGGTTCAGCCTCCAACCCACCAACCTCTCAGACCACACTGAATCCTTCAATATTTCACAGGTATGGTTTATCAGGGCTGCAGGAACACCAGCAATAAACAAAGCATTCCCAGCTGTTACACTTAGTGCTTCACCTCAGGTTATACCAACTATCGATGCCTTGCTCAGAAGGGTCTCTACAGCACTGGGAGGTCACTGAATGTCACCTTGCTCAGGGTGTTCCAGTGTCCATCAGCTTCTCTGGCCTTGTTCCTGCTTCATCTGACTGTACTGTTAGCTAAAAACAAACAAACAAGAGGGAAGCACCCCTCTGCAGCCATCACAAATAGAAACCAGGCCAAATTCTGCTGGCAGAAATTACGCTGCTGCTCTCATAAACACTAACTCAAATAACTGCACAGCAGAACTCAGATGAAAACAATATAAATAATGCAGAAAACATAGTTTTAGGAGGCCAGGATAGCTTCAGTCACAAGAAACCAATGACAAATTATTATGTTTACTTACCATTTTTATTGGAGTGTGCTGTATGTCGTTACACCAAGTTAATTGCTGTAATGGGGGAGATGATGTAGCAAGACAATCTGAAAAGAACAGGTCAGCTGTCCTGTTGTAAGAGCCCTTATCTGTACTCTGATATTTAAGGTTATTTAAGGTTTCTGCTGGACATATATATGCACTGAAAGATGTTAGCTCCTTTAGCAGAGGACCACAGCAATCTGAATTAGTTATAAGGTTCCTTGCTATCTGCAATTATGGCTCTTTAATTGATTTTAAAAAAATGGAATTAATTAAAAAATAGGTCTTTAGCTTTAATCCATCTGCTTGAAACCACCCCGCTGTACTGTGATGCAGACACAAATATTAATGACCAACTGGCAATAGGATAATGAGTCAATAAAGAGTTTAAATGGTGTGAGCCAGAACAATTACTAACCTAATAGGCAGATAAATAAGGCTGCTTGACTTTACCCAAGGAAAATGATTATTTTTCACCACTTACATTGAATGACCTGAACGAAGTGGTTCAGTGAGGTTTTCTTCCCTCCCTGGCACTTTCCCATTCACTGCTCACCAAATCCTGCCCAAACGAGATCACCTTTCCCTGCACAGCATTCCAGAGCCTGTTGCTGGACTGCATCTCCAAACCCTCCTCAAAGACCCCTGCAGCCCCTTCCAGACAGGCAGACAGGTCAGATTAGCTGCTGAGGGCTTCCTGTGACTAACAGGCAAAAAGGGCTTAGACATTTCCAGGATTTCCAGAGAAAGCCCATAATTTCCTACATTTAGCCCAAGGCCAGAGTTTACTGTTGTTTCATCAGCATATTTCTGATGTGACTGTAAGTTAGACTGCAGTTTATGCTGCCTCCATGCAGGAGGTTTCAGCAAATGCAGTGACAAAGGTTATTAAATAACAGCCTGCAACCCAACAGAAAATGAAGTTTAAAATCTAGGAGCAAAAAACCAACGTCAAAAGCATCTAGTGAACCACGACACAGGTATTATTGAGTATGTCCTGGTTTCTAAAGGAATGATCTCTGACAGTATTTATGCAGTTATTATTTATGCTTGGTTTGGCTGTGCCTGGAGGCCTTGGATATGATCTGGGCTGTCCCAGGCTGTGCTCTGCACATGCACAATCCCCTGAAAGAACCACAGGCCACAGGATTTCAAGAGAAACAACTTCTCCCTCTGCCTAGTTTCACTGAATTCCCTGGGAATGCTGCTCTCCCCTGGGCTGTCCTGGCACCTGCAGCTTCTCCCAGCCAGGTGAGCACCACAAACTGGCCAAGAGACTCAATAAGCCTTAAACTTACTTCAAATATTGCTCTCTGACAGCACTGGGAACTCTGATCCAGCAGATAACATCTTCTGTGCATCCTACATGTGTTTCAAGAAATATGAACAAAGACATCATTATGGAAAACAAAAAAAAAGCAAGCAAGCAGCAAACAGTTTTGTTATTACTTTATTTGGATCCTCTCCAGTTCTGCCTTTCCATGTGGTTACACCAGCATTCAGGCACATATTTAACTAAACTCATATGATTAATTTTACTGAATTCAATATTTCTTCCTGCATATTTTTCTGCTCAATAATACACTTGTCCTAAGTGTGTCTGTGCTGAGTGGCCCCAGAGGACAGAAGCTGCAGAGATGCTCACCAAGCAGCGCTGTCAGTGTTTCACAGGGGTTCAGAATGTAGACATTTAAAACATTTCAAGTGGGGTACATACAGCAACACAGAGTGATTTGGGTTGGAAAGAACACTAAAGTTCCAATCCCCTAAAAAGGGCAGGGACACCTTCCACTATCCCAAGTTGCTCCAAGCCCCATCCACCACCTGCCAGGTGAGTCTGGATTTTCCACCGTGGGTGAGTGAAACATCACAGCCAGCCAAAAGGCTCTTCCAGAAACTCACAACCACACGATCAATACTTGTCTTTAAACAAAGCTGTCCCTGCAGCCACTGCTCTCCCCTGGCCCCATCCTGCTCCTCTGGTCAAGCAGGGCCAATACAGGCACACTGGCAAGGCAACCTAAATAATTAAAGTTAGTTAAGTTGAAGTTACTTCGCTCGTGTAGCAACACGAGAACGACATGGGACAGCATGACCCAGCTAAAAGTGAAGGAGTTCCCTACCTGTGGGCACTGGGAGTAACTCACCAAGGCCACTTTGCTTCTGAGTCACTTCCAAGCTGGGCAATCATTAACCCCAGCACAGAAATTCTCCATTTCTGGGTTGCAAGTGCCCTGCAAGAAGATCCAGCTAATTTGACAGCAAAGTTAATCAATTTATAGAAACACCGACGTGGGTAATGTTTTAAAAATGATTACCAGGAGATAATGGCACATCTCCTGCCACACGTGCGGTGCCAACAGCAAATCCAGAACAATAACACACCAACACACTCTTCTCCCCGTCAGCCCAGGCTCTGCGGGCTCCCTTCGCTTGAACAATCCTCAGAAGCACCGAGCTGGCCCCCAAAGCTCCGGTTCCGTGCGCCGGGCTCGCACAGCACGGCGGATGAAAAGAGCCGGGTGCCGCCCCAAGCCCGCGCTTTGCGCCGGGCCCCCTCAGCCGGCCCTCCCTCACCCGAGCCGCCTTCACCCACCGCGCACGGCCTCCCTCGGCCGGGCCGTCCTCACCCACCTGCGCACGGCCTCGGCCGAGCCGCCGATGGGGACGCCGCCATCGGCACCGCTGTCGTAGAGGACGCCGCTGACATCGAGCAGCAGCCCCCTGACGGCCCGGGCCCAGCCGCCGCCCGCCATGGCCGCTCGGCGCTGCCGGGAAATGCAGTCCCGGGCTCCGCTCCGCCCCGCCGGGAAACGCTGCTGGCCCTGCCCGAGGGCGAGCTGCGTGAGCCAAAGTAGCTGTGGATGCTAAATACGAGCAAAAGCAGGGAGCACAGTGCCTGGGGAAAAGCAGGCCGTATAACTTTCTCAGTCTCGCCTGAGAAAGTGGCCTGGGTAATCATAAGGAGGAATTAAAACAATCCTCAGAGACAGAAGACAGCCTTGCAGGTGCTGTTTGTCAGTTTCTTGTTTTCTTGCAAGAGAAGGTCGGAGGGTGGTGTACCCCACTGACCAATGATGGTGATGTGTTAGTTCACTAACCAGTAACAGTTTTACCTTTCTGTACTTTCACATATCGGTCTATAAAAGAAGATCTGAGGTAATAAACCTCGCTCTCTCCTGTTCAACCCACAAGAGAGTCTGTGTCGTGCTTCTCACCGTTCCCAACAGAGCGACAGGTAGCCACTCCACCCATGGCAGTGGAGTGGAATTAACCCGATCCCTTTCAACTCAAACCGTTCTGTGATTCATATGACAACCAAGGGTAAAAAAAACCAAACCCCACTGACTCATCGTATAAAGAATTTTACAATCGCAGATAAGATGTTATCGGCTGTGTTCCAGGTTTACAGACAGTATTGCTTTCTCCCAAATATCTTCTCGTCGCTAATGCCATCAATAGCACGGCACAGCTCCCGGAATGTATAAGGAGCTGTGGTGGAATTACAGTCCATTTTGTTTTAAGGAAAGCAGAGGAGCCTTGGCAGCATCGATTTGCATCACTGCTCCTGGAATAGCCTCTGGCTTCTCCCTAAAGATAATATCTAAACTGTGAAATTCATTAAATAGACTCAGAAATGGATCAGGTTATTTAAAACAACATTACTAATGGCACAATATCTCAGCTGTCTGCAGCGATAGTGAACATTGTCTTGGATAGTGTTATCAGAGCAGGACACCCGCTATGAATATTGATCCACAGCTTGTTACAGCCATCACTTGCCGTCAGGACAGGTCAGGGTTGAAACCCACCTAGCATCAAAGCAATTTAAAGATAGCACTTGGGCTGAATTTTAATGCCTGAGCTGGGAAATGGACCAACTTCAGAGGCTGGAACTAATCCGTGAGTATGTGAGCATTTCCACATGCATGTATGTTTGTAGGCTGTTGTAGGTTTTTGTGTATATACATGTGAAACTGATGATATTTGAAAACGTCTCATAGCTCACAGATTCATTTCAATGCTGCAATTTACATACTCAGCTCCTGCAGACCCAACAACTCAAACAGAAGTACTTGTAGTCTCACATATACCAGACTTTTTCCCCAGTTCACCACCTCCCACATCCCCAAAACCAAGCTTTAGCCACCTGTAGCATGTGGGTGTGAACTCCTAATGTCTGAGCTCCCTTCTCTTCTACGTTCTTGTGGTGTTCTACCCCAGAGGCCCATGTCAAATGGGTTCTTGGATAATTAACATTAATAGTTACTTTTAATCACATCAGCCTTGCACATCATCATCTCATTTTCTTGCTCTCTCTTTATCTTTAGCCCTATGCCAAGAATTATTTGTGAGCCAAATTCTACTAAGGCTGAGACAGCTATGAAGAGGAGGAGGAGGGCTGTGCTTTGCATCTTTCCATAGGAATAGAAGCAGGTGGAGTAGCAGATTCCTCCTGAGGACTGCCACCCCTGTCTGAAGGGTGCCTTTCTCCAATCTATCTGATGATTTGTGGCACCAACAAATGCTGAAATGCCAAGGAGAGGGAAAAGCATCCCCCTGAAGGTGTGCAGAAATATACTGCAAGCACATTTTCAATAAGCAGGACTGGCTAGAAGTGGTCACAGGGCTGGTGCAGAGTGGGGAGGCTTGGCCTGCTGTCACCTACCGTATCCCAGTTAGAGCTGTGAACAGGCAACAAAGTGTTTTCCCCAAGACAAGGATGGCTGGTTAAGGGGTTGCTCAGTGGGTAGGAGATCCTCCAGCACAGGCAGGCCTCAGTTTCCCTGCCTACTAACTGGGAACAGTGTGAACACCATGGGAGAGTTGCAGGAGTGGCCCAGAGTCTGAACTAGACTGATCCCAAGCTGCTCCCAAACGAAAAGGTGTTCCTTTCTGCCTGAGGACCGGGCAATAGCTTCACATCTCAAACAGTGGCAGCTGGCACAGGGAGTGCTTGGAGCTTGGATCCTGCCCAGCGCAGGAGGGGGATGCAGGAGCCATCCCTCCTCTCTGGGTCCCTCTGAACACGAGGCTCACCCCGCTGGTCCCGCACTGACCGGGAGAGCTGCTGGTGGCTCAGCGGAGGGTGAGGGGACAGGTGCAGCCCGTGGCTCTCCGGGCCCCGGGGGACACCAGCAGCCGTCGGGCTGCCGGGTGCAGCCGCATCCCTGCTCCGGCTCCGAAGGCTCCTGGCCGCCCCCTGCCCACCTCTCTGCACGTCCCCCCGCCCAACCCGGGGTAGGTAACGGGAAAACCCGGAGAGGTTGGGATGGAGGGAGGCGCCCGCTGCGCCCCCGCGGAGCCAGCGCGGCGGGGAGGGGGCGCGGGGGCGGCGTGCCAATGGCTGCGCTGCCCCCTCCTCTGCCCCCACCCCGCCGCCGGCCCCTCCGCCTCCCCGGCCGACCCTCCTCCCCGGCGCTCACTCCGCGCCGCCAGCACCGAGCGTGCGGCTCGGGAGCGGCCCGGCTCCGCGCCCGGCGCTGCGCTCCGCGCTGGGAGCCAGCAGGTCTCCGGGAAGCGCGGAGGGTGGGGTGGGATGCCGGAATGCCCGGAGCGAGGGGCCAAGGCGGCCCCCATCCATCATAAAATCTCCTTCTCCATCTTAGACATCCTGGATCCCCAGAAATTCAGCAGAAGACGCGAACCGGCCTCGGGGAGCTGGGGCAGCGCCCCCCGCTTGGGCGAGCGGGAGAAAAGTTTGGGAAGAGTTGAAGTAGGAAAGGACGCTGCTGCTCCCGGCAGCGGGAGGAATAAACTAGAGGCACATGGTAGGAACGCGCTCGAGTTTCTCCGGCCGGCGCTGGCGGGGCGCGCAGGTGGAGGCGCCGGCAGACGGGGACCCTCGGCCCCGCGGCCGGCGGGACGCGCTCCCCGCGCGGGGTCCCGCAGGAACGAGGGAAGGGGGGCTGGAACTGGATTTTAAGTCTTGATGATGCAGAGCGAAAAGTTTTCGATATCCCTGTGCCCTGCCCGGCTCCCGGCGTGCGGAGCATCCTCTGCTGCCCGAGCAGGAGGGCTCACATCAGGGCTCGCCGCCGCCCCATCCCGTCCGGACGGGCCGCGGCTCTTACCGAGGCACCGCACGGGTTTCTTTCCTCCAGCAAGGGCGGCCCCCGGGCGCTCCTTTCCCCGGGGCGGCAGCGGTCGGATGCCCCGGCCCACGGGACGGCCGGCTGGGTAATTGCTCAGCCCGTCCCCACCGGAGGATGCCTTAGCTCCCGGTGATCGATATCCTATTACCGACTCCCGCCTATCTCCTGCCCGCAGCTTGCAGGTGCCCACTTCAAACCTCCTTCCCCCGGCCTGATCCTAATATTGTTCGATTAAAACTTACCTTTAATAGATGACATCTATCGATCTGGCCCTCGCAAATCTGAAACTCCATTAGCGCAGGGATAGGGAGGGGGGGATTTATTTCGCTTCAGAAGGGGACTTTAATAACTTCTTTTTTAATTGGTAAGAAATCCATATCGACGGCTCCCCCCTCCCCGCCGCGGATGCGGTGGCACAGCAGGGGACGTGGGGGGGGGCCCGGTTCTCGCACGACGGGCGGAATTTTTCTCCTCTTTATTTTATTTTTAATGATTGCCCTATGCTGGGGGGAGGGAGGGATGTCGGAGCAGAAGCGCGGGGCTCAGAAGGGGAACGGGAGGAGGATGCGCTATCTCCTGACGAGCCCCGCCATCTCACCTAGGTGCGCACGCCCCGGCGGAGAGCGGCGCCGAGGACGCGGGGCAGGAGCGCGACGAGGAGGACCCGAGCGGGGACGGAACCGGGACCGGCACCGCGAGCCCGCCCGGGCCGGAGGAGCCGGGCTCGCCGCGGAGCGCCCGGCGGCGGCGGCCAGAGCCGGGCTGCGGGAAGCCGCGGAGGGCGCGCACCGCCTTCACCTACGAGCAGCTGGTGGCCCTGGAGAACAAGTTCCGAGCCACGCGGTACCTGTCGGTCTGCGAGCGCCTCAGCCTGGCGCTGTCCCTCAGCCTCACCGAGACGCAGGTGAAGATCTGGTTCCAGAACCGCCGCACCAAGTGGAAGAAGCAGCACCCGGGCTCCGACGGGGCGGCCCCCGCAGCATCGCCCGCGGCTGTGGGCGGCGGCAGCCCCAGCCCGCCGGGCCCCGCCGCTCTGCCCTTCCAGACTTTCCCTTCCTACGCCGCCGCCAACGTGCTGGTGCCGCCGGCCGCCCCCTTCCCGCTGGGCGCCGGCCCCTTCGCTCCCTTCCTGGGCCCCGCGTTCCTCGGCCCCTTCTACGGCCCGCACCTCTGAGGCGGCAGGGCCGGGGCAGCCCCCGGGAGCCGGGAGCGCACCTCAGCCCTTCTGACCCAGCGGGGAACACCGTCGTCACTTCTGCTGGTTTCGTGGCGATTTGAAGTGTAAGAAAGTTGATTTTTCCTAGGCGTCACGGCAGCATGCTTAACTTTGACACACTGAGAAAAAAACCCCACTGTAACCACTGGATTTTATTAGCACCTTTGAGATGTAATTATAGGTGTTGGAGATGGGAAAAGTAACCCTCTTTACACATGCCTGACACTAATTCCCTGCAGATTCTTCTCCAAGTTCATTGTTAAGATGCTCCTCGTTGCTGTTCGGCTTGCCAGCACACGTCTGAACCCTCGAGGGCTCGGGAGCTGTGGCACTCGTTAGCACTGCTGCGATCCTGATGCTGATGAGGGTGCAGGCGGCCGTGTCGAACCCCAGGGATGCTCGCCAGTGAAGGCGTCCCCAGGCTCTGATTGTGCTCATGGCACTCTACTGAGCCCCGTTTGACCCACGTTTCTTTATCTGTTTCTAAAAAGCGCCGGTGGCGTTCTTGACACCCTACCTGGAGGAGAGGTTTTGTTTGGGAAGGTGCAGGAAAATGCAGCTCTGTGTCATTGGGAGACAAGAAGGAAATCTGCCTGGTCAGTGGGAATGTGTTCAACTGCTGCTCGTGTCCACGGCCTCTCTGCCTTTCCCTGCAGTTCATTCCCAGTGACTTCACAGGTTTTGGATAAGAAGTCTAAAGATCATTCTTTTTGCAGAGAACAGTTGTTCTTGTAATAACACAGCATTAGTCCCAAATGAGGCAGAAACGAAAACATAAATCAGAGAAAATGATTACATTATTCATTTCTTTAAAAATGGGGCATTTGTGGTAGAAAGTAAGTAAAACACAGAATTTCCAGCATGCTGAGACCTATTTTCCATAACAGAGAAACACATGCTTTTTCTGGTTTTGCTTTTTGGAGCATTTGTTAGAAGGAAAATCACATTTCATCTTCATCGTTACAAGCACCGGAATGAAAAGGAATTTTAGCTGGGGGCTCATCTGTCCCTGAACGGACGGGAAGTAATTGGTTTAAAAAAATCTGTCTCATGCAGTTTTACAAATGATTACCACACAGTATTCCAGACTGTATCCTCTCTGTCTCTGACAATGCTTTAAAGCACACACTGGCTTTCCAACCAAAAAACTTAGCTCATAAATCCTATCTAGCTCTTGTGTTGGTCTAAATAAAAAGGGTTTTTAAATTATTCCCTGTTCAATTGCTTTTAATTGTACTTGGATGAAGCACTGTCTGCTTTGTGGACTGTTTGCCCACCTGGTGCTGATCTTGATGGTCCCTGCGCTGCATGTCAGTGACTGAGGGTGATAGCTCATCTCCTGTGGGCTGGCTGTGAGGACATGGATTGTGGGACAACTCTCTCTTGCAAAAATCACTCTCGTGACCTCCAGCTTTGCAGGGATCAAGGGTGTGAGAGCCACAAGCCTAAGCTTGGACCAGCTGAAGTGACCTGAGGTTGTCTTTCCACAGCAAGAGGAGGTACCCAGTGTCTTCTCAGTGATTTGCAGAGCTATTAACAGAACACAAAGTTCACCTCAGGTCACGGGTTTGGAAGTCATGGCTGCTGTACCAATGTGTTTACTCGGAGGTTAATTTAAGTAACTTTTTAACCCTCATTTAAGTTAGCGTTACAAAAGACGGGGTCATTTTTGCTGCTTGGGGTGCATCCAGAGCTGCCTTCCTTTCTGGCCAGGCAATCAGCAGTCCCAAGTGCCTGAGCCATCAGGTCCCACCACTGCTGACCAAATGTGTGTCCACTTCTGGCCACTCATGGGCAGTTAAGAGCTCAAGCCCTGCAGGGAAGGAAGGGCATTCCTGCAGGCTGATCTAGTCCATTTCCTCTGCCTCAAGTTAGGACTAACTAGACCTAAATCCTCGTGACTATTCCTGGCCTCCTACTTGTGATTGTCATTGCTGTCCATGAAAAAACAGGTGTTGATATCACCTTGCTGTCACTCTGAGAGGTTCCCATAGCATGGTACGGTTGGTTATCCACCCAGTGTGCCCAGATCCCTGGTAAAAGCCAGGCTTGTGCCCTGCTATGGTCATGTGGGTACCTCCTTTCCTTGAAAAGTGTAAATCATAGCAAAAAACCAGGGAATGCTACAAGTCAGAATAAATAGTATAAATTGTCTTCCTTCCAGATGTGGTTTTTGCTGTTCATTAACCTTTCAAGGCTCTGCTTTGCCAGCAATTTTACCCTTGCCAAAACTGCATTAACTTTAGAGGAAATATTGATTCCTATGCAAGATGCTCTAGCCTTTCCCTTTTCCTATCGCTCTGTTAAGTCACTTCTAGCCCAGATTCCCAAAAAATGTTTTCCAGTTATTTCCAGAGACTAGAGCAGTCATGGTCCCCACTTTACATGACTTGCACCTCTGCATGGCATTGGAAGGGGGATGCACATGAATGGGAATGCAGATTTTGTGGCTCTGATCCCACACCACCAAAGTTTTCCTGGCTAAATGCTTCCAAATCCCTTGGACAGAGCCTTCCCTCCCTGCTTTGTTGAGTGGGGACTGCTTGGGTGGGTGATTCTTGTTAGGGATGTGGTGACTGGGCACTTAGTCCAGCTGAGGTTCCAAGCAGTCCTGGGAGCAGCAATTGCAGTCAAACTTTGCGTTGCCCAGATGAGGCCATTTGCACTGCTAACACTTCTAGAAATGCCCCACTGAGTATCCATTATCTCTAACAATTCTAAATAAAGATTTGTGCAATATTTTCAGGCACAGACAGAAATTGACTTTACTCACAGCTGAATATAGATGTTAAAAGAAATCACAAGAAAGTCCTATGTGTAAAAAGCAAAACGTGCATTTATATTAAATTAAAAGAGCTTTGAATTTAAACACTTCAGAGAGAACAGGAAAGTTAAGAGCCTCCCTCATTCCTGGGCAACCTGATCTAGTGGGTGGCATCTCTGCCCATGGCAGGGAGTTGGAACTTGGTGATCTTTAAGACCCCTTCCAACCCAAATAATTCTGTGACTCAGCACCTGACTGTCTGCAGTGAGCAGGCAGCAGCAGCTGGGGGTCAAACTGCCCAAACTACTGCCAATTCTGAGTCCAAGAACCACAAAATCACTTTGGAAGCAGACTTCATTTAACCTGATAATGAAACAAGTACAGGGAGGCACACTGTGACATCACAGTCAGGGAAATGTTAGAAATGTCAATTTAACCAGACTTTCAGATCGGTACTTAAGAAAAAATATCCACAACAATTCATGCAGTTGAGTTTGCAAAGTTGGAAGAATACAATGAAAAATTAAATACATGGAGGAATGAAAGATAAAATGTATTTATTGATATGTCAGTGACCAAGCATTTTTCTTGAAGGAAATCAATGTGATTTGTTGTGTAATACCTGGCTGGAAAATTAAACTAAAGCCTATTTCCTTCCTAGCAACCTCTCTCTTGTTCTCTCTCTCATTATTATTAGTACATGTGTAATAAGACTTGTGCTACCTACACACAGGTTCTTGAGGTGAGAACAGACTCCCCTGTATTCCACCTGCAGATTTTTCCTCATTGAGATCAAGTAGGACCATGGAGAGAGAGCCAGAGATGACCCAGGACAAGGAACAGAGAGAGCTCAGAGGTCTCCTACTCTCCCTGCTTCTGGCAGAGCAGTTCCTTCCGAAGAGATGTGATGATCACCGATTTTTGTGGCCACTGTGGAGCATGTGAGTCTCACCTCCTGGTGGCAGCAGAGGTTTGGAGGCGCAGAGCAGTGTTCTCTGGTGACTCAGGAATGAATGAGAAGCGTTGCTGTGCTCCCAAATACCTCTCGGGAATGGGAGCAAAGTCTGATTTTCAACAGCTTTACAGCCCACAGGCAGACGAGACGTCTAGCAAAATATTTGGTGGCTGACATCCTCCTGAAGAAAAATTGGTAATAATGTTCTTGTACCACTAGGCCTGAACATCACTTTTGTTTTCCAGCTGAAGTCACCTTGATCTTTACAGCACTTTGTTGTCATGGCAAACTCGTGTTGTGGGCCCCTTTTCTGGTAGTGCACTCAGTAAAAGTTTCTGGGAAGATAATGATGTGTGCAACTAATTTATGAGCTGCTTGTTACAGGTTTGCTTTATCCTCTTAGCTGGCATCTTTACCATGCTGTTCACAGGAGCTGTTCTGTGGTGGCTGTGATTCATGGAGCCTGTAGCAGCACTACCACTGCTTTCTGCTGTAGCACAAATATTAAACTCCATTTCTCTTAGATTTTCCTCTTCAAATACTGAAGAGTTCCCATGCTGGCTTCTTTCTCTTATCTCTTTTTCTGTGTAACACCATGGGAAAAATGTCATTAAAAATGTGGCATTCCATGGGGCTTAGGCACGCTGCAACACTGCAGAGGCATTTTAGCAGTATTCAAGATCTGTGCTTTTCCACTGAGCAGCCTCTGACAGATTGAAAACACTTTGAATAATACCAGATCCATGTACAAGATCAATACAAATAAAAGATTTCTCTCCTTTCTACACATGCTGATTTATTATCGTAGCTTTGATCATAAACAACTGGTATTGTTTAAAGAACATGGCTTAAACAGTCATTAAAAAAAAGAGAGAATATATGAAATTGCATCAACTTTGCAAAATGGGAACCTTCAAAGACGTCAAATTTTGTATCTGTGGATCTTTAAGAACCTGACACAACAAACTGAGAGTAGGGTGAGGTCAGTTCTGTGATGATGTCCCAACATCCAACACTTCCCATGGTGTTTGTGGGTAGCAATTGGACTGGCAGCTTTTCTTACCCATGGAATTACCCTGCAAAGCACAAACACTGGTAAATTCAAGATTTGCTGCATTTCACTGAAATTGTTCCAGAAGAGCAACTGATGAATCCTAGAACAGTTTGGGTAGGAAAGGACCTTAAAGACCATCTAGTTCCAACCCCCCTGCCATGGGCAAGGAACTCTGATAGACAAGCTGAAGTGAGCAAAGAATGAACTAATTTCTTTACCAGTTTATTTGTCCCTCCTAAAGAACAGGAACTTGATAGTTAAAGAGTAGGCAATTTCTGTCAAGGTCTTGCTGAAGATTCCTTCCTTTTGGCAGTATGCCTTCCCTATTTCCACATCTCAAAGTGTGTGATTTTTGAAAAGAATTATGATAAAGAAATTGTCTTGAAACAATGGATTGCAAGTGAATTTCTTTGTCCTAAAATGTATCAAGAAAACCTTTATTTTTTCTGAATTATCTAATATTCTGGAAAAATCTGAGGATCATTTAAAGTCCTGACTGGGGACGTGCAGGAAGTGCCAGCACATCATCCTGGGGTAATGACAAGTGACAGGTGATGCAATAGGTCACCTTGCTGATCTTTCACCTCAGTGATGCCCAGTTAAAGCCTGACCTGGGGCATTATGTAACTTGTCCAGTGTCTGACCACAGCAGCCCTGAGGTCAGAGCTGAGTGCTCACCATTTAGCAAGGTTGGCAATCCTGGTGGCAGCAATGTCAAACTCTGCAACAGCAGGGCCAGTGGGGATGTGTCATGCTGGAATTTTGAGAAGTTTCCCAGCTCCTGAGATAAAGCATATCCAGATGTTCAGTGCTCAATCCTGAGATTAACCACATTGACAAGGTATTTATTCTTATTACCCAGTTAGAAGTATTTATGTTCGTGTTCTGTGTGCTCTCAGAGCTGCCATCTGGGTCAGATTTTCAAAGTCAGGAGAGCATGTAAAGGAGTTTTTCCAGAAATCATCATTCTGATAAAACCCAAGAAAGAAGATTGGAAGTTAGGAAGCATCAGGTCCTCAGGATCCAAATCGAAATACATTTATTGAAGCAAGAAGCAAGGTCACATCCAAGGCACTTGAATACCTGAAATTTAAACCAAGTCTCACTTTTTTCTTTGGATTTTATTTTAACATTTGTGAGTTTTATGCTACAAAATTCCAGTCATAAAACTCTGTCTTGGGAAAGCCAAAAAAAGGTTATTTTTCCCAAGCTCTCTCCAGTCTTTTTGCTAGCATGATTCCAAGGAATGTAATGCTCACCAGAAATGTGTGTAGAAAGGCTCATTAAATTAACTACAAGTCCAAGAAATGAAAGAGCTTCTAATTCACCTTTAGGTTCCACACAGAAATAAAATGTTTCACCTCATTTTGTGGAAGACTCTGGATGAAGGTATTGTTGAGCTGCAGTGGAAAATAACAGTTCAAAGTAAGTTCAAACATGGGGAGCAAAGCTTGAGAGAAGACAGCAATTTAAATTCCTTTGATTCTGTAATTCAGTTATCCACGCTGTCATCTAACAGAGTATCACAGAAATCTTTGTAAAATAAGCCAACATACAAATCAGGGAGGATAAGTATGAACTATAGCTCAAGGTTGATATTGCAAAAGAAATATCAGCTCTAAGGGTTGTTTGTGGTGCTTTAAGCTGGGTTAACTAACACCCATCCAATAAAACAGAATTATTTTGAGGGGGCTGTGCTATGCTTTGCCAAACTATCCTGAAAGATATGAGCTAAAAGAGAAATCCCTAAGTGGACTTGAGAGGCAGATCTGCTTTGCATGCATTACAATTTGTTGCTGCACTGTTCTGACACACTGCACTGTGAAATATTAGCTGTGCTGCAAGAAAGGCTAAGGTTTCTTGTCCTGCAAGATATGTCTTAATGTAGAGTTCTACTGTCAGTAAATAACCAGAATAACACAATCATGGGCCATGGAAAGCCATTTTTCTATATAAATCACTATAAACAATCCAATAATCCTACCCTGTGCCTGAGGGCGTTGTCCAAATGTTCTTTGAGCTCTGTCAGGCTGGGGGCTCTGCCCACTGTCCCAGGGAGCCTGTTCAGGGCCTGACCATCCTCTGGGGGAAGAACCTTTCCCTGATATCCAGTGTAAACCTCCCCTGACACAGCCCTGGCTGTTCCCTTGTTCCTGTCCTTGGTAACAGAGAGCAGGGATCAGTGCTGCTCGTCCTCTACCCATCATGAGGAAGCTATAGGGTGTTAGGAGGTCTCCCCTCAGTCTCTTCTTCTCCAGACTGAACAAACCAAGTGACCTCAGCTGCCACTTGTACAGTCTCTCTCCAGACCCTTCAACATCTTCATAGCTGCCTTAGGTCACTTTCCAGCAGCTTTTATATCCTTCATTGTCAGACTGCAACTGAAGGCTGAGTTCCCCAGGACAATGTTAACTGTGAGGTTTGCCTTCAAACCTGCCTTTGGCTCAGAGAAGTGCCTATTTTTCATTTTTGCTGGGTGGCAGCAGAGTTTCGACAGGAGGAGAAAGGATGAAGCCTATCTTGTGGCTTTGCTACGGATGGGAAGAGAGGTGGGACTGTCCTTGTGCCTGCTCTGTAGATGTGTGCTGGTTTTAGGTAATGATAAACTTGCACCTTGAGCCTCCTGGCTTGGGTGAACTCCAGCCTGTGCCCTGAGGTGAGGAACTGTCCCATGCCATTGAAGAACTCAACACTGCTGCCATGGGGCAAAACATCAGCTCTTGAGGAATGCTGGATGTTTCCTGCAGCGTTCCTAAGACAATGTTAAACTTGAGTGAGGGTCCTGCAATCCTGCCTTGGCACCAGTGCTTGAGCTGCTCCCACGAGCAGCAGGTGAATCCCCTAGCACATGTTTGTGCAGCAAAACAGACACACAATTCCCTGTTATTTACTCTACCTCTAAATAACCACAATAAATGGGATGCAATTCCTCAGTCTCTTCACATGCCTAATTCCCAACGACTTCAATGAGCATTTCTGCCTGAGACAGAGCTGTGGAATTACTCCTAACAACTGGCATGACTTAACTTGTTCCTTCTTATAACTTTATGGTTTACTTACATGTCAAATTGTATTTTCTGGATTAGCAGAATGAATATAATAACCCTCTTTCTTCAAGTAGGTCAGAGTTTTCCTCTTTTCTGCAGGGCAAATTACTGTAAAATGTGAACATTTCATGGATTCCCTTTTCCATATTTTGGTTACTGTCATGTGGAGTCTTTTAGGTATCTACAGGTAACAAAATAATACACATACATATTCTGCTTTCCCTTTTTTATTCACATAAAATATTTCATCCAGCTGAGAGCAATTCCTCCAAGATCTACAGTAATAACTGCTACTGTGAACAATGTGAGTGGTTTAAAATTCCAACTTGATAGTTTTTAAAGAAGAAAAGAGGATATTTTCTGTGTCTTGATAAGAAATACCAAAAAGAAAGGAGGAAAGAAAGTGAGCCATGACACTGATCCTACGTAAAACTGATCAGGTTTAAATTAAACAGAGCTTTGAATGCACTTTCTCTCAGGTCTTGATTAACCAGATTCCAGTTTGAGAGTTATTTCATATTTATAATTCTTAATCTCAGAAACAGTTTGTATCAGCTTTAAAAAATACATTTACATATAGTATCTGTGCATTCCACATCTTACAGAATACAAAAGCAAGCAAGCCTTTTCTTGCTTGAGGGTTGCTTGTTTGTTTATTTGCTTGTTTTTGAATCTCCGCCTTCCAGACAGGAATCTGCTGTTTTCCTGCATGTCTGGCTTCTGAAATCACCTCTTGGGGCAGTTTGTCTGCAGCTCCATGAGGCAGAGCTGAACCCAAGATTCAGCACTTCAATTGATCTTGGTTGCCTTTAGTTTGCATTCTTTACATTTTCAGATGTGTATTACCCTTATATGATAGGTGCTATTTAATCCTTTGAACAAATTTTGTTCTTTCTGTATTTTTCTGCTTATTGTGAAAAGAATATGGTTGGATAAATCCAAACCAATTTGGAGATGAGCTTAAGAATAAGAGCATTTAAAGGAGGTAAAAGGCAGCTCTTGAGTTGAGTCTATGAAAGGGATGTAGCTCCCAGCACGTTATTTTTGTGGCTAGATAGGTAGAGGGCATCATTAGCATGACCTGAGATAACAGAAAAGTGACCTACCATGCTAATGAAATGTCAGAGAAAAAAGCAATCTAACTTTAAACCAACATTTCTTACCTGGGAAAATCCCATTGATCTCATGGATTGCAAATTCTGTAAGGCTAATTAAGAAATGTGAGCATGCAACAAACAAAATTATGTGATTTTTTCCTAACACCAGAGATTGCAGAACATGGCTTGGACTGGAAGGGACATTAAAGATCGTCCACTTTGAAACACCCCTGCCATAGGCAGGGACACCTTCCACTGTCCCAGGTTGCTCCAAGTGCCATCCAACTTGGCCTTGGACACTTCCAGGGATCCAGGGGCAGCCACAGCTGCTCTGGGCACCCTGTGCCAGGGCCTGCCCACCCTCATAAGGAGGAATTTCTTCCTGATATCCAATCTAGACCTCCTCTCTGGCACTGGGAAGCCATTCCTTCGTCCTGTCCCTCCAGGCCCTTGTCCAAAGTCTCTCTCCATCTTTCTTGTCAGATCCCTTCAGGTACTGGAAGGCCTCAGTTAGGTCACCCCAAAACTTCTCAAGGATGAGCAATCCAAATTCTCTCAGCCTTTCCTCACAGCAGAGCAGCTCCATCCCTCTGATCAACTTGGTAGCCTCCTCTGGACTTGTTCCAGCAAGTTCTTGTCCTTCCCATGCTGGGGATGGAGCCAGATGCAGAACTTCAGGTGGGATCTCACCAGCGTAGCATAGAGAAGCAGAATGAACTGGGACAATATGTAATACTCTAAGCAGAGAGATCATTGCTTATTCTCAGCCTTAAAATTTAATCATTTTCACAAAAAAATCATAACTTCAACTAGAAATAAAGGGGTTCCAATAGCTCCTGGATAATAACTGTCTCTGGACTTAAGAAACTTGGCATGGTACAACTGTGTATTCATTCAGCAGTCATGACTCTGAAATGTATTTTGCAATTTAGCACCTAAGGCCCAACTTTTGGTGCTTTATGAACTCATCTTTGGCAGCAGATGCAGGGCACTGTTTGCTGGCAGAATTGGGCTAGTAGGAGACACAAACATATTAGCAAATTGAGCCTAACTCTCTGTGTGTTTATAAAGAGCTCAACATCATCCGTTCTCCTCCCAGCCCTTGCTGCATCAAGCTGACTGCACATTGGGAAAATTTTCTCCAAAGGCATAAGCAGTGCTGCCCCCTGACATCCAAGGTTTGAGCAATTTGGTTAGAAGATATGACGAGGTTCAGGAATATTTTCAAATGGTTTGCTTTAGTGAGGCGAAGCTATGCAAATTCTCTGTGTGTCAACTAGGATATCATGTTTTCTTTGTGGAAGAAAGAAATTATTTTCCAGCATTGATAAATTTGTCAGGATGATTTATGGACAAAGGGCAAGAGGCACCCAAAAGTTACCACTGCTAAGACTGAGGGGCTTTTTGTTTACTTGGTTTATTTTTTTTTTTTTTGGGCTGTTTTTTTGTTGCTCTTCCTAGTGAGATGGACACGATAAAAAGTGAAATACTGTTTGTCTTCTTCTGTACTCTGCTGTTGTGAGATCCCACCTGGAGTGCTGGAGCAAGCCCAGAGAAGGGCACAGCAAGGATGGAAAACTTCTATGAGTAAAGGCTGGTAGAATTTGAATTGTTCAGCCTGGAGAAGAGAAGGCTCTGGGGAGACCTTGGAGCCCCTTCCAGTGCCTAAAGAAGCTCCAGAAGAGCTGGAGAGGGACCTGGGACAAGGGATGGAGGGACAGGAAAAGGGGATGGCTTCCCACTGCCAGAGGACAGGGTTAGATGGGATATTGGGAAGGAATTGTTTACTGGGAGGGTGGGCAGGCCCTGGCACAGGGTTCCCAGAGCAGCTGTGGCTGCCCCTGGATCCAGGGAAGTGTCCAAGCCTGGGACAGTGGAAGATGTCCCTGCCCATGGCAGCAAATGGAACTGGATGAGTTTCAAGGTCTTTTCCAACCCAAACCAGTCTATGATTTTTTTTGGATAAAACCAGAATGCATTTATGAATCACGCCTCACAGCTCCCCTTAAACGTCCAGATCTTGTGGTTACAAAATGTTCTCCAGGTGTAATTTAACCCAGGGAAAGGTCGGGGTTGTGCTGGCTCGTTCCAACCTGTTCCTGCTCACCTGCTGGTCCCAGCTCCAAGCTCCTGCTCCGAGCACACCGGGCCCTCCTGGAGCTCACTCCCCCCCATTCCCTCCCTCTCTCCCAAGGCAGCAGAGCCTGAAGTTCGAGGTTCCATCAATGCCCTTCCATGTGGAGAAGGGCAGGGCTTGGGTACGTGGAATGGACCGTGACACACTGGGGAGGAGACTGGTGCGTGTGGGCAAAAACACCTGGCGCAGGAACTCCCCTTAGCAACCTCAGTGAATTCCTGGTTATTTCGAATTATTTTATTTTAGCCATATGTTAAAAGATCGGAAGAAAGCTCATGCACATCTTTTGGGAAGAGAAAGGTCAGGGCTGAGCACACACAGAGCACTTATACATCCCTGGGGATCCTGCAGTCGCCAGCGGAGTTACCACCACCATCCCACACACTTCCCATTCCCAGGAATGTTTTCCCAATTCCTCTCATTTTTTTGTCAGTGCTCGCCCTTTTCTACAGTGACTTCCTCGAGGGCCCAAGTGCGGATGAGCGGTGACAGCGGCGGGAGGCGCTGGGGCGGAGGGGTTCCTCCCGCCAGGCTGTGTGTGGGGTTCTGTGGTTACAAAGATTGCTCCCAAGGCTAATTCGGCAGACGGGAGACGAGCCCGCAGTCTGAGGGACGGGGATGCCGGTGTGAGGGATGGGGGAAGGCGGTGATGTAAGGGGGATGGGACGAGCCTCTCCGAGGGCCGGGGGGATGCGGCGAGGGGGGCCCGCGGGTACCGCCCCTGAGGGCCGCGGTGGGCGGGGCCCCGGTTCGAGGGCGTCCACCTATGGGGAGCCCCTTCGCCAAGGGGAAGTGCCGGAGAACGGGGGCGGTGGCTGCCAATCAGCTCCGACAGCCAATCGTCAGGCGTAATTTTGGTGACGTCAGCCGGGAGGGGGCGGGGCGAGGAGCTGTTACGGTGGCCCGCGGCCGCATCCGCCTCTCATCCGCGGGCTCCGGCACCGGCAGCACCTCCGGCACCTGCGGTCGCTCTGCACCTCCAGCAGCACCAGGTACGGCCCGTCCGGCTCTCGGGGGCCATTCCTGCCCCTCTCCGGGCCACCGTGCCCCAGTTCTGTCCCGCCGCAGCCGGCCCCGTCGGCAAGGCCCCGGGAGCGCTGTCGCTGTGCGGGGAGCGGGGGAGGTGACAGCCCGTCCCTTCCTCTGTGCCTGTGTCAGCCCCGCCAGGCGATGCCACATCCTTGCCTCTGCAGTGTCTTTGACCGTGGCCTTGGCGGGGAGATGGCGAGCTGGATCTGGCATTTCACCGCTGGGTTTATTGCTTTTCCTAATTTTTTTTGTTTGTTTGTTTGTTTTGCTGGAGAAAAGAAGGCTTAGAGGGGACCTTGTCCCTTTCTACAACTCCCTGAAAGGGGACTGTAGCCGGGCAGGGATCGGGCTCTTCTCCCAGGTAACAAGTGACAGGACGAGAGGAAACAGGCTCAAGCTGTGCCAGAAGAGGAAATACCAGGAGGAAATTCTTCACAGAAAGGGTGATTAGACATTGGAAGGAGCTGCCCAGGGAGGTTTGGGCTCCCTGTCCCTGGAGGTGTCCAGGGAAGGCTGGGATGTGGCACTCGGGGCTCTGGGCTGGGGACAAGGTGGGCATTGGGCACAGGCTGGACTCGGTGATCTCAGAGGTCTTTTCCAGCCTCGGTGATTCTGTGATCCTGCAATTCTTGTCTGCCAGCCTAGGTCCTGAGCTGTTCCTGCTGGTCTGCACAGGTAGCTTGGCATGTCCACACTGATACCCCCCCGTTTGTCCCCTTGAGCCTTCACCCCTTTGATTCAGCTGGTGGAGGCTGCAGTGTGGCACTGATTCCTCTCTGCTCCATCAACATGAACCTGAGTGTTTTCATGCACTTGACAATATCCCCTATTTACCTTGGGGTGTTTTTCAGTGTCAGGTACATACAGCCATTCAATTTACCTGTGCAGTCTGCAGGCTGCTGTCTGGATAATCTTGCTCAACAGCTGAGCAAAGCTGTTCAAGTGTTTTACAGCTGTGTTTTGAGTGGTTTTTCTGTTCTGATGCAAGACCTCTTCCAGTTGGTGCAATTCCTTGGCTTCTGATTCCTGTACTGCCTGCTACAGTGCACGATCATATTTCTCACAGTTGGTAATGAGCTTGATTTTATTTCATTTTGTTTGCTTGGGTTTTTTTCCTTATTTATTATTCCTCCTCTTTCCTGATATTTCTGTTCATCTTGTTTTGCTGATCATCAACCCCAAATTTTCCCCTTCCTTTTAACTCCAGATTCATCTGTAATTCTCAGTTTTATTCAACTTTTCTCCATGTAATCTTCCACACCTTGGCTAAAGTGATGTGGCCTCACTTAGCACAGTTTTCAGGGCAATTCCTTTTATGGAGGAAAAAGCCCTTTTAAAAAAAATCTGATGAATATTTTCCAATATGCAAGAAGTAAAACAACAACCTCAAACTGGGGATCTGTGATCCTTCTTGCAGGGAGGTACCTCTGATATAAAGCAGATAAGCATTTAACTTCTTTGTACCTTTCAATTCAGGAATGTCTGGAAAATCTCCAAAATATAGAAACTTGTGATAGAATTACTGCTCTGCCATGGAGGTGTGCCAGGGGCCAGGATGTCACAGGCCAATTACATTTTAGGGGTTGAGCAGGTTGAAATTTTGAGTCATCAATTTTTTTTCTTGGACAGAGAAGTATTTGTCTTTTTTGTTTGCAAAATCCTTGTGTAACAATCTTGAAAAGTATTAACACAAAGGGCTAATCTTTAACAGCTGGAAACATGCCCAGAGTTGTGCAGTATTCATCTCTTGCTGGAATGGAGAATACTGACTCTTCCTAAACACTTAGATTTTGGTAGATGGAGAAGAAAGTCTTGGCTTTGGTTAGAAGAGAGGAGCAGCAAAGTAATACCTGAGGAGTTTGCTGAAAGAAATGCCTCTCTGTTCAAGGCAACACATTCAGGGTGTGGATTTTTTCCAAAATAAATTAGGGATAAATCCATGACTTAATATTTCTGTCTTCTGCAAACAGCCTGAAATAACAGCACCCTTGTGTAAGCCATCCTTGCATCCTCCTGTTGGTATTTAATAAATGTATTTTTGGTAGGTTTTGCAGACTGCTTCTGTTAGGTGGTGCAGCAGTGTCCAGGCTACTCAGCTCTTCACTTTGCTGGGGAGTGTGTTACAGGGAGGCTGCATTTGATAAGCAGAGCACTTGTTGTGATCTGTGATCCTCCTCTGGGGATTAAACCTTTTGCCAGTTTTGCAAGTGTGATGTTCTGTGAGACCAGAAACCTGAGCTTTGGGAACTCTTGGCTCTCTGCTGTTCCCTGCTGTGGGAAGAGCTTCCTGAAACAGCTTTTCAAGTGCCAACTCACTCCCTCTTCTCTGGGAAGTATCTTTATATCCACTGAGGTGCAGGCATGGAGAACAAATCAAAGTGCATTTGCCTCACGAAATCCTACCCTCAGGTTATCCCTAGATGGTGACAATACAAGATTTTGTATTCAGGGGAAATTGCTGGGAAAATAGAGTGCTCTAATGATCATTAATATCTGACAAATTCTTACTTTCCATCTATTTTTTGATCACAGAATCACAGAATGGTTTGGGTTGGAAGGGACTTTAAAGCTTATCCAGTGGCACTGCCTGCCATGAGCAGGGACACCTTCCACTATCCCAGATTGCTCCAAGCCCCATCCAACCTGGTCTTGGACACTTCCAGGGATAGCCAATATCATGGAAGTTTGTAACATGATTTGTCTGATGACAATCAGGTAGAAAATGGGCATTTCAATAGAACAAGAAATTTGATGAGCTTAACTTTAACTGTAGTTAAAAATACTGTAGTTTTCTTTTAGTGAATCAGAATTTAAGGTGCAGTGAAAAAGGAACACTTACAGGAAGAATGATGTAAGTAGTTCACAGACTTGCTGAGTCACACAGTTTAGTTTTCTTTCTGTTTCTGTAAGTGTAGGGAGTAGAAAAAAAATCACTTGTTTGATGTTAATCCCACATTAATTTATACTTCATATAAGCTTTCTTGGCTGAATTGCAAAATAGTTGAGGAACCTGTAATCTTGGCAGTAAACTCACTTCAATCATGTCAGACATTTCTTCTGAAGTGTTCTTAGTGCTAATTATTAACTTGCTTTATTTTTTTCCCTCCAGATCTGTATCAGAACTCCTGAAGTCCATCATGCTTTCCAAGCTAACCCGCTCCCAGAACCTTGCTGTTCTCTGCCGAGGCCTTCATTCCTCACTGAGCTCTGCTACCTCAGTTGCTCCTAAAAAAAACATTCAGGGGCCTCTCTCATCTGATTTAATCTTTGAACGTGAGGCAAAATACGGTGCCCACAACTATCACCCTCTGCCTGTTGCTCTGGAAAGAGGAAAAGGTATTTTATTTAGCTTTTTCCTGGAGGTTGTGGGGTGTGTCTGTGTAGGGTGAATAAGATCATGGTAGAATGATTTTGATCTGATTGATTTCTCAGTCTTTATTGGGTTGTTTTTTATTTGGGTGGGATTGAGATAACTGATGAAATAAAGTCAGCTAATGGTGGATTAGAGAGGTGGATCATTATGCATAAGGGCACCTGAAAAAATTGTGGTGCCTCTAAAATGATTTAAAGTATTGATGATTTCCAGAATAAGTTGGCAGAAAAATTTTCAAGCAACTTAATTTCTTCATTTTTTCTGTTACCTTGTGTGGAGAGGTTTAACATTAGTGTGAACATGAAAGGGTGCACTGGAACCCTCTCTAAGTCCTTGTGGGCTGTTCATATATTATCACTTAATTTAAATTTTCTCTGGCCTTTAATTATGTTTGAGGATTCTTTTTTTGTCTTGTGTCTTCTTTTATTTTGTGTACTGATCATAGGCTTGTTTTCCCAGGTGTTTATGTGTGGGATGTTGAAGGTAGAAAATATTTTGACTTTCTGAGTGCTTACAGCGCTGTCAACCAAGGCCACTGTCACCCTAAGATCGTGGATGCTCTGAAAGCCCAGTCTGAAAAACTGACCCTGACATCCAGGGCATTCTATAATGATGTCCTTGGGGAATATGAGGAGCTTGTCACCAAAATGTTCAATTATAACAAAGTTCTTCCAATGAACACAGGTAAAGAAATACTGTGTTTCCATTTTGTTCTTGTCCCTGAGATTCGAAGGTTGTGTAACATTTTCTGCTGCACTGATGGCCTGTTTCATGTGTAAGACTGATAATGGTGCTGTTTTATGTTTTAGGAGTGGAAGCTGGAGAAACTGCCTGTAAACTGGCTCGGAAATGGGCCTACACTGTGAAAGGAATTCCAAAATACAAAGCTAAAATCATTTTTGCAGGTATGTAAAGTGCATGTTATGAGTTGAGGACTTGAGGATCTGGACACTGGGTTACTGGGAGGCAGCCTGAAGTCACAGGGGAAGAACATCCATGCTCTTTTAATCACTTAAAATGCAGTGCTTTTTATTCCTGACTTGTTCCTGCATAACTCTTTCGTGGATTAACTCCTCAAACTGGTGTCACTTTTCTCATAGATTACACAGTAGAGCTAAGCTGCCCTCTTGGCTTCACCTACCATGGCTTTTGTCCTGCATTCTCCAGGCTTTCCGGAAATTGGCATTAACCCAATAAAGTCATACTGGAGCACTGATCATATAATAAAAATAAAAGCAACATTGCTAAAGTAAATAATGAACTTTTATTCTCTGCTGGGATATTTCTTTCCTTTACCTGCCTGCCCTGCTTGGCTCTGTAACTTCAAGGAGAAGTTACCAGGCCCTGAAGAGACTTCTCTTTTTTTTTAAACAAAAAAAAATTTAAAAAAATAAAATTAAAAAATTTATTATATTTAGTATTCTTTGGTTACAGATAAAGCAATTTTGTCAATACTAGTTTTGTTTAATGGTTCTGTATTTTAGAAAACATTCCAGAATAAAGTTTACTATTTAAATACTGACCTTTTTTTTTGTAGCTGCAAATACTATTTTTAACTTTTGGTATATATAGTAGCTATAAATGTCATTAGGCAGCATTTATGAATTGCGGTGCATACTTGAATTTTGCTTTATGATTTCTGGAAATTAATAGAGATTTTTTTTGTTTGTTTGTTTTTTTCATTTCTTCTGGGAATTCTTTCAACACATATTTCTCCTTTTTTCTCTTCTCTATACATTTAATTTTGCTTTTCAGACAACTTTTAGTAAGTTTTTTCTCATTTTGATAAAGGGGATATGCTCCCCATTTTGGCAGAAAAAAAACTCTTTTGCATAACTAAGAAATGACCTTGGACATCATTTTAAAGAGCTTTACACGGACTCTGCTGGATTGTGAGCTGTGAAAGCATTGAACCCTTAGTCTTATTAGCACCTTATTATTGATTAGTGAGTCTCTTGTTTTAACTGAATATTAAAATGAGGATATGGTTGTTTTGGTAATGGGCATGTTGGCTCCTGGACATTTTAACTGATGTTTCTAAACAAAACAGTGCAAATCACAATCTTTTTAGATATGTAAAGAGGTTCTTCTGGAACTTTGAAATGCACAGAATTATATTTTCTGATTTGGGCTTATCGACAGCTTTATTTTTAGGACTTAAATTATTAATGGTGTTTCTTTTCCCCCTACATTTTATTGGCAATAATTGCATTAAAGCTGAACATTATCAATAAAAAGATGTTATTTGAGTTATTTTCAATTTTCCAGACTATTAACGAGACTTAAGGAAATTATTTGGTACACTTGTCCGATCTTAGAGTATAATTTCCTTTTGGTTTTTGATATGTGCTTTTGATACAGCAACAGACTGTATTTATAGCATCAATACAAAATGCTGACAATTAGGAGGATGCTAATATCTTGTTAGATAACCCTTAAAATACATCACCAAATGGAAAGTGTGATGTCCTTTATAATTTTCTGGCTTGTGGTCAGTTTTGTAACAATTTCTCCCCCTTTTTTTTCCAGCTGGCAACTTCTGGGGCAGGACAATGTCAGCCATCTCCAGTTCTACTGACCCATCCAGCTATGATGGCTTCGGACCCTTCATGCCAGGATTTGAAGTGATCCCATACAATGATCTACCAGCTCTTGAGGTATTTGACAATTTCTTGTTCTCTTGTATGAAATAATTTTACAATATTTTGCTCTTTGGTAAATAGCAAGGAAAATCAGAAGTTTATAGTTTGAAACATGTGCTTTGACATTAAGATATCTGTAAGTAGATGTAGATAAGGAATGTGTTTGTTATAATTACGTATAGAAAATGTTGCTAAATTCTGCTTTGGTTTTGATTTTCAGTTTTGCTTTAGGATATGAAAGGTAAACTACATGATCTGTTTAATTTCCCAGCCACCTGGTCTAGTGGAAATGTCGCTGCCCATGGCAAGAAGTGGGATGGGATGAGCTTTAAGGTCCCTTCCCACCCCAACCATCCTGTGATTCTAAGACTAGAATTCACTGCAGTTGCAAATATTTATTTTCAACTTCACAGCATCCTTAAAACCATGCCAGGCTGCTGTTTCACTTTTACAAGCTCCTGAAATGCTAGTGATTCCCAGTATTTCCCTGTTTTATCTGAGATTAATCCTGTCAACCTGTTGGGGAGGGCTGACCTTGACTGGGTACCATTTCTGTGAGTAAAAATCTCTGTACCTGTTGGGCCTGCAAGTGATTGGGCTTTGGAGATTGAGGGATTATAGGACAGAGCTGCTTTTCTCCTTGGAGCTGGGTTAGGGGACACAAAGGTCTCTCAGTGGGTTATAGCTGCAGTGTGGAAAAGCTTGTTCAGGTTTGAATCTTCATCAGGCTGCCCATGGTGAAAGGCCTGCAAGTATTAATGCCTTCATTAGAGCTGAATTCATGTGGGGCAATGCTGAGAAAAGCTGTAGTAAATTCCTGCTGGGAATCACTAGATCTGCTGTGCCTCATGGATTTCTAAACCTTTTTGAACTTGATAGTGCAGGAATGTACCTGTGGACTTTGCTTTAAGGTAAAATTGTTCTGGAGGGGCTCCGTGCTTTTTCTGTTTAAGGGAAGAGTTGAGCAATTGTTTGTAGTGTATGAACTAATATGAAACTCAGGATATTTCTGAGGTGATTTCTGAACTGATCTGATAAACTGCTTGTCTGGGTTTGCAGTTTGCAAGGTTTGTACCTTCCCAAGCAAGCACAGCAGCTGATTTTACCTTGC
The DNA here is from genome assembly GCF_049639895.1 of Pseudopodoces humilis. Lineage (NCBI taxonomy): Eukaryota > Metazoa > Chordata > Aves > Passeriformes > Paridae > Pseudopodoces > Pseudopodoces humilis. The sequence goes on along the minus strand of NC_142208.1, from coordinate 32,850,129 downwards.
CAACACTGACAAAGCATTGGAACTGCAGTGGCACTCAGAGACAGCTGCCTGACAGGAATGCTGCTCTTACCCTTTGATGAAGAACACCAGCTAGGTGCTAGGATCAGGTTCTGCTATGTGTATTTTCTGTATTTGACCTGAGTAAAAGCTTTCTCTTTTTGTCTCTCCTCTCCCTGTGCCCAACATTGCAGCGGGCCCTGCAAGACCCCAACGTGGCAGCTTTCATGGTGGAACCGATTCAAGGGGAAGCAGGTGTGATTGTTCCTGACAAAGGCTATCTCACAGGAGTGAGGGACCTCTGCACAAAACACAATGTGAGAATTCACTTAACATTCAACATACACACTGTGTTTACTGGTGTAACTTGTAAGGTCAGCCTTCTATGCAAGGCCTAGAACTTTATATACTATTTAGTAATTCCCTTTTCTTTCAGTGGAATAATGCAGGGATACCTCTTGTGTTTCCTGGTAATGCATGACTAAAAAGCACTTCTTAGCAGTGCACATTTTTCACTGTTTCTTACTATTGTCACTGATTTAAGTTTCTAATTACTATTCTTCAACTGGATTTACTTAAAATTAATTTAACTTCCAATTTCTTTTCTGTATTGTAAGTTTCCAGTTACCATGGCTATCCAGGACCTTTGTTGCTGATGTGCATAACTCCTACCAAGAACTAGTAACAATAATGGGTCACAGAATGAAACACTGAGGAAAATGGTTATCAGGGATCTCTGATTTAAATATCAGTGGTCTCTGTTCCAATAGAATTCAGATTCCTAATTTGTAAGTGCTACTCATAATTCTTTCCGTATCTTCAAAGGAAGACATTGACGTATTATTAATAAAGATGTCTCCATTATTGCTGTGATACCTCAAAAGAAAATTGTGTTGTTGGAATTGGGTTAGGAATGAAAGTAATTCCCTGTTCTGATCTTTTTTCTCTTTAAAGGTTCTGTTTATTGCTGATGAAATACAGACTGGTTTAGCCAGAACAGGGAAAATGCTGGCTGTTGACCATGAAAATGTGAGACCTGATATAATTCTTCTTGGAAAGGCCCTTTCTGGTGGCTTATACCCTGTGAGTACCACAGAAATACCAATGTTTTAAAGTAATGTCAAAGTACTCAAACATTTGTTGAATAATGTTGGGTTTTTTTCCTTAGTCATCAACACTGAAAAGCCAGTTGGAAGAGCAATAAATCTGATGTTTGTTGTACTTGGAAATTATTGTTTGCAAGACTAACTATGATTTATGACCAGACAGTCCAACTTGAGAGCAACATAATAAAATAATGAAATACCTAATACTACCTTTATAGCTGAACAACTGATATTATTTCATTTGTCTGGCATGCCTGCATGGCTGATTTTATCCTCTTGGATTGACTTTAATTCCTGCTGATTAGGCTGGAAATTACAATGCCTTGAACTATTTTGGCCAACTAACAGGATTTCTGAGTTAAACCAAATATTGAAGCTTAAACTCTTGAAATAATATTCAGTTTGGAGAAATTCCCCTCAGCTGTGATTGAAAGTTGTGTTACCACTCTAGCTAAGTGTATTTAAGGGATTAATTATGGGATTGTCAGCTCTGCTATTCTGTACACAGTGCTGGGAATGTAAATGTAATTTATCACCATAGGCTGAAAATTTCCTGAGCTCTGAGAGGAAAGTTTGCTTCAGAGATATTAAAGCTTCCTGTTCCAAATATGTGAATTTTCTGCCCTTCCCATTTTAGGTCTCAGCAGTGCTGTGTGATGATGAAGTTATGCTGACCATCAGACCTGGTGAACATGGATCCACATATGGAGGAAATCCATTAGCTTGCCGTGTGGCAATGGCAGCACTGGAGGTTTGTGTGTGGAGACAGAGATCTGGAATCTAAATTAAAAAGGGTCTCATGATCTTAGCTTAAATAAATAATATTATTTTTCATGCTATGAGTAGAAATCTAGCTTTAAATAAGATTGGAAATTTGGTGGTGGTTATCTGTAGATCTTAAAACAAATTTTAGATTTTTTTGTTGGAAATGCGTCCCACTTTGTGTTCTTATGATCTTAATGTCTTAAACATCAAAATAAGATTTATCTAGGGGAAGTTTCAAAGCAATGATGTAGATTTGGTCAAACACCTTCACTAATTTCATGATAACAGTTTGAAATTGGCTTATTTTACTATATCAGCAGAAACTGCTGCTCTGTGAGCTTGAGAGCAAGTATGGATCTCAAACAGAAACTACAACATCCTGTCCAGAAGGTGCAATTCAATTATTTTGTGATTGCTTAATTGACTCCAGTGATGCAGGTCACACAGAAAACCTCATCACTACCCAGTACTCAGACTTGGACAGATTAAGAGCCTTTAGAGGTTTACTGTTTACTTGCAAATAACAGCAAACAAAGAGCAGTTAATTCAGAATAAAATTTCAAAGACACTATTGTTTCTTGTAGACGTGAATGAGTGAAAGCTCAATACCAACCTGCTGGGACTTGCAGCCTGTGAAGGGACACTGTGGCTGCAACAGCTTTTGTGTCTCAGCAGGTTCAGTGTCATTATCCATCCTTCCCCATGTACATAAAAATGCAGTGCCCTTCAGCTGATTGTAGATCTGACTTCTCTTTAGGTAATTGAAGAGGAAAATCTGGCAAAAAATGCAGAAATAATGGGTAATCTGCTAAGAAGTGAGCTCATGAAGACTCCATCTAATATTGTAACTGCTGTAAGAGGAAAAGGCCTCTTAAATGCAATCGTAATCCGGGAAACCAAAGGTGAGGAAATAAAATCAACTGCACAAACACAGCATGGGGAAGTATTTTTCAACTTAGATTGTAGGTAGGGGATGGCATGTAGACATGATGTTTATGTTCAGAACATGGCTATAGCACTGTAGTACCCACTGAAAATTGATTGAAGTTACTGTGTGCCATTAAAAATAGGGTTTTTTAACTAAGAAAAGCCAAACAATTGTTTTTGAAAGTATTTGAACTCTTTTATGATTTGATAATGTTCCAACCTGATGGTGAATCTGCATCCGAACAAATACCTTTACCTTTCCTCTTTGGAAAAAACTGTCCACATCTGGAACACCAGTTCCTGTCAGATTATGGGAGCATTGGCTGGGATTATTGTTTTCAGAAGAGTACAATGAATACAGGAGGTTACAAAGAAGAAGAAAGTTAATGATGGACAACAAGTTTCTAGGGAGTAACACCTTGAATTGTATCAGAAATCTGAATATCAATGTATTTGATCAAGGGATAAAGTGCTGCAGGAAGGTGGTGTCATTTTCCATGATGATGTGCTGAAATCCAGGTTACAGACAAGGTTATGGTTATAAGTCCTGTCCACGTGTCCTTACCTCCTCTTCGCATGGTTCCCCTTTTAAGATTTATTTTAAAGTCTGAGTGCCAGACAAGCACTGAGCTGTGAAGGAGCAGAACTCTGTGTGCTGAGGCAAAGCAGTGAGGCAAAGGGCAGCTCTCGAGCAGCGTCACTGCAGATTCCGGAGAGCTGCTCCGAGTGACCTCTCCCTTTGTGACCACCCTGCATCACCTCTCTGCCAGCTGGCAAACAGCACCACGTGCTGCAGGTGTGACACCTCTTCTGCTGTGCTGGGCATGTCCTCAATGTGCTGTTGATGTTCTGCCTCCCTCTCTTTGCAGACTACGACGCCTGGAAGGTGTGTCTGCGGCTCCGCGATAACGGGCTCCTGGCCAAGCCCACGCACGGCGACATCATCCGCCTGGCCCCGCCACTCATCATCAAGGAGGATGAAATCAGAGAATCCATTGAAATCATTCACAAGACCATCCTGTCTTTCTGAAAACATGGCTCTTGCAGTCTGCCTGCTGACTGGTTCAAGGGGGTGTGTTGAAATGTGTGCGATGAAGGCCTGCTCTTGAAACAAGCATCTCTCATTCCTTTTATCTAAGAGGACTTGACTATTCAAACATAGCTGTATCTTTAAGTTATAATGGCTCTGTAGAAAATACAGAATGATTTTGAAGACTTTCCAGGCTTGCAGTACTTGGAAATAAAATTCTGTATGTACTGATCATCTAAGTTGGAATATTTATGGGGAGGTACGTATCATTTGTAAGTCTTGGCCAAAGTTTAAAGTATGATTTATATATATATATATTTTAGGTTGCCTTGCACTCTTATATCATTCTCCAAAATATTGCATTTGGCAATTTTTGCCTCTCAGCAAGATGTCTGTAGGATGGAAGCACTTATCATTGTGGGTGAATTTGTGTTTTTCACGTGCAGCTTGAAAAAAAATTCTAATGCTGAAGGTTTGACAAACTGGGTGTTATGCTGGTGAACTCGAGAAGCATCGAGCTGTGTTCTGTGTATACAATATTTTGATTGTATGACAAGAGATGCTGTTTTCAAGCCTGGTCTCAGTGTTTGGCTTTACAATCTTGTAAAATAGATCTGAACATTTAGATCTGCTTTTACTGTTATAAAACTTTCTGTCATCTGGGTGTTCATATTACAACATGTTTTGCATTGAAAAAAAATACATTGATGTGCAATGAAAATACTCTGAGTCTTCAAAAAGAGCAAACCTCACAGCAATTTGGAAATTTGTAATTTCTCTTAGCCGGTTTTAGCTGAACTAAATCCTGATTAATCACGCAGTGCACAATGTTCCCCTTGCTGAGCACAGGGGTTAAATACAGTCACATTCTCACACTGTGAAGTGGTAAATAATTCTTTGGGTTTTGGAAGGCACCTTCATTCATGGCAGTGACCCAGTGCGGTGGTTGGAGTGCAAGAACGTTTTCCTTCCCATGCTTTGGGTAGCACAGAACAATGTGGGTGAAGTGAGGCTGAGCTTCACTTGGAAAAGCCTCGTTAAGGCGGCAGTAGGATTGTTACCCTTAGGGACGGCAGAAATGGCTGCGGATAAGGTGGAGGAAGCAGTCGGGGTCGGGAGGAGCAGCCCCTTGGATAGCGGAGGGGTGGGAAGGTGTCGGAGGGAGAGCGTGGGCTGAGGGGGCCGGGAAGGCTGTGCCCGGCGGGCTGTGCGGGCCGGGCGGGCTGTGAGGACCGGGCGGGCTGTGCGGGCCGGGAGGACCGGGCGGGCTGCGAGGGCCGGGAGGGCCCGGAGCCTGCCCAGGGCTCTGTGCCCGCCCAGGGCCGCGGCCAATGGGGGCACTGCGGGGCGGGCACAAAGGGCAGTTGGGCATAAAAGGAGGCTGCCCCCTTCAGAACCTTCCAGAAGCCCTCACGGCGTCCGCCGCGCTGCCGTGGGTCGGTGTTCGGCAGGGCTTCCCCGGCTCCTCTGTGGGTACCGGCCTTGGGCAGGGTGCTTTTCCGCACATTACGGATAAGATAAAAAAATGCAGCAAAGTGTTGCCGAGGAAGTTGGGCGTTTCTGAAAGGGGGCTTTACAAGGGCAAGGAGAGAAACACACCTGAGAGAAGACAGAGTAAACAGCATCAGCTGGAGAGCTCTCAGAGGCGCAAAAGGCAAACCTCCAAAACCCCCGTGACAGCACAAAAGTTCAGTTTTAGAACTAAAAGGCAGGCAAGGATGAAAGACATGCTGAGGTGTGTTCCCCTGCTCCTACTGTGCCGCTGTTCGCCCAATTGCCGGGAGCTGCTGTAGGGCAGAAGATTCCAGTCTGTGCTTTAGTGCTTCTCTGGCCTCGCTGTCAGCAAATGCCCTGCCACGTGTGTGTCCTGTGTGTCCTGCCCCTCAGGCCACAGAGTATTATTTTCTTCTCTGCAGCAGCCACATACATGCCTAAAGTTTGTGGTTGTTCTTGTTTCAGTTCTTACTCCTTTTCTGGTTAAAATTCACTTTCTTTTCCCTGAGAAGGAGCCGTTTTCTAGAGCCCTTGCTGCTGTGCAATTCCCTGCTCCCCCATGCCCTCGCTAATGCTGGGAAGAGCCAGTTGAGGTCACAGGGTTTGGGTGCTGTATTGTAGTTTATGCCCAGTATTGTGGAGGATTTTTTGGTTGTTGAAAATGGTTTTGAGGTACAGCTTCGAAGCTGCTCCCTCCTTTTTAAATTCGTGTAATAAACAAGAATTGTGTATAAAATTTTGTCTCTTGCTTTACTCATGTGCAGTCTCTGAAAGTACTCTGCTGTGATAAATTCGAACTCAGTTTCAACCCACTTTCTGGTTGCGGTTTTAATAGGCCAAGACTTTTCAGAACTTGAGAACTTTGTCACACCATTGTTGCGTCTCTGAGCTTTAATTCATCTTCTAGTTGCTTCATCAATTTTTTTTGCAAGCTTATGAAAATAAGAGTATGTGTAGCCTTTCCCAAGAGAAGTCATTCTAAATTGCCCTTATTTAATGATGGGATAATTGAGTTTTCTGTTTTAACCTGAAAGCTCTCTGGCCCTTTTATGTAAGTAAGGATCAGGGTGTGTGTCTGGAACCAGAGCAGACAGAGGGTTTTGATGATTTGGTTTATTACAGTTCAGTGCCAGAACAAGTACAAAATTATATATATTATTTCAGAAGTGAAGACAGATAACAGGACGTCTCTTCTTAGACATTATGCCTGTCACCAGCTAACCTCCACTTCAGAAACGATAAAAACAGTGTTGGCAGCTGTTCATGAGTTAGGTGGTGGAGCTGGATGGCCAAAGGGAATGTCAAAGTTCTTCTGTGCAAAGTGACAAAATGATAGGCTATCAGAAAGCTCGCCTGCCTCTGGAATGTTGTGTTTGTTTTGGGGGTTTGCTGTATCATAGAAAGTGGTTTTTGTGTCTTAAGGCAATCCTAAAACTGGGATTTGGCAGGTTGTCAGTGCCACGGTTTAAACCTGTCGAACTCAAATGCTACTGCTTGTATAACTGACGTGCTTGTAAAACCTGTCTGTGCTTTTGTTGTCTGGGATCTTAATTAGCCTTAGAAAATTCCTTCAGGGCTTTTATTCCCAAAAAAACCCTGTAGACAAAGTGCCCTTACCCACTGAGTGCCAGAAATCCAGTGCTCTGGGGTTTGTACTTGTTCCAGTGATTGCTCAAGTGGAGGTAGCTCAGCCAAAGGCTGGTGCTGAGCAAATTTTAATTTGAAGGAGGCCAAACTGAAAATAAGTTGCAAATTAGTGTAATACACACACTGAAATGTGCAAAGAAAGTACATGTTTTATGAAATGAGTTTGGTTTTTGCATCATAACTTTGTAGGGGGTGAAAAAGTGAGAAGTGCAATCTCAGAGAATGCCCTTTCTGAACCTTCCCAGTATTTTTTTTGTTTGCCTTAGATAGAGATGAAAGTATGGAAATAGCATTACTTTTTCCTGCTCTAACCAAAATTTATTTTTAAAAAGGCATTTGAAGGAGCTCTGTATTGCGTATCCAGAGGGCTTAGTTTTCTTTAGCAAGGGCTGTACAGCAATAAAACTTTTTTAAAGGCACAAATATGTATCTGCAAAATGTTGCTTTAAGAATTCGGCTGTAAATGTTTAATCTGTCTCCCTCATATCACTTACACATATTTTTTGTCAAGTAGCTTGTGATGTTTCTTTAAATCAGGTCTATGAAATGCTTTTCTAAGTGATTAGTGACCCTGCCTTCAGTGCTGTGCAAACACATGGAGGTAATCCAAGCACCCCAGAGCCAAACCAGCATTCCAGGGGCACCCAGGGCAGCCCTTGGCTTCACTGGGAGCTTTGTTTGTGGAAATAATGCCCAATTGTGCTGGCACCTGTGCACTTTGGCAAGGGAAAAGCACCTGGGTTTTGGCATGAAATCGTTAAGTATACATACTGGCATAAAAAGAAGAAATTACACTATTTGTGGGTAAAGGCAAACCAAGATTTTAAGGGGACCATGTGAAACATTGAGAGGCAAGAACCACACAGTGAACAGGGGGAGATGGGAAAACATACAATGCAGGGTTTCCTTTTTCCCCCTTTCCTCCTGGCAGTCTTAGGAATCATGCTTGTGACATTGTCCTTGACCTGGGTTCTTTTCAGCTACAAAACCCATGAATCTGTGGCATCAGACAGTATTTTCTAAAGTTCAGTAATCTATTTTGGTAATTTTTAATAGGACCCAAGTGCCTGGTGGTCATGACTGGGTAAGGAGCTGCACATCTTGAACCTATTAGAATTTTCCATGATGAAACAATCTCTGTTTTGTCTTTTAACAACAATACTGGGGGGGTGAGCTGAGTAGAAAAGCAGGCCTTAGTTATTTATTTGATCTTTTTAATTTGTTTTGTTTTGTCTGTAGATGCTTCTTCATCTTCTCCACCCTTTTAGCAGCAGGTGGAGCCAGAAGCTCAGCTTTAAACATAGAGTTTACTGCTGGGTGGAGAGTTTTCGGAGTTTGGGAACTCCTGGGGGCTTGCTTTTGGGCTGTGACACAAGCTTCAGTCTCAGCTCTGGCTGCTGTATCAGTGCATAACTTTTGCTGTACAGTCCTGTGGCTAATCTTGAAGGCATTGTTTGAAGAATTCTCTCTAGTGTGGCGAATACCTAGCCATTCTGACTGGTAGGGACGAAGGGACAGCTGAGAGGGGAAAAAAAAGAGGCTTTTTTTCTCACATCAATGAAGTAGAGCAAATGAGAAGGTGATTTGAGACAAAATTTTAAACAGACCTTTAAACTTGTGAATTGCTTTCCCTGGGCCTTCCTGTTGTGTTTCCATCCTCCATGTGAGGCTTAAGCAGTTGGAGCTGCTGTATTTGTGCGGTGAAAAGAGGTGTTTCACTGAACATTCCCTCAGCTACTAAAGCAGAAAAGGGAAAAAAGTTTCTGGATTAAAAATCCCTTGTAGTACCCTGGTGGGAAGCTGATGGAGCTTCTGTGTTGAGCAGCACTTGTAAGAGGTCTTAAGGGTCACCAAATGCTTGAAGGTATTAAGATTTCATGGCAGTATTAAGGTTGTAAAAGACCTCTAAGATGATAAAGTCCAACCGTATCGCTTTTCCTGTCAAGCACGGGGGAGTAATTGGGGCCCTTGCAGTCGGGTTGCTCAGGGCTCAAGGAAGAACAGCTGGCTTAGGCCATGGGTTGGAATGCTCCTTTGTTGTTAATTTCCAGTTGAAGTTGTGCTTTTCATGGCATTTTTGAGGCAGCCCAGCATGCTGAATGTGCTGTGGTGCAGATAAGAGGTGACCATCAGAAATCCTCTGCAGTTGTTTCCCTTGAAGCTTTCTGTCCTCCTGCTTGGGCTTGCTTGGGGAAATCCGAGCAGAGATGGTGCTGTCTGGAAAATCCCCAGGCTGTTATCGGCTCTAGTCCAAACAAATACGGGTAGAAAGCAACTCCTACTCATTCCTGTATAAAATCCTAGTAATTTGCTATGATTTAGGCTGCAGAGAAAGCCTCTCAAGAGTATTGACCCTTGGCATAATGCGCAAACCAAACAAAGGCCTGGACCTTGGATGAACTCCCAGATCTTCCCTGGGTCTGACACATGGGAAACCTAATCCTCAAACTAATACAGTCATTTGGAGGAGCTGTGAAATGAGAAAGGGGAGTAATTACCCTCTAAACACTCAGTTCCCTGCCTACCATAGGTATTTCCAGTAGACACTGAGGCTGCCCTGCCTAAGATGAGCTGTGCTAGAGCCTAGTTTTGTGTAAGGAATAAAACCATGTCTCAGATTGGCTGTCCTAGGAGGAATGACAGTGTACATTCCATCTGGCTCTTGCTGGCAAGATGGTCAGTGCCTGCTCAGTGAAGTATTTGGCAGTTAGGGCTTTGCTGAGGGAGCTTGGGCTCACATGGATCCGGTGGGAGTTTTCAAGTAATTTTCCTTCATAGATCATCTTAAGACCATGGAGGGAGAAGATGCCCAGGAATGCTTCCCTACGTGCACCTGTGTTGGGACAAGGACATCTGTTTTCCAGTATTGCTAATAGTTTTTCATATTTTATCCTTAACAATCAGAAATCATGAAATATGAATCACTTGGTCTTTCAAAAACATTTCTGAATAATGTGTTAATAGAACAGAAACATTAATTCCTGCCCTGATGGAGGCAGGAAAGTGGAGGAAAGCAAACTTGTACAAAGCAGAATATTAGAAGGGAAAAGTCAAAAAGGATAGGGAAAATGAGGTTGTTGTATGAAAACACTGCTGGACTTGTGTCCTTGCACCAGGCTGACTGTTCCTAGAGGAGGCTCTGTGTGTGCATGGACCAGAGCCATGTAATTGTGGCATGTTGTATTGTCTGGACTGCAATAAATGCCAGGTGGTGCTGTACAAACACAGCCGTGGCCTTGCTGATACAGTCCTTGATTCCTCCCTGTCATCTATAGGAACAGTTCCTTCACATCAAGGCTAAAGGCAGTGTGAGAAAGGGACTGGTATTTGCATGCAGCACAGTCTCAGCTGGAGAGCTTGGCTTGGAGCTCCCAGGTCTGAAGTTAACCTTGAAAAGCACAAAAATGAAAACAAGGTTAAAGCCAAGAGGGGGGTGGGTGTTCCTGTGCAGCTGTTGTGTTCAGAGCAGACCATACCTGTGTCGCTAAAGACACCAGGTGACAACAGAGTGGCCTCTCCAAGCACAACTGCTTCTTTACAGTGAAGGAGCTGTTGAAAGAATTGAATTTTGGATGGCCTTTCTTTTTGTGGTCCTCTGGAGATGAACTGGGGTCATACAACGTGGCTAAGGATTGGTACCACTATAGATGTCCGCAGGTGTGAGGTACAGCTTGTTGTGAGGCAACCTGGATGAACTTCATCCCTGGCAGGGAGGGCCCCTTGTGCATTCAGGCCGCTCATGGGGAGTGGGAGGCCCGGGAGCTCCGGGTGCTCAGACATGGATGGGGGTAGCTTTTTTTTGAGCTGAAAGTCACCACTTTGTAATTTACACAGCATGGGTGTGAGAAGGAACATTTTGGTTTAATCTAGTCCTCTGCCCACGCTGTTCTTCAGCAGGCTGGTGGGTGGTCACATGCTAAACCAATAGCAAGTAAATTAAAACAAACAAAACAAAAATGGCTAACAGCCTTGGTGGTGTCTGGGACCTCCTTACCCATACAGAACTTTTCTTGTCTCGTTGTGGCTGGGCCAGCTCTTCCTGTGCGACCATAACATGCCTTGGTGAGCCCGGAACATATGAGATCTCAATTCACAAATGAAGTTAAAATTACTGAACAGAGGGAGAAAAAGGCTTGGGGTGAAATACAGCACTTTTAGAGATGTACTGGTGCCTGCCTTACCTACCTCCTGAAAGAGTCCTGAGGGTCGGTCTGCCTTGTCTTGGCAGAGCTGAAGTTTGGATCTTTGAAGAATGTGGTCTTAGAGTTTCAGAGAAACCTTAGATGTGATAAATATTTATGTAAAGAAAAGTAATGAGAATGTGAAAATCTGGAATAGTTCAGTAAAAGAAAGCACAGCTCACTGAGGTTGCAGAGAGTGATGAAGAAGCTTTGCAAAAACAGAAAGTGCTGGCAGTGGCAGCAGGTCATAGAGCTCTTTCCAGGCTAGTGCTCTCTCCAAAACCTAGGGAGCATAAAAAAATGCGATTCTTTTGGCCAAATGGATCTGGGCTATCATCTCCCACTTCATTCCTTCCACGCCTTGATTCCTTGTTCTAATCACCCAGGCCTCAGAGTAATCTATTCTCTCCTTAAGATGTAGCATGTGTCCGTTCATTCTTTATTAAGGCTAAACAAGCCAGATGTGGAAATGTTTCCACCACCAATGTTGTGTCTTGTCATGGTTTTAAAGCATTAGCTAAAAAATCACTAGGAAACTTACTCATTTCTTGCTGTGAGATAAATGGATTAGAAGACGAGCAAAACAGGCTTAAAACTTAAAAGGAATAAAGAAAGTTTATTAACAAAACTACAAGAATAAGAAACCAGAATAAAATCTCCAGAAACCCTTTTTCCCCACCACTCAAACCATTCCCCATGTTCACATGACAACACAGAGACAAAAAGCCTGGTGGTTAAAACAGTCTTAATTTTGCTATAGTTTTTTCATCAGTCTTTGTAGAGATAAAAGAAGTTCTCTTCTGCCAATCTATGGAGTTTTCCACAAGAAAACCATTTTCTCATGGCTTTCTATTTTTCTGATGCCAGCCACCCGGAAAACTCTGTCATCAGTTCTCTCCTCACATTTCACACCACTCTGAGGTGTGTTATGGGTCGTGAGTCCAGGGGTGTCATTTTAAGGATGAGTTATTCAAAGGAAGAAGTTTTCTTCATCTGTATCTGTGAGCATCTCTGGAAACAGAAGTTTTCTCTTTGCCTCTGAAGGGCCACAAATCTTCAACAACTGTTACTTCTCTTTTTCTGTTCCAGCATCTCATAAGATCACAACTCCTTCACTTTTTGTTTAGATCCACACTTTGATATACTCCATTCCCCCCAAAATACTCTTTCATGAATTAAAGGAGTTTTTTAGAACACTATTATCCATCTCCATAGTTGTAGCAAAAGAATATTTCAGCTTATTAAAGCATCTCTTTATTTCTCTCTTCATCTGAAGCTTAATTCCTTTCTTCACTGTCTTTGCTAGTTTATGTTGTGTATGATATGATATGATATGATATGATATGATATGATGATCACTATCTCTCCTCCCCCTCTCTCTGGAAAAAAAAAAGATTAATCTGCAAGTCTCATCTGGGTAGTGAAAGAGTTAAAATCCTGCCCAGGCTTTGTAGATGGTCCTGTGATCTCTGCTGGAGTGGCGGCTGGAGCTGTCTGCGATGGAAGATTCTTCATGGCTGTTCTGGAGAGTGTGGCCACTGTCTCAGCCTGCTGCAGGTCAATGGCTTTCCTTCTCCTTACTTGGCAGTCTCTGGTGAAACTCGGCAGTGGCAGAAACGACAGCTGAGCCAGGGACTGGCCTGGCCCAGCAGGCCTGCTGTCCAAGGCTCAGTGAGCCCTCCAGGAAGGGGTTCCTGACACTTTCCAGTCTCCATTCTCCCTGGGAACCGCAGAGCTCCGGCCAGCCCCGCTCCCCTCATAGCCTTGTCTGGCCTGGTGGGGGGAGAAGGCTGAACCAAAGCCCTCTTACCTCTTCAAAAGACAGAAACCAAAGAGAACAAGAAATTCCTGGGCTTAAGTCTTAAGGTGGTGTTCACAGGTTGAGCTCACTTTTCAGTGGTCAAAAACTACTGTCGGTTCTCAGAAATGGACAGTTATTGGCCAGGAACCAGTCTCCATCAGTCTCCAGCAGCTTTAACTTCCTTAGGTGTTTCTCTTTGTTTCTTAAATGCTAATCCATCACATATCTTTGTGTGGATCTTATTTTCAGAGCTTAGGTCTGAGAACAGCAGCCAGAGCTTTCCCATTGTGAGGGTCCGTGAGCCAGCATGTCCCTAGATGGCCAAGAAGGCCAGTGGCAGCTGGCCTGTAGCAGCAGTAGTGTGGGCAGCAGGAGCAGGGCGGTGTCTGACCCCAATCCCCCAGTGCAGAATGGAGTGCTCTGTGGGACCTGCTGAGCTGCATTGCCGTGGGTTTCCACAAAGGAACACAGACCTCCTGCAGCCTGCTGTCAAAATGCCACAGCATTGATGATTTACCAGCAATGAGTGCCGAGGAAAGCAGGCCCAGGACTGCCAGCCGGGGCATTTTTCAGTCAAGGGTGGCTGCTGCTGGTGCAATTGATGGGTTTTGAAATGGTGCTACCCTGAGGAGGATGTACAAGCCTGGCCAGGGGCTGCTGGCAAGGCGGAGGCAGCGGGTGCAGCCAAGCTCAGGCGTGTGAATGTGTCCCTGGAGCCGAGCGCTGGCCTGCAGGGACACTGACAGCAGCTTCTCAGGGCCAGCAAGGCCTGAAGGGCACGGCCATGGTGCTGGGTGTCTGGAAAGGCCAGCTGGCAGAGGGGAGGGTGCTGCCAACCGTGAGGAAGGAGATCCCTGTCCCTTCTGCTAACAGTGTCCCAGAGGATGGTTGAGGAAAATGACGGGAAAACATGTTTCTGAAAAAACTGTTAGTGTAAAAAACTTTATTCCTTCTCTATCTAATTTATCTAATTTATCTATCTAATTATCTATCTATCTATCTATCTATCTATCTATCTATCTATCTATCTATCTATCTATTTATCCATCCATCTATCTAGCTATCTATGTTTTTTTCATGGGTAGGGGTGATGAGGGCTACGGGCTGTCAGTTTACCCTGCTGTTGTTGTTTCTCGGACGGCTGTAGGGTGTTTTTGCTCGCCGTTGTTGCCGCCAGACGTGTCTCATCCGAATTGGCCCAGGCTGGGAGCGGTTGTCCTTGGTGGATCCGTGGAAGATCCATGGAGGCCTGTATGGCCGTTTTGGCCGTGCAGGTTGAGTGTTGGCCGCCAACGTGCCCTCAGCCAGCCCCGAGAGCGCCTGTCTGGAAGTGCTGGGGCTGGCAAAGTCTGGATTGTCAGTGGAGGCTGCAAAGAGAGGGGCAGCAGGAGGGTGGTCAGGACAGCCAGGCTGTGAGCAGGAGAGGCCAGTGTGGTAGCGAGAGGCCTCGTGGAGCCAAGCCGCGTGCCCAAGGCCCAGCTGTCATCCCCAGCCTGGCCCGTGTACCTGTGGCATGGCACTGAGTGCTTTGGTGCCTGCCGGAGTCGGGGCCAGCAGAGGCAGTGGACTTGGAGGAGTGGGTGCTGTTTGCCAAAGATGAGCAGCGCTGGTGGGTGCCCATGGCAGCGCAGGAGCCACACAGACAGAGTTGCCAGGGTCTGGAGGAGCAAAGGTTGTGAGGACAAAGTGCCCCAGAGCAAGGGCTGGCCATGCCTATGGCAGAGCCCTTGTTCTTAGTTCCTCCTCTGTGAGCCTGTGGGGAGACAGGTCCCGTTGAGATGCCTGCATTGCTACTTTGGCGGCTCACCCGTCTGCCTCCGCGTGCTCCCTGCCTCCGGGACAAAGGCACGTTGCGGCATCGCAGCGGCCGTGCCTCTGACGTGAGGGTCTGATGTCTGGATCACTGTGCCATGATGGGGGGCTGCAGGAGAAGGAGGGGGAAGAACTGAGGCCAGCTGAGCCTGGGCCAGGCACATGCCGGCAGTCTCTGCTCCTGTGCTGGTCCCTTTTCCAGCTCCTAGGTGGAGCTGAGGGCAAGAGGCACGGGGCCAGAAGGTGGCCAAGCCTGGCGGGGGGCAGTGGCTAGGCTGGCAGTGGGCTTGTGGGTGATGGCTTGTGAGCTGGGAGGAGAGAAAAGCCAACCTCTTGGAGAGCCGGATCCCCACGATGAGCATATTGATCATGAACGGCTCTTGGTTGAGGCAACACGGGCATCGGAAGGCAATGCCAGCGTGCAGAGCCATTCTCTGGATGCAGTGCCGGTGGAAGCGGGCATCTTGGCACACGGGACATCCCATCGTTGTGTAGGAAATTTTGTCTTCCACGGTGTCCAGGCAGATGCTGCAGGTGCTGTCCTGGCTTGGTCGTGGCTGCAGCGCCTGCTGTGGGCGGTGCTCCCAGCAGAAGGACCTGTGAGGGAGATGGAGGAGATGGGCGAGGGAAGGCAGGAGGTGCAGAGTGGTTTGGCTGTGATGGCAGCGTGGGTGGAGGAGGTGTGAGGGAGCCCAAGCAAGCCCTGTGTGGGTTCTGCCCTCATGTGTGGCAGGTTGCTGGCAAGTGTCCCCGTGGGCTCCTCCCTTAGGTGTGCTGTGTGGATAAAAAGGGCTTGGCGATGAAGACGGGGGCTCGGAGGCGAGGACGGGCAGCCCTTACCTGTAGGCCCCAAAGTACTGGGTGACGCATTCGCCGTCTGGGGCGCAGGGCAGGTGGAAGGTGCGGTCACAGCCCGTGTGGCAGCAGGTGATGCTTGCCCCCATCTTGTAACAGATGACACAGCTCTGGAAAGAGCACAGCAGGGCCGTGAGTGTCAGGGCTTGGGCTTTGTGTGCGGTCTGCATCTCCAGTGGAGGAGCGGGATGTGGGCAGTGCCGGCTCAGAGCCCCCAGAGCCGCCTGTTCATGAGGCTGCTGTGTGCAGCAGGTCTGGGGCTTGTGTGTTGGGGAGCAGGAGGAGCTGTGGCAAGCCTGTCCTGGTGCAAAGCTCGTGCTCCTGCCAGGTCGCCCTCACCTTCTTGGCTGCTTCTCTGATGATGCGCCTGGTGTCCCCAACGAGAAAGCGTCCGGTGTTGTCATTTGGGTAGAGCCCAGTAGCGAGGATCTGCGGAGCAGAGAAGGTCAGGAGCTTCTTAGTGCCCTGCTGGGCAGAAAGGTGGAGGGAGCCCCAAGAGAAATCACCTGGCAGTAGGTGTGGACACAGAGCTTGAAGTTCATTCTTTTGTGCCCACAGATGTCGGTGTCTGCCTGGGTCCGGTGGCACAGCATGCACGCTGGGGAGAGAGAGCAAGTGCCCCAAGCATAAGCACGTGTGTGGGGCTGGACAAGTGTCCATGCAGGATCAGCCCCAGGCCCCTGCTGGGTGTGTGCCGTGCTGGCTGAAGAGCAGGGCAGGTGAGGCAGGGTGTCCCAGCAAGTGGGCAGAGCCCAGGCTGGTTGGGCAGCTGCCGGCTCGTGCCGGCATCGTCGTTGCCAGCTGTCTGCCTGCCCCGACACCCCCTGTGGCAGTGACAGGGAGCTGTGGGGAAGGAGACTTTTGCTGTCACCTTTCTCCTCGGGGACATTTTGTGGCTGTGCCGTGTTGGTTCCTTTCCGAGTTGATGGTGAGTGCCTGGAGCATCTCTTGGGCAGCAGTGCAGGTGTTCCTCCTCCTGGCACTTGTGCCCTAGCCATGAGTGGAGAGAGATGGGTGTGAGCTGCGTCAGAGGCACCAAAAGGGTGGGACTTACCTCGTGCCTTCATGAGCAGCCTGGAGCGAGCTGTTTCTCTGTGATCCTCTCCTCAACTCTGGGGGTTGTGTTGCCACACAGCCAGGTTGTATGGCCTAGGCTGGAGTGGTGATGTCACTGGGGCCACTGTGACGTGGCCAGCAGCCATCTGTGGGCTCCCCCAGGAGCATGCTGTGTGATGGTGTGGCAGTAGTGGCTGGCTTGGAGGGGATGGGATTTAGTTTTTGGGGGAGTGAATTTTGTATTTGTGACCAAATCAACGTGTGTGATCTCAGAGCGCTGTGAGAGCCGTGGCCGAGCGGAGAGTGCCGAGACCTGTCCTGCTCCTGAGCCCCGACACCAGGGGCCAGGCTGGGGGCAGCAGCTGCTGGCAGGGCCCGCAGGTGTGACAGGAGATGGCCCGGATGGCAGGGGGATCCCACAGCTGACAGCATGTCTGCTCAGCAGCACAAGTGCAACTTTTTGCTGCTGCTGCTCTCACACTGGTGCCCCATCACGCAGCTGGTGTGAGGCACTGTGGCCTTCTCATCACATGTGTGATGTGCTGTGATTTGTTTTCCTGATTAAAGTGTCTCAGCCCACAAGTCTTTGTCCTACCAGTACCTTTTCCAAGCGTGATATCTTTAGTGTGTTGCTGACCAGGATGTGTTCCATGTCCCATCAGCATTCTCTGCTCCCATGATATAACTAGCCTCGTGTCTGCCCCTGCCCTCTCAGGCCCTCATCCCTTTCTCACAGCTATCTCAGGCCATGCTGTGAGTGTGGGGAATTGCATTTGGAAAGCTGAGGAGTGGAATAGGATCTGTGGGTGCTGGCTGACAGCAGTAGAATGTGAGGTGGCCATGTGCCCATGTGCCAGGAACGCCAATGGCAGCTGGCCTGTAGCAGTACTGGAGCAGCCAGGAGCAAGCAGTTCTCATCTCTCATCTCTCGGTGCTCGGACTGCTGAGGCTCCTTGAATTCCAGAGTCGGTTTTGGGCCCCTCAAGATGAGAAAGACATTGAGGTGCTTATGCACATTCAGAGAATGGAACAGAGCTGGGGTAGGATCCAGAGCAGACATTTGATGATGAGCAGCTGAGGTAGATGTAGGGCTCAGCCTTAAAAAAAGGAGGCTTGGACAGAACCTTACTACAACTGCTTGGAAGGACATTGGAGCCATTTGGGGTTTGTGTCTTGTCTCGGGGGAACAGGTTTGTGTGTATGTATGAAACACACAGGAAATGTACAAGGCTACTCCGGAGGTGATGCTAAAACATAGCACATACTTTTGAATAAATAAGAAGCAGATAGGAATTAAAACCAGTTCCCAGAGGTGGTCACTACCAAAGGTTACTTTGCTGATAAGAGATATTGTTATTCATTAATACGAGTCAAGAACTTTTTTAAGGCACACCAGATTTGGAGATTTTGCAGATATGAAAAACCTCTGAAGAACTGTCATACTCTTGGAGGTCAAGTCTGGCCCTCATTTTTGCATACTCTGGCTTTCATGTGATTTTTGTCTTGGGTGCCTGTACATGTGGAGCTTGGTATCATTGTCCCAACAGTCCCAGGAGAACTGAAGGCAGTGGCTTTATTCCCTCTTTGGACAGCTGGGATGTACTGGGGGAGCTGCATCACTGTGCCCAGATTGCCTGGCCAAAGTTTCTGTTTCAAGTGAGAAATCCGAAAAATCCGAACCTTGTGTTTCTTGCAGTGTCTGTTCCGTGGGGGTAAGCTTTCTTCCTTTGCTGTATAATCTAATTTTTCCCTCAAATCCTGAATTCCTGACTTGTTTACTGCTGCTGACCTATTTACTGGTCTGCTGAAAGCAGGGGTTTCCTATGCAGTGATCTGATTTATGTGCCACCTTTCAGTCATGCCTTTGTAACTCTGGCAGTACACACCCAGATTTGGATGTGATGGGTTTTTTCTTGCACAGGTTAATAAAAATGTGTTTTGGGTCTGTCTGACACAGTTCCAGGGCTGGAAAAAAAGAAATAGTGAAGGTCGAGAAGTTGTTGGCAGGAATTGTTCTAAAATCTGCATTTCACAGTGAACTCATCATCAGTACAGGAGATATAATGGGCATGGTTAAATAGTTTAGTCATAGGTAAAAGCAGTGGGAACAATTATACTTCATGTTATATCCAATTACATCATTCCTCCCAAAGAGATTCGGTGCAATTCCCAAGATTTTCCTTTAGGAAATACAGAGCAGAAATAAAACATTTTGCTCTGCAGCACATGGTAAGAAGATGTAAGAAAGAATGTTTGTTGCAAGAAAATTTGGAGTGAATGTTCTGCTGTTCATTTGTATTTATTCTTTCTCCAGGACAACTGGACTGTCCCAGGATGTTTTTCCTTCCCCAAGTCTTTCTGTGCCTCACCCATTACATTAAAACTCATTAAAACTCATTTAAACCTCACTTAAAATCTCATTCATTACAACTTCATCACCTTTAATTTCTAAAAGGTCTGTCTAATGATACCCTTAAATATCTTGGGAGAGGCATCTCAGACGTTCTTGAAGCTATCTGGGAATAGTTTAGGGTGTGTTTTCTGTGTCTGGGTAGCATCCAGGGGACTGTTTTTACAGATGAATTGATGACAGGATTTTTCCTGGGCACAGCAGGGATGGTGCAGTTGTGCCTGGCAGATCCCAAAATACCGAGTGAACATGGCTGGCACTGCAGTTCCTACCTTCAGACCCAGCAATGCCAGGTTTTGTCAAGGGCAAAAGGAGCACATTTCTGTATGTTTTCAATTCTGCTGTTCCAAGTTTAGGGAAGACAGGAGATGAAGGAGTATCCCAGGCTTTTTTGTTATCTTAGGAAGTTGATCTGTTTGAGGCCACCTGATGACATTTCATTAAGCAATGAACTGTTGGATATGGTTTTCCTAAGCCAGACAGGAGGACATCAGAAGCAGTCCATTGCACATTCCATTGCCTGACACTCTCCCCAGATCAAACTTCTCTTTTAAACAAAATTTATTCTGAATATGATTAGAATTACTTGCCCCTATGGGAGGTTTACCCCAATATAAGGCTTAAAGGCTTTGAAACAAACCTTTTTTTTTTCAGTGTAGGAGAAATATGGCCTTTATTGTAGACTGACAAAACCCAGGAGATTGATTGATTGATTGATTGATTGATTATTTCCTGAGCTAGAGGTATGTGTAAACCACAGGGCTGGGATAGGATGGTAGGGAGGGGGTTATGGTTTCTTGGGCCTTTATAGGAAAGTCTGCTTTTTCCCCCTATTACCTTCTCATCCCAGCTGATTTGTATCACCTCCAGTGGTTTACAAGGATTATTTATTTCTACTACTTGTAAACCATTTCCCTTCGTGCAAAACTTCTCTCGAAATGATGTTTTCTCTTTTCTTTATATACAAATTACTCAGCCCAGCATCCTCTCAGGCCCAGGCTGCACTGTGACTGGCACCCTCTGTCATCATTTTCCAGATCTCATGTGTCTTGGTTTCCTTTCCTGGGGGAAAAATTCATTATCTCAAGTAGGGAGGGGAGTTACAAATGTGTTTTAAGAAATGACCAGATGAGCAGTGAAACTTGGTGCTCCTGGTGCTAAATACTGCTCTTCGTGGATCTCACAGAATCTTCAATTGGTTTGTGTGCTGCAGCTGCCTTGGCCAAAATCTCTCTGCATCCTGCTTCCCAAAGAGACAATCTGGGCTAGCCCAACAGCCCCAGTCCCAGCTGTACCCTCCCTACCCTCAGACAAACACACATAACTCAGTAAATGGCACACATTTATAACATTCCTGGTGAATGCCTGGGCTTGCAGGTTCTGACTCAACACAGCAACTCCTTTCTCACCAGCTGCTTGGGAGTAGTTGGTATTTACAGACCTACAGGGCAAAAATAAAGATTGATGTGCTCATGTCAGCCTTGCCCTCACCAAAGATGGTGCTACTGATCTTTGCCAAATGCTACTGAGCCAATGGTGAAGCAATCTGAAGATAATATGCCTGGTGATAAATTAATTGCAATTTAAAGTTTGTTTGTTTTCCTTTATGAATCCCAAAGAAAGCAAGAGGCACTATATATAACACAGATGGTATATTGTCAGGCAAGGAAACAGAATTAACAAAGCTTGGAAGGACTCAAATCTGGGTGAAGGAAAGCTTCTGTCATGGAGCAGGGGTGAGGGATGGATACTGAGAGAATCATTAAAAAGTGATGATTTCTTCATTGTCTGTGTATCTGTGTTGTCTCAGGAGCTTCTCCCCGGGGGTTTTGTGGAAACCACGCTGAGTTTTGTCTTTGGGGAAGAGTTTTCAGTGGATAAATGCACTTTTACTCTTACCCCCATTTTATCACCCAGTCTGAACATTATCTGAGTGCTCTGATGCTGTAGTGTCTAGGAGTGCAGTCTGTTTGGCTTCTTCTAAAATCTGCCCCAAAGTACCCAAACAACACCCCCCAGATGTCAGTGCCTGTTTGTGTGCAGAGCTGTGTGATTTCTCCCTGTGATCATCTCCTGGCTGAGCAGGAGGAGAGGCTTGTCACAGCAGGCTCCTCATGTGCCTCTGCACATGGCCCTGCGAGGAGTCAGCTTTCCCTCACGGCTCAAAGCCACAAATCATGCTGAGCCTGAGCAGAAGCTCAGATACACGTAGTTAAAGCACTCTTCACTCAGGGGGCAGGTGCTCCCTCCCTATAACCTTACAGCAGAGGTGAATGTTGCAGTCATAGTGCATATCCCATTGCTTCTCTCCTCCCTTAAAACTCCCGACTTGTGGGGCACCTCACAAAGAGTAACCTTTCATTTTCCAGTAGGTCTTTCCAACAGAACCAGAGATTTAATTTATTACATTTGTAATGTATGTAGGACTATTTTGCTTTCTTCAGAATATTTTAATAGAAGGAGAATTTTTTTCAATGTTCCTGTTTACTTAAATATCTTTGTAAAAATTTATTTTAAGGTACTTCTAGGTAATTACCAGGAGCTGGATGGGAGGTAGTGGACCAGTAAGGAGATGATTTGCTTCCAGAGCTGTTGGTACTGACCATGTCTCCCCATGGCAGCCTCCCTCCTGCACAGGGAATGGTTTCTGCCCAGGACAGCCAGAGTGAATCCTCACCTGCCCCCTGTAGGCAGCAGGTTCCCTCAGCAGGAAGGCAGACCTTCAGGATACTCGGGAATAGTGAAAACTTGTAACTCTTGGATGCTGCTGTTTCACCATGCAGCTCTGCAGTGCCATCAGTAAACTTTGCTCAGTGCTCTGCAAATGTAGCTCCTTGTTTATCCTTCAATCACACTGGTGCTGCCCAAATGGCTCTGGGCCACAGAGGTAGAAATGTGCTATTCCAGAGCTCTTCCCCTCAACCAACAAATGAATACCTCCACAAAGGAAAATACTTGGCAATCTAATATTGTTAGCAATGCTTTTCCACACTCCTATAATTAAACAGGTCCTAACTGAACTATGTCTGGGAGTCTGGCTAGGTGTGGAACTAATGGGTTTATTCTCTAGATGCTCTTCTGCTGTTCTGCTCTAAGTAGGCACTGGGTATTTTTGTTGTTTACAGAGATTATTCATTCTTACTGCATGCTTAGATTTCACCCACAGCAGCCTTCCTCCTGCTCAGTGTTTTCCCCTAGAACTACCATTGGTGGTCACCTGACATCAGTAAAGTTTCTGGAGGAGCTGTAGAAGTTTGGGTGTGATCTGCTCAACAGGACATCTCACTGCAAATATTTGGTATTTGGGCGGGATGCAAAGATTGTAGAAGCATGGAATATCCTGAGCTGTAAGGGACCCACATCCAGTCCAACTCCTGGTTGTGCCCAGGACATCCCAACATTCCCACCTGTGCCTGAGAGCGTTGTCCCAACCCTCTTGGAGCTCTGGCAGCCTTGGAGCTGTCTGTGCCCATTCCCTAGGGAGCCTATTCCAAACAACACATTTTACAGTGCTGGAGGTCAGTTCAGAACCAGGATATGATATTGGTATCCTCAGGTAAGAAGCAGAAAACAGGAGGCCACGTAAGGGGTAAAAATGCTCCTGCAGCAAGGCTTTGCCCTTTGTGAGTGAAAAGGACAAATCCACTCCAGAGAACTGGTGGTGCCTTTGATAAAAATCCTCATTGGCTCATTTTTCATTCCTGACCTCAACAAGCAGTTGGAACATTGAATGTTGCAGCCTCCCAGAAGCTGGAACTCCACAAGTTTTATGGCTGGTATTTCCCTCTTGATGGTTCAGCCTATGAGGTAGAGTTGGATTTGAACACCAGCCTGGGTTTTATGAGTGTGTGTTGGGTTAAAGGCAGTGGAGTTGCACTGTGCACCTGATGGTGAGGCGGAAATGGGCATTTATAAACAGGGCTGTTTTCAGGAACAGCAAAGTTGGCTGGAGAAACACATCCAACCTTGCAAGGGCTGAGTTTTAGTACTGGAAACCATAAATTTTACTGCTTCCATGGAGAAACACAACTGCACTCGGTGACCGCCCCATCCTGTCTCAGGACAACAAAACCCTAAAATATTATTCCCTTAAATTCTTCTAGGAATTTCTCTACAAATCTCAATGCCTTCTCTCTTAGTGTGCCCCTAAGAGGGAGGAGAGTGCTGCTACCCTTTTACAGATAGGTTGTTGGAGGCACAGAGGAGCTGAGCTATTTCTTGTCAGATATAAAGTCTGCTCCAGAGTCTGGAGACTTGGCTTTGATTTGCAAACCCCAGCCCTCTGCACTAAGCAGGGCACAATATTTCCTTGTTCTTCTGCCTTCTGAAAGGGCCACTGAGAGTTTGGCTAAGAGCCCTTTTTAATAAACGGGGCAAAAAGAGAAAAAGAGAATGAACACTTTGGCTTATCAAGTGGTGTTTGCTGAAACTGAGCACTGGATTGTGACTCCCAGATCAGAGGTTGGCTCTGTTGTGTGTTTGTATGTTGTCTAACACAGTGGATAATTAGTCCCAGTTGGGATAGTTTGGATGTACAAATTATGCAAATATATTTACTACACATAATAAAAACAGTTTAAAAAAATGGGCAAACTCTCTCCTGCTGTTTAAAAGGGATTTTCATTTGAGCCTCAGCATATTCAGTTAAAATTCAAATCATTCATTCCATAGAGCAGCCTTTGCCTTCAGGTTCCCTAATCGTTTCCTCTGGGAAACTAATAAAATACATTTTTCCAATTATTTTCATTACAGTTTTTCTAGATAAAAGAAGGCTTATTCCCGGTCTTGATCTATCAGTTGTTGCTTGATCTCTTCAAAACCCACTCTCATTCTGTTCAGGGCTGGCATGTAATCACTTGTGAACAGAGATGTTGCTCCTGGGTGATGAGGCCAGTTAAAAATGAGCACTCAAGAAGAGACTTAGATGTTAAAAAATGCTTGGTTTGATCTTTGCTGCCAGTGACCTGATGATGGGATCAGGTTTAGGCCAGTGACATAAAAGTTTTGAAAGCCCTGGTCCAAAGCCCCCCCTGAGCTCTCTTGGAGCCCCTCTAGGCACTGGAAGGGGCTCTGAGATGTCCCTGGATCCTTTGCCAGATGAACACCTCCCACCCTGCCTTTGTAGCAGAGATGCTTCATCCTTTAGAGCATCTTCATGGCCTCCTCTGGTCTCTTTTACTAGGTCATTGTCGATATAGAGAATTACCACAGCATCAAAATAATTTTCTTAAGATTTCTAGGAAACATGCAGCCAGCTAAAAAGTGAGACTTCTTTCTCTTTCTTTTTTTCTTACTCTTTTTCTAGTTAAAGCTGACTCAGAGCTGAAGCTGTATGTCTTTAGTCCCACTGGAGAAGAAACATCATGGATAACAATCAGGAGACCGACAAATAAAATTTTATCAGGAATAATGGTTTTATTATTACAGGACACTGTGCCTTACACAGTGGGGTTTATTTAGTCAAAATAATTACTGACACTTCAGTGTCTTCCTGGAGTGTCAGTAATTATTTTGACTAAATACTACTGGTGTCATTTCACAGGACTCTTCCCTTAGCTGAACGCATGATGGTCATGAAAGCTTTAATGAATGAGTATCTCATTAGGAACAGTTGAAGAATATCCACAGTAAATTAATACCAAATTTCTAATGGAAGATATTTCCACTGGAAGCTGTGACACTAAGAAGTGAATGAAAAACTAATATTAAGTAAAAAACAGCAACAAATGACAGCTTGATTTTGAAGAGCTACCGAAGAATTAGTCACAGAAATTTCCTTAATAAGTTTCAGTCAGTTCCCAGACCATCAAAGAACAACATGATGCCTTTCACACTCCAGTCTCACAAGTTTATTTATAATTTCCCATCTACTTTTTCTCCAGAGCACCATACTTTCCCATTTTTTCAGGAGCACTGACAGCAGCAGCTTCCAAACTTTTAAAATCTAAATGACATGGATACAAGTAAGGCACATCAGTCTTACAACCCTTCACATCAGGGAGCAGAAATGCTGGATAACTCTTCTTTATAAGCAGCAGAGCTACTATTGACCTGCAGAGTCCTTGAGACCCTTGCATCACTTGGTGAGATGGAGCTCTCCTAACACACCCCGGGGGAGGAGAGAGAAGTTTGCTCCTGGCATATCCACAAAAAACAGTGATGGCTTCTCCTGTCACCTCCTCTCCTTGGGAGTTTCCCAGAAAAACCTGGACTTCAAGGCTGGACAGACCTTGGAGCAACCTGGTCTAGTGGAAGGTGTCCCTGCTTGTGGCAGAGGGTGAGAATGAGATGGGCTTTAAAGTCCCTTTGAACTGAGACCATTTTACGACTTTCTGAACGTGCCCCCATCAAATATCACTGCCAAAACCAAGGGGGTTTGACCTTGCTGCTCTGAGCTGCTTATTTTGGACTGTGATTGGCACAATTCAGCTGCTGTGGAAATCAGACTGTCATCCCTTGTATACTGAGCTTATAAGGAGGCTGTTGTCACCTAAACAGAAGCCCAGTTTGCACTAAAGTCACTTCTGAATCCAGCTCTGCTTTCTCCACACATGGCACAGTGGTGTTGTTTTCAATCTAAAAGACTTCTACTGCCCTTCAGGGAGAAGAGTAATAAGAAACACAGCAAAAGTCAATTCTTCTAGGGACGACACATGTTAGGATTTGTGTCTGCTCCCTGACAGCATCCCTTGACATGAATGCAAAGAGGCTGCCAGGCGTGGTGGCAAATGGGGGGATGCCTTAGAGATTTAAGACTGCAATGTACCAAAATAAAGACATAACAATTGCACAGTGCACACACCACAAAGCAATCTAAGGGTAATTACACAACAGTCTGTAGGAATCCATAAATATCCTGCTGTCACATGTTACTTGTTAGCAGAATTTACAAAGTTTCAGAATAATTAAAAGGTAAGTTAAACGATACCTGTGCCCGGTGAGTCAATAAAGTCACTTTCACAGCTGTTTTGATATAACATTCACCTTATTTACAAAGAAATTGTTATGCTGAAACAGCTGGGAAACTGCTTTTAATGTTGCCTGACTTTACCATCTATTCATAATTGAAACACTAATAGAAATCCTACTTATCCAAAATTCCCTGTGTGTTGAACACCCTACAGAGGAGAACATTTTGGGAGTGCTGTCTTGGGGCTCTGTCAATGAAAACACTCGATGCTTTAAGTTCCATAGTTCTTCCTAGTTCTCCCTTAGACTTCCCCATAAGAAAAAGGTCTTTTAGGTCAGAGAATGTTCTCCATTATTTAAAGAGGAGCAACTTTCCTGAGTCTCAAATACAGACCTGAAGCACCACTCAATGCTGCTGCTGTGAAAACATCATGAAAACCCTGTCCCTTAAGAAGAAACACTGAGAAAAGAAGATAGAGTTGTCAAGAGAAGCACTCACATGACCAGAAGTTTACAGGTGGAATAAGGTGACATTTGATTTTGTGCGATCAAGATGCAGGAAGATGGGGGGATCCTGGATTTCCCAATCCCTTGCAATGAGACATCATGCAGGCTCACTCTTGTGTCTCCTTTGGAGGAGAGATCTGGCAAGAGCAGGGGCAGAGTAAAGCTTCAGGCTTCACATGCCATTTTTAAGGAACTTTTAAGTCTCCAAAGTGATTTCTTGGATGTTGTGTGGAGTATAAATTAATCAATTTTAATTGGGATTGCAAAGAGCCATTTTAAGGAAGTCCAGAATACTGGGGTGATGAATCCAGATGGTAAAAACATTGTGATGCTCAGAGCACTCCTGGTGTTGTGTCTGCATATTCATCAGGAGGCACATTTGCCTGATCAGCAGCAATCAATAACCCATTACCTTTGGAAAGTGAGCAGAGGACACGTAGCAGCCTTTGAGGTGATGCAGGAACATGATTTCTGTCTAGAAACCCAGTTCTGTTTCCTGGTTCTAACAGGTAGCAGCAGTCAGCCTGGGTCTGAGGTGTTGGCAAGGCACAGTAAGAGGTTCATTCATACAAATCCTCCCCACTCCTGGTGGGTGTGAGTTTTATAAACTGAAGTTTTAAGAGGGATCATTATGCTGTGTTTCAAAACAATGAGGCAGCACACTGAAGGCAATGACAGCAATGTGCCTGTGCTGTGCATCTCAACTCAGGGCTCCAAGTGCCTTGGGAAGAGAATTCCAAGCTCATGCATTATTCATCTGCAGTAACTATCTTTTAAATTGTAAGAGGTAACAACAATCAGTGCTCATTCACCCCTGCCATCACTACCCTTAACAGGGACCAGCCCTGTAATGTCACTGCACAAGAATATTTCTGGAATCTCTCTCCTGCTCAGGCTCTTACAAAAATGCAGTGAACTGTTAAAAAATTAGGCTGGTTATGCATATCCTTTCCCTGGAACTTCCCCAGCATCATGATTGCTTCCAGTGCTGGAATCTGCTGAAAACTTTGTGAGCTGAAGTGCTGCAGTTAGAGAGTTGTAAGTCAAAATTGTAGAAATATAAACTCCCTTCTGTTTATGATGTATGATGGACAATTCTCTGCTTTTCTTTCTCCTAGGTACTTGGTACTAGCTGGTTTCTGAGGATAAACACACTTATGTGTGGAAATAATGGAAAATGGATTTAGGCCATGTGCTTTTGTTGCTTAGTTTAATGATTTTGAGGTACATGTCACATTGTGAAAGGCTGCATTTCCTTTTTGGATTGTATTTTATCAGTTAGACCCATTGCTTCTGGCACAGATATGAGTGTTACACCAAAAACCTCATGAGGAATCAAGCCAGGGGCTTTGAGACATCCATTAACCCGGTATCACACTGGTGAGAAGTCATTTTCTCTCTTTCCTAACTGGAATAAAGAGAATTTAGTACAATACCACTTGAGGAGTTGATAATCCTGGGTGAGGCAGCCCTGGCTGGCTGGACTCACTCTGTTGAGGTGATTTTGAATATGGATGAGACACTTTGGTTTGCAGAACTGTTTTCTTTATGCGAGGATAAGCGAGATGCTGCTGGGATACAGCATTTTCCCCTTATGCTCTCCAATCTTTCACAAAGACTCAGACATAATCATTGTCCCCCAGTTATATAAGCAAGTGTCCCTCAGTTCATCAAGCACAGAGAAATATTACCTGTGCCACTGCCATTGTTAAAATGGATTGCAAGAGGAAGGCATAAAATAAGATTTTGACAGCAAGGGAGACAAAGAAAGAGATGAAAAAGAAAATACGATTTTCTCCAGAAAATGGAGATTATTTTCTAAATCCTAAAGAGTGACTATTTCTGGGGAATACAAATCAGGCAGCACAAAAGAAGAAAAATAAATTAGATGCACAGCCAGGTAAATCTGGTTAACTGAGTACTTTAGCTGAGTGCAGGTGCCTCTTGTTCTTTAAATGTTGTGTTCATCCACACTTTTCCATGCACACCTCCAGTCAGAGGTGAGGGCTGTAACTCAGGGCTCGAGGCTGCTGTCATTTGCACCTGGAGCATCTTCAAAGTCATCCCAGTTTGGTTATGGACACTGCAGTGTTTTTCCTTATCCTTTTATCAGGAACATTGGCTTAGGTAAAGAGGCTGCTCCAGTGGGCTGCCAATGTGCAGCTGCAGAGTTGGATGGGGTCAGTGGTGGCAGGTGAAGCTCAGCAGGGATAGAATCAGAATCATTAAGGCTGGAAGATGCTTTTAAAATCATGAAGTCCAGCCATTAAGCCAGCACTGCCAGATCTACCGCTCCTTCCATCCTCTCAGCATTCAGTGGGGTCTGTGAGCAGCAAACTTATGAACAATTCTGAGTATTGTCCACCAGTGAGGAAGAGATTAAATACGATTTCCATTCTGTTAAATACAAAATTCTGAAGAATCGAACCAGCTGAAAGCCTGTTTTATTTCCGAGTATTTATTTTCACCTTTCCCTCTGCTAATGCTTCATCACAGAAATTTTGGTGACCCAGGGAGTCTAAGCTCGTCTGCAGCTTGGTGAAGAAGTGGTGCAGTCTGCTCTGAAATGCAGCT
Source organism: Pseudopodoces humilis (assembly GCF_049639895.1). Classification (NCBI taxonomy): domain Eukaryota; kingdom Metazoa; phylum Chordata; class Aves; order Passeriformes; family Paridae; genus Pseudopodoces; species Pseudopodoces humilis. The sequence continues at coordinate 32,821,058 of NC_142208.1, read as the reverse complement.
GTGCAGGCTGAACAGCCCCACACATGGGTTTGGGAGCTGTAACAAAGAGCAGAAGAGTTTCTGTTCTCCAGACAGGGATATGATAAAGTCTTTAAAGGTACAGAAAGGAATGTCCTTGAGTCCTGCTGGGTCCACCCATGGTCACAGCTCACCATCTCAGCAAGGCAGGTGAATCACTCATCTTGTGGAGCACATTTTGAGGGGCATTAAAGGGGTAAAAGCTTATGACCACTGAATCAGACTGAATCTCTTCAAGAGAATTAATATCACTTCAAGAATTAATTTTGAAGCTGCAGTTCTAAAGCTGTGAATTAATTTTCCATCGGAGTTACAGAGCAAGAGCAGGAAGTCCCTGCTCTGCATCTGCTTGAACATCACCCTCCTGGTTTTTCCTCCAGAGTGCTTTGAAAGAAGCTGTTTTCAATGCTCCTTCAGTGTTTGTAAAGCACTTACCTTACTTTTTAATGAACCTTTTATTCTCTGTCTGAAGGTCCTTGCAGCACACTTGCAGAGAGTAGAGGGTTGGAAGTGACCTTAGAGATTATCTCATTCCGCATGGGCAGGGACACCTCCCACCATCTCAGGTTGCTCCAAGCCCCATCCAACCTGGCCTTGGACACTTCCAGGGATGGGGAGTCCAGCTGATTTTGAATGCCTTGCTCAGTATTCCATGTGAATAAACCTTTTACAGAGCAGCTACAAGCAGGTGGATTCCTGACTCTAATGAAGTCGATATACCCCCCACTCTGTGCAGGATCATTTTTGCTGTGAAGATAATATTGGTTGTGGTGTGCTTCTGTAGCTTGGCAGAATGAAAATGCTTTCAGTTTTAGTTAAAAGCCTGGATGCCAGTGCCACTGGGGGAAAAGGAAGTTACGGCCTCACTCATTTGTTGTTGGAAAGCTCATGTGCTGCACTGCCAGGTGACATATTTCCTATCCTTTTGGGTTCATGGCTTTTGGAGTCCTTTTAGGGTGCCAGCTGACGTGATGATATAGGTTCAGCTCGTTTCCTACATGTCCCCAAAATAAATGTCCAAGAAAATGGAATTTAATAGATCAAGGAAAGATTAATGTAGCAGTAAATGGGCAGAGGCAGAGGAATGTCTCAGCAAGCTGCTGTTCTCTCATCTTGACTCTCTCATCAATACTTTTCAATCTGCTGTGCTGAGAGGGATATCACTTCTAATGCCCTAAGGTCACTAAAACCTCACATGAAATCTGTAATCCCTGAGCTGACAGCACAGCAAATGATTTCTCTATTGGTCTTCATAACTGTAATTGCCACTGAACAGAATCTTTATATATTTCTCACTCTAAATCATGTGACTGATGACACGGATGGTCTCTGTACAAAGATAAACCTGATGGTTTCTTATGAACAGTGCTGCCTGTTGGCTTTTATGTCTTTCAAAAACAATTTCTTACCAGATGGTCTTCTGAGATTGTACAATCTTCTCCTCTATAGCTGAGGTAACATTGACATTGTAGCATAAACCTTAATTTCCTAGGTATTGTAACCCATAACCACATAATGTAAAAGAAGACCAACCTTAAAAAAAACCAAAAAACCCCAAAAAACTCTTAAGAAAGAATTTTCTCTGTTGTAGCACAAACCAGAAAAGATTGCAATGCTGAAGAATTGTGCAGGTTTGTAAAGCTACTGATTTGTGGAGTATACATGGCTTTGGGCATAATTAACAGGATACTGAGATTTTCATTAATTTATGTCCTCAGCTCACAGATGCTCTTTCCTGGCTGCTGAGGAGCTGCTTATTCATTTCTTTCAGGCCATGGAGCTTCAGGGGTGGGGTAGCCACAACTTCTCTGGGCATCCTGTGCCAGGGCCTTGTAACCCTCACAGGAAAGAATTTCTCCCCAGTATCTAATCTAAATCTCTCCTCCTTTGGTTTAAAACCCTTCCCCCTTGTCCTATCACTATCTGCCCATCTTTCCCCCAGGCATATTTTGGCTTGGCAGCAGAGGAACAGAAATGTTCATTTTAATCAGGAGCAAGTAGGAAATTTCCTTTCCTGGGTGCCCTCTGAGATGCTGAGCTCAGCAGCAGCAGGTCAGCTTTTCTTCATGGGTAAAAAATGCCAGTGTTTGAACCGCTTGTCAGGTAGCAGAACTTTAATGTTGTCAAAAGACTTTTTTTTCCTCTTCATTTCCAGCATTGTCTTCCCATATTTCTCAAGTAGATGTGAAAGCAGTGGGCTGGATTTTGGGCTGGTTGAGCTGTTACTTTGACTCAATAAAGATATATTGATTTATAGCCACTGAGAATCTGGTTTTATACAAAACTTATTAACAACTAAATCCCACCAAAATTGCTGAGTCTGATCCTACTGATCCTTGTTTGCTTCAGTGAAACAAAGCAGTTTTATTGTCAATAACTTTATGCATCTGTCCTGACTGTGTCCCACAGTTTTATGAAAAACTCTGTCTTTAAGTTATCTTCCACTGAGGACCAGCCCGTTGTACCCCCTGGTAATCAGACAAACCAAATTAATGCACTTCCTACAAAAAAACCACTCCAAATGTTTTAGAAAAAAAGTGATTTGGGGGTGGAAGGCACGTAGTTTTCCAAAGGAGACAACCACCAGTACAGAGCAGCACTGAGCTAACAGAAAATATGGTTGTTTTTAGAGCAAATACCATCTGTCATAAAGCCATGGGAAAACTCTCAGCAATATCATAAATGTGACCGTGAATGAACTCGGAGGATTTCTCCAGAACCTTCCCAACGTGAGGAGAAAAACCATTCCAGGGAAATCTCTCATCTTGAACCCATGTGGAAACTATGCAAGGGAGGTATTAATTTCTGGAAAAACGTTAAAAGCAGTTGAGAACTGAGAAAGGAAATCAGCATATGGGGATGAAGCAAATCCATGGATTTAAACAGCAAACAGGAACAGAGGTAGCTCCACAGTCAACAGCACGACTGACACAGCAACCAGCCAGGAAGCCAGATGCTGTGGCTATAGAAAATATCTTCCACCACTTGGCATTTGACTCCTCTAGCTGCCAAGGACAATGGAAAAAAATCACATGTGGGAAGTCACACCACAGGAGATCCAGAAGGCAGTTGCATAGGAAGAGTTTAAAAAAAGGCACGGCTGCTCCTTTTCTTTTGGGAAGGAAAAAGGCAGAGGAGCTTTCGTGCAGGGGAAAACAATGTTTGTTTTGTCAGGGTGGTGAGTTTGGGTGCTTAGGTGGCAACCCCAGTGCAAGGCTGGACACATGACAGGTTGCCACCACCGGTGGCACCCATGGGTGGTGGAACCTGAGGTGCAGGGAGCAAAAATCAGCTGAAGACAGTTGTTGGGGGTTTTTTGAGGAATGAAAACACGGCATTTCCCAGAAGAGTCCGACTTCTCTATCCTGTGTGCAGGCAGACACCCATGGCTTGCTTTTACGGGGGAGGCTGGGGGTGTCAGAGCCATTAAAAGTTCAGCAGGGTTTAGGCAGAGGATTGGGCTACACCTGTGTAAACTGAGCCCTTGTCTTAATCTTCAGAGAGATTCACTTGTGTACTCTAGCTGCCACAAGAAGGTCAAGCAAGAATCCCTTGTTTTCTGAGGTAAGACTATGAATAACTCTTTTAAAAAAGTAACTGTTCCCAAAGAAAGGGTGGGCTGAGGTTTGGAAGAGTCTGTTTTCTGAAGATGCAGGACAGCCCTTTTTATGCTCTCACACATGCTCCCATCTGCCAGCATTTTTCTTTTAATGAAAGAGGAAGCCAAAACAAAACTTTGATGACTTTTCCTGCCCAAAAGAAAAACTCACTTGAAGGGAAAAGATGGAGATTTGCAGTGATTCTGTTCCCTCTGTGGGTAAGAGGCTGGACAGCTGAGCCCAGTGGGGTTCACATCCATTGTCTGTCTGTCCAGCAGCACCACCTGAGCTTGGGCAGCATCACTCCAGGTGGTTCCTGGAGAAAGACTGAGACAACTCATCTAAAACAAACCCATCCTGTTAGCTCATTGTCTCTGGTTTTGAAGTCTTCCCCACTTAACTCCCAGCTTTGCAGGAGGATGCTTATTCCTGTGATTCAGTGAAGGATTTTGGTGTCATAGAGTATGAAAGCTTAGCACCATTCTTGTTTTTGTAATCACACTTGCGTCACATGGTTTTGATTACTGGTCTGCATTAATGGAGAATGGCTAAATCTGTTCTTTCAGTCACCAAAAATCAAGAAGCTTGGCAAGGAGACTTTCTACTGGCAAGCCCCCTGCTCCTACAGGGAAAACTCTAGCAGGAGAATGTGTCCTTTAGACCAGTTTAAACGAAGTCTTTATCTTAATCTGCAGAGGGATTCATATTTGAACTCTATCTGCCATGAGAAGGTCAAGCATGAATCTCTTATTTTCTGAGATAAGACTGTCTTGCAAAGCCCCTGCTGTGGGGTGGGATTGAATCCAGTGTGAATTGCCTACTGTGTCCAGCTTTGGCTATATAAAGACTACAAAGGGATCACACACTCCCCTCCCATGAACAAATATGAACCAAAGGCAGAAAAGAGAAAATATGTCCAACATAATCAAAAAAAAGATGAACTCTCCCAGCCTGAGGCCTCGTCCCTGGATGATTCTCAGCCAGGTTTTGGTGATCAAAGCAAACTGGGATTTTTGTGGCTAGAAGAGAGAGAGATGCCGTGGAATTTCCTCTTGGGAGAAGGGAGATGTGAAAAGATTGGAAGTGCTTTGGGACCATGGTGTCCATGGTAGCTGGAATCTTCTGAGCCCAGGGAAGAGCAGTTTAAGGGGACTCATGAATTTTATTCAGCTGTAAATCTGACCAGCACTTACTGGAAACACAGAATTATGTATGTTAGGTAGAGAAAAGGAAGAAAGGAGGGACAGATGCTCTCATGGATATTTTTCCACAGTTGATCTGTGTCCACAAAAATGGCCGGAAAGCAGCTGGGGATTTAAATTGGAGGTGTTTGGCATCTTGTTTGCACTGGCTATTTCCTGCCTTTTGCTGTGCTTTCCCACCCTGAATGGATGTTTTTTTGGCACAGGCAAACTAAAACACATAGTAATAAATTAACATTAGTACATGGACTTTTAATTCCCTCTTTTCTTTTCCTATATTAGGAGATAAATGCATTTAAGAAAATATCATTCTCTCTCACTCATTTTATTAAATATTTACGTGGATTAACAGAATTGCTGCTAGAAATGGAACTCGTATTCTGTGCCTGTCTGTGGGCTCTGGTGTCAGTCCCTGTGATCCCACTGGAACCATTCACCAGTCAGCCCATGGACTGCCCAGAGTAGTTTCCAGAGCAGTGGCTTCATTAGCTGCATTAATCAATCTTTCAGCTAATTTATTGCAGGTTTGTGCTGCAAAGGGAGGCTCCTATGAGGAGCACTGAGGCGCTTGGCAGGTCTGTGAGCCCAGGGCTCTGGGGCTGCTCCCACAGGTCCATCCTGTGTCTCCACCTGAGAGATGGCTCCAGCACAGGCTCTGGACTTCTGCTCATCCCCTCTGCCATTCCCTGCCAGGAGAAAGAACTACAGAGATGATCTCCAGCAAGAGGAGATGCCACCACATCTCCAGAGTGCTTCTTTCCCACCCTCTAGCACTGAGAGCACAGATTTGTCTGACATTCAAAGCCCTAACTTGATGATTTTGCACAAAGCTTCCTTTTTCTTTTGTTTTTTTTTCCTTTAAGAATGAAGTAATATTTTATAAATTGCTAGTTGCTGGAGACTTTTGTTATCTTTTCATCACTAACTGACCTACACACCTTCCCTGTGATGTGGTGCCAAGACAAGCTGAAAGACCCAATGCAATCAAAGCTCAAACTTTACAGTGATAAGCCCATCAAAAATTCTTTTTGCTCCTCACAATTTCAGCCAAGCAGCAGTTTGATGTGTGTGTAACCTGTTTTGTGAGCAGGTTTTCCAAGGAGGGGAAGATACCCTGTAGAAATGTCAATGCAAGCAGGACGTGCTTCCAGTGCTCCTTCCTGGGAACCCATTAGTCCAGTGGCAGTGGAATGACTGTGTGTAACTATTTCTCTTGATGAATTATGGGCATGAAGTGGGATGTAAAGGATCAGGAGGATTCCACATTTGTCCCTGGATCCTTCCCTGTGTGGAGTTGCAGTGGGAGAATTGCAGAGTCCACAGCAGTGAAAGAGAAGGTGGTTATGTCCTTGGGAGTTCCACACAGATCTACTCGGCCATAAGCTGGAAAAAAAACAACAAATAACTCCAGAAGAGAGAGTATAAAATCCAAACCACACTGGAGCAGAATAACAAGCCAGCTGGGCCTGAAGTTTAGTGTCACCAGCACCCTGACAAGTGTCACTGCCCCGTTCCTGTGCAGCTGTTTCCTGGCTCACACGTGAGCTGTCACCAGCAGACACGGGAGCCACGAGCCAGTTGCAGACCCTGGCTGGGTTTGCATTTCCTTCTTTTATAACAGACTGAAAAGTACAGAGTGTTTCTGCTCCCTAATGCAGTACCTGTCAGTGACTTCACTTGGTACATCAAGGAAGAAAAATGATGTTTATAGTCCCTCAGGACAGGAAAGTGGGGGTTTAAATAATTTTGCTTCTTTTAACTCCTCTGATTTCTCCAGTGCAGATGAAAGAAAACAACACATCAAATATTAATAATAGATTTTGAATTGTGCTTCCACGCCATGTGCTCCTGAAATTGTGGCATTTCCCACTCCACCATCAGAGTCCTGTTGCTTCCAGAGCAGCCATAACCCATACAGAGCATGTGGGAATTGTTCTGACAGGAGGAATCCCACTGAAACATGAACCTCCTTTTTATTAGGGTGCCAGGAATGATGTAAATAGCAGACAGCACTGCCTGTATTATATAAATGTGTATTGCTGCAGAGAAATTAGATATTTCCAAACAAACATTAAAATTTCTTTGCAGGAAGGGTTTTCTGGCACAGCTGCCCAGGGCAGTTTGGAGTCCCCATCCCTGGAGGGATGAAGAGCCCTGTGGATGTGGCACTGGGGACATGGAGCAGTGGTGGCCTTGGCAGTGCTGAGAATGGCTGGACTTGATGATCTGAGAGATCTTTCCCAAGGTAAATGATTCAGTATTCTGTGATAGCACCTAGTTCTGGGAAATGTGACATTACTGGGAACTCCACAATCTCTTGGAACACGAAAAAGATTTTGGAAGCAGAGCTCTTAGCAATTCATGGGCATGCCAAAATGAGGGTGGGCATAAGCCTGTTCCAGAAAGTGCAGGTGAGGTTTACTGAGGAGGACAAGAGCTGCTGGATATGAGCTCAGACATTTGTGCCCTGATTTGTGCCATGGCATGGGGTGAGGAACCGTCTGCAGGTGCCACCAGGCACCCTCTGCTGGGCCTGGGGCTGCCATGAGATGTGCAAATACTTCATTGCTACCTGATGGGAAATACTTAACCAGCTCCTTGTTCAAGAAGGAAACCCTTGAGTTCAGGACTGTGAGATCCTGGTAACAATGGGTGTGTGATGAGTGATGCTTGTAGGACTCTTTTTTTTTTTTTTTTTGAGATGTATGGTGTGTACTGAATTAATTTCGTCACCATGAAGTTTGTATGGTTTTATACTGCTTTTAGCTCAATTTAGCTCAAAGCTGTGGCTGTGACTGATGAAAGATGCAGGCTGTGAAGTGGGAGAGATGTGAGGAAACACAGAGATGCAGGGAAAAAATGCACTGAAAGGGGCAGAGCACTTTGTTACGTATCGCAGGAATCAGTAATTATACAGAACCATGGTTGGAACCCTTGGAGAGGAATTTGCAAACCCTCCTAAAAAGGGAAGAGTGAAAAAGAAAAGGAAGTAAAAGAAGGGAAGAGCCCCTGAACTGTGCAGGAAGCCCATCTTCCGTGCCTATGAACAGCCTCTGATAAATCACCTGCACTTCCTGCACAGGCTCTGGCCAGCTGTGCAAGAGCCATAAATAAGTTTTTTCTCCACCAACATGCTTTGGAAGGAGTTAGTCATTTCCACCTGAAGGAGCAAGAATAAAATGGGAACAGAAATGAGAAGGAGGTGGTGGGAACAGAGCTGGTGGCCTGTGGGGCTGTGTTCTCTTCGTGCAGATCTTCCTGCACATCCTGCTGTCCCCACTGCACCCCAGTGTTCCCTGCAAGGAGCTCCAGCATGCTCAGGAGCTTCCTGCAGATCCCTCAGGACAGACAGAAACAGCAATTTCTGCCTGGCAGTTCCTGCTGTTCCCTTCCCTCTCTGCAATAATCTGTGCCTTGGAGCGCACGACTGGCGAGGAGCCATGGATGAGAGGATTGGTGTGCCTGATTGCCCCATGGACACACAACTCTCAGCTCCAAACCTCAACTGCTGCCGAGCTCCCCTCAGCTCACCGTGGTGCTGAGCTCCTCAAAGCAAGGAAAATGGATGGCTTAGCATCACACAGCTCTCTGCTCCCTGTCATCATCGGCTGGAAATGAATTTTTCTGACAACACAGGAAGCCAGCCCTCCACCCTCCTGGGTATCTATTTGCTAAAGTGAAAGAAAAACAACATTTTATCCTGAGATGATGCTTTTGGCTGCTGTAGAGAGCATTTGGAATTTATTGGAAAATGCAAACAGTGTTACTGATGGCAATGGGAGCTTCTGTTGCTGGACTTTAGGTGTGGAATATGCACCAGACTTCTGGTTAATGTCTAGAAACACATCCCCACACTGCTGAATTTGAACCACAAAAGTATATATGGTCCTCTGCCAAGCCTGGAAGTCTTTTCAGCATCTACTTCTAACACATTTACCACAAACAGGTAAAGACTGACAAAATCTTGTGTTCCACCTTCCCAGCAGACAGGGCAGGTAGTTTGGGGCAAGAAAGGTTTAAAAACACTGTTGTCAAATATATTTTGGATCATGTACTCAAGCTTTCCTCTTTGTAAGGATGTTCTGTAAAATCAAGGAATAGCCTTAGTTCAGGCTACCTGGGTAAGAGGTGGGGTTTTTTTAATCAAAAGTAGGAGGCACATGACAACCCCCAAACTCTCATGGATGTCAGTGAAAGTAATTCACTTTATTAAGTGGGTGATGGAGAACATCCAGGGGTTTTGCACAGATATTGGAATGGAAAGTATTGCATGAAGATCCTACTAATAATTTCAGGCGTAGGAAGCGCAAAACTTAGCAATTAGAGAATCTAATTAATGAGGATCTTTACATAATTAAATTAATGCCCTGATTGTGGTAAAATGTCACATTACCATTTCATTGACATTTGTATTTACTAATAGGACAAGTGTTAAGTAGTGACGCATTAATGGCGCTGTCAGGACACTTTTAGAAAGAAGTGGTGCAGGATTTGCTTTTCCATCATCACCTCTGTGGGCAGGGCACACAGTGACAGGTGTGAATGCCCACATCCTTGTCCTGGGAGTAATTTTGATTTGCTCTTTGACTTTAGCCAAGTCATTGCACTCTCTGTGTACAGCCAAGCCATTCCAGTTCATTGCAATACCCAACTTTTATTGTGCAGCACTCAAGGTTTTATAAGTTTTTTACCAGCTGGAGGAAAGGAGAGTATATGGTTAATCAGACTTCTATTTTGTTGCTGCAAACTGATTAAATACCTTATTCCCTCTTTTGCTTTCATGTTAAGAATTTCACTGGTGACCAGTGTGGTGTTTTTGCCATTTCAGTAGTTTCTAAGTAACATGCTCTTATTTTCTGGGGAGATTAAAACCTAGAGTGAATGAAAACTAAACAAGCATTTCTAAATCCACCTGAAGGGAGCAGGAAAAAGACTCTGAAGTTACAATAAATGTAATCCCTCCTTTGATATTCATCTGTTTCATCACTGGGATCTTTCAGGATTAGATGCAACACCCAGAACAATTGCAACAGGCTTTGGGAAAAAAAGCCTTTGGCTTTTGGAGAGCCAATATGACACAACTTTATCACACAGCCCTGTCTTTGCACCCAGTTTTCTCTGAACAAGTTGAAAGCTATTGATTTACAAACTGATGTTTCAACATTCAAGTAAGGGGCAGGGATGCTTGCAAGCATCTTTGGTCACCTATCTTCTCTTTCTGGGATAGAAAAGCTTTATTGTGTTATTTATCATCTAATCCTGTAGCACAGTGCATCACAAACAGGAGGTCCCAGCTGTAGTGGCAAAGGCTGAAGGTAGAGCTGCATCTCTCTGGTCTCCCTTCTGATATCAGAACTGAGACAAAATCTGATTTCAGCTCCATAGGTAAAGGTCCAAATTCTAAACAAGAAGGCACATGCCTAATTCAGAAACCTGGCATTAGTTTTAACATGATTTTTTTGATGCAGAATCAAATCTATCACAGAAAATAAATAATAAACAGAAATTGTACACAAATAAAATATAAAGTATAATATAAAATATATTTCTATAATATATAATATATATTATTATATTATTTGATTATATTATGTATTATAATTTATATAATATATAAAATAAAACAATAAAACAGAAATTTTATTTGATTTCCAACATCTCCATCACAACTTTGAGGGACAGATAGTGAAGTACTAAAAAAAATAAAAATAAAATAATTGATTATATCGATTTTAATGCATAGATTTATGATTTCCAAGGTCACTGGCTAAGTCAGAAACAGATTATTGAGAGGATCCAGCTCTCATGTGGTAGGGGCTGGTGTATATGCAGATGGTGTTGCTCATAAATCTCATGTGTAAAGTGTGTGACAAGTGCAGAAACTTTAATTTTCCTGCTCTTCCTCCTACCTTGGGCTACATTTAAAAGGAAAATAGGTTGCCCAGAGAAGCTGTGGATGCCCCATCCCTGGAATTGTTCAAAACCAGCCTGTGATTTTGTTGCTGAACCTATGCAAAAACCCCATGGTTTCTGAGTAATATGGGACTTTCTGACTGGAGGCTAAAGATGCTGATATACAACGAAATCTGGAAGGAGTAGCTCTATGAGCTGATTAAGGAGCTTTAGGAAACTGAACTTAACAGAAACCTTGCTAAGCATGGGTCACACCCTCCAGTGAGATTTCCACAAGCTTCTGCATTTGTGTGACAAAAATCTGGTTGTTTCTGGCTGGCTGGGGAGCTGTGTTAGGGTAATGTTACTGTTAGTAAAAAGGATTTAGGGGAGGTGGAGGGGGACTGAGTCTGCCCATCCCTGCCAGTGGTGCAGTGTTGAGTGATGTGCTTCTCCCAGTGCCTTCTCCATTTCATGCCTTCAGTGATAACTCAGCCATCACTTCCCCTTGAGAAACCACTGGAAGCACCCACTGTCAGGAAATTCCCCTTGATATTCGGCCTTAACATTTCTCTCTGAAATTCCACCTCATTATTTTTATTTAAAACCTCCTGAAACACCTTGAACAGTTCCTTCCTGTTCGTTCCATTTTCAGACACAGGCAGGCAGATACTCACATTCTTCTCAGCATTTACACAGCCAGGCTGCTCACAACTTTCCTTTAACCCTTCTTCAAAAGCCTCTGCTTCTGCAAGTCCCATCTTCTTCATCTTCAGCAGGGTTTTTGGTGAGGAAGAAAGTCTGGGGGAGAAGCTGTGCAGGAGAAAGGGAGCAGAAACCATGTGTCTTTTTGGGAAAAGGGGGAGAAGCAGAGGGAGGCATCCAGCAAGAAGTGCTCTGTCCTGTTTCTTTAATAAAAGTTTGTGTTAGAAAAGAATTTTTTGTGCATTTTTGAAGCCCTGGCACGGGCAGGTTCCCCCACAGAAGAGTTGCTGCAGGAGCTTCAGCTCCTCCTTGATGGTGGGGACATTTTTTGGTCCTGCTAAGCCCCAGCATCTGCACTCACTTCCCAGCAAGTCCTTTCTCCGCTATGAGATGGCATTTCCTTGCTGGCAGCTGGTTTTATCTGCTTCTTGCAAACTGACCTTCCAAAAGCTCATTTAAGGAGCTGCAGTGGAAAAACCGAAGGTTTCAGCCAAATGGTAGTTGGCTTTTGTGACTGAACAAAGGAGTCGGCCAGGTTTTTGTTGTTTGAATGCCCTTGTCGGAGTTCACAACTTGTAAACCCATTTCCCTTTTCCAAACTAATTCTTCCTGCCGGGGGCTCTCACTCAAAAGCTTTTGTTCTGGCTGCTGGGGAATGGGAAGGCTGAGGTACCACCCAGGTACCTAAGTGCCTAATTGCCACCAGTTTCAATAGGAGCTACCCTAAATGTACCTCGAGGGATGCACATCAAAGACAGACGTGTTGAAGGGGATTGCTCTCTATCCGAGTTGATTGCCTTAGTTCCTGCCAGCCGTTCTTTCCCCCCCCCCCCCCCCCCCCTTTTCAAAATATTTAATTCTTGCATTTTTCTTGCTGGCTGGAGAAGCTGAAGTGCAGAAGGGAGGAGAACGGTGAGGTTGGAAAAAGACGGCTTCAAAACCTTCTAAATGCTGTAAAGGAGAGAGTTTGTGCAAATTTGTGCAGCAGTGGATTATCTGCTGGTTTAGAAGATCCCAGCATATCTAACACATGCTCAGCTTTCTCGGGAAGAATTTGCTCCTGGCCTTTCCTCCCAGCCCTTATTGTCTCAGAGCACATCAGTTACGTTTTCCAAGCGTCTTGAATTAGTTTGCCCTGTCACAGAGGTATGAAAATAGCAGTGAATTCCAGCGTTCTCCTTGCAGTATTTAGCAAGCAGTGTCACTACAGCTCGCTTCTCGAATTTCCCACGGAGGATGCCAGGCGCTGCTTGAGCCCATATGTTACAGCTCTAAGGTGGCAGCTCCTGACCCAGAGCTCTTCTTGTCTAGGTACAGCAAAGCCAGCACAGGATCAGGACAAATTTAGTGCTGGTTAACACATCTGCAGAAGCAGGACATGACACTGTCAGCCAGGCTGCTCCCGTGGCTCTGCAGATCCTCCAAGGCACCGTGAGGATACGTTTGCATGACAGCCCTGTTCCCTGCTGCAGTGGGAGATGTGCCAAGTGCCACGTTATTTATAAAAACCCCACTCACAAATGTAGATCTGTTATGGCAAGTCCCTGACATTCAAGGTGTGTGTCTATAATTGCCTCAGAGCGATGCCCCTCTTTGCTGAGGCAGAACTTCCACTTCAAATACTTCAAATAGCCCAGAAGGCATCGCCACACTGAGAAACTGGTGCTTGTTGCTTTGTTAGGAGCTGCTCTAACTCCAAATTCAAAGCTAAAACATCTATTTGGAAGCAAGTGGAATATTGGGGATATTTTAAAATATCTGGCTTGCATCCACCTTCTGGTAAGACTGCTGATCAATTAGAAATGCAATTACCTAATCTGACTCGGGCTTGTGTATAATTAATTAACCTGATGAAGTCAGACAGACTGCATCCATCTCTAACATGGAATAAATCACATCTACACAAAAACTACTTCACATCCCCCTTGCCCTCGCTGAGCTTTGAGTGATGTCAGAGTTAGATGGATTTTCAAAATAATTTTTCCACTTGTATTTTGGTAAACACTTGACAAAAATAACAATGTTCTGCTTGAAACAGTTTACCTCTTCTTTCTATTTCAGTGACTTTTCCAATTTGCTGAAGTGCCTCGTTGTTCCCAGTTTGCAGTGCCTGCAGATGAAAGCACGGCCAATGAGGTCACCCAGAGACAATTTTTTATTTATGAATTCATTTTTACAGCCCATGTGAAAAAAGGCTGGAGCTTCCCCACCTCCTGCATCTTCCTGTCCTTTACAATCCTGCTGCTCACAACTGTTCTTGATCCACAGGAGGAGCTGCCCTGTCCTGTGGTCCTCGGTGATGCCCGGTGGGATTTTCTGCAGCATTTTGTGTCTGTCCTGCTTTGGACAGGAGCATTTTCTGTGCATCCATCAGGGAGAACGTTCTGCCCTTTGCTGGCCTTTGTGCCAAACTCGATGAGCTCAAGGCAGCCCTGAGAGTTCCATGACTTTGCAAATTTTATTGCAGCTGCCAGCATCATAAAAAGGCTAAAATAGGATCCAGCAAAAAAAAAAAAAAAAAAAAAAGGGAAATCAATGGAGGGAGGGCACGTGTGGGAGGTTTGGCAGCTGCAGGGGGATGCAGCAGGACTTAAAGCTGGACATGGGCAGCCAAAGTGGAGCAAAGAAGGGGGAAAACACATTTTTGGAGCCATGAAGTTTTTGTTTACATGAATTTCCTCCCAGTGATCAATACCAAGGCCAGGTTGGATGGGGCTTGGGACAACCTGGTTTGGTGGAATGTGTCCCTGCCCAGAACAGGGCATTGGAACAAGATGATCTTTAAGGTCCATTCCAACCCAAACCTGTTTATGATTCTGTGGTTCTAAGGACATGTCATGATGTAGGTTTTCAATCCAAGGAAGAAGAGTTCCTTTCCACCTTGTATTTTCCAGTAATTACGTGCAATTTCTTAGATGCCAGCCAAGGAAGGGTGACAGGATCAGCTCCTCGGATAAATATGCTCCCCTTGGCCACTGCTGGAATTTAGAACAATATGTGGAGCATAGATAAATGTGTTTGCTGAAGTAGCCTGACATTTTCACTGCAAGTTCCCAAGGAAGGCACTGTTTTACCTGGTTTTTGTTGCTGTAATTCAGTCAGGGTTGTTCTGGAGTTGATGAAAATGACTTTTACAAGTTGGTCTTTACTGAACTAGCAAAAAAAAAAAAAAAAAGCTGCCACCATTTACCAAATCCAAAATATTTTTCCCAGCTCTAGTTCCTAACATTTTTTTTGTCAATGTGCCTGGAATGAAATAATTCTTTTTTTAAATGCACATGAATTTGAAAGAATTTTCCTGAGGAATCCTTGGAAGCCTTCCACATACCCTATATTATTATAGCTTTTTAAAAAATATTTTTGGTTTGGTGCAATTCTCATGATGTGTTTGAATTTACTGAATACTTTCAGGAGAAGAACAAAAAGAAATAGGCTGGGCTTTACTGACTAAGCACGACTAAATCCAGAGGGATGCTTTTGAGATAATGGGGACTTTTATGAGTGGGAGTGGGATTACTCAAGTGGGATAAAGTATCCTTAGTCCCTGGCTAAAATACCTGCTGAAGGCTTTTTGCCTTAAGATAGTCAATTTAGGGAAAGAACAGACTTTAAAATCATATTTTAAGATGGGTTGTGATTTAGCCTAGCCCTGCTGGTGGGAGCCAGCCTGCAAATACCTCTCATGAAGAGGCAGTTTTTGCAGAGGATTATGTTCCAGCAGGACTCCTTGTGCTAAAAGCTTTCCAAGATGACTTAAAGTATCATCACCTACCCCTATGAAATATAAATCAAAAATTCAGCCCTTCCCGTGGCGGGGAAGCAAGGGAGACTAAAATGCAAAATGATTTGTGAAGCACTGATGGCACACTGGAAACGTACCCAGCTTTCAGTTAGGAAAATGTGGGGCTTTTGCAACAGGCAGAAGATGTAAAATCCCCTTTTTCCCATGGGGAGCAAAAATAAAACCCCATTTTAGAGAGTTTTCTGCTGGTCTTTTTGAATTTGTTGAGCTTCTCTGGGAGACAGGAATTCCTGGCAGGGACAAGGCCTTTGATTCTTCACCTCTCTGGAAACTGAGCTGATGTTTTGTTTTTCCATGGTGCAGCCTGTTCCTTCTTTGTTGACCTGGATATTCCTCCTTGTTTAGAGAACTTTTGTGTTAGGCTGGAAAAACAAAAAACATGGGCTTTTGCTCATTTTTCATCAAGCTAAAATGCAATACAAAAACCCCAAGAAAGCCTTTGGGTTTTCAGAGGCATTTTGGATATGTTAAAAGTATTAAAAATTCCAAGTCTGACAACTGGAGCAAAGGAATTTCAGTTGATGTTTATTTCTTTTGCTCTTTTAAAAGCCTTCTCCTCCCTTGTTTCGTTTTGTTTCTTTTTCCCTGCGATGGTGAAAAATAATTCAGAAAACTACAATAGAAAAAGACCCTTTTCCTGGCTCTTTCTTCAATATTTTGACTTTGAAGCTCCTCAAGGGCTTGGAAGGGAGTGATGCATCCTGTCTGCAGGGAGAGAACTCCCATAGCAGGGCACTCATCGCCCCTATTGTGGAGGAAAGATAATGCAGTGATGGGAATAGCAGGGGGAGTAATGGTTTTATGGTGTCCTCCTTCTCCTGGGGGCATTTCTGATCCCATTTCTACCTCCACCACCGAAGCCTCCTCAGCCCAGAGTGTTTTTGTGGAGGAGCAGGGCCAGGAGAAGAAGGAAACAAACATCAGGATGGGCTAAAACAGCCTCCAAGTATTCCCTTTGCTTTCCCTCTCCATTCCTGGCTACAAAAACGTGTGACAGGCTGTGCTGTCCCTGTCCCAAACCTCCTCAGCAGCCCTGGGATCACAAAGTGTGGAGCAGAAAAAGGAAAGGAATCTGAAAACTGACCAGGAAATGAGCATCGATTTAAGAAAGACAAAGTGCTGCCATTTGGGCTGGTCACAACTGAAAGCCTGCTCAAAAACTTGTCAAAAGATAAAAACATAAACCAGGAAAAGCTCTTATCCTTGATTCTTACGGAATGGGTGGATTCAAGGAGACCGAGACGAAGCGAGACCCAGGACAGTGATGTGCCTGCAGTCAGCATCTGCCTGGGGATGGCTTCACTTCCAGCACTGAGCATTCAGATATTAAATGGGCTCAACGCTTCAATCAACCCCGAATTGAGTCAGCTCCTAGTCAGGGTCTAATAAAGCCTTGATCATTCCAGAAGAAGCTGAAGCTGCAGCACAGCAATCGGCTGACATCCCTTGGGAGCACTGACACACGTCAGCTGCAGGAGCAGCTCGGCTCATGAACCAAAAATGTCCAAATGTCACAAGAGGAGCTGAGATGGAGGGCAGGGTGGCTTAAAGCAGCCCTGGATGATGCAGGGCTTTGTCCAGGGGCTGAGGTGGCAGAGAGGAGCTGCTGCATCTCGTGCTGCAGGCATGGACTGGCAGGAGGCTTGAAGGGATGCTCTGGGAGCTGGGGATGCAGAGGGAACACGGGCAGAGCTCCTTCCCTGCCCACAGGCTGCCTGGGAGCACTCCAGCTCAGAAATGAGGTTTGGGCACAGGCTGCAGATACATGTGGAGGACAGAAAACCAGTGCTGCAAATGAAAGATATGAACAAAATGAAGGGAAATGTCAGCTCCCGCCACAAATGGACAAAGGCAATGCTAATTTTAAAAGGTGATGTGCTAGGAGAGAAGTGTTAATTACATGCATGGCAATGCATACATTAACCTTTCAGTGTGTTGAAAATATTTCAGCAACAGGCATTCATTCCTGCCTGTGCTCTGATTACCTTGACTTTGGGTTCACATGGTGAAAATGTGAGTGGTGACGGTTTCCTGCTTGACAGGACAGTTCTGTGACATTGCTTTAAAACACAGCTGCCATGCCAAGGTGGCACCACAGAGCGAGTCCTGCGCCACAGGGAGGGCAGAGGGTGCTCCCAAAAAGCCATCCCTGAGCAGAACATGCCACTGGCACCATCCCAGCTCGGTGCTGCTGCTTGTAATACACTTATCATTTATCACTGCTGCATCTCTGGGGTGAATCATCACAGATTAGTCAAATCCTGACCTGTGTGCACATGTCAGGAGCCCACTGCTGACACAGGATCATTTCCCAGAGTTAGAACTTGAAGATTAACTCTTGATTACTTTATACCTGAGATTAGCAAAGGGTTGATCCTGGTTTCACATCCAACAATTAGGAGAGCAGGGTTGGAAATCATAGATCCTTTGCCATTCAGGGAAAGGGGTGCTCCACCAGTGGGTAAAGATCTTCTAAAAGGTGAGAATCGTACCACCCCTTCTTCCCACCAAAAGCAATGACATGCACTGCCTGCATTCCATTTTGCTCAGTGCTGCCTGACTGGATTTTTGTTTTAATTCTGACAAAGTGCATGGAATTGCAACAGAACTCCCCACGGCACCGGGATAAAAGGAAATCAGTCATGTTTTTGACACTTCCTGAAAGAAAGTGTTTAACATACAGGAGATCCATCACAACCATTTGTCAGATAAACCACCCTGGGCTTGTGGTAACCTGAATATGTGGCATGCCTTAAGTGAAATAAAGCTGTTACTAAAGGATGCAGAAAATCCAGCTCTCCACCAGACTCCTTGTAAAGCATCCTGCCAATTTCTGCCTGTCCTTTTAAAAGCATGCCCCTCCTATGACAGGGTACAAATGGATTTAACTTCTGCTGCAGCTCTTGCTTCAAAACTAGCAAACTCACCATTAATCATTGATCTGGCTTGTCAAGTTCCAGCATCAATTATTGCAGCCCTGGCACATGAGGCTTTGGAATTAAAAGCGTCCATAACCTTTGTGTGGAAAGGGCCTTCCTCTTTTTGGCTTAGGAATCCCATTTTGCTTCCACATCACACTCATGACTTCCATAGAGGTGGCTGTTTCCCAGTGCAGGTTAAACCTCTGAGCTGATTAAATGACAGCAGTAAATGGCACCAGACAGATCCCTCCATCAGCAGAAGGTGTTTTTTTTTCTGGAGCCGATGCTCTGTTCGCCGAGTTCAGAGGTTCCTCTGTCCCACTCTCTCTGGGGAGAATGGAAACCTCTGTACCTCTTTTTATCTCCTCAGTATGAACGTCTTTCAGTTTAAGGTTTGTGAGAGTATCTCTGCTTTTCATCCCTTCCAGCTGTGACAGATATTTGATAGGTAGGAATGGAAGTTACGGCCATCAGGGATGGGAGATGAATCAGTTGACATTCCCCTGGAGTAATAGGATTCAGATTGGCTCCTGGAGGATGGGAGAATGGCTCTGACAGGGAATCCTGAAATCCTGGGCTGGGGAAATATGGTTTTGTAATTACACTTGTTGATGGGGAAAGGATAAGCAAAGGATAGAGCAGTATTTCTTTTCTGACTGATCCAAGAAATATTAGCCTGCCAATTTTAGAAATCTATGAAAAATCACCTTGTAGTTATTAGGGCTGGGAGTTACAATGAATTACAGAATCCTTAGAGCAATATTTCTGAGAGGTTTTATATAGACACATTTCTTAGCACTGAAAAACAGGGAAATAATACCACACATGGGATTTGTGGGTTGGTAAATGAAAGCAACACTTGCTCTTAGCGACATGAGTGTATAAAAGAGCTGAGTCTTCACTCTGACCTTGGTGGATGTTGCAATCCACAAATTCATGTTCATATTCTACCTGCTCATGGGATGCTGCTCTAAAATGGGCATTTCAGAGGGATCTTCACTTCCAGAAGTGTTGTTTGGTCTCAGGTGTGGGCAGGCAGCTTCCAGGCTATTTTGTCACCATTTCCTCTCATACTTAATGGTTGGATTGGGGATTTCTCTGCCTTCCATGGTTTATACAGCACTTACTTCAAGGCAATTTTCATCCTGCAGTGGCACTGTATACTAAGGTGGATGTGTTTATGGAATATTGAGATTAAGAAGAAATTGTAGGGTATGAGAATGGGGAGAAGTGCAACCCACAGCATCATTTTTTTTTCCTCTTCAGAATTTTCCAGCTAAAGTAAATCACCAGAATGTTACAGTTTAGAGCCTCACATGGAGCTCTGTCTCTGGCTGGAAGAGAAGCTGTGGCTGCCCCATCCCTGGAAGTGTCCAAGGCCAGGTTGGATGGGGCTTGGAACAACCTGGGGTAGTGGAAGGTGTCCCTGCCCATGGCAGGGGGTGGAAGTGGGTAATTTTTAAAGATCCCTTTCAACCCAAACTATCCTATGATCCTATGAAGTGCATCCAAGTGAATGAGCAAAAATAAAAAAATCTCATTTATTTCAGAGAGAAAAACCACGGGCATTTGCAAAAAATATTTTGAGGCAAATGTTTCCTTTTCATTTATCTGCTTTATTAGACAGGAAAAATTGGTCTCTGGACCTTACCAAAACACATACCTTAAATCAACCCAAGCAGCTAAGGACATTAGGCCAGTGAGCTCATCACATCCTTTGCTTTCATGCCTGACCTGGATGCTAAATTAATAAACAGATTTCTGCCTTGTCTGGCCAGTCTGGTGTGGGAGCAGACAAGAAAGCACGGTGAAGGTTTGTCCTTCAGAGCTGGGCAAGAAGCTGGGGCTGCTGGAGGGCTGCAGGGCAGATCAGTGTCTGGACATCTCCCCACGGCTCCTGCGGAACCAGCCGGGAGGAATTGCTCAGATAAACCCTGAGGCCGTGGGAGCTGGTTGAACTGCAGTCCAGCCTGATGGAAATTCAGGACTAATGACTTCATCATGACCCATGAGCAGAGCTCTGGCCTTTTCTGGTGGGGAGCTGAGTCACTGCACAGCGGAGCAGCCTCGGTGTCTCACAGCCCCATTGCTGCTGGAACGAACAGAGACCCCCAGGATCCCGGGCTGTGAAAAGCAGGAGCAGCCTTCTGCTGCTGACCCAATCCTCCACCAAAGGCTGCTCTAAGAGGCTCTGAGGGTGGAGATGCATGGTGCTAAGGTGGTATTTGGGGAAGCCTTTGTGTGGTACCTTCCTCCTCCTGCCTGTTCCTGCCTCCAGGAACCGGCGTTCCCTCAGTTGGTTGAGTTTCTCTGGGAAAAATGACAAATAAAGGGCTCTCCTCTCTCTCTCAAAGCTGACAGGGGAGGTTGAAGAGGTCGGTGGGCCACAGATGTCCTTCTTCTATTGCTACTTCCTATTGTTTGATTCAGCATTTAGGGGAAATGAGATTAGCACCAGGCATTGGCCAGGCTGTTTGGGGCCCTGAGCGAGCTGATCTCGTGGGTGGCATCCCTGTCCATGGCAGGGGGTTGGAACTGGATCATCTTTAAGGTCCTTTCCAACCCAAACCATTCCATTATCCTATGATTGCACCTTTCTGGAATGCTCCAAACCCCCATAAACTGGCCTAACCTAAAACAAGCCCGTGGGTTTGGTTGTGTCTTGGCAGTGAAATAGAAGGGATGGAAGGTTTTAATGCTTTGCCATTTCCTCCCCAAACAAACAGAAAAGAAAATCACTCCAAAAAACATGGAAGAGTTTGGGGAGCTTGGAGGTGAGCAACAATGTAGATCCCACTAATTCTCTTGCAGTTTCCAGCCCCGCAGATGCATGGAAATGGAGATTTTTCTGCCAGGAATTTATTTCCACAATTGATTTTGTCAATCCACTCGCTTCCCCATCTCTCCCTGGTCCCACTTGACTCTGAGCTGATTGTGGATTTAGGATCACTCCCTCAAGCAGGGTGTCAGCCCCTCATCCATGGGGGAGCCAGGTGCTCCCAGAGCTCCCCTGCTCCTGTCACAAGGAGAGCAGTGCTGGGAAAGGCAGATGTGCCAAAAACGGATTAGTGGAACCGCCTGTGCCCCGCAACGAGCCGGATTAAAAATAATAACTCTCATCAGGAGGCTCAGTTTAATTGCTGGGATTGTGCCAGCAGTGGAGAGAAAAGCCAACAGGAGATGGGTCTGGAGAAACATGTTCCCTTGACTTCCCTCACAAACTGGAGGAGAAAACTGGCCCATGATTCAGTTTTGCCTCTGATTCCACATAATGACTAAATCCTGCGAAGATAATTGGTGTTATGACCATTTGTGCTGGCAGCTGTACTCCAGTGCTTTTTAAAATCATTATCTGTTAAGACATTTGCAAATATACAGTGAGCCTTGCAATGCCTCATTAAAGCACTGAGGAAGACAGTCATAAATTTTATTGCCTCAGCATTACATGTTGGAGTCATAATAGTTCAGATCTGTTCTGAATGTGTAAATTCCCTTATCGCTTCAGCAAAATCTCTTGCTTTTCTGCTTTGGAGAAACGCATAAAAACGAAAAATGCTATCAGCATTCAAACAGAGAAGTCTGACTGGCTCCATTTTTTTTTATCATTGAAGGAAAATTCTTGCTCTAACCACACAGAGAATGTATTTTAGAATGTAACCATACTAAAACATCAAACAAATGCTACTCCTGCAGCAATTTTAGGCAATAGATTTATCTGTGTTGTTTCACTTCCAGCTCACTGTTTCTCCTGATACACATCAACTTTTATTTCAGGGTCTCTATCCAAGCTTATTGAGGTCAGTGGAAAGATTATCACTGGTTTCTTTCACTTTTGCATCAAACCTTTGATTACACATCTCAATTTTTATTAGGAGAGAATAGAATAAATTTGCTAGTGCTTTAGAAAAATTATTTTGCCATCAGGTTAGAGAAATTGGGTGTTATTAAATTGAGCTGAAACACAGAAATTCATGTGATGTCATCCTGTATTCTAGGGACAGGCCTCCAATTGGTCTTCAAGAATTTGCTGTTTGCTGTTGTAAATTTGTACATATAAAAGAGAAACTTTAGTGAGAGCTTAGTGCCTTGAGCTTTCCAGAAGTTTAATAGTGT
Source organism: Pseudopodoces humilis (assembly GCF_049639895.1). NCBI lineage: Eukaryota > Metazoa > Chordata > Aves > Passeriformes > Paridae > Pseudopodoces > Pseudopodoces humilis. The sequence goes on along the minus strand of NC_142208.1, from coordinate 32,798,806 downwards.
TGAATAGTGTTAGTAATCCCATCAAGTGAGTCACCTGTGTCTTATTCCCACATGAACCTGGTGGATAAATGAGCACAGATAAATATTATTTAGCCTGATGCAATCCCCACGGGCTGGGATCAGCTTCTCACTGTTCCTCTGCTCTTCCTCTCTGCAGGCCTTTGGATGTGGGGAGGGACTTTTTGGGGTGAGTTTTCTCCCTGATGTGCTCACGAGTCCCCTCGTTGTGCAGGCGTGTACTTGCACACATATCCAGGGAAAATAAATCCCCTTTGTGTGGCTCCTCAGAAGGAGTTAACCTGTTTAGGATGGATATCCTGTGAGAGCAGAGACAGCTGCATTAAGTGACAGGGATGCTGGAACATCCACAATGGACTTTCACTGCCACACTGACACGGGGAAGGAGACGCAGAGCAGGGACAATAAGGTGACAGCATCAATACAAAGCCAGCTTTACCATCATCATCCCCAGTGATTTAATTCAAGGGTATGAGATCATTCACTTTGAGTTAATGCGGAAATACAGCCTGTGCTTGAAGGTCTGAGCATTTCCATAGAGATAAAAATACCACTTGCTCACAAATTGTTCAAAGCCTTCACTTGCTTTTTTGGAGCTGGGTTGGCACGAAGCAATCTCTCAATGCTTTCCTAAACTCTGCAGAAGGGAATTCCTGCCCTACACCGTGAAATGGAGCTGGGACAGCATCAACTGGGATGGAGGGAGCAGGAAAGGGACACCCCAATATCCCTCAGCTTCCAAAAAATGTTCACCTGTGCCCTGAATGATGGAGCCAAACTTCAGACTGGTCCATGGCCATTGGATCCCTCCACAGCCTTTTCCATCCTCCTGCATCTCCTTGATACCCTTGTTAGGAACATTTTTAAAAAGACAGAAATAAAGCAAACACATCTAGGCTTTGTCATTTCACAGGCAAGGCAAAAATCTATAAAAAGAAAACTAAACAAGGAATCATAGGAAAATCTTACCAATAAATGAGAGGCTCCAGAGTTTTGATGGCTGAAGCTGTCCAGAGGCATTGCCAGATTTTTTTCCCAGCATGCTGGAAATCTCTTCCCTGGGATAGATCTGCTTTGTCAAGTGTTGGGAGGATTGTTCTGGCCTTGCTGAAGCTGAGGGTGGAGTTGGGAATGAAGCCTGGCTCTTGGTTGAACCCTGGCTTTGAACTGGATTGCAGAGACAGGAGCTCCTGTCGCCATAGTTTAGGAGCTGCCACAAACATTTAAGCTTCAGACTTTTTTTCCCCCTGCCTTTTTTCCAAGCTTTAGGTTTCTTCCTTCCCTTCTTGGACTGTCTCATAATTTTGGGAGCTTGACCTCTGAGCAATGCTGGCAGCTGTGCATGCCAGTGTTGACATCTTGGCCCTGTGCAGCTGCACAGCCTGAAAACCTCCGTGGGCAGGAGGTCACAACACCTCTGGAAAAAAAATTAAACGGAGAACTAATGATTGGCCTGTCCCACACCTTCAGCCTGAAAATATGAATGCATTTAAGAACACAACTGGCACCTTTCTAAGGGCTGGCACTGCTGCCTTTCACTCAGAATGGGCAAATTAGGAGGGACAAAGGCTTGGCTTAGACCCCAGAATCCTAGTCACCTTCCTAAAACCCACCAAGGCGAGGGAGCTGGCTCAGGCTGATGCCTGTCTGGACCAAGAAGTCATTCAAATCCGAGTCAGATCTTTGTTCTTGCCATGTGTAGGATGTTGTACAGCTGTGTGCTTGGTGAGGGGACAGCCCAGCCCTTGCTGAGCTTCAAAGTTCTGTCCAATGTGTTCTTATTGAATCACTTCCAGGGCCGTAAGGAGAGCATTCAGCATCTACAGGAAATAATTTTAGGATTAAACACAGGAAAGAACTTTCTACTCTCGTTTTTTCCCCCCACTTGGAAATAAATATATTGTCCCTAGTTGAATAGTTAAGGGATAGTGATGAAAGAGAGACTGATTTTTATCAGATCCCAAACATCTCTGGCACAGCACCTTTATTTCTTTTAAACTATCCCAGAAGAATATGAGGGTACAGGACAGCAGAGCCATTTGCATCATAATATTCAAAAACTGGATCATTTCACCAGCACCCAGTCCTGATATTACAGTTTCCATTACATTCCTATTACAACAGCACATTTCACTGCCTCCTTTTCAACTCAGCCAGAGACTTCTGTAGGAATTCCTGTGCATTCTCCTTCAGCCTCAGTGCACTTTGAGCATAAGAAGCTGCCCCAAGGAGAAACCATGTGAATTCTGTCCTCAGCACAGCTGATGTGCAGCTCCACGTGTGACAAGGGGCAGATGTGCAAGGCTGGGCTCTGTGGCACTGCTGTGAGGTTACCTCCCCTGAACTTTATGCTGGTGGGAACCAAGCAGCCCCAAATGTTTTGCAAATTGACCCTCCTGCCCAGAAAAACCAAAGGCAAATTTAATTTAGGGTTAAGTGGAGAGGTCAAATGTTCTCATTGCAACGTGAAGGACTGAAAAGAAGCCTGGGCATTTTAAGGTTCAAACTTGGGCTGCTGCAATGTGAGACAGGCCTCTGCTCCTTGGATCCATGCCAGGGAAAACTCTTGTTTATGTTGGTGTCAAGGATAGCAGCATCTGGCCCAAGACAAGAGGCTCATCCACTCAAGCCCTTTAATAATGTCAGACATGGTGCTTATCATTTCTCATTAAAACTTAAAAGGAAGCCAAAAAGGAAGAGCACAGTTTGTTCCATTTCTACTCCAATTAGATGCACTTTGTTACTTTCTAGATCATTCACCCCTGGTTCAGTTTAAGTTTGTTTTAAGGAAGGCTAATCAGCCTTTTAACCAGAGAATCCTTGGCCTCCCACTGCTCTCCTGCGGTGGTGCCTAATCAGGTAGAAGGAACATTTCTGCTTTGTGTAAAGGCTGACGCTGACCTGAAGAAGTGGCCGGTCAGTAAATCCCCTCTGAGGGCTGCCATGATGCTCACAGTGATGGGGCACAAATAAATGAGACATTTTGTGTCTGAGAAAGAGGCAAAGAACCTGGAAATGTGTGAGTAAAAGAGTGGGCTACATCCACATCCTTCTTACACTTCTCACATTTAATTCTTTCCAAGCAAAGACCAAAGGAAACTCCTCCTGTGACCAAATGCAGACTGGAAATGGAGGCCTTGTGATGAACAATTCAATTTTCCTCAGTTTATCAGCAAAGCAGAATACAAATTGTACACGTGGAAGAGGGAAGGCTATGCACACATGGATGTGCCCATACAGGCAATAGTGTGAGGAAATCCACTCTTGGATTAAATTAATTAACCCCTCATTTCTGTCCTAGTTCTCCATTTGGTTCCCATCTGGGCATGTAGAGCACAGAAGGAAAAGCAGCCAACTCTGATTAAGGGTAAAAAAAAAAAAAAAAGAAATGGGATCATGAATAGAAAAATCAATAACTTTCCCAATTTGCAAACATCAAAGAAATCTCCTAAGAAGTCCTCTTAAAGAGGACAAGATAATAGACTTCCTTTTACTGTCCATTATCAAGATCCATTTGCATCAAGAGCACAAGAGCTCTCCAGGTAACCAAAGCCTTTGCTCTTGATCTTTACTTCCCAGTTTTTGTGAAGTGGTGATGGAGATGAGGCAGAGATGATGGTGGTGGGGATTCTGCACTGGAGCAGGAGGAGAGAGGGAAATTCTTTGCATGTTTAACTCTGCTGACTTCACCAGGGATGATGTTGGGCTATTGTCTTGGTACAAGAAGTTTTTATATTTTTATGAACGGGCTATTTATGCAGTGGAAGATCTTCATCTGGTGGAAAACAATGGGAAGGGATGAGGATCTGCTTTGCAGGGTTACAGATCTGCCATTCAAGGGCCCCAGTGAGCCCAGTGAAGATAAAGTCCATTGTATTTAGATTTGAATAGAAGGAATGTTGAGACTTGAAGCAACGCCCCCATTGTTTGATACCCTGAAGAAGCTTTCCCAGTGCTTTGGTTCTGGGTGAGAGGAAGACAGGTAGCTCCAGTTTCTTTTTCCTGGGAGAAATGAGCCTCTTCCTGGGATCAAGTAATTTGAGGCAAGCATCTTCCTCAAACACCTTCTTGCAGGGCTGTGCCTGAGCTTGGCTCACTGCTCATTGTGGAACTGTCTTTACTGCAGCAGGACCTTAATTCCCACCTTTTCCACCTCTCTGCTGACAAATTCCTAAGTAGTGCAATGGCAATTTGCTTCTGAGTGGAAACATTAACAGCATGAATATGTTTATATGCTCACCAGGAGATCTGGCATGGAATAAACTGTGCATAGTATTCTTACATAATTACTCTCAAATGAATTTCACACTTGGAAAGCTGTCAGGATTTTTTTCCTATTATTTCCATTTTTTCTCTGCGTCACTTTTTTTTTTTTTTTAACCATCTTTGTGACTTCTTGGGTGGCAAGCATTGGTTATTTATGTTGGATTTGTGGCACTGGCGTTGGTCTAGTTCCTAGAATACAATTGCAAACACCTTCTTTGATCTCCTGCACAACACAGGCTAAAGGAACCAAGTCAATAATTCTGTCTTCAGCTCATAAAGCACACTTGAAGTATAGCCTATCTCTCAGGGAGTTATTGTCTTGATGCATTGGAACACAGAACTCAAAAAAATGGAGACTCCACCACATTTTCCTTTCTCATAGACGTCAAATTAAAAACTGGTGAGCCACCATCCCCTAGGCCTAATGTTCTCTGCATAGAGACAGCACTGACACAGACAACAAGTGGGAAAATAACTTCAATATGCTACAAAAAGAATTGCTTTTAAATGGAGATATCCCTGTCTGATGTAGCATGATAAACTTACCCTTTTACACTTAAGCAGCCTGTCTGCTGAGCCCAGCAGTCAGAACTGTGTCCTCACACCACCTTTGTGACTTGATGACATCTCTGGTTTCCACTGGGCTCGGCTGGAAGACCTCATAGCAGGAGGAGGTGTGGTGGCCTGGTCCCATCCTCTGTGGTGACAGCGTGTGACAGCACAGCTCTGCACAAGGCTCTGCACGGGGACACGGCACTGCTGAGGGAATGGGAATAAAGGAATCAAAGCTTGGGGGAAAACAACATTTTCCATTGCTGGGAAGTGCCATGTGTGACCAGCTTCCCCTCCTGAGTGCAGGCTTTTGGCAGGGGAGGAGGAAGGGGTTGCAGCCTCTCCTTCAGCTCCTCACCCCTCACAGGAGGGCAAAACCGTGGGGTAAGAAATAACCAGGGTGGAGACATGAATTGGGACCAGGCCTCTCCTGTAACCAGATGTGCTGGGCTCCATCTACCACAAAATCCTGGAATGGTTTGGGTTGGAAGTGGCCTCAAAGATCACCTGGTTCCACCCCAGCCATGGCAGGGACACTTTCCCCTGTCCCAGCTGCTCCAGCCCCAATGTCCAGCCTGGCCTTGGGCACTGCCAGGGATCCAGGGGCAGCCCAGCTGCTCTGGGCACCTGTGCCAGGGCCTGCCCACCCTGCCAGGGAACAATTCCTGTCCAAAGTCCCATCTAAACCCACTCTCTGATGGTGTGAATACATTTTCCCTTGCCCTGTCACTCCAGGCCCTTGTCCAAAGTCTCTCTCCATCCTTCCTATCGGCTCCTTCAGCTGCTGGAAGGCCTCAGGTCACCCTGAAGCTTCTCCTTCCCAGGCTGAACAATCCCAATCCTCTCAGCCTTTCCTCAAGGCAGAGCTTCTCCATCCCTCTGAGCAGCCTGGTGGTTTCCACTGGACACATTCCAGCAGTTCCTTGTCCTTCCCATGCTGGGGTCCCCAGAGCTGGAGGCAGAGCTCCAGCTGGAAAAGCAGGGCAGAGGGTCAAGCGTCAGCCTCCCTGCACAGTTTGCTGGGAAAAGCACGAAGCCTCCCTAAGATTATCTATTCATGAATGCTGAGAGCAAGAACAGGCAAAATTGTGATTCCTGGGGTATAAAATAGCACCACATCTCCATGTGATGCAGCAGGAATCCTCTTGTTTCTGACAGATCCACATCTCTTTTACAACTCAGAGTACTGCATTGCTTTCTGACTCTTTTATCTTTAATAACCATAGATGTTTAGCTGTCTGTTAAGCTTAATGAGAATAATTAGACTGGATCTGGGGGAACAAAACAGACAGTGTTGGTTTAGCACCATGCTATTCCCTGGGGACGCTGTTCTGGTGGCTGAGAGACTGGAAGAAATCATCTTTAACAATGAAAAAAGACTTGGTGAGTCATCCCAGCTATGAAAGGGATTAAAATATTTTTAAACAGTAGAGCAGTTATTAATAAAGTGCAGGAAATGATAGGGAGTTATTGCACTTTGAGCAAAAAGACAAACACGACTCCCTCCCACATAGTACCCACTCTGATGAAACTCTCCCTCCCTCTTAAATCTTATTTTTATTCCCTCTCAACTTTCTTTCAAAACTTGTTTACTGAAGTGGCCATGATGTTATCCTTTCTCTGGGTGGATACTCCTCTGCAGTAAATGGTTTCTACTTCTCAGTCTCTGAAACGGGGAAAAATTTCTTCACTCTTTGTTCAAAATGAGAAAACATCAGTAGCCAGTGCAAGTGTCCCAGACCTCCTGAATCCTCCTCAGGCTCCTTTCTTCACAGATTTCTAACTAATGTGGGAAGTTTCACCTGTGCCATGTATCCATGCAAAGAAAACTGCCACTAATTTTGGTCATACTACATAGGAATGGCTGCAGAAATTGGCCCCGGTGCTGTTCTGCCTGCAAAATTGTAACAGGAGGAAAAAACCCACTGATAATTATATTTTCAATGTCCCCCACCAGCCAAAACATATTCTCACACCCATTTAACCCATGGCTTTCAGAGATGTCACCTGGCACCTAGGACACATTTTCTCCATTCTTTATCTTAACCTTTGACTTCTTTTTGGAAGATAAATTTAATACATTTGATTATTGCACGAGTCCTTTCATGTGCTGACATTCCCCTTCCCTGCAAGTATCATAATGCACCTTATTTTTCTCTTGATAAGTTTATGAATTTACTGTAACTTCTTGAAGTGTTTTGGCTGCTTCCCAAGGAAATTCAAAACAATCCACCCAACTTCAGCTGAAGTGCAAAGTCTTGTTAGTTTGAGTGGTTTTTGACAGGAAAGCTTTTTCCCCAGAACCTTCTTAACTCACTGGTGCTCCAAATCTAAATGTTCAAGCTGTCCCCCACCTCATCCAGAAGGTTTTGCACAGCTCTGGTTTCTGGCTGCAGGAATAACTTTGTTCTGATTTACTCCTCAACTTCCTTTCATCGCCAGTAATTGGATCCCACCGCTGGAAACCAGCCCAAACCCCAAGTTTAATTTTAGTCCATGATGCTTTACTTTTGTGATAGGCACTTTGCAAAGCACAGCTCCCCTCAGCTACCAGCTCATATTTGTTGTTATAAATCCTACGAAGCACGGGAACACAAGGGAAAAACGTCCTTCTTCATCTTGAAAACATAATATAGTCAGTGGCTGGAATGTGCCAAAATGGAAAAAAACCAATTATTTTATGTTGTATTTGGTCCACATCTAGTGCTATAGAGGGAAGACACGATCCAGAAAGTTACGAGCCACAAAATGGATATTTCAGAGGAAATAAACAAAACCAAATTCTTATTTTTCCCTTTTTTATTTTTATTTTTTTCTTTTTAAACTGGTGCTTCTATTGTCACAACACCTCAAGCTCTTTATAAGAAAACCACAAAGTTAAAGCTCATTCCCTCTCATTCTGTCTGAGTTGAAAGATGAGGCTCTGGGGCATTGAGTTTAATATCCCTATTTAATATCCCTTTAGTCTGTCCTTGCTTCCCTGCTTTAACATTTGTGACCCAGGCTCATATTTCCTTTCTGGATGTCTTCTGAACAGTGAGATGAATCTTTGTTTAATTTTGGCTTTCTTCCCCACTGCTGAGATTGTTTTATTTCTTGATCAGCTGTTACAGCAATGATTTTCTGCAATGTTTCTCTTTTTTTCTTTTGGAAACTGTACATCTGCTCTTGGCATCTGTTCCATATCCTTTATGAACACTGAAGCAGGGAATTTATTTAAGGTTTTTTTTTTCTTGCTGAGGCTGAGTCTATTGTCTAGAAATTATTTTCTTTGCCTTGAAAAGCCCAGAGTCTCCTTCATCAACACTTTACTCTTCTCAGGTTGGAAACACTTCCTACTGCTCATCATCTGGTGGAGTTACATTTTATTCCATGTCATTGGAATGTCATTCCATGTTATTTCTTTGGAGTCTTTAATTGCATTCAGTAACCATTCCAGCCCTTTCCCCTCATCTACCTCTTTATTGTTCCTTGTTACTTCTTGCACACCCGTATTTTCTTTTTTTTTTTAATGCTACCAGTGTATATTTAATGACATCCACTCTCTCTGAACCTACTAAAAGCTGCCTTCAAAGCTTTTTTTTACCTTGTGTCATTTTGACCTCTTTATTCCACAGAATTTCATTGCATTTCCTCTGTTTGAATGCAAACATCTCTTTTTATCATTTATCCTCCCTTGCAGTATGGAGTAAACCACTTATGCTGGAGAGTTTCAGTCTCATTGAAATAGTTTGCTCTTGATAGCTTCAGCTCAAGTGGAGAATCCCTCTCTGTGTAGTTTTTGCATTGGTTTTAGCACTTAAAAAAAAAAACCTTGTGCACCTTATCAAAGTGCTTGACTAATGCATTTATTGCTCCAACTTGTTTGTGTCTGTGAAATTATCATCTTTCATCTTGAAGTATTATTACACACTGCTGGCCAGTAAAGTGAAAATGGACAAACACACAGCTTGGTTTAGAACAGATCTTTAAACAGATCTTTTAATGCTTCACTGAAAAATTACCAACAGAGGCTTTGCTCTCTGGAGGTGCCAAGAACTCACAAAGCTCAACAATGCAGAGGCAGAGGGAATGTGAACCCAGCTCAGAGCATCTCTAAACTCCCAGGGCTGCTGGATGTGCAAATTCCCTGCAGCTGAACCAGTCACCCTGCAAAGCTTAGAGTGAGGAAGGGGCTCAGAGCTCCTGATGAGTAATTCCACCTCCACCAACACACCCACCACCCCGAGACTCAAATATCAGAGCTTCAGCACAGCTTGTACCTCTTCTTCTGCCTCTTCTGCCGAGAAGGGAGTGCCTGCCTCTTCCAGCACCCTCTCAAAACAAAACTCAGGTGGGGGAAAGCTTGTTTTCCCTCCTGTGTGTGAGCAAGAGAAGTCCTGGAGCAGGAGATTTGCACAATCTAAATGTGATACAAACACTCAGCAGCAGCAAATACATGAGGAATTCAAAACCAGCCCCAAAAAAGGTACCCGAGATGTAAAAGAAAAAAAAAAAAAAAAGAAAGAAATTCAGGAAAGGAAGCCAAGTCCAAAATGGATTTTAAAATCATTGCTAGTTAACTGAAAGTAGGAACCTTTGTTTATTTATTTATTTATTTATTTATTTATTTATTTATTTTTATTTTCACTCTAGGAATTCTGTTGCCATTAGGAAGTATTTTCTCCTTAGATCACTCTAGAACTTGAGACCCCAGCCTACTTTTGAAATTAACCTCATAAGTTGTGTTTTGAGATGATTATTTAAAACCAAAAATCAGTAGGATGTAACCATCTGCAAATGCTGGCAGAGCCCAGTGGATCAAAGTTTTCCTGGTTTGTGCCATAAGAGATTCACTTACTATTCGTATTTTGGTAGATCATATATTCTCCCTTTGGAATATATTTAAAAATTGGAATGGCATCAGAGAACTCAGAGAAAACTTTGCAAAATTGTCTGACGTTAGTTCCCCTGAATTCCACATTTCCCATTATCCTTGGGGATAATGGAACAGATCCATCACACTGATGCTAAAAAGGTTTTTTGCAGTGAATGGAAAGAGCTGGAACTCCTCATCCCACTGGTGTTTATGGCTGGTGGTGGAAAAGAAACACCTCCTTTGGGGGAAAGGCTGGAGGAGAGCTGCACTGGGAAATCAGCCACGTGCAGACAAAGGGATTTCCATTGATATTTTAATGCAAAAAAATGGTGAGAACAGCCTCAAAATGTCCATTTGGACAACACAAACAATCAAAGGAAACCAAGGCAAAAAAAGCAAAGACAGTTTGTTGGCAGATGGAAAAGGATTGGGAAGTTAATGGCTTTGGGGAGGGCTGCCCTGTGCTGGAGTACAGCACATCTGGTTGGACCCCTGTCCTGAAAGGAACAATGTAATAATTGTGAACTGAGCTGGCTTTAGATTCTCTCACTGAAAAAGTCTTCAAATAAAAGCTACAGTTGAGATGAGATTAAACTCTACCATTTCCGTAGAGTAAGGAAATCCACATCAAAACCAACTGCAGCCAAGTCTGACAACATGAGCTTGTATTTTATGAGCAGGAAAAAAAAAATTCCCCATTCCTATCTTCCAGAAATTACCAGGAAAAGGGTTTTCTGTTAAAGAAAAATCTGCTGCAATATCCACTACTCAGATCAGATCCCTCACAAATTTGGACACTACAGTTCACCTCGTTTTTTAGCTTTTTATTTGTTGCAAATACAGATGTTCCATGCATCTATCATTTTAAACCTTTCACACTCGAATACAAGTTACTTAAACAGTACACTCACTTCTGTATAATTTTTGGAGATATGCTGACAAATACAGTAAGAATTTTGTCAATTATACTAATGAAAAAATTGGTTTTTAGAGCCTGGCTATTGAAATGAAATTTGCTGTTTATAATAAGTGTGATGTCGTTAACTCATTGAGGCAGCTGCAGAAGAAAATTAACGATTAATCTCAGCACATGATATGGAAGGCAAGAAGAAATTGTGCATGGGAATTATTGGTTACCCACCCCAGGTAACTCATTGCCACATGAGAAATTCTCACTACACTGAGGAGGAAGAAGGAGTTTAATGCTGCCATTGCAGGTGCGTGACTGACAGTCCCCCCTCGCCTCTGCCTCGCTCTCCAGGTGACACCTGTGGGCAGCAAAAGCCACCTGTGATGAGGAGAGATGGTGCCACCAAGCAGGAAATCATCCAGGCAGCCCAAAGCCCAAATAATATCATTATTCTCGTCTCTTTAAAGCTTCATCAGTGCTATATGTTAAATTAGCTGAGCTGTTATCATACCTGTGCCAGGTTGCTCCTTATAAGTCAGCCACTGATTCAGCACAAACATAACCAGCAGAAAAACACTGAACACACACATTTCTCCAGCTGCCCTCTGAATAACTTCCCTAAACCTTTCATTAAACAACAGATGAATTTCCTCAAACTACCAGCATCACACAACACAACCCATTCTTTTTCTAAAAGAAATGCATGCCACAAATGCCACTTGCTTTTTAAATTAGAAGTTTCTTTGGTGCTACAATGGAAGAAGAAAGGGAGGTTTACACATGTCCTTCCCTTCTGACCGTGCCTGCATTGAAGCTGAGGCTGTGGACCACACTGAAAAATTGGTTTAATTTACAGCATTCCAGTCCAAAGGCTCCAGCATTCTTCAGCCACCAGGAAGATGAAGACAGCTCTGCTGATATTTAACTTTATCACTTGGAGTTGCTAATTAACATAAGTAAACACTTTGCCTGCAGAGGACGGGATAATGTGGTGGAGAAGTTTGTAAAATGACTCACAAGAGCCATAAGGACAGAGCCATGAGTGTTGTGGGAAGTTCTAGGAGCATCTCCACCTCCTTTGATGATGTGTTTGTGGAGCAGGTGCTTTCTGTGATTCTGATTTCTAAAGAGCTCATGTATTTTTTCATCTTGGTTACTGAAGTTCTGAGTGTAAACAGCGCTGAAATCATCAGCTATTTATTTTGCGTTTGGGGACTGTCAGGAGGAGTAAAAGGATCTGCATACACAGTTCAAATCAGCATTATTTGGCATTTTGATGCACTCAGGGCACTTAGCCATGAAAATCTTGCAGTGTTGAATAGGCAGTTTTACAGCTGGGAGGCTTTTTAGACTTTTGTTTATGATTGAAGCTACAAGCTACAACCTATCCTAGCGAAAATGCTGGACTAAAGCCAGAGTTTTGAAGTTTTCTGAAGTGGGCCATAGTATTAAAAAAAAAGTGGCACATTTTTATTATAGCCTTACTTTTCATGAGGCAAAAAGAAGTGAGTGCTAAGGATCTCTCAATCCCTACACTGCACTTAAAACACTTCTTTTCTGAAGTTTTACAACAAAGAGCCTTATATTTGTTACAGACTGCCCAGGTAGCAACTATTTCCTGAAACAGTCTAATGCTTGTTGTTGTAACAATCAGTTTTAAATTGCAGGAATTAACCAGAGATCTGGTGGAAAAAAACTACCACCTGAGCCTGTAATTAGCAGCTGCCTACAGTGAGCAGCCTCAAATCCTGGCATTTTTTAGCTTTGCTGTATGAAATGCACCCACTTCAGTCAGGGTTTGCAATTCAGCTGCATCACACTCCCTGGGCTTCTCCAGGATTCCAGGGTGAGGGCTTTAATCAGCAGAGAGCCCCTGGCAGATGGGACAGACTCATGAAATCACTGGACAGAGCCCCAGCTGAGAGATGTGAGATTCCTTCACCTGCCTGCATGCAGGAGAAAAGCCAGGTTTGTTGTGGAAGCGGAGCTGGCAGAAGTTGTCTCACTCACAAAAGCAGGCACCAGCTGGCTCTTGCTGCACCTGGGATGGTGCCAGCAGCAGCTCTGGGAGGGCTGTGAGACACTGTGGGCATCCCTCACCCACCACAGCAGCTGCTGGGGCAGGGGCTGGCAGGGAACAAGAGGAGCTGATCATGGATGGGCTGTGCAGGGAAAGGAGCTGGAGACCTGGTGAGCTCATCCTCTGCAGGGAGGCTCCGTGGAGAGGGAGCGTTAAATACAATGGGAAGGTGTGAGGTGGCGTGAGTGCCCCAAAAATTGAGTCTCCAGCAAGATGGGCTGTTCCTCTCCTTGCTGTGGGGTTACATTAACCAGCAGGCATTGTCCCTGCTCATTGCAGGGGGGTTGGAGTGGTGATTTTTGGGGGTCCCTTCCCACCCAAACTGTTCTGTGAGCCTCAGTCAGCCCTGTGCAGCACCAGGAGCAGCCTCACTCTCTCACCTGCTCTTCAAGGATAAACTCCTTCCAGTGATTAACTATTCTTTTTATTAGATTTTCTTGATACTTAACTTGGCTCTTCTGTTGTATCCTTTATGTTTACTGCATCCTTTATTTTCATTGCTCTTTCTCCTCCTGGCATGAGCATTTATTCCTTCCTCTTTACTATTGCTTTTACCTATTTGCCAATATTTATTCTGACAGTCTTTTTTTGGCTGAACAGACCACAGGCTCTTCAAATGCTCCCACTTTTTTTAGCTGTGTGATCATTCCCACTCCATTCACCTGCAGAGCAAGGCCAGGTGGGGCCCTTCTCAGCAAAAAACCAGGAGCCCACAGCTTTGCTAGACTCACAGAAAGAAAGAAGGACTCAATTCCTGACGTGAACAGCCAGATAAAATCTCAGCTCACTTTGATTCACTGTTAAATCACTGTGCCCAGGGATCCTCTCCCCCAGGAGCATAAAATAATGGAGATCCCCTCTCTTGAAAGGATTGACTCACCTTCCCCAGCACCTGGTGCTGCTGCCCAGATTCCCTCTTCTGCACCTTTCATGACAACAATCATTTATCAACTTTCTCAAGCAAAACAGCTTAAGCTGGGCTGCTGCTGCTTGTCCTAATGAGCCAAAGCTTCTTCATATCTTTAAAAGGATTTTGGCTGTGGGAAGGTCAGAGGTAAACAATCCACTGTGTCAGGCTAGATTAGATTTAATTTTAAAGTATGACACCCTTTTCTGTTATTAATGCTGCCAGGCAGTGAGGAGTTTCATTAACTGCTTACAGCAAAGCCAACATGATTTTTTTTCTTTTTCTTTTGTATAACAGAACAGCCAGTAACACACAACAAATATTTGTGTTATAAAGGGAGATTGCCTTGAACTCTTTAATAAATTTTAGGGTTTTTTGTTGTCTACTTGCTCCCCCTGATTTCCTCTGGAGGTAGCCTTAATTGGTGTCCATCAAAAATGTTGGTGCCTTTTTCCTCTAGGGGTGGCTTTCAGTGTGCATTGTCATCTCAGGGGACTGAAGCAGCTCCACCAGACTCCAGGAGAAGATTCATTTCTTATTCTGTTCCTTAGTTATTTTTTAAGCCATCACAGTCCATTAATTTGCACCTTGTGCCTCCTTTCATTTGCAAAACCTTTTCTTGAGTGGGTTTATCCATGGCTTTTCTAAGACCCCAGTAAGCAGCACCTGGTCCCATCTTGAATCTGGCTGGGGCTAAGGGAGTATGACAAGCATTTCTTGGAGTTATGGATTATAACACTTAATTAAAATGTATTTCCACATTCCCTCACTTGCTCTGAACAATAACTCACCTTATTCAACAACCCGACCTTTGAGGATGTGCGGCTTCCTTTAAGCATTGCCTCTGAATAATGGAATTCTTGTGAAAACAGCAGAAGCACCCATTATGTAATTAAAACTTCCCTGTTTACATGGAAAATCACTGAGACTAATGCTGCAGGAAGACGAAGACTTTAAAGGGGAGAACCTTGACTTTCAAGTTCCACTGAAGAACATGAATCATCCTTGGGAATGGGATTAAAGTAAATTTCTGCTTCAGCAGCAGGCTTTGCTTTGTGACACTCCTTTCCCCCTGCTTTTCTGGCAGCTCAATGTCTGTGCTCAGAGTCAGGCTAGCAAGGGGAGAAAATTAATGCCATCAAGGTATTCCTGCAGCAGCCTCTCTGTTGAAATTTTTGTGGGATCTGCATCACCTCCATCAAGTTTATCTTGGCTTCTCCAGATCTCCCCAGTTCTGTGCACTGAGCTGGTGGCACCAAAGTTCTGGTGGTGATCCCAAAACCAGTCATGGTTGGGGATAGGATGTTCTCATTCTGCACTTACTCTGTGGAGAGCAAGAAAGAAAGTTCATGAAGAGCCTTTATAAAGGAGACTCTGCTGGAAGTTTTATTCTGTGCTGTTTTTCTGGTGTTGCATTTTATTACTGCCTGTTTTCGAGGTGGTGCTTGAATTATCTATTCTTTTAAAGGTTATAGGCAGTAAAAAAGGTAGTGCCAGCAGTTCACTGCCTAGGATAAGATACTCTCAACAACCCAGTTAAAATAGAAAGGAAATATGAGTTACTTTATTGATCCCTTAGGAGGAAGCAAAGCCAAACAGTGGAAAAAAAAATTCTGCAGGCTTTGACCTTTATAATATAGGTGTAATATATACAGAATAGGGACTTGATTGTGCATCTGTACAATGTGCAACTTCTACAACAATTCATGCCTCATTTAAGGCGCTAAAAATGACATTTTTAAAGGCAGGCTGACCTTTGCTGTTTGTCAGTGTGTTTAGAGTTTCCATCATCCCTGAAGGTGGAGGAGGTAACTCTCATTTCAGGGCTTGTTGAAGTGGCACTCTCTCCCAAGAAATCTGTGAAAGACCAGGGAGAAATTCCTTGGTAAAAGAGGAAGCAATTCCAGAGAAAAGGGAGGAGTAGGAGAGAAAAGGGATGGGAGAAGAAGTTGCAGACCTTAGAGAATCCCTTTTGTGAGGTCTGTGAGGGATCACCATTATCCCACTGCCTCTTGGAGAACCCTCAGGGCCAGGAACCCTGGTGAGAGAACTTCTTCTCATCACATAAGTGATCCAAACTAAAGTGCATCATTTCTGAGAAGCTGTCAGAAGGGATTCTGAGGTCATGCAGCAGCTCCCACACCTTGACATGGTGCAGTGAAACATCCTGGAAAAGGCGTGTGGGGAGCGCTTGCACCACCTGCAGCAAATCCACATCGCCAGATGTGGTGGCCCACATGGAGTAGGGGATTTGTGGGGATTTGGAAGATATCAGCTGAGAAAATAAGACAAGAATCAGAGGAAAGCAATTCCAGGAGCTGTGTGGGCACAGAATGATCCTTTAGGAATACGGTGAATATAAGAAACCTGAACCTAAAAGGTTTTGGTGAGCATCACTTTGAAAACAACATATTAAAAACCAGAGTCACTGAAGTCTGGTTTAATTTGAAATAGAGACGCTTGGTGGAGAGATAGCAGCACTTATCCAAGAGCACCTTCCAGAATGAGTCCTTCAGGACACACCTGAGCTCTGAGAAACTCCTGCAGCTGTATTCCCCAAAGAGGTGACACTGCTTTTGCAGAGGCTAAATTCCAATATCAATTCAATGCTGACAAATGTGGAATACCAGGGAGGCAGAGGAAGCCCTCCATGTGGAGATACTGTTGTGGAATGTTATTGGAGTCCATGGATGTGATTTGAAAACTATTAAATGAATAAATTCATTTAAAAAAATTCAATGTCAAATTTTTATTCAAAATAAATTCAGTGTCGTGTCATCCCACTGACATCTTGCTGGTGTTTATGGGACTTGACTGCTTCCAGGGTAACCTGAATTCTGCTTTATGCTGTAAATAATGATTATTATTATTTTTTAAAGCCAGCCAGGCTGATCAGTTGACAAGCAATACATTTCTAATTTCAGATTTTAACTGTACAACCAGTTGTTAAGAAATATAGAAGGATTTCCCTGTTCTTTCAGAGACTGATAGCAGGTGATTTTGAATGATCAAAAATGGTATTCTTGAGTTAGGGTTAAAATTACTGGTAAAAACAAAACTGAGAGAAGAGGCAGGGTAAGGAATTGGTAAAATCTACTTTTTTGGAATTGAAAAAGTCTGAGGGTAAATCCCAAGAAGGGTTGTGGTGGTGTGAGCAGGATTTTCTTGGAGGCTTCATCCCTGGGTGAAGGGATGCTCGGCGTGTTATTCACAGAGAAAATGCCAGCTGGAGATGAGTTATGTTACACCCAGCCCCGAAACTGTGCTCGAGAATGAATCAATTCTGAGCTACAAAGTATAAAAAAACCTCATAATATTTATGTGGTGTCAAGTTTATGCCCTTGAAAGTGCAGCTCCCAGGACTGGGGGCCGAGGGGTTCCACAGATTTCAGGGAAGATCTATGGATGCAGCCCAGCTGAGCCACAGAAAATGCTTGTTCCCTGATGAAGTAAGTGCTCATTTATCTTTCCAAAGTTACAATCAAATCTAGAGGAAACAGCCAAGGGAAAATAGGCAGGCTTAATTTTATCTTTTAACGCATTTTAGATTTTGTTAATAAAATACTTTTCAAGTGTGGCCTTGCATGGGTATTGGGAACTGTATTTATTTTTCTGAGCAATGATTTAATACTTTTTGATGAGCCCATATTGCCCACGGGTGCTATAAATTTGAACTCCTCTTTTCAGCACACTTGGCCACCATCCTGATTATACAGAATGGCAGATTTTAAGTTAACATTGCTGGAAAATGGATTTCAGGGATAATTTTGAATTTTTTTATTTTTTTTTTTTCTCACAATAGCCTGACAGTCTTTATGACTGTATAGAACAAGCTTTCCCATAATATTCAAAGATTTGGTACATTTCTGGGGCTGGTTTTCGATGGAAATCAAAATAAATAAATGATTTACTCTGAAGTGCAGCATATGTACAAGTTTGTGCATGCCTGGGGAACTTAATTTTGTTTTTGAGGTGTCACTGACACCTGAGGTCAGGTGCACACAAAGGAATGACCGTGGGTTCTGCCATCCTTAATTCCTGTCCCACTCACTTGTGGTTGCCTTACTTTCTATGACCAGATTTTTCTTTATATTTTTTTTTAAATATTATATATATTATATTATTATATTATAGTAATTATTTATATTATATATTGACATTATATTTATATATTATATTTTATTTATTTATGTGTTTATTTATTTATTTAATTAGTTAGTTATCTATATATATTTGTTATTTATATTTATATCTAATTTTCTGTTGCTGAGCTTTATCACTATTGAACAGATAAACATGAGACTGAAATCCAGGTGGGATTCAGGAGCTGCTGTGCTCCCACTTGTTCCTCCTGAGTTTATCCAGACTCCTGGGCTTGTTCCAGCCCTGAGGTTTGTTTGTTTAGGGACCTTTCGTGAGAGGTGGGGAATGAGGGATTCATGCCACATCTCAGGTAGAAAGGGACTTTAAACCCACATCCCCCCTGTGCTAATAAACAGCTCAAGAAGACAGATCTGCCACCTCTTCCTCCAGAAGCCCCTGCACCCACAGCTGGAGCTGGCTCAGGGCCGTGGATGGTGGGGCAGGCACACATCCAGCTGTTTGAAGGGAGTTTAATCCCTGCTCCCCAGCCTGCTGTTCAGCCAGCAATGTCAAATCTGTGTCAGCACTCCTGTTTGCATTGTGTTTTTCAGGCATTTAATTATTTCCATCTATTTTAGGAGTCGTCGGTGCGCTCTCGCGTGTCTGGCCCCTGAAGCTGATGTGTAACTGCCTCCTCTTTGGTAAATTTAAACAGATGCATTATCTGATGAAGTGCTTTTCGTGATTTAGAAGCAGCAGTGGGACTGAGAGCAGCGATCAATCAATATTGATTATCACAGTTTTTCCTGGGCTTGAGAAAAGAGTGCTGTAAGGAGGGACTGCAGGGCTTCAGTGCTGCTGAAGCCTTATCCCTGAGAGGAATCAAAGTGAGGGTAATTAATGCTGCTGGCACCAACATTAATTCTGGACTGGTGATGATATGGCCATTAAAAGGAGTGTGCAGCCTCTCCCATAATGTATTGCCCTAAGAGGGTGAATGTGTATTTGGCTGGGTTGAGTTTGATGAATTATCTACCTCGCTCCTGCCACTGATATTTTTCTAAAGCTCGTTAAACACAGAGCGGTGGCAAAGCCCCGGGTTTTGCCTGCTGCTCGTGGGCCACTCACAACACATATTCCTGAGCCAATGTGTGTTTTCTCTCCAGCTGTGCAGAAGCAGCAATTGAGGCTCCTAAGTACTGCATGCAATAAAGAGATGTGTTAAAAAGAAATACTGTTACCTCAGTTTTCCCAGGGCAAACAGCACTCGATGGTTCCTGCGGTGCTTGGCATGGGAGGGGGGGCTGGAGACAGCGTGATTTTCTCAGATCTTGAGACTTCTGTCTGTTCTTGAAGCCTGCCCCACCCCAGCCTCTCCCTGCCTCGGACTGGGGGAATTGCTGGGCGTTCTGTGGCCCCTGGCCTGGGATGAACTCGCCTTTTCTGCTCTGTTTTGTGCAGGGTCCAGCCACAGAGGCAGGTACAGATCTCTTGCAAATCGTCCTCTGAGCTCTGGTGGCTTTTGTGTATAAAGATCTCGCAGCAGAATGGGTTACCACATCGTGGTGACAGTCTCCCTCTTCTCCATATCTCCCTTTTGAAACAGTAAAAGCTCGTTTGTGCCTTTAAAAATAATAACTTCCATAGATTACAGCTTCAACTGCATGCCAGCCTGTGTGGCTGCAGTATCTGAACCCTCTTTTATTCCATAGACTTAATATAAAACTCTGCTGATTTGTTGTAAATGCCTTGGAAAGCTCCTGCTTTGGGTGGGTTTGAGGTGCTCCTATTGCTCTTTTATCCACTAATCCTTGTACCTTCAGCTTCCTGGGCAAATCTCCTGGGATGCTGAATAACTGCACATCCCTTGGCTGGGTACCAGCCTGGGGGGAAGGCTCAGCTCTGCCTCTGGAATCAGGGGATCCTAAATCTAGAGAGCTGCCAGCTGTTTTGGGAGCTGCTCTGCCTGGAGGGGTTGAAAACTCCAAAGTGGGAGAAGGTTTAAACTGTGGGGGTTCCCACGTTTGGGATGCCAACTTTGCTCGTGGGTGATGATGGGGACACTGGGGGACGGCTCTGGGTCCCTGTGACCTGCTCCAGCTGTGCCCTGCTGGTGCTTTGGATGGGAGGTGCTCAGGAGAAGGCATCCCTGGCACCAGCAGGCTGCAATTAGTTATTTGTAGGAGTACTCCAGCAATCTTGCTTTCATCCACGGCCAATGGTAATATTCCAAAGTGGAAATGCAGAAATAACTTGGAGCTCAAAGCAGCTTTTGTTCACTCACCGATAGAGAAACTTCCTTTTTCTCCTGACACACTGCAGCCACTGAGCTGGAGTTATATTTTAATTTTCCCAACAATAAATCCTCTTTTATAAGTATCTACATCAGCTGAACTCGGGGTATTCTGTAGGTATCCTCCAAAAGGCCAAGAGGTTACAAAAAGGAAAGCTGACACACGCTGTGCACACAAACCTCAAACCTTTTCCTCTGTTTAAGATGAAGCCAGTGGGGCTGAGCTCTGTCCACCCACAAATAATGACAGTTCTGCAACAATAAAATTTGTTGCTAATATGAAAATAATCTCATCAGCTTCACCCTAAACCCCACATTTTCCTAAAGTAACATGTCTGGAGATAAAACACTGACTCACACAACCGCTGGGGCTTTCTGTTCTGTCTGAATGAATTCCAAAGTTCTAAGTTGGAACTTATTTATATTTTTAGTGTTGCTTTATCAAAATGCTTGCCTCCAGCTAGCTAGTGGTTGCTCAATCTGTATTTGAAGCCTCTTATTAGCTTGATACTATCAAATTTATTTAACGATTCTTTGTTTGCGTATCAAAGACAAAAACTACATGGCTTGCTTGCAAAGCTAGATCTGATCTTGACTCTTGTGTTAATTCTTTGATCTGGGAGCTCTCAGCACGGTGTAAAACAACAAACCGCAGCGTTTTCATTAAGATACACAAGTGATACCATTTCCTGAGAAAACAAGATTTTATTGCCCGGTCTTCTGCGGGGGTTAGCGAACACGAGGCCTGTTTGGTGTAGTGCACAGGAAGGTCAGAGGCACGACAAGGCTGTTGATGAAAGAGCACATTCACCCCTTGAGGGAAGGAGCAGGGGAGCAGAGCTGCTCCCTGTGCAGCCCCAGCCTCTCCCGTGGGGACAGAGGGGACCTGGGGCAGTGACCACCCAGGGCAGCGCCTTGCAGGGAGCTGGGGAGGGACACGGGTAAAAGGCAGGGGGAGTGAAGCATTTCCAATCCCATAAAAAATCCGTTCAACCTGCTGAACCGCCCCAAATCTCATTTGTTGCAGTACGGTGTTTATTAAGAATTAGGGTTTATAAATCCTCTTGGTTTGGTCCTCCTGATGATGAGATCTGCACTAGAGGGGAGAGGAAAGAGTAGAAGCAATGCATGGGTGCAGTCCATGCCTCAGCACAGAGCTTGTAGACAAGACTTTTCCTCTCTCCCTAAGAGAGGACTTGAGCAGGTATTGGATTTTCCCAACCATTAGCCTAACTATGCACAGCCATTCATAGCCCTGCTCTGAGTGGGGAGTCTATAAATGCTTTCAGCTCCTGAGGAAAGGCCCGTGATTACCCCAGGGCTGCTGTAATTCCTTCTGCAATATTTGTACCGCTGGCAGAGGCCACAAATCCTCCATCTGTGCTGTGGTGCTGGTACCTCGTGGTACCCAAACTGGTGATTGATGGTGCCGAGGTGTTCAGCAACGCAGCACAGGGGAAGGAAACCTTCAATTGCTGTCATCCTCTGCCCCCCTGGGAGAGCAGCGGGGGCAGGACGGGCCAGGAGGAGCTTTTAAGAAGGATTTCTTTGAAGTTTTCTGTGAATGGCTGCAGACAAAGGGCAGGATGTGCCAGCCGGCAGGGTGGGATGGCAGACTGGGAGGAAGCCGGTGTCTGGCAGCGAAGACTGAAGGGTTTCTTACTGATGGTTGAAAATCCCATGTAAATGTGATTCCATTTTATTTTGCTGCAGTAATGGCTGTGGATGGAGCCTGGAGGAGCAATAAACCCCCTGTCCCTTGGGAGCCAGGCAGGGATGGAGCTGCTCTGATGCATTTGCCTAATGGCAGCAAATGGGCTGGTGGCCTTCCCTGGCAGCTGCCAGAGGACTGGAATTCCCTTCACTTCCCTCAGCCTTTGGGGCTGTTCCCGATGCCTTTGGGAATGATGGATCCTCCACAGGAATAGGGCACAGACTGCATTCACAGCCCAGGCTCCTTGGCCAGACCCTGGCGAGCCATTAAGGAACTTTTCTCCTTGAAGACTGGGAAATGGCAGCAGTGGATGTGGATGTTGAAGCCTTGACTTTTGAGAGCCAGATTCATAACTGGCTTTTTTTTTTTTTTTTTCCCCTTTAGTCTGAAGTTCACAATCAGTTTTCTAGCTAGGCCATGCCTCAGCAAAAACTCTCACTCTAAAACCTTCAAAAAGGAACATCAGATTCAAATTTTGGGACTAAGCTGAAATTTCTCTAGAAGTGCTGCAGTTCTCTTGTTTTTCTCAGACTATTGAGTTCTGCTTTTCCAAAAAGCCTATTTTTGACATAAATCTGGTATTTAATGAGCTTAAAAGTGCATTTGGCAAGCCTAAGGATGCTGCATTCATTGTTATTTCAGAGCCAGCAGAGGAGAGGAGATGCCTGCATTAACAAGGGAGTGGGACAATTTGCCATTTGAGACTTGTTTAAACTAATCAATGACATGGGATTATGAGCAAGATTTGCCTAAGGCTGAGGATTTCGTTGGAGCACTTGCAAATGATATTAAAGCAAGACCTCCAACAATGTTCTTGATGTAATTTAACCCTTCTTAACTAAGGAGCTGTGATGCATTTCATCCCAGAAATCCCCTGGACGCCAAGGAACTGATTTCTGCAGCCTGGAGAGGAGATCAAGTCCCTGACACACACCAGCCTGTGGGCTCTGGGCACATAAACTGGGAGTTCTCATCTGTGCTGCTCTGCTGATTTTTCTTGCAAACATCTCTGGGTACTGAAAATCCAGCCCTTCCTTTAACAGCAGTCAGCTTGGACAGGCATGAAAGCATTCCTGTGTTTCACTGAGCAAACTGCAGCAAAGATGTGTCTACAGCAGGTGGTTGTGCTCTGGTTTTATTGTCAGGATGTGGCTTCTGCTGGGAAGGTGTGCAAGGTGCTGAAGAGAAAGGGAGCCATGGAAAAGCAGGAGAAAGTTACTTCCATCTCCATCATCTTGGGCCAGCTTTACTTTCCATCATTCTTATAAAGTGCTCGTAACAAAATGAAGGAGTTTGTATCTTGGCTAATCAAAGGAAAGGAAAGGGGTGTGTAGGCAGAGCGACCTCCCAGGATTGTGTAGGAGGCTGATGTCAGATGGGAGCCAAGTTCAGCATTTTTAGCATTTGTTTTTTTCTGTTTTATTGTGTTCTGGGTTGGGTTTTTTTTTGCTTTCTGTTGTTGTTGTTGTTGTTTTGCTTTGTGTTTTCTTTTTAATCATCCCCAGAGGAGAAAGGAGAGGTCTGACAGGTCACTTGAAGGCTCCCTGAGAGCTGTGCAGGAGCAGCTCCAGCAGAGCAGGTGCAGCCTCAGCTGCAGGTGTTGGGGAGGAACCTCCCAGCCCAGATGGCAGCTGATTGTTCCCTTCTCTCTGTGCTCCTGATCTCACCTGATCCAGCTGGAGAAGCTGATGTCACCTGGCAGTGACAGTCACCTGTGTCACCAGTGCTGAACACACAGCATCAGAGAGCTGGGAGCAGCTTCTAAGATAAATTCCTGTCCCAGAAATTTGTGTCATTTTTTCCCCTCCTATTTTAAAATATTCCTTTGGGAACAATTCCATACCCACAGAAAGGAGGCTGCCTCCTGGTTTAAAGCTGAGGTTGCCCCTAATAATCCTTTCTCCAGTGAGATTTGAAGTGTTTTGAGAATACTAAAAACATAAGATTTGTCCTTTTAGAGAAGGAATTTCTTTTCCTCTTGCTGAAATCCTTCTAAAATGATTGAAATGCCTCCCTTAGAGTGCTATTTCATCTTTGCTTCTTTTTTGTGTCTCATTCTTATTTATGGAAGCAGCTTTGCTTCCTCAATAAACAAGAGCTACATTTTTTCTTGATTTCATCAGGCTGCCAGCATGAGCTGCTCAGGACTCAACTCTGATTTGCTGCAGACTCCACCAGAAACAGAAATCAAGTCAAAGGGACAGATAGAGGTGTAGATCTAATGGTAATGTGGGCACAGGCATCTGGGATGAGATTTGCTATCAAATACTAAAAAAACATAGTTGCAATACAATAGACTATCTGGGATTAAAGTGAAGTGACAGGAAGGATTTTTTTACAAACACAGATAAGCTGCGTCCCCCCAAATCCAGCTCTGATCTTCAGACAGCAATGTACCCTCAAGCTCAGAAGTAAGGCCAACCTGAAAGCCACTGGAATAACTCCTGGCTTTGTAACAATCATCCCTGGAAGTGTTCAAGGCCAGGATGGAAAGGTTTGGAGCAGCCTGAGGTCCCTGCCTGTGGCAGGGGTTGGAATGGGATGAGATTTAAGGTCCATTCCAAACCAGATCATTTTAGAGTTCCATGGATTACTGTTTAGGACTGACCCCTGATGCCCAGGTGCAGATGAACTCCAGTCCCTTTACCTGGGCTTTACCTGTGGTTCATCCCCATTTGAAACTTAAACCCAGTAGAAAACACTGGAGGAATGTCGGAAAATTTTAGACCACCAGAATTTAAGGGGTTTTTTTTTCCTCCATTTCTCTCTGCTCTAAGGAGGCAGCAAAATCCAGCACATGGTGTCTCTTCAGACTGCCTTGATGCCTAAGTGGGAATTTTTAGCAGCAGACCAGAAATTGCCCTCTAGAAACCAAGGAGCATCTTTCCACATGAGATGTTGTGGCTGAAGACTTTGGCCAGGAAAGGATCTGTGGGTCACTCATAAACATGAGCTGTGATTCTCTTTGAATTACCTCATGAATTTTACAAGGTCGAGAATCACCAAGCCCACAGTTTTTTATAGTGTCTAACAGATTTTTCCCCCTCTCCTTTCTAACACCGATATGTCACATCAGCTTGTCTGTTGGCAACCCATCCCAGGTGCAGAGCCAGATCAGCAGAACTCCATTTACTCCAGGGGAAGGATGCCAGGTGATGCAGCAAGGACCTGGCTCTCTCATCTGAGCTGGAGTTACCATGCTTAGCTAAGCTTATTGGCAATTTTTGCCTGTGGATTCTGTGAGAATCGGTTTTCTCACAGGATCCGGGTGTTTCTCGTTCCAGGATGGTCTGGAAATACCCCATAGCAGATGTTCTGGTGGCTCAGATTACACTTGCATTCCAAGTCTGGCCTGACCTTGAAAGAGCCAAACATCAAATGATAAAATCACAGAATGGTTTGGGATGGAAGTGACCCTAAAGCCCATCTCATTCCACCTTCTGTCTGCAGGGACACCTTCCACAGACCAGCTTGCTCAGAGCTCCATCCAGCCTGGCCTTGCAGGGATGGGACTTCTACCACCCCTGGATAACATCAGTGGGGACCATCAGCTTTAACAGCAGCAAAATCTGCTCAAATGTTTCTGTACCCTCTTTTCCCAGCTCTTCCATGTGATATTAACTCTTGAACCCTGCTGCTGTGGTTTATATCCCATTCCCACCATGGATGCTGGTCCTGAGTTAGCAGAGCTCCCCTGTCCTTTATTCCCCTCCACTCCATGTAAAGCTTTCTTGTGCTCAGTGATATCCCACATGGAAATCCTTGTTAGCCTTGCTAATTACTGTTGTACTATTTAAAATCAGTTTATCCTTTTTATTTTGGCCAGCCAGGACAGGCATTTATCCTTGGGGCTGCCTAATTTCCATCATGTGGGTTTCTGGGATTGCAGTTCCGCCTGGCTGGGCTTGCCCAGAGTTCTGTGATCACAAGTGAAAAAGCAGCACTGTTTGATCCTGGATTGCTAATGCATGTTCCATAAAACACACTAGGAGTGTTTTCCAAGCAAGGGCTCCTTAGAACAGTCATCATTTGGGATTTGGAAAGTGCTGCTGGCTGTGGGAAGAGTTCCCCTGAGCAGATGTAATGTAAAGCACGTGTACATTCGTGTCTGCTCATGTTTAACAATGTGTTTGCCAATAATGAGAAGCACATGTCCAACACACAGTCGTGGTTAACTGCTAAAGCTGCAAGGCCTCATTTCTTCTCTATGCACAATTACCATTTTATAACATTTAAAGCTTTGTTTTCTTCTTTTTCTTATTTTTTTTTAACCTGTACTAGCAGAAAGCTCAGCTATTCTGAAAAAATCTGTTCTTTTAATGCTCAGGTATCTCACAGTACTTATGGATCAGCTTCTCATGGTTTAGAGGGGTTGTTATCACTCTTCTGTATAACATTTGTAATGTGCAAATGGGACAGACTATCTGGCATGACAATATGGTGATAAAATATTTACTTTTAATGTACTGTGTTTACTATTAGATACCAAAACATTTTATTTAAAAAAACAAAACAAACTTTTACTTCCAATATAGAGAAACAAGCCAGAAAGCTTAAATTATTTATGCCAAATCCATTATCAGCTCACTGGCAGAATCAGAAACTGATGCTAGTTTTATTATCTTTGCCAACCCTGTGCAACGCTCAGAATATTTCAGTTAATGAAACACAAACCAATAAATAATAAACCATTAGCGAGCCCAAGGCCTGCCCTGGGGTTTCAGTGGGAAGAGACTCAGGCTGTTATTGTGAATTGTAGCAGCTGCTCCAGAAACATGTGCTGTCCTTGAATACCTGGCTGAAGTTTGGTGCCCCTTCCTTGTCACTGAAGCACAATTTATTTAATCCATGAAATGCCATTTGCAAATAGTCCCTCAAACAGTTTTGCCTCTAAATTGTTGGATTTTTCTCCATTTTTGATGGATGTTTGTAACTGTTCTCCAGTTCTTCAAGTGGTCTCTTAGGTGATTAAATAAGTGATTGAAATCCCTTTTTCTTAACACCCTGTTATGTAGTTCTGCTGAATCTAAAAACACTCCACTGCTTTTGTATTTGGGCTTTCTTGGATTGTGGAGTCATGGAATGGTTTGTGTTAGGAGGGAATTTAAAGATCATCCAGGTACAAGCCCTGACATTGCCAGGGACAAGCCCCATCCAAGCTGGCCTTGGGCACTGCCAGGGATCCAGGGGCAGCCCCAGCTGCTCTGGGCACCTGTGCCAGGTCCTGCCCACCCTGCCAGGGAATATTTCCTGCCCAAAATCCCATCCAGCCCTGCCCTCTGGCAGTTTGAATTCATTCTCCCGTGTCCTGTCACTCCAGGCCCTTGTCCAAAGTCTCTCTTCATCTTTCTTGTCAGCTCCTCCAGGTACTGGAAGCCCTTGATTTTATCACTCTGAAGCCAGGGGGACAAATTACCCTCCAGGCTGAACAATACCAATCCTCCCAGCCAGGTTCTCCATCCCTCTGATCAACCTGGTGGCCTCCTCTGGACTTGTTCCCTTTCTCTTCCATCCCAGATTTGGGGTGGCTGGTGGAGCAGTGCCCACCTGGGTGATCCTTCCCTGGGCACTGGGGCTGTGCCAGCAGCAAGGGCAGGAAAGCCAGGCCTGCTCCCACTCACATTTGCCAGCAGCATCCCTCTTCTCCAGCTTTTATGGACCAAGAAATGCTGTGGTCAGGCTTCCCTTGCAGCCTGGCAGTGAGTGAGTAGCAGATTCCATCTTTACATCTGCTCAGAAAAGCACATTATCCCATGCTCCAGCAGCCCAGCAAATGCATCCATGGCATGCAGGAGCTGTGCCTGAGAGGATGTGTGCTCCAAGAAATGTTTCTGTGCCTCAGTTAAAAGGCATGTTTTCCATTCCTGTCATCCTGAGGTTTTCTTTACATTGCATGCAGCAGCTCTTAGCTCATAATTGCAGGTCAGCAGTTATTTAAGGCAGTCCAGTCTGTTTCTTTTTACCTAAAATAACTTCAAAACGTGCATTTATCCCCTCAAAATGGGTGGGATTGTGTTACAAGTGTAGCTCTGAATAACTCCACTGAAACACACATTAGAGCCATACAGAGCCACTGTAATCGAAGAATAAACTCTCTGTAACCTTCCCAGAGCCACCTTCCTTGGCAGCTGCTGGGAAAGGTCAAGCCTGCTCTTTGCCCAGAACCTCCCTAAAAACCAGGAGGAGATGTTTTGTGGCAGCTTCGTGCAACTGCAGTTGTGAAAAGGCAGCAAATTCCAAATCTTGACCACTGTTCTTGCAACAAAACATTTGTTTCCACCCCACCCGTGAGTGATTTTATTTTCTTAGTAGAAAACCATTCCCTGGGTAATTCCAACCACATGTGAGATTTTTTTTCCATAACAATTTCTGCAAACATCCCTTGAAACACCCACTGTTATTTTCATCCCTGCTTCTGAATTGGGGCTTTACATCTTACAGAATGCCACTTCCATTTGCTTTAATGCTTGGAATTCAATTTATGGCTGGAGCATGGATCTCACATTTGCCTGCCTGGCCTGAAAACTCTGCCAGGTTTTTTCCTTGTGCTGCCCTTCAGATACCACCATGGGAGGGAAGAAAGGAGAAGCAGCTTTTCCATGCTCCTCTCCTGCTCTTCCTGATCTCCCAGGACTCCCCAGCCCAACCCTGTGGTGTCCTTATCTCCCACAAATCCACAAAAAAGTTGCTTTATGGGTCTTGATGTCTTCCCACAGAGAATGAAGTGTGAAGGCTGAGAAAATTAGCTTAGATGGAAGGGAGGAATCCATGAGGGCAGATCAGTGTGGGGCTGGGAGAATGTTCTCATGAAATTAAGGCAATTCTGTGCCTTGGGTGGACCTGGCTGAGCTTCATGGACAATTGGCATTGCCTTTCATTAGCTGGGTCAGGGATTTCTGGACAAGGGCCTGGAGTGACAGGACAAGGGAGCACGGATTCAAACTGCCAGAGGGCAGGGTTAGATGGGATATTGGGAAGGAATTCCTCCCTGTGAGGGTGGGGAGGAGCTGGGATGGAGTTCTCAGAGAAGCTGAGGCTGCCCCTGGATCCCTGGAGGTGTCCAAGGCCAGGTTGGATGGGGCTTGGAGCAGCCTGGGACAGTGGAAGATGTCTCTGCCCATGGCAGGGGGTGGAACAAGATCTTTCAGTCCCTTCCAGCTCAAACCATCCCATGATTCTGTTATTCAGGCTTCCCAAGCAGAGATTTTCCAGCAGTGCTGCTCCCCTGGCTCACCAGCAAATCCCAAAGGGAAATGTGAGAGCTGCCTTTCCCCTTCAGGATTTCACAGCTTGCTGCAGCGAGGGCAGGGAGGACAAATTGGCCATTTCAGGCTGTGCTGCACTGCAAAGGCTGCTCAGCAGAGCACCCAGGTGTGCTGGGACTGGGATGCAGCTCTGCTGTTCTCAGCCTGCTCTGCATGTCCTGTGTGTGCTCTGCTGTGGGAACCATGATGTGGAGGAGCCAGAAGTAATGGAAACATCCCTGAGCTGTCCTGGGAGAGCTGCAGGGCACAAATCTAAAAAAAACAACCACCAACAAATGACTTTTACCTTTGTGCTGTGCAGTCACTTGAAGCTGCTTTCTAAATCTTTCTAATAGAAGGTTGTTTTTTTCCCCCTCTAATTATTTGCACTTCTCTTAGGTATGGTCACAGATGGAAAGGAAGCTTTGGGTAATATTTTTGCTTCTTTGGTTGCAAAGGGGAGCATTAAAAGAAAAGGTTTCTTTCTCTTCTTAATGCATTTATGGCATGTAACACAAAATTCAGACAGGAAAAAGGCAAAAATCAATTGTAAAACCTTTTGAAATTATATTTATAATTCTGGAGGGCTAAATAGGCTGGGACTCACTGGGTGTTTCTTTTTTTAGGCAGCAGAAAAGCACTGGAAAGGAAAACCAAACTCTTCAAAACTTTATTTTCGTAACAGAATAGTCTGATTGCCATAAGAACCATCTGTAAAACCAGGCTCCTCTCCTCTCCTCTCCTCTCCTCTCCTCTCCTCTCCTCTCCTCTCCACTCCTCTCCTCTCCTCTCCTCTCCTCTCCTCTCCTCTCCTCTCCTCTCCTCTCCTCTCCTCTCCTCTCCTCTCCTCTCCTCTCCTCTCCTCTCCTCTCCTCTCCTCTCCTCTCCTCTCCTCTCCTCTCCTCTCCTCTCCTCTCCTCTCCTCTCCTCTCCTCTCCTCTCCTCTCCTCTCCTCTCCTCTCCTCTCCTCTCCTCTCCTCTCCTCTCCTCTCCTCTCCTCTCCTCTCCTCTCCTCTCCTCTCCTCTCCTCTCCTTTTTTTTGGCTTTTTTTCTTTTTCTTTTTTTTGAACAGAAACTAATGTGACATTGGAGGTCTGGTTTTAGCAATGCACAGTTTAAAAAATATTTTTTGTCCTCAACAAAAGGAGAGTTATGACTCAAGACAACATGTTCCCACAAAAGCCAAAGGCTGGACCTTGCTAAATCACAACACTTTTGGGTTTAAATCACCTCCTTGATGAGGATATCGCATTCTATTGGGCAATATTTCACAAGAGCTGACCCTGTAGGTGATGTGGTCAGAGGCTAAAGATGCAGTGAGGCAGGGGAGGTGGCAGGGTGTTGTTATCCCTGAGAGTTTTCATGTGAATAGTCCCAGTGAACAATTAAAAAATAGGATAAATCAGCTCCTCCTCTGTCCAATTTTCCTCCTGTAATCTGTGAAGGGCTGGTCTTGCTGGAGTAGGCTCTTTGCCCCCTTCCTTCCTGCATTGCAGCTGTCACAGGGCTGCTCTTGGCAAAGAACATCCCAGATCGGGAGCATTTTATACTTTTAAGTAATTGAAGGAGTTTGCACAGCCAGGTAATCAATGAACTATGTAAATGCCAATACTAAAATGAAATGGTTAATTGAATTTAATTTGCCTGGGCTGCTGCTTCTGCATTCTCCCGGTGTGCTGCCCTAGGACAGACAACCCTTTCAGGAACAAAGAGGGTCTTTGCATCCAGTGGAATAGCATGAAACCCATTAAAATCCCTGGGAGTCTTTCCATGCTGTTTAACAGGTTTGGCTCATCCCATTTATGAGCTCTAGGGAAGAGTGTTGCTCTTGGCCCTTTCTGCAGAGGCCCCTCTCAGGGGTCAGCATCTCACCCCTCGTGTCTGACTCGGGGGGAATGTACCCTTGGAAGGAATTACAGTGCAGGCAAGAGGCCAGAACACTTTTCCTCAGGTGATTTTATCCCTCCTGAGAGGCATGTGCTGGGCAACTCTGATTTATTGCTAAAGGAGTTGGCACCATGCATAAAACACCCAATGTTGTGCTAAAACAGTTCTCACAACTGGTCTCTCCGAGGCAGTGCTCCTGTTTGCTGGCAGCTGGGGGTAATTCTGATGACAAATTAATGTGAATTTGTACCTGCTGAAATCTCCCCACGCCCCAGTACAGCCTGGGAACAGCTCTGCAGGATGAAAGCGGCCTGAGAGCAGAACCAGCACCATCAGAAGTGATTTATCACAAATCATTGGAGATCTGGAGGTGAAGGAGACCTGCAGCTGTGAGACTTTGGGATCCTCTGATCCTTGTGCCAGCACTTCCCAAGGGATACTCAGCTTATCCAGAGGCTCCCCCTGTAGCTGGTGGCCCTGGGGACAGAGGTGGCCCTGATGGGGTGACACTGGAGGTCACAGCTGTGGGGGCTCTGGTGTTAGTGCCTCCACTCAAGGCTGGTTGTGCACAGCCTTCAAAAGATTTTGTTCTTTTTGGACTTCAAATTTTTGGTAGTGGAGTTCTCCATCTGCCCAAAAGTAATGTAAGTGTGATCTTTCCCTCCCTTTGCCTCCTCTGGTGCATCTTTGATGTGTTTGGGCAGGAAAACATCGAATTGGAAGAGCAGCAAGGCCTGTCCTGGTTGTTCTTGTGCTTTCGTGTCCTCAGCTGCTTTTTGTGGGCTCAGCCCCTGCTCTGCTCCCAGTCCCTTGGATAATCCACACCCCTTCTCACTCCCATTTTTGTTCCTTGTCACTTTTCCTTCCTTACCCTCCCCATTCTGGGTATCCATGGCCCAAATCCTTCTCTCCCCAGCAGTCAGGGTTTTAGGGATTTACTGCTTTGCTCATCATTTCCCTTCTCTTCAAATCTGACATTTTAAAATAGCCTATTGCATCAGGCTTTTGGCCAAAAAATCTATGATGAGCTGGAGCTTTAAGGTCCATATGGACACGTTCAGCCCTAGATTTTGGTGATTCCCCAGTCTAGGAGTGCTGAAGCTTTTCTTTACCCAGGGAATCTGAGGCCCAGAGCAGCTGTGGCTGCCCCTGGATCTCTGGCAGTGCCCAAGGCCAGGTTGGACAGAGCTTGGAGCAATGTGGGACAGTGGAAGGTGTCTCTGCCCATGGCAGGGGGTGGCACTTTGAGTCCCTTCCAACCCAAACCATTCCAGGATTCTTTAATCTTGAGGCTTTGCTGTGGCTCACTGTGAAGACAGGAGCAGCTTCAGCCTGAGGGACTGAGTGTGCTGGGGGAGAACTGGGAGATGGATTTCAGGGATGAACCAGCTGGAATGTTTGGTTTTGGCTTGCTCAGGCTGCAAGGTGAGTGTAACTGAACCCATCTGCAGGTTTCTCACAGCTCCAGGCTGTCTTTGCTATGCACAAAATCTCCCAGCAGCACAGAGCAATTCACAGCACGTCGTCATCTCCCTTCCAGGATGGAGCTCTGCATACTCTAAAATTCTCTGAGAAGCCACCTCCATCCCCACAGCTGCTCTTGTCAGCTCCTTCCAATTTATTTTCAGGCTCTACCACTGCAGGTTGTACCTGCTGGCTCCCCTTCCAGAAAGGCTGAGCTCTAATTGTTCCAGTTCCTTCTGAGTCTCTCAAAAGGCTGAGCCACAACTTCTGCAGTCGCTGCAGCCTTGAGCTCCCCACGGCCATCAGGTATGCAAAATGCATTTCCTCCTGCCAGAGGCTTGGAAATTCCTGTGCACCTGTTAGGATCTGGCTCTGGTGCACCTTTCAGAGTGTTTCATGTAAGATCAGAGCTTTCCTACCCTGTGATAGAATTCTGCCTGAATTAGGGAGCTTAGTTCTCAGCTTTTTGTTATACAAGATTGAAGTTGGTGACATTTCATGCTTTGAAAATGCTGCTCTGAAGAAGATAAGATATTATTAGGTGTTATTTGAAGAGCATTTAAACTGTCTCTGCCACGTTTTTCCATTTTTGGGATGAGAACATCTGGAATCAGTGTTTTCTCTAATCTGGAATACCCAAGGTCCTGCCTGCAGGACAGATGACCAGTGGTGGACAGGGTCCTCTCCAGGCTTTATTTTCTGGGAGAATCAAACTGTGTTTGGCCTGTTTTGAGGTGGGGTTATCACAAAAAAGCACAATTTCAGGGAGCATCATTATTAAGGAAATATTAAATTGTGTCCTCTGCCTGTAGCATGGAGACATCTGCAGCTTCATTATGTCTGGATCCATCAATATGGATCTTCCCAAGCCTGAATCCTTTGGCAGATTTGACACATTTCATCAGTTAATTTTTAGTTCCATATTCATCTGATGATGGATACATTATACCCTGGTGCTCCATTTATGCTTTTCTATTCCTGTGCAAAAATCCCACAGTTTTTGAGAATTAACCACATTTTTAGACCTACCTCTACCTCCTTTTTTCTCCCACCCCAGCTTAATGATCTTCAAAGATCATTTTCACTTTAACTTAATGTTTTAGGCTACAGAAACCTTCGGTAGCACTTTTCCCCAAGATAATATTTCTGCTTTACTGGCCTTTCTGGTTGATTTTTAACACTATTTTCTGGTGTGACACTTGCCTGAGTACCAGTTTATGGCATGCCTGAATTTAATTGTTCTTTAATGAAGGATTTCATTCTTCTCTACAGGATTTTGTGAACAGGCTCTCAGTGTACAAATCCCTTCTCTCCCAGTCTGAATGGCCTTTGCTGGATTCTCATTCACTTCTGCTCATTTGGCTGCAAATACTTGGGAAAATCGTTGTGTTTCTTTCAGTACTTGCAGTCTTTTCCCTCAAAATGGGCCCTCATGAAACCTCTGAAGTCCATGTTTGCTGTTCAGCAAAGAAGGGAGGAAAGTTTCCATGTTAAGCAACTTATTGGCAGCACCAGGCATCCTTCACCTATTTTCCATTGTGAAAATGTTTCCACCTATTTTTCACACTGAAACGTGAGGGAAGCTAAAGGATGGGAAACCCCTCTTGGAACTATTTTAAATGCCTCCTGCCTGGAAAAATGACTGACTTGCTCACTTCTTGGCTCTCCAGGTTTCTTGCACAAATGACATGAGAGCTTGTGTTTGCTGGAGAGTTTTATTTTCATCTACATTTTATGTAAAATGCTGTAGCCTCAGCCAGCTCCTCAACACTGACTCTGGTTTTCAACAGGATAAATCCTTCTTCCCATGGCCTCTGGGGCCATCTTCTCGGGGTTTGGTTGGGTCTGGCTGAATTCTGCTGGTCTCTTCCTGAGCTAGGAAATGGCACCGAGCTTTAGGAAAGAGCAATAAAGTGTCAGGGTCAATAAAATGTCAATAGGCTGACAAACGCTGGCCTGTGTGTTCAGACAGCCTCAAGTCACACATCCTGACAGGCCTCAAACCAGACAATCCAAATTTTCTGCCTAAATTGCTGCTTGTGGCTAAAAAAACCCAGGCCAAGCTGCCTGGGCATCTCTGTTATCTTCCCCAGTGTCTGGGTCTTGCAACCAATTTTCTGTGTTTTCACTTGTGTTTCATTTCACATCTTGCACAGAAAGGTCTCTCTGTGTTTCATTTATGCTGGAATTTACCATTCATTTCCCTGCTGAAATTAATTGAACTGTTTTCCTGGAAAAGCTGCAGCATGCAGAAGCTCTTGCTCTGTAACACATCACAGGTTTCCATGTGCTTTGTTTGAAAAATTGTTACTAAAAAACCATGCAAATAATTGAAGATAGCTGAGGCTGCAACTCCAGGTTGGGATGAGTTCGAGACTGAAAAGCCATCCCCACTTGTGGCTCCTGTTTGCAATTTGTATTTATTTATTTATAATACAAAATCCACATTCTTCTGCTGAGAGATGGATGCAGCTGGGGTTGGTGGCATTACTGGAGTGAAGGCAATAATCTCACCTTTTCTTGTTGATTCAAGCTGCAAGTCTTTTCCACTCTGAAGGGATTACCATGAGTTTGGTTTTCCAGCCTTGCTAGGAAACGTCTTGTATCCTTTGAAAATAGGAACATTCGAGTTGCAATTGGCATGGACTGAGAAAGGCCTTATTAATGAACCATCCTGTTTTTTCTGGTGTAAATTCCATGCCCTCAGAGTAGGAGCAGGAGGTGACACTTGTGGACATCAGGCAGGGTGGGAGCTCAGCTCAGCTCCTCTAATAGATCAACTCTAATTCAAAATGTGGCCACAAATGAGGTGACCATCGTGCCTGGTTAGGACAAAACTGGGAGTCAGTTTAACTAGTTTGTTTATTGATAGGAAGAATGGCTGTAAATCTGCTTTGGTGGCTTTTTTTTTTTTTTTTTTTTTAATAAAAAAGAAAGACACATTTGTTCCAATAAGAAACACTTCATGTAGCTGAGCCGTGAATAAAAGTAAAAAGGAATAGTGGAATTCGGTGCATGATGTTATTTATAAAAATGGCCTTCACATTTCTGTGGTTTCTTCAACCTGGAAAAGCAAATTTGCCCAAGTTTTCGTTTCCTAAGAGGAGATAAGAGCCCCACTCCCTGGAAAAAGCTCAGTGAAAGGCTCAGCCTTGATGTGTGCTGGCTTATAAAGCACTGCTATATGCAAACCACAGAAATGGAATGTAATTGCAAACTCCTGCTCCATCCTATATATACAGTGCCCAGACAGTCTGGTCAGCTCTGCCCAAAGCAGGGATTTGTTCTGAGGGAGCCAAAGCTGTCTGGGTGTCTGTTCACCTCTGTGTGCCCCTTCCCCACCTCCCCCCTGTGCCCCTGCCTCCGTCCTCATCCTTCCCCCATGCTCAGGGAAGAGCTGGTGGCTTCAAAATAAACGAGAGCTGAGTGCAGGGAGGATGATTTACTCACTTTGCAATACTCAGCAGCACTTTTTCTCAGTCTATCAGAAATCCTGCTGTGAACTGTAAATTGTGGGACATCAGGGTGGCAGCCCTGGGTCTGCAGAGGGGCATCAAAGAACCCACCCACTCTACATCTTCCTTCCTCCCCCAGTGGCACACACTCCAGCTTTTTCACATTTCTCCACTCTGAATCGGAGTCCTCCTCACCCCATTCAATAGATGAGGGCTGAGTAGGTGATACAATCCTTTCTCCTTTGCCCTGGAATTTCCCTGGATGTGATCAATTGCCCCAAATGGGATCAATTGCCTGCTGTTGCTCCATCCCTCAGAGCTGGTGTTAGGAAAGGAGTTGTTGTCTTCTCAACCCTCCTGTGTCCCCTCCAGTCACCTCTTCTGACCTTAGATCCCAACCCTTCCATCTCTCTCTCTCTGGAAGGCAAGTTATGGGGCACTGCCAGCAGCGCTGGCCTCAGGGGCCTGAGCCCCTCTCACAGAGTCACTTAGGGTGGAAAATCTCCCTGAGATCATCAAGTCCAGCTGTTCCCCCAGCACTGCCAACCATGTCCCAGGTAAAGCATGTCCCAATTGCCACATCCACGTGGCTTTGGAACACTTCCAGGGATGGTGATGGGAATATTCGTGCGTTGCTTCTCATTGCTTCTCCCCTCCAGTGCCCTTTGCTTGGGTCTGTCTGCATTGCTTGCAGATAAACCCTTTGGCTTTGGTTTTTGGGAGGTTATTTTTTGTTATTTTGTTTTGTTTTTGTTTTTTAAGTACAGATTTAACTTTGCTTTTTTAGTCTTTCTTCTCAGCTGTCTGAAGCAGTGGTTTGGATGAGCCAGGACCCCTGGAGGATTGTGATCTTCACAAGGAGGTGCCTTGCAGCAGCTCAGCTCCAGCCTGTGGCAGTGCCAGCCAGGCCAGAGCACGGAGCCACCACTGACCCATTCCTGTGTGAAACCACATCCTCAGGGCTGTGTTTATTTAACTGTGCAAACGGCACCTTGAGCTACACGTTGGGTACTCTAGGAATGCCTTGCTCCCTGCACCCAGGGTGGATGGGCAGGGCTCAAAACCATGCCCTCTCCCAGGAAAATGGTTTCTGGAGGAGGCTGTGCACCAGTCCCACTGGGTTTGCCTCTTCTGGGATTTCTGCAGCAAAACCCTGTGCTCTCTCCCCACCAGCTTCTGATCCTGGTGGATCTCCCAGGGCTGGGAGCTCCTGCAGCTCCACAGCCTTGGACAGAGCTCCTGCAGGCCACAGGAAA
Organism: Pseudopodoces humilis; assembly: GCF_049639895.1. Classification (NCBI taxonomy): domain Eukaryota; kingdom Metazoa; phylum Chordata; class Aves; order Passeriformes; family Paridae; genus Pseudopodoces; species Pseudopodoces humilis. The sequence continues at coordinate 32,761,819 of NC_142208.1, read as the reverse complement.
ATACCCAGCTTTTAGCTGCTGATGGCTTGAATTGGATTTAAACCTGAGCAGATCTATAAATAAAAGACCTTCCAGTCCATTACCAGCCCTCTGCAGTTCAGACTCACTGCTTTTCCAAGGTAGCTATTGAAATAAACTCTGTATTTTGTGGACATATACACTTACATTTTCACCTCAGCCATTTAGGATCATATGAGCCTTTAAAAGCTTTCCCAGGCTTCAGTCGCCTGAGCTGATTATGCACAAATCTGATTTGGGTGCTGGCTCCCATTCCTCTTATCATCCTATCCTATTTCAGCCCCCCCCTTCCACCTCTCCCATAGTTATGGAATCCAGATTTAGGGGATTTGCCAGAATGTTCACGAAAACCTGTCTTGCTGAATCTGAAACTGATTCCAATAATAATTAATCTTTCCAGCAAAGCTGCTTTTGCAGAAGTTGTGCTCTCGCTTTGCCCAGCCACCAACATACATCCCAGTCACTTTATTCCTCTCCTGCTCTGTTTCATGTCTGTTTTTCTGAGGAGTAACTGTATTTTATAACACAAGAGCAAGCAGGGCTAGTGGTATTTCAGTAAGAGAGACAAATAGAGGTTAATTTACACTTGGCAAGCACAGAGATGAAGTGGGACTATGAAAATCAGGTACTGAATTTTAGGTTGTCAAGTAATGAACGTTTAATGGCAGAGGTTTTTTTTTTAATGGAAGAAAAATTGCATATACTTCTCATATTCTCTTCTGAGGCTGTCAAAGTTTGGGGAAAAATGCTACACAAGCACTTTTTCTCCTGAAGAACAAAAGAACTGCATAAGCTTTCATTTCATTCTAACTTTCGTTAGAAGGTGCCATAATCCTCACCCCCGCCCACTCCCTTTAGGATTATTTCTGAGTGGCATTTCTCTCTTCCTTTATTTTGCAGGACTGGCTGGAGCATCACCTGTGTTTTTGGGGGGTTGCAGACAAGATGCATCAGCTGAGGTCCCAGACACGAGGGTGGGAGAGCTGCAGTCCTTCCCTACAGCACCACTGCACAAGGTTGTCTTCTAAAACCTGCACATAAAGGATGTAAACTTCTTTTTTTCCTTTCTCTATAAGCCTAGGGAGATTTAAAAGTCATTGGGAAAACGTCCAAAAAAGAAATGAAGTGTTTAATAATGCTATTTTTGTCCTGGACTCTGTGAATTCCTCACGTCTTCCCCTCCTCCCCTCTCCTCTGATTTGCACTGTGGGATTCATAAACTGATTCAAGTGCAGATTTTGAACCTGAGGGGTTGCTTCTTTCTTCTGCTGAGGTGTATCCCCCTCTCAGCCAAGCTGTGGCCTGACCTTGAATCCCAGCTCTGCAGCACCCAGGGAATTGGAGGGAATTGCCAAAAGCAGGGTGGATTTAAAGGGACACACCGGGAACCTCGACCCACAACACCTTGAATTTCTCCTCTGCTAATTCAGCATTGGGGGAAACACTTCAGAGAGGGACAGTCCCTGTTCACAGGGACCTGAGACAGGCCAGGCCTCTCTGCTTCCTTTTGTTTTTCCCTGCAGGCCTCCCCACAGCTTTGCCGTGGCTGATGGAGAAAATTCTTTCCTTCATTCATTTCTTCTCATCTGGAACAATTTTTTAGCTTTCCTGCTTCACTGGTTCATACATTTCCAAATTCCGCCTGTTTTCTCCCTTGTGCCCATTAAATTCCCTCTCTTCCTCAGAGTATTAATTAAAAATATTAAAATTTAAAACCTGATTTGTGGTAATCTTTCAAAATCAGTGAGGGCTTTTGGGATTCTCTGAGTGATCATGTGTTAGAGACAGAAAAAATCTGCAGATTGATGCTGAGAGTTGCTCTGGCTGCTTTGCACCCGAGGCTCTCCTTAGGCCTTTGCTCTTTTTAGGCCAGGAGAGAAGGAAATGCAGTAATTCCTTCAGTCCATTCTTCAGCAGGATTAAGGGTGTGTAAAATATTATAAATTAGCAGTACTTGTCGTTCATATTCTGCTTAAAACTAATTTGAGACAGAATAAGACTTAAGTCTCCTGATTTAAGCTTATGAAATATGAGAAATTACAGAGTTAGGAGAAAGGAAATGAGCCTCTTGTCTTTGTGAATGCAGGTGATCTAGAGTATACTTTATAAAATTTTTACCTTACACTACTTTAACTGATGGATCTTCCAATTTATTTAGAGGTAATTTTGTAGTCTGGCATTGTCACCACCTGGATAATAAGAGAGAGAAATAAAAGTATTTTGTGTTCAGCATAAAAACATCATCCTTAAGTAATGCAGATACTTTTTGCCAAACTTATTCCAAATTGTCTTAGCAGCTGAAACTTCCTCTTTGAGTATTGTTAGGAAAATAATTAACTCTCAGAGCTGCAAGTAGAGGTCTAAAACATGGAAATCATGTTGAGAGCTGAAGTTTTATCAGGAGTTGCACAGTGTATCACCATTCCAGTCCATCTTTGCCCCAGAAAGTATTTGCTCTTGATTTATCTTTGTTTGGCTGGCTTCGGTTTTGCACTAGAAAACCCAAACAAAATGATTTCATATTTTGTAATATTTTAAAACTTACCTATCCAAAAGCCACAAAACCCAAATAACTCTTTCCCCTAATTTTATTTTTTTTTTTTTTATGATGTGGCGAAGCACAAACTTACCAGAGGAAACACAGGCAGCACATCCTACAGAGATGTCATTTACCATGTTGTTTATCCTAATTTAAAATGTTTTCTGGGGGGTTGAATGGATCAAAACCATGGGGCAGGTGACAGCAGCTGCTCCCAGAGCTCCTAGAGGGATGGGAGAGGTTTTATTTCCACCCCAGCAAGGAGTGTAGGGGGGCTCCAGTGTCTCTCCTTGGCTTGTCACAGCCTCAGAGCCCCTCCAAGCCCACCCTGTGAGTCCTGCAGTGCCTTCCCAGATTGCCTGAGCTTGGATCCCCTGCTTTTGTGACCAGGAGCTCAGGGATGTGGTGACAAATCCTGCCTAACCTTTGGAGCTGACAGAGCAACCAAGGGGGCTGCTGCTTTTATTTGCTTTGATTCCTCTGAAACCCGTTCTGTGCTGGAGGAGGAAGGGCAGAGCCTCCTTGAGAGGTGCTTTCCTCTGCATTTGAAGCAATATCTGATCACCTGGGATCACAGCAGCTCAATAATCAGGATTTCCTCTATAGTTTGGGATCAAAGCCTCCGGTGCTCTCCAGCTGCTTTGTGCAGTGCTGGCAACACAAAGCAGCCCTAAACTTGGCTTGAGGCAGAGCTGCCAGCTCTGTGTGTGCTGCTCAGCATCCCTGGCCAGGGCACAGCAGGGAATCCAGCACTGGGAGCGCTCCTGTTATCCCAAAAATCACAGAGAGGTTGGAGTTTCCCTGAGCAGACCCAGCCGAGCTGCCTGAGCATCCTTGCGAGGGTGGCTTGGGATGGTTGGTGCCTTCTGAGCCCCAGGGGATGTAAAAACAGGGCTAAAAACCCTGCTGAAATGTAGTGGTGAGCATTTAGCTTCGAATATGACTCCAACACACACCAGTAAAAGGTCTCACATCAGCTCTGGGGTGTGTGTCAGCTAATTTAATTTCAGAGGCAACAACAGCATTTAGGTGGTCAGCATCTCCTTAAAAAAAAAATCAATCCTAGCAATACTTGATACATTTTTCCTAGATTAAATCATAAATTTAAATCCATTTCTTTCCCTTCCCCCAAATAAATAAATAAATACCATTAAAATGGCATTTTACTTTTAATGCTTTTAAGAAAAAGCATTTCTCAAGAGGCTGCAAGTGGAGTTTGTTAACGTTTCATTTGAGAAGATTTATGGCGTGAACAAACTCTCTCCTGGTGAAAAATGAATCAGGTTTTTTTCAGATCTCTCCTGAGGGTTTAGAGGAGTTTTTAATTATATAAATGAGATACTGAAAGAGGAAGGTACATATGTGTTTTCAGTGCTTGAGAATTGTTTTCTCTGAGTTCCACACACGCTGCTGGACTGCTCTGCTGAGCATTTGCAGCAGCACAGGTTTGTAAAAGCCTCAGGAAAACAGTTGCATAATTGTATTTACTGAGTTTTCCCATAAAGAGCAGTTTTCCTGCCTGAGAAAAAACGTTTTCATTACAAAAGGTCTAAGTAAATACAGTCATGTTTCCAGAATTTATTACTTCTTGGGGAAAACATTTTATTAGGAGTTTTATTCCATTACAAATGTTGAATAGGAATTCTGGAGGAGTTGTGTTTGTTTTCTGAAGCGTGCTTAATTTAAGCTTCACCATTGGCCACAACTTCTTCATTACCATACTCAGTAATGGACTTGCATACATTAACATCCATTTCCATGTCCCTAAGAAGATTTTCAGGGGAAAAAAATGAGCATTACATTAAATACCCCATTTTCTACAAGAAGAAAAAGTTATGGCAAATTAGGGATGCAAGATCCCATCTCCCAGTGATGTCAGAGAGCCGAGAAAACAGGAAGATGTTTCTTATTTGACAAATTCCCTAAAGTAACTTGTCATTTCTCAGCTTTATTTCTCTCTATGAGTAACCTGAAAGTGACTTAATTTTTTGTTTTATTCAATTTGTAGTCAGCTAATTCCCCCTGCAGAAGGAGAGCTGATGAGCAGAGAGGGGAAAGTTTGGAAGTCCCACATGGGAAAGTTCAAGGATGGCTGATGAACTCAGAAATGTAGAGTCCTGCTTGGGGGTGAGCAGAGCTCCCAGCTGTCCTGTCTCCAGAAAGCTGAGAGAACAAATGAGGATCAGTTCCAAACCAGCAGATTTGAGTTGTATGAGGGAAAAATGGGATTTGTGTTTGAGGCTGGGTGGAGGAGCAGTCACACACTTCAGTGGAGAGATGCACCTCCCGTGTCAGCTCATCCCTATGCACATAAAGCCAAGGGGCAGGGCTCAGGAGGTGAGTTTGCTTCACAATTATATTATTCACTCGCAGTCTTCCCAAGCTGTTTCATTCTTCTTGGCTGTTTTTGTTTTATTTTGGTTTTGTTTGTTGTTTTTTTTCACCTGGGATTGCTGCAGCACAAGTGGGCCGAGCCAGAGAATCTCAGAGGGAGGAAATTCTATCAGATGTCAACAAAATAAACCAGAAGAGCAATCAGACTTTAGGAAAAGGCTTCAGGTGGTGGAGCCAACCTGAAGAAGAAGCTGGGGAATGGTTCAGCTGAGGAAATCTGGTATTGGGAGGCAGATCAGAAGGCATAATACACCAGGATGTAGCATTTCTACGAGCATTTCCAAGTGTATAATGGCAAAACCTAAAAATAATGCCTTCTGAATGAGCTGGGTGCTTCAGAAAGGTTGAAAAAGAGAGAAATAAAGCAAAAGTTTTGTGTGATGTAACACCTGGACTTGGTGCTGAGTGAAGAGAATTAAGGTGAGGGATACCATGGCTGACACTGCCCAAGGTGGGGTACAGAAAGAATTGTTCAGGAGCAGCAGAAAGCACTTTTTGGCATAAAACCCACTGAAGGGTGCATGAGCAAGAGAGCTGCTTCCCACAGGCACTCACAACATCATTCAGTGTGGTGAGAGCCCTGAAGAATCTGCAGAATCATCAAATTGTTTAGGTTGGGAAAGACCTCTGGGATCATTGTGTCAATTAAGCCAGCACTGCCAGAGCCACTGCCAGCCCACGTCCCCACATCCACACATCTTTTAAATCCCTCCAGAGGCTGTGAAATCTCTGGCACTGCCTCATCTCAGGTGGGGGCAGGACTGCTCCCCGCCAGGTGCTCCCAGCCTTGCCCTGTGCCAGTGCCACCCCCACGGCGCCACCAGGAGCCACCTGCACCCCTGCTTTTGGCAGCCACTGCAAGGTGATGAATTGTTTCAGCAACAGCCAGCTTCAAAAATCAACCTGTGTTCAAGTTCCCTGTGCAAAAAAGCGGAAGATGAAGCCTGAAGTCCTAATGGAAGTTAATCTGTGAGTGCTGGTGCTCGATCTGTCACACACATCTGTGTGTGACAAGCAGTTCTAGACCACCAGACAAGGAAAATAACTTGTCAGCTCTATTTTCCTCTGGGACAATCTATTTTAAAACCATCATATTTTCCTGTAATTAAACCTTTGCAGAGAGTTTTAGAGCCACATGCTCAAAATCTGCAGGAACAGCAGAGAGCACAGTCCTTTCCAGGATCACACAGGGGTTCCACGAATGCTCTGGCAGGAGGGATCCTGCAGCCAGCCAAGGGAGGTGCTGTGGAAGGAGCACACAAGGCTGTGGAGGCTGTGGTGGGACATTTGTGCACCTGGAGAGCCCAAGAACCCCTCAAGGAAGACAGCCCCTGGGGCTCTGGTGCAAAGGAAGTTTGGAACTAGGTGAGTTTTCATGTCCCTACTCCATGATTCTGTGAAAAGAGATGAAACGTGGATAGGGGAGCTATGAACAGGATGGGATAACTGGCTTGGCTGGTGCTGGAGATGTTTCTCCAGGAACCCTAGAGGGCCTTTGTGGATTGCACAGCATTTCTGGCTTTGACAGCAGCTCCTTCTCCACAGCAACTGGAATGGATTAATCGTCCCCTACCACAGGGAGAGCATCTTAAAACAAACACCCAGAACTAAGGCTGCTATAAACGGCAGCAAAACCAAGAGGGTTTCAACTTGCAATTACATTTTCTTTGCTAACCACTTCTGGATGGGGAATCCCAGCCCTTGCTCTGAGCTCTCAAGATCTTTCCTGTGCTCGATTTCAGCAGGTCCCATTCCCTAACCTGACACACACACAACCCTGGGCGTGCTGGGCTTGCCTACCTGCTCCTGTCAGTGCCAGCACTGCCTGCTGCTTGTCTGCTTGGCACCCAGCCTTCCCCTGTTTTCCTGGGATGGGGAAGGGAGAGACAAGGAGGCTGGAATGACTCACCAAGAATACAAAAGGATTGTGCATGTTTTTCACGCTCACTTTGCATGGCAGCCGCTCACATCCTCTGGTTGTCCCGAAGCAAGCAGCCCAGAAAGAGGTGGGAGTCTCCACAAGCCAGACATGTTGTCTTCAAAATTACAAAGAATCATGATTTATGTAATTTTTTTAAACATCCTAACCCCAAATCTTCTAAGCTGAAGTTTGTTCTTTTGAAAGATGGCGTGCAAGAAATTTTCGACATTTAAATTTTGTCTGGATTGTAGAGAAGCTACAGTGGGACTTAGACACAAATCTACAACTAATAAATTAGAGGTACTAAAATCAGGCAGAAGAGAAAGGCTCCCAGCTTTACTTAACTGAAGTGGATTTATCTGAAGAGGAAGGCTTTCCATCTCAGTTGAAAAATGAGATTACATAAAAATCCACCAGCGGAATGTGGCAGGTATCACAAAATTAGCCTTCCATCTTTAAATCTGTGTAGGCAGGGAAAGAATCTCCTCAATCCCTGACTCCTCACCCACGCAGGTGCTGGGAGCCATCCAAATCTTATTGCTTGAGGCAGCTCCATAAATCAGCAGCAGCTCCTGGCCTGGCCCCTGAAGTTGTGACATCGAGCACTTGAAGCACTGAGGGTGAAGCTGCCTCTGCCCCTCTGACAAATTAAGTGTTAATTCTGCACTCACATCCTCTTCTCCAGGCCATAAAATGCACCCACAAAAAGTTTTGTAGAGCTTTAAACCAAAACCACTGAGAGCTTTTGGGGATTTGTTCTGCGAGGATCCCCAGCAGCTTTCAGCTTTGTGGATCAGTTCCCACCCTTGTACCTGGCACCAATTCCATCCCAAAAACACTGATGGAAAGAAGGGTTAGTGGGAAATCTGTAGCTCTGCAGTATAAAATTTGGAAAAAGCAAGATGAATCTCTGATTTACATCTCAGCCAAAGGTTTTCCTCCTGTCTTTGCTGTTTTTTGTGGGTACAAAGTCTCTTGGTCAGGGATGTGCCTCATCTTTAAGGTGTAGGGTCCCCCCAGCACCGCCCTGTGTCGTGGCACCTGTGAGAGCTCTGCTTTCTGCCCCTGAACAGAGAAATAAAACTGCCCAGGCTTCTTGAACCACCAAATGATGGGAAAAGGTTGCATTTCACAAGCCTTCAGCTGATTTGGCTCACCCCTGTCAGTAGGATGGGTGTTTGCTGCCCCTGCAAGAACAGATCGCTGCTTGACTGGGTGGCAGGATCACCCACTCAAAAATAGCTCTGATAAAAAAAAAAAACAGGTTTATTGCTTGCTAATTTTAAATCAAATTACCTACAGATTTGCTTGTTTGGAAACAAAGCTTGGCTGATTTCAAACTCAACATTTCAACAAAAAATGTGTGTTGGTTTCTGCTCTGAAAGAATTTCCTGTATAAAAAACAAGTTGCATTGTTATTGGAAGTAAACAAGGCAAATGTTTACAAATAGTCCATATGCAGTTTTGGTTTGGACAGGACATTTTAATTCCACCCATCAAACAACTGCAAAATCCATTCTTCTTCCACTGCTCTTTTTTAAAGGCAATAGAATCAAGCCAGCAGAACCCAGCCTGATAACTATAAAATAATATACAGTGTAAAATTAGGTCTTCAAATACACACACATAACAGTACTTGACTCCATCAGCGTCTTGGACTTTACATATAAATGAGAATATGATGATTTAATATCCACTGATGTACGAGGGCAAGCTTTGACACACTGTAGAAGCAGAGAAATCTTTCCAATGCAGTTCACATATTTCATTTAAATCACAAGAACAATGTATTTAGGGAAAGAAGATCGATAGCTCCATTGCTGCCAGCCCTCTCAAATGCAAACAGGGCTGTTTTCTCAAAGGAAAAATCTTGCTGCTCGAAAAATCAGAGTCACAGATGGGCTTGGGTTGGAAGGGACCTCAAAGATCATCCAATTCCAACCCCCCAAAATGACATCAAGGTGATGGAATGTTGTGATCACTGCGGCATGCAGGATTCCTCTGGGCATTGCTGGAGTTAGCCCAAGCTGAGCAACTCGGCAGCACTTCTCCAAAGGGGCCAGCAGATCCAAGGTGGGAATTAATGTCAGGTCTCCCAGCGAGCCCACGGCTCCAGCCCCAGCCAGAATTTTGCTCTCTGCCTCCCCTGTCTGGGTTCATGCTGCGTTTTGAGGGAGCACAGCTCATCCCCAGGGTTTGATGTGCTGTCACCGGGTGATGCACATTCCAAAGATGTTGGACCCCTGTCACTCCTTAAAACGGCCTCTGCAGCAGGCCAGCATTCCCTGGAGCTGAGGAGGGAGCAGGAGAGGGGAGCTGAGAGAGGAAACCCTCTCCCTTCTGGCTGAACGGCGCAATGGGAGGCTCGGTTGCCTTCTCCATGTCTCCAATATTCCACTGCAGGCTGAGAGGCATCAAGTTTTATGTCTGAGGTAAACACAGGGGAAGGAAAAGGAGAAGTCTTGCCAATGTTTGTGTAGCCTTGCTGCCTGATATCCTGCAACTATCGTACCGGGATTTGCATCATGTGCCAGAACTCGATGAGAATGATATTTCAAGATATCAACTCAGCGCGTGGGTGGATCCTGCTCCAAGACATCATTTTTTTCTTTCTTGAACTAGAATTTACTTACTGGAGAGTCTATTTACACTGCTGGTAGGTTTTTGTGTGCTAAGGACCAGGTTAAAATAAATGTTATAATGAGTAGAGGCAAGCCAGGGCAATCAATTTAATAACTGTGACATTTCTAGGGCACCTCTGGAGTAGATCACATCAGAGCAGTAATTAACTCCCTATTATTTATGATAAAGTCAAGTATTTGATGTGAGTGAAAGACGTAGGAGAGTTTTGACTGACAGCCTTCCATTATCACAGGCTGCAAAAGCATTTGCAAAGTTGTCAAGCAGGAGGTACCCGGCGTGTTGGGTTTGTCAAGCAGATGTCATCGTATCTGTCTGCGCCGATTGCTGGCATTGTGGGATTTACAACTGGGGAGCATTTTTCCACCACCAGAAGCACTGGCAGCTCTTCCTCAGCCTGGAAGATGAGTTGGCACCAGGACTGCTTGTTGGGCCCATGCCTGGATGTGCCACAGCAGCCCACGAGTCTGGTGAGCTCCCAGCAGGATCCAGTAGCACAGAGAAGGATTTGAGCACACCAAACTGACACTCCCTTCAAAAAAAAAAAAAAAAAAAATAGTGATTCACACTATTAATATCTCAGTGACATTTTAATTAACTTCAGAATGTCCAGGGTGCAGGAAGCTCCCTGCAGAATCCCCATCCTGCTGTCACATCTGCGGTGAGTTAATGCCACGTGGTGCACCCGTAGCGCACTCACTCGGCGTTTATTTGTGACAAGGTCAGCCCACGAGGCACAGCCTTGTTTTGGAAGCTGATTTCAGTCATCCAAATATTTGCTGGGGAGCTGCTGTATCCCCACCTGCGTGGGTGAGCCCTGCAGCTGCTCAGCAATCCTGGGAAGCACCCATGGCATGGGATCCCAATGGGATTGGGAAGCCCCAGCTCTCAGTCATCCCACACTGTCTGCTGTCTCTTCCAGGGCCAGGGTGAAAAAAAAAAACCTCACCCAGGTTTCTTTTTGTGTGCAAAGTGAATAAATATGGCAGTGAGAACACTTTTTTTGCACTTGAGGACTATGGAGAAGAGCTCTGGGAAAATGGGAACACGCCCTGATAAACAGCAGCTCTGGTATGAGTGTGATTGCTTTCAAAGCTGTGCACAACTGGTTTGTGCTTCCCAGGTAGTTCCTTTGAGATTAATTAGTGCAATATTTTTTGTTAATCTTGGGTCAGGGAGGAAGTTTGGAAGAAACAGTCACTACTGACCTCAAAGTTGCAGATCCTTGAAAAACCCGAAGCAAATATGTTTAAAATAAAGTGTATTTTTCTCTTGAATTCTCTTTAGAGCAATGCTGTTTCCCTGAGTTGGAAAGTGACATTTGAAAACTGCTGATGGAGATGAGAAATCTTGGAAAGAGTTTGTCACAGATATCACATGGTGGAAATGGAGAGAAGCTTCAGTATATTTATGCTAAAGCATTTACATGGGAGGAGGACACAAGCTGAATGGAGTGATATTTTCCGTGATTCCAGGCCTGATAAATAAGGAAAGCACAGGGAGCACAATGCAGCATCTCCCTGTTAGAATCTGAGAAAAGCAGGCTAAAAATAAATGGTTTGGAGATAAATACTCTGTATTTATGTGCTGAGTACTGGAGGCTGTTGCTGGGCCTTTGTAGCTGTTGGTTGCAGCAGTGAAAATCACACGCTGAGGGAATGTTTGAACACCACGAGGTTTCAGCACAAGCCCTGAAATTACCAAGTATTTTTAGAAGGTATTTTGCACTACAAAGAACCCATTGGGAGTCCACTGGGCTGCCCAGAGAGGCTGTGGATGCCCCATCCCATGTCCAAGGCTGGGTTGGACGGGGCTTGGAGCAGCCTGGGACAGGGGAAGGTGTCCCTTGCCCATGGCAGGGGTGGCACTGGATGAGCTTTAAGGTCCCTCCCAACCCAAACCATTCTTGGATTCTCTGAAAATCAATCATCTCCCTAAGATCCTACCACAAACAGCAGGGGTGGGCACCTGGTCACGTGAGATTTTATTACTTAAATTCAGCAATTCTCTAGAAAACATTCCATAGAACCAGAATTTTGGATACCACAAAGCCAAGAAAACCCCATTGCTTCTGCTGTTCACAAAGACTTTCTGATTGTTCCCTAAACTGTGAGGATTTTTAACCAGGTTGCCATGGTTTATATTCACCACCCCAAATGATGAAGACACACTATTACCCTGAGGATTTCAGCTGAAAGCTGCTCCAGTCTCCAGAAATTCATGGAGAGAGCGCCCAAGTACTTCAAGAGGACCTCAGGGAAGAAAAGACCATTGAGAAGACAGCAAGGGAATATTGAAAATATTTGTCTTCCTCCATCAGTAATCACTTCCCTCTGAGTTACCACTAAAGAAAGCAATTCCAGAGCAGAGGATTTTGAGTAGCAATGGAACCATAACACCAGGGAATGTTATTTAATTCCAGAGCCATAACAATGCCCAGCATTTCAGCAGCCTTACAACATAAGTCTTAGTTCAGTAACTTTTAGGATTTGTTATTCTTTGCCTTACCATCGAGTTGTAACATCATCCAGTTGGTTATCTCTGCAAGGTTTAAATTTCCAATCTATTAAAGCAATCTTAGCAATCTATTATTTCTAGGCCATTGAGGGAAGGTTAAAATGAAAATTGCACTGGAGGGAGTAACTTCTGTTTCAAGTACAGGTTGAAAACATCTCAGAAGTGGAAAGCAGTAAGGTTTCAGTGGAAGAAGGGAAATGAAATGACTGATAACAGTCATTTAAAGTGATTTAAAATGATTAAAGCAGCTTGAGAGAGGAAACGTGAAAAGATTTTTTCCCCCCACTAATGTATTGGGGAATTTTCAGTGCATGGTTTAGACAGTTCCTACCTCCGAGCTGTTTTTGTACGACTGAGTTAGGTTTTGAGCACTACATTACAGGAATGGAAAATTTCATTTTCAGAAGTACACAAGAGCAGCATCCATCTCCACCGAGCCATCCACGTGATTTAAACAGAGCTTCATGGCATGGGAGAAGCAGAGAACAGAAATATTTGGGAACAAGAGTGAGCCCAGCTGAAGGAAGGTTCTTTGACATTAAGACCTCGTGGATTCCAGCTGGATAAATCACCTTCACAATTTATATCTGTGTAGCTGTGATGGGCAGAATCCCAGAAGGGTTTAGGTTGGAAAGGACCTTAAAACTCATCTCATTCCAAGCCCTGCCACGAGTAGGGACACCTTGCACAGAAGCAGTTGTGCCACAGACATAGCAGTGCTCTGTTTTGGCCAAGCTGAGTGTCATTTATCTAATTTTTCCCTGTTCCTGCAAGTGAGATAAATCCCAGGGAACAAAAACCGTGTGTACCTGTTGGTACAGAAACAGCAGCAGCAACAGAACCTTGAATAAAAACCCCCTTAATACCAGGTCTGTTTATTTTTTGCTAGAATAACAGCAGTTGATTTTATTAATTTTTATGGTGCTATTGGGAAATTTAATAGTCCTATAAAAGCCAGTTTAAAACTCTCTGATTGTCTTATCTCTTCAAACAAATGCATACTCTGGGAATTTAAAGGAAAAAAAAAAAGGAGAGCATCAACTGGATAGGGCCATTATGATGAATAATTTCCCTCTTACTCAATTCCAGAGCCCTGACACAATAGACAAGAGCCTCCATGGTTTTTTTGGGGGGGAACATGCCAAGGCTCACTAAAAAGGGTGTTTTGTTCCCTGACCCCTGTCTGCTGAGGGCTCCCTGGGAGCTGCCACGTGTGCAGAGCAAATTGCAAGGCACCGAGGGCTCCTGTCAAACCAGCGATTACACAGCAAGTTGTTTGAAAACAAATAATTCAGTCATTTCATGTATTTTCACTCAGTAAAACTGGTTAGTGGCTGGTGGGGGTGAATGGCATGCTCAGTGAAAGGAACAACCACTCTGGGGCCACTGGAGGTGAAGGTGAGGGAGTTTCTGAGGGTCCCAATTTAGGCAGGGGGAAGAGGGAAATGGACATTTCATGAGTGTGGGGGTGAGAAAACTGCACCTCTGTGTGCCCTCAGAAACATCACTGTGTTCATACAAAGGGTTGATGCACTGTGATTTGTGAAATCACAGGCCAGATGTGAGCAGTGTGTCTACACTATCTCTGTACAACATGCCATAGACACACAAAAATGTGTAAAAATTCCATTTTCTCCTTTTTATTTTATATAATCACAGAGCTATACCATAGAGGCAACCACTAAGTGAAAATTACTGCCAGGCCTGTTTTGCTGCTATTTTTGTGGCTTTCTGATCATTTTAAAAGACAGCCAAGCCCTTCTAGCTCACCCTTTCCTATTACACACAGCAGGCAGCATGTCCCAGCTCTCTCCCAGCATGTCCCAGCTCCCTCCCAGTATGTCCCAGCTCCCTCCCAGTATGTCCCAGCTCTCTCCCAGCATGTCCCAGTAGCCACTCCAGCAGTCTCAGGGCTCACCACCCCTCTGGGTGCCCAGTCTGCTGCAAACAGGGTTTGTTCCCCAGCTCCTCGGGGCAGTGTTTCTCACAGATCACGTTCCCATTGAGTTGTTCCTGGTTCTGATAATGCCCTTCACAGCTGCAATTTCGTAAATTCACAGCTGAGGTAAATGAGACTTTTGAGGCAGAGACTCTAATGAGGAGGTTTTGCCTTCTGGGATCATCTCTGCTAGTGACAGAAGCTCTAAGATGGATGTTTTATGCTCTCCTGTGCAAGAGACAGAATGAGAATGAGAGCAGCAGATTTTGAACGGCGTTTCTGTCCTTCTCCATGAGCTCAAACCCTCGGGCTGGTGCCAGGGTGGTTCTGCTGTGGGCTGGAGCTGGAGGGATGGGGAAGGACATGGGGCAAAGAGATGACAGAGCAAGTTTGGAAAGAGAACATCCCAGGCTCACTCTGTGTCCTCCAGAAGCCCTGAAGTGCCTGCAGAACACCTGCTCCCCATATACTTTTACTTTTAAGTTACTATACTTCCACTTTTTAACCTAAAAGAGGATTGATTTAAGTTAGGTAGAAAGAGGGAATTTTTACAGTGAGAGGAGGTGGCTGCCCCTGGATCCCTGGCAGTGCCCAGGGCCAGGCTGGACACTGGGGCTGGAGCAGCTGGGACAGGGGAAGGTGTCCCTGCCATGGCTGGGGTGGCACTGGATGGGCTTTAGGGTCCCTTCCAACCCAAACCATTCTGGGATTCTCTGCTCTACCCCAAACCTCCACTGCACAGGGATAAATTGGTTTTGGCCCAATTGTGTACATACTTAAGATGCTGTTCTCCCTTCTTCACCCTCCTCTGCATGCTGAGCATGCAACAGGCAGCCACAAGATATATTTGATTTTATTTTTTATATTTTTCAGAATGAAAGACGCCATCTGTGCCGTATCCTCCTGTTTATGTCTGCTGCATCTCTGCAGGCTGGAACCTGTTGTGGTTGCCAACACAGAGCCTCTCCAGCTGATGAACTTCTGGGCTTGGCTTTTGATTTTCTTTTTTCTCACAGGCATGACTCACATAATAGTGCAGAGAGAAAGAAAGAAAGAAATTTCCAGTTGCAGGGCTATTTCTGAAAGTCCCAGCTTGGCACCTGTGCTGAAATCCTGCCTGGAAGAGAAGGGGTGAGGTCCACAATACCCAAAGGCAGCGCCCTGATGAATTCCTGACAGGGAGGGTTGAGTGGTAATTCATCCATCAACCTGGGGAAGACTCTGTACCTCTCTTCCAGATAATTGAACTTTAATTTATTTAAATTTAATGGAAAACCATATGGAGAGGAACAGAAAGCTAATTTAAAGCACTGCTCAAAGCAATCAATATGTTAACAGATTCCTTCAACATTTCACACTCGGTTGCTGAAAAATGCTTAAAATGTATGTTTTTTTTAATTAGTATTATGAAAACACAGGGTTTCTGGCATGTTGTATTCAAAACTCAAGAGCCAAAATAAGCCTCTGTTGTGAAAATTGAAATATACTCTGGAAGCACAAATCATTTTATTGGAAGCGGAAGTGACAACTGTTTAATATTTTACCCAAAAATGCACATCTCTGAAGACTTCTAGGAAGACACCTATAAATCCTAAAGGGCTCACATCACTGAGTTTCATATGGCCCTGAAATAAAAGCAGTAAAATAATTGTAGGAGTTGCATTAACAGATTGAAGTTGGCAGGAAGAACACACGAAGGAGCCTTTCAGTGTAAATGGATTAAATACAGATTAAAGCAGAAGAACGCAAAATTCCCAATTATGCACATCAAAATTTTAATTATTTTCATATTTTCCTGATTCCTTTGATGCTCCTCAAGGTCAATTCTTTCCATTCTGGGTTTTGAAAATAAGTCTTTTTTCAATGGCAGGATAATTAACACTCTCCTACTCTTAAATGTTGATCTAACACTGACCATGTTCTGCCCCACAGCCAAATGGTTTTTTATTCAAGGTACAAATTAATTTACTTTTATATTAAACAAACAAACAAACAAAAATCTGTAAGCAATTTAAGATCCTAGAAAAGAATAAATGTCCCAATTATATTTTATCTTATAAAAGTATAACTGTTCAATGATGTCAGCGAGTTTTATACCTGCAGTTTGTAATTTTCATAATGGTTTCATCTTTGTCAAGCTTGGAGAGTGCAAGCTGTAAAAATAAGTGAAAGGCTGTTCTTTCTGAAAGTTTAATAACTCAGGGTTGTTAAGAGGGCTGGAATCTGAAAGGAGCAGTAACTCCCTGCCATGAAATTTCAGCAACCCAAACAAAGTCTTATGGAAATTCCATGAATAGATTTCAGTCAAACCTAATTGAGGGCAGGTCTGACTTTCCTGTGGCTTTTTTAGAAAACAAATTATTTTAAGGACCCTTTTTTAAAAGACTTTTTCCCCTTTTGGTAGTCAAATGATCCTGCAGCATTTTTCATGTCAGATTTGCCGAGTCCTCTCCCAGAAACTTATTAGCAAGATGGCTCAGTTTTGCAGAGACTAATAGCTCCAATGGAAAAAGAGAAAATAATGGCTAAAATATCTGCTGCTATTTTATTTTATTTTATTTTATTTTATTTTATTTTATTTTACTTTACTTTATTTTATTTTATTTTATTTCATTTCATTTTATTTTATTTCATTTTATTTTTCATTTTATTTCATTTCTTCTATTTTTTATTTTTAATTTTATTTTTAATTTTATTTTATTTTTCACAATGTCATATTCTTTCATGTTCTCTGTATCTTTTGCCCCTGGATTTTCAACCTCTTGACATATTCCTGACTATAGGAAAACAGACAATTAAAATGCTGAGGTTCTGCAAACTCTGCTTATTTCTTGCAAGATCAGTGTAACAGTAAATGGTGGATGCCAAATAAGAACAAGGGGCTTTTTTTTAAATAAAATGCATCATAAAATTGGTCTAATTAAACAAAATTTGTCTTTCATTGGCCAGTCTGCTGGAAGGAATTTCTCTTACAGTGGAATGTGGAGGAACTGGAAATTGCCCTTTCTGTGAGCATTTTAATGCCCTGTGAAATAAATCTGAATGATGGGTAGGAAAATCCTTAAAGCCACTAAAATTCCAGCAATGCCAAAGGAAGGGGACATGGCCAGATTGCAGAACAGGTGGGAAGTGAGGTGTGAGCTGCCCCCTTTTGATGTTCAGGGTGGGAATCCCTCCCTCACTCCCTGCATTCCCTGCCAGGTGCACCTGCAGGGATGCTCCTTCCTGAGCTGAGAGCTGATGGTTTCACCATCCACACCATCTGCATCCCAAAAATATTCCTGAACCCAAGTGGGAGTGGCACCACACCTCTCCAAATACCCCAGCTCAGTGTGGGACCAGCCCCTGCTGATTTCTAGGAGCACAAGAAAACCTCCAATCCAAAGTGGTTTTTCAAGCAACCAGAGCTCAGAAGAACAGAATTATTTAATAGCCTAAATAGGGTTCAATCAAAATTCATTGACAGCTACTCAGCAAATATCCTTTCATCTCTTTGTGGGCAAAACCATTTTTCAAAACCTTTAATTTCTAATTTAAGATTCCTTCTGTTCTGTTACCAAATCCCACCCAGAAAGCTGCCAGGATCCATCTTAAAACAGCTTAGGTTCCTTCTCCCAGCATGATGCTTGATGGAGGGTTTCTAAAATTCAGTGTAGTGATTAGAGACCTTCTAATTCCACACTTAAATGTATTCAAGGCACACACACACATATACATACACACAACCATTTGATCTTATCTTACCCTTCCACTCAGATAATTCTTCTGGTTATCCCCAGATGATTTTTAGAGAAAATTATCATTTCCTTCTTGGTCTTTAAGCTCCTGGTTTCTCTGTGATACCTGAGGAGCTGAGCTGGGTAAGCCACAGGCTTCAGCTGCAGCCCATGAGCCACTCTGCTGATTTTCCTTTACACTCATCCTGCATTTCTGGTGGACCAGTGCCCATTTTCACTGCCCTCCTCGAATTTTTGTGGAGAATTTGGGGCAGTGGCAAGGCCCAAACAGTGACAGAGTTGCTTTGCTTGCTAAGCAGATCCCCTGTGGCAATAATGATGATGGCTTTATGAAATGAGCAATGTTAGGGGCTGAAATGATGAAAGGAGAATGAGATGTAAAGCATGTATTTCACCTAGGATTTCAAGGGCTTGCTCATGGGCTAAATTGGTATTTGTATTTTTATACAGTGAGCAGTGATTTCTTTTATTGAATCAAGTCCTCTTAGAGGCCTATACCCAAACCTTGAGACTCCTCTAATCTGAGACATTGGAAATTATTTCACAGCAGAAGCCTCAGTGATCCTTTGGGGTGGACATTGAAGTGGTTTGAAACTCCTCAGGTCTCTGTTTTCCTCCAGCCTCCTCTGAGCCTGGCTGTCCACACACACAGCACAGGGCTTGGAATGGGGAAAGGACCATGGGAAAGCAAAAGTGCTGCTGGCCAAAAGTGCTGCTGGCAGCACCAGCAGGAGAGCCACGAGTGCTGTGTGGGTGAGGGGGGCTTTGATGTGCACCCATGGAAGCACATTCCAGCTTGGAATGATGTGTTGTGCAAACAGGAGGATCCAGGGAGCCTGGGGGGGAGGGCTGGGGAGAGGGAGGGATGGAGGAGCTGTGACTCCTGTGCTCAGGTTGGGAGCAGTGCCTGGGAACCGCCTCTGGAGACGTGGCAAAGCCATCTGACCTCGCCTCAGTGGCTCCTGACGAGTCCCAGGATACTCTGAACTCATGAAAACCACTGAAGTCTCTCCAGAGTCCCTCAGAAGGCGAGGATAGCATCACACAACGCTGCCATGAGTTAAAAACTCCGTGTGTGTGTGTGTGTGTGTGTGTGTGTGTGTGTCTCCAGTGCCATCCATCACCAGGAGAGCACATTCCACGGACAAGCTGAAGGCAACACGAGGCCTTCATGTGCTGGAAGCCACCAGGAGCTTGTCCCCTCATTCAGCCTGTCTGCAGTCCTGTAAAGTGCTTCTGGCTCAGGCTTTTTGATGTTTTTGAGAGCAATGGTGAGCATTAAGGAAATAGTGAAGATACAATCGTTTCTCCTGTAGATTGCGTCTATGCTGTGATGCCTGAGCACGTTTGCATAATTAAAACATGGAATTCAGCAAGAGAAGTTGCCTTAGTGGATGACTCCCCTCACCCTCTACAACCAAGCACCATCTGTCATTTACAAAGAAAACTGGCTTTTCAACTAAGTTCTTTCTTCACTGGAATTTAGCATTTTTTATTTCCATGGCAGGAAGCCTTCGTTGGTTCCCAGGGTACAATTTGGGATGCATAAATCAAGAAGTGCAGGAAAATGTCTGTTGCCTAGAGTGTGTCTGGCATGTGCCTGTGCCCAAGACATGGACTTATTTCTGGAAAACCTTGCTGAAATTGGGAAACCCCTGTCCTGACTGACCCTCACATTATTTGGATTGCACACAGGGAGAAAATCCTTTCCTCCTTCAGGATTTCCTTCCCATCATCTGTGGAAAATCCTTTCCTCCTTCAGGATTTCCTTCCCATCATCTGTGCACTCCCTCCCTCCCACCTGCTTCTCACCTTCACTTCTGCAGAAATAACATCAGCCTCTTCCATCAGGTTTTTCCAAGCTGGATGGAAAATTTGGTTGGTTTTCTGTGATTCATTGTTGTTATTTCCCTTTTTTCCTTCCTCAGGGTGGGAATTTGTGTTAGACACTACCTGGCAGAGTGAAAGCTGAGGGGAGAAGGAGAGGCTGGGCTGTGGGATTGATCCTGGGGCAGGGTGGGACTCTCTGTAGATGACAAAGGAAGAATTTCAGATCCTTCAGCACTTCTGCTTCTTTTTTGGGGAAAAAAAGTCTGGTCTCTTTCAAGCTGATATATTTTCAATTAATTCTCTTTGAATATTTTTGGGAGCAATGCTGCCAAGTGAAGCAACGCTCCCTTAACAAAAATTACCCCATGTGAAACTGGAGACCCCAGCATTCTCCCCCCAGTTTAATAAAGAAATTTATTTCTGCCTCTTTTGTACTTCACTGTCTGTCTGTAGCTCGAGCTGTGCTGCCTCAGTGGCACAGGCTTTTAAAATCCTCTGCCCAGGGAGCTCCTTGCCCTCATTTCCATGGACACGGTGTGAAAAGCAGGGAGTGAGATCCCTCTGACCACTCTTCACACCTCTGGGCTTGGCTGACATAGTCAAAGACAGCAAGCAGGGGTCACACCTGGCTTTTCCAAGATCCCCTGGGCACAGTGGATGCAGAAGGAAGATGTGACCTGTGCTGGAGCCCCCTGGATGCTTCACCCAGCACAGGGCAGACCCCTGGAGCAGCTACACTCAATCAATCACCACTTTCTGCAGCACCAGCAGGCTCCCAGCCCTGGGCTAACACCAGTCCCTGGGCTCTGTGGACTGGCTCATGAGGCTCCCCATGAAAGCTGCTTTTCCACTGCTGTCCCCAGCTCCCAAGCCCCCCACAGTCCCTGATTTCTGCACAGATTGTCCAGTTCTTGTAACACCCAGCAAGAAATCCCTGTGGTGGTGTCTCCAAGTGCCAGCACATGTGGGCAGCTCCCTGGGCACACATTTGTGCTCTTTCCACTTCAGCATGTTTTAATGCTGTGGGAAAACAGTTACAAAGGGGGAGAAAAACAAAACCAAACCCCAACCTCTCCCAGACTGCTGCGGCCAGGCAGCTGAATTTCATACTTACCAAAGCCAAGCTGCTCTGGGATAATTAGCCTCAAAAGTCAAAAGAAAAGAGCCAGATGTTCCCAAACCTGTTCAGCAGAGATCCTGCCTTTGATTGTGACAGTTTAGCATATGAAATAAAACTGTCTAGAGTTGGAACTGGAGTTAAATTTCTAAGATGGCTAAAAAAAAAAATCTGCTTCATAGGAAGAAACTATCTCAGGAAGGAGCAAAGAGCTTCTGAAAACCAGCAGGATAAAAGGCACAGTTAAGTAAAAAATTTATGAATTTTACCCTCTGTAGAGTTTAAGTCCCAGCTACAACAGAAATTGGAGTATATGAAAAGTGATTATGCACACAAAGATACAAATAAAAATCCCGGTCCTTATGATCTGCATCTATAATAATAATGATTATGGGAAACAAGTGGACCATCCCTGTCCATTGAAGAATTTGAAAGGAAGCACATGGAAAGCCCATGATACTTACAGTTTTTCAGCTGAATTTCCAGTATTTTTCATTTAACTTCATTACTAGACTGGAATAAAGTCAGCAATGACACTATGAGTTATCCCATCTGAAGAACTCACCCCATTTCATTCGGGATTTTTTTTTGTGGATCTCAATTCAGGAAGCAACTGAAGGGACTGTATGAGGATTGAGAAAGAAAAAAGAGAAATATGAGAGAAGAAGCTGATTAAGATTCTGGACTATTGGAAAATCCCAATGCCACAGAATATGAAAGGTCAGGTAACTAAGAAACAGTCAAATTAAATTTACTTTCCCCCTTGGCTTTCCAAGAAAACCTCTGCAGCCACAGAATGTTTCACCCAAAGGAAAACTGCATGGAAATATTAGGTGAACTTGAGAGAAAGGACTTATTGAAATGCTTTCTGAAGAGCACTGGAACTGCTCTGAGCTGCGCTGGTACCTGCAAAGTGCTGGGACAGAAATCAGTGGCAAAGCAGCACTCAGGGTGATTATCTGATTATCCCTCCTGATGTGGACACACAACAAAGCCTGAGCTGCTTGGAGCCCACTCTGTGACCTTTCCTACTGCACTGCTCTAATCCAATAACCTCCAGTGCTGAATGTGGGACGTGTGCTCACGGATAAAATCTCTCTGGTGCAGTCAGGAAGAGGAATGGCTGCAACTCTGCCGAAAGGAGAGAAGTTCTCAAGTTCAAATCTTTATTGTATTTGACTGCTGGGGGAATCACTTACATCCTGCCCAGTGGCAGCTGGTGTCAGAGCTCACCCTCTGACCAGCCAGCACTGATGTAGCTGCTCTCTAAATTCATGAGCTCTATTAATCACTTCCCAGCTGGAATAATTTACTGGACTGACATAATCTAATGGTTTGCTGCAATATCACATACTCTGATATGATTTCCTTTCTGATAACATTTTTAATTCACAGTCCATACTGATTTATTTTTTTTTAATACAATATCCTACTGAGTTTGCACATCTGCTCAAAGTTATCTAGAATAAGTTTGTGATAACTTTGGGTAGGATGGTTTTGTAACAGGAAGGATGATTTTGTAATACACTGTTGTACAATAACAAACAAATCTCTTGCAGCTACATCTACCCTGGATCGAGCAGAGTCCTCAAGAAATTGTTCCCAATTAGTTCTCATTCTTCTGCTTCCCCTTTTAAAGCCATCCTTATCTAGATTTCTGCAAACATGCTAGCAAAGCCCATCTGAGAGCCATTCCTAAGGAAAACTGACTCGAATCTGAGTTTAGCTGAGCCTGGTATAGAATCAGAATTGTTTGGGTTGGGAGGGAACTAAAGCTCATCTCATTCCAAACCCCTGCCAAGGCCATCCCACCCATCCCATTGCTTAAACCAAAGAGTCAGTGTTCTGTCAGGATGAGGATGGACCAAAGGACAAAAGCCTTAGACATAAATAAATCCAATTTTCTAATATTGTCTTGCCTAATGATGAAGTCCTCAGATGCTCAGTAAAACTGAGCATTTCTCCTGCTGTGTCAGAATGCAGACAGCAACCCCCTGGATGGATGCAGCTCCCACATCAAAGGTAGCTGGGAAAGATTGATGGGTGTTAAATATTTTTTCACATAAAGCTCAACAAAACCCTGCAAGCTGAAACAAGTTGATTTTCAATAGTAGTGAAAAGGCCTTTAAAAATGTGACTCATGGAGGAAAAAGCATCTGCAAAGGATGTTCTTTTTAGATCCTTGGAAAAAAGTCAGTGCTGTTTCTTTGCTGTTTTTCAGGCTGATATCTACTCGCTGTGCTTGGTTAAAGCTCATCCCTGTGAAGGAGGAGAGAGTTATCTTCATTTTTCACAGAGCATGGCTGAGTTTCAGAGACTGCCTTATCTAAGGTCACACAGGATGACAAAAGTAGGCACAGAAGGACATCCTGAGCACTTGAAGCTCAGCCCTGTGTTGAAACTGTTAAACTTCTTCCCTGTGAGCAGGAACTGGACTCATAGCTGTATAATATCCTGTTTATTAGGGCCACTTGACATAGAGAAATGTTTTCAGGGAAAATTCATGTTTAATGAATTAGTAGAAAGAAAAGCTGCTTTTAAAATAACTTCTGCCTCTAATTATAGTGGGAGAGGAAAAAACACTTCAGCTTCTTTTGCTGAAGAAAAGATATAAAAAATTCGATGTTGCTTTTGTTTGAGCCTCACCAGAACTCAGAACCTGCAGGAGTACAGTGAAAGATTATGTGTGTCTTATTTATACAGTATTTATTGTCTTAAAATATTTGGCCAAGTCTTCATAACCACCTTCCTCCAAACAGAATCCACACAAAATGCAACTACAGTTATTTGGAGGAATGTACGTGCTTCCTAGCACTCACTGGTCTGACAGGCAAATGTTAATTGGGTGAAAATGCTTCTCAATTTAATTAGGACAAAAATTGTCTGTTCCTATTCTATTGATCAGAAGAACAGACTGAAATATCAGACACAGACAAATGTCATTTCTGACAGTCCAAATCTTTCAGTGAATTAAAATAAACATTTATTTACTGCTCGGAAGGTTGTGTGGAAATATGATCAATGTGACTGTGAGCATGCAATTTTGGCACTCAAAACTTAAGGGAAGAAATGTTTAAAGAATTGTTTAAATACATTTTCAGGCTTTGGTGGGTGAGGACAAAACAAACACAGCAGGTCACAGTCCGAGCGACCGAGTGTGACGGCGAAGGTCCCTTGGTCTCTGCCTCATCCTCCCTTGGGTCTGCCTCCATGGAATTTTTCCAAAGTTCAGGCTGCAGGGAGGCCTTTGGGAGGTTCCTCATGGCCCATCCCAAGTGTGTCTTCCCCTGGTGGAGATGGCTCTGGGACACCTTGCTCCAAACAGAGCTTGGTCTGCTCATGGGGAAAGAGGTCCGTGAGTCAGGGGGGAAGTGGGAGCTACGTCATCTGCGAGCTGCACAGGTCACGTTTGTGACAGGGTGAAGCCAGCTGGACATGAGCTGCTTTTCCATGGGCTGGAAAATACATTCTGAATTGTGCAATTGGTGTCTGTGGTGAGGGGAATCCGGCCGTGACACAGGAAGGGTCACGCAAGAGAGGACTCATCCCAGGAAGCGTGTGCAATCACCCTGATCATCTGCTGGGGAATGTTGTTATCAAGAGAGACAAAACCCACACAGATCCAACCCAAAGCTCCTGTGCTGCTGCTGGGGATGTGCTCCTGTGTTTGGAAAGCAGCAGCACCAGTGTTTCACTCCCCAGCACTCACCACCTTGCAGGTAAACAGGAGGGAAGGAGCCCCACAAGCTGTGAGCACTTTCCTTCACCATGTCCTCCTCTTCTGACCTCTCTGGGTATTCCTGTTTGGATTTTACAAGCACAAACATCTTGATTCCTCCTTCTCCACTCCCAAGCACAACCACTCTCCCCTGTGCGGAACTAGGACTTGATGATCCTTGTGTCCCTTCCAGCTCAGGATATTCTATGGTTTTATGATCTCTGACTTTTAAGTCCCTCTCTGTGTTGTTTCTCGACCCAGATTTGACCTCTTGCTGCAAGACAACAACTTGTTCATAAAATGTTTTCTTTGTAAGCCAGTTCTTTATTTAGGCAGCTGCTTTTCTCTTTATGTCTGCATACCATGCTAAAAAAAAAAGTTTCAGATTTTGTGTGTGGTGTAAACCTCACAGTTCTGCTTTTTACTTTCAAGCTTTGCAGTACCTTTCACAACAGACAATTCCACCCTTGTGGGATCTCACAGTTTATCCAATAG
The DNA here is from genome assembly GCF_049639895.1 of Pseudopodoces humilis. Lineage (NCBI taxonomy): Eukaryota > Metazoa > Chordata > Aves > Passeriformes > Paridae > Pseudopodoces > Pseudopodoces humilis. The sequence goes on along the minus strand of NC_142208.1, from coordinate 32,736,954 downwards.
ATCTTTCCAAAAATAGTGTTTTCATTTGGGGTGAAAACTGGAGATGGGAGACTCTTCAAGCAAACAGGGAAGAGAAAATGAAAACAGTCAACAGTAAATTCCCTGGAAAACAGCTCAGATTTTTAGATATTCTTAAATTGGTTCCTTAATCTCTTTATCCAGGCTGAAAAAGCCCCTGAGTGAAAACTGTGTTTTACATGTCAAAAAGCTCCCCACACCTCTGCTTTACTGGGAGCCTTGGAGAAAGCTGTGGAACAGGAGCTATAACATGGCCAGGAATTACCTTCAGTCCCCTTCTAAACACCCTTTGCCTCACTGTTGACATCACAGGCTGTGTTTTGGACAAATTCCTGCAAAATCTACCCCTCAGTTCACAGAAGAGTGCTGTCAGCACATGTCAAAGTGAAGAGGGAAGACATAAGGAAATGGGGCTGAGCTCTACAGCATCTTCCAAGGGTAATTGGATAACCAGAGCTCAGGCTTGGGGCTGGATCCATAATTTTTAAAGTGGTGCAGGGAGAATTGAGCATTAACAAGAGTGGAAGTCCTCACAAAGCAAACCAAAAAGCCTGAAAATGTGAGTTTAAGCACAATAAGTGCCAGCAGAGATATAATTGGGTGCACTTCTGGCCTTATCTGCAAGCTCTGCTGTACAAGGAGTCATTAAAAGCAATCTCCCGGTGAAAAAGAACGCCCGCCTCATATTGAGCTGTTTAAGTGGTTGCTGTAATTATGCTTACAGATGTTTTAAGAATACATGTGTAGGAAACTGCAGGTCTTTAATTATAGGTAGGCTGGCAGAGAATGCACTCTGCTCCTCTGCAAACATGCCTGTGCTGACCCAGGAGTGACCTCCCAGTGTCTGTTTGGGGAAGACAGAGGCTGCTCTCCTTCTGCATTCCAAATCAGCTGCACTGGCAAGGACCCTCCTTGAAAACACTTCCTTGCTCCAGCTCACTGTACTGATCCTCTCCCGGGAATGTCACTCTGGAAGGACAGATGGATGGATGGATGGATGGATGGATGGATGGATGGATGGATGATGGATGGATGGATGATGGAGGGATGGATGGATGGATGATGGATGGATGATGGATGATGGATGGATGGATGATGGATGGATGGATGGATGGATGATGGATGGATGATGGATGATGGATGGATGGATGGATGGATGGATGGAGGGATGGATGGATGGATGATGGATGGATGATGGATGGATGGATGATGGATGGATGGATGGATGGATGGATGGATGATGGATGGATGATGGATGGATGGATGGATGGATGATGGATGGATGATGGATGGATGGATGGATGATGGATGGATGATGGATGGATGGATGGATGGATGATGGATGGATGCATGGATGGATGGATGGATGGATGGATGGATGGATGGATGGATGGATGGATGATGGATGGATGGATGGATGATGGATGGATGGATGGATGGATGATGGATGGATGGATGGATGGATGGATGGATGGATGGATGATGGATGGATGGATGGATGGATGGATGGATGGATGATGGATGGATGGATGGATGGATGGATGGATGGATGGATGGATGATGGATGGATGGATGGATGATGGATGGATGGTGGATGGATGGATGGATGGATGATGGATGATGGATGGATGGATGGATGGATGATGGATGATGGATGGATGGATGGATGGATGGATGATGGATGGAGGGATGGATGGATGGATGGATGATGGATGATGGATGGATGGATGGATGGATGATGGATGGATGGATGATGGATGGATGGATGATGGATGATGGATGGATGGATGGATGGATGGATGGATGGATGGATGGATGGATGGATGGATGGATGATGGATGGATGATGGATGGATGGATGGATGATGGATGGATGGATGGATGATGGATGGATGATGGATGATGGATGGATGATGGATGGATGGATGGATGGATGGATGGATGGATGATGGATGGATGGATGGATGGATGGATGGATGGATGGATGGATGGATGGATGGATGATGGATGATGGATGGATGATGGATGATGGATGGATGGATGGATGGATGATGGATGGATGGATGGATGGATGGATGGATGGATGGATGATGGATGGATGGATGATGGATGGATGGATGGATGGATGATGGATGGATGGATGGAGGAGGGATGGATGGATGGAGGCACTTTTGGCTCTGGCAACTTCTTCCTGAGTTTCCCAGGCCTCATTTGCCCTGGTCCCATGGGGAGAAGTAACAAAATAGGGCTGAATTTTCCCATCTCCCTCCAAGTCCAGCCCCACAACTCTCTGAACCTGCTGCCCCCTTATGTTGTCACTGAGCTCATGGTCTTCCAGCTGATGGGGAAAAGTGGCAATACCAGAGCCCCTTCCTCCTCTCCCCCTTCTCTCCTCTTGCTTCTCTACCTGCTGGAGGAATCCAGCCCACAGAGCCAAGCAGTGCAAAGAGGGAGCTGTGTTAATTACACGCTGTGTGGCATCGTTATATTATCTTTGATTCTACAAGAAAATCACACTCCCCCTCCAGCTTCTTGCACCTTTTCCTTTCTTCAGGGCAATGTCCCTGGCTATGAGCATGCAAAAACATTAAGAGTGGAATTAAAATGTATTAAGGAGAGCAACAACATCAGCATGCTTGAAAAGGTAATTGTCTGAGAGCAGGGGCTGTGCAGGAGGTGGAATCTCTTTCTCAAAATGATGCCTCTTGTGCATCCAGGTACAGCTCAGCCCTCGAATGCTGTGCCACTTTTTAATGAGTTTTTACTTCTGTTAGCTTGGCAGAGCACTCTTAATGGAGAAAATCAGAATTTATTCCATTTTCTGTGCTGTTTGGCAGCTTGTCTCCTGTGCTCAGACCAGTTACTGGCTCTGGTGGTGCCAGGGGATGAAGATGGGGCAGAGCTGCTGTCCCAGTCTGGCTGTTTCTCTGTGCTTGTGGTACTCTCTGCATTCACCTGGAACACAGTAAAAGACAAGACAAACTTTTACTCTTCACTTTCTTCTGATTTTCTAACTGTAAACCAAGGTACTCAGGATGTAATGATTTCATTAAGAGGATTAAGCCCTTTTTAAAAATGAAAATTAAATATTTGGAGACAGCGAATCCTATGCAATTGTCAAGAATGTATTGCTCATATTCTTTCTTTTTTTTGTAGTTTGGAAAGCACTCTGAAGGATAACTTTTCCCTCTCCCAGGTTATCTGTGATCCACAGGTGTGGCAGATACACCTTTATTTTGCAAAGAAAGATTTTCACACCCAGGTACCTTTTTGTGACTGTTGAGTTGAGCATCCCTGGAGGGAGAGAGGACCCTAAAAAGGACCCCAAAGAGGACCCTAAAGAGGACCCTAAAGAGGCCAAGCCTGGGGAAGGTCCTCAAAGAGGTCTCCCCTGATTTTATTAATGGAAAAATACCCCATAAACAGGAAGGAGGTGCATGTGGAGAGACCACAATAAATGGAAAGAAAAGGGAGAAAAGGTTAAAGGGTGGTTGACAAATTTAAATGTGAATGTTTCCAGACTCTCTTGGAACTGGATGAAAGGTGCTGATCTCCTCCAGGCTATTCTCAGTGTTTTGGTTCAGGACTGAGATTCTGCATGATGTAAAATATGCTTTCCTGCTACACTTTGACCATTTCCTGACCTTAAAACCCAGAATAACTTAACTATTTCAATTGGTTGGCCACAGTGACTTCTACTGATAAGAGTTAAGACCTTTCACACACTTAAAACCTGTCAGCACAGCTTTTTTTACTAAAATTATACCAGTTTTTTAGGAAATGCCTTCAGTGGCAAAGAACTGTGTAGAACATACATAGAACCGCTTGAGAACTGCTGTCCCAGTGTTGGGGGTTTGGTAGATGAAGGTACACACAAAAATGAAGCTTTGAAAACAGCCCTAAAAGTAGTGAATAAGCATAGAATAGAACCCCAGGAGGGTCTGGGCAGGAAAAAAAAACTCATCCAGGGCCACCCCTGCCGTGATAGGGATGCCTTCCACTGTCCCAGGCTGTTCCAAGCCCCATCCAACCTGGCCTTGGGCACTGCCAGGGATCCAGGGGCAGCCACAGCTGCTCTGGGCACCTGTGCCAGGGCCTGCCCAGCCTGCCAGGGAACAATTCCTTCCATATCCCGTCAAACCCTGCCCTCTGGCAGTTTACACCCATCCTCCCTTGTCCTGGCACAAGAGGAGCTGATTCTCCTATTCAGGAAAAGAGTAGGTGGCCCTTCAGCACTCCACCCTACATGTGGATTCATGAATTTTTGGTTGGAATGAAAGTGGGCACCACCTTGGACTGAAAGGTCTAGTCTGGACCTTCATCAAAATCAAGGAGCTCATCCTATGGGATTTTTAAATTGAACTCCATTTCAGTGTAATTGAAATTGTAATTGTAAGTAGTCTCCAGATCTGCAAGCTCACGGGTTATGAAATGCCAGCACCATAAAATGCCTGCAGCTTTGCAAGCTGCAGCCTGTGTTCTTGGAAAGCTTGGGTGTAATCTCACATCATTTTCCATGAGAGTTAATTGAAGCCTCCAGTTTCCAGAGGCTCTGGGAGCAGCCTCGTGCCTAAGGGCCAGCTTTTCCTGTCAAATGAGGTACAGGGGCTGGAGATTCAGAGGAAGCTTCAGAGCTGAGACACATCCTATAAACACCACCTCTGACTGGGTCTTGCCTGGAGTCACCCTCCCTTCCCCACTGAACTGAAATGAGGAACACAGCCAGATTATGCAACTGAGCTGTGCCATTTCTGCTCATGCTGTACAAATGTCTCCCTCTTTAGATAAACAGATTCCCTTCTCCTTATCTCCATCATCATCTTTGGAGTTAGCCATGGAATTCCAGCCACGATGGTCAAGGGTTTAAGTGGAGTAAAGGCTTTTAGGAGGAGAAAGTTTATCTTTTATTGGATTACTCTGAAAGAACAGATAAGCATCCAGGCATGCAAAGTTGGAAAGGAATTTCTTGTTGGAGACCTTGGCCTTTCCCTCCAGCTTTTTCAGTTTGTCTAATAGAAGTATTTTTCCTTGCAAAGCTTGCCATGACTGCTCCTGAAATGCTGCACAGAAGTCAGGGAACAGCAGCCTGGATTCCCAGTCAGGAGAGGCTCAGAGGCAATTTTTGAAGAGCTGGAACACCAGCCACAAACATGAGTTTCACGTAGGTCTCGTGGCCTCAGATAGGAGCAGCTCTGATGTTTTTTAGGCTGCAGACACTCAAGGCCATTCCTTGGCAGTGTTACAGGAGCAATATTTACACAAGGATGAAGGACAACTTTGTCAAGGCATTTGCACAAATTAAAAACTTTATTTTTCCTTGCTATTATTTATAGTAGCAGACTGGGAAAAAAAAAACAACAACAAAAAAAAGCCTAAAAACCAAAACAAACCCAACCCAAATTTGGTTTCCCTATGAAGGAATTTTAATTGGTTTTCATGGTAAGATTGAGTGAACTGTGAGGATGAGGAGGAAAAGGAAAGTATTTTTCCATCTTGTTGGGAATTCTGTATTGATAATGAGGAGCAGAGGCTTTAACACAAGGGATTTATGCAGAGTGTTCTGTGCTGAGCTGGAGAACAAGCCATTTTTTCACTCATAATATGAAGAAAATTTAGTTTGGCTTCAGGCTGATCCCTGAATATCTGATCATGTAGATAAAAATGTATTGAATTTAGCTTCAACTTTAAAAGAATAAAAGAAAAAGGAAAAGTCAGTCTTTAAAATCTGTAGCCACATATGGACCTTGGTAAGGTCTGTTGATATTGGACACCCTGCTGGAGCTGCTCAATACACAGGAGATACACTCTGTGCACCAAAGAGCAGAAAAATAACAATGAACTACTAAGTTAACTCTCCTGATTGCTCTAGAAATGAACATAAGACATTACATAAGTTTCTGAAATGAATGGTCCCATAGACCTTTCATACAAGAAATAAACCTGTGCACCTGCATGGCTCATAATGGGTGAAAATGGGACAGTGTCCTTGGTAGCTGATGAGAGATGTTTAGAAAACAGCAGTTTCATTTTGTAGGTGAATGTTGGAATTCATTAATCTCTTCTTGTTCTTAACTGGAATAAAATGTTAATGTTTGCTGGTGCAAGAATTGCTGAGTTATCAGTTTTGTGGTTTTATAGTTGAAAAAACCCAAACAAACCCAAAGGAAAACTGAAGGTAACATCTCACTGAAATGAAACATTGACAGATTCACCAGGAAACTAGAAAATGGAGTCCAGATTCATTTGTCACCTCCAACACTGCTGCTGTAAAACCAGCCTGGTCCTGGTGCTGCTCCATGTCTGCCTTAGCAAGGACTGGTGGAAACAGCCCCAGACGTTCTCTGTTTCAGCCCCAGCAGCACCCAGAGGGTGTGAGACACAGTGAGCTTCATCCTGATCTGTTTTGGGATGAAAAAACCAAATATTTGGGAATCTACAATGCCTATCTTTCTACTCCCAGCCTCACTTCCTCTCTGAAGTGCAGCTTTGGTCTTGGCACTTCAGTTCTACCTCAGCCCTGCCATGAAGCAGAGCTGGAAATAGTGGGAAGTTTTATGGCTGACACAAAGGGTGAAGCCGGCCCCAGAAAGTCCATTTTGCTCCAGATCTCTTTAAAGTGAAAAGCCTCAAACATTTGTTCTTGCTGACAGATTTAGAAATGTATGAGGCTGTCAAATCCCAACTCAGATGCAGTGTTGTGTCTGTCACCGTCTTGGTGGAGTTTAGATAGGAATGAGAAAAAGAATTTGTTTCCTCGGTAGCAGAAAATTGCTTATTTTACAAGGTGCCACGGAGAGTGTTATCTGGTTGGGATTTATGGGGTGGAGGCTTTAATAATGCATTTCAGGCAGAAAGGAGTATTTGTTCTGTGACATCCTTCCCAGGGTGGTGCTTGGCTTTTAGATGCACCGTGGCTTGAAAATGACCAACGCACCTATCAGGGAGCTGAGACACCACTTAACCCCAGGGCAAGGCAGCATCTGCAGAGGGATGGGAGCCCAGATTTTTTCCCAAGACTTGGGGGCAGCTGGGCTGCAGAGGCACCCTGGTGGGGGCAGTGTCAGGGATGGAGCATCATTAAATGCAGCTCATTATTTTGGGCAGCACCTCTTTGTGTGGGAGCAGTGGGGTTGGAGCCATAAAAAGCCATTCCTGTCGGACAGCACCGGGATCCAGTCCTGTGAAACACCGCTGATATCTGAAGAGAGCAGCGAGACAGCACGAGCCTTTGAGCCAAATAAGGATAAAAATGATGCTGTTGCTTCTGTGTTGAAGTCAGAGGCTCAGCAAACAGGCTGTAATGTGCATTTTTTTGGCTGGCAGCAGCTCTGTCAGCTGAGTGGAACGGCCACAGCCGGCTGAGCAGGGGGGAAGCGCCGTGTGACAAACAGCCAACAGGAGGGCAATATCAAGGAGGTGCAGAGAGTTATTTGTTGCTTAATGAAGAGCCTCTCGAGGCTGAAAATTTACAGTGCTTTCACAGTTCAATTTTGTTAGAGTAGGGAATAAAAATAAGCATTGAGTGGAGCACGGTGACATCGTGGTGCGCAGAGGAAGCAGCGCAGACCCCACAGACCCAAAATTATATTGACAAGGGAAGGCAGGCTGGGAACACGAACCAGCAAAGGTCAGCCAGGGCATAGTATGAGGGTGGTAATTAGGCCACTAATTAGATTCTCTAGGGCAGGCTGGGGATGGAAGAATGGCTCACAGGAGAAAAAGGAAGAAACAAATGCCCAGCGCGCTGTCAGATGTGTCCCTTCGGAACAATCTGCCTCATGATTGCTGTGGCCAGCCAAGTCCTGGTGGAAATGAGGAGCAGCCTGAGCAGCTGGGGGTGGGATACAAGGACCTTGTGACAGGAGTAAGTAGGTTTTCTTCACCAGAGGAACAGTGAAGTTCAGAGAAGGACCTGCTGTGAGTCCTCCACCATCCCCGGAGGAAAGTCCTCGGTCGAACAAGTGGGATCAAAGCTGGGGTTGGGTGAAGGAAGGGGAGGAATGGACGTGTTCGAGACAGGAATCTTCCCTTGCAAGCCAGAGTGCACTCACTGTCTCTCCATAATGTGTAGGTAATGGGAGTAAGGTGAATTAAAAAGGCTGAAAATATTCCCTGGAGAAAACCAGGTCCCTTGTGAGTACAAGAAACAGAGTTTGTTTCATACAAACACTGCAAGTTGATTTTCTGAGGTGGATTCTTTGCAGAATCACACTCTCATCTGACTTGTTCTTGGCTTCATCCTGATCCCCTCCTCCTGGTCAGATTTAAAAATCACATTTTATCTTATTTTTCATTTCCCAGGCTGTGAGATCAATAGTCTAGTCACACATAAACATAATCCAAATCTTCTTCTTGTACTATTTTTGTTATCACAGAAAGGACTTGGACTGAAAAGAACATTTTACAAAAGGTTGTTGATTCTGCTGGGATGGATCAAAGCTGGAGCTGTAGCATTGAAGGAAGAGAATTGAAATAGAAAGGAAAAAGTGAAGGCATCTGGGACATACAATAAATGCATCTCTTTAACTATGATTTTTCACCTCAGTTTTACTCGTTCATAGAACGAAATTATTCCCTGGCAGGGTGGGCAGGCCCTGGCACAGGTGCCCAGAGCAGCTGGGGCTGCCCCTGGATCCCTGGCAGTGCCCAAGGCCAGGCTGGACATTGGGGCTGGAGCAGCTGGGACAGGGGAAGGTGTCCCTGCCATGGCTGGGGAGTTGTAAATATGTGAACATATATAGATATATGTATATATAAATACGTGAATATATAGATCTTTAATCTATTCACAAATAAAATCAGTGGACTGTGCTGGGCCAGCCAGACAGGAGGGGAACTGCACCTAATTTACATTACACTCGACTCTTGTGGTGTTTCCTTATCTCTGTACAGCTTGAAATTAGAGTTTGGAGTCCAGGTGCAGATGATATTGAATGTACAGCATGGAAAATCCTCCCCACAGCCAATTATCCCCAACATTAAAATCTGAGGGGGAACAACCTTTTTTGTGGATGGTCATTAGAAAGAGCACAATGCCTTCAACTCCTCTGAAAAGAGCTCCCTATGGAAAAAAAGACAAACCCAAACTTGGTGGTGGAACTTTTCTGTTGAATCTTCCTGGAATTTGGTCGGAATTGCATTCAATTCAATGGAGACCGTACACATCAGCAACACTTGTCCCATCACATTTTTTGGCCCAGCACTGGGATGAAAAGAGGGAGATTTTGGATAAGGGAGAGGACTTTTGGAGCAGTTAATAATCCTCAGCTACAGCACAGTGAATGTAAGAGGCTGTTGGCCCAGAAAGTGAACCAGAGGTTGCCTTTTCAGCTGCCCAAAGCAGAAAGCACCAGCAGCCTTCGCTCAGCTGGCCACCAGTGGAAAAGGAAAGAACAGATTGTCATTTTTTGGGGCAGCAGCACTTGCCAGCCTCAGCTGCAGCCAGTGGTGAGATTCCTTGTTGCCTGAGGAAGTGTCCAGCAGAGCTGCAGGGAACACAGAGTACGGAGGAAGGGCTGGCTCTCTGTGTTCCTGGGGTTTGGGAATGCTCTACCTTCGTGGAGCTGCCAGCCCGGCCGCGGAGCGTAAATCCAACCACAGTTTGTCCCGGCAGAAAAAGACAAGAGAAAAGGAGCAAGAATAAAAGTTGATTGTGGAATTGGGACTAGAGGGATGTGGCAGGAGGCAGAGGAAGAGGAGTGCCCGATTTGGCCAGGGCAGAGGTCCAGGGGGGGAGTGGAAATAGAAGTGGAGCATCCTGCTGCAGTCCCTGGGAGGAAGCTCCTGCCAGGACAACAGGAATGGCTCAGCAAACACCTGAAACACTGAGCAAACACTCAGAAGCCTCGGGGAATAAAACAAGTATTTCAGCTTGGGATGGAAGCGCTGATGTTTCAATCAGTGGGGCTGCAACAATGATGGGTTATTCTTATTCCCTTGAAGGAAGCGGGCAATGCACAGAAATGGGGAATTTTATCACCTCCCACCCTCAAGAGATGTGCAGGGAGCTCACAACACCCTGGTGGCTGCTGAGTGCCTTCCCAAGTTCACTGGGCAATACTTGGTGTTATTTGCAGGCAGTAATTGACAGCAGCAGTTTAATTAAACAAAAACAGCAAGACAGTTTCTTGCTAAAAGGGCAGGCAGCAATAATTTTCCAGAAATGGATCCTTCCAGCTTTCACTGAGGATAAACACTCAGAGCCCTTGCAAATTCTGATAAGTGACTTCGAGCCTGCATTGTTATCTTGCCTTTTTTTCTTTTTTTTTTTTTTTTTATACTGTGAAGTTGTTGGGAGGAATAAAAAGAGCCAGAAATCTTTATTATTCTTCCTAAGGGATTCATTGCATTCTACTTTGCATTGCTTCATCTTATTACCAATTTTCACTGTACATGCTTTTAATAAATACTTATTGCTATAAAGATAATAACATTCTTATCACATTAATGGCTTTGCAGTGGTGTAAATGAAAATGAATATTAATAACGTTAACAGTAACCTTGATACAGTAGAACACCGGTAGCTGGGAAATTTTTGAGTGTTTTACAGTACAAGAAACCTGTATTTTCTGGTTTTTCTCTACCAGTGCTGGAAGGGGAAATAGGAGAAACAGAAATTTAGATATTTGTGGAAAAGGCTCAGTGATTATTTCCCATTATAGATCACTGCAGTCTGGTTTATTAAAAATATCTTCTCATCCCAAATTCTTCCCTGAGGTATTTCTGCTGCCTACCAGCTCTGCAATGAATGAATGCAGACACCATATGGGAACTTGTCTTCCAGGCTGTGTGTGGGTCTTTTGGGGCTCTGCTCAGATTCCAGCAGATGGGTCAGACTGACATTTCTTTTTTTCTTTTCTGAACCAGAAGAGGAAAAAGAAAAAATAATAATAATAATAATAAAGCAACAGGGCTACACTGCCATTGTAGGCAGTTCTGAATCTTCTCATCCAAAAAAAGCTGAATGAATCAACCACAGGGAATTTTGCTCTTTTAAATTGCATCCCTTTGCATGAAAGAAAAAGTCACTTGTGAGTAAATCAACAAATAGGGTGATTTTTGCATGGCTGTACATTTCCCAAACATTCTCCTTTGTTCATATTTAGGCTGAGTTTGAGATTGGGAGCACACAGAGCTGAGCATCGAAGCTTTTTTGCATGATTTTTCTTCACCTGTGTTGGCCTAAAAACTCCAAGAGTTGAGTGGTTGTATGTTCTGCAGCAGAGAGAATAATCAGTTCTGAGCAAAAAGCTCTGTCTTAGTACAGCATGAGAGGAAATTCCAGTGTGCTGGGAGTGCAGTCAGAGGGAATAAGTATTGCAAGATTTCCAGTACTAAGCAGAGATTTGTAGCTGTAAAACCAAGGGTTTACGTGAGGTTAAGCCTCGAGATTTTCAAGTCTGAAAAATTTGATAATGTCAAAGTTTTTGTCTTTACTGGGCTGAGCCCTGTCAGGCTGCTCATTTGCTTCCATAGTTTGGGGACATTTTTACACAGTAAGGCATAAATTTAACAGAATAAACAGCAATGTAAAAAACTACAGATGGTAACTGCAGAACAGCCAAGCTTTGGCTCAAATGGTGAATTCAAGTTTAGGGTTCCCAGCTTTAGCAGATGGCAGATTCCAGGCCTGACCTTTGCACTGATGTAACTTTCTTAAGCGCAATCTTTTGGTGGAGGGGTCGAATTCATCGAGATTTTGCTTTAGCTGATGGTGCCATTGCCTCAAACATCAAATGTATGTGTGGGTATGTCACCCATCTCATCCCAGGTGTTTGGGTTTGCAGTTTGGGGAGGGCAGCTGGATTTTACAACAGGATGGAGAGTGTCAGCCAACAGCTGGTGACAGAAGTTACAAGACATGAAATGAAGAATTCCTTTTATATGGTCACATAGAGTAACATATTGCTCTGCTTCTAACTGGAGATGGAAATAAGAAAATGTGGCCGTAGCACTGTAGGAACCTGAATTAACTCCATCAATGACTCCTGCAGAGCCTGAGGAGCTGTGCAAGAGCCTGACCTTGTTGTCAACATATCCTTCTTTTCCACAACATTATGACAGCACTCCTATCACTGGCTAGAAATGAAAAGTAGATGCATTTTACAGGAATATGTAGATCCCAGCAGGCACATTCACCTCTCTACGCTGGCACCACTAATCTGTCTCTCTCCATCACTCTGATTTACAGCAGTCCTCAAAATGCAGACTAAGGCCTCTCAGTAGTGTTTATCTCACTGTCACTTTGTCACTTTGTCTTGCTCCTGTGCCCCCAAGCAGGCAGAAGCTGGCAGCCACTGTCTCCAGCATAAAAGTGGACTGAATAGATTAAAAGTGGCCAAAGGGTGTTGTGGAAACCAGAGGTGTGAAGGAAGGTGGCCGGCTCTCCTAGCAAACAGAATGATTAAAGATGGCAAAGCAGCCTTGGCGGGTTAATGCAGCATCCACTGCCCACAAATAACACCATAATTTCACCATCCAGAAATACTCCAGGGAAATAAACATTTCTCATCATTGCCAGGAAAGCCGAATCATTAAGGAACAGAATGATGATGAAATGCAGAGAGTCTTGCTTCTTGAGCACAGCACATTAGTTTCTGGGACATGAGGCTCATTGGTAATGGGGATCTAATTCATATAATCAACACCAAGGCTAAACACTGAAGAGAAGATTTTCTGAAATAAAGATTGATTTCTGTGCCAGTCTTTCCATGCTAAACACAGTCCCAAATTGCATTTCTGTGTCCAGGAGTGGGTGTTTAGAAGCCTAAATATCCATTTGTGCATACCAATGGGCAGCTTGCCTGTGCAACCCAAAGAAAAGCAAGAGAGGGATGGGTTTTCCAAATCTCAACTCCCTGGTGGTGCTTCTTGGCTCTGACTGTGAGCAGAACTGGCTCTGTGTGCCTCTCTGTCCTCAGAATTCCTGGGCAGGATCCACAAGGCATTGAAGTGCTCCATGGCACCACTCCGAGCCCTTTGGATCGGGATGAGGCTCTTGCTCCGTCTCATCCTCTGTTACAGCAATGCTTGACATTAATATTTCCCTTGTCACCACGAGTTCTCCAAGCCCTTTTCAAGCCTTTTTAAGGTTCACATCACACTCAGGGATGATGCAGAGGCCCTAATGACAAAGAAAAATGAGGACAAGAGAAGTGGCTTGCTCAATGTCACACGATGGCAACCCAGAGACTGCAACAGGAAGATTTGAGTCTCGGTAGTTTGCTCTGAGCCCTAATGAATACTAATAGCTGGCCATATTGACAACTCATAGCTCTTCCACTGGGTTCAACATATACAAAGTGCTGTTGAAATGCTCATTTTTTCACCCTCAGTGATCACTGGGGCTCTGCATGGTGCTCATCCCACAGCCCACTCCACTTTGCAGATGTGGAAAACCACTGAGTTAAGCAGATGCTGCTCCAGCAGCGGGAAGCTGAGCGTGGAAGTGGCATGAAAGAGGATGTTCACAGTGTCTGGCTGCTGGCATTTCACCCAGGGCCTGATGGAGGGGTGCTGGAGCTGAGAACTTGGTCTCCCTGACTGCCAGAAGAGGAGCAAGCTCCATTAAAAGCCCATTGAAAGCATCTGAATTAGAAGCTGTTTCTCTCTGCTGAGCCTCTGGGGAGATGAACATTAAAGGTCTCAAGCTAGACATGTGAATATTCTCCCTTAAGTGCTTATTATTACTCCCATTTTGCAGGTGGCTGAACTGGAAAGGACAGGACTGTGCTAAATTAAGTGAGCTGCTGGTTAGGCTCCCTCTCTGCTCCCCCATAAAACTCCTGGAAATGTGTACGAGAGAAAAGAATGCATAAATCTCCAGGGGAATATGTTTAGGTTGTAAAAATACAGAGACAGCATGGAAATACCTCCAAGTGCTCTGGGAATATATGGTGAGTCATGAGCACAGTATATTAAATGGTCAACGCTACTCCAACAGAAGCAATTCCTCATGCGAGACCACAGGAGTCACAGGAATTGGCTTTGCCCCAAACTGCCTGATTCAGCAAGATAGCAGCAGTGTGCAGAAACCCAGCTCTCATGTTTCAGCTTTTAGGAACTGGAAAAAAGGAGACACTGAGCGATTTTTGATGGATTCAAGCGTGGCACTGTTTTAACTGTAGGAGTAGGAACTTAGCGGGAAAACAAAATGCGGTAAGAATCGATAATCACAGAACCACAGAATGTTTTGACTTGGAAGGGACCTTAAAGCTCATCTCATCCAAGCCCAAACACCTTCCACCAGACCAAATTGCTCAGTATAATTATTGTATGAAATGCATCCCTCCCATGCTATTCCTTCTGCTTGTTCTGTCTCTCAGTTTTCTGCCATCTCTGGCATTCTTCCTAAAGCCAAAATTCAGTCTGCAAGCGTGGTAGTCATTAAAAATTATCATCTAAGAAAGTGTTTATCAGCTCCATCGTTGCAGGTGCACTGGAAAGAATGATTGCAAATTAAAATGGCTTTGTAACAAGGCCTGAGCTAGCAAAAAGGAAAAAAAAAAAACAAAAGGCAGAAAAAAGGTATATTAATTTTTCTGAAATTAGGAGATAAAATAACACTCACAGGAAACATTTATCATTATGTCAGCAAGGAGGTTACGTGATTGATCTTTTTAATAATGGTTTTCATAACTTTGAAGGTAAAGACAGTTGGTCTATCTTGGTAATTTTCATAGAACATCTAACAAGTTAAATTACTTTATTTGTGTATCTAAAATGAAGGCTAATATAGCAAAAGCAGGCTTGGAAATTTATCTCTTTGCAGTTGTACAGGGGCAGGGCCCATCCTCTGCTCCTGAAGGAAAAAATCAGGATGGCACAGGCCATGTCTATACAAGTAGACCCCACAAACTCAGAATTAACAAATCAGCCTTGGTACTTGAAATATTTATAAATTATGACTAAAAGAAACAGTCTTCTTTCTTTTTCTTTTTTTTTTTTTTTCCCCAGCACTATGAGATGTTTGTCCAGAATGTAAATAATTTTTTAAGGAAAGATTCATATGTGCACACACACGACTTGTATATAAATCTGCTTCATGCCACTTTATTAATTCTTGAGCCTCTGTTGGAGGCTGGGGTTTGCAAGGAGCTTCATGAATGAAGAGCAGCAGATGGGAAAGAGGAAAGACTGGGGTATGTAGAGAAAAGAGCCTGCAAAATGCAGTTAATCTGTTTTTTACTGGAGGTAGAGAAAAGGGTAAAAATCACTTAAGGAAACAAGGCACACACATAATCCAAGCACTTATTAGAACACATCCCTGATCAAATTTGAAACACTTCATTTTGAATTCAGGAGCTGGAGGAGGAGTAATAAAAGACATGAAAGTGAAAACTCAGGGCTCTGGAGTGTGCGTGTAAAGGCCCAGTGACCCTCAATTCCCTCCCAGAGCCTCAGAGACCAAATATGACAGCACAAAACTGACCTGGAGAGCCACAGGGACAGAAAAGGAAAAAATGCTCTGTAAGAGGAGCTAAACACCTCCAGGAGTAACAGCCTTCCCTCCTTATCCACCAGAGCAATGTGAGACCACAGCGTTGTTCAGATGGGAAAAGAGAAACCTGGAGCAGAGATCCTGTTGACTCCAGGGTGTGCCTTGAGTCAAAACCACGTGTGGTGGGGACAGAGAAGCCACCTGATCATTTTAGCACATCTGAAAAGTCTCAGAGCATCTTCCATCATTTAATCTGCTGCTCAGCTATCTCAAGCTCTTCATTAATCAAAGCTCAAAATGCATTACAGATTTCTAAAGATTTATTACTATTATTATTATTATTATTATTATTATTTTATTAAAGCAAACCATTTAAACAGAGCTTGAGGCAATCTAATGTCAAGCTCCTGGCTGCTGCCTCTCCCAGTTTTGCCCCTGCTGTGATGAGCCCTTGGGCGCTGTCACCTCTCAGGGAGTTGCAGGAGCAGTGTGGAGCCCTCAGGCCAGCAGCACACGTCAGCTGCTCCTGGTGCCAATCTGAACCCATCTCCATCTCTCTTCTGGATCATAACTCCTTCATATCCCTTCAGAGACTCCCAGAGCTGTGCATGCAGCAGGGTTCAAAGCTTTTCCTGCCCTGGGAATCACAAACACGCGCTTCCAGAAGCAGCAGGTGTGTTCACAGGCTCCAAGGCTTCTCGTTGCACGTGGTGCCACAAAAGAATTATAGTAATTCTGAGCACTGAACCATTTAAATTCTACTTTAATTGATTCCCAGCTACCTCACAACTCCAGCATATTGTTAAATCAGTGGTGGGTGAAAGTAGCAGGAGGTAACATCTTCTGCATTGCTGCAGGGAGAGCATGTCTAAAACAAGGCAGTAAATCCTGGGTGCCTCATTGCCAGGGAGATGCAGACAAATTGGAAGAAATTCATAAGAAGAGCAATAAAAATGATTAAAGGTCGGAAGAGACTGAGTTATGAGTGAAGATTAAAGGAACTTAATATGCATTGCTTGGCTAAATGATGACTAAGAGGGGAATGATACCCTTCAACAAGTACTTGGAGGGCATAAAGATCACCAATAAAAGGGAGCTCTTTAGGAAGCTGAAGGACACACAGCTCAGGATGAAAGGATGGCATCAGGCAAAAGGCAACTGGCTCTCAGCTTCCATCATTAAAATCTAACAGAGCACTTGTGGAGAACTGGATTCTGACACATTCACCTAATCAAGTTTCAGTTTTAATTTTTGCCTGTTCCAGGGACGAAGGCATTGTCTTCAATTAAAGGCTGAGCATGAATTCCCAGAGGCATTCCAAGGATGTGCATGCCAAGAAGAATAATTCCCAACCCAAGCTGGGAAAACAGCAAAAAAGTCATTCAGAGTATCTGAAGGTTGATATACTCTTTACTCAGAGCTGAAGGATGTACAAGATATGAAATTAGTGATGCGAATGTGCCTGTTGCCAGGATACCGGGGGCAAAATGAGAGTAATAATGCATTTCTTTAAAACATCCACATTCCATTAATTCCGGTGAGAATCACACCAATATTTTAACGGGAGAACAGACAACCAAGAATAGCAAATCTCCCCACGATTTTCTCACAGCACCAACTCACAGCTGGGAGAAGAGCTGGAAATAATCCCCGGGGGTGCTGCAGGGCTGAGGCTGAGCCCAGCCCGGGTCAGGCAGCAGCAGCACATCCAGGGAAATCCTCCTGGAATTGGGCTGAGGAGCGGCTCAGAGCTCCGGAGTACAACATCCCCATCACCTGCTGGCTTTCCAGGCTCACTGCACAGAAACTCCCAGCTGGATTTACAGGTCCCCACCCAGCAAATTGTTCCCTTGTGGCTCCACCACACCTCTGCTTTCCCTGAAAAATGGGGAGTCCTGAAGGTGCCCACTCAGGGGGATCCCTTGGGGGAGGTTCCTTTGCAGCTCAAAGGGGACTGGCAGGTTTTGGGGAAGTTTTGGTCTTTCCCTGCCGCTGCCCACATCCTTTTCTGGTGGAATTAGGATCTGATGTAAGGAAATTCATTACTTTGTGCTGGCACCCTGCAGCAAGGTCCCTTGAGAAGGGCTTTGGGAAGCGCCGCCTGGGGATGGAGGTCATGGGAAAAGGGCTCCCCAAAATCCTCCTCAGTCCTTGCGGGCAATGAGCTCCTTCCTCTGCTTTATGAGTTTGGGAGAGAGGAAGCACAAAGCAGAAACATCTGCCTTTCTAAGCCCTCTCTGTGAGAACAACCTAGAGATGCTGATGCTGGAATAGGCACGTGGAGGAAGAGCAGCTCGTTTCCCAGGATTAGCATCCCATTACAGCCGTGCTCTGAGGACACAATCTGATTTATTTATCCCAGAGTTAAATCTGGCTAGAAATGCACAGTTCTTCTGCTGGCAAACACAGCCACTGGACCTGTCCACCAGATTTCTGCCCCAAACCACAGCCAGGACTCACATGGTTAAAAAAACAAAATCTCCCTTTAAATTCACAAGTTTGCACCACTAATTGTGGGCCTGCTTTTCAACACTGCTAAAGGACTCTCCCTTCTGTTTTACCACATAAGCCTGCTCAGAGCTAAGAAATATGTACAAACTTGTTTTAAAAGTGGGATGATTCTTTATATCTTGCAGAGTAAGCATGGCAACCAGCAGAAATCAGATTTACAGAGGTGGAGGTCAGGACCTTTCTTTTTGTGAAAACCAATCTAGTCAGAGATAGCTCTACTATAATTTCTATATTGAAACTGCTTTGTTTCCTCCCTCTTTGAACTCTGAATCATGAGAATTAAAGGTCAGTCTTAGCTTTTAGATTTTTAGGCTGTTTATTCTGATTTTTCTTCCTCTGGCAATCATTACAAGAGCATGTAGTGACAGGACAAGGGGTAATGGATTCAGACTGACAAAGGGCAGGGTTAGATGGGATATTAGAAAAAAAAATTCTTCCCTGTGGGAGTGGTGAGGCCCTGGCACAGGGTGCCCAGAGAAGCTGTGGCTGCCCCTGGATCCCTGGAAATGTTTAAAGATGGGTTTGGAGCAGCCTGGGACAGGGGAAGGTGTCCCTGCCATGGCAGGGGCTGGCACTGGATGGGATTTAAAGTCCCTCCAAACCATTCTTTGATTCTGTGATTTTCCCTGGTAACACTGTTCCTGGAGAGGGATTTATTACACCCTTTTTATTTATTTTATTTTATTTTATTTTATTTTATTTTATTTTATTTTATTTTATCTTATTTTATTTTATTTTATTTTATTTTATTTTATTTTATTTTATTTTATTTTATTTTTATTTTATTTTATTTTATTTTATTTTATTTTACTTTATTTTATTTTTATTTTATTTTATTTTATTTTATTTTATTTTATTTTATTTTACTTTATTTTATTTTTATTTTATTTTATTTTATTTTAATTTTATTTTATTTTATTTTATTTTATTTTAATTTTATTTATTTTACTTATTTAACTATTTATTTTATTACACCTAATTATTTATTAAAGTTTGTGTTTTCCTCCCTCTCTCTCCAGGTAACACTGAAGGCAGTCTGTGAGTGTCCGGGATGGGCAGACTCAACCTTTAGGGAGTGCCTGGAAGTTTGAGCTACCACATGTGGAAAACACCACCAAGATTCCTACTCCAGCTGCTGCCTGGTGAGGAATAGTGTAAACAGAGACTTCCCCAGGGAATGAAGATCTTGTTTTCATGACAGCTTCTTTGATTTTTTGTTATTTAAAAATACAGAAAAAGGAAGGGAGTGTAATTACACAGAAATCTGGCTAAGGATAATTGCTATTCAGAGCATCCCACGAGGCCAAAAAAGGCCTTGGAGGGCAGCATATTTAACTCAGAACAGAAATGCTGAATATGTGTGAGTATTTTATAAATCACAGGTTTCACCTCGTCAGGGTTTTTATTCTGGGTGTTTTTTTCCCCTAAAAGTGAGATTCAGTTGTGATCTGAACAGAGATAGATAAGTGGTGCTGTAGGAAATGTGTGCATGTGTGGCTTTTAAAATCTTAAAGTTTTTATGTGGTCTTACAGGTGCACAATCACCTTTTTGAAATCTTTAATTTGTTTGGCTCTGAAACAGAGCTGTGTAATTTGTAAACTTCTGCTTTGCATTTTACTATTAAGGTACATATGGTTTCACTGCAAAACAGATTCCCACAGAGCTGTGTGAGTTCTAGATGCTTCTGAAAGTTAAAACCAAAGATGGGCTTGATCACAAAAGGAAGTACTAAAATAGAGAATTCACTGTTCTTTCATGTTCAGCTCGTGCTTCATCACTTCAGAACTCTTAGAAATAATATTGCTGAGTATTAAACATGTGGATTTAAGCTTAACAGTGTAAGGAGGGAAATATGAAGAGTTTTCCTTTTGATAATATTGTCTTTGCAAGTGTTGCATTAAACCTTTGAGGGAAATGGTGTGTGCTGCATCTCAGAAGGGATGTGTGTGTGTCACAGACTTAATAACCAGACCATACATTTAACCATATATTTATCATCTTAGAACCACAGAACAGTCTGGGGTTGAAAGGACCTTAAAGACCACCTTGTTTCAACCCTCCTGCCATGGGCAGGGACACCTTCCACTACCCCAGAGTGCTCCAAGCCAAGCCTGGCCTTGGACGCTCCCAGGGGCAGCCACAGATTCTCTGGGCACCCTGTGCCAGGCCTCCTCATCCTCACAGGGAACAATTCCTTCCTCAAATTTAAATTCCTAAAATTTAATTTTGCCCTCTGTCACTTTAACATATGTATATTCACTTAATATACATACATACATACATACATACAGGCACATATACATACATACATACATACATATATATATATATATATAATTTTTTTTCTTGGTAGGATCTCTTGTTTGAGAGCAAACTTTGGATTCAACTGCATAGAAGGTTTTGGTTTCTTAGCCACGCTTGTGCTGTTGCCCCTGCAAGCCCGGAGCAGGGCAGTGGATGCTGCTGCAGCCTGCCAGGTGTGCAGCAGGGAAGGTCTGAGTCTCTCCAGCCTCGGAGCCTTGGCAGCACCCGAGCCACGACTCTCCTCGGGCTGACCTTTGCCTGCACACACTGGGGATGCCGTACCGCTCGCTCGGGCCAGCCCGAATTCCCGTCCGACAGCTCAGGAGGGGCCCATCTCCTTCTCGATTCTCTCCATCCATCCCCTGCTGCTGCCGCGGGCGGTTCTTGGGGCCCGGGATACTCGGGGGATACCCGGGGGATACCCGGGGGATGCCCGGGGGATGCCAGGGGGATGCCAGGGGGATGCCCGGGGGATGCCAGGGGGATGCCCGGGGGGCTCCGTGGTTCATCCGCCGCTCTGATCGCACCCCATCCCGCACCCCATCCTCCCCGCAACTCCATCCCGCACCCCATCCTCCCTGCAGTCCCATCCCATAGCCCCATTCCACACCCCATCCCACACCGCATCCCGCACCGCATCCCGCACCCCATCCTCCCTGCAGCCCCATCCCACACCCCAATCCTGCAGCCCATCCCACACCCCATTCCCACACCCCAATCCCGCACCCCATTCCCACACCCCATCCTCCCTGCAGCCCCATCCCACACCCCATTCCCACACCCCATCCCACACCCCATCCCACACCCCATCCCACACCCCATCCTCCCCGCAGCCCATCCCGTGGGTCCCGCACTCCCCGGGGCGCTGCGGGGCAGAGCCGAGCGGCAGCACTCCGCCTCCCGGGCTGCGCAGCGCGGCCGGGGAGCGGCGGGGCTGCTCCCTCCCCCTTCCTCCTCCTCCTCCTCCTCCTCCTCCTCCTGGTCCTCCGCCCCCCTCCCGCAGGGCAGAGCCGGCGGAGGCTGCGGGCGCGGGGCAGAGCGGAGCCGAGGCGGTGGAGGTAGGAGCGCGGGGATGGGATGGGATGGGAGGGGAGGGGATGGGATGGGATGGGAGGGAATGGGATGGGATGAGCGCTGCGGGAAGGCGGGGGGTCCCCAGGCCGCGGCTCCCCAAGTTTGGAGGCGGCGGGACTTTGCGGGAAGTTGGGCAGCAGCAGCAGCCGCGGGGGCACCGGCGGGCACGGCCGGGCTCGGGGGACACGGGGCTCCAGCCGGGGCACACAGCACCGTCCCCGCTCCCCGGCATCCAGGGCATCCCCGGAGCCGCGGCAGGAGCGGGGAGCGCGGCCCGGAGCGGGTCGGCGGGATGCTCGCACTGCCCCGGGCAGGTCCCGCACCGCGGCTGTGTGTTCGGCAGAGAACACACTTGGAAAAGCGGCTTTCCTGAAAGAGCCATTCAATCCCGGCAGCGCATCCCACCGAGGATGGAGCCGGGTGCTGCCATTCGCTGGTGGGAATGTTTTCGGGTGCAGAGGGGTATTTCTTAAATGCGAGCTGTTAAAAATAGCTTCATAGCTGCTGAGAATGCAGGCAAGGTTCAGTGAAGGGTTATTATGGTCAGAGTCTGTTAAGCAACAATTCACCAGCTGAACTTTGGCGGTCTCCTATATGGGCTTTTCTTTTTCTTCTTCTTCTTTTTTAATTTTCCTCTGCTGCTTCATTGTAATACTACAGCCGTACTCTGCAGTGATCTGACTGTCTCAGGCACAGACAGATTTGTAGGTTAATAGGATATGTGAGAGTATTGCTTGGATGGTGCATCCAGACACCTATCAAGCTCTAAGATTTGGATTCTTTTTTAAATTTAATTTTAATTATTATAGCATTCTATGTCCTGAAGTCCCCTTCACACTGACTTCCTCGCGTATGACATCAGAATGGTTTCACATCTTGAATTATTAGCCAGACCAAAAACCCATCATCATCATTATCTCCTGTAGAACAAACACGTTCTTTTGTGTTTTGAGTCTTAAAAAATAGAGCAGAGTGGCCAGCTGGGCACATCACAGATTAAATCTCAAAGTTTGCTGGAGCTGCTCATGAAAAGTAAATATTTTTAAGGTTTAACTGAAAATCATATGTGCTGGTTTGGATAAACAAACACCTGATTGAACAGCACTGCACTTGATACTAACTGGGGACTGCTTGATCTTTGGCAGAGGGGGAAATTTCCACCAATAAAACATCCCCAAATGTATGTGAACCATACATATATATTTATATCTGTGCTGCTGTTTATAGACATAGATATGCTTTTTATATACAGTCACTCATAAACAATAAATCTCACTTAAAACCAGCAAACACTAACAGAGTAGCTGCCTTGAAGCCTCTTTTTGTCAGTGATTAAAATGTTGTCACACGTCTCATGCCCTGAGAGCTTCTCTGCTGCTGCTGGTGCCATTTCACTCTTGGGCATTGAGTCAAAGGATTCATCTGGCTCTTCACGTGCCAAAAGAAAAAAAATCAACTTGAATGCAGAAAGGAGGAAACTACTTGTATGAAGATTTAGTTGTGAAACTACCTTCTTTCTTTTTGTCTTTTTTTTTGGTTTTTTTTTTAAAATAGCACTTATATCGTGTGTCTGTGAGCTGCAGCCACCGTGCAGTTCTGAAATCAATGGCAAAATAGTTTTATGGTTCAGATTTTGTCATGGGAGGAGGGCTAATCTCAAATTCAGAGTGTTTTACTTGGTGGTTTGTAACAGGAACTTGATCAAACAGTGGAGATTTACATTGCAAGACAATTCCACTAATGCAATGGGAGGCAGTAATGGATTTTTATCTTCATTGCTAAACTAAAAGTAGGTATCTGGAAATCATATTAATGAGAAGGGTGAAGCAGACTCATATCTGAATTATTTCATGGTGAAGGGGAAGGATGAAGGTGTATAATCCACCAGCAGCATGAACAAGGGTAGGATTATGTAGGCATAATCACAGAGATGCAAATAAGCTACTGCTTACGTTATATTTTAACATTATTTTAAGCAACCTGTGGCAGGAGCTCTGTGAGAATGGGGAGTTTCAGTGGTCAGAGCTTTTGTTGGCAGGTGATTTCAGTGTTACTGAAGGTGTTTTTAAGGATGGGTGAAGCACACCCCCCAAAGCACTGCTTTATATTGAAGATCAAGGGGTTTGAGGGATGGCAGCAAACTCTGCCAAAGCTGATGAGTTACTGCTGGCCAACAAGGGCTTCTTATGAAATTCCTCTGCTGACCAGGAACGGAATCCTTCCCATTATAAACTACTTTTCCTACACTGAGTGCTTCCTTATATGTTCAGGGAGCTGTGACTCAGGGCTGTGTCACCATCAGGTGCTGATACAATTTCTCCAGAGGTGAGCTGGCTGCAGAGGGCTGGTCTCGCCAAAATGACACGTGGATTTAGGGACTTGGAACGCCCAACTGTGCTTCTCTTCCAGAGCAGATGCATCACTTGGGTGAAGAAAAGTCAAAGACACAGATACTGATATCCCCCTCTCCCTCCTAATTACTCCTACAGTTAATGTATATCCCACAGTCATAAATTCCAAGGAAATGTGCTCTTAAATCACTCAGTGCTACTCTGGGCACTTGCCTGATGTGGATCTCTGTTTCAGACATCTCAGAGGGTTTGCAGATGTACCCTGATTTGAACTGGGCTCGTTAATTGCTGTCTTTAGATGCCCATTTTCCCCTTTAACCCAACTGTTTTCCTCCACACCTCACACAGGGAGGGGTAATTCTAAATTCCCACTGTACTCCTTGGCTGGAGTTGTGTTGCTCAGCTGGAAGAATCCAAAGTGCTGTGGAAAAACATGGTAGATTTCCAATAAGAGAGCATTTTCTTCACCGCTTTCCCCCACAAATTAGTATTTCTTATTTATTTATGTTTTTTACTGAAGTGCCCTGTTTTTCTTGCTGACCAAGTGTGGTGTCAGATCTGGAGTCTAAATACAGCCATTCAGGGGAAGGGATCTGTAACCTCCTGCAAGTTCTTATTTCGAAGCAGCCTGAATTGCACCCATCTCTCCACTTACACTGCAATTTCACTAAAACGAGCTAATGATCTATAGCCCTGCTGACCTGTTCTCTTAAAAATCTGTGTGTCTGACAGAAAACGTGTTGTGTTGTCCCCATGGCCTGCTGGGTTGTGTTTCCCAGGCTCAAAGACATGATTACAATTCTGTCCTGGTGCCTGGCTTGGGTTTTTACAGGCGAGGGAAGCTCCCGAGGAGGTGGAGAGCCTTGCAATGGGAGCACTGTAATCCTTTGATTACACAGCTGTGCCTGACATGCCACTAAACAGCACTTTAGGGGCAAGCAGTTAATGTTGCTTTTTCATGGAATATTTATTAATTTATGTTACACCTGGTTTCCAGCAGCTGTTGGACGTGGCTTGTAAGCTTTAGCTGTGAGGAGCGTCCTCCGAGGGGAGATAGGCACAGGTGATGCCTTGCAAGAGGAAACAGAAGGAAAATATTGTCCTGCTGGGTGCTGGTGGCAGTGACAAGGCAGCTGTGGTGAGGATGAGAGCCCTGTGAGGTGGTGGATGTGGGACCCTTGGCACTCTCTGTCCCACTGCCCCTGTCCCCTCTGCTGGCACCAGAGGTCACAAGACACAATCTCAGAGTGGTTTGTGTGGGAAGGGAACTTGAAGCTCATGCAGTTCCAATCCTGACACCTTCCACTGCCCCAGGTTGCCCCAAACCCATCCAGCCTGGCCTTGGACACTTCCAGGGATCCAGGGGCAGCCACAGCTTCTCTGGGCACCCTGTGTCACCCCCTCCCAGGGAACATTTTTTCCCAATATCCCATCTTCCTATTCCAGGAATCCCTATTCCTGCCCTCTGGCAGTTTGAAGCCATTCCTCTTGTCCTGTCACTCCATCCCTTGCCCAGAGTCTCTTTCCAGCTCTCTCAGGCACTGGAAGGGGCTCTAAGATCTCCCTGGAACCTTCTCTTTGCCAGGCTGAACACCCCCACTCCCACCCTTTCCTCACAGGATTGATGCTCCAGCCCTCTGGTCTCTCTGGCCTGGAGCACCTCTCCTGCCCAACCCTCCCACCCCAACTATTGCCTCTTCTCATCCCAGATCCATCCTCCTCCAGCTGCCACAACAGCCTGAGCTGCCTGGAACAACTTATTTCCCAATCCCCAGCACCTGGCTGCTGATTTCCTTCTGGCCTTGCCAGGAATGGGGTGCTCCACCTCAACCCCAGAGACATTTTTGGAGCTCCTGGTGGTGTGAACCTTCTCCTGTTGGTTTGCTGAAAGCAGCCACAGCTCCTGGGGATGAGGGGGGCACGTGGCTGCCTCCTGTGCCACGAGTTTCCTTGGAAATCAACCCAATCCTGTGGAGAATGGTGGGATGGAGCAGCAAGGAGCCACCCCAGGCTTTTATTTGTTTATATACCTAGCAGCTCCAAATACACACTTAATATTCTAAAACTTACTATGCCATCATTTACTCACCAAATAAACACAGCATTTTATAAATAAATGGGGCTTTAGGCCAAATCTGTATCTAAGGTGGGCTGTTCCTCACTGTAAAAGGTGCAGATCTGTACCTAAATAGCAAAATATTCCAACTGACATTTTTCTTTTGCTTCACGCCTTCCAGTAGGAAAAAATAAGTTTCACGAGGAGATATTTTCTTCCTGTAGAAAAACCTTGATTTTCAGTGTGGGTGAATGTACCCTGCCATCTAACCATAAAATTAGAAAAACTGATGAGAGTGAAAAAGGCTTTTGTATTATTATATTTTACTTTGGTTTTACATTTATTGGTGTTTGGCTTAAATAAACCAATTTAAGTTAGACTTGTAACTTCTCAGGGTTGCATGGAATGGAGGGAAGGTCATTTCTTTCAAACAAGTCATTGAGTTACAGGTAGGTTTGAGCTGGGAAGAACTCTGAGGTCAGACAAGAGTGAAGATAAAATGTAAAGTTCAAAGTCATACAGAGGAAACAAGATAAGACTGCTTTGAAAAATGAAAAGCTCTGCAAGATACAAAGGCAAAAAGAAATACAAAGATTTATGTGCAGCATGTGTACTTAGGAGATGGAAGAAGCCTTGTAGGGTTGAAAGAGTGCTCTGAGGATGGAAAGCACATGGATGTGAGCTTGTAATGTTGGATGGTTTGCCCAATTTCAGCTCTTGGAACAGTGTGGAGAAGAAGCACTTAATTAAAAGTGCTTTAGAACTGGCACCAAATGAGTGGTGAGATACCAACAAATAGGAGAGATCTCAGGGGGAAAAAAAAGGCAGAAATCAGGATTCTGGAGGGTTTTGCCCATAATTTGGAGGAAATGTAAGAGCCTGGTGTCAACCTTGTTGTGCCTAAATTGGGATATAATGGTCTGAGTGCCAGAATTTATTAATCCAAAGAAAAAGGACTCTTTGACTGGTGCAGCCAGGAGGTTTGTCTGTCTAAAGCCAGAAATAGGAGGAAGTGGAGAAGGATGGTTTAATAGTTTATTAGGAGAATGTATCACATAATGAGATGGGTTTGCCTGCAGGCCCAGCTCCTCACAGGGGAGCTTCATCTCCTGAAAATTCTTTAGCAGCTCTTAAAACCAACACTTCCTTGCAAGCCCATCAAATACCTTATCTAATATTCCTTCCCAGCCTCTTTGATTTTGGCTACTTCTTAGTTGTAATTTGTCTTTTTTGCTTAGCTCTGTAGATATTAGATAATGTTAAACAGATATTGGTAATGTTAAGTAAATTAAATGGATAATGAATCTCAAATTTTTAAGCTCATCATTTTGTAGATGTATTTTGCTGTGTTAGGCTGGTGGTTGAGCTCCTGCTCTTGTCTTCCACCCCTTCCTAGTGCATTTTTGGGGCTGCTACTGTACAGCTCATCCTTGGGATTGCTGAAGCCTGAGGACATTTCCTGGGGCCACTTCTGGAAAGGATTTTGGGTTCTGCTGTTGCAGTGGAAGAGGAGCAGGTTTTGAACGTGTCCATCATGTTTTGAGCCCAGGTGATTCCAGGGAAGGAATTCTGGTTCACACTGTAAGATTCACACCTTCAGGATCAGGGATTCTCTCTCTGCCTGCTTCGTGTCTCCGTGGAGCTCCGGGCTGGGATAACTCTGAGACATCTGGGTTGTAACTGCAGCTATAGCAAGCGATAAAAATTCAGATAAAAACCCTGCTGTGCATTGAAGACTGCCAGTAGAAACTGCAGCACGAGATGTTGTGATGGGCTCTTAATTTAAGAAGACAAAAACATGTTCTCGAGCACTCCAGCATTGAGTAGTACAGCTTTATGCCCTGAGCGACTCATCGGAGCCGTTCGTAAAGTAAATAATTTAGATGAAAAGTTTCATCAATTATAAAGCTCTGAAAACAGTTTCTCAGGTTGAGGATTAACTTGCCTGAGGATCAGATAAGGATAAATCAGAATGAAACCACTATTGCGCTTGACATTTAGTATTAGAATTACTTTGCAAAGCTATTTATACCATCTTTAAAACAAGAAATGAGATGTGAGAGGTGAGCAGAAGGGAAGAGTGGAATCTGAGCTGATCCTCTCTCTCACTGAGGGAAAAGGAAATAAAAATTTGTCTGACATCAGGTGATTTTAAATAGGGAAAAATTAACCCTTCAGAGTAGATTTCTGAGCATTGCTGGGGAGATCAGCAAAATGAAGAACACGCAGCAGAGTCAATGCAATCTAGATTGGTGTCCGTGGAAATCCCACCTGGATTTATCTGGCATTAGGCTGGATCAGGAGTAATTCACCTTTTGGGGTTCATTGGTGTGTGGGGGACCAGAATCTTGTGGGAGTGGGAACAGTTCTCCACTCTGGGAGGAATTCAGAGCCCTGTGCTCACCAAGGAGTGAGGCAAGGCAGGAAAATCTGTGTAACCCTCCAGAGCTTGGCAGGGAGCAGCTTTTACCTGGAGTCAGTAACTCTCTCAGATGGGTTCCACTCACCTGCTGCTCCTTGCTGCTGCAGCTGTAAAAATTGAGCATTCTCCTGGTTTAGCATCAGAGTTAGAATGTTGCAATAACTCATTTCGGTGTAATACAGAGGAATGCGTAAAAAGCCTCTGCTGAGTTTTGATAGTGTTTCCCTGTAATGATACCCATTAAGTGGGTGTAGTCATATCTCCAGTTTTCCAATTCTTTTTTGTCATGCTGTGCTGGTACATTGGGTAATAAATGGAAAAAAAAAAAACCATAAAAAAAGGCCCTAAAAATGTGCTGTGAAAATGCTGATAAATATGTAAATACCAACAGTATCTTTTTTGGACTATTACAATTCCTACAATCTAAAGCTTTCCAAAACTGCAAAATAAACAGGCACCTTATGACAATTAATATTAATGCATTAAAAATATGCTTGTTGCTGAAGCAAGAGTATCCCATCATCACTAAACATTTTACAGTGCAGAACTTTAATCCCCTCCTTGCTGTATTTTAAAAGATAGCAGATAATTCCGAAATAGCAAATATCATTAAGTTGAATTTAACAGAAAACTTGGAAGGTTTCAAATGAGATAACATAAAAGCTGTGTTCATTCCAAACAGCAATTCTCTGGATGAACCTCCAGCTTCATTAAAGTCACTGAAATGTCTTCCTGCTGACTTCAGCATGCCAGCATTTCAAAAAATAAATTGAAATGGGATCTTTAAAAGTTTTCTTCCTGATGAGTGGCTGGAGCTAAAGCCATTCAGCTGTGCTTTTCTGTGCATATGTTATTTAGCTCAGCCAGGAGGTCCTGAGGTGAAGATAATGTCTGGTGGGGATGAGGGAATGTGAGCAGGAAATAATATTTCTCTTTGAAATAATCCATCAGTAGCTGTGCTGTCCCAGAGGCCCCTTTTTTCTGGAGATCCTGCAGATGTGGAGCCCCCTTTCAGCTCTGAGGGGAGCCAACCATGCAGGTGGACATTCCTCTGAAGGATATTTAGGCCTTAAAAGTGATGGAAAAGCCCCAAAGTCCAACTCTTTTATTTCTTGCACTGCTGCAGGGCGCAAGTGCAGCGTTCAGACACGGCTTTGGGGACATTTTTAGCTTTGTCCTTTTGGCATCAGGGGTTTCTATGCAGCAATTGAATAGGAGGAAGGAATTAATTTGATTTAGCCATGTCAAGCTGAAAACGAAGTTCCTCCTTGCACATCCTTCGAGGAACCCTCAATGGTCTGGATTTAGCTGCCATCCGCTCCATTTTTACTGGTATATTTTTGGACTTCCTCTGCTGATAAATATTTAGAGTCTGTTTATCTTTCATCTCATTTCTGTTACATAGTGCTTACAGATATTTTTTTTTCCCCCATAAATACTTATTACTGCAGAAATTGGTGCTGCAAGCCTTGATATTGCAGTGCCAGCAATTTTGTAATTTTAATTGAGGCTGGCTGACAGCACTTCTATTAATTATCCAGGAGAGGCTTATGGCTTTCTGAAAGAGAAGTGTATTTCTGGCTGGAGGAGTTTGAAGGGGAGTTGTAATTGCTTTATGTCTGGAGTGCAGGTTTAGGTGCAGAAGGCTTGGCTGAATTAGATGTGGCCATTGCTGAGGATCAATAAAGCATGAAAAGGGGAAAAGCTGTTTCAAATTTGTAAAAGTTGTAGTCACCAGGATGCTGCTAAACTCAGAATGAAAAATGCAGCTGTTCCTTCTGGGTTTAATTAAAATCCAATGAAGGACAATTCAGAGAGACCTGAGTTGATATTAATTACTTTGAGCATGGGAATTATCGGAGCAGGTGAAGGATTTCCTTCACAAAATTCTGCAGAGTTGTTTCTTATAGCCTGGCTCTGTGTGATTCTCTCTGGTGCTGCCCAGCTAAATCTTAGCACTCTTTTCCTGTGCCTTCCAAATTCCTTTGTGGAGTTGTGTTTTCCCTGATGTGAATATGACAGTCCCACTTTAATTGGATAACAGCAGTTGTCACCCTGCAAGAGGGACTGTGATGCCCAGGGGCCTCAGAAGTATCTGCATGAAAAGAAATAAATAAAACATCTAAAAAAGCTTTGCTAAGAAGCAGTAAATTTAAAAATTGATTTGGTTAACAGCATTGAAATGAGGTGCCTTATTCTATTACAGCATAAAGCCACCAGATGTCACTTATTTTGTGCACCACTGTTCTGGGGAGAAGCATGCCCTTGGCATGGAAAAGATTTTAAAAATAAAGGGCAACTTACTCTAAGTGGCTTTGTTTCTGTTTGTATTCCTAATTGGCAACCCTTGATAAATATTTTCATCTTAAAATAGATCATATAAACTCATTTCTCACAGATCAGACAGACTTGCATTTTTTATGAGCCTTAAATGTCAGCAGTGCCATTTTGAGATTCAGTCTTTAAGAAAATAATTAATAGGCTTACTCCATTTTCGGAAGGGGGAATGTACATTTTACGGATAGGATGGTTTTATTGTTCTGAACTGTCCTGTCATTAAAGGCACTTCAGCCAATGGCTCACACAGATATCCATCTTCAGCCAAGTTACAAGCAGTGAGAGGAGTTTTTAAAGTCATACAGGAGGTAGAAGAGGGAAAGGAATACTTCTGAAATCAGAGGCTAACATCTTCTGCATGTTGGTGCTGTTTCTGGAGTGGTGCAGTCCATCCTCAGGGTTTAAAGGCTTCAAGGAGAAGTGGAGCAAAGGTAGATGGGGATGTGTCTCTGAAGGGGAAAAACAACACTTGGTACTCACTGCAAAGCTGAATTTCCTGCCGTGGGTGGGCATGGCCAGTGCCAGGGAGCTGGAGAAGGTGACAATTCCTCACCAGTGAGAGCCATCAAAGGGTTAGGTGGACATTCCTCTGAAGGATATTTAGGCCTTAAAAGTGATGGAAAAGCCCCAAAATCCTTGTCCTGGCTGTGCCCTGTTCCACTCTGGGTTTCCCCTCCCACTACCAGAGATGCCAAATTGAGAGGTGCAGGTCCTCTTTCTGCTCCCTGGTAACACAACCCTCATGCTCTTTCATTTTTCTGGCCTGTACTCAAAGGCAGCACCATTAAAAAGAGGAAATTTAATTTTCTGGACTTAAAGCAGAAAGGCTGAAAATTGAGTGCTTTCCTGAAGGAGAAGTGATTTTTTATTTTTTCACCCCCCAGTGGTGGTAGTACCGTAGTTTGTTTTTACATTTTAAATATGTCTTCTCCCTCAGATTTCAGCTTGGGATGGAGTCCCACTCACCCTGTGGATCTCATGCAGGTTGGAGGATGTAAATCTACAGCTCTGAGTGAATGATGTGAGAGCTGCTCTCCAAATAATTTTCCATTTCAGTCCTCAGGAGCAGCTGTGCTGAAAGGCTACCTGCCTTCATTTTTCATCTGAGGTGAAAACCGTACTCCAGCATGGCATTCTCTAGCTGGAGGCAGAGTACATGACACATTTTCCCCTCCCTTTTTCTTCTTTGCTTGAGCAAAAATAGAGGTGAGCAAAACACTCCTTAACTAATAGAAACACTGCTGGCTTCTAAACGCAGCAAATTTGTATTTTAGCACCTCATATGAAGCCAATTATACTAATGAGGGTTCCAGTTCTTAAGCAGGAGTTGTTTATGACAGGGAGGGTTTCATTTCCTACTGCAGGTCTTGC
Source organism: Pseudopodoces humilis (assembly GCF_049639895.1). Taxonomy (NCBI): domain Eukaryota; kingdom Metazoa; phylum Chordata; class Aves; order Passeriformes; family Paridae; genus Pseudopodoces; species Pseudopodoces humilis. The sequence continues at coordinate 32,705,071 of NC_142208.1, read as the reverse complement.
ACCATTGCTCCTGAAAGTGCCATCTGCCAGCTTTGGCCCCAAAAAGTGCTCCCTGCCACTTCTGTGCAGGGAAATTCTGGCACAGCTCTGGGATGGGGAGCATGACTGCAGCTTGGGAAGCTGGGAAAATTCACTTTCTCTCTCTGCTGAGCTTATGAAAGGCTGAAATTCATTCTGTTTAATATGGTTACCAGGGGAAAGTCAGAGTCGATGCTGTCTGGCTTAGATGGTTTATTTAGAAATTGGATTGCTGGTGGCTTTCTGTCTTGTGTAACACATATCTGAATTTCATTCAGAATCCCTCAATTCCCAGGTAATGGGATTCTGGGTGGTGAATTAGGAGATCTAGGTTTTTCTTGGACTTCTACCATTTTATTCCAAATGATATTACAGGTGACACATGTCAGAACTCCGTCCTTTTGTCACCCAGAAATGGAGCAGCACCTTTGAAAAGCACCCTGAGATCTGGGGTAGGGAGTTACACACCCTTTCTGGACCACAACCAAATCCCAGGATATATTTGAGTGGCTCCTGTGTATGGCATGAATGGCTACAACTACATTTCTCATTTCACCTGGGGCAGAAGCGTCTCTGTAAAAACACTGACAAAATAATACACGTTGTAGTTAAATGTCCATGTTTGGATAAAACATTTTGTCTGTTCCAGGTCAGTTTTGTTGCCCTATGTAAGTAACCTAAAGGAGGAATAGTAAGAATAACATGAAATGCAAGTTTTCATATGCAAAGAAAGAAACCCATATAATTGTGAGATTTCATTCTGATTTGCTATTCTTCTCAAAATGTAATTTAAACCACTGAGCCATGCAATAAAGAAACTGAGGTGTCTTATCAGCATATTATTTATTTTTTCACTTAATGAGAACTGTGAATTTTTTTAGTTTATAGATTATTCTGAACTTCTGCAGTCACTTACTTTGATTAGAAATGGTTTGGATGCTGAAGGCATTTCCCAGGATTTAAACATGCAGGAAAACTGCAAATTAAATCAAATGATCAGCAGTGAGACTTATTTCTCTCCTGCACTAGGATGGTGCTCTAGAATGCTGAATTTCCCCCACACTGGTAAAGTAACTGCTATGAAAGGAGCAGGACTTGGTTATTTACATGGAAAAACTGTGGAGTCACAGAGTGGTTTGGGTTGGAAAGGACTTTAAAGCTGGGCTCATTCCAGCCCTTCCACTACCCCAGGCTGCTCCAAGCCTTGTCCAGCCTTTCATTTTTGTCCAGGAGGGCCAGAGAACCCATCCCTGGTGCCTTCCCCTGTGGGGTCTGGTCTGGGGCTCTGCAGGGTGGGAGCTGCTCTCCTGAGGCACAGAGGAGATGCCCCAGGGGACACCACACTCGAGATGCCACCTCCCCCTGGACAGCAGGAGCACAGGGATGAGCTCCTGGAACAGTTCTTTGGCCAGAGGGTGGAGGTTTTCATAGCAGGAGCACCACAGCAGTTCATGAAGCAGAAACACAACCAAAACAACCTTCAGGCTCAGGAGGGCTCTCCCAGCTGGGTGACGGTGCTGGGGTGCTGGTCATGGTTTAGAGGTGAAGGCAACAGCTTGAGGTTGATGGTTGGACTCAGTGGAGTAGAGGACATAAAGCAGGAGGGGCTGCAGTGCCCAGAACTGCTCCAGCCCAGCTGCTGAGTCACATTCCCAAAGATTTGATGGAATAGGTGGCATTTCTTGGCATTTTGTTGCACGTTGCTGGGCGTGGAGTGATCTTTGCAGGAGACAATGATTGATGCAGCTTGTGGAGGCACCTGCTGTGCTTTTTAAACACCCTTCTTGAGGGTGGAAAGTGCTAAGGAAGCTGAGCACAGGGCAGCTTCTACAATGCCTGGTTCCCAAAACCATACAGCTCCTTTTGGTGCCCACTAAAAAGTAGCTCAGTAGTGTTAGTGATAGGACAGCTGAGGATAGAGGTGATTTTCACATTCCTCTGGATCTGAGGCTTCCTCTTGCAGCTTGAGGCATCAGCTGGACTCCTCTGCTGACCAATACTGCCTTTTTCTCTACAGCTATCTGCATATAATATGCATATTTTCTTTATCATTGTTTCATTGTGGCCAGGTGTCATGAACATTGCATTTCTCAGAGCTTCAGTCCTCACTTACCTGATAAGGCTTTAGGGGTTTTCCTTTGTATTATTATTTAGGTTATATAGCAGTGCTTAGGAGGAATAAATGGGCTTTGGAAGCCATCTCTTCCAGCCTAAGACACCCCAGGAAGATTTTATGTCAGTGTAGTCCTTGCAGCAGAAATAGATTAAGGAATTTCTAATTTATTTCACATTAAAAGCATCCCCTCCAAATGTATCTGTATGCTCTTGATGCCGTCTTAGTCTCCTGCGTGTTTGAGAGCTTTGAATGCATTAGCACCCTAAACCAAGTTATTACATTAATCTCATGGAATCAAAGATTCATATCTTTGACTCAAGGTAAACACCATCAGCAACAGAGAAATTTAACAGATGGAAATGCATTTCAAAACTTGGGAGGCATTTTTGCTGGAGATTTTTTTTTTTGTTAGATATGTTAATTTTGCTGGAGTTTGTAAGTTCCTGCAAAGTATTTTGTGGGATGTATTCTGGAGATGCTTCCAGTTCTTTGCAGTTTTATAATGTTAACACAGTTTCAATCTTTCTGCATTAGAAACTGAGCTTTTTGGGTTATCATTAACAGTCATGCATCTGTTCTTGAAAGTCTGGCTGCCAACTGCAGTTGATGGAATTTGTGTCACTTCAGATTCCTTGTGTGATTTGCCTCAGTAAAAGGTTTATTTCTAGCAGTGGAACCCAGCTCAGAACTCGTGTTGGTGCCATTTCAGCTGCAATGTCCTGTAGCGACTCCGTGTCCTCCTCTATTTGTCTGGAACCAAATACATCAACAAGCACCGCTGTTTAAAAATAAAATCTCATTTTACCTCCCACTGTTCACTTTTGTGCTCTGCTGCCTCCAGGGACATGAGGATTTTTCATGGGAGCAAGAGTTTTCTGGCTGGAGCAGAGCATTTCTCCCTTTCTCCTTAGAACTCTGGTCTGTCTCAGGAGATTCTGTCCCACTGAGCAGATCCTGGAGCATCCTGGTCCCAGGCATCCCCATGGAGCTCCCAAATGGTGTTCAGGTAGGGATCAGTAAGGATCTGAATAAAGCACTTGTGCTATCTTGGAGCTCCATCAAAGGTGGTCTTTGTCTTTGCAATTTCGCACTTCAAAACCTAAAAAAGTGAATTTTGACCCCTCTGCAGCTGAAGCAGAGGGAGAGTGGAAGGTTAGTTTGGGACAGTTTCCTAATAACAGAAATGATGTAATTAACATATCCATTGGGGAAAAAGAAAAAAAAAAATCTCTTGAAGCATTTGCCTTGGGTTTCCTCTGCCTACAAATAAAAAACATCTAGTTTTCTAAGCTAAATGTTGTCTTTATATTGCAGAAAATGTTGCAGAAGAGGCAGGGTGTGAGGGACTGCATGCCAATTTCTCTTGGTACATTCATCATTATGCAGACTTGGGGTTTTGGTTTGCTTTTCTAATTTCTTTTTCCCTTTGGTTTTTTATCTTGTTTGTTTACAATCTGGAGGCCAGCTAAGTGCAGTGTAAGGCATGCAAAGGTATTTGTGGTTGTTTCCTTTCCAAGTGGAAAACAAGCACACTGAAGCCAAACATGGGAGAAACCTGCAGGAATAGAGAGTCAAGTCAAGGAGTCAATGGTTCAGTGGCTGAGGAACAGATTTTCTTATTATTGTCCTGGATATTACAATATTTACTGATGTAGCATGGAATCTTTTTCCCTTTTGTTATGACTGTTGTAAAGTGGGGGCTTTGTGCAGTTACAAGATTCCTGGGCTGGGTTTTGCCCTGTTATGAGGACAGCATCAAGAGCTGTGATATTTTTGAGAGGCTGGTGACATCCTCTCCCCTCCACTCGTGGAAATCAGTAAGTTAAGATGTTTGAATTCCTTTGAAGCTTGTGATAGAAGTGTTGTTCTTTAGATGTGATGATGTGAAGATAGGAGATGACATGAGAGTTTAACCCATTATCAAACGGCTTTGGGTTCCACATCAAGTGTGTGCTCTGCCAACCACACGTGCCTCAGTACAAAAATACCCACAAAGCCTGTGCTGCAGAGCTGCAGAAATGTCTTCAGAATGATGGGATCTTAGAAACTGTTTAATAAAAATTTATTGCACTTCTGTGTAGGTACAAAGCACAGGCTACAGAGGAGTGAGTGATGGAGCCCAAGCCTTTGATGAAACACTTAAAGAATAGTGGTAGGAGACTTTGGGAGTAAATGTTGCTTGACTTCTGCAGAATAAACACTTTTCTAGGAAGCTGGAAGCAGTATGATGATATTATATCAAAAAAGTTTTGTTTAATTAGGTGTAGCCAGCAGTCACCTGCAAGAATTGTGTCTGGTGATATTTTTAGAGGTAATTAATTAGAAATTTCTCGAGAATGCTTAGAGCTTTCTTGGGTTTTCCACTTCGGGCTCTGAGTCTGCTTCACTTTGTAATAAACAAAGTGGTTCCTTGGTTAATGGGCTGAGGTTTATCTGATGTGTCACTGCTTAAAGAATTAAAGTTGTTGAACACTTAGAAAAGTTACTACTAAGCTTGGAGCAGAGTTGGTTGTTTTTTTTTAAGTACTGAAACAAAGCCCCAGTTGTGATTTGGCATCAATGAATAGTTTGAGTTGAGTAATTTTTGTTTGAATTTACAAGAAACTTTAATGACAGACTCTAATGCTGAGTTTGTCTTTTCAGGATGCAGCTGTGTATGTTTCCTTTCACCCACTCAGCACTAGATGAAAGATGAAATGCCCTATTCATGAAAAAGCACTTACATGGTACTTATGTACAGATGAGATACGTTTTTCCATCCATTTCAATGCATGTCTCACAGAGAAGGTACCATATATGAGTCACAACCAAAAGAATTCAGATGACTCTGTTAAGATAGTAAAGTTTATGGAGAAAATTCAGCTTGGGGGTGGAGGAAAATCCCTTCTCAGCCACTAAAAATCGAGCGAGCAGCTGCGAGCAGTTACGTTGCTCTAGAATCACCATAACTGTATTGTGTTTAAAGCAAAGTTAAACCTCACATACAATGGATCCCCTTTCAGAAAAACTGCTTGTATATGAAGTGTGAAGGTGTATCAGATGAATTCCAGTAGATATCATTTGGCTGCATTACTGCATGCAAAACCCTTTTACCACAGCTTGAGATAAACAGGCACCAAAGGCATTACGTGATGCAAATTCTATTTATTCCATACAATGTTATTCATCCCTCAAAAGCAGCCTTAAATTAGCAGCTGATCTCTCACAACCCACAAGATTTAGCAATTTGTGCTGCATACCCCTTGCAAAGTGGCAGAAAGTATTAGAGATAATGTGGTGGATGGAATATGTTCCTCACTTTAAATCAACCTGAGGTAGCAGCTGCTAAAGTCGAGGAAAATCAAATGTGTAAAAGGAGCAAGATGGTAATCAGAGTAACTCATAACTGTGAGTTATGCCCACTGTTTTGCAGCATGTCAAGGCTGAAAACGCTTGGCAGGACATTGGAAATACTCTCAGAACATTTTTCCCCCACGTGCTGGTTCTGGACCAGTAATCAATGCAAGAGACAAAGAGCTGGGCTTAAAATAACCCTTCAGCCCTGGCAGATCCCTTCCTGCAAACCCAACTGAGCTCTCCACCTCTCCCTTGGGTAAGAGTCAGCTGGCACACTGACTGTGAGGTTTATTTTCTTGTGAAGTGATTCCACTATCCCAGGTTGCTCCAAGCCCTGTCCAAGCTGGCCCCAAACACCTCCAGGGATGGGGAATCCACCAGTTTTTCTCGTGTTCAAGTAGAGCCATAGGATCACTGTGCTGTCCTCACCTAACTGAGCTCTGCATGGGGGGAAAACCTTGTCTCTCTATCGAGTAAGCTGCTCCAGGAGAGCTGTTTGAGTAAATTGCAGCAATGTCTATCCAGAGAGTCAATGAAGCAGCCCTGGGAGCCTGAAATTAAACAGGATTCACAGTGGATGGGAAGAAACAGGTAACTACAAAACAGCTGGATTTGAGATGTGAGCTCTGTCAATACCAGACCAATTCTTTGCCTTGGGCGTTTTCTGAAGATAAACACTTACTTATTTCTGATTACAGCCTGACTGCAGGGTTTATGAGAGCTGTATTTAGAGATGATATTTTTTTCCCTCTTGCCAACCCCCAAACCTCTTCAGTTTGTTCGATAAAAATAACTGCAGTGAAAGAGCTTCATAACAGATTCAGCCTTCGTGCTCTGTGGTTCCCTGTTGCACTCTCACACAGAACAGGAATTTGGCTGATTTGTGGGATGAGAGTGGGATGTATTCCTTGAAAGAGCAGGCAGGTAAGAATTTCTATTATTGTAAATTATCGTGATGTCCTGTGTTGGAAATGAAATTTCAGCGGCTGTTCGATCTTGTTAAAAATGCAATCCAAACATTTATGGCAAGACCAGCCTTATCACATTCACTTTCTGCACCTGAAGTTGTATTTCAGGTGATCCCTGTGCCTTCCCAGGGAGCTCTTTGCTTATTTATTTATTTATTTTCCCATATACTAAAAGAAAGTACATAGGACAAATTTAGACTGAACAATTGTCTCAGATATTAAATCATTGCATGAATTGTTTGACTTTCTATATCTGTCTTTATCTTATTTTGGCATTGGTGTCTCTCTGAACATTTAAGTAGATGCACTTTTTCTTAGGAAGTGGTAAAAATTTAACTCCCAATGGCATCAATACTTCATTCTGTTTCTTGGTGTATTGATCATTTGAATGAGAGACTGGCTGTTTTTTGTTAAATAGATGCAATTTCTGGTTGTGTTCTGAATGTCAGAACTTTCTAATCCAGCTCCAGATTTTTGGGAGAGGATTCTGTGAGCCCCAGAGGACGGGAGCATTGGTTTATCCCTGTTTCCATGGAAGGACCCCCAGGACCATGTGGGGTCTATTGGGAGGCTGCTCACAGTTACTGTGAGGATTAAAAATAAAGACACTAAACTTCAACCATGCAGAATGATTTCTGAAAGTGGATTAAAGTGGCTTTTTGTGAGCAGAAATGCACTGGAGTAATTTATGTAAAGACACAGTTTTTTTTCTTACAGTGTGCGACTCTTTCATATTCAATATAAACCTGTCAGTGATTCTGTAGCAAGGCACTATGTGAGATGAATAGGAACTAAGGGAAGGGAAAAGATGAATTGCTGGAGCTGTTGCACATCGTAGGCAGCAAGTTTTGATCAGGAGTTGAGAAGCCAGTGTGTACTGCAGGCAAAATTCTGCTCCAAACATCCTCAGAAATGTATGAGAGCAGCGCTGTGCTCCGTGTTTGTACAAGAGGGAGGATTGAAACACATTGATGGGAGCTCTGCCCTGACACAGGAGCTCCAGGCTCCTGTGTGCTGCCACAGGTGGGGTGGCTGCTGCTGGTGCTTTTTATCTGCCAGGGTTTCTGCACTTTTATTTCTGGAGAAATTGCTGATTTTTGGTTCTCCTTTCTTTTCCTGCCTGCCATTTTTATTCTGCAAGTAGCCCAAAAAAAAAAAAAAAAAAAAAAAAGAAAAAAAAAAGTGATGAATATCTGATTTACACTGATGTAAATGAGATAGAATAGAAAGAAGGAGCACTGAAGTCATTAAATAGAATTAGTGGCTTTGTATTTTTTCCCTCTGAAAAATGCTTTAATTTAAAAATGGGTAATACTGAGTTCTGTAATTTTCACATTCTCAAGGCAGACCAAACAACAACACATCAGAGCATGTGGCTGTGGCATGTTAGGAGTGCAGGGAACAGGACCTTGGTAATTTCCAGGAACTTGCACAAGCCTTCATGTGCAATAACAGGTTTCTGGGGGAGGGCATGACCCTGCTGTCCCTGATCCAGGTCAGCGAGCTCCCCTTCCCAATCCCCACTCTTTTTTCCTTGCTTCCAAGCATCTGTTTATTCAGACAGTGTTTATGCCCTAACTGAGTGGTGATTCAAGCTCAGTAATGTTTCCTGAGCACTGCAGCCCAAATAATAGGAGTCATCCTTATGTGATTGAAATGACTACTGTGATGCTGATTTTAGGGGAGTTTGCTGATTTATTTTTTTTTTGCAAGGAATTTGTTCCTTTCTCACATTTTATTTGGAAGTGTATGGATGAGCAAGGAGCAGATTGTGTTTGGATTAGATTCTGAGAAAGAAACCAGCTGGGTTATGGAAGAAACCTCTGTTGTTTTTTAGGTGAGATTGCTGATTCAGTGGTGATTCAGGAGGTTTTCTTTGGCTTTAAAAGGCCATGAAATGGATTCTTTAAAGAAAATTTTAGACCTGAACATGTGTTCAGCCGTTGTTCAGCAGGCTGAGTGTGTAACCATGGGCTGTGGCCACCTATTCTTGCTTTTAGGGTGTACCTGATTTGCAACTGATTGCCTTGAAAATGGTTCTGTGGGTTTATGCAACATCTTGGGAGTTGCATTTATTGATGATTCTTTAAAAATTAGGGAGCTTAAGTAAATAAAGGAGCTTTACATAACTTCAGTCTGCAGGAGGTTGCTGAGCTTTGTAATGAGTCCTGTGGCTTTTCTAAATCACTGCAATTGCTTTTTGCTTGTTTTTATTGTTTCGTTTTAGTTTTTTTCCCCTTTTTTTCCTGCCAAGAGTTTTCAGAGGTCAGTGATTCATGATCCTCTTTTTATTGACATATCATCTTTCTGGCATCTTCTGATTTCTCTGAGGTAAAGAGATGTGAGTTCAGGCAAAGTTTATTTCCAAAAATGTTATCTTGAGGAGCCAAATGTGTCCAATAAGCAGGAGAGAGGATATCTACGACGATTTTTCCCTTTTCCTTACATAATGTTCTTTCGTTTTTTCATTTAGTTTAGATTTTTATTGCTTCTACTGGGGTATTTTTTATTGAAATGGTACAACCTGCCCACTCACAGGATGAACTTCCTCCTGCTGTACAAATACTTCACTACCCCTGTACAAATACTTTAGGTTGTTTGTGTGCTGCCTGTAGACTGCTCTCAATTCTAACCATTTCCAGTAAGCTTGGTAGCTAAAAAATACCTGTAATTGTAAGGTTCTGCAGGTTTTTTTTTGTGTCCAGAGGTCATAAATTCATCCTGCATGGGCTGAGGAATTGCTGTTCTACACGGGCAGTGTTGCACCGGGTGACAGGGGAATGGAAAAGGAATTACTCGGTTGTGCTGCGTTGCTACCAAATATTGTTGGGCTTTTTCTTTCCATATGAAAATGTCAGGAGGATTTCACTCCACCAGCCTCACTTTGCCCTTTCATGTTTCCATTCCTCTTGATGTGAGTCATGGAAAGTTTATCATGGTACGGCTGTGGGCAGCCTTTCGCTTCCAGCCCTTCATCTCTCTGTGACTCACGACAGCCTCGTCTTCACAGGAGCCTTCCGGAGGGAAACCTTTCCTCAGGGAAGTTCATTTCTGGAGTCTTCATGGAGGGCGTGGGATCAGCTTTGCTCTGAGATTTCAAAAAACATCAGTAGAGCACACTGAAACTTGATAGAAACAAACCTTCCTGGTTTGGCAGGGAAGGCACTTAGGCAGTAGGAATACTTCTCCAGATTAGGGGAAACAATTCGGAGACTATGGATAAAATAACATAGCTGTTACTCTAAGAATGCCATTAGATATATTAAATTAGGAGCAATGTGATGTTAATGGCCAGATGATTCAGCAGTATTATCTTTTGCTTAATTTTTCTCAGTTTTTTTTTTTTATAAAAGTGTTTATTCTTAATTTTATAGCATCTGTAGCTTTTTAATTAGGCTTCATCCCACCCAATCTGAGAGCTGGTGGATTATTTTCTCACTTATGCCTTAGACATCTATATTTTAGGTTGTGACCTGCCCATCAGGACTGATTTACCTGAAATCTTCCATTCTGTCATGTGAAGGGAGGAAACAAAGTGCTGTAGCTGCACTGACATAAATTCAGGGGAGCATTTATACCCCAGGATGAGAAACGTGTTCCTGGTGTACCTGAAATGTGTTTATGAGAAGTTAACAGCCACCTTTTCAGGTGGTGGGAGGAGAAGCTGACTGTGATTAGAAGTAATGAGGCTACTGCAAAATTTAGCCTGAAGAGCACCAGCAAAAGTTTGTTTCATTTTTATTTTAAAGAGTTTTGAAAGAAAGGAAAGCATATTAAATATTAAAGAACTGGTGACCTGGAAAACAGGTCATACACATAGATATATATATATGTGTGTGTGTGTAAAATCTGCTCAATTTGTTTTATCTAATTCATAGAGGAGGAGAATTCTGATTACGTGACTGAGCATAGGAAGGGAATTGCTTTTTATAGCCTGGTGTTTTCTCCCAAGGGACAAGCATTAGGACAAGAGGAAATGGCCTCAAGTTGCATCAGTGGAGGTTTGGGCTGGAAATTAGAGAAAATTTCTTCATCAAAAGTGTTGTTGAGCACTGGAACTGCCCAGGGCAATGGTGAAGTCACCGTCACTGGAGGGGTTCAGAAGCTGTGTGTGTGTGGATGTGGCACTTGGGGACATGGGGCAGTGCTGGCCTTGGCAGTGCTCAATTAATTCTTGGCCTTGATGATCTGGGAGAGCTTTTCCAGCCTCAGTAATTTCATGATTCTGAGATTCTGTAGCCATTTTGGTTGCAGTCTTCCCTTACAATCCTCAAAGAGGAAGGGGGAGGAATTTTATGAAATGTTTATTTAATAGGAATAATACAGAATTTCAGATATTTTATATACAGTCAACAAAACCTGTGTGGATGATGAAAAATCTTGCATATTTTCTTTTGAGGGGAATGTCTCTTTTTACCCTGTCTATGAGATGAGTAGGGCCTGGTGGATGCTGTATTTTCAGTGTTTTTGTGGTTCCTGCCAGTGATACCTGCCAGCCTCCTCTCCTGCATCCTGAGCCCCCAGCAGCCCCCCTCTCATGGACTGCAGGAATTGCTCAGGGAAACTGGCATTAAAAGATCTCACCTGTTTGCTATTAAGTTCTCTGCTGCACATAAATACCTTTGTTAGCTTGAGCCTGCTTCAGTTCAGAGCAAAGTCCCCCTGGCTTCAGTGGGAATATATTGAAATCTAAAAGAGCTTTTCCTTTTTCCCCCCCATCCCACTGTGTGTCATCTTGTATATCCACATTTCCTCCTTAGGCTGTTCCCAGAGACCCTTATTTTTATGAGGAGGGTTGCTTTTGGCCAAGGAGCTTGCAAAGGTTGCTGTTGATTTCTGCTCTGTGGTTAGGGCTGGCACACATTAATGTACAGCAGACAAATGCAGTATAGACGTGATCATAAATAATTCACCCTTCCCTTCAACAAGGGGAAATTACATGCTACATTATTCAATATACAAAGACGCTGCTTGTTGTGTAAAGAGAGTAATTTTCTGCCAGTGAACAGCCAGCAGCTTTGCAGCTAAAATATAAGGAGACACACATGGTTTATTACCAGCTCAAGCCTCATAACCTTCCCTCTGCCTGCAATCCACATCCTTCTGCTCTCAGGAGTGGAATACAAAGGGGTGACGTGTGCTGGTGGCTGTCGCTGCTGGGAATGTTGGATGGCAGGAACAAAAACAAGGCACTGTAGATGTCTTGATTTCATGGGGTGAATGAGGGAAATGAGGGGTAAAATCTTAGGGAATGAACTTCTATCAAAAACTTCTTGGGAAAGAGAAGGGAGTGGCACTATGGAATTATATCCTTTTAGATGTTTCTTGGATTTTTTTTATTTTTTTATTTCATGAAGGTCACAGTGGGAAATCATGTAAAATGGCATGTTGGCAACTAGCAGTTATTTAAAAAAACTAATGAGATCAATGTCTCTATTCTATTAGCTGAGTGATCTGTCATTGTCCTGTGATAGGTCATCAAACTGATCATCTAATTAAGCAGCCTGATGCAGTGCTTGTGCATGAGCTGGCAGAGTTATGGTTGCTGGTGGAACTTTAAATTTCCCCTCATGGCTGGTGTGATTAATATCTCAGTTTTACTGTAGCCTAAACATATTCCTATTTTTTTCCCTTCTATCAGCTTCCTGATAAACCATTTTCTTCACCTGTCAAAAATGTAGTTAATGTGGTATTTCCTTGGCTCTGTAATATTTGTAGCAGATTTTCATGGGAAGTGTCTGCATCTGGGAAGGGTTCAATAAATTCCAGTCCATTTTTTAACACACAAATGGACATAGGATAGGACAGAGAAGTTTATGTGGTTTTTCTAAGGTCCTGTGGTCTGTATTCATTAAGGTATTTTTGATTGCTCTTTTTACAGATTTGAGAATTGATGTCAAATACACAAACCCGGAATTGATCCCATCAGGATATCTCAGATAAATCTGTTCAGTCAGTGTCACTGAGCAGTTTGGTTTTTTTTCTCCACTGAGCTGGATTTTTTCTTCCTTTTAAATAGCCAGTGCATGGAACTGGTTTATGAAAATAAACAGTGAGGAGCTGGAGAGCAGAGGGCTGGGAGGGAACTGAGGTGGATGGCAAAGAGGAGGAGCTCAGGGTAGAAGGATCGCATAAAAACAAATGTGTAGAACATGATAAATGTAATTGAAGAGATGCTCTAGGGTGGGTTTTGGTTAGCAGATCTTTTCTAGGTGCTGCTTTAACCTGTGGCCTCTTCTTCGTTCTTCTTTTCTGAGAGGGGCTTTTTTCACCTTCCTTTTTTGTCTTTTGTGATGAAGGCCCTCATCTCCATCCTCTCTTTTTTACAGTTTTTGTTTGTTTGTTTGTTTGTTTGTTTGTTTGTTTTGATCTATCTCTGTGTTCATGACTTCCCCTATTGGGAGGATGCTGCCTGAAATGCCCTGACACTGCCTCTGTCTCTGGCCCCCTTTCCTTCCTCTTTGAAAATGTTTGCTCAGGGTCTTATTTCTGCCTGAAATACTTACTTGGGAAGTGGAAACTTCTCACTTCTTGCCAGGATTCCCTTTCTTGTCCTCCTTCTCATCACCACTGGTGGTGTTTGGACAACCATCAAGGTCTTTCCAACCTTGGCTCCTTTCCACAGCTCCTCTTTTTCTTTTGGATATTTACTGGGGGGATATTTTATGCATAAGAAAGCATAAACTTTCTAGGTTTAAAATGGCCCATATGAATCTGGTTTAAAATCTCTAGTTGTTTAAACTTCTGTCAAAATCATCACAGCTTTGCTCCTTTGGAGAAGTTTTTAAGACTGGTCTCTTTGAGAAGTCTTGCACTGATTTCTTTCCCTTTGGTTTAAATATAGTCAATAATGATTATGCTGCAATTTCTGTCTGCCTCATCTTGGCTTAGAGAATAAACTCATTAAGGAATTGAACTTTTTTGGGGGGAAGGAAAGTATTTTGCAAATACTTTTGTTCAATATTTATCTAATTATTCTTGAGTCCCTGAGATACAGCCTACTTGCTCTGATTGCAGAAATCCTCCAATATGTGACAGCGTTCAGTGGGAGAAACGTCAGAGTAGAAATAATTTTTACAAAAGCACTTTGTCTTGTACAAAAATGCAGCCAGAAGGATGATGATAAATGTGGGATCTGAAGTGACTGCTCCATTTCATCGGGACACTTTGGTAAGAATGAACCAGGAGTTATTATCTAGAATTATAGCAGTGTTGCTTAAGCATTAAAAATAGGTGTTGATAGAGCTAAAGGCAAAATAGTAAAATTGTGGGACTCATAATAGTAATGATTATACTTCTCTGATTTGGTGAATAATAAGAGGACCCATCATTTGGTCCAGAAACCTGAGATCCTGTCATTAGCTTTTCCCTTGTGTCTGTTTTTTCATCCCTTCACTTTGCTGAATGTTTTACTTGTGGCTTTTGATTTTTATTTTTTTTTTTGGTTTGGCTTTTTATCTATGTTTGAAAGCAGACTGTTACTTTATCCCTCAAACAGGGTCCTACCCCATTTCAGGACTGTTAATTTAAGGTCTCCAGGAGCAGATAGAGTGTAATTATTTAAACCTGTGTCACTGGATACTGTCCAGAAATGCTCCCAATATTTCAAGAGCAGATTAAGATCTGTTGGGTGGGTTAGTGAGTCGTGTAGCATTACCTGTGCTAGCAACCAGTCCTTGATGTGAGCAGATGGGTGATGGAAAATCAGGGGCAGCTCATTGTGAACCTGGAGCCAAGTGTTTCCTGGGTTTAATATCCTGAGTGCTGTAATTAACAGACTTGGCAAACGGAGGGCATCTTTCAAATAGAAATCTGAAATGACTTGTGGTAGGCTGTGCTCTGCCATGGCTGTGGATGGTGTGGATGTGATGTCTGGGGGTATATAAATATCTGGGTTTGTTTCTCTAGGTTGGACAATGCCTCTCTTTGGAGCCACCTCTGGGAGGATGAAGCTTCCAGCAGCAGCAGTGCAGTTTGGAACTTGCTCGTTTTAAGAAAACCTGGAAATTTCTACCCATATTTGCCTATTCCAGCATAAAGCAGAGGACAATGAGTTATTTTTATTTTTTGCATATTTTCACACTACGCAACAATTTTTCTTCCTTCTCATTTTGTTCAATGGGAAAAACTTGAGCCAGTTTTGTAGCTGATCCTTACTTCGCCACATTCCTCTTACTGAGCCAAATTCTTGGGAACCACATCCAGAGTACATCTATTTTTGTGTGTTGGTGGTGGTTGGGCCTTCTTTTTCTTTCTGTGACACATGTCACACTTTTTATTCTGTTTTGAACCTGCCCTTTTGCATTGCTGAGTAGTTGTAGAACCACTCCAGGAACGAAATCATTTCAGACTTGCAGAAGATGACTCATCTGCTTCAGAAACATTTTTATGGCTGCACTCGGCTCATTAATGTAGGAGTTTAACAGTAGTAATATGAGGTATTGCATTAATTGCTGCATACATTTATTACCAAATGACTTGCACAGACAGTGTTTCAGATGCCGTGGACCTGATCACAATAACCAGAAGTGTCCTGTGTGCAGAGGAGAAAACAAAATCCCTTTGTACACCGACAGGAAGCAGATGAAGTGGCTCGCTGTTCTGGAAGTGAGGACTGATCACTGTGAGAGCTGGAATGGGTTTTTCTGCCTGAGGAAGGGGAAGCTCTGCAGTTTGATGTTTGGGTTGATCATAATGACTCTGGTGATGGTATCCTACATGCTGACTGGAGCCAAGCATGGCCTGTTGCTGATCCCATCTCCCTTCCATTACGGAGCTTTTGCTAGCAATCCCAGCTTAATGGACAATGAAAGCCTTAGTGACATGAAAGACTATTACCAGCCTTCAAAAATGAATATTTCATATGTAAAGGATTATCCAAGCATTAAATTAATTATTGACACCATTACTTCAAAGATAGAGTTTATAACAAGGCAGCGCCCTGATTTAGAAGAGCTGAGGAAGCAAGAGCCACATGTAAGTACGAACTGAGCCTTAAACTGCTTTTTACATCCTTATTTCAAGGCTTTTTGGATCAATCTTTTGCCCAGATATAAAAAGTGCAACTGCTTGGATATTCACGTGGTGATTTACACCATCTAGAGTCTCCTGATCCACAGCAGCTGAGAGGTTGATATTGTAGGTCACATCCCTCTGAGTCACGGGCAGGATGGATGGATGGGTTCTATAAATGGTCTTGACACCTGAAGCAAAAAATCAGGCAGTCTTCTGATAGCTGTACAACACCACTGAACTTTTACCTTCTCTCGTGCAAAATCATTGTGACTTAGATTTACCTGTCACCTGAAATGCTAAAAAAGAAAAGAGCCTTTCTAATAACTGCTTGCCAGGGTGCCTTCCTGAAAATCATTGCAAACCTTGTACTTCAGAGGTAAAAACTGGAAGGTAATTTGATTAGAGTATTAAGTGTTTGACTTCAAAAATCAGTTCCTGGGGTTGCAGAGGGGCTGGGGGGATTATTGAGGCCCTTTCTGGCCTTAAAAATAGAAGGATTTCTAAAAACTCCTCTCCCAGTCCATTGGGTGGCACAGGATTTGGTCCTGGTGCCATCAGAAGCGATAAATGGGGTCAGCTTTGTGGGTAGAAATATGCAGGCAGTGTTTCTGTCCTCTCACCGTGCTAAGTAAGGAAAGTACGGCTGTTGATTTCTCGCTGCCATGACTGAAATTGTCGTTCTTTATGTTGCAGATGTTTTCGGTAATTCCTAACAAATTCCTTCCAAATAGCAAGAACCCCTGTTGGTACGAGGAGTACCGAGGGAACACCACCACGGACCCTTACGCCACCAACTCCTACGCGCTGTACTCCAAGCGCTTTCGGATCATTTTCGATTACCTCAGGAAGGTATTTTGGAACCACCTGTACCACTACAAGGACAAACACTACCGCCTGCGCTGCCTCCCGCACTTCTACATCATCGGGCAGCCCAAGTGCGGCACCACGGACCTGTACGACCGCCTCAGGCTGCACCCCGACGTCCGCTTCTCCGCCATCAAGGAGCCCCACTGGTGGACCAGGAAACGCTTTGGTGAGTGAAAACGCCCTTTGCCATCCAGGCAAGGTGTCTCTCTCAAATTTTTTTAAGTATGTGGGGTGAAGTGTATAGATTTTCTCTGTGTTGGCTTGCCTAGAAACCGCTGGAGTTGGTGGTTTTGAGAAATCCAGGTGGTGGATGCTCAGCCTGCTTTTGTTTTGGGTTGAACCTCTTGAGAAAATGCACATTTCATTTGGTTTATTTGCAGCAGTTTGGAAAATCTAAGGAGAAACAAAAACAGTGGATAAAACTGACCTTATGAATTTATAAAGGCAAGAAGAGAAACTGTTAGGTTGTCATGGGGGAGTTGAAGAGCAGCAGTGATAGCTTTGTACTGCAAAATTCTGTAAAGCCTTTCTTACATCAATAAATTATGGGTCACTATTTAAAATTTCAGTCCTCATGCTTCAATAAATACAGCTGTGGCAGGAGCTTCATTAGTGCCACAGCTCTGACCAGCACTGATCAGCAGAGATGCTCTGCATGAGGAATCTCTCTCACACTGAGGGCCCTGCACATATTTTTGCTGCTTTTCCTGGATGATATCAGTATTTCCAGCTCTGAAGGCAGAGTTGAATAGCTGGGGTCGTGGCCAGCTGGAGCAAAAGGCATCCACCCCTCATGATTTCACCTCCAAAGGGCGTCTCGGGGCAGTGGGGCTGAGCACAGGATTTCATCCATCTGAAGTGTTTTTCTCCTTCTTGCCTCTCTCTGGATGCTGAGGAAGATCAGTCTTGTGCTTGGATATTAGATGAGCTGCAGAAGACACAATTTAATTTCCTACCTGCTCCCCTCTACATGTGGGTGAATGTTTTGCCTTCTGTATTCCACCCAGGCATTGGATTTTCCTCTTCTTGGATCTGGCTAAGTGCTGACATGCCCTCACTTTCTATGACTTTGGTATCAAAGATCAAAGTCTTTTCAGTGATTTTACTGTTTCCAAGAGGAAGATTCTTCTTATTTTAGCAACATCTTAATTTCTGTTTCTCATTTGCTGTTGCTTTATGGCAGACACCGACTTTGGAACAGGAAAACTGGCACTGGAGGGTAGATGAGGACTTTGATCACTACTTTCTTTTGGTGCTTTTCTAAGCTTCCTTGGAATGGGAAAAATAGTGAATTTCTGTGGCTAAAGGCAAGAAAGGACACTTTCAGAGGCATTGGGACACCAGCAGTGCTGCTTCTGTTCTTTATTTCGAGATCATACCTCAAATTCTTTATTTCTCCTACATGTGGCCTTGTCATTTCCATCTTGTTTCCCTGTGCCCTGGACCCCAGAAGAATCTTTGAGCCCCTGCAGAACAAAACAGGGTTTTGCTCCTTGCTATCTTGGTGAGGAGGTCTCAGCCACAGAGGTGGGATTTCATGATTCTGCTGTTAAATTTTCCATTTTCTTCCTTTGCAAATGCCGTAAGAAAGTTGCCAGTATAAATACTTCGGGCATTTTCTGAAGACTTTTTTGGAAACTAGGATGTAAAGGAAAGTGATGAAAATACAGCTTTGCTTTTGAGATAACTCATCCTGTTTGAGAAACACTGGGGGCACCAGTGTGAGTTGAGGAGTGAAACCAAGTCAAACGAAGAGAAGCATCGTGGTGCTCCTTGAAGACCCAAGAGAAGGGACTTGTTCATCACAGTCAGCAGCTGACTAAAGACAAAATCTGGGAATTATAAAATAGTTTGGGTTGGAAGGGACCTTTAAGTTTATCCAGTTCCACCCCCTGCCATGGCCAGGGACACCTCCCATTATCCCAGGTTGCTCCAAGCCCCGTCCAACCTGGCCTTGGGCACTTCCAGGCATCCAGGGTCAGCCACAGCTTTTTCTCATGTTCAGATAAAGTGATGAAAACAAGGGACTGTCAGCAAAATCTGTGGAGGATTTTGTGTTCCATGGTAATGCTGGCAGGAAAGGCTGAACCCAACTGATACCTTAAACTGTTTTACAGCAAATAGTTCCCTCCACCTACATTAACCTCAACATAAATGTTTGGAATTAATTTTGGAGGAGGTATTGAACCCAACCTCACTTCAGCAAGGCTGAGCTCACTAAAGCTCTGAACCTGACCTACCAAACAGGAAGAAGAATGTAAAAAATCAGGCTGGAGTGCATCTATCTTGAGAACAAGGGTGAATTCCAATCTTTGTGCTGGCATTCACAAACCCTCCACTTGCAGAGTCTTGTGGTCAGCCACTGGGGACAAAGTGCTGATCCATGAAGAGAACATTCTCTGCATAATTCAGGTTTTTTGAAGTTGTTTGTAAAGCTGGAGAATGAGGAAACATTGCAGAGCTCGTGGTCTCATGGGAGAGGGATCTGTAGGGATGACCTCCTGATCATCTCAGCTGTTTGCCTCTGAGAATTAAAGATCAAGTTTATTCCTGGTGGCTCAGTCCTTTAATTCTGCCCTAAAAGTACATTAATGGTTACTGTTTAAGAATGAAAAAAAGAGAAACAGAGAATATGACAAACACACAAGTGAAACTGAGACAGCCAGCGAGTGGCTGTGACTCCTTGCTATTGTGATTAATAGCTCCTGGCTATTAACTTGGTTTGGTTTCTAACACTTGAGCTGGACAAGAAAGTCTCTTTGTTCAATGGCATCCTCTGATTCAGTGGATTTTTATGAGACTGACTAATTTCAGCTGAAGTTAAACAGCCCTCTGGGGAGGCCCCATTTTGCAAATCACTCCTTTCCCCTTCTGCTGGGATGGTTGATGCTCCACAGGACTTTGTCTCAGCTTGACTGTCTCTTTCTCCTGGCTTCTTGCCACTGTTTCTGTTCCCAGGAGTGGGGTGGCAACAAACCAAGGCTGTCTGTAGCACCATGCTTGCACTTTTTTCCCCCCTCAAAACAAGTCAAAATACGCTGTTGAACTTTCTTCTACCCTCATTAAATCCCACTTTCCTAAAGGGGAAAATCAGAGGCAATGGACAAAAGAACTCCCTTGCTGAGCTTTCCTCTCACATAATTGATAATTATTGGCCTTGTGGGAACAAGAAAGGGAGAGCTGAGACGTCCTGTGCGGGGAGCATGTACAGCAAATGGAGAAGTGAGACTAGATTTGGAAACAGGAGTGGGAAAAGGAGTATAAAAACCACAAGATGAAGCTCAAGATGCTGAGAAACGCAGGGGGAAGGTGATACTGAACTCACCCTGGAGTGTAGGGAAGGAGAGGAGAAAAACAAGATACTACCGTGGAGCTTTATTTGCATACCTGTGAAAGGAAAAAAGCCATGAATGATTTCCCAGTGTGTGTTGATTTGCATATTTGGCATCAGAGCCTTTGCTCAATCTCAAAACAGTAAATCTAGTGGGAGTCCAATATTACTGCAGTTTACATGGGTGCAAATGGAAGTAGAATCTTATCTTCTATATTCCTTCCAAAAGCTAAATTTAGAAGAAGATAAATCCGAGCTCATTCATGCAGGGACTACAAAACAGAGAGCTTAAAATAATTCCTATCCCTGCGAATTTATGGCGTAATCATTCAGTAGCTCAGATTCATTATTCAGTTCATTTTTGGCACTTTTATCTGAGGGTTGCACTTGGGCTGATCTGGTGCTGATGTTGGCTGGCTCGGAGCCAACCACCTCAGTTTGCACCAGCAGTTAGTCTTGCCCTGTTGTTGTTCTAATTGCTGTTTTTAATTCTCTCTTTGTTGCTGTTTTTTTCAGGAATCATCCGGCTGAGGGATGGATTCCACGACCGCTACCCGGTGGAAGATTACCTGGATCTGTTCGACCTGGCAGCACATCAGATCCAGAGCGTGCTGCAGAGCGATGCAGTGAAGGAGCATGGCAAGAGGAACAACATCATCATTGGTAGGGCAAAAACAGCCCCAAAATTCCCTGTAGCTCCCTTTCAGCAGCGCTCAGAGCTGCCCCTGACGTTGCTCTTCTCTGGAGTGCCTGGAAGCTCTTGGCTTTCTTTTCCTTCTTTTCCTTCTTTTCCTTCTTTTCCTTCTTTTCCTTCTTTTCCTTCTTTTCCTTCTTTTCCTTCTTTTCCTTCTTTCTTTGTTAAGAAGCTGTGATTATCTTTAGAAAATTCCTGAGCGAGTGCTGTAGATCTGATGAACATCAGCATTTAATTAATGTGGATTGTTTTTTCCCCCAAGAATGAGAATGACCTTGGTGACTCCTTCAAACAGAGTTTTCACTTTGTTTTCATAGAATCATTTAGGTTGGAAAAGCCCTCTAAGATCATTCCATCCATCCATTCCCCCAGCACTTCTGAGGTCACCACTAACTCATGTCCCCAAGTGCCACATCCACTTCAAGTACAATTCTGAGGGGATTCCTGTAGTGCTGGGATTGTGGTTCCAGTTCCAAATGCTGGAGCAATGTCTGGGATAAATCAGTAACTGGGGTGTTATGACACACACTGGGTGCTGCAGAGATCCTGGAGCTGGTGGGAGATGTGGTAGCAAAAGTTCCCAGTGGATCTTCTTAAGCTCTTACAGAAGAAATTGATATCATTAATTGGTATTAAATGACCTAATTACCACTAGAAATGGTCTAGTAGTGCTGTTTTATTGTACTTGGGGGAAGTCTATGGTGAGCACTGGGCTCTGGGAAGGGATCCCTGGATTGCTTTCCATGACACAGAGGGGTCAATCCACTGGGCCCATCCAGCCTGGTCCATGTGTGCTGCTTTACAGTGCCCATGAGGAACATCACAAACTTCTAAATTCTGCTTTTGCTGCCTGCTAAAACCAGAAAACTGAGGGGATGGGAATTTTACCAGTCACATTTCTGGGAAACCAGGCACATTCCATGCAAAAAGTAATTGTGCAAGTGAAAGTTCCCTGTCAAAAAGAGACTTTTCAAGTAGGCTTGAAGTCACAATTCTACAGAAAACAGAGACAAGATTTTTGTTCCCTGCCCTCAGAATTTTGAAGGTTTATTACCTGGAATTTTCACTTATTTCTGGATGGATGAGGCAGTGATGATGCCTTAGGTTGGTTAAAGCAGAGCCTTGTCTGAGTCACATTTGTTCAGTACTTCCCCAGCCTCCATTTAAGTCCATCACTCACTTTATTCAACATTTGTAACACTGAGCAGCATTTGCAAGATGGGGTTCTTAAAAAATGCTGCCATCAAGGACATCTGCAGATTTTCCTGCTACTTACAATAATATCTCCTGTCCTTTCATGGGTGAAGTGCTTGTACTAATTAAATTCACTAATCTAATTGGCAACGTACATCTTTGATTACCTACCTCCTGTTGCAGCTTTCTGTAGAGTTCACTTTGTGTTTCTTTTTCCTGTGGTCTCATTTCTTGTGTCATTAAGGTTCTGCTGGGTTTTCTTATTAAGTTTACAGGAAAAGCCTTGAATGATTATACTCATTAAGGCAGTCTTTTATGACCTTGGTAAAAAACAAAACAAAGCCATCTAACCCAAAATGAATCTGTATGAATATCAGGTTTGCTCATAATCTCCCTTTTTCTTATTTCAGATGACTGCAAAGAAAAAAAATCAAATTAAACCATAAATATTTCAGTAATTCATCATGTTATATTATTTTGAAAAGTTAGGCTTCTTTGGATATTAAACCTAGCGGGTAATAACTGCATTTTCAAAAAAAATACCCAAAAAACAACCAACATCTGTTTAGAAATGAACCTGAGAGGACAGAGCTGATCCAGCCCGAGGCATTCTGAGCAGGACTTGTTTATGTGGGATCATTAATAAGATAAATTCAGAGGAATGACTTGTGAAAACACAATATGATGTTAATCCATTAATGACTGAATGAGGAGGTTATGCACCATTCTTTAGGCAATTTATTAATTCATTTGATCTTTAAGTCCATAAGAAAAAAAAATAATTCAGTTGAACTGGCAACTGTAATTAAACATAATTAATTGGTGGTGGTTAATTTATTTCATGTTTAATATGGCTTGTTCTCTTTGCAGGTATTAAACCTGTATTATAAAACAAAACCAAACACTGTCAAATTGTCAGGAAAAAATTTATTTGCCTGCTTCAGGAAATGAAAATTATAAAAGTCAGCAGGGACAGAGTGATTATTTTATTTTTTATATATATCATTTTCCCCCCCATTCAGTTTGTGACAGTGATCTTGTAGGAAGATTTACCCAGGTTTTGCTGGGCTGGAGCAGCACCTTGAGCCTTTTAATGCTTTAGCCAGATTTGGTTTTGTGCCTGTGATCTTGGGTTGGACCTGACAGTCTTGGAGGTCTGCTGCAAGCTTTATGAATATGAGATTGTCCCTGACTTGTGTCCTGCCTGCAGATTTCGGGTGGTGGAATTCACAGTTTCTGTGGAATGTGGGCTCTGATGTTAGGAGAATCTGCCCATTTATGTGTAAAGGCAGTGGTTTGGTTTTTTGTGGTTTTGCAGGAGTGCAGGGAGGTGTTTGCAGGTTTGGCCAGGCTGGTTGGGATAAATCCAGCAGAACATCCAAGGTGACCAGGGAACAGAGCAGAGAGCTGTGGAGGATGATCAGATCTACTCCAGAGAGGAACAGGTGGCTCGATGAGCTCATAGACTTTAATCACCTTGGCATGATTGAGGCAAACACTTTTGAGGGAGCAGTTTCAGCCCTGCAGTGCCTGTCAGGGGGATGGAACAGGGACTTCCCAAGGCCACCCCATCCCTGGAGATGTTCTCATCCCTCTCCAGCAAATCCCTGCCCACAGCTGCTCGGACCCTCCGCATTTCCCCACGTCCTGGTGGCTCAGGAGAGGTTTCTGTGGCAGGGCTGTCTCAGCTCCTGGCCTCTGTTTAATCCTTTGTGTTTCTGCCTCACCCAGCGTGGGAGCCGGGCTAATTGAGTTTTAATTGACAAGTCGAAGCCTGCTGGTGATTAGGCAGTGCTTTGGCTAATTAATTTAGAATGGAAGAGCGGAGCTGTTGTGGACACCCAGCTATAGCCAATGGACCTGATCTCCTCCTCTTGAAAAGAGGCAAAATGAATGTGACAGAAGATTAATGTGTTTTCTAACAACTCCCAGACTTTATTAATGAATCACATTATATTCAGCTGAAGTTTGGAGCCAGTACCTTTCTCATGTTGTGTTTTGTCTGTATTTTTAAATCTTTATTGGGCTTTCCCAGCAGAGGAAGGATGAAAAAATAAGGAAATAATGTACAAGTCTATAAGCCTACAACATTATTATTTTTTTAATCTCCTTCCCTTTGATTTGAGAAACCTCATTAGCAAGAATTAGCTTTCATTAGACTGTCAAAGAGTGCATGTCCCCAAAAAGCTTCTGTACATGTTTTATTGAACAGTACTGTGCCACATAAATGCCAGGATTATTTAAAAAGGCAGAGAAGGTTATAAAATTCAAAACAAAATATCAAATTATTTATTTAGCAGCTGAACCATCATATACCTCATGCCAGCAGAGATTTTTACTGAGTATGTTTGTCCCTGTAGCACTGCATTCCCAGTGAGCTTCTTCAGACACCAAAAATACCAGAATCTGGTATTTACCAAAGTGTTCTATTTATTCTATAAACCCTTTATCTATTCATTACTAAAAGACTTGTTCTACATGAATAATTATATAAAAAATAATATTTCAAACCTCAATGACACATCTCAGCTGCTTTTAAAATATTTCTTACATGCTCACTGATTCTCCTGATTATGTTTTCCACACTGTTGATCAGCAGGTGTGGTGATTTCCATGTTTTTCTGTGGGGAATTTTACAGTTTGTTAGCAAGCTGCTGCTCTGAAGTTTGGCCAACCATTAAGGCCAACCTGTGGGTGCTACAAAGAGCATTTCAAGGCTTCAGCAGGGACAAACTCCTGCCTCCTCCAGGCCAGGCTGGATGGAGTTTGGACCTGGCCTAGTGGAAGATGTCCCTGCCCATGGCAGGGATGGGAACAGGATGATCTCTAAGGTCCCTTCCAGCCCAGATCATTCTGTGATCCCATGAATCCTCACTGGAAAATGTGCTAAAACCCTGAGCAGCCCATTCCAGCCCAAATTAAATCTATTTACATGTGCCAGCCACCAGCAGGAAGCAGTGTGGTTATGGAGAACAGTATTTCAGGCGAAATTGCATAAAACCTGCCTTAACCATCCCTGCATTCCCAGAGGCACAGGGCAGTGGGATTGCTGCAGCTCTGGGAGCTTTAACCACAGCAGTCTGCAAGAACTAAGGTGTGCTGAAATTCATGGAGTCAATTTTGATCTGCCTATAGCGCTTTAAAATTCAGCCAATTTCCACTCCAGCATGAAGAATGGAATGAGTTACCAGCAGAGATGCTTTTCATTTCCAGGGGAGGCCAGTGCCTCGACAATGTGGGACAACAACGCTTGGATCTTCTTCTATGACAACAGTACTGAAGGAGAACCTCCCTTCCTAATCCAGGATTTTATCCATGCCTTCCAACCAAATGCCAAACTAATCATCATGCTGAGGGACCCTGTTGAAAGGTGAGCAAGAAAATGTTCTTGTTATAATAATATTTTTAGTTCTCACTCTGTTGGATGCAAGTAAATATTCACGTGGTGTTTGAGAGCTACTTGGTTGTGAGAAGAGGGGTTTTATTCTGTGTATTTTGGCACAGGTAACAGTGATAATGTTTTAAAGAGAAGCAGGTGTGAATGCCATGAGTGCCATGCCTGGAATCCTGAGCTACTCTGAAAAAAAGAATTTATAGGTTTCCAAATGCAATGTAATGCCATTATCTGAGCTAATATCCCTGGTTCTTAGTGAGGCTATTTAGACTAGGAGGGCACTGCATCTTCAGATCTCAGCAGAAGTGGTCCTGGGAAATGTTTCATTTAATTTAAGCAGTGAAATCTATGTTTTCATGGGGTTTGCAGTTCAAACTGATTACTTAATAATGATTGAGAATGATTAAATAGCTCTGGAGTCAGTAAATGATACAATTTTTTAAAAATCTTTAAAGTGCTTGGTGAGACACTCATGTAAAGTTTCACTGGGCATTTGTAGCTTGCACAGCCAAAAGCTACAGGGGGATCATCCTTGATCTCCCCGACTTTGTTTGCAGGCTAAATGGCTATGGAGAGTCAGGAGTGTCCAGCTTTCCACTTGCATTTTGCTTTTTCTCTCCAGATTTCTGGGACATTCCTTCCCACTGTGTCCTCTTTAGCAGGATAATAACGATGAGGGTGATGGGGAGGGTGGAGGGGGTGGAGGCAGAGTCCACAAGGATCAGACTGAGGGGGTGTGAATTCCTTCTCACTGCAGCTCCACAGGGATATTCAGAATACTTGTGGCAGGGTCAGTGCTCAAGGGAAAAGCACCAGAAAAACTCAGGGAAGGAAGGGGGGGCAGGTGATGATGAGGATGGAGATGATGGCAGGGGATGAAGATGATGATGGGGATGCAGATGATGGTGGGGGATGAAGATGATCGTGGGGGATGAAGATGATGATGGGAGATGAAGATGATGATGAGGATGGAGATGATGGTGGGGGATGAAGATGATGATGGGGATGCAGGTGATGGTGGAGATGCAGACGATGATGGGGATGCAGATGATGGTGGGGATGCAGGTGATGATGGGGGATGAAGATGATGATGAGGGATGCAGGTGATGGTGGGGATGCAGACGATGATGAGGATGGAGATGATGATGGGGATGCAGATGATTGTGGGGGATGAAGATGATGATGGGGGATGCAGATGATGGTGGGGGATGAAGATGATGATGGGGATGCAGATGATGGTGGGAGATGAAGATGATGATGAGGGATGCAGGTGATGTTGGGAGTGCAGGTGATGATGAGAATGGAGATGATGGGAATGCGGAGGATGATGAGGATGGAGATAATGGCAGAGGATGAAGATGATGGTGGGGATGCAGATGATGGTGAGGCCCAGGCTCTGGTGGCTCTGGGAGAAGAGCAGACCCGTGGTGTTTGTGCAGGCAGCCCGTACCCACTGCCCAGCAGCTCCAGAGCTTGGGTGGTGCTCCCCAAGGAGCTTCCCTGCTGGCAGGACATGGCTGTGGTGAGAGCAGGGCTGGGAGATGTTTCCCAGCTCCTGTCAGGAAATGCAGCTCTCAGCTCCAGCAGCATCTCCTGACTTCAGGAGTTAACAGATGGTAATTTCATGTGAGAGAGCAGGAGTGGCTTCCTCGTGTAAATTAGTGACAAACTCCCTGATTGCCTTAACCACCCTCAGTAACGGGGCTGTAGCTCTTTGCCACCTTTAGCAGGGGTGACAGAAAAAGTCAGCTTCATCTCCTTTATTGTGTTTATGACAAATTGTTTCCTTTTTGTTTGCAGTTCCTGGCATTCCTGATGGCTCATCTGAGCTGCAGGAGCAAAAGCAGAAGGGACAGGCATCCACTGGTGATGCCAGGCAGTGGGACAGGTTCCTTGGAGCAGCCAGGAGGGCAGGGGCTGGGACAGGCTCTGATCCAACCTGCACAAAGTCTGGGCTATGCCCAGCAGGGAATATTTGAATGACATCTTTCTTTGAGGTGGTTGTTGTCAACTGGTGTCATTATTTCATTGGAATGGACAGAGGTTGAAGGGAAGGACTTCAAGTAGCCAGAACAGCTGAAATTCTAATCAGCAAAGGCAGATGTCCCCAGAATTAAAAACAGATGGGAAAAAAAGAAAAATAGGAAGAAAATCCCAACTGCCCTGCAGAGGGAGAACTTTTCTTCAGGAATGTAGTTTTTCATAAGATGCCAACAAGTCTGGAAAATGATGCATTTCTTTTGATACCAAGCAGTCATATTAAACCTTTTTAATGACACTTCAGCCTGGCCCATGCTGTACCTGATACCTGCTGGCTGATTTTTCCCAGGAAGAAGCCTTTCACAGCTCAGTCCCACCATCCCTGGGACAAGCTGAGTCCTGATACCCACATTTCCTGCAAGCAGGAGGGAGATGCTGTTGTGTGTCTAATTTAGGTGAACTCATCTGGCCTGATCCTTTAACTTTTCCCTTTTTTTTTTTTTTTTTTTTAAATGAACAGAGAGTTTTCATTTGTTTCACATGGGAATTAAAATCCTGTTCTTGCCATGCACTGACATAAATAATGACTGCAGAGGGGCTATTCCTGTGCTTAAGTGCTTTGCTGGATTAAGGCCTAAACTTTCCAAATGAGGTGTTTTTAAGTACCCACGGAAATCTAGGGAAGCTAGAGGATAAATAAAGTAACTGCAATACAAAAGGTTATTGCAGTAATAAGTGAGGCCTAAATAGGTTGGTGTTTTTATTTCTTAAGCACCTGTGGTTTTTTGAAAGAGGCTGAAAAAGATGTAGGATTTCTGGAATTTTGTTGAGAGATGGGTGCTCTGGAGGCATCAAATCTGTGCTGCAAACATGCCTGGGGAAGTGATTTCTCGAGTGATGCAAAATTTTCCTCAAAATCCTGTGGTATTGTTGTGGTTCTGGTCATTCTGAGCCTAATTGTGAATGGAAGTTAAAATATGTTCAGCAAATCTAATATTTATGTCACGCCTGAGCATTTCTTTTGTCTCTTTAAAACTTGTTTATATTGCAAAAGCCTAATCAAGGTTTCAGGAGTTAATGCTAAAATTGACATTTTCCTTGCCTGTAGGTTTTGGGTTGTTTCACCACATCACCCCCAAAGGAATTTGAATATATATTATCTTTTTAAAGTGATTTTAAGTAATTGTAAATCTCGTGCTAAAAGTGTGCAATGAGGGGATAATGCTTTGTAACTTAGAGAAACTAAGTGTTAGTTAAGAAACACATCTTAAAAATAATATATAGAAAAGCAGCAGGTAGAATGCTGTAAATTGGAAGTTTTTGATGGACATAAGATTGGAGGTGAGGCTTCCTGTAAAAGGAATGGGAAATCTGGACTCTTTCTTACTCGTGATCGTAGCTTGGTAATAATATAACAATTACTCTTTCTAACCCACCTAAAGTTTCTAAAATCAGCTTTAATCTTGAGAGACAAGGACTCTGTCCATGGAATATCAGGTGCAGAGGGGCAGCAACATCAGCTGAGACCAGTTCTGTTCACAGAGAACGTGAATTTAAAGTCTAAAACTTTGCCTTCACGAGAAAACATTGGCTCACATTTTTTCTAGGGTCAGGCCTCCAGGGATGTGGACCTTGAAAGTGCAGTTCAGATTCCCCTGAAGAGGGTTTTGCTGTGAGCTGAAACCCATTAAAATGAATGGAAAAAGTGTCACTGGGTGACAGGCTGTGGGTGGGACGCTGTTACACACACATCCCCTTTCCTTGCACTCCTGTAACTTGGAATTGCCAAATTTGTCGTGTAAATAAAGGTTCTTCCGCTCCCTCAGCCCCTCACGGCCACGTTTTCCCCTGGCAGGTTGTACTCTGATTATCTGTACTTCGCCAGCGCCAACAAATCCGCGGAGGATTTCCACGAGAAGGTGGCGGAGTCGCTGCAGCTGTTTGAGGGCTGCGTGCTGGATTTCTCCCTGCGAGCCTGTGTCTACAACAACACCCTCAACAACGCCATGCCCGTGAGTATTTCCAGGCTCTGCTGGCTCCTCGCTGCTTTAACCTGGTGGAAAGGTCATCAAGGCACCAAAATCCCACAAGGAAGTGTTGAGAGATCCGAAATTTCCCCCTCTTTTGCGTGCTTTTACATTCTCTGGTTTGCAGTTAATGTGTTGGCGCAGGGAAAAGTCTATCTTGCAGATATTACAAATATACAAAGTCCAAATCTGACCATTTGTAAAAGTGGAGGAGGTAAATATGTGTATAAACATGTAAAAGATGGTGTGGGGGCCCAGCTGTCTCCTCAGCCTGTTCCCTGGTGAATGCCAACAGGGATATCACAGCCTTCCTATTGTGCAAGTGCACCGAGAGCACATTTAGTGAAGATTACAATTTAATGAGAGAGCTTTTTGCAGATGTCTCCAAAAAAGTAGCTCTGGCAAAGATCCTTGTGGTACCAAATTGCCTCAAAATCAGAATAAATTATGTGTTCTTTTGTAAGAAAAGGCTACAAATAATGAGATACAATCTTTTTCTTTTTCTTTTTTTTTCTTTCTTTTTTTTTTTTTTTGTTTTTTTTAATTGTGCATGCCAGAAAATTATACAAGAAAACACAGAAACTGCTGGCAGGGGAATGGATAAGTATTACAGGCTTAAGATTCCAAAATTCACAATTTTAGCATAGAACTGACTTAAGATTTTGCTGGAGGGCAGAGAATAATACGGAAGAGATTGACTTGAAGTATCACATCTGGCCAGTTTGCTGTTCAATCCTCTTTTATTTGCTCGGGTTGTGAAGGATTCGGAGGGAATAGTTCCCTCCTTTGCCTCTGGATTGAAGTTATTGCCTCTTCCACTGGATAAAATAACAGAACTAGAGTGTATTCCATGGGCTGGAGCCCCACAGCAGCAGAGCAAACGGGACACTGCTCTCACTTAGCAGGCAGGCTGGAGCTGCTCATCCCTCGCTGCAGCCCCCAGGACTTCCTCACACACCAGTTGCTGCTGTGCAGCGTCACAGAATTTTCCAGCCATCTGCTTGTACAAATGTATTCCTTCCAGTGTGGCAGAGAAAGGCGGAGAGAGAGCCAGAAGGAAAGATTTTCCTCTTCTGTTCATCCTCAGGGTGCAGAACCCATCTCCATTCGCTGTCTCCAGCAGCCCTCTTGAAGAAGATGCTTTTGGAAAGGAGCAGAGGAGGCCTCTCTCCTGCCACAGAGCCACAAGCAGGTGTTTTAATAAAACCCACGTGCCAACTGTGCTCCTCAGTGGCCTTTTTTAGCTTCTTCTTCAGCCAAGTTGCTAAATCTGTTGTGTTTGTGGTTTGCTGTGTGTTGAAAAGGTGAGGATTGGTGTCCCTGGTGAGCTCATTAGGTTGCTAATTCTGTGGCTATGCCAGGAAAAAAAGGGGTTTGCTGTTTGTTAATGTGTTTCTGGAACCAGAGGGGTGTCCTAGGTGGCTGCTGAAGGATGCTAAGGGGGAAGAAAGGGGTGGTTTGGCACCTGGAATCAATGGAAAGAACATGACCCAGAGAATGGCACAGTGACCAGGGTGATCCCAATTTTGGCCTGCCAGCACCTGAAGGAGTGTACAAGGGAGACAGAGAAAGTATTTACAAGAGCTTGGAGTAAGAAAAGAAATATTAAACCACAAATTTGCCCCAGTGCTGAGTGGAGTGAGGCACTGACTGAGGGCTGGGGTGCTGCCCCACCAGAATTATCCCATCTTAGCCTGGTGTCTTAACCAAATAAGATTTCTGGTGTAGCACATCTATAAAGAAATCTGCTAAATATGGAGACTTATAAGCAGCCAAAGACGTACATCAGAATCACACAGGAGGATAATAATTCAGCAATAATTGAAAAAATGGCTTTTTTTAGAGGAATTTAGGCAGCAGTGGAGGTCATGGGGCAGTGTCAGAAGTGAAAGGGGCTGTTGTCTGACTTCATGGACCCTGGTAATGCGAGCTGAAGATGTTAAGTCTCTTTTATGAAAGATGCTTAAGACTTGGGATTTGTGTTCCTCTCCTCTGAGCCTGAAAGAATTTAGAAAAATATTTATAAGCACAGTTGGAAGCTGGACTTTTTAAGAACACCAAGGCTACTCTTTTTATGTTTCAACTTGTTATGTAAAATTGGGGAGGGAAGAAAAACAGAGATAAAGGCAGGAGAATCTGCCTTTCCCCCTCTCTGGTCTGACACAGTGTGGCTCTGGGTACTCAGACAAGGCACCATCAACACTGCTGCAGCTGAGGTCTCAACC
This sequence comes from Pseudopodoces humilis, assembly GCF_049639895.1. NCBI lineage: Eukaryota > Metazoa > Chordata > Aves > Passeriformes > Paridae > Pseudopodoces > Pseudopodoces humilis. Next base: position 32,673,906 of record NC_142208.1, on the reverse strand, counting down.
TAATTATTGCAATCAGAGGATGCAGCAAAATGCACCCAAATCTAACACCTGACAGTGAGGCAGAATATTTTCTTTTTTGTCAGTCCTTAAAAGCACATTTTGGGGATTTTTTTTCCCAGATGACAGGTGAGTGTTTTTTTTTTTACAGCCAGAAGTGTTGTAGGGTGAACTAATTTGGGGTTTTTTTGTACTTACAGGTGAGGTTACAGGTAGGGCTCTATGTTGTCTATCTCCTGGACTGGCTGACAGTTTTTAACAAAGATCAGATCCTTGTTCTTCGCCTGGAGGACCATGCATCAAACATGAGGTACACCATGCACATGGTGTTCCAGTTCCTGGATCTGGGTAGGTGCTTGCTGGCTGCTTTAAGTGTGCAAAATCATTATTATCCTCCTTCTTTTAGGTTGGGTTTGCTTTTAATAATAAGAGAGAAAAAGCAAAGCAGAGGAATCTGGCTTGAAGGATGCATTAATCTCATTGCCTGGAGTCAAGCAAAATTAAATTCTCAAATGCCTGGTGTTAGAAGATCTTAGTGAGTATATAAAGGAAAAAAAAAAAATCCAGACCATTCAGAATGCAGGGATTTATCTTCCCATACAGAAGCCAGCCCTACTTCTGCAGGCACTCAGGGCTTGTTTGCCACTGAGGTGCAAAGTTATGCCCCACAGCTGTAACAAACTGAAGTGCTACCAGCCCAGAACCTAAATCTGATGAAAGGTTGTGTTTGTAGCCGAGGAGAAGGGGGAAATTGTGTTTTTGCTGTGTTGATTGAGACATCTGTTGCTAATCCTCGGAGAAACGCCGGCAGACAAAACGTTGCCCAGTGTTGATTTGACAGTAGCAAGAGAAAGAAAATGTGGCTGAAAAATTGTCTGTCTGGTCCAAAGATTGGTCTAGATGATGAGAAAGCTTGGATGTAGCAGGCTGAACAGATGAAAAGCTTGGCATCTGCTTCCTGAATATGGTTTGTGCTGGAGAACTCCGTGGGTTTTTATCTTGCCGATGCACATTTATTCCCAAAGTGGGGGCATCACTACACCTGTGTCCACTTTGGTCCCACTGCCAGCCTCCAAAAGAAACAAAACTGAGTGCTGGGTGGAGATTGCAGAGTTTCTGTCGGGTATGAGTCAACTCACACCATGAAATGAAATCGCAGCATAAAATACCTGCAGCTCCAGAACGGATGGGAAGTTGTCTTCAATCATAGGGTTTTTATCTGAGAACAGGTATTTTCCTCCAAGAGTGATTTATGCTGCTTTTTATAGAGATGATTAATTAATGGGAGAGGAACATGTATTATTTCCATATTTACCAGTAGTGATTAATTTTACTGATCTACACCTGTATTCAATATTCTGAAACGTGGTGGCTGCTAACAAAAATTACATTTTTCTCCCCCTGGCAAACCTTCTGATTTAGTCATTAGATTTCTTAGGATGGACATTTTGGGGGGAAATATTTGAAGATAATATTCTCTTTTTTCCACAGGACCTCTGAGTGAGAAGCAAGAAGCTCTGATTACCAAGAGTCCTGCATCAAACACCCGAAGACCTGAAGACAGAAGCCTGGGCCCCATGCTGCCAACCACCAAGGCAATTTTAAGAGATTTCTACAGGCCTTTTAATACAAAACTGGCACAAGTTCTTTTTGATGATGCTTTTTTATGGAAGAGGACATAATGTGTAAATTTCTTGCCACGACTACAGTGCTTAAAGGAGTTTTTATTTTTTTAAATTCTATTTTTGTGCGTGGATATTTTACATTATTTTCCCATTCCAAAGAGCAGCCGATGGATGAGCTGAGAGTCTCACCTTCAGCCAGCACATGTCTCAACAGCTCTACCACTTTTTCCTTGGGAGAATGGAAAGCATCTTGCTTTAATCAGTTTATTGCAACTTCTTTCACCCCAGAAAAAGAGTGGACAAGCATCAGGACAATGATGTCTTACACTCTTCCACGGGGGTGTTGAAGTGTAACCTTCTCTGAGATGCTGCAACACAGAGCCAGCATCAGTTTCCTACAATTACACTTATAATCTCTCATTTTCAATATATGTTATTCACTTTTTTTTTTTCCAAGCAATCAATGTCATTTAGTCATTAAAATTTTTAATTGAATTCAACCTAAAATTCTGTTTCTTTTTGTCAGCCTGTTTACAAATGGTCTTCACTAACATGAGTTAGTGTGTTTGCTTCATTCTGAAGGAAAGATAAAGTTCATTCACATAAATTTCCAAGTCTCATTTATGTCTTCAAGATAAATGGACTTTCCTAGCCACAGTTCTTAAAATAGAAAATTTTATAATTGGGGCATGAATGGATGGCTGAAACCTAAACAGGCCAATTTGGTGTTTAGCATAACAAATTCATTGCCTCCCATATTTTGTTCATGTAAGTATGAATATGTATAATTTATTCATATCACTCACATATTTTCCCAGGAAACCACTTCTATCAAAAAATTCTTGGCCATGGAGAGCTTTTATGGATATTTCTGCTAAATTCTGCAGGATTGCTCTTCTGCATTGTGAAGGAACACACATTTTAAAAGCCATATGAAATTTTGCTATTACAATCACAAATGAGCAGGATTCTCAGTACCTTACAGAAAGGATGTGTTACCTGAGGAATTAGGTTATGTGTTTCACTCTTCAGGAAAAATGTCTATATTTAGTTAAAGAAGTTGAGATATGCAGACTTGAGGGAAAAAAAAAACCCCAACCTTTTGGAAGTTATGGAGAAACCTGGGACCAACTGAAAGTTTTTATTTGACAAAAAAGATCAGATTTTTCTGTGGATGTGCAGCAATTCAGTCTTTGATTTCAAACACACCTGGTTAGCTCATTGTCAGCTACAATCTGCAGCCTTCTGCAGGTGGAAGTCCCACCTGAGTAAGGGATTTTTTTGAGAGATAAATTTAAATGCTATCATTTCCTCTCCTGGGCTAAATATTTCCTCCCTGAGTGTGTGTTGAGTGGGTCAAAGCTCCTGTCCAGCTGAGCTCTCAAAACCCCAGAGAATCCTCTCTGATTGGCTTCCTGCGTCCTTTCAACCTTGATGCTGGACCCCACAGTGCAGTTTTATTGAGGGATTTGCAAGTACATTTACAAATATTAAATGTAATTTTTCCCTATTCCCCCTCTGTGAGGACATATTATTCACTTCATGTGTTTTTAAATTGAGAATTAATGCTGAAAACTTGATGGATCCTGAACATTTCACACAGGAATAGGATCAGTGACATGTGAGATGTTTTGCAACAGAAAACTGTTCCTCGGTTCTTTGCCAACTGGTAATGTGCTGTTTAAAAAAGGATTCAGTCTGGGGTTTGGAAAGCCTAAAATGAGTATTTTAGTGAAGTATTCTAGACAACCAGAACAGATTAGTTCTAGTTCAAAGATGTTCACAGACCAAAAATTGTTGCAGAGCTGAGAATGGACTACTTTAGCAGTACAAATAAAAAGTATCAGGGGGTCTGTGAAACAGAAAATCAGAATGAATTTGCCACCATTTGCAGATGTAAAAAATTCAGTCAACAACTTATTTACACCAAAGAGGTCACCCAGCTGTGCTTTGATTTGGAATCAACACCGTGTGGTCAGGATGACTCTATACAGATGTTTCCTAACCTGGTCTGCCACGGTCAAATATTTCCATTTAATTGTCAAGCCATGATCTAATGATATTATTTTACCAGCCCTAAAAGCTATAATACATCTGTCCTTATCATTAACTTGAGCACCAAACAGCTCCCACACTCTGGTTTGTGCCTGTGGTCCCTCTGAAAGTGGAGTCTTCATGGAGGCTGCTTTTATGTCTCCATCACCTTCGTGAGCTCCAAAACAGAATCTCCTGATTTTAACACATTGCAGCCTTATGCTGTTGGGTTGTGGCATGACCAAGAATCAAACAGCAGCAAATATTGGTCAAGAAGTCGTTTTGGAGGTAAGGATATCACTATCTAGCTCAGGCTGTAAAAATGAAATTGATCTGGTGAGTCAGAATGAAATAAAACAGCATTTCCTTCAAGTGATGTGGAGTGCTGGGTGTCAGAGCCCCTCTTCCTCAGCCACAGCCAGTCAGTGGCTTCACAGCAAATCTCTACACAGGACAAGGCTCACCCAAGTTCTCCCAGCTCCCTTTCCCTTTCTGCTGACAATCCTAGCTGTGAAAAAATTCAGTTTCATTGTTATTAGTCACTGTAGCACTGAGGTGAGCCACATCCCCCAAAGAGCAATTTGCCAAGAAGTTGGAATTAATATCAAGACAATATGTTTTCATTTTTGATGTTTTGTGCCAAAATCTAGCAGTGGCTCCTTGCAAAGACCTCAGAAAATCTGTGTCTCGTGCTTTTGCTCTTATCTCTGCAGAACAAAACTGATCAGACAAAGGTGCAGCTTTGCCGAGTGCAAAGGCACTGAGGAAAGGCTCGTTTCCAAATATTCTCACTGCTACTGCAGAGGAATGTGAAATGTGTTTTCTGTAAGACCTTGAGTGTTTGGGCCAAGCATCGTGGCTGTCTGGAAGAAGTACAATAAAAACAAAGGATCTCCTGCAGGGGAAAACAGGCACTGCTTGGTGTGGAGAAGGGTGTGGTGTTATCTGTGTGTGCTATCTTCAGCCTGGCAAACAGGATAAATGGTGAAGCTGGTGCAGTTCTGAATGTATCTTTCTGCCAAGAAATTAATCCATTTTCCAACTAAGTCAAATGTTCTTTTGTTAAAGACCAGGCACAGCAGCGTCATGACAAGTCATTCGTGCTTGGTGCCCCTCACACAGGTGAGGGGATGTTTGATAAGACACAGCCTCAATTCGCACCAGGGGAGCTTTAGGTTGGGTTTTAGGAAAAATTTCATCATTGGAAGGGTTGTCAAGCATGCAACAGGCTGTGCAGGGCAGTGAAATCACCTCCAGAGGGATTTGAAGGACCTGTGGATGTGGAGCTTGGGGACATGGGTTAGTGTGGCCTTGGCAGTGCTGGTGGATGCTCTGGGATCTCAGAGGTCTTTTCCAACCTTAATTCCACGAGCAGTGTGTTTCCAACGGGAATTCTTGTCTTGCAGTACCATCTTGTGGCCAACCCCAGCACTGCTTTGTGCCATGAACGTGGCTTTTTCCTACTCTGGAAAAGTAAGAGGAAGGTGCAAAAGGAAAAAGATAATTTCTACTTCTTTTCAGATGCTCGCAGGAATAAAATTTCCAGTGCAGCTCAGGAGAGTGTGGAGACGTGCTGGCTTGGCACAGCCTCAGCCTCGTGGAATCACAGAATCATTTAGGTTGGGAAAGACCTCCGAGATCATAAAGTCAGAAACCCCAGCACTGCCAAGGCCACCACTGCCCCATGTCTCCAAGTGCCACATCCACACGGCTTTTAAACCCCTTCAGGGATGGGAACTCCACCACTGCCCTGGGCAGCTGTGCCAGGGCTGGACAAACCTTTCCATGAAGAAATTTCCCCTAAAATCCAATCTAAACCTCCCCTGTTGCAAATTCCCTCTTGTCCTGTCCCTTGTTACTTGGGAGAAGAGACCAAATCCTCCTCATCCAGGGAAAGATGTCACCAGCAGCTGAGGCCAGGAGCTGCTCACCTCTGCTCAATTCATCTGTGTCCTGCTGGGGACAGATGCTTTTAAATCACAGCTCCTGTGAAAACCCTGCACTGCCTCAATCAATAGAAAAACCCTCAAAATGATTGCCAGCGTGGCAGGGGCTTAATGGGCTGCCAGGCTGGAAGCTGCCATTAAAATTAGAGGCCTGCTGTGTATATATTAAAGCACAATTAGCAGAAAATAAGGTCTGAAAGAGGCACAAATAGTAATCACTGCATGGCAGCTCAGAGGAAAGACTTTTACCCTCACCCTCATCAGTTCTGAGCTGCCCTTTGCTGGTGAAAATCTTCCAGCAGGTGTTGGTGTGATGGTGCCTCAGGTGCACTGGCAGAGGTGTGGAAGATCTACTGAAAAAAATGCTAAAAATACAACTTGGGAGGTTTAAAATTCCAGTTTGGTCACTGAGGGGGCAGCTGCTGTGTGACACTGAACAGCAGGGCAGCTGCACAGGACACCTTCCTTGAGGAAAACAGGGCAGATTTCCAGTTCTTTACTCAGTCTGGGAACGTCTGACACACTTAGAAAATTATTTCTTCCTCTATTAATGAATAGCAATGAGGAAAGGGAAAGGTTCTGCTGCTACTCAGAATATTGCAGCAGATGAACAGCCTCAGAGCAGCTCCCAAAACTCCATTTAATTCAGGCTACAGAGGCCTAAGCCATAGATGACTTGCAAATAACTTGGAGTTTAGCTTTTAAAGAAGCTAAAGCCAGCACATCCTGATTATTGAACACACTGGGTGACTTAGAGACCAAAGATTTGAGGCCGGTGCTGCACTGTCTGGGTGCTTAATTGGGTTGACACACATTATTTCCTCCTCTAGATTGTTGGAATCAGAGATAGAAAGCAATGAAAACTTCTGGCCATCAATACAAGCTGGGCACTCCCACAGGGCAAGGAGGCAAAGGCTGTGGTAAAACAGCTACAGAAAGGAATGGAGAAAGGGGGAAAGTAAGAAAGAAATCCTGCAGCTGTGTCTAGTGAAATCCTGAAATGCCGAGAACAAATTGATGACACAAAATTGCATGGAAGAAAGTAAAGCCAAGCAAGGGAGACAAAAAGCCCAGAAGAAATAAGACAGAAATAAGAAGAAAGGGATGTGTGGCTGCAAGATGGAAAGATTTTTTTCTGCCATCTGAAAAGGCTTAGGAAAAGAAAATAATCACATAACCTGGGAAAGTATGTTGGCTTGATGGGAAAGGCATCAGCTGAGCCCACTGCAGGCTTTGCTTTTGTTGTTTGTTGCACTGAGAGGTTTAAACTCAGCATCAGGGATGGGATCCATAGAAAGGTGGGTTCCTCACTTCCTCTGCCTGGCTTGGAAAGACTCAAATGCTTCATTTAAGCTTGGGAAGGAGCAAACACTGTGAAAGGGAATGGAACAATTATCGAAGGGAAGGTCTGAAGAAGAAGAGAAAGAGGTGCTTGACTGGATTAAGAGTCTGAAAGAGAGGCTAAAAGCTGCATTTCTGGCTAAAAAGAGGAAAGGATTGGCATTAGAGATTTCTCAGGTATCATCTGTCCCTGAGTGCAGGCTTTGTGTGAGAGGACCCATAAAAGAGCAGGATGTATATAACAGGTGGCAAAAATATAACATGCCTTTTATTTTGGGCTCTATCTGGGGGAAAACCCATTGATTTTAGGTGCTGGGATGTGCTGCTGCTGCCAGAGGCAGGCTGGGGTGCAGCACTTTGTCACCCCAGCCCTCCAGCTGCAGCTCTGAGGGGTCACCAGGTAATTTTTTGTTTTCCAGTGGTGTAAGAGCAGCAAGAAATAAACATGACTGGGCCAGCAGCACTCCACGAGAGGGCAGAGCATAGCTGGAAATTCAGCTGCAGCTGGAAATCCAGTGCCACAGCCAGAGCTAGCTCCTTGTCCTGCATCACAGCTACAGAAAATGACACCTGGAAGGTGGAAAAAGGGGGAAAAGGAGGGACATGTCTGCTAGTGTGGGTCTGGTGAGAAAAAAAACCCCAGAGATTTCACCAGGATTTCAGCAAGTGGGGGAGAGAAATTGGTTCCCATGCACTGGAACATAAACACACACATAACACGATATACCTCGTATGTAACTCAACATTACTCTTGCAAATCTGGGAGAGTTGGACAAAAGGGCTGAAACACTCAGCAGTGTAATTTACACACACTATAGGATCATGGAATTGTTTAGGTTGGGAAAAAAACCTTTAAGATCATGCAATCCACCCTCACTGCATTGATGCTACTCACACAGAGCCATTGGCATCATAATCCCTCTCCTTTCTCCAGCATGATCCAACCAGAACTGGAGGAACTTAAACTCACTCTGATCCTCCTTGCTGAATGCAAATCCCTTCTCAAACCTCAATGCAATTTTGAAGGTGCCAAGTAAAAATCCCACTCCCTTGCTGTGAGTAGCAAATGTAAGCCCAGCTCCTCTAAGTTTATAATTTCAGTGCAATATTCAGTTATCCTGTATCAGGATAACTATAAAATCAAATAACCAGATTAATGAGATAATCAGATTAATGAGATAATCAGGTAATATCAGGAAAAGGACACAAGAACAATTCATCCCCACTGAAAATTCCTCCTGTGACAGTGGCAGTGACCCCTCAGCAGCCAGCTCAGTATTCACTGAATTATTAACAGCATTTCCTAAGTGCTCTGTGCCCCACAGTGATATTATCACTGCATTTTTTGCTTCAGTAGTACTATTAATCCATGAAAACAAAGTTTCTTGGACTGAAAAAAAATTGAAACAACACCTACTAAAGTGGCAAATAGGAGTCAGTCCTTGACAGTGCTGTGTCATGCACCCAGGGTGAATCCTGGAACATTTGTTCCCAGTCCAAAGCCAAATGAGCAGGAAGCCTGGCCTGTTCCAATATTAATGTGCCTTCCTAAAAGTGGATTAAAAAATCTTTCACTTCGGCAGGTGGTGCTGCAGAGCAGTCCTGTCATTGTAACCATGCCTGAGCTTTTATCCTGCTGCATTTGAGAACCGAATTTATACATTTACATTGGGCTGCTCTCAGCAGTTTCCCTTTCTTCTGTAGGTGCTAGAGAAGTGAATATTACCTAATGAACGCCCCAGGAGGTACCTCTTGCTCTGGAATTACAGGCTGGGGGGCGAAGGCAGCACAGCAGGAGCTAAGGCAGGTGTTTGAAACAGAACAATTCAGCAAGAAATCAGCCCTGAGCTTCTGAAGCCAGGAGGCTCAAAGCACTTGGACTAGCAGAAGTGAATGGTTGTGAGCATGATAAAACCTCAGGAGGCAGGAGCTGTAGGTGTTCAGCACTGCAGGAGGCAGGGTTTGCTGAATTTAACTGCTGCCAGAGCCACAAAATTGGGAATTTTACCACTTAAGTTGAGGAGCTGCTGTGCTGGAGAACTGAAGAACTCAGGGCAGAGAGGGATGAAAGGCTCCAAGAGCAGCCCTGGTGAGGATGAGATGATTCATTTTAGAGAAACTGAGGCTCGTGCCAGAGTGATTTGATCCTTCAGCTGCAAAGAGACCAGCTAACAAGAGATGTTTGCTCACTGGTCACTGCTGTCTTGGCAGGTATCTCAGACATTTTAGACTGTCAGTCTTTAAAATTTGAAGAGCCTTCACCTGTGGGTGTTCAAAAATCTGTTATTGATCCAAGGATGACTTTTTTTAAGATCCACATATTCTTCATTTTTCATGTCTTCTGTATTTTCTTTACTTCCAGGAGTGCTGCATCAAGGATTTTCCCACAGACAATAATACACCCAGCTCATGGCTGTAGTCACCAAACCTGAGGGACAGGAAGATGGTCTTACAGCTATCCCCTGATTCCTTGGGATTCAGAAGGCTTTAAGGACCTCCTCATCCCCATATCCTCGTCCAACCTCAAGGGAGCCTCTGACAGCAGCCCTGGGCTCACCTGGTCCTCCCTTTGAGGCTGGCAAACCTCAGGATGCAAACCAGCTGTGCTGGCTTGGCTTTACACCTAAACTGACATTATTCTATTGTTATTCTGAGAGTAAAATAGCACCAAAACTTCCTTGTCTCATGAGATAACCTGGAAAAAAATAAAAAGGTAACTTAGGCAGCCCAACTTACCCACACATGGCTCCAGGTGAGAGGGCTGAAGGACAGGGGAGAGAATTTTGTCAGGTTTGCATGCAGTTGTGGGGAGAAATTCCTCTGCTGCAAGGAACCAGCCCAGTGTTTGCTTTCTGCTGGCTTGAAAAGGACAAGGCAAAAGGGGATATGTGGAATGTAACTGATTAGAATAAGGAGCTTGAACAATATCCTGAGATTGTTTTGATGCATGGAGCTGTTCACAAAGCCTTGTGAGGGTAGCCAAAAACTGGTTCTCATGAAGGTGAAGAACTAAGAAAATATTGATTTAATTTTTTTTTAAAATAAAATTATTGTATATACTTTGAAACATGCACATTGTTATTTAGCCCCATCCAGGCCTGGGTCTCCTAACATATTTATCCTGCTTTTCCCCAGCAATTTCCACACACATGCTGCAGATTTTCTGCTTTGCCATTGAAACCATTTCCCAGAATAAGCTGGGCTGGTTCCTGGTTGTCCTTGTTAATCATTTCCACCCCAGCCCAGTTTTAATGAACAGATGCAACACAAAAGGCTCAGGTTTGCAGGTCAGGTAGATGCAAACACTCACATAATGCCAAAGATTTTCATGGAATCACAGAATCACAAAGTGGAAAGGACCTCAAAAACCATCAAATTCCAAACCCCACCATGATCACTGCCATGAACACATGCATTTTAAAACCCATCAGGAAGAATATTGAACTATAAGTATTCTTTTTTTCCCTGAACTGCAATCTCTCAGAGTTACTCCATGTTAAGGAAAATGCACACATTGAGATACAAAGCCCTGAGAATATTATTCTAGAACAGCATCTCTAGGTGAGTCACAACAAGACATGCAGATGCCCAAAATGTACATGCAGTGCTGTTCATTGCAGTTTAGAAATCATTTTACATGTTTAAAGTCAATTTGAATATGACTGTAAGGGGAAGCAGCACCAATTCCCAGCATCTACAACTTTGTTTTTGTATTTTGTATATTTATTTAAATATTTATTTGTTTATTTATTTTCAGACAAACCCAGGTGTGCACTGTAGGGAACGTGGGATGGCTGGAGAGGGTGGGACAATGCCAAAGTCACCCATGGAGAGAACAACAACATCACTGGGCCTCCTCTGGGTGCTTCTTTTTGTAGGAATCCAGAAATGGAGAGACATTTCTCTGTTTGTCCTGTTCTCCAAAAAGGTATTAATCTTATTTGTCACTGACAGAAAGGCTTCCAAATATCCCTGGGTAAACCAGGATTTATAAAAAAATTAAGTAGAAAGTAGTAGAACGTTTAGAATGTCACTGAAGTAAAAAATGTAGATTTTAGAGTGTTTAATACATGGAGTAAAGATGGAGGGAAAAAAGGTGTGAGCTTTTAGCTCTCCTTCTTCTCCATGATTCTACAGTTTTTAAGAGCACAAAGAGTGATTGGTTGAAAGTTAGTCACAGTTTTAGTTACATATGTAGATATAGAAAACTTAATTTATAAAAACAATACCCGTGTCTATTGTTAATTGGGTAAAAATGGATATAAAGATGAAACAACTGCGTGATTCGAGGCCCTTTTGTGCCATCAGAATCAAAGTGTGCCAGGTTATAATGATCTGAACTTGTCCAGGAAGTCTGGAAAGGCCTGCCAAGTCTTTAATAACATCTTAATAAACACAAGAAACAGGATCATAACGAGCTTTGGAGTTTTCTTCCTGACCCAGAGGACTGAGAGAAGGGGGACTCCCTGTGAGGGAGAATTCCGAAGGAACTCAGCTCAGAAGAGACCAAGGAACCCAGTTCGAGAAGTGCAACAATCAAAACAGAAAAAAAAGTTTCACTTTTGGTGAGAAGACACTTCCTTTCTCCTGCACCGACCTGTGGGGGTGGGATGGCACAACCCCTGCTTTTCAGGAGCAGCCAGTCCCAGCTGGGGGAGGCTTTTCTCCAGTGTTTGTCCCACCCAGGGCAGGTCACAGCTCAGCAGATCTGCGTCCAACACACCTGCAGGGAGCCAGCTGGAGGCTGGAGGGGCATTTCTCACACCAGGAATTTGTTCTGAGCACCAAATCCAAGCTCTAAGTGTGGGCTGCTGTCTTGGCTGTGTGAGTCAGAAGGATGGAGTGGCCTAGTTTTAGTAAAAGAGGCACTTTGGGGTGAAATGTTCAATCTTCTCACCCCTGGAAGAAAATGTCTCGTCAAAATTTGATATGCCCTCGGGATCTTGGTGTTTCATCAACAAGGCTTTTCCAGATGCATAAATAAGGAAAGACTGGAATATTACAAATTGCTTGGCCAGAGGAAAAATTAAAAGTAGATCAAAAAAGAAAAAAAAAAAAATCAAGCACTTACTCAAAATTTATAGACATTTCTATGCACATTTGGGAGTTTATCCAACAGCAATACTGATGTTCTTGCAGGGAACAAAAGTTACTGGGAATTTTCCTACAGCACTCCTCCTTTCTCCCTGGGGTACTTCACAACATGACCTTTGAGCTGAGCTCCTGAATGTGTTTCTGGGATAAATTCTGTGGGCTGTAGGACATAAATCACCTCAGATGGGGTTTTAGGGACCCTTCAAAACTGAGCATCCATTTATATGGCAACCTTTCATTTCATGGGATGGAAGTTGATGACCCAGGTGGTCTTTTTCAGGTCCTTATTAAAGAAAATTAGTGAAAGGAATTATTGCTGTTCTGGGGCTCTTCTTAATTGCTAGGATGAAGCTCTTATATAATAAGGAGAAGATTTTAATTGGTCATAATAATGTAAAAGAAGGTTTGATCTCTTTGTACTCATCATCCACCTCCCTAGTGAAAATAACAGGTTTTCTCTTTACAAGAGCAATAGACAAAAATCACTGTGGTGAGGTTTTTTTCAGTCTAGCTATACAGAAAGTCCAGTTATACAATGTTCCATCCCTGGAAGTGTCCAAGGCCAGGTTGGATGGGGTCCTGAGCTCCTGATCTAGTGGGTGGTTTGCCTGCCCATGGCAGGGGGTTGGAACAAGATGAGCTTCAATGCCCCTCACAACCCAAACCATTCTGTGATTCCATAAAAAAAAGTCATTTTCCATTTTACAAACTGCATTTCAACCTTTTAAGCAAACAGTAAGAGAGATTTGGGCTGCTGAAATTCTGTAGGGCCTCTCAAACACTACATTTATCCCTTTGCTCTCTTTTCCATCCTTCCCAAATATCCTTGAAATTATTCCCATTCCCCCATTTCTCATGGCCCTGCAGTGCTGCTGGTTGGGCTAACAGCAAATGAAAGAAAGGCATTATCAGCTGCAGGGTTGTTACCCCAGCCCAGAAGACAAGAAAAGCCCAGGCTCCTGTTAATAGATGCTCTGGGGTGGATTAGAGTGAAACAACACTGAAGGATCAGTGTTTGTAAATATACCAATGAACGGTTTATCGTAGAAAAATTGGGTTGCACAAGAAAATGGCTACAGAGCTGTTTTGGTTGTTGTTATCCTAGGAATGTGACAATATAAAAGCATAAAAATATCACTTGAGAAAATGTAGAAGAAGGAAAGGATGAGAACAGAAAGATCTCACCACTCCTAAGCCTCGTGACGAGACCTGTGGCAATTTTGATGGGTGTTGGTCAAAGCCATGGATGAAGCCTGGATCCATGGGGTGGTGGGAGAAACCCCAAAGAAGCAGTGGGCAGGAAGCCCCAGGAGCATCTGTGGGGTTTGTATTACTCAGGTTAAATGGGAACACCCAGGTGCCTCCCCTGGAATTTCAGCTGGAGGATGGAATGTTGTGGAGCAGACCCTTCAGGAGTCACTGACACCTCCTCAGGTGGCACAGCTGATGCCACATCAGGCTGTGGCCCATCATGGCCCATCAGCAGAGGGGAACACCTTCAGGAAATGTGTGAATTTACCACAGCTGAGTTCACTGATAAGGACAAAGAATCAGCTCCGCCTTCCCTTATCTCGTTCATCACCAGCTCTGCTCTAACTGGGTTGTGCTCTGCACCACTCTACAAAGGATGGATTCAGCCAAAGCATCAGCAGGACTTTCATTCTGCACAGGTACCACAAATATCAGCTTTACTGAGCGCTCCTGCACAAGGTTCTTTGTTCTTGGACCATGGTGTGTCTATGAGACAAAAAAAAAAAATCTCTAAAAAGCATTTGGTCACATAGGAAATTCTATACTTTCAGATCATTCCGGTTTAATTAAATGAAAAAAATATTGTGTGAAACATGTGAACTGCTGCTAATGCCATGTATTGAAAAATGCAAAGTCCAAACCCACAAAATATGAGGCTAATTAAAATAAAACATTAGGGCTTTTCCTGAAACTTGCATTTCCCTGCTTCTTACTTTATTTTCATGTTTTCCTTCCCAGCCACGTAGGCTAGAAATGAGCCTCTTTTTAAAAGAAAGCTGAGACTTTTACGCATTAAATAAGCTCAGCTGACAGAGCCCTAAAGAAAATAAATATTCATAACCAGGTGAGTTGTACTAAAGTCTCCCATGGCTGGCCTGGGCTGCTGTCCAGGCTGGCTCCTGGGAGTGCTGGGTGTTTCTCCTGGTGCCTGGCTGATCTCCAGCCCTCTGCCAGCTCAAGGCAAACATTGGGAGCCAACAAGCTCCATGGATTGGCCCCATTATTTACCCCCTTATTGCTGCAGGTGATTTGGTTACTCAGGTAGAGTTCCTTGAAAGCCAAGCATTTGCATTCATCTATTTTCACAAGATTCTGCTCACACTTTGACCCTAAACCAACACATTTCTGTGCTTTTACCGTGACAAACACTACATAAATAAAAAATGCATTTTCTGTTCTAACACCTGAGACTCAGGAAATACCAAATCTATGCTGAGCTAAAGGAGGAGGAAGTGCCAACACAGGAAAATAGAGCAGGCCTTGAATCAATTAGCACCACATGGTTTTATTTAATTCATTTATTATAGTTTCTACTCAAAAGCTAGCCCTTGCCCAGTTACATAAAGCTATCATTTTCTGGATGGCAGGACTGGAACTGTCTTTATAAAATCTGATATTGTTTTGGTTCATTATTCCAAGAAAAGTTACTCTTTACTTTTAACCCCAAACCTTACTTTATATCATTGCTCCTTCCCAGTCCCCCATGAAGAGAGGAGCTGGTGAGGGATGTGCTGGGTCTGGGAGGGAAATCCTGAATTATTGGCATTGAGGAGCTGATATCAATGGACAGCCACAGATCTGTGTCAGCTGAAGGTCCAGGCTTGGGGATGTTCCTGTATCCTAAGAAAATAATAGAGCTCATTGTGTTCCTGCCCTCCTCTTCTTATTTCCTCCAACTCTTCCTTGTTTATCCCAAAGTTTTGTTGCCACTTCTCCTCCCCTTTTAACACCAATTCCCATAATCAGTTACATCATACTTATTTTGGGGTCTGTACTGTACATATAATCTCAGAATATTCATTTCCATGTATTTTCTATATAAAATGCCATATACTTCTCTAAACTTCAGCTTATGTGAAGAATAAAAGGAATAAAGTCAGATGGTTAGAAATTTCAAAGTTAGGTTTAAAAATTAAAGGAAGAATATACACATATTTAAAAAAAAAAAAAAGGGAATAAATCAACATTTGAACACATCCTCCTGAAATCTCCTGTCTCCTCACTCTGGTTCATGGTTAAACTGTCAAAACACTCTACAAAATGATCTGTGGATCTACTTTCTTTGCAGAGCTGACATTTTACAGGTGGAAACAAGCACAGAAACAGCAGTTTGTGTTGCTGTTCAATATAGGACCGGTTCCATTGATTTCAAAGGTGTTACCTGATCAATGTGACTTTTTGATATAAATATATATATTTATTTTTTTTTAGAAAAAATGGAAAATTTGAATTAAAATGTGAACTGAAATCTCTGTTCCAATGAAAAACACTTTAAGGCCTGACACTACCCTGCCTCATGCCTGACAGTGTAATAGACTGAGACCTTATTATTGAGAAATTATTTACTTAAATCATCACAGAATCACAAATAACTGCAAATAAAGTACTTGAAGTTTTCAACTATTTGGGGCCAGAACTACAACTGCAATGGCCTGAGTTTTGAGTCCATGGTTTCACTCTAAGTTAGTTAAACAGAACATGAGTTAGTTAAACAGAACAGTGGGGTTCTGAGCATATTTTCTTTGGGAATTCCTGCTGTAGTTACTGTGGAACAGCACATAACATAATCACACCCTTCCAAGTGTTAATTATTCTAAAAAGCAGGATAAAGATTATATTCCTGACACGCAGCCAACTTGGAAATTACCCTCTTATTAAAGCTCTAACCTGAGAAGAAAAATCCTGTGACTCAGGACTCATGAGAACATTAAGAAATATAGCAGGATCTTTTCTACTTTTTGTTCCCTCTTTCCTTCAGGGGTAGCAATAATAGCAATAACAACAACACAGGTTTTATAATTTTTAAAACTGAATATCTTTCCTTGGTTGCAAGATAATGACTTTGCTTACCTTGCCTGGAGTCAACATGGCATTTTATAATTTTTATTAGTGTTTAAGGTTAATCATCTTAATGTCGTTTTTTTTTTTTTTAAAATCAGAAAATTGGACTAATTTTACTTCTTTTTGATGAAAATCCAGATGAAATCAGTGGCATGTATGTCACTGACTGCAGCACTGTAACACCACAGGATGCAGCTTGTTCTCCACAGACAGCAGCATCTTCTGCTGGGCACCTCAGACACTGCAGGGCTCAAACTGAGGAAGGTTTTGGTTCCTGTTTTTAGGGGATCAGGATCAGGATTCAAACCTGCACAGATTGAGGAATGCCACTGAAATCTCGCTGCTGGGCTGAACTTATTTGTTTTTCTTTGCTTAAAGAACATATCTGGATGTGCTTGTTGTTGCTGGGATAACCTCTGGAAAGCCTAAACAGACTGCAAGCAACAAAACATATTTTATTAATGTACCGTGGGTTATTACCAAGGAATGGTAGCAAATTCAGAAAAATCTGTTCTGATTTAAATGAAATAAACAAGCCAGGTTTGAGATTTGAAAAAGCTTTTCAGTAATATTTCTGCCTCAGAATGTGCATTTTTTCATGCTGATGGATATGAGGAATAACCCTAAGGAAGTTGCTGGAGAAAGATGAACGTAGGGGGAGAATTAAGGAGAGGAATCTGAAGCAGAAACGACAGGCTCATGGTAAAGGAAAAGAGGAAGTGTCTGTTGTATCTTGAAAGTGAAATTTATCTGTTACACTGACATTTTGAGGCTGTAGTTAGAGGTCCTTTGAGAGTAAATATTATTACACAAAGAAAAAGAAATGGTAGGGTCCTGACAACACAAGTTGCCAGCAATTTGATTCATTGCCTCGAGTAATTCTTGCATGTAAACAGAAGCCCCCCAAACCCACTCCCACACACTGCTGAAAATGTGTTCTGTGTCTTGTTTTGTCAGCTGGATGAAAAGCCATGCCACAGTTTGTTTAAAGAAAAAGCTTTTTATTTCACAAAACATTCTCCTCAGGAAGCCACCAGAGACCAGCCTGTAGAGCAGAAAGTACAACAAACAGATCCAGGGTAATCCTTACCCTGAGAATTCCAGGGTAAGCAAAATATATTTTCTAATGTAAAAAAAATCTCTGCCTTCCTTG
Source organism: Pseudopodoces humilis (assembly GCF_049639895.1). NCBI lineage: Eukaryota > Metazoa > Chordata > Aves > Passeriformes > Paridae > Pseudopodoces > Pseudopodoces humilis. Next base: position 32,656,624 of record NC_142208.1, on the reverse strand, counting down.
GACATAATGTGTGATGAACCCACCATGGATTTACCTTCTAAAATATGAACAGGGATCTTCAAGAAAAGAAATTTTAATTACTGTTTATCCTCTTTAGTGCGTTCTGGGGGTGTTACTGATTCGTTGTGTTTTTGTATCCACATCAAGAGTGCTTGAATTCAGAGATATTCCCACACAACCTTCCTTTTGTGACAATTCTAGATACAGAATCACAGAATGTTAGGGTTGGAAGGGACATTAAAGCTCATTTAGTGTCACCCCCCTGCCATGGGCACCTTCCACCATCCCAGGCTGCTCCAAACCCCAATGTCCAACCTGGCCTTGGGCACTTCCAGAGATCCAGGGGCAGCCACAGCTGCTCTGACCACCCTATTCCATGGAAAAAGCTCTGCCATTAATGTACTGGTGACATTTTCCTGGTGAATTGTGATTTCTTTGCCTTTAAATGCTCCCTAATCCACATTTTTGCGTCCCCATCCTGGCTGGGATCTGCCAGACACATTTCAGACTCATCCTTTACCGCTCAGTGGGGAGGGTAAAGAAAAGTCAAACCAGCCAGAAAATTCCAGCTCCTCCAAGAGAACAGTAAATAGGACACCCCAACTTGAATTACTCTGTTGGATCTTGGGAACATTTTGAATACTTCTGGCTTGGTGCTGTCCCAGAAAATCGAATTTGTTCAGACACATTCATTTAAATAAACAGAGAACAATCCATTTCATTTCTAACTGGAGCAGATCAAAAAACACTCTCACATCTATTTTTCTTGTCCAAGTCCCAGACAACATCCCTCTACTTTGTGTTCTTGGTTTTGTGAGAATGAAATCTGGCAAAGAGTGAAAAGCAGCCAAATATGGAATAAATATTTTTCAGGGAAGGCAACTTTAACAGTCAATCCATGATAACTCCCTGAATTACTGTCTTCTTAAACCCAGAGGAAAATTTTGTTACATAGTAATTTTCTACAGATTTTTTTAAAAACTGATATATAAAGCCAGTGAACATCAGCCTTTGACAATTTTATCCAAATTCTGTCATTTTAAAATATGCTTTTGATCCACTCTGAAAGTGGAATCATGTGAATAATCTCTTATTCAATTAAAATATTATTTTTGTTAAAAATTAGTGTTTCCATTAATTTTTTTTTAGTTCTTTCTCTCTTTTTACAATTGGCTCAAAGATTGTAAAGGCAACTCAGCTTGTGGGCTGCATGGGCTTTGTCCCAAGACAGAGTTCTGCCAGCTTATTATTCCAGCAAAGAATTTATATTAGAATATAAGGTACAGACAGGCCAAAAGAACTTGATTTTGATGTTTCTGAAGAAAAAAAAAAAATCAGATGACAAGTTATCCAAGCTAAAGAACAATGACCAGACTGAAAGGAAAAGTTTCTCCCTGTTCCACCTGGGTAAAAGCCTAAGATGGTGAGGATTTGCATTCAGCAGTTTCAAAGCACACTCATTTTTGGTTGGGTTTCTTTGCATAAAAGTCTGAATGTTCTGCAGAGAGATTGAAGTCAGCGTCTCACTGAGCCTTTTTCAGCAGCAGTCTTTGCCACCATCTACTGAGGGGGATTTTCAGTGCCAGGGAAAGCAGGAGATTGCAATCAAACACAGCACTCTCCAAAAAGGCAGCTGTGATTCCTCCCCTCATTTCTGAACCTGAGATTGATCCATTTTCCCCTCATTTGCCCAGGGGAGAAGTCTCCTGACTTCTGTAATTAAAGCATTTAAACCAGAGGATGGGAGAGCGAAGAAAACAGAGGCAGAGGAGGTAAAGTAATTTTCCTAACCTTTATTCCTCAGTTCACATGGAGACCCTGAGGAGACCTCAAAGCCCCTTCCAGCACCCAAAGGGACTCCAAAACAGCTGGAGAGGGACTTTGGACAGGACACAGGGAACGGCTCCCACTGCCAGAGGACAAGGATAGATGGGATTTGGGAAGGAATTCTTGGCTGTGAGGGTGAGCAGGCCCTGGCACAGGTGCCCAGAGCAGCTGGGGCTGCCCCTGGATCCCTGGCAGTGCCCAAGGCCAGGCTGGACATTGGGGCTGGAGCAGCTGGGACAGGGGAAGGTGTCCCAGCCATAGCTGGGGTTGAAACTAAATAAACTTTAAGGTCCCTTCCAGCCCAAACGATTCTGTGATGATATAATTCTATATAATAATTTAGATGATATAATTCTATATAATTCCCACCTTCCCACCACGAGCTTCAGCAGGATCCCAGCATTTCTCCCAAACTACACCAAAGCACCTTTCAACCCAATAATGTCAGCACACAGAGCCCTCTCCTCTGTCAGTGTCACCTCCACAGAGCTCCTGTGGTGGGACAGGTTGGGGGACAACCTGCTTGGTTTTATTTTATTTCATATGGTTATTTATTTTATATGGTTTTATTCTGCACCTTTGTGACACTCAGGGAGACAAAAACAAGCCAAAAGTCTTGTTCATTCTTAAATGAATTCTTGAATTCTTGGGAATTTCTCTGAGTGCATGTGGGTGAAATCAAGTCTCAGAGCAGCACCTCAACCCTTTGGCATGGGAGAGGCATTTCCAGGCATTTCCTGGTATTTCCATGGCATTCCATGGCACAGCTGGCTGATAGTGATGACCAGAGCAGCACAAGGTTGACAATGGATATAAAGAACTGTTCCCTTACATTTCAAAACCTGTACCACTTAGACAAAAAATTGCTATTTTCTTTCACACTGACTGATTCCAGAGAGTCCCTGTAGCCTGCTGGGTCCCCAAGCTGCTGAGCTCATGATACTTTTAATAATCAGCATTTATTTCCGTGTGGCTGGGCTGATAGACAGACTGACAGGATTTACCTTCAGGGCAGAAATGGCTCTGAAACTGTAACAGCAGCTTGGAGGGGTTGATGTGGAGTGGTGCTGGTTCCCAGCCTGCAGGGGCAGGATTGCTCCGTGCCAGGGCAGGATGAGAGGTGGGCTGAGAAACTCAGCTAGAAAGAAACCCAGTGTTTCTATTTTTTTTTTTTTTTGCTTTTTTGTCCTCAGGAAATGAGATCTCTCAGCTGGGGGGTGTTTTGCTGGCAGGTGTTCAGAACAACAAATGGGATTATTTAATTTATTTATTTTACTTTTTGTAGTTTGGGCACTTTAAATCAACAGATTTTTGCCCATCACAGGCAGTGCAGTGACATGGCTCAGCAGTGACAGCCACTCTGGGACCCATGCCAGTGTCATTTGGGGGTCTCCAAGCCACCACAGACATCAGGGGGATCAGGGGAACCCTCAGCCCAGCCACAGGGCCCCCATTCCAGACCTCACAAGAAGGGGGCTCATGAACACCCATGACAAGCTGTGAGGGACACTTCTGTTTTCTCCATCCCCTCTCTCTGCCTTTGTGCCCAGCCCTGGCTGCTGGAAGCAGAAAATGTCCTTTCCCCCAATTTGCTCCTTCTAATTGCCACCGTTTTCAGCACGAGAGTTCTAGTGTTAATTTGATTTTCGCTTCAGCCTCGCTGTTTTCTTCTAATCCCCTGAATTCCCTAAGCTTTCCATCCTAGCAGGGCTGTTGGATGCTTTGTTTCTGCTGGTAAATCTAAATTATATTCCCTAACCCCATTTGTATGGAAGATTAGTAGGAAAGCAGGCTGAGGAGAGGGGGTAAGTCAATCAATGAATTAACCTCCTGGTTGAATGCCACAACATGTGACAGGACAAATGCATCATGGTTTAGAAATACAAATTTCAACAAGGGGGATTAGTGCAGTTTATGCAAAAATAACCCCAGAATGTTTGCTTTTAAAAAATGATGCCCCAGATGGATTCAGCCTCTGGAGCTTCAGCAATGTGCCTGCCACATGAAAAATGTGCTCTCGTGGAGGAGTGGAGACTCCAGGCTCAGTATTGATTGAAATTTATCAGCATATTTCAGAGGCAGCAGAAGGTTTATTTTGTGCTGACAACTGGCTGAAAACAATATTTAGTTGCTTCCCAGCACTGAGCAGAGAGGTGTGTGGGCAAAACTGTGTGTGTAAAGGTGGGCAAGGTGGAAAACCAAATCCTTCCTTCCAAGTCCTAGAGGAGGCAGATCACTGCTCAACCTGCAGGAGCAGCTCTGGCACAGGAGATTTGATTTGTGTCTGCCTGTGGAATTGGGAAATCAGCCATGGGACAGCTGGAATCTGGGAAACTTCACTTCTGCATGGGGGGAGAAGCTGCTGATCCCTGGGGTACCTGGAGCAGCTTCTTGCTCTTTAATGAGGGAAGAGCATCCTGCTGCTTTCCTCACACTCTTGAAGAGGAGACGGCTTAAGAGGATGAGTGAGGATCACAGATTTGCTGTAAATCTCCCCATTTTCCTGTGGGTAGACCAGCTGGGGCCAGGAACTCTTTCTGAGGACACACAATTCCATATTTTCCATCATGGATTGCCTCCTGGCATCCCTTTTGGCAGGCTCACACTTTTCCTTCAGCTGTGTTTAAACTGTCTCACAGGTCAATGAAACAAGAAATTAGGTTGAGGGACAACCTCCAGCTTGCAGAAAAACCCCTTAGGATTTTACCATTCATTGACTGGCACAGACTTAGTTATATTTTAAAATGGAAATTTTGTCAATTAAATATTTCTGCAACCCAGGAAACATCAACTAAAATTATTCTTCTGAGTGAGTGGAAATAAAGCACTTTATTAGAAAAGCTGCACTCAAGTTCTGCTTTAGAGTGTATGTACTTCTCCTGTGTATGAGAAAAACCTCAACCACCTATAGATACAGCAAAGGCAAAATGTGGCAGAAAATACAAGATAAAACTCATGGTTTAGATTTTCACTGAGATACAGCATCTGCTGATTTAATCTAAATGAAAGCTTTTTGAAAAACAGAGCAGAAGGACAATGACTTTTCTATATTTTCAAAATAATTTCATGAATCAATTAATAATACAATTGAGATTATCTTGACAATTTAGGAACTGTTTATTTCCACTACTTACAATGCAGAAAATAAAAATCTGGCATCTTCCTTAAGTCATATTTTCTTGTAGCAAACACATCTGTGGTTCATACAGACTAAAGGAGCAGACAAAACTGAGATTAAAAACCCTGAATAAAAAGTTAAGCTTGTTACTTAACAACTTCATAATAAAGGTCATTGCTGCTCACATGACACTCACTATTAAGTATAAAAAGTGTTTTAATTTGGGACCTTTCTCCTCACCAGGGAAGTGCTACAGCATGAAGATACCAAACTAACCCATGTTATGTGCTCCACTCTTTTGCAGATCGACCCTAAAGAAAGAATTTCTCACTTAAAGGGAGACTAATTATATGACCTTTGCATTTTGAGGATCCATCTGGAGAATTTTAATCACTCAAGACAGCATGAATGGTTCAAGTCAGCTCTACTTACAATCAGTTACAACACACAAGCAATTTTATCATCTGCATGAGCCAGAAAAGAGGCACCTTGATAGAAAAAAAAATCCGTTTACATTAATTCTGTAATACATCTTAAGATTTATCTTTTCCCTGATTGAAATCAGGAGGTCAGGATACCAGCTCTGATCAATATATAGTAGCAGGGACAAGGTTTGGACAAGCTGGGATTGAGAAGTAGTGCAACACATTTTCTAGTTCAAGAAGAAAGAAGTCTACTGACTTTTGAAAAAATAAATAAAAAAAAAAAAAATTAGTGGGATATGATGCACTGTGCTCTTTTACACAGGAGTCCAGAGCCATGAAACTCCCAGAGATGCTTTGTAAAGTCATCCTCAGCAACACTGTGCCTTTGGACAGAGAAACACAGCCAGGTGGGAAAGGCAAAGAAGGAGATGGGGTGAGTAAAAGAGAGGCACTGAGTGGAGAAAGAGCTTTGGGATGGCAGTGATAAAGTGCAATAGAAAAGTGCAAGTGTTCTGAAATGCTTGTGCCTTCCTCAGCTCTGTGGAGGTTTTATTATGTGCATTTCTCACAGTCATTAACAGCCATCAGGCTCTGGAGAAAAGCTCTGCATGTTTTTCCGTGGACCTGCCAGCTGAAGAGCCCAGTCAGATCACTTCTCCCCTTTCAAAATGTAGATTAGATCAGAGAGAACTTGATTATCTCTGCAACTTGCAAAGATGTTTTCAATGCAAACAAGAGGCTCTCAATCTTCACTTTGTTAAGCAGAACAAATGTGAAGTTTCTCATTATAAGGCATCTCTTCTAGGCTTTTAAATTATGTATTGCTTTTTAAAAGTTCTGCTTCATTTCCTATCCTACTGCCAATTCCCATTAAAGTTAGAGCATCAAACTACCACTGAAGATCCTGGCTGAAGAATTCACAGGTTTCACCAGTGATTGTCACAGTTCTTTTCAATAATCTTTATCTTCTTACACCTCACATTTGATAATATCCAGCTGCCTCATGGGCTGAGATTCACTGAATTTTTAACTGTTAAGCTTATTAAAAGATATCACTGCTATGGCTGCTGCTCAACAATGGGTTACTGTGGGTTTTCTGTGCCATTGCTCTGTCAGTAAAGTTGTTTCTTATTAAAACACTGCAAGTGAGGATGTGTAGAAGGCAAAGGCTCTTTTACAGAAATGCAAAGAAACTGCATTCTTCAGTTCTGGAGCAGTTCAGTAATTTTCCCTAAAATACTAACTCAGCCTCCTTGTACTTATAAAGATGAATAGATTTCACTGCTGAATATCAGAGAAGCAAATATTGACTCAGTACTGACTCACAGACAAGAAAACATTGCAGAAGGACAAATCAAATTGCTGGCATCATTGGGAGCTTCAGACATAGAAACTCTTGCCTTGCTATTCCACTAATGACAAATACCAATTTTAGCAAGCACAAGGCAGGTCTGTATCTCCAGGATGAATGAACTGAATATTGCAATATGAAATTGAGCTCAGCTCAGAAATGAGAGTTATCTCACCTTTGGGACATGGCAGATCCTTAAACCTGGGCTCTTGTGGTGTCTTTGCTTCCCAGAAGGATCCAAGACCAAGGGGAATGTATTCCATGATTCCTCTTGGACCACAGACCCTGAACCAAATCAACAGCTCATCTTTGAGCTTTGAGTAGAAGATTTTATATACATGCATAATTCCAGCTGTTTTTTTTTGCCAGAGATCCTTTGTTATTTTCTTAAATATTATTAGTTCAGCCACAGGGAAAAAAAAATATTAGGAAAACATTTGGGAGATTGTATTTCAGGTCTTGATTTTCACCCCAGTATCTGAAGCTGAACAAAACCATTTCCCTTAATTTCAAATCACATCATCATTTGCATCACATCACATTTCGGACAAACTGACCCAGAGCCTGACAAAGTCTCTTCCTCCACATGGTTTTTCTGTGCTGAGAACATGAGGAGGCAGGACACAGATACCTACAGACAATCCCTGAAAATTCATGTGGAAGTGATCTGGAAGATTATTTCTTCACCTGCCCACTGTCCTCTTTGCTGTAAGAACCTTCCAAAGCACATTACAAAGCTTTCTCCAGCTCTGCTACGATGCTGGTGACCTGGAGTGGCTGTGGAGCTTGGCCCCTGTGGAGTCTGTGGGGAGGAAGTCTGGGGAAACGTGGTGCCAGTGTCTGCATAAATATGGAGACACCAGCAGCAAGAATTGGGTGGGATATTCCCTAGTACAGAGCACCAAACCTGTTCAAATTTCAGGAGATGAGCACTTCCCCTTACTGAAATGAAATTACCACGATTGGCTTAGGGAAATCTATAGTAGGAGTAAAAAATAGTAACACACTGCTGACCTGAAATGCATTATGGTTTTATTTCCAGAGACAGACTCTGCTATCAGATGACAACAGACATGAGTGAAGCCAGTAGGTGGTTAAAAACAGCATTTATGGGATAAACATCACCCAGGCTTTCTGCCCCTATTGCTGATGATGTGGGAAACATGCTGGTAGGGCTGGGGGCCTTACAGAATTTTTAGCTCTATATTCCTGTATGGGGGGAAATTAAATATTTTTCTGTTGTGGCAGCTGTAGAAAATGCTTAGATGTACTCTTTAATTTCCTTCATCGATCAGTTCAGATTGTTTTTAAATGGGGATCATAGGGGAGCCATATGCTCAGAGACATTCTCAGTACACTGTTCAGTCGAACAGAACTGCACTTGCTCCTTAGCAGGCTAATTTTTCACTGAAATTATGTTTTCTGATGGAGTTTCCCAGCAGTTGGTGGCCTCTTCATTGTGCAAGGGCCATTTCAGCTAACTCCAAGCTCTTATGGCAGAAAATCTCTTCCCACATCCTTCTAATTGCTGCAGACCTCTCTAGATGCAGCTGATGCACACAGGTTTTGAGCAGTGACAAGATCAAAGCAGAAGATTGTTGTGAGATGCTGTATACATTATTTGAAGGAAGTTTTTCCTTTGTCACAAGACTCATAAACGTGGCTGGATCTGCCTTTTGCTCCCAGAGGGACAATGGTCCCTTCTCACCCCTTTGAGAGCTCAGCAAAGTCTGGGAGCTCCCCCCTACCATTCCCTTTAATCTGTAAGGTTTTCTCAGTAGGATTCAAGCTTTGCAGAATTCAGATTTTGAAGAAGATCCTGCCTCAGATGCCTTGGTATTTGAAGAGCTGCACCTTTTTTTTTTCCAAAAGGAGCAGCTAGCTCTGAGAAGTTGCTGGCACTGAAATTCCCACAGTTGTTATGAGAGATAAATACTTATAAATGCCCTTTTTTTCTTTTTTCCCCCCCTCAGCCTTTTATTGCTTATGAAGGAGGCCCTGGAAACAAAAGGAGGGTGAATTAAGATGAGATAAAATGATTAAAATTAGATAAGGATGAAGTTTTTTTACAATGAAGGTGGTGAAGCTCTGGAACAGCTCCCCTCATCCCTGGAAACTTTGGGGTTGGATGGGGCTCTGAACAGCCTGGTCTGTGGAAGCTGCCCATGGCAGGAGGGTGAAGACAGGATAATCATTAAGTTTCCTTCCAGCACAAACCATTCTGTGATTCCATAAACCTGTTCATTTTCAGAGATGTGCAGTCAGACCCTGTTCCTGGGGCTCTTTTTTGGAAAGGAGCAGGTTCTGCGTGAGGCTCAGCCCAGAACCTGGGGGCTGAAAGGTGGCATCACCTCCAAGGAGGAGGGGGAGAAGGAGTGGTTTTAAGGGCTGATGGAAATGCCAGCACTGGGCATTGCATAAATATCACCTGCTGCTTTCTGGGAGTGTAAATCAAGACTGGATCAATTCTGAATAAGAGATAAAAGGTTATAAAGTGCTGTACCTAGAAGGGAAAAAAAGCAAGAACTCTATTTCTTTTGCTCTCTGCAGTCTCCAGTAACAGCCCCCAGCATGGGAGATATTTTATAGAACAACATCTGGAGTGCAAACAAACCAACAATTTACACAGGGGCATGTGAAAAGGTTTGACATATGGTATTTATTTATGAAATTCAAAGAGCTGTCTGTATTCAGTTTACATTCAAATATTCCCTGTGTCCCACAAAGAGACCCCACGTGTAGGCTGAAATAATTTCACTGTATTTACTCATGATGCTGAGCTAAGTAATCTCTGCTTGGCAGACTCAGATTATGCAGACATTAATCACTATTTTCCCCATAGAATAGATGGATGCAGCAATGTTTTCTACAATAAATATCAGCAACAAATTCAGAACTGAGAATAAAAAACTCACTCAATAAAATGTTAAAATTCTGTGAACAGCATTTGCATCAAAACAAATTTCTAGAATACCAACATATAAAATGCAAGAATTAAAATCATATTAATCACCTCAATCCTCAACTCTTACTATTTCTCATGGGGGAATAGGAAGCTGTAAATTTGGAATGGATTGTTATGATAATCCATTTTGATCTACTACATAACACCATCTAGAAGTAGTGTTTTATTAGGTTATTTCTACAGCAAAATTCACTTTTCAAGACATTCTCACTTCTCTGTCACATCTGTCAGCAGCTGAGCTGTTCCAATAAAGTTTAGCCTTGCTGTTTAAATTCACAGCTCATTTTTGTTCTGCATTTAATTTGTTTTATCAGTTAGTTTCAGCTACTAGGGCTGACAATTCCATCATTTGCTGAGCCAAAAGAGCCCTCTGCTGTTGGAGACCTATTTCCACCCAGGGGACTTCTAACCCACAGCCAAGAGTCCAGTTGCATAGTGCAGAAAAACAAGTTTTTAAGCCTTTGGAAGGCAGAATTTCTTATGCTGGCAACCTTCTCGTGGCTGTGTTCTGAAACATTTCTAAAAGCTGCCAAGAAGTGTGTGGGTTGGCATTGCAAACACTGGCATTTCAGCTGTGGTGGGATTCAAAAATACCTTTTCCCCCATCTCCCTTCCTCAATCTTTTGAAGTCTCAGGTTTCACCTTGAACTTGTTATTTTTCAAAATAATATTGAGAGAAATGGCTCAGGTTGTAATGTTGTGTTTAGTGAGAACCAGGCAGCCACAAGGTGTGGATTTTGACAGAGAGAAGGGAAATTCTGTGGTGTGCTGGTTCCCTTTTGGACTGTGTCTCACAGCATCACCATTCAGAGCAGGAGAAAGACATGAAGACTTAAAAATGTAAAATTACAGTGCCTGCAAATGCCCCCAAAGCTAGAAACAGTCCAAAGGATGAAACTTTCCAATTGATTGTCACAACTCTCATTAAAAATGTGGGAACAGACCTTTAACAAAAGCTCTGCCACTGCAAAGTGAGAGCAATGAGCTGGTTGAAACTCCGGGTTAATGTTCTGTGAACATTAGCTGTGAGGGTTTTCTCTATTCTGGTTGCTGCTCTTCTCACCCTGATGGACCTGGATCCCCATGGGTTTTTCCTAAGGCTGCTGAATCCTGCAGAGCAATCCATGGTGAAGAAATGAGGATCCTTCCTGGTGGAGTGTCCCTCTGACCAGCACCAGCATTTAGGGGCACCTCAAGAAAGAAAAGGAAGGAGGAGTGGACAGGGCAAGCTGGCTGCAGACACATCATTAAAGCCAGTCCTTGGAGAATAAATTCACTTTGTGGAAGCCAGGACTGGGTCATCTATTCCAGCCAGAATGAAATGGTAATTTTGTCTGCACCAGATTTACAGCAATTTACAGCTGCACGTGCTCCAGGCTGGCAGGATCAGTTCAAACCAGCAGGGCCAGAGCACTCAGCTGTGGCAGCAGTGATGGGGCTCAGCATGAGCCACCTTGGGGGCTGGATAAATGTACAGGGATGGTCCTGGCAGCTGCTTTTTTTATTAATTATAATGAACATTTCTGTGCAACCCCTTGTGAATGGATCCCTGGAAATGGAGATAATTTCAAAGACATGTTCAAGAAGCTGAAAGTAAATAGGCTCCCCTGAGACAGAGGCTGACCTTGGCTCTGCCACTGTCACTGGTGGCACTGCAGAAATGTCAGAGATTTCTGAAACTCTCCAAATTTTTTTAGAGATTTCTAAATCTCTACAAAATTCTAAAAGTGGACTCTGCTTTAGAGGGTCTCATGTACTAATTGATGCCCAGTTGATCTGAACCTGAACCAACCTCTCTCACCTTTTCCTGATGTTCAAAGGAGATTCCAGAGTCTCTTGGCCCAAATTGCCACAGCATGTTGATTGCAGCCATGTAATTAATTTTATTAGTGCTCTGGATGTGGTTACCAAATCCCAGTTTGATTCTCTGGTTAGCCTGTTTTGTTAGGTAATTAGGTTTTTATATCCATATTGTGAGGGTGTTTTCTCTAATAAACTTGTGTTTCAACTGGCCTGGCTCATTGGATTTTGACAGAGAATATGGAGGATACAGAGATTTAAAATTACTGCTACAGATTTCTTTTCCCATATTATGAAATACAGATTACTGATGCTCTGGGTGAGGGACAGTCCATAGATTGAATTGATTTGTTAACAGACAATACAGAATTTATGTGGGCAGACAGATCATAAGTAGTGCAGTCACCATAAAACATTATTAATTTTAAATTTTATTGCAATGGGTTACTATGTAGTGTATATTATAGTTTCTGTTCTGATTTTGAGATAGATTTTGGCTTCATATTTTAACACAGCTACTTCTTGGTGTCTACACAATAATACTCATGGATTTTTTGGGAAAATCAGGAGGCAAATGTCCCTGGGAAGGTCCCAATCACCCCTGCCCACATGATGAACCTACAATAACATACAAAGAGAAGAAAGAAGAGTGAAAAAAAGGAAAAAAATAGATCACAAAATGAAGGAAATGATGGAAACCCAGAGGCCCTCAAAGCACAGGGGGAAATCACCCTCCTGCAGTTACTCTCCCAAGATGCTCCCTGGGCTCACTCACTGCCTGTCTGGGGGATGCAGTAACATTTCTCTGGGCATCTAAAAATTCCATTTACAGCTTAAATTAACCCATCCTCCCTGGCTTGTCACAGGATACGTGCTGGTGGGATCTGGGGACGCAAACAGGTCTGGGCAGGAGGGATGGCTTTTAAAATTAATGTCAATACAAGCCAGAAGCAAGAAACTCCCTCAGAGAGAGAATCTACCTGTACAGAGAGGGACACTCACACCCTCCTAATTTAGGGTCATTATTTGTACTGAGCTCATTTGCATGCTATACTTAAAGGTCAGCTTGGTTGCTGCTGCTGTTTATTTATCTGGAGATGAAACAGGAGCAATTTGAGCTAATCTGTTCTGACCACTATCATGCAAATAGAAGTGATAATCATTAACTATCCAGAGCCACACAGAAAGAAGAGTTAATTAATTGTAGGCACACACACACACACACACACAGAGGTATCAACCTTTTATTTAAAAAAGCTGCATGGTGACATCAGCCTTCAAGAATGTCAACAGACATTTTAAAGAGTTTCTGCTGCTTTTGTCCAAGAGCATTCAGCTCCCCAGAGCTTCTGGAAAGGGAGTTAAATATCCAATTATAACAATTTTTACCATCCAGATCATGAGCCTATTCTTCAGAATTAGCCTGAATTAATGAAAAGTGTGGAGTAAAAAGTTACACATCATTACCAGCCGCATGATTTTTCTGGACAAACCCAAATCCCTGACCTCAGTTTTAAACCTTCATTAGCAGCATTTGCAGAGGAGTTCAGGCTGCTCCACACCCACCAGCACAGCTCCTGTGTCATCTCTTCCTGGTGCTTCCTGGGCAATCCCTCTGACATCCCAAAGGACACGGGGATTCATGGCCATCACCACCAAAAAACCAGCGCTGACACAGCCACGAATATATCCACAACATGTGATGCTCTTGGGGTACCAGCCCTAAATTCAGGAGCTGTGGAGCTTTTTTAAAAAGTAACTAATCCTCTACCTTTGTTTAAAAACATAGCCACGTATCATGCTTGCTATATGAAGAAATTGATACCTAGAGTGTAACTCAAATTTTTGCAGGCCATTATTTCAATGGTGTGCAATGGATTTCCCCATTAGGGAAATGTTTCACTGAAATGTTGTCATTTCAGTGAAAACTATAAATATTCTTTTTTTACCTCATTTTCTTCAGAAGGTACCTTTCTATTTGAATCAATTATAAACATATGTGGCATTTTAGGTGTTCTTTTTTTTTTTTTTTCCCTTTTGTGGCAAAGGAAAACCATGATTATGCTTTATCACCAGTTTAACCAGATTTACAGAGATGAGACCTCCATAGCTGCCTCAGCAGGAAGGAGGTTCTTACAATCCCTTTTGTAAACATGCCTGTAAAACTTATTGAGAGTTTACAGGTTGTAGGATCTTCAAGAAATTACAAAACAGAGTGAGTGCAGGTGACACTTTTGGGAAGATGCCAAGAATTTTTCTGTCTTCTCGTTGGGATGAACACAATCACAATCACAATCAATGATTCATATTGTTACTCTTAATATAAATTTAAAAAAAACCCAACAAAACCCCAATTATCTGTGTTCAGTAAAAAAATGCACATGAAAGAACAAGTGAATAATGCTGAGAGGTCTCCTCAGCTGCATTAAAGTGCACACTTTCCAAGGAGAATAAATGGAGGAAGTGAGTTTAAAAGAGAGTTTAAGCAACATGGGCAGAGTTCAGAGCAACACTCTGCTCTGCTATTCCTCATCTTTCTGTGCTCGTGGTTGGGCCTTGTGTTGCTGTAGTGCAAAGAAAGGAAAATTTATGGAGTAATTTATGGAAAAAGGAAAGTTTTCTTCTCTCTTGAGTCCTGAATCTGATGTTTAAGCAGCAATATTGCTGCTTATCTGTTGAGAGATGAACTCATGTTTCTGGCTCTCCAGAATTAATGGTTTCTAATAGTTTATAGAAACACAATACTGTCCACTCTGGAGAGACCATGGTCACAACTGTGCCATTTTAAACCTTCCTTTGTAGCACAGATATTTATTTTCAGACAAGGAACTGAAAGAGAGTGACAGAGCAAGCAGAAATGTCTGTCTGTAAAGGCAGTGACTCTTTGGGCTGATAATAAATCCTCCTGGGTTTATTCTATTTTTTTAGAGGAACAGCTATTGGAAAAACTGGACTGAGAGCACCAACACCGTAACCAACAGAACCAGGAGCCACATGAAATGATGGTGCAGGCCTGGAGGCCCAAGCTACAAAATAACTGGGTGGTCTGGAAGGGGATGGAGACAGAAATCCAGGGTTATCTGGAAGGGGATGGAGACAGAAATCCAGGGAATCACCCAGTGAGGTGATCTGAAGGAAGCTTTTTGAGGCTGCTGGAGCCCGGAGCTGGCCGCAGGCCCCGGCACCGCAGGGCAGGGCCGCTCACACTGCTGCCACGCAGGAGCTCTGTAAACATTGTCTCATTAGAGCTTTCTGAGAGGAAAATCGCTGGGAATTAGAGCTGGGAGCGATGTTTGCAGCCAGCAGATTTCACATTCCCGGCAGGTCGAGCGAGGGATGAGGTTGGGGCTGAGTTTGAAGCCTGGCTCCTGGTGCTGTCTCTGCCGTGGCTGTGGCGGGGGAGCGAAGGCCGGGCCATTCCTGCACCAGGAAGGGCAGAAATGCTAAAAAACGAATTTTTAATTCTTCTTTAAGAAGTTTAAATCAATGACAACAGACGCCCGCTTCCAATAATCTTAGAAATTGCAAGGATTTTTTTTTTTTCCGGTTTAATGTTTATCTGTGGAATTTGGCTCTCTCTCTGGAATTTACTGTGTCTTGCTTTGCCTTTTGCTACCCTACTGGCTTGTTTTAAGCTTGTGGTGTTTTCCAGGGTATTTTAAACATTGCCTTTTAAGTATTTTTTTCTTTTGTGGCAGTCTTAGACAAGTAAGCAGGAGGAATTTGCACATGATCGGGCGAAATAACAAGAAATAAATATTTTCCATTGCAATTACAAGGTTGGTCTCCTCCTGTAAATTATTTATGGAAAAATACACTTAATGCCATTACCCAGATTTTCCAAGATAAAGGAAGATGAAGCTATGATTGCTGCACTGTAATCCATTAGTCTGGTATGTGTGATGGATCACAGTCAGAAGCAGACCATGTAGAAAATAGCTGTAAGTGATCCTCCAGCTGAACTTTTGAAGCTCATTTTCCACTACCAAGGTGTGGATACTTCTGGAAGAGAAGAAGAAAACTTTCTAGGCACATAACATCCTTCCTCCCCGCCGTGTTATTGGGAGAAGTTTCTTTCTCCCTTTGCACTTGGGGTGAATATATGTGATTTAAATCAAACTTGCCTATAAAGCTCCATTCCAGGTGGTGATGTGCTGCCTTCATGGCTGGAAGCTCACTCAGGAAGAGCTTTTGGCTTTCTGCCCTCTTTGACCAGCCTGACAGCCTTGGGAGGGCTGTGCAAACCACAGCCAGAGATGTTGGTGCAGTACTTAAAGGAGGCTTATAAAAAAGACAAAAAGTGACTTTTTGCAAGGAAAGGTAATGATAGGACAAGGGGGAACAGTTTCAAACTGATAGAGCGAAGATTTAGATGAGATGTTAGGAAGGAATTGTTCCCTGTGAGGGTGGGCAGGCCCTGGCACAGGTGCCCAGAGCAGCTGTGGCTGCCCCTGGATCCCTGGAAGTGCCCAAGGCCACGTTGGATAGCACAAGGAGCAACCTGGGACAGGGGAAGCTATCCCTGCCCACGACAGAGGATGCAATTAGATGATTTCTAAGGTATCTTCCAACCCAAACCATTCTTTAATTCTATGATCCTTCTCCAGGGACTCAATGCCTAGGGCTGTTCATCACACTGAGTTCAGTTTTTCTTCATATCTCCAGTTTCCCTGTCCTAACTGAGTACCTTTGGCTCTCTTCCACACCTTCAAATTGTCATTTTTGCAAGAGAATTCCTGTGCTTGGGTTGGTCTGCAGCTATCTGTATGTTGAGAAATCAGCTAGCTAAAGAAAGCAGAAAATTGTTAAATTCACCAACAGTTTTCCATCCCTGGGGTTATTAACTTGGCTGTGTTTTTACTATTCAGACAATTTTCATAACATGTGAAGGGAATTTATTTGCCATCTTGATTTTTCCATTCAGTTCAAATGAAATCCATCAGGAATTCCAGCATCACTAGAGATGAGGGCACTGCAGATGGACAGACTTCTGGGAAAATGAGCGGACAGACAGCTTGGTGACAGGGCAACACAATGGGACAGGCGTTTCCAAAGAAACTACGAAATAAATTATCTTCCATGGGGCTTGAGGGAGTAAAAATGAAAAAATGATGCTGCTGCAACAGTTTGGATTTGTTGGAGATGATCCAGATGTATAGGAAGGGTGTGGCATTTCTGTTAAGACCAGCTTTCAAAGGACAGTTCGCAAGTGACTTCTAAAATTTATAAAACATTTTGACCTCATATGACAGTAATCTCATCTAAAATACATAGAAAGCACCCTTAAAACCTAAAGCTGTCACTGAGCATTAAATAACAAAAATTTGAGAGTCAGTGATGGAGTTCTCTGGAGAAAGAGGAGCCACGTTTTCACTTTTCCTCATTTGCCAGCAAAGACATCTTTGGTAATGTCCCCTGCAAATGATCTTGTGAAGCTCCAGATCTGGTGAGTTTCTGCCGGGATTTTGTCTGAAGTGAATAAAATACAGATGATGAACACATTTGAAAATGCTTGGTTATATTTAGAAAACACATCCTATTTATTACAGCTCCAAACCACCTGTGAAATGAGATTGGAAAATAATTATGGGATGGTGTTGGGCTACAGAACCACCAGGCCAAGCTCAGGCTCAGCTCTGCAGATGTCCCGTTCCCCTGGCTGCCAGCCTTGCAGGAGTTCTGCTGACCTCATCCCCAAACCACTGCAAATCTGAAAGCTCCCATGATGTGGAGCCCTGAGCCTGTGGTCACTGGGAAACAGAGAGGAGCCACAGAACACAACAAAATCCCAAGTGTGGGGGAGGTCTCTGTAGCAATATTTGTATGGAAATCTGGGAAAGTGGCACTGGGAGACTCCTTGACTCTACAACACCTCACCATGCGGAGGAGAACCTTAGTCCTTGCTCAGCCTCTCCCCTTACACACTAAATATCATAAAATATCAAGAAGAGGAGGCTCTTCACAAGGCAAATGTGCAGGCACCACAGGAAGGAGAGAAAGAGAAGATCATAAGCAATGAAAGCACATAACAGCATTCCTAAAGTGCCAGGAAAACGCTGACATTGCTTCCTACCAGTTTTGTTATCAATCCAGTTACAGCAATAAAAAGGGAATAAGAAACTCCCTTGTCTAGGTGCTGATCAAAGGAGCCAGCAGCTCTTCTTCCTGTTAGTCACAAGTGGTTTCCTTTCAAAAATATTATCATTATTTCCAAGATAAAACCATTTAAGTCCTGATGGATGGTTCTGGAAATTACTCCCCACTCCGCTGACAAGCTTATCTGGACTCAAGTGAGGCCGAGGTATTTTGCTTGGACTGAGTTTGCCATAACCAGTAGGAAGCAAACAAAACCATATCTGAACTGCATTATGGGGAACATTTTGCTAAATTTCAGTGTTTCCAAAACCAAATTCAGTAACTTAAATGATAATGACACTCTTCAGGATAAAACTGTTGGACCCAATAGTATCCCTAACACTGTTGATCCCATTAATGAGTGGGATATACAACCACACTGTGAGAAATTTACTCTGTCTTAGAGATTCTATAGTTTAAACACTTAAAGAAGGTTAAAAAAGGGAGATGCTGATGTCCCAAAAATCTCTCCTAACCTAAGCTATTCTATGATTTTTGGAAACAAAATTACTTTGGGTAAATTTTAAAATGCAAGGTCATTTTTCTATCCTGCTTTTTTTGGCGGAATTAGTGCCAAGTCCTGCGTGGAAAGATATATTAGTGTCTTTCAAACAGTGAAACTTTATGATTTATGTTATGCCACCTGATCTGCATAGCATTAGAACTTCACTGTGCCTTTAAGTCCTATCATTTCACCTCTCAAATAGCCTTGTCCAGCATGCTGGCACAAGCCCTTTTTTAATGGCTACAAGTTAAGTTCAAACAAGTTCATTACGCAGCTGTGAAATTATATTGACAAATCCAGTAATGCAAGTCTGACAAGAATCTCTGTGTGACAAGTGAAAACTCATTTCATTGCTTGCCTTTCACATTAATTCTAGCATTTTCACTATTTTCATAAGTGAATGCACTGTGGAAGGTACCTTCAGTATATTGTCAAAAATACGTGATTATGAAGATAAAAACAGATCTTCAAATATTGGCTTTAAATATCACTAAATTAATCAGTTTGAGGTTGGAATGAAGCTATGCAGAGACATTGTTATCATATGAAAATGTTGCATTACATTAAATATTTCTGCACCCAGAGTAATCCCAGCCATGAATACTGCTTGTATCTGAAAGGAATAATTCCTGGCTCTTCTGTTTTTAAAACACCATCTTTAAATACAGAATTTTAAGGACTACTCTCCAATGATGTGTTTGCCAACTTTATCCCATTAAGCATAATAAATATTTCTACATTTATGTGCCATCTTCAGTTCCCACTGGACTTTCATCCATGAAAGTCTTCCTAGGCTACACTGCAGATATTGAAATGAACCCAGGAAAAAATGACCTTTCAGACAAACTCCACACTGCATTTCCCTGCTGCAGCCTGGGATGTGTTAAACATGCTGCTCACACTCCACATGGCACATGTGCAGCAATTTCAGTCCAGGAAATACCAGACTGAAATGTGAGAGTCGTTACTTTTTGGGATTCAAATGTTGGCAGGTAGATGATGTCCACGGGGACTTGCTGGAAGTGGCTGTTTTCATCCAAGTGAACCAAAAAGGGACGTTCCAGACGGGCTGTGAGCACAGCAGGGGAATTTCATCCCATTTTCTCCAACTGTTCCATATAACCACTGTCATCCACTCATCTCTGCTGTCTCGATGCTGTCTCGGTTTTACAGTTAAAATAAAATTTGCACATTAAATTTGTCCATTTTTGGACAATGCAGACAAGTCTAAACCATTGACTAGTGCAGAACTACAGTTCTTTCCAATGCAGATGAATCAATAAAATGCAAACAGTATTAGAAAAAAAATTAAATTAGTTCTCCTTTTAGTAGTGCTAGCATTAGAGAATTTTTAATCCCAAAGCAGCCTCTCCTGTCCCTTTCCTAGTGATAATCCTGCTGGCTTTGGTCCAGCAGTGGCTGCCAAATGCCAGGGCAATGCGTTGTCAACACAAAATCTACAGACATTCTGTAGAAGTGTAGTTCCCATAATAATAAAAAAACCCCAAAAAACAAAAAAAAACTATTACATGCTTTGCAAAAATGTCAGAAATTCCTTTTTTGGCTTTGTTTATGTCACTGGTTAACTTTGCCTTTCTTAAAATCTGTTTCTTCTCATGAGTTCAGCACAGAAGGAAAAAGTAAAGAAAACTCTGGGAAAGTGTAGGTAGAGAATTTTCATTTCTCCAGCAGAATGGGGCTGATGCAGATGGATCTGATCTAAATATCCCCAAATAATGATGGTGGTGGGTGCAGTCTCTGCTTGGCATTCACAGCATTTCTCCCATGAACTGATCCATCACTTTGAGGTGCTCAAAACAGGAAAATCCCACAGTTCCATTTCTGGCTCGGAAAGGGGTTCATATAGTGAAAATGATATCACAGCACAGGGAAGTATGAGAGAACAAGGAACTTTTGTTTCCATGGCAATCCGAGCTCCTTCTCCAGACACAAGCACAAAGGCAATATGCTGAATGATTATCTGAAGGTCATGTTGTTCTTAGGAGAAAAAGTTAGGGAGAATGCACTGGGATAAATTCCCCAGCCAGGATGCACACTGCATTTCTAACCAGTTCAAATAAACAACTACTGAAGGAAATAATTGTCTTCATTAATGGCATCAGTTTATTTTAAATCTGTTTGCCCAAAGGGAACAGCAGCCTTCTCAGGAGGATATTTTATACCATTATTTGATATGTTCAGAGACAAATGTTGAGATTCTGGGTATATTTGGCATCCCCCACCTGGTAAAAAAAATATATATTCCTTTTAAAGCTAAGTGTATCTTAAAACTGAGTAAAATATCTCCATATAAGAGCTTGTTTATGTTTCCAGTCAGTTTTTCTGTGGCAAGAACCACTCTTTTAAGGATCTGCCCTATCAACAAGTGCAAACAGGGCTTTAAATGCCAGGATACTCAGGGTGTGCAGGTGAGCAGAACCTTAGTACCTGTCTCTGGTACTTGAGTAAGAAACAGGCATCCAAGAGCCACATAAATGTTCCATGCAGTTTCCTTTGTACTTCCCAGTGGCAGTTTTAGGTTTCCATTTCCTCTGAGATGGTTTGACCTTGTTGACAACAGGGGTAAATGCTTTATGTGGCAGAGAAAATGACTTTAGAAAGCGTAATTCTCTTTTCTTGCTCCATTCTGTGCTTCATGATTTACTACAGAGCTGAAGTACAAAGGAACAGAAACTTCACTGGTGTTCAGGAGGAAAGTTATTTTTAGAGTCATTTTGTTGCCAAAGCATATAGAAACCTTATGTGCTACCTCAGAAGGTTACCCTGGAATGGCAAGGGAAACAGAGATGCCTGGTTTTTTTGTCTTTTTTCCCCAACCACGAAGCTTTGCTCCAATTAAAAAATGATTTTCCAAATGAGAAGTTGCAGGAATCTGAGCTGCTCAAAGTTGAATTAAACCTAAATGTGTGGTCACTGGTTGCGTGGTATAAATACAAATTAAGATCCTCAGCAAGGACAGTGCTTACAGGTCCAACTTTACCTTCTCCTCAGTGAAATGCATTCCTGAATGTGCACTTTCCAGAGTCTTTTAGGCTGAAAAATATCTCTGAGATCATTAAGTCCATCCATTAACCCACACACATCCCCAAATGCCACGTGGACACAGCTTTTAAATCATAGCAGGGATCACTCCACCACTGCTCTGGGCAGCTCCAATGCTTGGTCACCTTTTCCATGATGAAACCTCCTCTAATATCCACCCTAAACCTCCCCTAGCAGGGACTGTGCAAGGGGCAAGAAAGAGCTGGGAGTGCCTCTTTTCCCAGAGGTGTTATTGAAATCAGCTCAAAATACATGGCCTGAGAAGTGTTAACCCAGCTTAGAGAGCAAACCCTCACCTTCCAAATAAATCCTTCTTGGGAGCAGAGGGGGAAAAGCCGCTCATTTGCAGACCACAGCATGCTGTGTCTCACTGCAGCAGGGCAAGCATTTAAAGCAAGGTGTACAATGACTTCTACACTCTCACTGGCATCATTTCAGGGGGGAGGGTGATGCTAGTTACAGCTGTTTTCTACAAAAATCTGGGTTTGCTTTATCTCCTTCCACATCAATGCAGGTTTTTACAAGCTATTGTGATACTTCCCAGGCAAAAGGAAAGAAACAGCCCTCAGGCCCAAAACATCTGAGCCCTCTGTGATCTCAATACTTCTGTGCCACTCTTAGAAGAAAAACCTCCTTTCTTGTAAGTTGTTTCCAGGATGCTGAGAGATAAAAAAGTAGTAAAAGCATTTTATGGTGAAGTAGATCAAAACTGTGCCTAGAGACAGACTTTTGTGTGGTCTCAGCTGGCTGAATTCATGCACATCCTGAAAAGAGAGGTGGGTGTGGAAGGGGAAGCAGTGGACACATACCCACACCCACAGAAAGTGTTAAAACCCTTAAAAAGAAGTACAGGGGAGCTGGTTATTTGCACAGGTTGATAGCCAGCAATAGGTATTGATGAGTGTTTGGATTAATTAATCTTTCTGAAGGGTAATTACAGAGAGAGAGAAGAGAGGGGGTTATTTGTGGTGACTGCAGGAGGAGGAGCAATGGGTTTAGTGCTGTCTGATGTCCCGAAAAGTTCTTCCCAGTGGAATGCAAAATTTCCCCAAATCACATTCCTCAGGTCTTTAATTAAAGTACACTCAACTTTTTGTTTTTATGGAAGTGTTTCTTGTTATGTTTGAAAATGTTAATAATCTTCTCTCTATCCATCTTTAAACACCACAGCGAGTTAAATAATGATTTGCAGCTAAAGCTCCTTTAGTTCCCAAAAAGCCAAGTCCTTAATGACGTCACGGAAAAGTTTATTTTTCTACTACTTCTCTAGGTATATGAGTGTTCATAATGTTTTCAGAAGACTGGCTGTGCTGCAAATGGCAGCAAATTAAACACATTTTCTGTAGCTTGTGCTCTGTCCTCTAGGACCAAGGCAGGAGAGGACTGGCTACTCTGGAAAGGGAAAACAAAGTAAGAATATTTGCGAGATCACTAAAAGGGGATTTCCAGGATATTCAGCCTGCTCCCACACTGCTCCCAGAGGCAGAGGTGACAAAGCCATTTATTACAGATAAAAAGGTCTGAAAGTTTGATGGGAAGCAGATTTTCATCAAATATAGTTTATTTATGTATATATGTATAACTCGGCGAGGCAGTGAAAAAGAAAAGTACATTTTATTCTAGTTTTAAGAACCAAAAATTTCTATATTTAAAAAATAAAGATGAGTAGTTTTCAGATTTAAAGGAAAAAAAAAATAATTAAAAGTCCAGGATGAAAAGTACAGCTGCATTTTTATAAAAGGAAAAAAAGCAGACACAATAAAATCACTACATTCCTTTTGGGATAGCAAGTAAGAAAGCAAGGATGATCATTGCATACATGGGACAGGATCACCCACAGCTTGGAAACCAGATATATCAAAAGATACAGGTACCAAGACATGAAATGATGCTTATTATGATATTAAAATGATGAGAAACACAGTAAAAATGTGAGCACAAAGCCAGAATAAAGCCTGGGGTAACAGATGTAATGCTTTCTCCCAGCTGACTGGACCGTGGCAAGAAATACAATATACGTGATGAAAATATAAGCTGGTATTTTC
The DNA here is from genome assembly GCF_049639895.1 of Pseudopodoces humilis. Taxonomy (NCBI): domain Eukaryota; kingdom Metazoa; phylum Chordata; class Aves; order Passeriformes; family Paridae; genus Pseudopodoces; species Pseudopodoces humilis. The sequence continues at coordinate 32,633,390 of NC_142208.1, read as the reverse complement.
AACACAGGAGTAAGAATTCATATTTCATGTCAGCCAACTGTTACACATTTCCTTCAGCACTGAAGGTTATTTTAGAGGCATGAAATAGATGAAAGATAAGATTTTGCTCTCAGACAAATTGATTTCATTAACGACACTGGCTTGCCTGTGTGTAGCACAAAACATCCTGATCTGCTGGGAAGACGTTTCAGGGAGAATAAATATCAGGATTATCCCAAAAAGAGTGAGAAAAAGGGCCCCAGATGAACCTGAATCCAGGGAGCTGCCATGTACCCCAGGAGAAGCTTCTTATAACCTGGCACACCAAATGTGTTGAGTTGTATTAGTTATAGATAATTTGCTATAAGTTGCTATAAAATAATAAGCTACTTCAAAGTATAAGCTTATCTAAAGCTATATGAGTTAAACTATATTATTTAAACAATAAACTGTAAGTTACTATAAACTAACTATATATATATAACATAGTTTTATATCTAGAAACTAAGTTATATAGATTTTTTTTTGTTATATGTAAGTTACTATAAACTAACTATATTCATCTATATAAAATATAATTTTATATCTATAAACTATAGTTTTATATCTATAAACTAAGTTATATAGTTTTTTGTTATATGTAAGCTATTATAAACTAACTATATATATACACACTAACTATATATAATAATTTTATATCTATAAAGTATAGTTTTATATCTATAAACTAAGTTATATAGAAATTTTTTTGTTATATGTAAGTTACTATAAACTAAATATATATAACAGTTTTATATCTATAAACTACAGTTTTTTATCTATAAACTAAGTTATATAGAATTTTTTTGTTATATATTAGTTACTATAAACTACATATATAACATAGTTTTATATCTATAAACTATAGTTTTATATCTGTAAGATATATTGAAATTTTTTTGTTATATGCAAGTTACTATATGTATAACATAGTTTTATATCTATAAACCATAGTTTTGTATCTATAAACTATAGCTTATTATCTATAAACTATAGTTATATAGAATTTTTTTGTTATATATAAGTTACTATAAACTATATATATATAACATAGTTTTATATCTATAAACAATACTTTTGTATCTATAAGTTATATAGAATTTTTTTTGTTTTATGCAAGTTACTATAAACTACATATATAACATAGTTTTATATCTATAAACTATAGTTTTATATCTGTAAGATATATTGAAATTTTTTTGTTATATGCAAGTTACTATATGTATAACATAGTTTTATATCTATAAACCATAGTTTTGTATCTATAAACTATAGCTTATTATCTATAAACTATAGTTATATAGAATTTTTTTTGTTATATATAAGTTACTATAAACTATATATATAACATAGTTTTATATCTATAAACAATACTTTTGTATCTATAAGTTATATAGAATTTTTTTTGTTTTATGCAAGTTACTATAAACTAACTATATATATAACATCGTTTTATATCTATAAACTATAGTTTTGTATCTATAAGTTATATTGAAATTTTTTGTTATATGCAAGTTACTATATGTATAACATAGTTTTATATCTATAAACTATAGTTTTGTATCTATAAACTATAGCTTTTTATCTATAAACTAAGTTATACAGATTTTTTTTTTTGTTATATGTATGTAAACTAATATAAAGAAGGGAGACTGAGACTTTATAAAAGTTAAAAGTGTTTGAAAAGGGTTGAAAGGCACCACCAAAGGGACAAACTTCCATGGAATGAGGATTATTTGCCACCGTCCCCCTTGTCCCCTGCGGGACAAGGACATGGGTGGCGGTGCCAGCCATGACCGTGCCAGGCACGGGCTGTGCCCAGCCCCATCTCCCGGGGGAGGGAAACACTTTGGCCACGGGCTGGGAGGAGAAGGCTTCCTGCCAAGTTGACTTTTCTTGGAATGAGCGCTCCCTTGGATGAGCTGCGCGCAGGAGGAGCGAGGAGTCCGGCAGGGAGAGGAAACTCGAGCGCTTCGGGCTCGGAGAGCGGCCGGGCAGGGCAGCGGCCAGCGGGGGATCACACCTGTCCCGCTGTCCGAGTGTCCGGCTGTCCGGCTGTCCGAGTGTCCGGCTGTCCGAGTGTCCGGCTGTCCGGCTGTGCTGCTCTGCCCCCTCCCCGCAGCAGCTCTCCCCTCGGGCTCCTTCCCCAGCCGTTCCCGGAGCGCTTTTCCAGCTGCCCAAACTTTGTCCTCTCTCCAAATAAAGCCCCGGCGCTCCTGCGATGATCGCCCGTGGCCATTCTCCGCTCTGCCTCGCTCTCTGCACCTTCGGGCTGGCGCTGCTGGGGGATGTGTCCCGGGCTGTCCCCATGGACGATCAGGATTATTACCTGCAGGAAATTACCAACAGGGATCATTATTACTCCTTTCCGTATCCCGGGGAAGAGTTCTTTCCTTTCACGGAGCAGCCCGGAGAGGAAGGACCGATCCGTGCTGCGGAGACAGGGGAGCAGCCAGGGTTCAAACCGAGCAGGAAGGAGTTAAAACAGAAGAAAAACAACAAAAAAGGAAAAGCCATTCTTGAAACGCCACCAGGTAACTTTCCAGCTTTTCCTCCAGAGTCTGGAGCCTGCTGAATCTCACTCTGACTGTGACTATTAGCATTAATGAATATCCAGTTAATGGCAGTCTTGGTAATAATAACAATAAATGTGGTTGTGGTGGTGATGATGATGACAACACATTAAATTTTAATATCCCACAGAACAGATCTGCAGATGTTTTACGTACTTTGAAACAACCTCTTTGCTTGAAAGGGAAGGAGTTAAAGATTTGGAATGTATTAATTCTGCTGTAGTCTGGCTAGTCTGTGGACTTTTCCTTCTTAATTATTCTTAATTACACTTGGCAACTGGCTTGGTGTGAAAGCTGCTGTTCTATAAGCAAAAGAACAGAGACAGATTTCACGGTAAAAGGTGATTATGTGTAGTGACACCTCACCTTATCCCTTGTCACTTTAATCTAAGAGAGGTTTCTGAATTAATTTCACTTCTAAACCCCTGAATTTCTCTGAGATTTCACTTTGAAGCCCTCCAGAGGAAGATATGTAAACAGAGATCTTCCTGGAAAAGACTAAGCCCTAACAAGCTCAATTTAATTATTGACTAGTTAAGTAAAGAAATTAAACAGCAACAAAAACGCCTTATAATAAAAGGGCCACCCCAATTCCATTTTTTAAAGTTTGCAGAAACAAGATAAGCTTTTATCACCCACTTGTTCCCATTGACACCTAATTGCACCTCCCCAAAAGAGTGTTCTCTTTTCAAATCCCTTTCTGTGTTCCCTGCCTGTCTGGTAGGTATTTCACTGGTTTGGGATACTTTGGAGTGAGTTTGGTCCATGAAGTTTAGAGCAGTAAAATTTGGGGCCAAATCTCACTCCCCTCCAGCTGAACTTCCCTTTACTTCGGGAGGAAACTTCATGTTAGTGACTGGGGCATATAGCACAAAATCTGTGATTTAGAACCATCAGTACAGCAGAACAGGGGATCAGGGGTTGTAGAGTGGCTTCAACTTTGTCCAAGAGACATCCAGCGCACCAACAAAATATTTTAAATTTAATGTTAACACAAATAGAAATTAATTTAGCATTGGTGCAGCAAAAATATGGGCTTTTATACTAATAGATAGGGGATAAGAAAATGTAATTTCTAACATCTGGAAAACCATTTGTGGGGCAGGCAGCGTATAAGGAGCAGGATAACTCCAGGTAAGGGTGGTGGCAAATGCACCTGGTCTGGGGAACAGAGACAGGAGACATCCCTGTCCCTGTCTCCTCAGGGGCCAGCAGCTTCCCAAGGGGATGACATTGCCTTTGGACCATCTCAAGGACTGCCTTATCAGGTTTATTAGCTCATTAAGGTCATCACAATCTACATGAGATCATCTGAGAATGTTCTTGTTTCAATGTGTCATTTCTTTGTTAAATTAAGGAAAAAACGGCTCCACTTTCCACCTCTGCTGATAGGATCAGGTGGGTTATGACAGGACAAGGGGGAACCACTTCCCACTGCCAGAGGGCAGGATTAGATGGGATATTTGGAAAGAATAAATACCCTGGCAGGGTGGGCAGGCCCTGGCACAGGTGCCCAGAGCAGCTGGGGCTGCCCCTGGATCCCTGGCAGTGCCCAAGGCCAGGTTGGACAGGGCTTGGAGCAGCTGGGACAGGGGAAGGTGTCCCTGCCATGGCAGGGGTGGCACTGGATGGGTTTTAAGATCCTTTCCAACCCAAACCGTTCTATAAATTAATGACGGTGGAAAACACTTGGATATTAAAGCTCTGTAATTAGGTTTTGGATTCTTTGTTGTGCTGGAGACAATTGAGATTTCCAACCTGTGGTGGGATGTTCTGTGGTTCATCTCTGCTTTCACCTTCCCTGTTGGCTTTTTCACAATTTTTCTAGAACCTGGGGATTCACACTTGCTCCAAACATGACAGTGATGAGAAGAGACTCCAATGCATGAGGGCAGAATTCATTTCTCTTTACAGACAGGCATCTTCCTCGTTCCCCATCTGCTGCACTGAGCACAGGGGGAGATGCTCACGATGCACCACCAAAACCAGCTGGAAATGGCTCAATCCCTCCTTCCACAGCAAGTTTGGGCTCTTTGGACACAGCTGAGCTTCCAAGCTTCCACCTGCCATGTGCAATAAGAGGTTTCAAAGCCTCTGAGCTTTTAAAGATATCGCCAGAGGTACAAAAAGCAACTGATCTCCTCCACCAAACTTCTCCTTGATCCAGGACATGGGTGATTGACATCAGCTCAGCAAACTGGCTGCTGGATTTACTTACATGGGAAAATCCAGTGGATTTCCCGGGGAGCAGCTGAACAATTTTAACTGCAAGAGGCACAATAATCCCTGAGGTGAGGGCCCAGTGAGGAGGACGGTCACCACTTGTTACAGGTGTGAGTGAAAACAGGAAGGTTTCAGCAGAAAGTATCAGGCAGTTTCAGCTGTGGTGTTAAAAGTTCTGGCAAAAAAGAGTTTTGCTTTTAGTTAAAAGTTCTGGTGTTAAAAGTTCTGGCTATAATATTTTAAATTTCTTTTTTTCTCCTCACCCAGAGGCAGGCAAGGGCAAGGTCCTGCCTGGGCAGTAACTCTGATGCTTGGTGCCTTGTTCCCATGTCACCTGGGATCAGTTTGGAATGAAGATCTGAAAATCTGACCCTCACAGAGATGTTTGGATACTAATACATACCTATATTTACTCACATTTGGTTGTTAAGAGGCCAGCTAGAAATAATAATAGCAGCTGTCAAACAGATATCAATAATAATAACCATAAATCAGGCTGAGTAAGAATGTGTGTTTTGCTTGTATGTACACAACTGTGTTTATGCACCTCTCCAGAAGTGGAATTAATTTATTGGACATGCAGTAAATACCAAAATTTGGGGTTTGTGAGGCTCGCTGGCAGCCAGGACATGTGGGATTAATTAGTTGTAACAAACAATAGGCTGGCTGGGAGCTGGGATGGAGAAGGAGCAGGAATGGGAATGTGTGATGTGCCCTTTGGCTGAGCAGCTGGTCCTGATCAACCCCAGCTTTGAATCAAAGTGGAAATCAAACGGAGCAGTCTCAAGGACATGGCACTAAACAGATGACACACGCTCCATTTATTTCAGCTAATTACTGAAGGTGGCCAGAATATAGGTATTTGCAATCAGTGAAATATTAATGTAGAAAGAAATCCAGTTGATGCCAGTGGGTTTGTAATTCTTTGTTTAAAATATTAGAATCAATATTTGCAAATAGTTCAGGTGAAAGTTAAAATATCAATCTGCCTCTTTGCCCTTTAAATGCCTCAGAAATTAAGTGGTACTAGGTCATCCTTGGAAGGCAAACAGCTGGATTGACAGGTTTTGTGTATATAAACAGATTTCCATTTTCTAATTCCATCCTTGTTTGTATAGGCCTCTGTCCAAAGCCCCTTCAAATTATTAGTGGAAAGAGTCTTGTTAACATCAATGTATTTCTTTATGAGGCTTTTAATAGAGTTTGATATATGGTGCCTCAGCTACCATCTGTGGGGCAGATCCCTTCAGAGTCTGGGGGTCTGACTACAGGCAAAAATCCATCATCATGAGATTTATGGGGCTGAGGTGCCCAATACCCTCCTCAATGTAGCCCAAATCCTCCACAATGAAATCTGTAATTATTTTTATTTGATCTACAAAACTTAAACTTGTAGCTCTTGTAGAGCCATACCTCAATTCTGAATGTATTTAGAAAATAAAGGAGTGATGTTTATTTTTATGTCAATGCTCAGAGTGGGGCTTAGAGCACATTTGTTTGGTATTTCACAGATCTCCCAGTGCTGGATCTCTGCACAGCCCAACATTTGTCTGTGTTTAGCCAAAATCAGGATTTCCTTTGTCTCATCTCATTTGGTGCTTTCCCCAGGCTTGATGAAACTCCTCAGATGCAGCAGTGTTTACTTCCCCCATATTTGTTTATTTTTCTGCAGTCTTGCCACCTGTTCAATAATGCAGTTCTTGAGGGGTTTGGTTTGTTATTTCTTTTTAATTCGTGTAGTGCATAGGATGGGCCAGGTCTTTTCTGGGACATGTGTGTGAGGAGGAGTCAGTAAGGGAAGGCAAGGAGAGGATAAAATGGACAGTGCAGGCAAACATGGAAAAAATCCAGCAGAGAGAATTTGAACTTATAAAAACAGACTGATAGTACTTTAATTGAGATGTTTAACAAGATAATGGAAAGCTTGGAGAGAGATCAGTGAGTGAATGAGGAGGGAAAGCTGAATCACAGGGATGTGATTCAGGAAAAACTGGAGATATTTTGGTGCGAAATGGGGGCGAAGTTCTAAAGAGCGTGTGAAGTTAAAAACATGACAGGTTTGGGGTGTTCCTGGCATTTGTGTGGTGATTTTGTTCACTAGAAAGAAGAAATGACAGAGTGACACATAAGGCATTGAACTGACAGCTGAAAGCACTCGAGATCTGCTCTCCAAGATACACCAGCACAGAATTTCTCATGTGCTGGGAATGCACCAGTGCTGCTCATTTCCAGTCCTTTGGTGTCCCATCTCTTAAACCTTCCTTCTCTGAGCAGCCCAAAGTGGAGCATTCCTCTGACCTAGAAGACAGATTTTAATTTTAAAGCTTTTCCTTTAACTTCTCATAATAGGAACTTTTAAGAATGAACTTCCTGGCCACAGGTGGATATCTCATGAATTTTAATATGACCTGTATTGCATCCTAATTGCCATATGTGACAAGCAATGTGGCTTTTAATGAGCTTTCTTTCATCTACCAGCCTCTATTTTCTCCTCATCACTTCTAAAATATGCAGAATAATGCAATGTTCACTGTTCCATTTAAGAGCCCGTCCTTTAAAGAATGTCACAACAAAAGAGGACACTGGATGACTAAGAATGAATAATGAGCAATAGCCTCAAAATTGGCCAAACCTTTTTGATTAGCATCTTTCCTTACCCATGGCTTCAATGAATAATGTAACATGAGAAAGAAAAAAATGGGAATAAACACATTTGATTATGCCAGAGAAAACCACTTTCAAAAATAATTCTTCCAGCAGCCTTCTCTGAATTCAACCTCATGTTTAAGGTGAGAAAAATGTCTCTTTAAAACACCTCTTTAAAAAGGGGATGATTTCACTGAATAGATTTTAATAGTCTCAACCTGAGCCTAGAGTTGTTCCTGAAATGCCATCATATGAGATACTCATTAGCTGAATTCTGAATTAGTCTTGGGGTTTAATGTTATTATCTGTTCAGTGAACTGGCTAGACAGGTCAATCCCATGGCTCACAACCAAATTTCACTTCTTTTGGGTTTGGAATGAAGATTTCTGTCAGCTACATAAGCTTCAAATCTGTCAGAAAGATGAAGTAGTGGAAGTAGAAGCTGTGGTGTAGAAGAAGTAATTTCCTGAATTTTCAATATCTGAGCTAGGATTTTTAAGTCTTGCCCAATTCATTCTCTGTGTAAAGAGGAAACTACCAAAAGACTGGTGGTCTGAGTACAGAGGTGGGATTTAAGTGTCATATTCGCAGAGTGGTTGCCTGTGATTTTATTTTCATTATGCAAAAGATGCTCTGGGTTTGTTCTTCTTGTCAGGCCTCTGGTGAGGTGGTGTATTGTGAGATTATTTGGTAAATATAACTTATAAAAACATAATCATAAATGTAAATATAAATATAAATGTAAATATTATAAATATAAATATAAATATAAATATAAATGTAAATATTATAAATATAAATATAAATATAAATATAAATATAAATATAAATATAAATATAAATATAAATATAAATATAAATAAATATGTGCCTTTAACACTGAGTACTCAAAGAAAACATGAACAAACAAAGCTCTGATGTAGTAAAAATTACTTGTCTTTTAAAATGCACTTTTAAATTCAGTGCCTGGAAAATGAAATGAGGATGTTCAGAGGAAACTGGCCAGCCCAAAGACTGGTCACCACCACTGCTGCTGTCTGATTATTGTCCTGATGAGGATTCCTGAGCCACAAATTGCTGCATCTTTCAGGATCAAGCCTTGCTCCTCTGGAGCCTTCTTCTGGCTATTTTCAGTTTCAAAAGGTCTTTGGTGGGGTGTTTGCTTATCTAATCAAGCAAGGAGAAACACCTACATGAAGCCATTAGTAAAACACACTGCAGTGTTAATTCACTACTTCTGGTGCAACCACATTTACAATTTCCTTGTGGCAAAGGAACATTTAGGATTCCATTCCCCAGCGGTTTGAACATCCCAGTGTGGGCAGGAGCAGGGGATTCTGGATGTCTGCTCTGTGCTGGGAGGGATGCAGCGCTATCAGAGAGCAGCAAGGCGTTTTATTCTTCATGCACTCGCCAGGCAGTGCTAAATCAACTTGACAGGTGTAAAAGGAAAACTGTTCCTCTCTTCTACCCATAGCTAAAAATGGCAATGGGAAAAAGGTGAGAAAAACAAGAATAATGAAGAGATGCCAGATGGTGACTCAGGGAGTCAGAGTGCCTGTGGAGGCATCGGAGGGAGCGTGTGGGGATCACTTAAGGCACGTCCAGAGCACTTGGGTTTAGCTGTTAATCCCTCCATCCCTGCTCAAATTGAATTACAGAGGATATTCTGGTGAGTCTGCTGATAGACATCTAAAGTCCTCTTTTGGACAGAAAATGCTTCCCTTCTGGCGGGGAACATCCCATCCTGGTGGTATCCAGCACGGCTTTGCACCACCTTATTCTGGGTTAAATGGAGACAAGGAAAGACAGGGGCTTCATTCCTTATTTACTCACTGATTTACATCATTTTTGCAAACAAAAAAAAGACTTTAAAGTGACTTTCTGATTCTGGAGGGGTGTTTAAAGGAGCTGTCATATAAATGGGAAACAGCCCCAATATGCTGTGAAGCATATTTTATAACAATACATTTCAAAGAATTACATGAGATAATACTGCTTTGTCAGAAGTGGAGAAACTCATTTTACTCTTGGTTTAGGAAGAGTGAATCATTTCCTATTCTGACACATGAAAACCCCCCAAACCTGCACTGCCTGGGCTCTGTGGGGCTGCATTGCTGGGATTTGACATTGCAGAAAAGTGAAAAAATAGCTGGCAAGCTTCAGAGGACCACAGTGACTTCCAGTAGCTGATTTAGGAGTGAAGGTACCCAGATATGGGATTAATCTTCTGTTTCTTTGTGGTTATTTACCTGTAGCTGTACAGGTCTGTAAATAACAGTCAGGAATAGAGTTTTGCTCCTGCTTTCACACAAGCAAGCATTAGCAGGATGCTGTAATTGCAAAAGTGCTGCTGCATCCAACATGCCAAGCAAGGGACACAGTAAAAATTGTGTACATAAGTTAAACATAGATCATGGTTACGTGTCTTTTTGCTTTCTGCTACCTGGTGTATCTGCTCTGCAGCTTCTAGCTAGTGACACAGAAAATATTACTTTCAAAGTGGATAGTGGAAGTGATTCATTGAGCTTTTTATAAGGGAGGGGTTTAATTACTTACAGATTTATTTTGTGGTTTAGTTTTTTTTTTTAATGAATTGCCAGACAGGCTTCTTGTGTGACTGTACATCAGCCTGGGGCTGCTGGATTTAAGGCATGTACCTGGCCAAATTGTTCTCCTGTAATCACCGTGATTCCCAAAGACTGAGTCCAGCTGAGATCTTCCATGAAGCTGATAGTAAAGAATTCTGTGTATATCTATAGTTATAAACTTAAAATTATGGGAATTTTCACAGTTCTACAGCAGGACTCTGTTGGATAAAGCACCAGAGTCCTCTGTTCATGTTGATTATTTCTTTTGGGCCTCAGCAGCTCATCCAGACAGTGGCTGATAGACCTTCCTAAATCTGATTTTCTTGTTTAGGTTATGGGGCTTGAGTGCCTCCTGAAGATGATTTCTTCCTTACTCTCCTATGGATCATAAATTTGGTGGTTTTCTTGTTGCTTCCCCTCATTTTGGCTCTATGGGATTAATCCTTCTGGCTAAGACCTAGAAGAGACCCCGAGGGTGAAGCCCAAATTCTTGTATTCCAGGAGATCTGGAGTCCCCTCTGTCTCCAGATTTGCTTTGCAGCTGTTTTCTCATTTGAGCTTTAGAAAGCAAAGCAGCCTCCCATTTCAAGGGAGTTGTGTTTGAAAGGGGGAGCACAGAGCGAGGCCGAGCACCCCTTCCTTTTCCACATCCAGGATTTATGGGAAATGCCAAGCCCATCAACCATCCTGGAGTGCTGGGACAAGGTGTTTGCAGTGAGGGCAAACTAAACCCATCTTTGTCCCTCTTTCCAAGAGAACAGAGTAGTTTTATGTTCTCCCCTTCAGAGATACAGTGGTTTATGGCGACAGGTTTATGGCTCCTCACGACTTTCAGGGTGCTCCTAAAACATCTGTCAAGGGAAGGAAACAGTTCGAAGTATTTTGGAAAGGCTGATCTCAGACCTGGATGTCAGCACTCCCTACACCACTGGTACAACCACCCTTTGAATACACTCTTTTTTCCCCCCACCAAAATAATTTTCAATAGTGTAATGAATTTTCCTCATGCACAAGACAGAGGATGTCTGAAAGCAAGATCTGAAACCAAATCTCAGCCTTCCCAAAAATGCTTCACTGACTGATAATGGAAACTGCAACTTCAGCCAAACAGCCTTTCCTATGTGATTGTCTAAAAGTAGAACTTTAACCCTTGACAACATGATTTTTCTCCTTTTTTCCCTTAATTGCTCATGGACTGAAAAATACTGTCAAAGGTTGGACTGGATGACCCTGGAGGTCTTTTCCAACCATAGTGGTTCTGTGATTCAAAGTTACAGAAGCCATTTCAGAAACAGAATTGTGTTTGTCATCACAGGCTGGATGGGAAGTACCCTATCCCAAAGGACAGACTCAGTTTTATCCCAGAGTGTGTAGACTGCACTGTCTTTAAATTCCAACCAAAAATTCCAGAACTCTGCTAAAAGTAAATCTGGGCTATAAATGGTCTCCATAGATGGCTGGTAGGGAGGCTGGAATTTCCTATGGTAAATCTGGAGTGGATTTGGATTTGTGACAGGATGGGGCTGACCCCAGAACATGGGGATGTGTCCCAGCCTTCAGTGCATGTCCCTGGAGCAGGAGGCTTCCCCAGAGCTCTTACCCTGCTGGGGAATCAAGGGAGGAGGAGAGGAGTAGCCAGGCAAAAGACAAAGGGAAAAGTGTCTGACATCTCTCCTGGGGGATATTTTGCTCCTCAGCCTCCTCTGGATAATTTTGGATCCCAGCAGAGGGCTGCAGTCCAGAACCCCTGCAGACTCCCCAGATGAGTGGCTCACTTCCTTTGCCTTTCATCAGATACGTGGAAGTGACAAAAAGGGACCCCAAAAATCTCATATTCTATAAATAATGGAGTCTCCACTCCATCTGGTAGTGGAACAAAGGATTGGGGAATCATATACAGAATCAGAAATATGAGTGAACTCTGGGTGTTCTTCCAAAGACCTTTGAAAATGCTAACAAAGTGAGTCCAGGTATTGCAGCAGCCAAGAGATGGATGAAAGGCTTGAGCTTCAGAGAAGAAAATGGATAAATTCCTCAGCTGCCAAATTTTTAGGAATGGGGGCTGAGGGATCTGAGGCTGGTAGCATGTGGAATACAAAATCCTGCAGACACATCTGATTTGTTCCATATTCCAAGTATGTACTTGGCTTTTTTGGTGCTTGAATGCAGACCAAATGGCAATCAGACATGTAGACCCCCTGCTGTCTTACAAGAGGAATAAAAGGGGAAACTTAAAAAAATATGATAAAAAAGTGCTAGTATGGAGTTAGTGCAGATAAAATGCTGCAGAACTCTTTGAAAAAGTGGACAGAAAATAGCACAAAACTTTCCCTCTGCGACTCTTTCCATATTTCTGCTCATTAATCCTGAATCAGATTTTTTTTCCTTTCCAATTAGAAAGTGGGAAAATAAGGAGTGTTATGCTCAGGGAAGCTTGCCTTGAAGCTTTCTCTGTTCCATGGCTTTTCAGGTGCAGAATACTTGTATTTAACAAATACTTTTGGCTCCTGTGGATGGGAAGGAGGATGGACTCTCCGAGGCAGCACTGGAGTTAATAAGTCCCAAATCATGACCTGAACTTTTCATATTAACACATTGATGTTTTGCAGTGGAGAGGTGACAATGTGGGCACTTTGCTCCAGGGAAAGGATGGTAAACCTCGCTGGTAAAAATCAGAGTTTTTCTGAATGCACTGCTCAGCTTTCCTCCTTGGGTCCACAGGCTGGGAAATTTGGTGCCTTCAGCTTGGATTTTTGGGCTTTCAGCCTGGAGCAGACATGTTCAGCATGGAGGCAGACATGATTGCAGTCACTTTTACACTCACTAGTAACTCATATTCCAATTCATTTGGAGCTCCTGACACGTTTTGCTTTGAGCCAGTGAGGCCTCCAGTGTGCTAAATGTGGAACCTGATTATGAGCTGGACCACAGCTGAATTGTTAAACAAAGCAGAAAAGATGTTTGGACAGAATGAAGTTTGGGAATCTTTTGCAGACTGCATAAGGCTGTGTGACTGTAGGAAGCTGGAATAGGGAGGAAGGAGCTCTGTACACTCAGTCATTTGGGCTGGAGAGGTGCCCACCCTTGGAGATATTTGTCTGAACCTTGCTTGAGCTGCTTTATCTCTTTTGCTCCATGGCTTGGAGCTGGAGCTTCACACCAGCTTCCCAGCTCCAGCTCCAAACCTTCCCTACAACCCTCTCAGAGATCCCCAAAAGCAATGTCTTCCTCAATTTTAGCATTTCTCTTTCTGCACATGGGAAGCTCAGAGCCTTGAAAAAATGCTGAGTGTTCAGCATTTAAAAAGTAATAACCTTTTAAATCCACAGATTCCTGGTGCTTGCTTGGACTTGAGGCATTTTAAAATTTATTTACTGAGTTATTTCCATAAGGTGACTTTTCCATGGTTAGTTTGAAGGCAGGTAGAGAGGGGGAAGCTGAACAGAGAGACTCTGGTATGTCCAAATGCCATCTTCACAATGGGCACATGAAAGCTAAAAAGTCTAAGTCCTGAGAGCTGAAATCCTTGGGAAGATGAGCAAAAACTCAGGGAATCACACCTGATGGAATGTGGGAAAGGGATTGCCTGGGTGCAGAGGGGGCTTTCTAAGCTCCTTAAAAATCATGCTTTTCTCTAAAATTACTTTGTGGAGGAACTGATTCCCTTTGCAAGCTGGGCTCTGTCCTTATGTTTTCCACGTTTTCCAGTGGGATTCCTGTGCTGCCCTGGGGTTTGTGTCTCCTGAGTGAGCCCAAACACCAATTAGAGACCTCTTCCCAAGGGAAGCCTCTCTCATGCACCCCTACAATTCCACTCCTCTTTTCTTTTTCATTTCTGGGGTTTGGTTTGAGGTGTGGTTTTTTTTTTGGTTGTTGGTTTGTTTTTTTTTTTAATAAAAGAGGGTACTGACACTTCAATCCAGGCCTGGATTTGATTTTCTCAGATCTCAGAGATTTAGTTATTTTTTGAAATGTTCCTTCTTGATGCTTTGACTCTTAAATCCTCTGCTCTCAGGCTGCTTCTCAAGGGTGCAGCAGCTAGGACATAGTGGGCTTTAAAGGAAAGAAGAAAGCCCACTTTATGAGAGAAGAAAACCACTGTTATGAGTTCCTACATCTTTTGCTTTTCTGCATTTCTGGATATATCCAAAGAACCTCTGGTTATTTTCTGTGTGCACCTGGCCAATTTTTTATCCCTCCTGGATACTGAAGCAGTTTTCCACTGTTTAGGATTTGAATGTGTAAGTTACTTCTGACATTTTAGTGCTGTCTTAGAGCTGTGTATTAAAGAATTCTGTGTATTCAAAGAATTCTGTGTATTCAAAGAATACACAGTCTATCAAATGAATAATCAGTTAAATAAAAAAGATTAATTGAGTGAGAAGCAGACAGCCCAACCAAACTTATTTATTTCTTTTACTCTGCTCTAGAACTTATTCCTGATTCCTTTTGAAGGGTTGGGAAGGAGTAAAAAGCTTGAGTTCAGGTTTATTGTAACCACACAACTTTCCTCTGGAATCACTGTCTGCACAACAGCTCCAGGCACTGTGAAAACTTCTGTGCCTTGTGAGAAGTGTTTTGGTTTATTAATTTCTCTTATTATTTCCTATGAAATAATAACAACATGTGATGCTAGGAAAAGCTAAAAAAGTGTATAAAAATCTAAACTTGCTAGAACAGGCATGCCAGATCTCCATAAAACTCAGACCTTACACTTTATAAAAGGTTCTAAAACCAAGCTGGATTGGTTTGAGGTATTTCCTGTCACAGGCTCCCTAAATAGGTGGAGTATTTATCCCAGATGTGCAGCCTGGCAGAGGGCTGGGCAGGGAGGGAGAGCTCCAAGAGACCCTGGGGCTGGAGGCAAGCCTCAGTGATGCTCCCCAGTGCTGCTGGAGGAGAAGGGGGGGGAATTCCAAGGGATGAGGGTTGGATTGGCATTCCCATCCACCTTGGAGGGTGTTGCTTGTGCATGGAGCTGCATTTGCAGCCGTGTGTTCAAACTTTAGTGTTGGCACCGAGGAGCAGCACATTGACGGGAGGATCTCACATCGGTGAGGATGAGTTTTTCCCAAGGCAGCAGAGGAGGAGTGATGATCAGGTCAGAAGGATGATCCTCAGCCAGGTCTCACTGCAGATACAGACTGCTGCTAGTCTGCACTCTGTTGGCAATTGGAGTATTTTTAACTTTAATAATAAAGATATGAGAGATGACATCTCGGTTCTCAGCTGGGATGACTAATGACTCTCGGCCGCCTAAAGGCACAGCTCGTGCTGCTCTGTCAGCATGGCTCTGGAGTTTTCTGGCTCACATCAGAAAAGCTAAAGGGATAGGAAACAGTCTGTGGAACCCAAAACTGAGGAGCCAAGTGATTCTACCCACATCCATGCTTGACTCGTGTTAGGCTTTGAGCTACGTCACTGAAGGAAGTTAATGCATCTGTTTCAGTATCATTTTCAAATCATTTTCCACCTTGATGAGGAGGGGAAAAAAAATACAGTTTTGTCTGTGCTGCAGCTTAACTGGATTGAAATTTGAATAACATTCAGTGGAACTGACTGGGAAGCTGCTGATTTCAGTCCTTTCACAAGTGTAAATTTAGCACTTGGGAGTGGAGGTGGCTGTAGCAGTGGGAATAAAATTTAATGGCTCATCACTACTAATGAGAACTTTACAGTTCCTCAGGTTTTTCCTGCTCTGTGTGTGTGGGCTTCACCTGTGTGCTTGGGAGAGTGAGAGGGTGAAAGCTGGGTGATATCAGGGTGGTGCCAGTGGAATTAAGGTATTTCCAGAGGATTTCTGGAGCTGTCCTTGTGTATCTCAGCCCCAGGTGAGCAATTCCAGTTCTCAGGGTGCAGCATTTACAGCCCCTTTCCTGTGTCCTCCCACTTGAATACTTCCTTCGGACCACCTCAAATCCATGTTTTTTTTCCAAAAGCACGGTTGTGTTGCAAAATCCTCAAAAATCAGCCAGAATTCTCAGTAAATGTGTATTTCTAGGACCAGGAGTTATGGATACTTTCCAGTTTATTTATGTTTAAGGAATTTCATGACTATGCTGTCACTCTGCCCAGTGAATGTTCTATACCACCACGGATATATTGGATCTATTTATTGCTGTATAAAAACCACAGCTCTTATGGGGGGGGGGGGAATAATTGCACCACAAGCCAGTTTTATACTCATAAAACTTCTTATATATTTATCCTATTTTTGGTAAAATGCACTCAAATTGGATTGCTAATGTGGTTAAATTTGAGCACTTCTAAGATGTCTCATTTATTGAACCAGGGTTCTATCTTAAGATCAGAGTTATTTCTGTGTTAGTTTATGCTTGTTAATAGTATTCCAAGTTTTACTGTTTATTTTTGATGGCAGCAATTAATGCTCTTAGTGAAGAATCTTTGCTCTTGCAGTACACCTCAGTGACCTGGTATTTTTAGCTATTTCTGGCACAAAGATGTGTTTTTAATGGTAATTTTTGTCCTATACCCAGCCATTGTGCAAGTGGTCTGTCTCAGTTTTGTTCTCCATTTTTTTGGCTAAGTCTGTTTGTTTGGCTCTGGAAAAAAGAGGATGGTTCTCATTTTTGATGGCTGTACTCAGTTTTGTGGCTTTAGCTGGAATTACAGAAAGTCTTCACCCCGTGCTTCAGAAAAAAAAACATCAGGGGAGACATTTTAAAACCAACAGCACAGAATTCAGCCTTTGTCAAAGCTCATAATAAAAAGTTATGAACTGATACGATATTTTTCAGGCTGGGTTCTTTTGGCCACTAAAGAAAACATTTTTTTTCTTCAGAGTGATTAAATCAAATACTTTCTCTGTAGAGAGAGGGGACATCTTTGCAGATGTGGGTACAAACTGGAGGGTCCCTTGTGCCACATCACGAATCCCATCCTCTGCCAGGCTGGTGGCAGCAGAAGGCAGCTCAGGGAGTGAATGTGATGTCTGGAGTTTAGATGAACCTCTTGAGTCTGGAGGCTTGGCCAGAAAACTCCCAGGCACTCTGGAAACTCCTGCCTCTGGCTGTGCCAGGAATAACAGAAGCTCTTCCTGCTAAATGTTTTGTTGCATCTTGAGCCAGCCACAACCTGGGAGAGAGCAGAAACAGGAAAACTTAATGAGCAAAAATGAAAAAGTCTATTTTTGGAATCTCATTTATTTTCATGTCAGACCTGAGCTAAAGAACCCAGATAATTCTTCACTTATTCTTTATCTGTTTTTAAATCTTCAAGAGCAACCACAAATGTATGTTGCAGTGCTGTGATAAATATTTCCTCCTGAGAGAAGTCCCCGATGTTGAGGACCCCAATGCAGCATTTGTTGCTTGCCCTGGAAAAAATATACAGCTTCAATGCAACATTAGCCAATAATTAATAATAATTAATGTGGTCTTAGGATAGGAAATGTTGACATCTCCTTAATTTATTTGATCTTTGGTCTGGGACTATAATTCAGTATTTTAACTTCTGTTAAAATAAGAGATTTGCTGTAAGTTCATTTTTCTTGCTTTGCTCTGGGAATGAGTTTTTCAGAAAAAGTAAATTAAAGCAAAATGTGTTTGAGGAACTTTCAGCTGCCTCAAATGATCTGGGGTGTGGGATGCTGGTGGCCTGAATTCAGACCAGAGAAGGAACTTGTAATTGTTGCTAGCAACACTTCAGATATGAGCAGAGTCAGAAAAGCACCCAGACTGAAATCCACGGACATTTTTCCAGGGAAAAGCTGGGCCATAGCAACTGTGGAGTGTGAGTCATGAACATCTGTGGGAATTTCACACTTCCATGATCACATCATCAAAACAGCAACATTTCCAGATCAAATTTGCACCTCCCCCCCTTCCAATGCCCTCATAAATAAATATAAATTATTTATGTAATGTAGATATATGTAACAAATTGTTTAGAAAATGGAAAACTTCATTCTGTTTGACTCAGCCTGTACAAAGGCTGTCCATCACAGGAAAGTAATCAAAAGATATTTTCAGCAAGGTGAAAGTTGTCAGAAATGTGCTTTTACTCTGATTTCACCTTGCAGGTGCATTGCAATATTAAAGTACTTTGCATACCTGTGACCTAAGCATAGCTTTAGCCACAGAAATTAGAATGCCAGAGTTCCCATTAAAAGTTTCTGCTGCTGGAAGATGAATTAACAACCACACTTTTCGTAGGAAAACGTCTAAATTTAGCTGCTAGGGCATAATTTATGGTATTGGCCTCATTAAAAATTTTTTGTGCAAGAACCATAAAGACCTAAGAATAGTGTGGATGGTATAATGAACATTAAAATCTTGACTCCCACAAAATCTACACTTGTGTGCTTAATTTACCTGCATCTGTAGGTAAATCCACAGTTTTGCCTCTTAACTGCATGTTGAAGTGTTTTGTTTAAACAAGACTTAAATCCCATCTCTCCCCTGGGACAGGAGATTGTCAGGCTGAATAAAGCTGATATTTCTCCATTTCCAGATCCCAGTATCTCTGTTCATGAGGAGTCACAGCAGCACAGACTTGTAGGAATTGATGAGGATTACAGGGATGGCTCTTGTGATGTGGACTGAAGAGGAAATGTGATGCTTCTCTCTGCCCTTCCATTAGAAAAGTTTTTTTCATTTTTGAACATGTTCCATTTTTTTTTTTTTTTTCATTTTTGAACATATTCCAAAATTGATGGAAAAATAAGTAAAAGGATTGTTTGTCTGCTTTGTCTGTGAAAGGGAAGGACAGAATGATTTCCTAAATGCAATCTTTATTAGATATAAGAGCCATAAAGGCAATCTGGAGTTATCTGGCATTCTTTATTTAGACCAGAAGGAAATAAAAGAAATGAATAATTTAGGCAATAGAGATGAACACAAGTGTTTTCCTTGCTAATGCAGTTGTGTGATACAGAACAGCTAAAACTGCAGCACAGCAGCTGAAGTTTTACTGCAGGAGTGAAGGAAACCACTTTGCTGGCTCTGCAAAAGGTGGGGTTTTGACCAGAGCTTCAACTGAAGATGCTGCAGCAATAGGACAAAGCCATCATGAGGATGAAACTGCTTTCAAATACCCCCCCACATGCTGAGATCACAAACTGGGCCCCTGCTGGCTTGAGGAGGGAGCTCAGCTGCACATTCAGGTGTTGTTCTTGCTATGGGCAAATCTAGAATAAGAGGTAAATTCAGATTTCCAGAGATGAGGTGGAGACTGAGCTAATTCCTGAGTGGTTTTCCTGCTGATTTGAAGGGACAGGGGATTTCCCACAGTGCCCAGGTAGCAGAACTGCCTTGGTGCCCTGGCTGGGACTCCTGGGAGAAGAATAATTGACAATAATGGACACTGAGATGTGGCCATTTAGCACTGCTGTAGGGAGGCTGTTCTGGAATGAAAACCTCACAAGAACACTCTTCCACAGACAAATGTCATTAACTCTGAATCCAAGCCCTATCTCTTTTTACAGCCTGGAATGAATTCATTTTATCCAGACATCTCATTAATGGCTCATTTCCAAAGTGAATCCCTATCCATGGCTGCAAATCACACACAAAATCCTGGTTCAATATGGGCCAGGAAGGAAGAAATGGCCACAACAGCCCCTTCAAGATTAAGCTTTGCTTTATGTCTCTCTAAACCAGAAATGCTGTAGGTGCGTTATTTTAGTAAGTCCTTATGTGCACAGGACGTGGATTTCAATGTCTCAAAGCCACAGCTGAATTCCCTGTGTTTTATAATGATTCAATTTTCAGCTGGTTGAAGAAACAACCAAATAACTGGGACATTTCCAGCTGAATCTGTGATGCAATAGATTCACACCATCTCTGGTCATTCCTGCTGTCCAGTTCCTGTAGCTTGGCCAAGGTTTTTTTCAAACTGGCACAGAGAATACAAAATCATTAAGCTAGCCCTACTGATTGGGTGGCAATTTTCATTGTCCCATGAAATATTTCTCCAAGTTAAATAAAATATATTAAAGCAATACTTTAAAAAGTAAAGTTTTTATGAATGCCATAAATCAGTTTCTTTTCCTGTATGTTTTTCAAAGCTAGGCTGTCCTGGTTATCTCAAGTAGTTTTAAGAAGCAGGGGACACATACCCCAACAAAATAATTTATCCAAAGTTAAACTCACAGTGTGACTCAGAGTTTGGTTTTTTTTTTTTTTCAGTGGTGATATGACAACTTCAGGTGGATTTTGTTGTATTATAATGAGTAAATTTGAGGTGATCAGAAGAGGCTCTGTTGAAAAATTTGTCCCCACCATCTCTGTACATTACCAATTGTTGTTTTGATCTACATAATCCCCTTTCATCCCTTTATTGATATTGGAATTCATATGCATGTGGAAATTCCTCAAGTGTTAATATTCGAATATTATGGCTATAAATACTTATATTTATAATAATTTAACATAATTTTATCTTAAAGCAAAATCAAAAGTCTTCTCTTGTGGAAAACTGCATGAATTCCATACATCCAAGCTACTGCAAACAATAGTCTTGATGATCCCAAGAATATCATCCCTATGCAGGGTTACACAGATGGAAATATCTAAAGGTCTTCAAATACAAATCCTGCTGCTCTGCTTCCAGTTTGGGATGTCCCCTGGAGAAAGAGG
This sequence comes from Pseudopodoces humilis, assembly GCF_049639895.1. NCBI lineage: Eukaryota > Metazoa > Chordata > Aves > Passeriformes > Paridae > Pseudopodoces > Pseudopodoces humilis. The sequence continues at coordinate 32,612,741 of NC_142208.1, read as the reverse complement.
AGCCAACAGTGGAAGAAAGTATTTTCATGAATTTTCAGTCAAGTATTGGAGCAAAATGTTCAGTTTTTTTCTTAGCAAGATAAAAATTGATTTGGTTAGTCACTTCTAGCTTAAAGTCTAGAAGGAAGCAGGTGTTCTCCTATTAATTTATATGGATAACTGTAAAAAATAAATTCCAGGATGCTACTGAATTGATGGTAAAGATCCTCATGATGTCACTTGGAATGTTGTAAGGCTTGAGCAGATTGGGAGAGTGTTGTGAACAATTCATTGCAGGGTTCCCATCAGCTGTTGTGGTCCCTGCCTGCTCACACAGCTCAGGCTTGGTTTCATTGACAGCTCCTGCTAAATTGAGCATTTCCCAACATTGGCCTGGTAATCTGAAGCATCCACAGACAGCACAAGTAATTCATCCTTGAAAAATAAAGAGCAGTCTTTTTCTGAGATCTGTATGAACATTTATTATTAAGTTTCAGTTTCTCTAGAAATAAACACCAAAATACTCATGAATTTTTTTCAGCCTGGAAACAGCCATCTTGCAGCCTAAATCCACAGGCAACCCAGGAATTCTTCAGCTTTAAAGTGAATTAATAACATTTCATTCTGAATAAAACCAGACCCGCTTCTCGTACCTGCATGGGTAGGTGAATGTCACTGCAGGGAACCTCAGCCTGCTCTGACAGGCAGCTGCCAGGCTCAAAAATGGTTCATTTCCTACAGGTTTCATCCAAATAGGGTTTTGCACAGCTGAGAGCAGTGCTGGATAGGGACTGTGCATCCCATGGAGAATGGATGTGACACCTGGGTTGCTCCATAAACTTTTGCTGCAGTCTGGCAGCAGAAAACAGGATGTGAAACACAGAGACTTTTCAACTTTTATTTTATAACTCCCAGCAGTACCTGTGGATCTCCCCTTGGCTTTGGTAGGAGCAACATAAACACTGAATTAAATGATATTTTATGAACTGAGCACGCAAAACCTGCTTGCTTTTATTTTTCAGCTCGCCGTAGTTTTCAGCTCAGACCTTGCACAGGTAGATCTGGGTAACTTCTGAGTGTAGGGAATGTTGAGGTTGTTCACAGAGAAGTGCACCAAAGTGCCAAAGCATTCTCAGGATTGCACCATGAGATCGATTTCCAAACCTGTCTTGAGGACCAAACTTGTTAAAAAAGGCAGGCACTTCCCAGAGATGTAATTTACTCCCAGTGGAGATCTGTCAGAGCCTGAGACTTCTCCCATTTGGAGGATGATGAAAGATGCAACACTCTATAAGGAAATGAAATTAAAACAATCAGATAATCAAACCAAAATGCTCCCAGCTATTCCTTCCTCTGGCTTTCATTACACATCCTGTTTCTTCTCTGTTTTGGATAATTGAATTGAAAGCCCTTTGAAATGAGGACTTGTCTATTTTTCAGCTCTTATGTAAGACTAAGATCACTGTTGGTACTATAGAAAATAGATTAATTTTTAGCTTTTTTCTTTACTACTTCTGAAGGAGGCATTTGGATTTGTGTGAGAACTTCCTAAGGATGAGCAAAGAAACAGTCAATTGACAGCCTGTAACATTTTTCCTGAGGGATTTTAGTTTGTTGTGAACTAAGGAAGAGTCTGGGAAATCTCAAATCTTGCCAGTTTGTGCCTCATAATGCAAAACTTCACCTGAAAGTTGAACACAACCAGGACGAGTTTCTCAGGTACATTCCAGGGCAGAATCCCCATCCCTGGAGGGTTTAACAGAGTGTGGATGTGGCACTTGGGGACAGTCGTGCTGAACATGGGGGAATGGTTGCACTTGGTGATTTCTGAGGGCTTTCCCAACATAAATGATTCTTTCATGCTTTGATAACCTCATGACATTTTGGTGAGTGAATAAAAAGCCAGACATTTGTCTGATAATCATGAAACAGATTTTCCCCAACCTCTCACCTTCCAAAGCCAGAGCTCCAAGCGCTGCTTTGCTGAAGGAATGGCATTTGGTTTTCTGTCCTCAGTGATGTGCAGAAATTGGGGCTTAGAGAGATGGTCCTTGGTTCAAAATTGGTCTTTTTGTGCTAAATAACCATCTTTGCAGAGCTCTCTGGGCTCCCAGACCTCTGGAACAGATGCTATTGTGAAACGGGAGGGACTCTGAGTGGAGTTTCCAGAACAGATTTTAATTAGAAACATAACTTCATACAGTAGCTTGGAGTGAGTACAGGGAGGGGGAAAAAAAAAATCCAAGCAAGAGATGAAAAATAAAACACCAAAAAGAGAAATAAAAAGGGTGTTTTACTGGTGTTTTGTACTGAGAAGCACTTGACAGGAAATCCTGTGCATCTCTGTGAAAAACTGAGGCACAGAGCAAGCTGTAATAACTATCTGAGCCCCTGGAAGCGGTGTAAATATGCATTGCCTCATTGATTTTCTGAGAGCTGCCATTTCTCACTGACCTCAGCACTACTGTGCTCTTTTATCCCAGGGAGGACCCCAGCCAGCTTGGCACTGCCGAAATCCAGAAACTTTGAATACTTGTTTGTTTTGTGTTGTTGTGTTGTTGGTTTGGTGTGGGGTTGGTTTTTTTTTTTTTTTCCCCTGTTCAATTAAAATTTAATCAATCTTTTGTTTTGTAGATTGCCCTCCACTTGGTCTAGAGACATTAAAAATTACTGACTTCCAGCTCCATGCCTCCACAGCAAAGCGCTACGGCCTCGGGGCCCACCGAGGAAGGCTCAATATTCAGGTAACATCAATTTTTCTCCCAAGTGGGAGAATGGCTCCAGGTTGTGCTGCTGAATAAAGAGAACCAGTGGATAGTTATTGGTTCTGACTGCTTTGTCAGCTCATGTAATTCAAATGAAGGGGAAACACTGGGCTTGTGGAAGAGAGTAAGGTTGATGGATAATCTTTGGGATTGTGGGCTAGTTAGGGAAATCTCCAGATTTGGTGTGCAGAGGCAGCCAGAGCTCTGTGAGCAGGCAGAGCTCCCTGCCCAGCTCCAGGAGATCCCAGCTCCCTTCACAACCAGCCTGCAAGGAAGCTCTCACAGCAAGTTGCTTTTTTCTTTGTTGTTTGCCTGTAGTTAATGACAATGGTTAATTGAAAATGTGGTTTCAAGTGAAACCCTTCCCCTAAGGCAGTTTTTTTCAGAAGCAGTGATTATATCATCCAAAAAATCCTTCAGTTCAGATCTCTCTAAAATACAATCCTGTTTAGCTTCTTTATTCAAGATTAAAAATGTGTTTAGATGCTTTGCAGGACCAAATGCCATTTTCCCATTTCTCATGTTTCTGTTTTCCACTTCATTATTGGGGCTGTTCTCTGACTTACAGTCTGTCCAGACTAAAATTGTTACTCTGCATGATAGAACACAACACTTACAGTCACAAACAGGATATCAGTGCCAAGCCAGCAGTGAAAGATCTCTGAAGTTTAATTTGTTATCTTTCATTATATTTGTGTTTCTCCCTGGCTGAAGGGGTTTGATGCTTAGGGGGCTGGGGTGAGGAGGGATGAGCTCTAATCAGCAGTGCCATTCCACATGGTTCCCTCTGGAAGAGGGATCACCCCTGCTTAAAATCCCTTTACAAACATCACCCTTAGCTTCTCTCTGGGGAAAATACCTGCATACCCCTCCTCATTTTTTATTTATTTTTTTTCCCAATGTTTGTTTTAATGTCCTACAGTTGTTCAGAAAGCTCAGGAACCATTTTGGAAAGGCAGCTGGGGGGCTGCAGCAGCACAGGGGTGGGAATGGGCTCTTCCTTCCCAATCCAGTGGGCAGGGGTTGTGTGCAGGGCGAGGTCTCACCTGCAGCCTTCACAGTTCTTGTCTTTTGAGAGCCCACTGAAGGAGTTTGCTTCTGTATTTGATATTTTCTGCTAGGAAAAAACCCCTCATGGTCACAAAAATGGAATGCAGATGATATTCAGGGGGGCTCTAGAGGAATGCTTAGTTATTTTATTGCAGTCTTGTTTATATAATGACATAAGACCAAGGACTGTGATGCAAACCTCTCAGTTCTCTGTTGGTTCTGGCTACTTATTTTTCATGTTGCTGTTAAAGTTCAATTTATTTAATCACAGGACCATGATGGCGCAGACCAGGAAGTTTATCCAGTCCTGCAATCACCAGTAGTGTGTTAAAAGAAATAGAGAGATGATAAAAAAATAAATAATATATATATATAATAAATAGAGTGTTATCAATGGCTGATGTTCCCTGTAAATATTATCTCCAGGGAAGCCAAGGGCACAGCCTTTTACTGAGAGCAAAGCAGAAGAAAAATGCCGCTCTGCTCTTCCCGAAATTTCCCAAAGCTTGGATTAGACCAATTATTTTTTACCCCTACTGAAACTATAGATACAGTAATTCCCTAAACCCCCTCACCACATAGGGCTACTACTACTGTTAAAAAAAATTGGGCTTGCCTTTGTTTTTCTTTAAAAACAGTTTTCTTTGGGCTTAGTTAAAAATGAATAGCACCAAAACTTCCTTAAACCTAGAAGCTGCAGGTCCCTGTCACTGGGGTTTCAGTGCTTCAATTTACTCTGCACGGAGATTTCTGAACCTCAGTCATATTTAGAGGGAATTTGCTTCTAACCAGGGGCAGGTCCTGCAGGTGGCTGATGTGTCAGGTGGGTAATGAGGTCCCTGGTGACTTCTCTTTGCTGCTCAGCACAGGAGGCTGCAGCGTGCTGGGGAAAGGCAAAAGGCACTGGGATTTCAGCTGCTGTGTTCTCCTGCTGTTCAGGACCCTGCATGAAGGGAAACACTTGGCCCAGCTCAGGGACACTGATGTGCCACTGGAATTCTGTGAAGTTGTTATGCTGTAGGTATGGTGACAGGCAATTTTATGGGCTGCTGCCCTTGTCCAGAGGTCTGGGTATCACCACAGAGCTGTCACAATGTTTGTGGGACTGTGGTGTTCCCCCCAAAAGAATACAAAATCCTCTCTCTGCCCAACCTCATCATCTGATGCAAAGTCAGCTGAGAAGCTCAGGGCTCTCCCCAGGTAACTGGCACTGCTTCAATTCACAGAGAATTTGCAGAATAATTAAGTTTTTCAAAAGCTTTTCAGGTTTTTGGTTTGTTTTTTCCCTTTTTTCTGCTTAAATTATCTGAAGCACAAGAAATGAATCAGTTGGTGTGTGCTTTATTCCAGAGAAGAACAGGCTTAGAATTGGATGAGGATTTTCTGGATCTGCTTCTCTTGTACCCTTGGATTGTGTTGGGCCTGATTTTCCTCCCAGTCCTGCCTGAATGTGGGGGTTAAGGTGGGATTTCTCAAGGGCATGAGCCACGTTAGTGGAGCCCCATATTTTGGAGATCTAACTGCAATAGTGGTACAACCAGGAGTAATTTAACATCATCAAGAGAAATCATGACATAAAATAATATTAATTGAGGCTCTCTGCCTTCAGGGATAAAATTCATTCGTATTTGTCACTTATATGATAAGTAAGAGTGGGTGAATAATTTGTCAAATTATGTTTCTCTCCCTTCCTCATTTTCCTGGTTGGAGAAATGCAAACACTGAAGATGAACCAAGTAAAGCAATCCCATGTCTGCAAACACAGGCATTTGTGTATAAAGGGGTCTAAAGGAGCTCCAGGAGAGATTGGAGAGGGATTTGGGAGGAGGGATGGAGGGACAGAACACAGGGAATGGCTCCCAGTGCCAGAGGGCAGGGCTGGATGGGATATTGGGAAGGAATTGTTCCCTGGGAGGGTGGTGAGACCCCAGCACATGGTGCTCAGAAAAGCTGTGGTTATCCCTGCAGGTGTCCAAGACCAGGCTGGACACTGGGGCTGGGAGCAGCCTGGGACAGGGGAAGGTGTCCCTGCCATGGCAGGGGTGGAAGTGGATGGGCTTTAAGGTCCCTTCCAACCCAAACCATTCCATGATTCCACGATTGTCTTTCCAGGTCTTTGTTCCCTTTGAAAAGCTGCATTATCAAATCACAAGGAAAAGACAAAATGATTGAAGATTTGCTCTCAGCCTGTGTGTTTTGGTTCTTCCCTCCTGGCAGTGGTTGCTATAAATACCTGTGATAAATAATGCTTTTTGCTTTTTTCCCTCCCAAACTTCCTATGGTAAAATAATTCTTTTGATCATCCTGCTGGGAAGGGAAAAGAATTTAAGCAGAGGTGGTTTGATATTTGGTGTATTTTTACTGCTGCCCCAGCTGATCTGTGGCAGAAGACTGGAATTTCTTTCTTTATTTGAATACATTTTGGTAGTATCATCTTTCTCCTCATTATAGAATAAAGCTTTTAGAACACTGATATTGTGAGCAAGTTTTTATTCTGCCTTGCACACATCCAATTTGGAAGAGAAAGATGAATTAAAATGCAAAGTCATATTATTTGTAAAGGAATTTGTAACCTTCATCTTATTTTCTGAATACCTCATAGGCAGCTAATTTGGTTTAGCTGAATTACAATTATCAGCTCTCACACTTGGGAATAATTTATTTGTGAGTGACAGAAGAAAGTCTCTTTTCCTCTATCCAAAAGGTTTTGGGGTTTTTTTTTTTTTTTTCCATAAGGCATTGCTTACTGAGAAATATTTTTGCATTTGGCTGCAAGTGAAACACAAACTGGGTTAGACCTGGAGTTATTCTTGAGTATTCTGTGAAGGGAAAAAAGATTTTCTCAAGACTTTGCACTGGCTTCCAATTTTCATTAGCTCCTTCAGTCTCCTGCTTATGAAAATAATTTGAGTACCCATGACATAACTTGAATCTGCTTTTTCCAGTAATTCAAAATGGAATTTTAAAATTCAAGTAAACACCTTACTGAGGAAAAGTGTCTTGATGTGTATTATTTGACAGAATACTCTGTGATAACTGTACCCATCTTTCAGGAATGATCATTTCTCCAAAGAAATTTAATAGGAATTCTAATTACTAAATACTTGATTGAGTCTATAAATTTTTATCTTATAGAAACAGTTTTTTGAAGTGGTCATAGGGAAATAATGCACATTCAGAGTAAAAAATACAGACTTGAAGCTTGAGAAGAGAAATTGTAGCATAAATTTCTTGAGATTTTTTTTCCTTCAGAAACATTTCTAAAAAGAGCTTCTCACTGCTTAAATTCCTCTTTTTTCACGTAGTATTTTGTGCTGATTAGACATAGACACCTGCTTCTTTTTATTTAGTAAAACCCTTTTTTATCAGCTTCAGAGAAGCTGATATCAGAAAATAAGAGAGCAGGGAGAAGTAGCAGCATGGGAGTTTTTGGGGTGTTTTTTTGGTTTTTTTTAATGATATCTTTGTACCTATTTAATGCTTAAAGTATTTTAAGCTGTGGATAACTAAGACTCCCCATATTTGATATACAATTTAAGCTTAACATTATTTGAACCCAGCTGAAACCATGGATGCTCAGGAAACGTAATTTAGGTGGGAGGGGTTTTTTTATTTTAATAAGCACTTTTTCCCCCGCTTTTTTCTTCTGTCTTCCACTTCTCATGGCAGCATGGAGGAGAGGTCTGTTCCCCAGTGAGCATCACTAACAGGAAATATCCTCAGCTCATTAAGGACCAGGGATTGGGAGATAGGGGACTCTGGAACTGGTGGAATTTCCCCAGCGTGAAGGGGATTAGCAGGATGCTGCTTCGAGGTGTTCTGTAGATCTTAACACTTCCTGGCAAGGGTTTAAAGCCTGAGGCTACTTCAAATTCCATCTTATTTTAAAATGCATTGAAACCTTTCCTTGTGAAGGGTTATAACTCAGGCCAGTGGTCGTGTTTGTATTCTTGTGTTTTCCCATTGTTCTGCTCTCCTTGAAGAATTTATCTCCCATTGTTAACAAGCTTTTTCCTCTGGGTTTTTTTTTCTTCATACAAACTTCTTAAAATATCAGAGCTAATGCACAGAAGTAGGGGCTTAATTTAATTTTGGTAGATGTAGGAAAACAAATCATTTTTAAGATACCTTAGATCTCAGACCTGATGAATACCTGAGAAAATGAGAAGTTTTAGGAGCTGAATCAGTGTCTTGTGTTTTGCAGCACTTCCTTCAGATGCCATCAGAGCCACAGTGGGAAAAGGGATTTAGAACCTCCCATTTGGGCAGAAAAAGTCTGTAAACCTCTCCACTTTCATTTGGGAAATATTGAATGATATCCATTCTTGGAATTGCATGGATGGCAATGATAAATCAACAGAAACCACAGATGAAATACCACAAAAATTACACGTAGCCTCAGAGGAGTGCATGGCAAAGCTTCTGTCCTCTCTGTGGCATTATCCAGCTTGGTGCCAAACATTTCCTGGGCTTTAGAAGGAAAATACATCTCTGAAGGCTTCAGATGCCATGTTTCATTAAATCCTAGTTCAGATTTATTTGGAAAACGGCTTACCCAAAATACCTTCACCTATTTCTTTGAAAATGCTGGGAAGGCTGTTTGTGGTGGGTTTCCCAGCAGAATCTGGGATACAGGTTGGTGCTCAAGTTGGGGAACAGCCAGACATTCCTGAATTTTTAACCTTTGCCCCCCTTGCTATAAAAATCAATAGTTCTGGTTCTGGTGAGAAGTAGTGTTAATGTTTCCTTATGCCCTGCACTCTGCTTTGCTGCTTCCAGGGAAAATGAGATTTTCTAATCACTGACCGTAATTTACATGGGCTGGAGCTGGTTTTTTAGGACTTTCCAAACCCTGTAGATCCTGTGGATAATTTGTTCTGGATAAAGGCTGTGGCTCTTGATCTGGCTCTGTCAGGCCACAAGAACAGACTGAAGCTCTGTTTACCTTTTCTGGTTTAAATTTAAATTTAAATGTAAACATTCTTTGTTTTCAAAAGGACTTCCCAGAATCTCCTGCCCTGCCTTGAGTAAGGAAATATTTTGGTGAGGGCCTCAAGGGTCTTATAGTGCCAGAGGAGTGAGGGGGATGAATGATGTGTTCCTTTCTTTTTCCCATGAAAGACCTCCAGTTTCTTAGCTCTGATTTATGGTCAGCTTTGCCTTCTTTTCAGGCAGGTGTTAACGAAAATGATTTTTATGATGGTGCTTGGTGTGCAGGAAGAAATGACCCCTACCAGTGGATTGAAGTAGATGCTCGAAGGCTGACAAAATTCACTGGAGTCATCACACAGGGAAGAAACTCCCTCTGGTCGTAAGTACACACTGAATTTTCTCCATGGGATTCTGAGCTTTCAGACCAAGGAATTCATGTCCTGATGTGCTTTGGTTCTTCAAGGAAAAAAAAACACAACAGTATTGGAAATGTTGGGAGAGGTCAAGTAATTGAATGGGGCAACAGTAAAAGGCAAAGTCATTCTAAATGGCATAAAATAGAAGTTTAAGGGTAACAAACTTCTGTAGTTGTGATCTACATCTGGGCCTTTACACTCACCTTGTCATATTTGTGTTAAACTCTCTCATTCTTTCCCCAATATTTAACTAGATTAGCTTAGGTTATAGTTTCAGGGACCTTTTTAATTTAGTTTAGAATAACCATGCCTCACTGAAACGTCTTAATCCTTAAGTAATCACCAAGGAACTGCTGGAATTCCAAAACAACCTGATTTTTATGTGAGCAGATAAAACAAACTTTATTTATTTATTTATTGACATAGATATTATATACATATATATTATTTATACATTTATGTATATTAGTAATTAATTTTATTTTAAAAAACCTATATAATTACATATCTTCATATAATTATGCAAATATATATTTTGTATATACAAACAAACAAACAAATAAATAAATAAATTATTTTACTATTTTACTCTTTTTGAGCTTTCTGGCCACTGCTTGTGCTAGAGAATGTGCTCATGGCACTGAGAAATAAGTGTTTTGCCCAGATTTGTCTGCATTTACTCCTCTGTGACTCTTGGCAGTGTATATGAGGGATGCAGCAATCAGATGGCAGGAACAGGAATTGGAGGTGAGGATTTGGGGTTTTTTTCCTGCTCTTTACGTGTTTGTTTGGTCTTTTAATTTGTCATTGAGTCTCAGAGCTTTTATGTGAACAGGTAATTCCACCTGTTCAGCTGAACCTTCTGCACGAGTATGCAGGAGATGCACAACCCTCTGACAGATCCATTCTGGTCAGAACTCCCCCTTAGAAAATGAATGTGATGTGTAATTGAAGGTAAACCAGAAAAAATGCCACTGTATCTTAGAAAAGGAATATTTTTCTTTCAACAGTTCAATTTTCTGTGGTGGTTTTTTGGTTTAATTTCTTTTAGCGTGGTTGTGGGAGCAGGTGCTTATTTGAAAATAAGGTTTCTATATTTATCCCACATTGTTCTGTGGTAGGGAGGTAATTACTGTAGCAAAACCTGACTCTTTTCTTTATTCATCCTCTTGACACTGCTGTTCCTCTCAAGGCCAGAGCTGCACTGCTTCATCCTGTCATGCTTCTATTTTTAGTTCAGCTCTGTTAGGAGTTTACAGCAGATCTTGACACTCTATTTATAGCTGGTGTTCACAGTCATCTTGGGGTTTTGGGGTTTTTTTTTTGAGCCATAGTAGCACAGAATCACAGAAAGGTTTGGGTTGGAGTGGGCCTTAAAGATCATTGAGTTCCAGCTCCCCCACTGTGGGTGAAGAGTTTTGGTTTTTCCCTCTCTCCCCATAAAAAATGGGTGGCCAGAACCCTGAGGGTCCGCAGGAAGAGCAGGATTGGTGCTGGCAGAGCAGGTCCAGCCTTTTCTGGATTGCTGCTCAGATTTGAGGAAAAACAGGCACATTTCTGCCAAGATGGTTTCAAGAGGAGCAGCTGCGCTGTGGGACAGGTTAAACACGTCCTGTAGGGCCGAGCCCATGGAAGGGGCAGGGGAGAAACAGTCCCAGTAAGGGACAGGGAAGAGTGGGGCAGGACTGGTGTTGGGGTGGGCAGGTTCCTTTGTGCCTGTTTTGCTCAGGAAGCAAAGGAGGCTCAGCAGCTTTGGCTGTGATGGTAGCAGAGGATTGTTTGTGCTGTGAAAGTTTGCACCAAAAGATGCCCTTCTGTTACCTGAGGCGCCTTCCCAGCTTTATGAGGCTGTGTGACAAGAAGAGAGTGCTTTCATGACTGATGGAAACATATGTTGGAGAATAATCTTATTGTAGGTATGAGAGCCAAAAAAACCACCTCTGTGATCTGTGCTGTATTAGAAGTGAAAGCCTGCCAAGCAGGGGAGCCGAGGTAAGATTTTTATTTAGTCCAAAGCCTTGGAGACTTTCCCAGCTCTATATTTTAAAAATCAAAAATCAAGGCAGTGGAGGAGGGCAGGATTATATTAGATATTAGATAATTGTTCCCTGGGAGGGTGAGGAGGGCCTGGCACAGGTGCCCAGAGCAGCTGGGGCTGCCCCTGGATCCTGGAAGTGCCCAAAGCCAGGTTGGACAGGGCTTGGAGCACCTGGGACAGGGGAAGGTGTCCCTGCCATGGCTGGGGTGGAATGAGATGATCTTTAAGGTCTCTTCAAACCAAAGCATTCTGTGATCCCATGATACTGGGATAAAGAACCAGTAGACCAACTCTGTATTGAACAAGAATCTTTAACAAAATGAAAAAAATTGTACTCCAATGGAAGATCTGCCCAGATCAGGTTTGTACCTGTCCTGGTCCCTGTAGTTTCCTGCTGCTGACTTAATGAGGACATTTAAAATGCCAAGGGAGGGCAGGCAAGGACACCCTGCTGAATCCTCTATCAAACATCTTTGCCCTTCACTGCAAGGCTGCCACACTTGAGTTCACAGCAGCCTTTGCTCTCCTGTGTGTGATGATGCAGCCAGAGCTCCTTCCCTGGTGCTGCACTCATCCTTTTCCTCCTTTGGAGCAGCTCTGGCACCTGGAGCCTGGATTTGTTCACAACCACTCCAGTCAGACACGACCTGCTCACGTGCAGCTTTGCTCATGGGGCTTTCTTTGTGCTTCCTCTGCAATGATGAACTGAAGGTTACACTTCACACCGTGACAAGAGCACAGAAATGCTTGAGGTTCCCATGTCCTGAGCACAGGCAGGAGCTGCTCCTCCTCAAGTCCTTCCTCTCCTGCTGTTCCCTGTCTGTCCCTGGTGGATTGTGGCTCCTCCTGTCCATGCCAGGCTTGAGACAGGAGAGCCCTGAGGAGGAAAAGGCTGAGTTCTTGAAAACACAAATGACCTGATGGGAGAGAAGGAAACTGAGCCTGGTTTGTAAGGAATACTCAGATTGTTCAGTCATTTCCTTTTTAAGGAAAAGCACTTCTGAGTCATTTCTTTTGCTCAGCTGTGAATTCTGTGATGGCCACAGGGAATCAAACCTTTCTCCTCTCCTTTTTTAAGCCTGCAACAAGCAAAAACAGTCTTTGAACAAAAAATCCTGGATTTGAGGAGTCCTTCCTGTTATCAGTCAAAGCAAGCACGTGGGCTGTTGCTGCTCAGGCACCTCAGTCATTCCTGGGAAACCTGAAATCATGGAAAAGTGTTCTTTTGCCACCATAAATGGGCAGATCTGCTTAGGTCATCCAGAAGTTCTGCAGATGATGAATTTCACAGAAAAAGTGGAGCCAAGCTGCAAGAACCAGGACTTCTTTTTTGATTTTTACACTGAAGATATCCAAAAATCAGGAGTGCCACAAGTGCTGGTTTATAGGAATAAAATCCAGCTCCTTGAAAATGAGCAGAATATCTGCTGATTTGGGGGAGAAATCATATATGTAATTCTTCATATTGCTGCCAATACATCTTCCAGTTTTAGGAACTTTAATCAACTGCAGGAATCTTCAAACAGCTGTTCAGGGCTGTGGAGGGGGACACTGGAAGCATCACTGTGGAATTGTGCCATGGATTTAAAGCAATGATGTGATAGTTTAAAATATGCACCCTCTTGACAGAGGGAAAGAAACTATTAATCACTCTTAGCAGTTTGGCAGGAATTTGAAAAACAGAGTAAACTTGTTTCCCACAAACCAAACTCTCTTCTGATAATTCAGCATCAGCTTTTGTATCAAGAGAAAACCCTCACATCAAAACAGTCAGTGTGTGCTGACAATAAAATAAAGCTTCAGGCTGTGTGAATGCAGAGGATGTTTTGGTTTTCAGGACAGGATGTAATGTTGCAGTGAGTGAGATGTATTTTCTAAAAATTAACCTTTCAGTCACGGTAAATTGTGAACTGTCACTGCACGCTGTGGAATGACAAAATGACAGCAATAAGAAGAAACAGGGTTGAAATTATCTGTGCAGAAAGTTGGAATTCCACAGGAAAATTATGAAATTTTTAGAGAAAAATCAAAATAGACTTACTTTCAAGCATGTTCTCTTTAAGACCTTTCAGCTTCATGAAAATATTGAAGTATTTTTACTTTTATGCAAGATATTTGTCTTTAGGAAAAAAAAAAAACCTGTAGGGGAAGCATCTTAATTTTTCAGGTCTGATTTGACTATAGGTTTTTCCATGTATTCCAAAATTGCAATAGCTCTTAAAAGGTCTGAGGAGACACCAAATCAATGGTGTTGCTGGCTGGAAGGAATGACTTTCATGTATTGCCTGGTTCTAAACTGACACCCTTTTGAGATGGTCACTTATTTTCATTAGTGCTGAAGGAACATTTTAACTGGAACCTGGTGTAGACACCATTGCACCCTCCCTGCTGTGTCACTTTGTTTCATTTCCCTGTGCTGCTCTGTAGGGATAGCAAATTATAAACACCCAGCAGATTGGATTTTGTGTCTGATCATGCTTTTGCTACAGAGAAGATTCTTGTGATTGAAGAGGGAAATGATGTGATTTCTTTTGGTAGTACACCCTCGGCCTCAGCGCTCCCTGTGTGTGGTGTAGCTCTTGATGATGCCCCAGCATCCCTTCTGACAAACTGTCCTGAGGGAACTGTGGGTCTGGAACAAGCTGGGTGCCTTCCAGAGGTACAGCTGAGGATAAATTTAGGTCAGTGCAATTTGCTTGCTTGCTTCTAATTTCAGTGGTACAGCGTTCTGCTCTTTAGTCACAAAATGAATGCGTTGCCCCACATTTAGTGCTGCTCTCCCTGGCAGTTTCTCAGAAGCTCAGCTTTGTTTTTTAGGCAGTCTCTATGGCAAGGGGGTAATTTCCTTGTTTGCAAGGCAGTAAAAATCAGAGTCACAGGATCATTAAGGTTGGAAAATGCCTCTATCATCAAGTCCAACACTGCCAGGGTCTTTTCAGCTGTTCCTGGTACTGAGGTCATGGTGTCAGTAGTAACACTGCCTTCCTGAAGAGATAATCACATCAGCATCTTCAGTATTCCAACAGTAACAGAAGAAAGAGCCGTGATAATCCTTCCAGTGACACTGTGCTAGCATTCCAGAAAGTGGAGTGGAGATTCACAGGTATTTTGAGCTGTTACTACAATCTGAGAAAACAGAATTTTTCACTGTGCACATGAAGGGTCAAAATTCAACAGTGCAATGCTGCTTGTGAGAGCAGAGAAGAGTAAACCTTGTCCAGCTCACAAGTACAGCAAAGTTGGCACTGACTTTCAGAGCAGTTTCTCCTGTCCTCTCACAGAGGCTGTGAAAACACACCCTGGTGAAACTTCAACAAGTTCAGTGGATATGTCTCCATGTTTTATCCAGATCATGTAACGAAAAAAGCAGCTGCTGTGTGCAGACTCGAGTAATTCTGGTGCTTTAAACTCTTATTTGCCCTGATTGGGTGACAGGACTGCTTTCCCAAAGTCAGCTTCATGGAGTGAATTGTTCCAAATCCATAGAAATCACATCAAGTGTATGTGAGATATAAAACAACCTGAAGTCATAGCAGGAAAAGCTCCCTTGAGATAATTATGTCAGCAGTTACATGTAATACTAATGTTTATGATGAGTTCACCTATTAAGTTCTATTTTCTCTTGACTGTGGCTTGGTGAATCCCTCTGATGGGCTTTCATGAGCCAGCCTTTAGCAGCTGCACCTCCAGGGCTCTCCATCTGTATGTTTAATTTCAGTCCCTGTGCCCTGCTGATTTTCCAGCTCGGTTCTTGTCCCCTGCCCAGGATTTTGTCACAGCCTTGGTGACCCCATGAGCACTCCCCAGCTCCCCTTGGCTCTGGGGACATGCCTCGGTGACCAGCTCTGGTGTTCCTGTGTGGGTGGGGTGCTGACAGCTCTCCCAGGGACAGATTGGTGCTGTCACAAGTTTGTTTGACAGCAGTGTCAGCGCTGATGCTGTTCTGCTGTGGGTCTGGTTTGTCTCGGGCTCCTCTGCCCAAGCCTCTGTGACTCTCTGGGAGGAGCAGGTCACTGCCACCCCCAGGGACAGCTCCTCTGCTCACTCTGCACTCTCAGAGGGTGCTGAGGGGAGGACACAACCTGCCCTGCACAGTGGGGCCCACTGGGGATGCTCAGAAGAGGAAGAAAAACTTTTTAACCTCCATGGAAGGGACTTGAAATCAAATGAGCCAAATCCTTCTGGAAAAGGTGACTTCCAATGAATTTCAGCAGCTGCTGCAGTAGATTACTCACACTTACTCATCACAGTTCGGGTTTGTGTGTTTGGCCCGTGCACAATGATTTATTGCAATGAGAATGGTTGGGAGGGGGTCATGTTGGGGTCATCAGGCTCCTTGTCCCTCCACTTGTGCCCCTCCCAAACCAGTGTCCCTTCCCTTGGCCACCTCTCTGTGGTCTTGTGAGCAGTGAGACCCTTCAGACTATAAACATTCTCTCAGCTGTGGACACGAGTGGCAGCGTTTGTTTGCTGCTTACTCTCAGGGCTTTTCATTTTCCTGTATTTTAACATTCACAAAGAGAGGCGCTGCCTGTAAAGTCTGGATTTTTCTCCTCAAACACACGACTGATTTACAAAGGTGAGGTTGGTACAAAAAGGAATGGAAAATTAAGAATGCCACGAGAAGAGGTTCAGAAGAAAAGGCAACACAGCTTGGTTGTGTTCAGCAGATATAGAGGATCTGGTGCAGAAAGAATTTTAAACTTATGCAGATCTTGTTGCAAA
Source organism: Pseudopodoces humilis (assembly GCF_049639895.1). Lineage (NCBI taxonomy): Eukaryota > Metazoa > Chordata > Aves > Passeriformes > Paridae > Pseudopodoces > Pseudopodoces humilis. The sequence goes on along the minus strand of NC_142208.1, from coordinate 32,596,836 downwards.
GAGTGGCCCAAAATGAGGGGTGTGAAGGCCAAAATGTTTGGGGCAGAGGATGTCTCTGACCCTGGCACCTGTAGGCATTGCTGGCTGAATATACAACAGCAAAAAGAAACATCTGCAGCTGGCACCAGATTTTCTTGAAAGTCATAAAACTCTTGTAAAACCCTGGCTGTAAGTTGTGGGTGTTGGGTTGGAAAGGTATTTGTAACCCCAACTCCTGTTTATTGAGTAAAGCTTTGAAAAATCTGTGCTGAATTCAGTTCAAGCAAGTGAAATTCTGGCTCTGAGCTTTTCTCCTTAGGGCCTCCAAAGAGATGGATTTCACAGCACTACATTCATTTCAGTCAGCTAGGAGCAATTTTAAAAATTAAGCATTCGAATATTTCAATTATTAAAAAAAGTACCCTTGCTGGCTAGTCAATCTTCATCTCCTAAATCATATTTATTTTAATTAGTTTGCAAAACTTGCTGGGCTACCTGTGGTTAGTCTGGGCATTTTTTTGCCTTGGCTTATTTGGAAGCTGTTTGGCAGTGGGTGATTTAAAATTTTATCAGCATAAATATTATTATAGAATATTAATATTAATGGTTTTACATTTAATTGCATGAGAGTACAAATTAATTTTTCAAGTAGAAAGCCATTTAACTGACAGCATGCTGATTCTGTTGCATGAGTACAATTTAGTATAAGGCTTGTCCAGCATTTTTCTGGTATAGAGATTTTGCTATATCAAGTATTTTGGCATGTCAATTTATTTGTTATAGCTGGGTACACATTTATTTGCCTGACTGGTTCTATTTTATATTAATTTTAGGGGTTTGTATTGCAGATAAATCAGGTTAGCCTGACAGCAGAAGAATAAAATGCTCAGTTGGAGCCAGGTCCATTGTAGATGATGTTCATGGGAGCTCTGCTGGTGTTTGCTGGTCTCATTCCAAGAATGTCAGAGAATCATGGAATAGTTTGGGTTAGAAGGGACATTAAAAGTCATCCTGTTCCAATCCCCTGCCATAGACACCTTCCCCTGTCCCAGGCTGCTCCAGCCCCAATGTCCAGCCTGGCCTTGGGCACTTCCAGGGATCCAGGGGCAGCCACAGCTGCTCTGGGAAATCTGTGCCACACTCACAGGGAACAATTCCTTCCCAGTATCCCATCCAGCCCTGCCCTCTGGCAGTGGGAGCCATTCCCTGTGTCCTGTCCCTCCATCCCCTGTCCCCAGTCCCTCTCCAGCTCTCCTCTCCCCTTCAGGCCCTGGAAGTTGCTCTAAGATTCAATCCAGAGCCTTCTCCAGTCTGAGAAGCCCCAGTTCTCTCCTTTCCAGATAGGAAGGTGCTTCATCCCGTCAGTCTTCATTGTGGACCATCTCTGGGCTTGAGCTTCTGCTCACCAGCACCTCAAATCACCTGTTTACCTCAAATCCCATGTGGAAAGTGTGGGTGGAAAATGCCACAATGTGGAAAATCGTCCTCAGAGATGAGGATCAAAGCGTTAGATTTATTTCACTTGTTGCCGGTTCAGCTTTCCATGGTTGAGAAGCTTGGCCTTAAAAAATTCCATGCAGCAGATGCTGCTCAAACAGAATAAACCCAAACAGTCCCAATTCTCAGCTGATCCTCTGCCTGCTGGAGCCTGGGCAGGAAAAAAGCCTGGCACCCCTCCACTGCTTCCCATTCAGCATTCATTGTGTGCTCTCCTGAGCTGGGGTTCAGCCTCGGGTCCAACACACAGAAATCAGGAGATTGTACCAGGGAAGGCACAGCTGGAAGATGTTTTGTTGCTCTGGTGCTGCCCGTGCTCTTTTTGCCTGTGCTCAGTAGCCTGATGCCGTGGTTAGATAAGGAAAAGCTGATTATTGGGACAGGAACCTGCCAAAGCTGTAGGAGATCTGCTTCTAATTCTCTGCTTTGATTCAGGTTTACTCTCTCTGTCCCTGGGCAAGTTATTTAATCCCTCAGCTTTTCTTTTTGGATGAAAATGGAAAAGCAGGACATTTCCGTGCATCACAAGAAACTGAATTTGGAATTGAAGGTGTTCAAATCAGCTTTGTCTAAGGCCAGTGCATTACAGATAAAAATCAAGTAATTAGTAATAATTCAAAAATGCACCACATTAAGTGAATTTGAGTCATATTTTGATTTTTGCATTTGCTATCTCTAGAAGGAATTGCCTAATATTGTCAGTGGGAACTGAGATTTTTCAGACAGGCTGCTTCTGAGGAGATAAGGCTGCCATAAATTTTGAAAGGGATTATTTAAAAGGGATGCACCTGAATCCAAAGGATCCCTTTCTAATCTGTACCTTGTGATCTTTTTCCAGCATGGAGGAAATTTGTGAGGCAGAAGTGGCTCTTGGTGGCAGAGGGTGATGAACTTGGGGTGATGTAACCCCAAACCCTGGTGGGTTGTCACGCCATGGCTTCTGTATTGCCTTGCCTTCTGCCAAGAAAGAGCTCGATAATTAATGCACTCTTTTTTTATTGCTAGCCTAGGACTTCTCCAAAATTCTGTCTCCTCAGCTCTTTAAACCCAACAAATATCTGTATTTTTTTCTTAGGGGTGCAATGGTAAGATTGTGCTGGGAGATTTTATAGAGTGAAACCCAAAGAGCTTCTCTGAAACAGCAGCAGGGACATTCTGAGTCTTGGAAAACATTACAGCTCTCTTTCAGCCTTCCTTAGACAGCTTTATTGTTCAGTGGTGATGGGCCCTGAAAAGACTGGATGTGACAGAAATCCCTGTCTGCAAATCCCAAACCCGAGGAGATGGATCTTGGTGTCACCAGGTAATCACACAGACAAATTTCCCCAATACTTCTCCTAGCACAAGGCTTTGCTCCAGTTGCCGTGTTCCTCTGATGTATTGCTACAAAAAACCTTTAGATTTCTGTGCCTACATGAATAAACCAGGTGTTTATGGAACACCCAGATCCTGGGAAGTGCTGCAAACAGGCTGGAGCATGTGCAACACATCCAGTTGCTTCCTGGGGTTAGCAGCCCTCCCGTACCACACAGGGCTGGGAAAGCTGCAGCTCTTGGGAAGGTTTAGTGAATTGGATGTTCTTGTGCTGGTCTGGAGCTGTAGAAGTGTCTGGGATTCAGATACTCAGTCAAAGCCCTGAGCATTAGGCTGTGCCAGTTTTTTTCCAGATGCTCAGACCACAAGAACACGCAGAGTTCCCCTTCCCCAGCATGGGGGATGTGGCTTTTAGGGAGAAGGTGCCATTTCTCAGGGGAGTCTGAATTTACAGGAGGCTTCTTAGTATGATCAGAAGTTGTTTTTATTATGGCATTGGGGGAAAAAGGGGGAAGGATTTAAGCCCCTGGAGGCAGCTTTGCATGTAGTGCCAGCGACAGAAGGATCTGATCCCCTGTGATGTTTTTATTCTGCTTCTTCCTTACAGGCAAACACAATTAATGGTGTATGGTGTGTACCTTCATACATTGCACTGATTTACCTCATCCATGAGCCTCTGAGGTCCTTCTGTCCTGCCAGTGTCCAAGACTGGATTCAGTGCATTAGGATTTTTATTGCATTCTGCCTCTCCATAGCACGTTACTTGTTGCCACTCAAGATGAAAAATGTGCAGGACTACTTGGATATGTTTTCCTCTGGAAGAAGCTGGAACTCTTGTAATGGCAGGGAGTGAGAAAATCAAAATATTTTAAATAAAAGTCCCAGCTTAGAAATGTTACTGTGACAGCACCATTTTCTCATGCCAGTAAAGCGAGATTGTTCTTTTAAAACTTCCTATATGTGCCATGATTTTCTTACAAAAGTCTGTTACAGAGTCTGTCCACGACTGTCGTGGTTTTATGTCACTTTAGGACTCTGAATTTCTTCTGCAGATGTTGAGCAATGAAAATGGATGTATTGTTTGCCCCCCTAATCTGATCTGTGCAGTTGAAGTGAAAAAAGTTCTGCAGTACTTCAGAAGCAATGATGTTATTTGGTTTGTGGCATTTGCCTCTTTTGGTCACTTAACCTGATTTTGAGAAATGGCCAAGAACAGTAAAAAAACCATTTATGCGAAACCCATCCAAAACCCCCAGCAAAATGAGCAAGGAAATAAAGAAAAACCCAACAAAATGCGCAGTATAGTTTTATGTGCACTGAGTATGTACTCTGCCACCAGCACCGTCCTTCAAACCCAGGAGTTCTGCTCTCAAGATTATCATTTGCTAGTAATTCAAAAAAAGCTGTTTTCCTCTTTTTAGAGTTTTGCTGTTGGCCATTTTATAGAATGGTCTGGGCTGGAAGGGACCTTAAAGCTCATCCCATTCCCACCCCTGCCAGGGCAGGGACACCTTCCCCTGTCCCAGGCTGCTCCAAGCCCTGTCCAACCTGGCCTTGGGCACTTCCAGGGATCCAGGGGCAGCCCCAGCTTCCCTGGGCACCCTGTGAAAGGCCCTCCCCACCTTCACAACCAAGAATTTCTTCCCAATATCTGATCCAATCCTACTTTCTTTCATCGCCCGTGTCCTTGCACTCTATGTCCTTGTCACAAGTCCCTCTCCTTCCTTTTTGTCAGCTCCTTTATTTGACAGAAGTAAATCAGCCTTTCTTCAACTTAAGAATACAGAGAAGCTGAGGGAAGAAAGTTCTTTGCAAGAGTCAGGAGAAACTTATCCAACATGCTGAAGTCACTGTTTATTTTGTTGTGTGTCATTTATCATTTTACAGCCAAATTCTAGAGACGCCAGCACGGCACTTCTCAGCTCTCCAGTAAATCTCCTACCCCAGGAGCCCTTCCTCTGAAAGGCAGACAATTAGGATTTTCAGAGTGCTGCTAACTTGTTACAGTTGTTTACCAAATACTAAAGTTGTGTGCATTACAAGTGATAGATGTACCCTTCTTTTCATTGCCATAACAAAAAGTTGTCTGCTTGGCAATAGTCAAGATTTTTCCGTTTAATCTAACATGAATGGCAAAATCTATTCACTGAAGGAGGCTGGTGAAAGAGTTGCAAAGGACTGGTTTAGTGTCTAAAACAGAGCTGGGTTTGTTCAGTTGCTTTTTTGTTTTTTTGGGCGTTTTTTGTGGTTTTTTTTCAAAATCTCATTTTTTTTTAATTTTGGAAGCATTACTATAGAATGTCCAGAAGTGATTTTTCAAATCCTACTAAATATTTACCTCATTTTTTGTTTTCAGATGTGTAAAAAAACTCAGTTGTCTGTTTTGTACAATTCTTGGAGAACTGAGGCTGATGGTTTTACTCCTGTTCCATCCTTATCCCTCTTTGGTCTTCATTAGAAGCCTGACTCTCTTTAGTGAGCCCATAAAGGCTGATTTCTCCCTTTAAACACAGGCACAGTGGTTTCAGCGTGGCTGGGTGTGTTCATAGGTACTTTGCTATTATTAGTTGATTTTACAAGAAAAAACAAAACAAATCAAAGTTGTATTTGTACAGGAGCAGTACAAGGGCAAGTTCTTAGGTGTGTCTGTCCTTCCAGGTATTCCTGATCTCCAATTTTTATGCTTTGCTGCTTGTCCAATACCTGCCCCAAAGGCCCCTTTTCTTCTCCCCTGTGCCAAGAGCTTTACTAACACTGGTTTCACTCCCGTTTGACTGTAGCTTAGCTAAGAACCTGTGCTGAGGAAGAACACATAAATACAGAATTTAATCCACCTGGACTGACTTCAGATGTTCAAAGGTACAAATGTTTCTCCAAGCCACAGCTCTCCTCCAGGTTCCTGCCTACTGAAACCAGGTGTTAAGGGAAAAAATAAGTCACTGCTGCTCTTTCTGAGTAGCAAATGTGAGAGGAGAGTTGGGCATTGCCTCCTCCAGCCTTCTCCACCCCTGTGCACACATTTCCACAGGTAATGCCCGAGCAGGGTCAAACTCCACAGCTCTAATCCAGAATATGGGGAGCAGCATTTTACATTTCCTCATCTTCTTCCTTAAGACAAGGCGTAACTGAAGTATTTGACTTCTTTAGATGGAAGAGGGTTTTGCTGTAAATCAGATCACATTAGAAAAATCAGCCTATTGGGGATGGATCAGGATATTGTAGGAGTGCAGTAGTCCTGTGATCAATTGTCTCTCTGTCCCTAGCTCTTGCTAATACAAGAATAACTGCAAGCACCAGTTATTCTTCTATTGAAAGAAATGGAAATTTTGCTGGTTGAAATTCACAGATGTTTCATCCTTGAGGATTTATTACTTTTTTCCCATCCTCTCTGATAATAAGAGCAGAACTAATAAATGTTCTGCAGCTGAAAAGATGATCTTTGAACACTGCATAAATCTCTTCTAGATAAGCCATTTATCCCAAACTCTGCATATCAAAGGAGAGGAGAGCAGCAAGTCTCTCACCTCCTGGAATCCCAGAACACTGTCTCACCAGGATTTTGCTTCTGTGTGCTAGGCTTTTTGAATAGTCTGTTGAATCCAGATTGGCATGACTTTGCCAAATGGGATTTCCACTGCTAGCAGCCTTATAAGCTTGATTATATTAAATAATGTGCAGTCATTTTAAGTTGTGAAAAGTAACTTATTCTCTTTTTCAAGGAGTAACTGGGTGACCTCGTACAGAGTGCTGGTGAGCAATGACAGCCACGCGTGGACTGCTGTCAGAAACGAGTCTGGAGATGTGGTGAGTAGAGTGAAACATGTTTTGTGAGGAAGAGCAGAGGTGGGAAAGCAGGGTCTGGCCACAGTTCAGTCAGTGGCAGCACCTCTCGGTGGTCCCGTAGATTTCAAGAGCAAATCCCAAGGTACAGACCCCGAATTGTCCAGGGGGAATGGGGGGATCGCCATCCTCGAAGGGCAGTTCTGGCCTGTGCCACCATCAGCCTGGGCCTGACAGGTGATTTTACACTTCTGTTACCCAAACCACCAAGAGACAGTCTGAAGCACTGGTGTTGCCATTTCCCCCTGTTTGGCTGCCCAGATTTTTGAGGGGAACAGCGAGAAGGAGATCCCAGTGCTGAACCTGCTGCCGGTGCCGCTGGTGGCGCGTTACATCCGCATCAACCCCCGCTCCTGGTTCCAGGAAGGCAGCATCTGCATGAGGCTGGAAATCCTGGGCTGTCCCTTGCCAGGTAAGAGCCTTTATTAGTTAATGTTGGCGTGGCTGCCTGTGGAAATACTCAAAAATTTCATTTCCTTTGCGTATCTTTGCTTTTGGTGTAGTATTTATCTTTAGTTAGGGCTACGCAAAAAAGAAGCAGAAATATCTGCCCAAGCCCACAGCCAGCACCAGGATAACTTTTGATGTGCAACCCATAGAATCTGGAAGTGCCTTTATTAATAAAACAAGATTGCATGGATGATCTTACAAGATTTTCTTTGTTGTTTGGGTTTAAATGCAGTGCAATAAATCTTCCTAAGTGCACATGTACAATGGAGACAACAGGATTGTGTAATGGGACAGGCACTTGCAGATGTCTCAAGCTTCTAAGGCAAGAAATAACAATTATATAGCCTGATTTTTAATGTTTTTTGGTTTTGGGGTTTTTTTTCATTATATAGGCCATAGAACTTCCCTGAAATATTTTGAAGGCAAATCCTGTTGCTGAACTAGTGCTTAGCTTGTCAGGAGGAAGGAGGAGAGTTTGGGCTGTAAAGAATTTCTAGGATATTTCAAGTGTTATTAAATTCAGCATCATCCCTGGTAAATCAGGGAAGTTGTCCTATGATATGCAAGGCCACTTAAAAAAAGAAACCCAAAACCATTCAGTCCTGTTAATTCTGCCAAAGCCATGATTCTGCCAGGCACATTGTGAATAGTCTTGTGGTAGATTTATATTTTCATTTCTGTGTGTACATGTATATAAATATTTTTGAAAATATGTTTTCTCAAATATTTTATTAATTACTACTCATTCCACACCTCTAATCTGCTTTTTTTCTTTGTTTGTTTGTTTTCTTTGATCTCAGATTCTGGCACCATGGGGATTTTTTTTTTCTTTTTTGCAGAGGTCTGTGAGTAGTGTTTTAATATTAGAGCCAGAAAAAAACTGCCTTTCCAGAGCCTTTCATCACTGCTTTTACTGCTCCTGCCTCTGTTCAGAACTTGCTGCCTCCAGTTTCTCTGGTGATGTAGAATCTTCACATGCCAAGCAGACACAGCTTGATTTTTGTCCTTTAGATGTTTAAACACTCAGGGGAAGAAAAAAAAAGAAAAAAGCAGAACTAAAACTGTTTGGGGCATGGAAGGGATAATTCTCTGCCAAAGAGAAGTGTGGGGCAAGCATTGTCATAAAATTCAGATGTGCTATCATGAAACACTGAAATTTAGCAGCACACAGACAACTGCTGCCAGTGGGTAAAAAGTACGTCCTGGACTTGATGGCAGTGACCAGAGGTGTCCTGTGCATGTGAATTTCTCCGTTTTCAGGAGGATTCTGGTTTCTTTTAGCTGTGGGTTTAGGACACTGCACCTCTGTGGGTTGCTTGTTTCCCATTGTGATGGGCAATTCCACAGACAGTATTTCCCCTCAGCTTTTGAAAGGACTCTCAGAGAGCAGTGATTTATCCCAAATTCCTGTGTGGAACTGCTCTCTATAAACCAGGGGGTGAGGCTGAAGGAAAAGGAACCTTTATCGAGCACCATGACTTTTTACTGACACACAGAGGTCTCCAGGGAATAACAGAGATGACACCCAAACTGTTTGGTAGGGCAAATTGTAGGGAAATTCTCATGATCCCTTTCTCCCCCCTAAAACTGCATATAAACAGGAAAAGGCAAAAATGTCAGTATTTGGAAAGGTGATTTTTGTTAAGTGCAGCAGTTTTTTACCCTGGATTTTTACTGGCTTTACACCCATTCAGGGCCAAATTCTGCTTGGCAGCGCTGGCGTTTGTTACCCTTCACTTCACGGGTCTGTGTCAGTGGGTGAAGCTGGGAACACATCTCCACTTTCAGCACTGTCCTGCTGAGTGCTCTTCCAGCTTTTCACAGATCTCGGATTCACATGGAAACAGCATCAGTGCATCCCCCTGGTAGTCATTTATTGAGTTAATTGCCCGCAGTGGCTGATTCAGTATATTCCTGAAAGAAAATACCAGAATCATTCATTGAGAAACACAATGGGAATGGGGTGTGTTCATTCAAAATGTAATTGGACTGAAGAATTAATAGGTTTTGATAAGTGCTGACCCATCTTTTTAGCTCAGAAAGAGCTGGCATTTCTTTCTCCTTGCTCATTTCGTTCATCGCACGCGAGGCACCCGGAACAAAGCTGTTCCTCAGGTTCCAGAGGCCTCTCCATGCACGTTTTCTTCCTGCAGGACGGGACATTCTTTTGCAGCTCCCTCTGAGTGGATTCCTCACCCTTTTTTTGGTGTCATTTTGCTCATTCCAAGTTAACTATCCAGGTGGTTTGGCCGTGGGAGCAGCGACTTGGACAGCGCTGCTCTAACGCTCTGTGTTGAGTGTGGGACTGGAGATCACGGGCTCTTCTTTTCTTCTTTTCTTCTTTTCTGACAGCTTTTTATTTTGTCCATAAAAACAACCAATTTTCCTAAATTCACCAGCATCAGGAGGTGGAGCTCTGTTAGCTCACACAACTTTAGCCTTTCCAAAGCCTGGGGCGCAGGGAAATACCCCAACAGCTGAAGGAGGTTGGAAGGAAAGAATCCCATTTTTCATAACTGTAAATTTCTTTTCATGTCTTCTGGACTTGTAATTTTAGGGTTTATGCCTTTATTAATCCCTGAATATATGAAACCATTTGCATTCAGTCTGTGATCTGTATCAGCTTCCCATCAATCAAGCTCACAAGGGAGGGTAGTAAAGGAATAAGGAGAAAGGATAAAAGAAAAAGAAAAAAGCCTGAATAAGATTGGTATTCTAGGGGAGATTGTAGCCCTGTCAGAATGAGAGGGAAATGGTTTAAGGCAGCTAGAACCCATTCCTGTGGGTAGGGCTCTGTCCATAAAACCCACTGCATGTGGTAGATGCACTAAAAATTGGATAAATTGTGATAAAACACTATTTGGACAACTGGAACAGAGAAGTTACTGCTTATCTAAGCAGTACTGTATAAGATAATTGTAATTTTTATCAGTGAAATCCTTATATTTTATCCATAACATAATTTTTTTTTTCTATTTTAGGCTAGTTTGGACAAATAATCTTTTCTAGACTGTTAAGAGTAGCTCTAAAAAAGAAAAATAAAAAAAATAAAAAAAATAATAAAAGCTGTGTTGTCCAACTATGTCAGTTCTATCTTTGGGCAACAGAAGGGATGTGCTGTTTCACCAAAGAAAGACATTTATCCGTGGAGGAAAGATGCCAGAAAATCCTACCTATAGCAACAATCAGTGCTGCAATGTCTGAAAAAAGAGGGCAAAAAGAGGACAAAAACCACAAGCATTTAATTCCCTCTCCACTTTCCAAAAATGCTGGTATTTACATACAGGGAGAGTGACACACACAGTCTTTTGCAATTGCCTCAGAGGGATGGATGTGCTTTCCTGGCTTTCTCTTTCTCAAACCTAAGGAAGGTCAAAATGGAATTGCATGTGATCAAAGCACCCAGAGATTGGAGAGCGAAAATTAGTTTGAGTTCTTCATGCATTTATTTATATTGTAGGGTATTCAAGGCAAGAGGCAATTATTTTAATGGAATAAATTTGTGATGAAATTTAATTTTTAATAGTTCTTATATAGAAAACTACCACTGGTACCATGATTATGCCATTACTTTGAACCCAAGAAAAAAAATGAACTTTAACAGCTCTGTAATGGAGCACTGTGTTTTGCAGTGGCTTCAGTCTTATTTTTATACTTCTCTCTTAGTGCCAGGTTACCTGGTCAAGTCTAGAGTTGTGTTCATTTCTTGATAAAAATGTGACTTTCTACAAGTAGCTTTCATTATAAATGGTCATGTAAGCAGCAGTTCTAAAACCAGCATCTACTTCTGAGAGTAAGAGGAGAAAAGGATCAGTTTCTAGTTGAAAAATATTATTTCATTGCTGGTTTCGTGTGTGATGTTAATGCTCATGAGCAATGCCATGAAATAGATCATGTGGAAAAAAACTTAGGATCACCTGATGTGGCTGCCAGTGGATTTATTTCAAGATTACACATGTGCTGTCTGTAAGATGTTCAATTTAGTGAAGACAAGTCAAATTCACTTAAATTACGCGGAAATTAAAAAAAAAAAATCAGTCATTTGAGAAACTGCCCTTTGGGGTTTTTAAGGCAGTCTGAAAGATTTAGACCAGAATATTCTTTTTATCAAAAACGTCTCCAGATCCCTTGGATTGCCTTCATTGTGCCCTACATTTGAACCACCACTTCTGAGAAGCTGAAACCTCCTGGAAGCATTGGGGCTCCACTGGCTGTAGGGCTGTAATTGGTGAAAATGCCCTTTTTTTTAATCAACCAAACAATTGGTCCTTTCTGGTGCTTTCTAGGGGCAGTTTTCAGAGCCCTCATGCTGTGGAGTCATTGGGCATTGACCCACTTGAAGTTTGGGTGTCCCCAGCACAGGAAGGACATGGAGCTGTTGGAGAAAATCCAGAAGAAGCCTCAGAGATGGTCAGAGGGATGGAGCAGCTCTGCTGTGAGGAAAGGCTGGGAGAACTGGGATTGTCCAGCCTGGAGAGGAGAAGCTTTGGGGTGATGTCATTGTGGTCTTCCAGGACCTGAAGGGAACCTACAGGAAAAATGGAAAGAGACAATTTATAAGGAGCTGGGAGGAGAGGGGGGAATGGCTTTAAGCTGAATGAGGATTGATTTAGATTTGATATTTGGCAGGAATTGTTCCTGGCAGGGTGGGCAGGCCCTGGCACAGGTGCCCAGAGCAGCTGGGGCTGCCCCTGGATCCCTGGCAGTGCCCAAGGCCAGGCTGGACATTGGGGCTGGAGCAGCTGGGACAGGGGAAGGTGTCCCTGCCGTGGCTGGGGTGGGATGGGATGATCTTTAAGGTCCCTTTCAAACCATTCTGTGGCCCTGTGAATCTGATTTAACAGCTTCAGTCACTCATCCATCTTTACAAAGGATGGAAGCATGAAGGCATCAAGGTGCCTCTACCAGCGAACTTCATTACCTCTACTGGTGATGTAAAGACAGATTAGTGGCAGAAAAAGCTAATATATCCCTCTGTAAAAATGTGAGTGCCACAGTTTTGCAGGATCTTTTCTCCTTGGAAGAAAGAGAGACTTTCTCCAGAATTTCTGTGACTAAATCAGTATATTTCCATTACAACTCTTATGTTGTTTGAGTTTCTCAGTCTCTTATTTTCCGTTTTATTAAAAAAAATTAATTTTTGCCCAAGTGGACCCATCCAGCTGTGCACAAGTCTTGTTTGCCTTTCTACATTTTAGCTTTTAATGTTCTAATCTGTATTCCTGCTGCAGCAGAAATCTAGTGATCCAAGCAGGCTACAGCAGAGCCTGGCAGAGTATGAGTGTTAATTCCCTAGGGAACTGTCAAATTGAGCTCTGTTGTTGAGGGAGGGCCAGAGATACAATCATTCTCACTGCACAATTTTTATTTTTTTTTAAAAGTTTCCACCAACTCTACAGCATTCACAGCCATTCCCATGATATTAGTGTTTGATGTATGGAAAAAGAGCCAGGCTTTGAAAGGAAGGGGATTAAAGTATCAGGGGAAAAAATCGGTTGCTGTATATTTTGGCTCGTGGTGATACAGAAAACCTCCAACATCCTGGCAGTTTTATGATGTTTATTTTTACATTTTTACAACGTGGGGATAGTTTTTTCAATTATAAAGATGTTCTGTGGGACATTAAACACATTGTCTCTTTTAAGAAGTGTTTTTTTCTGATTTCCATTTCTTATCCATCAGTATATTAATGAGTAATTTCTACAAAACATGGGTTTTGATGAAACAAGGCTTTTTTTGGACATTTTTCAGTCATATTTGTAGAGCAGCCTTCAACTGACCTTCCAGCATCTCTGCTGTAGATTAGGAAATGGAAGTGGAGACAAGGATGGGTCATGTTACTGTGAAGCTTAATGGAACATGCATGTTTCATTTCATAAATAACTTAAACACTGCAAAAGACCCCCAAAATTTTAAAATTTTATGGGAATGTTTAGTGGTTTTAATGCCAGAAATATGAAATTTTAAAATGTTATAAAGTATTTTGCAGTGTTTTGAGTTTTTGATAACTTCATTAATGATTTGTTGCCGTGGGGTGGTAACTACATGTTTTTCCTACTCAGAATTATTCTTTTTCCCCCCCAAGAAAAGTCACAGCTGACAGGTGATACTGTTTAAAACCATTTCTTTTTTCTCTGGAGACAATGTCTTTCTTTGTGTTGCAATAAGACAGGATGATATTTAGAGTTTTTCATATTTTGCTTTTCCCCCAATAATTTTAAACCGGTGAAAATGATTTTGTGTGAAGGGAAACAATTTTTCATAGAAGCCTGACAACCCCTGGCTTGACAAATGATTACTCAAAATTCCAGACATCCCAGATGTGGCAAGTTAAGGAATGTGTCTGATGTTTTCCAAATTGACTTGTTTGTCTCTGAAAATAAATCATAATAGATTAGGCTTGGAGCTCATTTATCAGGAAGTTCAAAACTGAGCCTTTTGAACAGTTTTGGCCTGTTTGTTTTTGTTGGTTTTTTTTCCAGGTGAGGAGCCTGGAATGTCAAGGAGACAAAAGATTCTTTCCCAACCACATAACCTCCTTTGATACTTCAAAATGAACAAACTATAAACAGTATCCATAAATAAGTGAATATGTACATTTTTAAGTAACAAACACTCTGAATTCCACAGGAACTCTTCTGGAAGATCATTAGGAATGGTTAATGTGCACAGTTATTCCTTTCCATATTTTGCAAGCAGTGCATAGACTTGGAAAATACTCATCAGGAAAACTAAAAGTCCTTGCAATAGTAAATTAATCAAGTGGACACAAAACATTTACTGTGGCTTTTTCCTCTAATTTGATTTTTCTTCCACTCTTTTATCTTGCATCTGACTCATCATTTCCCAATGACTTTTTCTCTCCTCTGCAGCCTAAGGCTGCCCTTCTGCTTTTCTGTTGAAGTTTTGGGGTTTTGTGCAGAGGAGCTGTCTGGAAAGCTGATGCCTCCTTGCTTTTGTTTGGATCTGCATGAACTGATTTGTGCAGTGATTAGAAATGTTTAAAATCAGTTGTTTCTCTGAGTTTTGCTATTGAAAACCTGGTTTAAGTTCACACATGACAGTGGAATTCAGATTTCCATGTTCCTTACGTGCATTGTGTCAAAGCACCTCTATATTTGAAATTCCCAAGCACCTGAAAACTCTTTTATTTCTTTTCTCAGACCCAAACAATTATTACCACAGAAGAAATGAAATGACAACCACTGATAATCTGGACTTTAAACATCACAACTACAAGGAGATGAGGCAGGTAGGCAAAGAGGCTGCTGTGTGATGGAGGGTGGATGGGTGAAGGCTTTTTCAGCCCTAATTCCACCTCTTCAAAATATTATTCAACTCTGTCTTCAATATGTTTTTAAAATGTTTTCCCCGATTCAATCTATTAAAAGAAGCAGTCCAATAAAATTCCCAAAGTCTTGATTTGTACATAAACTAACCTGAAAAAGGTGACAATTCGTGACAGAGGAAGTATTTTCATATAATGTGCTGCACTTTTTCTTCCATTATATTTAAGTGGTGAATGACACTGTGGTTTCTCCTTCTAGAATTGACTCTGATTTAACCATCAGTTTTCTCATATATTTCAGTGGGTTTGGATAATCAGAATAAATCTAGAGTCCAATTCCATATTCACAGTTGTGAAAATCAGCAAAAATTCACTAGAAACAGCAGAAAAAACCCCTCATTTAGTATAATTTTAAATCTACCAGCCTTGTTAATCTTGTTCCTTTAGCTCCAAACAGGCAGCCTTGTTCTTGGCTTTGTTATTGTTTTTAATCTTGCTTCATATCACCACAGACACAAGTGTGGGTTGTCCTGAAGAAATATTTCTGCCCACTTTCTCTTCAAATATAAAGATAATATGTTTGGACTTGATGTGTGTGAATCACTTGCTGTGTGCTGGATTTTCAGTGTATTTATACTGCATGAATCACCACTGGGTTTTATTGAGCAATTGTGTACTGAGTCACACGTTTATTTTGGTAGAGATTTCATGGCCTATATTTCTTAGCTCAAAGATTAGATGAGTAGGAACTCAATTGGCATAATTACTGTCAAGAACAATAAAATAAAATGTATCTATGTTGTCATTGCAGAAAGACAGGTTGGTCAGGTTAGAAATATCTTGGGGGAAAAAAACCCCCACAGCTTTAAACCAGAATGTTCTTGCTCTCTTCATACCAATAGAAAACCTGTGACTGTGGTTGAGAATTGTGAACTGTGTGCTCTCCCAGTTTCTGTTTTCTTCTGTGTAAAAATAGTTAACTTTTTTAGAGCTGATTGGATTTTAATTGCTGGTGGGCAGAATATTGTGGGTTGCATTGCAACAAGTGTTATAGTCCCAAAACTGTTCTCAAAATTTCAGTGCAAAATAGAATAATAACTGCCAGAGTCAATATTTTATTAAAAACAAACAAGCAACAACAACCAAAAACATCCCCAACCCCCAAAATATACATTATTGTCACTTTTCATAGCTACCTCACCACCAAACATGTTAGAAAATGTTTTTTTTGAAGTGATTTATTATCACCACTGAAGGAGGAGGAGATGGTTCTCTGGGCCATGTTGTGGAAGCATTACATTGCATTGCAAAAAGTCAAGTATTTGTGAGAGGGAGGGATATTTTAATAAATAGAATTCTCTGTTTAGGAAGATGAAATTTACAGCTCCAGATTTCTCCTTGTAAAAGAGCATTCAATATTCTTCTTCCAATCAATGGGAACACTCGATGTATCTTGTGTGCAGGATTGTTTTACAGCCCAAAATATTTATTATGTGTTCATTTCTGTGTATATTTTTATATGTATTCATGTGGTACAGGAACCTGTTACATGTTTGATGTGGATATTTGGGTACAACCTTGTCTTTGAGACAACAAACCCAGATCATAGGTGAAATATTTTGCCATTTGTGGGACATGGGAATGAGAAGATCAAAAATGAAATGTGTTCATTTTCAGCATGGTATTTCCATTAACTCCATTGCATTACATTTCACCAAAAGAGTCACAGTAAATGTTACTACAAAGGCTCTAATGCAGGAAAAGTTCTTTGACTCTGAAAATAATCACATGTTTGCAATTAAAGAGATGATGGGGAGTTTACTGAGGCCAATACAAATATTTCCACTGAATGTAATATACTTTGAACTTGGTTCTGTGGGCATTTTTCTCACTATTAATGAGCATTTCCATACTTTCAACGACTTTTCCAAATTGATGTTCCTGCTATCCTGTGAGATACATGCCAGGCACGTCGGGAAAGCTTCTGCACGTGGAAGTTTCAGAGTCAGAAGTTTCTCTGCTGGGTTTCAGAGGCTCACATCTCCTATTTCTCAGCTCGTGGAGCTGCATGGATGCAGGGAAACATCAGCCAGCTCAGTTTCCTTCAACTTGAGGAAGGTGTGAGGAGAGAAATTAGTAAACACAGGTCTGAGTCAGTAACATCATTTATGCAGTAAGGTTTTAGCCTTTAGCTAAAATAGAACTGCTTTTAATGCAATCTCTCTCTCTCTGGTAGAGTGAAAACATTAATATTTCTATTGGGGAAAATGTGGCAACCTGAAAAATAAATGCATTTCTGTGCACTGGCACCCTGGGTCACCTCAAGTCCCTTACCTATAGTACCTCAGAGAGTGTGATTGTTTTAATTACTCTCTGTTATTTTAATTACTCTCCATGGCATAATGCTTTAAAAATGAGATAGCAGAGATATAAATTCATGAGCTAAACATAAAGTTTTTACAGCTAAGAAGTAATCAGAGAAGCAAATGAAGAGTTTGTGCTACAACCAATTTAAAATGAACCAATTTATAGCGGATCTATTTCGATGCTGCATTGTCTAAATATGTTCTTTTTTTTTTTCCCTCTTTTTTTCTTTTTGTTGGCAGCTGATGAAAACTGTGAATAAAATGTGCCCAAATATCACAAGAATTTACAATATTGGGAAAAGCAACCAAGGGCTGAAGCTGTACGCTGTTGAGATTTCTGACAACCCAGGAGAACACGAAGTTGGTTAGGATTTTAATCTTGCCTAAATCTGTTGAAGGGGTGTTGGGATTTTACTTTTCCCCCCACTCCTCTTTCTCTGTATCTGCACTAATTATCACTGATGGAATTATCTTCATGGCAGCAAAGGTTTCAAATGTATGTGGGAGGAACCTCAGCGCTGTATTTCTAAATTGGGAAGAGGAGGGTGAGCACAGATAGAGGACATTTTGAATGTGGGATTGAATTCTTTAATGAGCATTCTTCACAGTAATAAAATAAAAGTGAATTTTAATACTGGAGGGTGGATTTTAGCCATTGGATTGGTGTAGCTATAGATAGAAATTTACCTTTTTTATGTGGGGTGAATGCATTGCAAGCAGGGACAGGTCAAATCTCCAAATAATTTTGAGGTCTGGGGTTCAATTTCCTACCATGATATAACTGTTCAGCACAGAAAGTCATTCAGTCTTTGGTCCTTCTCACTGTAATAGTGCCTGGGACTGTTGGAATAAAGGAATTTTGTGCTTTGCTATATCCATGAATACCCCGATAATGTGTTTAGATTGGTTGTTAGGAAAGTTCTCTTCTAGTAAAGTATTTTTCGTGTTACTTTTAGACCTTCAAAACTGTCAAAATCTACCTCTAACATGCTGAAGTTGTGAGTATAATTAAGGATATGTTTAATCAAAAATGGGTTTTAGAGGTTTTACACAGTGGCTTTAGGTATCACTAATACATAAGCCTGTTCTAAAATAGCAACAGAAAGCAATTTATTTCTCCAAGGTGACACTTTCACCTCTCATCTGTGCAGCTGAGACATTTCTCCAACACTCCTTAAGTGAAACGCTGCTGATGGACAGTGATGCTGTTTGATTTGATTTGATTTGATTTGCTGCTCTGACTACAACTCTGCTCCGTGCTTTTTCCCACAGGGGAGCCAGAATTCCACTACATTGCAGGAGCTCACGGGAATGAAGTGCTGGGACGAGAGCTGATCCTTCTGCTAATGCAGTTCATGTGCCAGGAATACCTGGCTGGGAACCCACGCATCGTGCACCTCATCCAGGACACGAGGATCCACCTGCTGCCCTCAGTGAACCCTGACGGATATGACAAGGCCTATAAAGCGGTAATTAGGATCATGAACACATCAAGGAATTCTTTCCCTTTCCGGTAGATGAACCAAAAATGCTCCTCTTGTCATTATTTTCTTCAGGGGTCACGTTTTACAAGCGGTGGAAATTTAAATAGGAAAAGATGGGCGCGTCAGAGTAAACACAAACCATCTTGGGAAAAAGCTGAAAGGATCAGTATTGGATGTGATGTTGGCTAGCAGGGGAATGTACATGGAAAGGAGGGTCACAGAGACTGCCAGAACAAACCATCCTCAGGTGTTCAGAGCCACGGGAACACCATTATGGAAAACAGAAAATCCATGCAGTCTGTTTCTCACGAGAAACCAAGCTCAGCACGTGAAAATTCGCATTCCTCCGCAGCTGAAATTTAATAGTTTGCCTTTAAGGAGAGCACAGTCTGTTGGGTGTTGTAATAATTCAGTCTGGGTGAAGACAGACAACCAGGAAAAATTGTAGGGGCTGGTCAAATGCACTGGAAAATCTTCTAGAGCAGTCTGCAGAAGACAGAACAGAACAGGAAAGGCAGAATCATAGTCAAGGGAGGGAATGTGTGCTGTCTCCATTGAGAGGTATATTTTGGAAAACCTCAAGTAAATTTTCATGGATTTTCCTTCACCTCATTCAAGATTTCATACAAAATTTTTAAAAAAGCACCAATTATTTAATTCAGTTAATAAATAATTAATCTTTACTTTCTCTGTATAGAATTACCTCTGGCACATTCCCAAACATTCTGCAGGGGGCTCACAGGTTGTCGTATTCTGAATGAACATTAATTTTTATTTTCTTTCTTCTTCTTTTTTTTTTTTTTTTTCAATCTAAGGGTTCAGAATTGGGGGGCTGGTCTTTAGGACGATGGACTCAGGATGGCATTGACATCAACAATAACTTCCCTGACTTAAACTCGCTGCTCTGGGAGTCAGAAGATCAGAAGAAGAGTAAAAGAAAAGTTCCAAACCATCACATCCCAATCCCTGACTGGTACCTGTCCGAAAATGCCACTGTGAGTAAGGCCAGGAGAGGGGACACAAAGGCTGGGATGTGCTGAGAGAGTGAGATTTACATTTCTCAAGAACTGAATAACCTGGGAGTGAAGTCCCACACCTGATCTAGGTCAATAATTCCCTTTCAGTCAGTGGAAATAAAAACTCACCACAAAAGGACCATCCCCACCCAGGTTTTAGAGGCAGGTCTTGAGAAAGGAACTATTTCCTGGAGGATTTTCTTTTCCCTCAGCATTTGCAAGGACCTGGAGGACTCAATACCCAACTTTTACACAGCAAGGTAGACAAGGAGAAGCACAGCATAAGCTCAGCCATGTGGATCAGGCTTTTCCAGAGTTTTGTGGCACAGATCTTTAAAAAACTCACTCACAGATTTGTCCTGGGATTTTCCTGCTTGCTCTTACTTGAAATATATTCTCATCTCAAACAACACAGCAACAGATCAGGCACATGCAAACCCAGTGTTGGGGCTTATGTTAAAGTCATTTATTGGATCGTAGTGCCAGAAATTTAACTTATTTTGGCCTGAAATTTTAAATATAATGGCAGCTATTAATAACAGCTTCACAGGCTTCACAAGTGGCAGTTTTTAGTACTTTAGAATCACACAATCATGGAATAGTCACAGTTTAAAGAGGCTTCCTACAGTCCAACCCCCTGCCAAGGCAGGGTCACCTGGAGCAGGTGACACTGGAACACGTCCAGGTGGGTTTGGAATCTTTCCAGAGAGGGGGACTCCATGGCTTCCCTCCCTCCTCTGCCACCCCCATGGAAAAATTCATCCTAATGTTGAGGTGAAACTTCCTGTGTTTTAATTTCTGGCCATTATTTCTATGTTTAACATCCCTCATTTTGGAAACAAAAAGAGGGGCGGCAATGTCACCACCTGACACCTCTGTCAGTTCCTGCTCTTGGCCTCACTCGACATAGATGTTCCTATTCCATAAATTACTGAAGGAACGTGAAGGTTTTGTTAGGTCTTAAGGGATTTCTGTGACCTCCCAAGGGTGGCTGACAAGCACCATAATTTAAAGAAGGTCTTCTCCTTGCCAGCATGCCTTCTTCTGGCTCCTGATGCTCAGGAACCCCTCAGGGAACAGCATTTCCAGATTTCCAGCCTAAATCCGAGCTGCTGTTACTCTTTCTCCCAGGTGGCGGTGGAGACGCGGGCGATCATCGCCTGGATGGAAAAAATCCCTTTTGTGCTGGGTGGCAACTTGCAGGGGGGAGAGCTGGTGGTGGCCTATCCCTACGACATGGTGAGATCCATGTGGAAAACGCAGGATTACACGCCCACCCCCGACGACCACGTGTTCCGCTGGCTGGCCTATTCCTACGCCTCCACGCACCGGCTGATGACGGATGCCAGGAGGAGAGCCTGCCACACTGAGGACTTCCAGAAGGAGGATGGCACTGTGAACGGAGCCTCGTGGCACACCGTGGCTGGAAGTAAGTGGTAGAAACTCCAATTAGTGTTGCCTCGCTAATTAGGGTAAAGCCGTCACTGCCTGGTGTGCGCTGCAGCAGCAGGAGGTGGTAAAACGTGTGCTCTAAGGGGAATATTTCCAGATGTCATTACTGCTGTTCTCCAAAAATGCACATGCACAACATTAGCTTTAAGAAGTCTGTGCACCCAGCACAGTTTGTCAGGAAGGAACCGAGCCAGCCCAAACCCCCACAGAAGGTGACAAGGGGAAAAGTGCTGCCAAGTGCCACAGCCAGCGTCAGAGCTGAAACAGCAGCTTCAGGGAGAGACCCCGGTGGCTCTGAGATAAGGAAGTCCTGGTTTCAGCCTCCTGCTGATTGAACTCAGCCTCAGATCAGCCCCCACTCACATTCACTCAGAATTGTAATGAAATGCCATAAAAAGCTACTGTTTGCCTGCTACCATGCTATTTCTAAAACACCTGGATGTCCTTACACTTGAGTTTTGCATGGGCTCCACAGGCATTCCTGCTGCCAGGATAAATCCCAGCCTGGATCAATCTCCACACACCCAAGCCTGTCACCCTATTAAGGAGCACAGAGGGGAAGCCATGGCCTGTGGCGTGGCCAAAACCTCGATTTCCAGGAAAGCCCAATTAGAAACTCATTTTTAACAGCATTAGGCACGTTTGCCTCTCTGGGTGTGCACTCAGAGCAGGCTGGGAATCAGACACTGCTGATTCATCACAGTTCTGCTCAAAGCCTTTGTGTTTTTCCTAAGTGCATCAGTCAAACAACGTATTCCCTGAAATTAGGAAATGAGACAGGCGTCTGCCACCAGTGGGCTGACAACAGGAACAGCACTAATGGCAAACAGCTGCAGGCCAGTGTCTCTGAAAACCAGGTTTAGCTGAGTCTGGCTCCTGTTTGGAACTTGCAGGTACTTCCACTGCATAAATGTATTCGGATTTTGGACGTGGCTTTTATGTCTGTCCGTGTGGAGTTGGTGCTGGCCAGCCTTTAAAGGCTGCAGTCGAGAATTAGCTTTTCGGGTATTTTCTCAGGAGGTTAAAAAGTTTTGGGTGAATCTGGGGGGAAACTTTGAACTCTTAGGTCTGACAGTACATTCCTGTGCATTTCTAAAGGGTTCTCTGACAGCTAACTTGACCACTTAATTATCTAATTTATGAATTTAATTTTCCTAAGTGCTACAAGAAACATCATTATGAACTGATCCAGAAAAGATGGCATTGGCCTTGTCACTATCAGCTGTCACACTGAGTTCTGTTAAGTAAAGATGGACAATATCGATGCTGAATATTACCCTGACTTCTTAGGATCAATAACATTTTGGATTTGTTTAATCTGATTTGTTTTATTTCTTGATGATGTTTTAATTATGATTTATGTCTTGCTCTGTCACATTATGGTAAGACCTCCAACAAAGTGCTTGCAGGAGCTCTCCCACCCATCCTTTTGTGTGGTGGCATCTCCTCATTGTGCCACGCTTTGAAACTGCCTGTCCCCCCTCTCCTCATCCACCTGATTCCTTGCAGTGGTCCTGCCCAGAAACTTCTCACTGGGAAAATTTAGATGGGATTTTTCCAATTGAATTTCAGTCCCTAGAGAAGCATGGGCACCACAGATATCCAACACCTCTCGTGCCTTTAAAACCCAGCCGTGACATTTCCTGCACATTATTTTGACTGCACTGAATGCAAGTTCTTCAGCAATTTTACATATAAAGTTTCTGCACTGGGTGAACTGCACAGAGGCAAAACAGAGATTGATTTAATTTTATTTCCTGTGTTTTTGAGGCTGGATTTGCATGTTCAGGCACTGGGAAAGAGTCGCTCTTGGCAACGCAAAGCCATTTTCTTAAATACATGTATTAAAACTGAGCAATTACTGTGTATGGCAAAACATTTCACAGCAGATTAATCAGGATGTTATACAGTATGTGAGGGGAAAATAATTGTGGCTGTTTCTCAAGTGGAGGGGAAGCACATTTATGCAGAGTAGCATATGCCACTGGCTGATGTTTAGGTTTTCCCCTTCAACAAAAGTGAAAAGTTTAACATCTGTATTATATAATCCTCCTGCTCTGCTTCCAGAAGGCACTGAGGGCTCATTAAATACTTGACTACTGCTCTGTGGTGATTGGATGGGAACAGAGATTTTGGTTTAACTCTTCTTGGTCAGAAGCACTCGGTGAATGCAACTCCTGCTAATCTTTGCCATTTAAAACACAACAATAAACATCATTTACAAACATATTTTAAAATACTTTCTTATTAGAAATGCAGGTAGAACACGAAATGAAACTCACAGCATTTCTTCCTCTAGTGCTCATGTTCTGTATCTCGTTATCTGTGTGAGAGTGGAGAGCTAATAAGCAGGGAAAACGATGGTGAGAAGCAGGAAAGAAACCTGGAGGATGGAAATGTTGTAGCTCTGCATGTAAAGACAGTCCTGCTTAGTGCTCCAGACCTTTGCAAAGGTTACAGTGGTCTCTGTAAAGCAGAATTAAACTGCAGCTCCTCATAGACTGGAGGCACTGAGGTTCCTGGGGCTTGATTATGTCATTCTTGTGATGGGAATCCCTATTGCAGAGTATCCCAGTCTTCTGCAACACCCTGATAGGGAGAAAAGAGATCCCATCATTTCTTCAAAACCACAGACACCACATAAAATAATTGTTACTAGCTCTATTTTCCTGGCTCTTCTCTCAGTTAGATTACTCAGGGAGGAAAACAGACTGAGGAACTATTTCACCAACTGCTCTGATAAATCACTTTTACATAACAACCCCTGTGAGCACACAGCTCTGTGTCCTGGCATTCAGGGCTCCATCGCTTGGGTGAACAGCTGCACCTCCCTGCCACACAACACAGTTCCATTTCTACCCAGGGCACTCATAAGGGAGAGCTGCTCCATGGACAGTGTCCAGGATTAGGGATGCTTAGTGTTTTCTTAAGAGCAAAACACAAATTCTTGTTGTGGGGAGAGACCTTTCTCCTCCTGGTTGTGTCCCCATCCTCTCCTTCATCAGAATCCCAGAAGGGTTTGGGTTGGAAGGGACCTTAAAGCCCTTTGAGTTCCAGCCTCTGCTTGGAACAACTTTTCACTATCCCAGGTTGCTCCAAGCCCTGTCCAACCTGGCCTCGAGCACTCTGGCGCTTTGTTACAGAACATTTGGCATTTCTAAAAACACTTTACCCTTCCAATTCTGCCAGCTAAGCCAGCAGGATGCATACCCAACTTGTGTTTATAGAAGTCACATTAATTTCCACAAAGGCTCAGTGCTGACCAATAGATTCAAAAGGATATAAAGTTGTAACCTTTTTCCCCACTACTGACAGGCATCAATGACTTCAGCTACCTGCACACCAACTGCTTTGAGCTCTCCATCTACGTTGGCTGTGACAAATATCCCCACGAGAGCGAGCTGCCAGAGGAGTGGGAAAACAACCGCGAGTCCCTGATTGTTTTTATGGAACAGGTATTCACCAGCAGTGCAGCTCCTTCCAGACCCAGAGATTAAAATTCTTACTGTCTTCCTTGCATGGCTGATTACGTGGTTATTGGGATTTTTGATAGACATAACACTTCAGCCAGGCTGGTTTGACTTCAGGGAATAAAATAATGAAGCTTCTGAAAATTTGATGTGGGTGCTGAGCTTGCTAGGAAAAAAAAAAAAGACCCCAATATTGTGTCTGTTGTTTCATCTCTTCTTTTTATCTATATCTTGAATTTGATGCCTCAGGAATCCTAACAAAATTCACAAACTGATGCACAGGTTAATGCCTGAAGGGCTGTTGCAGGGTTAATATATATTCCACAATGTTGTGAGCCATAAAGTAGAATATATATAGTATAAAACTATAGAATATATATAGTATAAATATAGACTATATATAGTATAAAAATATAAACCATATATATTTAAATATATATATAAATAATATATAAATATAATATACATATATATATATATAAAACTATATATAGCATAAAACTGTAATTCACTTATGGAAATAATGATTCATTGTAAGTTCCTAGGAATACTACTGTTCATTTCTGTGCAATATTTACTTGCTTTTTTGCTTCTCTTCACAGGTCCATCGTGGCATCAAAGGGATTGTGAAAGATGTGCATGGAAAGGGAATCCCAAATGCTGTTATTTCAGTGGAAGGTGTTAACCATGACATTCGCACAGGTAAAAAAAACAAAACCAATAAAAATACAAAACATCAGTGCAAAAGAACAGACTTGTGGTTTAAAAACAAACCCACTGAACCGTGTTCCTAAGTACCACACCCACAGGTTTTTTGAATGCTAATTTTATGTGTTTTTATCTCTTTACTGGTGTTCTGTGTTCTTCATTTGCTGCCGCTTCCATGTGCTTTGCCACTGAGGTGCAGAGTGGCAGATTTGGACACATAAACTGATTTCAGGCCATGGAATATCATAGAGCTTTGTGATTTCCAAATCTTTAATGTTTGCCACAAGAGGTGATCTGAGCCAGTAATGAATTTTGGAATATCTAACTTAGTTTATGATTAATTTCACTGCTGCTGTGTCTCCACTGTAAAAGAAAGCATTGAATGACAGATACTTAATTAGGCAATAATGATTCTGCCTTAAATATTTCAAAATGGGACCACTGGGAAATGACAGTGGGAATTAAAGTAATCAGCTGGTTTTTCTCCTCTTGGAAGCCTTGGCAGTTCTGAAAGTCTGCCATAAAGTGTGGGTTGCATCACTCTGTTAACAAAATTAATGTATCGCTCTGAGTTAATGTAATATGTGATTAATCTCCAGCTCTCTGTACTCTGGATTGTCATGTGAAAAAAAAATAAGGTTGAATAAATGTGCAAGATCCCAAAATCCACCTTGTAACACTCAGGGAACCTTGCAGCTATTTGCATCTTGAATTATTGCTGAGCCTCTATGGCTCAAGGCCATCTGCACTTGTTAGTAAAAATAAAAGTACTTATTTTATTCCCTTTAATTTTTCTTTTTAATGAGACATTTAAGCTCACACTCTGGAATCACTGTGGATATGGGAACATAAAAGTTCTATCTTGTTTCATATTATCCAGATAACAATACACGTCTCATTAGTCCCTGAAACGAGAGGATTTATACTGGAGCCAAAAAGCTAAAATGACATGTATAACTCTAGAGAGAGAAGGCAAATTGTCAGCAGTCTTCTTTCATTTATACCTTTTAAAATGAAAAATGTGTCTATTTAAACCTCTGAGTTGCCTTGATGTAAAAATAGGCCAAGCAGGAGAAGAATTATGGCCACCATCTCTATTCACATAAGTTTTGTTTCAAGTGAGCTGAGCTCTGCTGTTCCACTCCTACATTAACGTGGTCAGCTGCCCTGTAGAGCCAGACAAAAGTTGCCTGTAAAAGCCCTCTAATAACATTTAAAGGTTTGAGAAAATTCCTTTGCTTCCTCCTGTGGACTGAAATAAAAGCACATTGGTTTGAGTTTCTGCTGGATGCCGTGTCCCTGATGGAGCGAGCGGGATGCTGGCGTTCGGCTCACACCATTAATGGGCTGATTGAAGGCATTGATTCCAAGAGCAAGAGCTTTGTGGGAAATTATTCCATTTTCCCTCCATGCAGATGTAACTATTGATTAAGTCTGAGTGATTCCATGTCGTTACAGTCAGATATGGGCTGGACTCTCTGAGAAAACCTCTGGAAAGAGAGTTCAGATGTGTGAACAAACGCACCTTTTCCCCACTCCCGTGGTGCCAAGGCAGTTTTGGGGGTTGCTTCTCGTGATTTGGGAAATGACAAAGTAAATATTGATGGACAAATGTGCAGTTTCTTCCTGGTGAAACATTCCTGTGTCACAGCCAGACTTCCAATGCAGATGTTTCTGTGTGGTTTTTGAACCAAAGCATAATTAATTTAATTTCACCACGTGTCCAGAGAAATTTTTACAAATATTTTGGCAAGTGTGCTGTGATTTCAGCATACCTTATATACCAAACCCCAAGGATTTTGAAGTAGCATTCAGTAATATTTATTATATTAAATATTTTTATATATAAAATATTTATTTAATTAGTCTAAGCTAAGCATAAGTCTGGTATTGCAACTATCCTGCCTCACTCCTGGCTGCCTGGTCCACACAGGAAAGTTAAGCTGGGTGTACACCACTATGGCCAGGTTTCCTGGAGAGTCTTTTGTTGGTAAAAAAGCATTAGAAAGATTTTTATAATATATTTAAATCACTGCAGCTTTGTACATTTAAATGTAAAAATTGCTTTTTACAATTACTTAATTGTAACTAAGGTCTGTCCCATCAGGCTCAAAGGACATTTCTCTTAATTGTAGAATTAATGGAGCAATTTGACATATTAAATTCATAGCACTGCTATCTTTGTCCTTTAATGCATTGTTATTTTATCTAAGCAGACATGGCAATCCTTTCCCAGCCCCAGTAGGTGGATGTGGATGCAGTCTGCCTCCAGCCTGCTCCCACTGGAACCTATTATTTCAGCAAACCTATTATTTACTAAATTTATCTGTGTTTTTAATTGTGTTTCTTTTTGCCATTTGTTCTGAAATTTATATTTTTATTTATTTTTTTACCTACTGGATTTAATCTGATTGTGAAAAAACCCCAACCCTTTAGCCTGGTATTAAATTCTGGGCACTGACAGCTGACAGAAATACTCCTGTCTGCTTGCTTGTAAATGGAAAAGAGGGAAAGTGCATCCTGCTGAAGGCTTAATACCCAGCTTTGCAATAAATTCCCAGTGGGGTGTGAATGTGTAGGTTTATTCCTGGCCCTGTGTGGGGTTGTGATGAACTGACTGTTAAATGTGTCAGGAAAATGTGGGTCAGGTTTGCAGTCCCGGGGCTAAAGCCAGCCTGGGAGCAGGGATGTGATCACACGGGGGGATGCAGAGCTCTTTGCCTGCCCTGTGGTGTTGCCAGAGCATTTACAGCTAAAAACGAGCCCTTGGGGATAAATAGGAGGAATTTGGGCAGATTTATGGTTTGGCCTTTTGTTCAGCTTCCAACAGACCCAGTGGTGAGGGAGAACTGAATAAAAAGCCTCTCTTGGAGCCTTTCCAAAAACACCCAAATCATGAGAAACAGAAAATTTGGACTTTATTATCACCCCAAATGTGGTCAAATTGATTTTAAAAACCCCTGATTGTATTGGGCTGTAAGAATGGACCTGATCAGGTACAGTTCTGACACACAGAGGCTGCACTATCAGGGCACAGTCAATATTGCCATTTGTTAACACTTGCTGCTTGCAAGCACATTTCTTATTTTACCAAACCCTAAATTAAAACGCTGTTTCTTTTAAACAGAGGCTGACCAGCCTGATCCTTCCCCAAATATAATATTTTTATGCAAATCATCTTCAGTTTTTGCTACACTCTGCACTGCCAGTGAGCCAAGGCTGGTGTTAGTAAGGCTGTCAGGTCTCATCAGTGCTGAAAAACCCCAACCCCTCCTCATGCAGGAGATGTTCCATTTCTATTTTTACATGGAATTGCATATTTGAATATGTATTTTCATTCACAGGGAGTTTCTCCAGGACAGAGTGCAAAACTAATTTTAGGTGATAGTTTTTCCCCTTTTTCAATTCACAGCTAAGAATACTTGGTGGTTAAAATCATAGTTAAAAGAAGCCTAAAACGATCCTGATGCACATATGGGTACATAGAATGGGTATATCTGAGATCATTTATGGGGAAAAAGAAGAAACCAAAAACTCCTGATTCAATGAGGTGTTAAAATACACTTTCATGAGTAGTTTAGTTGATTACAGGAGTTTGGTTTGTGCATTTACATTTAACCAGGTGGTTAAACATCCTGGTGAATTTACTTTGTAGGAAAATCGGTGTAATAAATGCCAATGTAAGGCTTTACAGAAGGGAATATTTACTTACACCCCAAAGTGAGTTGATATTATGTATTCACACACTCTTCCTAATAAATACCACCAAAGTCTGTGTCCTGACAGTCTGGTCAGGGTTGTGTGATGTGGATATTCCACTGGGGCTCCTCTGGATCCCTCACTTAGGATTAGTTTGGGAAAAGTCTTTTCTACCCCACAGAAATCACCAGATTTTGCCTCAGGCCTTTCCAGCTGCCGAAAATCTACAGCTGGATTGGGGCCTTTTGTCATCATTTGGAAAACCTGATTGAGGTGTGTTTTTCTCTAGTGTTGGCTGGATGAGGAGGGGTACTTGTGGTGGGGGCAGCCCCTTGGACACCCTCCTGGTGTGAGGATGGAGGGTCCTACCTGTGGTGTCATCTTACCATGGCCAAGGACTTCTCCTGGGGATGATGCAGGGCTGGGAGCTGGACTCGATGCTCCTTGTGGGTCCCTTCCAAGTCAGCTTACCCCGTGTGATTCTGTGTCCTCATTTAATGGACCCAGGAAAGGTTCTGATGTGATGTGAGGATAAATTTCTTCATGGGAAGGGTTTTCAAGAACTGGAGCAGGCTGCCCAGGGATGTGGTGGAGTCCCTGTCTTTGGAAGTGTCCAAAAAAATCTGTGGATGTGGCGCGTGAGGACACGGTTTGGTGGTGAACACGATGGAGATGGTTGATGGTTGGACTTGAGGATCTTAGAGATGTTTCCCAAGCTCAGCGATCCTGTGGCTTTACAAACACCACTTTCCTCAAGGAGAAAGCACCAAAATCCTGAAAACCATCTTTCTCCCCACCAGGAGCCGACGGGGATTACTGGCGCCTCCTCAACCCGGGCGAGTACGTGGTGGGCGTCAAGGCCGAGGGCTACACCGCCGCCACCAAGACCTGCGAGGTGGGCTACGACATGGGGGCCACCCAGTGCGACTTCACCATCTCCAAGACCAACCTGGCCAGGATCAAGGAGATCATGAGGAAGTTTGGGAAGCAGCCCCTCAGCCTGGCGGCGCGCCGGCTGCGGCAGCGGGCGCGGCGGTGGCAGCGGCGGTAGAGCTCGGCCCCAGCTCCGCTTCTCTCAGCCTGGCTGTAGTCGTAGTGAGAGTTCCATAGCCCATCTCTTCATGCATTTTTCTCTGCAAGAGGCCTTTCTGTTAGTGGAGCTGGATGGATGCTGGGGTGGGGTGGGGGTCGGTTCCTCATTTTTGGTGGGAAAAAGAAAAATCGGAAACGAAGTTCAAGTCGAACCAAAAGGAGCCCTCGGTTAAGGGGAGAGACAGGGGGAATGGAGGAAGGTGTTTTGAGTTGAGCTGGAATTAAATGTTTTGCTTGTTGGGTTATTTAATCCTTTGTCAATCTGTTTCCTTTAAAAATTGAAGAGAAAGGATTAAAACCAAAAACAACAAAAAACGAGATACTTATAAATGAGAAGTGTTCTAAATGAAAAGTTGAAAAATGTATCTAAAGTATAAAATCGGTATATTTTTGCAACTCAAAAAAAGTTTTGACACTCTTTATGCTTTATTCTCATACGGGAGGAAAAGCTGAGAGGTGAAAACTTCTGTTTAATGTGATTGAAACTTCTGTCAAAATTTCTCTCTTTCCCTGAAAATTCCCCTTTTGATAAGCACTCTATTCCAAGAAAAAAGCCTGCAGTGAATAACCCACTTTTGCTTTCCTGCTTGGGTTGTTTAGATTTAAGGATGCTTTGTGCTGCCAGAGTTTAATGCCAGGAGTGTTTTCTCCTCTGGATTTTTAAGGCTGCAATTTTACTCCATGAACTAAACCTGGCAAAAAGGTTTTGGGATGAGGAGCACTGTGGCGTGGCAGTTCCTCCCTGATATGGGAGAAGGACCAGAACAAAGGTTTTCCTGAGGATACAGCCAGTATGAGAGGAAAGGCTTAGTCACTCACTGGGAGGTGCTTAATTCACAAATCCACTGATACCATCTATTTTCTTCATTTTTGGCGTGACTTGAAGTGCCTTTTGTGCTCCTGCACATCTCATGCCACTGTCTCCTGTGACATGCACAGTTCTGGGTTCCTCTGCAGGCTGCTCATCTTGCTGCTGCTTTTCTGGCCTTGTGCCTCTTTGGGAGCAGGATTTGTGCTTTATTGGTGGCTTTTGAGTAATGAAATTGTACAGCAGGACAGGATTGAGGTTCAGGAAACACACAGAACACATCTAGGAGAGAATCAACACTGGGAAAAGTGCTGAAAATACAACTTTGCTCCACTAGCTTTGATATTCTGACCTAAATTACACCTAAAAAAACAGGGTCAGCTTCATGATTTTAGCCAGTCTGTGGCTAAATAAACATCTCCTAACATGCTTGGTAGCAGACTGCAGCATACTCTTCCAAATACAATTCTGTTTTAAACATTTTGATTGCTATTTACAGTTTTTGCCAGTTTGATAGGATTCTTGGAAAAGACTTTCAGCAAAATATCATTGAAACCGAGGAAAAAATAAAGAACGAGTAGAAAAGTTACTATAAAAATACCAGGTGCCATCTGTATTAATTATTTTTTTATTGTCAAGGAATGTAGGAAATGCATAAAAGGTAAAAGACTGCAGAATGAAAAATATAATCATGAGCCCTTGCATAGTAAATAATCATATTCTTAAATTTCTTAGGCAATTTCAGCCCCTGCTTGTTCTGCAGATACCATTAAATAACAGCAAAGGCTCCAATAAAAGAGAAGAGTGCACTTTTAATTCTTTGTGACTGAATTATGGAACACCTCCAAGTCAGTATCGTTTCAATTAAGTAACAGAAGTAAACAACTCATCCAATCATTTCATTATTATTGGAATTATATTTTACTAATAAAGCCTCTTTACCACCCTTACAGCATCCTGTACACCACATATTTTTGTGTAGCAAATATGACTGCAGTTTGTCAAGAAGGGATAATTTTCTTGAGAGGTGAGAAGAGATTAATGAAGTCTTCGTGCAGGTAACAAAGTGAAATAATTTTGGAATATGGAGTAATGACAGCAGACAATTTGTTTGCAGTTAAATTTGAATTGTTCACTGATGTATGTAGATTTTATTACCATCATGATAGATCGAGAGCACACAAGATTTTTTGGGTTATGAATGGAGTTTTTTGGGTGGATTCTCTCTGGAGTCCCACAAAGGCATCTTGCAAGGTGGTTGGAATGCACTGACAACAGTGGAACAAAATAGTCAAATTTAAATGGGATTAAAGGTGGAAACCAGTGCTTTGGTCCTGGCAGGTGAGGTCTCTCTACCCTGAGATAATGCTGTGAGAGTTTAACTTTACAAACCTCGACGTTCCTGTGCTTTGTTCTCAGAACTGAGGTTCTTTCTATGAGAAATTATTTTTTATTTGATGACAAGAAATGGATTTGATGGGGAATTCTTGGACATCTGTTAGCTGAGACTGGATTGCTGAAGGCCTCAGGTGCTGGGGACAGTGGCTTTGGTGTTCTTTCCTGGCTGTCACTAGTGCTTACACGAGTTTGGGCACAGCAGAACTGGGACCAATGCAGGTGACCTTACTCCATTTTAGTCCAGGCATTCCTAAATAAATGGCCTAATAGCTATCAAGTGGATTTGTCTGTGCAATTATTTTCTGATTGTCCAGCACTGGAAAGCACTCAGGCTCCAAGGAATTTTACCAGGAATATCAGATGTGTGAATATCTTGCTCTGAGATGTTTATGCCTGCCCTGGATGTAATGATGTCAAACTGATGTGTGCCCTATTTGCTGCTGTAGTTATGCACCTGGGAGTTAAAATGTTCCTTTCCTTTCAAATACACAGCACCATTATTTAACCTTCAGACACATCCAAACCACAAACCAGTAAATCTGGATACCAATGTTTTCTATTTATCTGCCTTTCCCACCTCTTTAGAACAGGTAATTTTTTTTAAAAAAAGTCTGTGCTTTAAATCTCTTTTCCTTTTAGTGTTGTAGGAAAACAGACAACCCTGCAGAGATGCCAAGAAATAAAACTGGAGGGTGGATTCAGCCCTTTTGTAATTACAGATCCATTTGAACAGCTTATAGCAGTTCTCTTATGTGGGAACTTTGCTAAATCTCGATCATCCCTGATATGAAAGAGAAAAATACAATCCCTTCCAAGTAATAAGAAATTCAGCTGCACAACCTCACCCACACAGGAAAGGTGAAACAAATGAAAGGTTAAAGCAGGAGATGCTCCACTCTGCTTGATAATACCAACCATCAGTCATCTGCTCCCATGCAGAGCCCTGACAATCAGAAAACACAATGGGAGCTGCCTGGCCTCTCCTTAACTATCCTTGTCAGGTTATCCAGCTGCTCATTTTTATTGGTTTAATTATCATCTGAGTTTTTCTCATCCAACCTGATAACTACAAGTGCAGTAACCTCTTAAAGACAGCTTTCAGTAGCTGCAAATCCCACACTGCTTTGGGTTGGAAGGATTTTAAAATCCATCTTATTCTACCCCCTGCCATGGGCAGGGACACCTTCCACTGTCCCAGGTTGCTCCAAGCTCCATCCAAACTCGCCTTGGGCACTGCCAGGGATGGGTGAATCAGGTTGGGAATGTACTGAAACAATATCTGCTTACACACATTGGTATAAATATAGTGTCATTTGGTAATCTCTAATCCAAGTTTAATTTACTGGCAGCAGAAGAGTTTTTGGAATATCTGAGTATGGCTTTTACCAGGAGGTTGAGCTTTTCTGGGTAAAACACTGATGAAAATGAATGTGAGTGAAATAATTGTCTATGCTGGTTAGGAAACACATCTTTTCACTGGATATTTTAAGCCTGTCACATATTTTCAGCTTCTATCACCATCTACTTTCCCTTCTCTTATCTGTGTATAGCTGTGGGTTTTTTATCTCTGACTTCAGCTCATTATTTTCACAGAATTTGGGACATCTCCCCAAAGTGTGGATTTCAGCAGTGAGTGACAGTGATCCAGCCAGATTCCCTTGTCTCTTTTATCAGGCTGTGGCAGGTGGTTGACCTTTATGAGAAACACCAAAACAGGGACAAACTTGAAACAGAATACAAGTGGTTTCACACCAGTGCCTTCCACTAGTTAACCTTTAAAAACTGCCATGAGATACATTTGCTGTGGGTCTGAAAAAGCCCAAGTTTGGAGCTTTTCAACCTTTTATTTTGTAACCAGGCTCTGGGTGAATTTAGGCAGCAGCCCTAAGCCTGAGGAGGAAGTGTAAAAGCAGGGACAAATTGTATAAATTGT
Organism: Pseudopodoces humilis; assembly: GCF_049639895.1. Lineage (NCBI taxonomy): Eukaryota > Metazoa > Chordata > Aves > Passeriformes > Paridae > Pseudopodoces > Pseudopodoces humilis. The sequence continues at coordinate 32,563,042 of NC_142208.1, read as the reverse complement.
GGTGGCATCACCTCCTGCTGCAGGACAAAGAGCTCTGTGCACACCCAAGCTCAGGGAAGCTCTGCTGCTCCACACTCACCAAGTACACAAATTTCAAATTTTTTTCCTCTCCTACTGCAGCACATGTGGAGAAAGAATCAGTGATTTTTATAGTTGATTTCATGGATACTTTTAGGACCACTTTTGCTTGTGCTGCTTTGTGTTATCAGAGACAAACAGGGTTTTGGGCTCTTTCCAGTCCTTAAAAAAAAAAAAGCTGTGAATCCTTTTGGCTTCAAGTGTTTAACATCCAAAAGTTTTAGTGTTTTCTTCTGATATCTCTGTAGTATTCCAGGTTTAAATCATATCTATACACTTAATCTGAAGTCTTTACTGGTCTTTAATTTCTTCTTGAAGGTCATTAAACTTCAGATGACATTTTTGTGTTTCACTGTGATGTTGTAATATTTTTTAACAGAAAGATTTACATTCAATGATGCCATCACAGTGAATGCAATCTTGTCACTAAATAACCATTCTATGCCATCTCCCATTGATAAAATCAACATTTTGCAGCACTCATGGTCACTTGATAGCTAGGTGAGGTTTACAGATCCACCAAGTCCACACTGAGATTTGCAGGACAATTTGTTGATCACTTTTGTGGCTTCTCTGTCCTCTGACAAGAGACTCAATTTGATTTTGATGGAGATTACAGTTTCCATTAAGATTTTAAGCATTGCTCACGTGCTCATGATCTGCTCTTTGGGCAGATAAAGGATATTTTTATACATTTCACAAATTTCAGAGGAGCCATATTGACTCAACGATTTTTGGCACGGCATTTCAACTTAACATGTAAATTAATGTTTTCATCAGTAAAAAATGACAATAATTGGATTTTTGACAGCCTGTAAAAAAAGCTCCAGGCAGTGAACACAAAGGTACTTTACAGGTGCATGTTTTTAATACTTCATCTGCCTTTTCAGGTGTTTGAGTGGCATTGTTCACCTGCTGGGTGTCACACTCAGAGATGTTAAATCCACCTTCCCCTCGCTGGTGTTTGGTGATTCCCACGGGCTGGATTAACCAATATCCCACGATTTCCTGCCCTTTACTAAACTGATCTTCAGACCAGCCCCCTTTCAAGCACTCCTGTCTCCCAGGGGAAGGTGCAGCTTCATCAGGGAGGGTCCCTGGAGCATGGCTGGAGTGCCAGCATCCCATCTGGAGAGACCACTTGGATTTTCACATTACAGCAGCAGCACTTTTGAAACTGGTTTTGTTTCCACCAAAACACTACAAAAGAGCACTGTCCTGTGTATTCAGAAATACTGGTGGTGTTTAGAGAAAGCAGTAACAATTCCCACCTATTATTGCACTAAATAATCTCAACCACCTGATATTTTAATTATTCTAGTCATTAACTCTCTCCCTAAATTTGCAGCAGCTGCTTCCTAAAATTCAATACATCACTTATGTCAACAGCCCAATCATTCTTATTAACTCTGCTGTCCCAAAAGCAACAAAAAAAGAGCATTCAGAGTAAACTGTCATTTAAAAATTAAATATTCATCCAGCCCTATTGCCAGCAAGTAAAAATATGAAAAATGGAATTACTTTTTGTGGTTTAGATGTGACAGAAATTCAATACCTGGGTTAATAAGGATCCATGGCAGCAGAATCTCACTTAACCACACCAGGGGGATTTAAATCTGAGATCTGTTTCTTACCACAAGGATCTGGGTCTGGTTCCGTGGCCTCAGTGTAAAAAGTGTTAAAATCACATTGATATTTATTACAGTTTTGTGAGCCCTGGAACTCACATGAGAATGGAATCATTAATTTGGGTTGGCCAAGCTCTGGCTCAGCTCAGGGATCATCTCTCCAAGGTTGCCCTCACAAGCAGAAGAGGTGAATTTACAGAATAAGTGGGAGAGGAGTGAGAAATGAAGGGATAAACATTCTGTTTCTATGATCTACCCTGTATCTGCCTTATTTTTCAATATTAGGCTAATGAAGGGCAGCTGGAGCCACTGTAATGAGCATAATGATTTCTGGGAACATTCAAACCCCAATGATTGCACTGAAGGACCAAGACAATCAATCAACAGCTCCACCAGAGAGACATAATCTCTTAAATCTCCTTTTTCAGTTTAATTCTAGAGGGCTTTGCTACTCTTTCTTGATATGTGGTCATCTTTAAATACTAAAACAAATTCCTTGAGTGTTAGGACTTCGAGAGTTGTTCTTCAGAGACATTTATCTGCTTTTATTTGCACACTTTGTGTGACTTTTGCCCTAAAAAGGTAATCAAGGACCAGTTTGATGACTCTGAGTCACTGTAAATTTGGGTACTGATGGTCCTGATACCAGCAGCACCCTCAGTCAATGCACCCTTGACATTGTGTGCAGAACATACCTGATTTGGAGAAAATCCAGCATTTTAAAATAAGTTTCTCACTAATAAAAGTGTCCACAGAAATTAATTGCTGATTTCCATCTCAGCTTCAGAATTAATGTATCATTTTTAAAGCAGTACCAGTCTCCAGAGGGTACTTTTCAGATTATCACAGTCTTTAGACGTATTATTAAGGCCTTGACTGCTGCATGATTGATTTAATAGAAATATAAATCAATAGAGCCTCCCTAGAACTCATCCCTGTCTTCTGCAGGGAACTTGGTAGATTTTTGGGAAATGAGACCAGAAAAAGTGTGAGATTGGGGTGGGAGAAACAGAACTTCAATTACAGAGGGAAAACTGAAGGATGGAGAAGAAAATTCCAGTTGAAATCTTCTAGTCCCCTATTTTTCCTGAATAAATTTGCTTTTCCTGAATTTTCAAATAGTCCTTGCTCCTGAAGCAGCCACTGAGGTGAACACCACATAAGTGGTGGCATTTCAAGACTGCCAGGCCAAGCCAGAGAGTTCAGAAGCAGATGGTGGCAAATCATATTTCAGCAAACACTGATAAGGAGTTTATCAGAACAGAAAATTACGCTGAAATTTGGGATCTGGCAGAAAGCTGAGTGGGTATTTTTCACACCAAAGGACCTCAAAGCTGCTAAACACCCAGGGCAGGAAATGGGATGGTCAGAGCAGCATTCCTTCAACGAGTTTGTGATTTGACAATCAACTGTTGATTAAAATGTTGAGGATGTTGAAATCACCCATTTCCAAATAAAAATAAATGCCTGTTATTAGAAAGGGAAATATAAACAATGGATGGGGAGGAAGGAGCAAACCAGGGTGTTAAAAACGAAGTGGAAATGGATCTCTGTGACCCACAGCAGCAGTGGGGTGTGTGTTTGTGTGAGCACACAAGAAATGAGGAGGGCAGGCAGCCCTCAGGGGGCATCAGCACTGCAGAGCTCCCAATTGCTCCACATTAGAAACCCCAAATTGTACAAATGCAGCCTTAATATAGTAACAATCAGAGCAGAGTGTAGGAGTCCCCAGTGTTTATCTGCTTCCCTGATTGCATCTCCTCCGATTTCAGTGAGCCTAAGAACTCAGGATGTAAAACAGGGTTCTAACATCCCTCCCACCAGCCAAAAAAAGAAAAGAAGGAAAAAGAAAACAAACAAAACAAAAGCCCCGCCCTGATGATGAAACCCCAGAGTCTCCTGTGACTTAAAATGCTACCTTGAAATATTTGGGAATTTGGCCGCAGTTCATGCCAGGTTATGAAGAGACTTTAGAGAGAAGTAACAGGTTTTCATCTGCTGAAACCATACAAAGCCTGCTGATGTCAGGATAAAACTGCCCAGCCCCTCTGTCACTGCATTTGATAGACTTTCTTATCAATATCCCAAAGCTTGCCAAGAGTTTCCCTTTATCTGATTCCCACTGGGAAAGTAGGAGGATTTTCTACATCAAAGTTCATGACCCATCCACACCTGGATGTTTATAAAAGGTCCAGCACATTGTGGAAGCAAACTACTAGTGAAAATGTAATTTGAGATGTATTCTTAAATTTATGGAGCCTTTCATGTAATAGAATTGTTCAGGCTGGAAATGCCCTGTAAGATCTCTGAGTCCGATCATGCCTCCTGCCATGTCCCCAGGTACCACATCCACACAGCTTTTAAATCCCTCCAGGGATGGGGACTCCAGCACTGCCCTGGGCAGCTGTGCCAGGGCTGGACAAACCTTTCCATGAAGAAATTGTCCCAATATCCAACCTAAACCTCCCCTGGCCCAGCCTGAGGCCGTTCCCTCTCCTCCTGGCCCTGTTCCCTGGGAGCAGATCCCAAATCCCCCCGGCTGTCCCCTCCTGCCAGGGACTTGTGCAGAGCCAGAAATTCCCCCTGAGCCTCCTTTGCTCCAGGCTGAGCCCCTTTCCAGCTCCTCAGGAATTCTCCAGCCCCTTCCCAGCTCCTCAGGAATTCTCCAGCCCCTTCCCAGCTCCCTCAGGAATTCTCCAGCCCCTTCCCAGCTCCTCAGGAATTCTCCAGCCCCTTCCCAGCTCCTCAGGAATTCTCCAGCCCCTTCCCAGCTCCTCAGGAATTCTCCAGCCCCTTCCCAGCTCCGTTCCCTTCCCTGGACACACTTCAGCCTCTCCATGTCTTGTCATGAAGGACCCAGAACTGGACACAGGATTTGATCCAGGGTGACACAGGGGACAGGCACTGCCCTGGTCCTGTGGCCATAGCAGGGACAATAATATTATTTTTTTAATGGTTTAATACCTCAGTGCTCTGTCCACAGAGCCTGTGGGAAGCGCTGAGGCTGCTCCCCTTGCACTGCTGCTGCAGAAGGCTCTGTGCACACACAAATTACTGAGTTTAAAAACTCAGGTGACCTCCTGAAGATCAGGCATTGCCACCAGCTGAGGAGCTCCCTGCAAAGAGCCCTTGGCATTCCAGCCACCATTTGTCACATCAGCTCTCTGTAAGCAGCAAATAGCCCCAAACACCTGAAATATCTTGGATGACTCCAGTGACTCAGCAGCCCTCTAACCCTTCAAGCAGGCAGGGGGTAATTTGTAAGCAAACAGACCTAAACTCCCTCAGCTGCTCACAACAAACAATTTGAACATCCCTGTGTGTGCAGTTAAAGCAGATCATCTTAATGTGAAAATGATGGTGAGTATGGAATCGCTTTAATGGGATGATTAAGAGCTGTGGGCTCCCGGGGAAAGCGGCAGAGTGTGCACCTGCATCCATTAAAAAGAGCAAAATATAGGGAATAACAAGCTGGAATTTGCCAGCCCATCTGTGGGGCATGGGAAGAGCTGGTGGGAGCTGGGGTGGACAGGGGAAAGAGAAAATTCAGTGTAAGACAAGCTGGGATGGTGTAATGGAGCTCACAGGGGGCCACACTGGGTATTTGCCTCCCTCCTAAAATCCATGGAGCTATTGGAACACACATGGAATTTGGGTTATGGAGGAAGAAAAAGTAAAATTGCGAAGGCACAGGTAATATCTGTGTCACTTAACTCCATCTACTCTGCTCATTTTTACCACAGCAAGAACATGCCTCAGTCCCTGGAAGAAGTCTGTGAACGCTGGCCAAAAAATAGAGGGGAAAACAAAGTAACTCCAAGTTCTTCTGAGATGATCTCAGTGCCCATGTATATTCATTGTTTGCTGCTAGGCAGAAATATTCTTTCAGTCCTCCTGATGTGGAAGAAGTGGAAATTATAATTACAAAACACTAATATCTTCTATAAAATTAATTGACCCGTTTTTTTAACAGATAATAGATTTTATTGCCTTTGTAGTATTCCTTTGGAGGAATATGGTTGTAAAGCCCATGCATATTTATAGGTGCTACAAATATAGAAGTATATAAATATGAAAAAGTGCATAGAAATATATTCCCTTCCTCTTCTTTCTTTCACATTGCAAAGAAGGGCCAAAGAAGGAGAAAAAATACCTTTAACAAACCGACTCAGGCTGCAATAGCTGTGTTAAGGCTACCAAGGTCAGAGGAGAAGATGAGGTTTTATGTGACTACCAGTGAGAAATACCAACACAAATGTGAGTTTATGGACAAGCACAATGGTAGAGATGGCCAGGAAAGCGAGGCACAGGCCCTGCAGTACACAGAAACGGATAAAATAATCATTTTTCATCAATTTCTCTTCTAATAAAGGATGCTGATATGGATTGGGTGTATGTCCTTGAGTTATCAGGCAGCACTTCTTTACATGGAACATCTACCTGCTGCTAAACACACCATTATTTAGGGAATGGTGTGAGTTCATCATAATTTACATTTTTCTTTAGATTCAGATACCATCTGCTGCTCTGTTTTCTTTTGCCTAATGTCACAGTCATAAGCATGTAATTACCATACTCCTACTCATTTTTTTTCATGTTCTTATTCATTTCAAGCTTAATTTCAGTCAGTTTTTGTCCTTAGCTTTCTTAAACCCTGCAATTATTAGAAGACAGTTAATGGGATCAACAGCAATGTTTCATGCTGCAAGGATAAATTTTGAAATGGATTAAATGAGGACAGATGACAAAGCACTGAAAGCAATCTTTAGACCAGAAAAAATGGAAGGAAAAAGTAGCCTTGTAAAAATTAACAAATGTTGACTTTGTGTGTATTAAAACCTCTGAATCTCAGGGTTTTTTTCTCGTAGTGGTAAAACAAGAATTTGCAACCCTGAGAAAGTGTAGGCCTTAGCAAATATTAATGGAGGAAAGTGCAACCCTGGCTCTACTCTTCTGTCCAAGTTGAGAAAAAACTCAGCATGGATCAGTTCTGACCCTTCAGAGTCCTGCCAGGTTTGCTGTTTGTGTCTGGGTTATTCTGTAGCTTAAGGGGGGGTTCTAAAAGTGAGGGAGGGGGACATTACATACAGACTTGGGACAGGACAAGGGACAATGGTTTTTTTTACTGACACCACACTCACAGGGAGAAATTCCTTCCCAAAATCCCATCCAGCCCTGCCCTCTGGCACTGGGAGCCATTCCCTGGCTCCTGTCCCTCCATCCCTTGTCCCCAGTCCCTCTCCAGCTCTCCTGGGGCCCCTTCAGGCCCTGGAAGGGGCTCTGAGCTCTCTCTGGAGCTTCTCCTCTCCAGCTGAGCCCCCCCAGCTCTCCCAGCCTGTCCCAGAGCAGAGGGGCTCCATCCCTCTGATCCAGATGGATATTTCCATCATGTTTGCACAGGATATTCCAGCACACCAACAGGAAAGCACTCTGTGCAACCACACAAAGAGACCTAATACCAATTTCAGTCAGCAGCTCATCATCAAATGTCCCAGAAGCCAATAAATGTCTCCCAAACTTTTCCCTCCAGAGCCTCTGTGTTCCCTGGTGCTGCTCCAGGGCCGGGGACCAGAGGGGCTCAGGGACACACCTGAGCTCTTCCTTTTGTGTTGGGACTCCAGCAGCTCTGGCTGGGCTCCTCTTCCACACTGCACATGCTACAAAGGACTCAAAGAAATATTTGCATTGCTTGAGGTGCCTTGCCAGGCTGGGAAGGTGCCCGCTGTCTTGCTGGATTGCAGCTGCTTTCCTCCCAAAGCCAGGCCAGCAGAAGCTGGCACGAGGATTTTAACTTGGTTCTAGCATGATGCTGGCAAAAGAAAAAAGATCTATAATGGTATGGATGGCAAGTCCTTTGAAACTACGCTGCCTTGCGTTTTCCAGGGTAATTATTCTGTCTCTGTTAAATCTCCAGGCGAAACTTTCCAGGAATTAATATTCCTTTGCATTTGCCTTTGTACTGTGAAAGACAATATTTAGGTCCTTCCTGAGGGATGAAAAAAAAAAGTTGTAATGGAGACCAGAGCAAAATAAAACCTCCCACAGATTCAGAGAGGGAACAGCGTCCCAGAATCACTCACATGGTGTTAGCAGCTTTCCTCTGCCTGTTTGTTTGAGCCTGGAGCCCAGGATGGAGCTGTGATTCTGGGAAATGCCTTTCCCCCCGTTGAGAACACGATTGTTGTGCTGAGGTTTGCAGAGCCAGCCTCCCCTTTCAAAGATAACAGTGAAATCTTTGCGTTCAGAGCCTGATTTGTGCCTTGCTCTCAGTGCAAATTAAAAGTGGCTACAGGCTGAAGGTGAATAAATGATTTACCTCACCCAGCCCTGCTGTCTGTGTGAGAGCAGGGTGTTAACCTGTGGAGACCCGTGTTAATGTGTGCCTGGCACAGGGAAAGGTGGAGAAAATAGTTATTTAAAATAATGGAGGGGAGTGGGAATAAAAGGCACAGCACAAAGGAATCGTGTTGGTTAAATCAGAAATGATTTGATGTCTGAGAATTTTCAGCTCTTCTGGGATCTCTTCTGCTTTTCTACAGTGGAGATTTAACACCTGTATGGGAAGCAAAAGGGCCCTTAAGAGGCCTAATCTGTGCACTGGAGTGGAATTTAATCTTCAGCTCAAATCTCTGTCTGGAGATCACAGGGAGAAGAAAATGCTGCTGATTCCAGTGAGTGGAAGCTGTCTCTGTCCAAGGGTGTGGAATGAGATAACCTTTAAGGTCTACTCCAATCCAAACTATTCTGTGATTCCATGTTGTTGACAAAATTCATTTTTAATTATTAAAGTGTTAATGATCAATCCCTGAAAAACAGAAAAAGAAACCATTTGGGGACCAAGAATTTGGACTTTCTGTGGAAAATGAAAGACTCTGCTCTGGGAGGAGCAGAAGTTTTGCCCTGTGCAGGGTTTGCCACTTGCATGCTGTTGAGGAAGAGCCTCCAACCCAAGACCTTTCTGTGGGAATTCTGAATGGGGGAGGATGTTCAGGGAGCAGGAAAAGGAATCCCCTCAACCTTGGTTTCACACCAACCCTGAGGGCTGCCAGAGATGTCAGGGAATAACTAAACTTTAGTAGAATCACGTGTGCTAAGGCTAAGCCTGTATTCGTGACTAGACATAAGCATTGTGTATTCAGATTCTCCAATTATTCCACTTGTGCTGCTCATATTGGAATGAAGCAATATTCCCATTGCAACGGGCTTTGTAGCTGTTCTCCAAAAAATGGGAGGGACTGAGCAGGTCAGATCATTGCAATGACACCACAGGCTTGACTTTTGCAACAATGAAACAAAACAGACTTTTTAAAACATTAATTTTATATGAAAAAATAGCTCATGCCAAGTCATCTGTCATAATCACATTTCATTAACAGTAAAGTTAACAAAATCACAATATACAGATTTAGTATGTATTTATTTATATATGTCACTTTGTATTAACCATTAACTCTATGTAATAAAAATATATTACAACATTTGATATGTATCCACAAAGCACAAGCCATTGTAAACAGAACAGACAGCACAGGCCCCATTATTCAAAATCTGAACTTGGGAATAATATTTATTTTGTTGTATTCCTTTATGCTCTAGACACAGAGGATTTTATGTGTCTGCCTCTGCATTAATGGATTAATTTCTCTGGGACATCTCTTAGAAGACTCTCAGAGTTTAGCTTACCTGGGACCCTAAAATCCATGTTAATTCATGGCACTCTTTAAATGTGTTGTCATTACAAAGAGGTCTGTGCATCCCTTTATCCATGCAATTTAGAAAGGTTTTCATTTATATTCCCATTCCCCCCTAAATAAATAGCCCCTGCAATTACACCCCATTGTCATACAAAAAAGTTAAATGCAATAAATTATAGTGGAATATTTATAATTTTATAATCAAACATGCCCTAGCTACAGCAGCTATTAATGTTGTTTCACAACTATCTTCCTTCAGACTGGCTCTAGGTGCTTTTAGAAATAGGAAACCAGCTATTTTCAATATTTGCAAAACAAAACAAATACTTTAAACACACAGACCAAACTTTTTATACCTCTCATGATATGAACAATCCTTATCCAAGCAACCCTACTGTCCTTGCAGCAAGGAGTTGTAAAACCAGTTCCTAAAAACTTTTTAAAAAATCAAATAATCTCCTAATAGTCTAACCCTGGGACAAATGTTTATATCCAACTGTATCTGGAAGGATTGGTAATAGGTTACATTCCTGCAAGAATTCAGAAGGGAATGATTAGTGATTGCCAAATATATGGAAATTGTGATCCTAAAACAATCTTCAAAAAGAAAAACACTGTGGAAAAAAAAATAAATTCTAAGGATTAGAAAAATGCCCTAAATGTGTATAAATAAAGTTAATCAAGGCACCTCTTAATTACCTATTTCTATTTTCCAAGGCAATACGTGATAATAGTTTTCAAATGTCTTATCTGGGAAGCCCTATGGTTTCTGCTATAAAAAGACCCATTCTTTAGTCTGGCTGATGCAGGTAGCTTTATTTTACTCGAATGAGGCTGGGCACAAAGCACAGAGAACTTGTCCCCAACCTTGTCACATGTTTGCTGTGTGACCCTGAGGGCACCGAGCTTTTCACTGGCTTTTTCCTCACAAAAGTCACTCAATTAATGAAATTTCTTCCTTCGCATTCTTCTTTCCCCTCTGTTGGTCATTGATCCCAGTAGCAAAGCAGGAGGAGAATTTACCTGTCTGTGCACAAGGGTTTGGTGGTCAGGAGGTAAATTAAAACACTTTGGTTTCTGACAGGGCTTTTTAATGTTTTTGTTCAAGAGCTCAGAGTAACAGGAGTGCAACACAGAGCAGGACAGTGGGATGGGCAGACAGGGGAAGGCTGCAGCCAGTCCAGGTTGCATTCCCACTGATATCTCACTGGGATGCTCTGGCATTTCATTAAAAAGCACTGGATACAAATCCCAAGGGAGTGGGGACTTTTGATTTTTTTTTGCTCTTTGTGTGACTTTTTAAAAAAAGATCTGTTTTAAAGCTCTAATTGTGGGACTACAGTGACTAGAAAACATTTTTCTAATGCCAGAAAGATGGAGAGGAACTTTGGACGAGAGCAGGGGGTGACAGGACAAGGGGAAATGGATTCAAACTGGCAGAGATTTAGATGGGATCTGGGGAAGGAATTGTTCCTGTGAGGGTGGGCAGGCCCTGGCACAGGTGCCCAGAGCAGCTGGGGCTGCCCCTGGATCCCTGGCAGTGCCCAAGGCTGGGTTGGATGGGGCTTGGAGCAGCTGGGACAGTGGAAGGTGTCCCTGCCATGGCAGGGGTGGCACTGGATGAGCTTTAAGCTCCCTCCCAACCCAACACCCCTCTATGATTCCATGACTCAGTAATAATTGCAATTGGAAATCCTTTTCCTCACATGACTTTGTGTGTAAATAATCAGCCATATGGACTCGTGCCTTTGGGTATATAGAAATCATGTGAAATACCATTTCTTCAACAAAAAAAAAAAGTTATTTTACTCCACAATTGCCTGCTGTCACACCCCTGATGCTTCTGCTTCTTGGCACACACATTTGTGAAGGGCACTTACAGCCTGTAGGGCTAATCCTCCTCCTTAGAAAGACAGACATGTATGATAAACTACAGCAACTTCTCCAGTTCTTTAGATCAGCAGTATTTGCTTTAAAACTGACAATCCTAAATCCATATTTACACCAAACACACCAGTACAGGTGAGAAGCTGACATTTCACAAAGGCTGCAACAGCTCTTTTTCTCCATGTAAACTTTTACACCCTCCCAACAGGGCCAGCTGCCTTTTGGAGCAGGATGGTTTTCCTAAAAAAAACCCAAAACTTCACCCATTGAAAATTTTCACTATATTGAATGCTGAAAGCATAAAAAGCAAATTAAAAAGGAATAGATTTAAGGCTGTGATGTCATTGGTGTCACTTATTCCAGTCTGGGGAGGTTACAAAGACATAATCCCTGATTCTGCAGACACAAAATCCTGTGCTCAGGATTTTTTTGCCCTCACAATCCAGCAAAGCAAACACTCAGTGACTCTGGGACCAGGGTCTAACTGAGCCTTCTGTGCTGATCTGTGATTTTTAGAGTCAACACGAGCTGACAGAGGTGTGAAGCCTCTGGCTTTGCTTTTAAGCTTTGTTTAATCAGAAGAACACTGAGTGTGGGGAGGAGACAGATCTAACAGCAGTGAAAAGCCATTTCCAAGGGGTTGTTCCAGAGATACTCACGTAAAAATGTAGAGGACAAGATATTCAGAGCCTACTTCATTTAGGATTAAGAGAGGTGAGGGAGCTATGAAACCTTAGGCATGTAGGCCCAGAAAAATCCACATTCTGCAAATGACTTAAACCTCTTGGACTTTAAGAATTAGACTCTCTGGTGATTCAAAGTGAGCAGTTTCCATATAAACTATCTGAAAACCACTGGAGTCTTCCCAAGCCCTAAAGGATCCTTCTAAGGCAGCTGAGCTGCTCTTGCATCCCCAGCCCAACCTGTGGCACAGCTTTGACAGGATTTTCACCTTTTTCTTTGGGAGGAGTGATTGTCTGAGAGACTTGGAGAGCTCTCAGGGTGGAAACAGGCCACTGGGAAAAGCTCACTGCAACCAAAGAACCCCAAATCATTGCAGCAAAGCCAGTTTGTTCCTCCCAGCCTCCCATTCACATCCACTCCTGCCTCACTTTTGGAACCTCTTAAAGATGTTCTGATACAGCTGGGGTTTTTTTGAAGTTTAGTTTAAAATATCTTCTCAAAGTTATTTTTAAAAGAAATATCCTTGCCAGAAGATTTTACTGTTGACCTGAAGCAGACCAAGATCATTTCCCAGAGGTGCTGGCAAAACAGAGGGGAAAGCACTGCCAGAGGTAGGAATGTGGCTTTTGGGGGCTTTTGGGGGGCTTTTTGAGGTTCCTTCCAATCTCAGCTGGTCTGGGATGCTGTGATATGTGTGGCTACAGCTGCAGCAGTCATCAAGCTCCATAAGGATTTGTCTGGAGCATGTTTAATCTCTAGGGGTTTTGGGTTTTTTTCCAACACAAGAGAAGTTCTAAAAAGTCTGATTTAGGATTACTGAAAAGAGGTTTTTAGGGTCATGTACCCAAAGTGTAAGAATAGGCATAGAACTTATTTAGTCATGTGGTTGCCTGACCTTGGAAGTGAGCACTTGCACATCAGAGGAACTCACTAAATCCTGTTCACATCCTTCCATTTGTAAATACCATAAAAACAGGGCCCTACACATAGAGAAGAAATCTATAAACCCAGTTTAAAGCCATCTAGTGGACCAAATCCTCAGGTGAAACCACCAATATTTTGATTTATGTCAAGAGAGGGCCTGGTACTTAATAATTGTTCAACACACCCTTATCACTCTCTCATGGTTTTTGCCAATTGCAATTACCCAGATCTTGACATTCAAACTGGAGAGCACAACAGAAACCAGGACCACAGTTCACAGTTAGGGCTCTGAAATGATGTAAAAACCGTTAAAATGAACAAAGGAAAAAGCTCAGAATCCACAAAACGACGTTGTGGTCTACATTCTCTTAATCATCTGCCAGTGCTCTGCCTGCCAAATTCACAAGATATGAAGGAAATGTTAATTGAACATGCGAGTGAGGAGTAGATATTGCATATGGGTCACAGATACAACAAACAGAAAACTGCATATTGCCTAAGCAGCTGCCCAGATTTTGCACATGCAGCTCCAGATTTTTGGGCACAGGTTGCAGCCAAACTTCACAAACTTCTTCAAAAATATTTAAGTAACAAATGGAAATTCCCCCACCCCCCCCCTTGCACACACATGTGTTAGACAAGAGAACAGCTCTGCTTCGTGAGCAGAGATAATAAATACTGTGCATTACATTTACCAGCATTATTTTAACTCACTCGAGTCAGAGTGTTGTATAGTACATATAATACTCAGCAGACAGATAGTTACTCATATCTACATTCATCACTGAGACACACATTTTAGAAAATTTTGCCAGTTGCCTATAAGGATTCAGCTGAAAATCTAGCACTTAACAAGCCACAGTATCGTATTTCGAGTATCCTATAAAATGTCATCAGGAAATGCTGGGGTGGTATTTTTATTTCGTGTACTGAGGCATTTTGTCAAGCACCAGCATTTACAACTCCTGCTTGCTTCAGATGGTCAAAATATGACAGGGAGCTGATGCAAGGAAGGGGAAATTATATCTATTCTCTGTTAGAAGATTAATTATAGAAGAAAGGCACCATGAAAGAGAGACAAATTTTTAAACACATACAAGGGGAGAGATTTATTGCTCATGGTGGGATATAAATCAACCAGTGACTGACTGTGATACACAAGCATAATGAGACAAGTCCAGTGCTGTATTCTCCATCTCTTACTAGACATCCTAAATGGATTATGTTTTTTTTTCTCTCCTGGGAAATTAGTTTATTCTCTTTGAATCTGAAGGTTTAAATGTTTCTGGAGCTGCCCTTATCGACATACAAACCTCCCATTGACTTTGGCATCAGCTCCATGTGTAAGCTTACAACAGCTGTGGACTTTCCTGGTGCAATTTAAGTCAAACATGCTCAATATGGAGCTTTTTTATCTTTTTAAACTCAGTAAATATTCAGCTTCCTAACATTCTGTATTCTAATACAATCCAATCATCAATGTGTCTTGAATTTCTTAGGAAACAAATATTGAACTGGGTCTTTTTATCTATTGCACCTGAGAAAATTATGTTAAGCCTAAGAAGCAAAATGATTAAGATGAGGTAGACTATTTAATCTGGCAAAGAGCTCATTTGAATGCAGGGTTTCAAAATGGGTTTCTTAAATTTTGTGGCTATGATTATTCGTGGATTTTATTGTAATTATGGTATTTTTTTATAACTGAAATGAAGAATTAAGCTTCAGATGGTAGCTGGTAATCTTCAGATAATAACTGAGGTGTTACCCCACATTCACTGACTTTGGGGTGAAGCCCCTTGCTGAGCCCCCAGTCTGGGCTTTGAATCAGAGGCCAGAAAATTCAACAGTGGACATTTTTTGCAACATACCAAGCCCTTTTCTTGCATGAGAGAAGGTGGCAACCAAAAAGTAATTCCACATTTTTTACAACTTGAGGCCTTATTTCCTCAGAATGGCCTGGACAGTTGGAATATGATCAGGGATGGATGGCAGTACAGCCAGTTGTGTCAGCTGTTATTGAAGCTGCCATTGCATTCATGAAGCCTAATTAACCCAAGCCTATTTTAAAATCTGGGCAGGCATGTGAGTGCATGGTAAATGTTAATAGTGTTCTTATGCAGAACTGCAACCCAGAGCTATAAAGATTTGTACTGAAACCTCCAGAAATCTGCACATTCAGATGTGGATTCAGATTATTGGCTCCACTGTCATGGTGGAGAGGGGAGCCCATGATTTGTGCTCCACTTGCTTTGGAAATTATACTGGGAACTCAGATTTAGGCTCATCTTTCCTTCAAGGAGGAAAAAACACCATGATTAATAACTCCTCAGAAAAAGAGATTTGCTGTTTTCCCTCCTGGGCACAGGGCCCAGATCTGCAGCTTTGGGCAAAATCCAGCTCTTCAGAGCTCAGATATATGGAAGGTAGGCAGGAGGCACCCTGACCTTTCCACCCTGTCTACCATTTGTGTTTTCCTGAAATGTAATGGGGAGGATGTCAGTGGGATTCTATGTAAATAACTTAAAACATTTAGAGAAGACATGGCTGAATCCAGCACACTCCAAAAGTGGTTTTTCCCTTCCTTCAATTCCATGGGATTCTTCCTACAATATATACCAGAAAAGGCTGAACTGCGTTGGGCCCTGGATGAATATTTAGATTTTTTAAGCTTTTCCCATTAGGATATTTTCTACACACAACCTTCCCAAGCCACTGGGGTGGGGTGGTTTTTGTAAAGCCACGTTGGCAGCTCCATCAGAGGGAGCTTCACCTGCAGCCAATGACAAACACAGCACAAATATCCCTGTGCAGCTTTTTAGAATAATCTTACGCCAGCAGCAGTTTGCTCCCATTACTTTCATGAATCCCTCTGCTGAGGATTAGTTTATTATCTATAGATGCAGCTGCTGATGGAAATCAATGGGAGATTTGTATTTGTGGAGCCTGCAGGACCACGGATCAATAGCGCTCTTCCAGTCAGAGGGAGGCGGTCCAGAGCAGCCTGGATGTTTCATGGGCTACTGGAGGGACATGGTCTGGGCTTCACCCTGCCCACAGCTGCCTCCCAAAACCTGGACAGCTGAGGAGAGCTACTGGGGACAGGCCAGTTCCTGCTGTTTCACAAATATCACTTTAGACGTCCCATACCAGGCTCCTCATTCGTTCAGCTGCGGAAGGTTCCGGCTGTGCGACTCGCCCACCAGCGCCGAGGAGTTGATGGAGCTTCTCTTGAGGATCTTGTTGATGATGTCCTTCCACGTCTTCTTGTACTGGTGCCGCAGCAAAGAGTACACAAAAGGGTCTGAAACAGCTTTGCTGTAAGCTAAGCACTTGGAAATGATCCCCCAGTGGGAGTTGATGTGGACCACAGAGGACAATTCAACAAGTCTGGGGAAAGAGGGAGGGTGAAAGAGTGAACATTAAAAATTACATTAACCCACCCCAAACCCTCAAATTATTGCTGGGCAATTGCAACAAAACTAAAGAAAGCCCTGCTCATGAAAATGTGTATGTTGTCCTCCTGTTACAAATTTTAAGGACAGCAGATGTAAGCTTGAGGCCTGTTTGCCAAAATGCCATTGCTTGGTCTCATGGGATTCAAATTCCTCTACCATGAGCAACCTAAAACCCCAGCATCCATCTGAACTCGCGGCTTTAAGTCCCCTCTAGAGCATCTGAGTCACCCCACCAGGGTTACCCAGCTCTCTTGGCCAGCCCAGCTCCCAGGGGCAGTTTGATGCCTTTAAACAGTTTGAGTTGTAGAGGCTCACAAGGAGAATCCATCACTCAGAGATGGTGTATCATACCTTGAATTAAAAAACTGGCCAGTTCAAAGGGCAAGGATTCACATTTGCAACAAATTTGGCAAGACAAAACTTTTATCACTAGGGGAGGGGGACAGGGAAGAGCTTCATAGACTCCTCATACCTACACTAGCCCAGATAGTTCACTATGTACTGAGAGAGAGCATTTTTGACAGGGAAATATTGATAACTTCCCATGTCTTTGAGCAACATCAAAGGGCAGCTCTGTTCAATATGCCTCCATAGCTGTCAGAAGCTATTGATTTTTATAGAGGTCAAACAGCCACGTGTGCTGCCACAGAGCCCCACACGGCAGATCAGATCTTTGCTGGACCTGTCTGCAGCAGCAGATGTTCTTAAATCTGCCTGGGAAATATTTCAGTTGTTCATGTTTCTCCACACAAAGCACCACTTCCAAGGAGCATTCTGAAGGGTGGCTCCTGCAGCAGCAATGACAATAATTTTGGTACTTCAAGCAGTTCAGAGAGGAGGATTTTTTTCTCCTCGGTTATTTTATTCCCATTCCATAACCTTTCACTACAAGATATTATTAAAAATAATGCTGACAGATGTCACAGTCCATTCAACGTGAGGGACATTTCAGGTGACCAGGGAATGTCACATGAAAATACTTGGGAATTGTTTGTGCCACTCCACTGGTGCTGCTTGGCTCAGCAGATCTGAGGTCCCAAAGATCCCTCATCTGTCCCATTTCTCTCTCATCTCAACTACACAAATGTTCTTTCAACCTCTCCTTGTAATTCATGCTCATTATCTTTCCTACAAAGATCAGAACTGAGACATATTTTTCATCTGCTTGAGTTTCCAGGTGGTCTCATCTGGTGCATTCTCACTTCTTTAATAAAATACAACTCATGGCATCCAGTTAAGGTGTTCTAAAATGAGAACTGACAGTCTGGAAATTAATCATCTGCTGGGACATATTTGCTTTGTAATCTACCATGAGCCATCCTTGTTGTTTTCCACTTCCTTTATTTGATGCCTTCTTCATGTTTTGAATTTCATCACACTGAATTTCACTCGGATGATTTATTTTTACTGAGTGCTTTACAGATGTGAATTTGATTATGTTTAATTAAATTCAGTGGATGCCTTGAATAACCAAAATATGACAAATTTGTGTCTGAGGCTCTGTCAGTCAGTTCTATGAGCCATTAACAATCTCAATTTAAAGCACATCAAACAGACACTTCAGGGTTGCAAGCCTAGACTTGCTAATTCTACCTTCATTGACTGATCAAATGAAAAGCCTACACTTTTATTAACAAAATCTTAAATATTTTCCTTGCTTTCTGTAAGCTTCCTTGACATTTACACATTTTTCAATTCTCATGTATTATTTTTTAGAGTAAATTACATTTGCTGTTATCAAGCAGCAAACACAGAAACGTAGCCAAACCCTGAGCTATGCATTTTCATTTCATGTACAAACAATTAAATGTCAGCCTTCCAAGGCATATCACAGAATTTATTGCCTTTGAAAGGTTTTGTTTCTCATTTTTGAGGGAAATTATATGCACAGCTTCCATTTCCATGAAACATTTCAGCCTAAAAGAAGACATTTTCAGTGAAGGAACATTAATATTTCAGTGCTACCTGTAAATTAAATTTTACAGTATCAACTACATAATTCCCTGGCTTGCTTTCATAAGCCTCTCTTCTGTCTGATCTTCAAACCCTTTTTATTTCAAAGCTGTAAGCTCTTTTTCTGTGATATTTTCTTCATATTTTAGAAACTTTTAACTCTGTAGAGTGTGTCATTTGACATGGCTATCCAATTATTTTATTTCCCCTTCAGTAAATAAACAAGAATGCCATGTAGAAGAGTGTGACCTTGGTCTCTACACACAAAATGCACACTGGAAATCCTTTATTTACGTGTGCAGTTCATCACCACACTAAAATATTTTACTGCACCTGTGCCCACCCAGCTGGGATGCTGAAGAACACAAATTGCAGAAGAATTCTGAGCTTCCTGTGTTCCCAAGCAAGATCTGCATATGCAGAGGGCAAACAACAGTTTAAAACCAGGGTTTGCTTACCCCCCTATCCCCCAGAGATGATACAACAGAATTTTAATCATCTTCTGCCTGTTCCACCATCCTCCTCTGTAACCTGAGGGCTTGGGACTGTGAACTTCTGCCTGCTATTACTTCAGGATTTTTAATTTAAGGCAAATTTCCTCACACATTGACAGCACTTATTGACTTACATGAGCAAAGTTCTGTATTTCAGTATGAAATGCCTGGAGTTGGAAATGAATATTAGAAACTTGTATGACTTATCTTCATTTTTCTTGTGAAAAAGTTCCTTGGAGAAAAGAGGTTTGGAACAAGTATGTTTAATTGCATAATGATAAATATAGCAAAGGAAGAGATGTGTACCAGTAGATTATTTTACAAAGAAAGAAATCTTTAATGTGGGGGATTACACCTGTCATGCTGGTAAAGTGGAAACACTGGATCAAAGACAATCAGATTCTGATACACCACTTAAGGACATCCACTGAACTAATTAGAAGGGTGTTCCCTTGACAAATGAAGTGTCTGATCTGATTTTTACCTCAGTGTGATCTAAAAAACTCTGCTTTACCCAGAGAAGCATTCATGTGTCTGGGGTGATGAGCACAACCCCTTCACTCGTCCATGGAATATTTTTAGTGTGGGAACAGGAAGATGTTATAGTAAAACCTTGTGATTTGCTGCTGTCAGCCCCCAGTCCAGAGAGTACTTAAAAGCATGTTTAATTGAAATATACTGCTGATTAGGGGAGACTGAGCAAGGCACTCCCTCTCCTGACTGCTGTCCACTGCTTGAGCTGTGATTGATTGTGTCTCTCTCGAGAATGCAAAGCACTGGATGTGCTCCAGAAATACTACTTGCTCACACAATTAAAATCAAATTCTCCCAATGCCCAGACACCCAGCTCTGTGTGTGAGGCCCAGGGAAGGTCAGGATGAGTGTCCTGGAACATTGGGCCCTGAAAATGTCCAGCAAGGTCTCTCAGGGAGCTCAAGAGGGAATTCCCCTTAGCTTGTTGTGCAGGGATTTTAAATTTGTCAGAATTTAAAAGGCCAGGAATGTGGGAAATTTCACCCCTCCTGACATGTCTGACCTGCCCCAAAACATCCTCCTGCATCCAGGACCCTGCATCTTCCCTCTCCTCACCATCACCCTCTGGAGATCAGCAGGAGAACATTAAAGTGATCCTTGTACAGAATAAAGGGAGGAG
The DNA here is from genome assembly GCF_049639895.1 of Pseudopodoces humilis. Classification (NCBI taxonomy): domain Eukaryota; kingdom Metazoa; phylum Chordata; class Aves; order Passeriformes; family Paridae; genus Pseudopodoces; species Pseudopodoces humilis. Next base: position 32,543,092 of record NC_142208.1, on the reverse strand, counting down.
GCTCAGGATTTTTCTACTCCCTCCTCTGTGTCTTAAAGCTACTGGGACAAAAACGGAGTGAAGAGGAGGTGGGGAGGTGGTGCCTGAGTGCTGAGATGTCTTTGGAAGAGCACAAAAATACTCCTGACAGCTCTGGTTGGAGCATTCAGTGTTACTCAGGATGAAACACCAACTATCCTGTGACTGGGAGGATTTTCTTTAAGTTCAGAGACCCAACAGGAAATGAAAATTAACCATTTGCAAAAATACAAATGCCTTAATATCTTATGACTTGAGAATTAAGGCTGAATGTCCTTAATTACAAGTCCTTTCATACTGTGTAAGTGTGTGACTTGCAGTGGAGTCTTGTGGCCACTAAGTGGAAGTGAAGGTAATTCTAGGAAATTACTTTGATTTTCTAATTCTGAAAATTCAGAGTATTACACTGGATAGGAAAAGCTCAAGGTTGGCCAAATGTTCAATTATATTGACTCTTAATCCAGACTTTTCAATGATTTTTTTTCAAGGTGGATCTGAGTTTGACTGAGGTCAGCCCCACTAATTTCTACTTGATAATATTGGAATAAGAAATACCTTATTTTTTAGTTTTCTTTCTTTCTGTGCTGTTCATAGCAGCATCTCAGTTTCCCCAAAATCTTATAATAAGGAATGCAAGCTGTAAATTTCCTTCAACAGCTAGATAACTTTTTTTTTTTTCTGGATGTACTCACTTTCTAACACTTTTTATCTCATAGGAGTAATTTCGTGTTTCCCACAGGAGCCATTTCCAAAGATAAGCTGGTGGATAGACATCTACCATAAATCATGAGAAGATTTTTCAGTTTTGAGCCAGCACAGCTTTGATATTTGATATTTATGACTAATAAACCCTACCCAACCAGACAAAACTGTTGTTTAAGTCTGTGGACCATGTTCTCACCTCGGCTGAATCTTGTTGACCAAATTTTTACAGTCTGAGCTATTCTGGCAAGACTTTCCCTGGAGATCAACCCCTGGACAGGGAAGTCAATAAGAGCAGTAGGTGACAACAAAAAAAAGTCTGCAAAACCTCATGGGCTGATTTCCTAAATCCCTCCCATGCAAGCAGCACTTTGTCTGGGCTGAGTGAGCAGAGTCTGACCTCAGACTGCATCAGGACTGAGTGGAGGAGCCCTGTGACATTTTACATCATTTATTAGCTCAGGAAACACACAACCTCTGTTACAAATTTTCACAGGAGACTGGAATGCTGTTCTGGCTCAGAGTTCCCCACTTCCCTGAGCCAGGAGTGCATCTCAGCAGCCTTTTCCATCATGTAGGTTCACACTTACCTTGTGATTACATAAGGTGCAAAGCAAAGTATGAAAGTACCAATAAAGGTACTGATTTTCTTCGTTGCCCGCTGCCTCCGCCTCCTCTGCTCCTCCAGACAACGCTCCCGCACGCTGTGTGACATCCAACACAGAGAACAACATCAATCGTAGCATCAGGTAACAATCTGCAATGGCTTCACCATGGAATGATGGAGAAGGAGCTGTTTGAATTGTGCAAACCAGTAACAGGTGAGCTGCACTTAAATGGGACAATACCAGCTCTGAATGAATTGTCTGTTCATCTCACCCTCCACAAAGTTACTGACAGGTACCTGGTTGTGTATTTATGTGCACACACCCCCATTATATCAACTGATCTGTAGAAAAATGGGTGGAATTCACCCTTGAAATCAGTTTGCAGCTCCTTTTTGAACCGCTGTAAGCTGTGTTTGCAGGCAAGATGACACTCAGAGATTTGGAAAATATCCAGAGTGGGATAGGCAGCACGCTGCTTTCCTAGAAACAGCAATTCCAACACCACTGCCTTGGAGAGGAGAAACTTCCCAGCAAGAAAACCAACAAAACAACATCATAACGGGAAAAGGAACACTCTGAACCTTCAGCCCAACGCAGGAGCTGTCACTGTGTCCCATAGCTGTGAGCTGTGTGGCCATAAACATCCCATCAGATCTGCAGGGCTGCTGTGCTGAATGCTCCACAAAGCTGGAATTGTTTCATAAATCCACAGTCCTGGGGTATCCTCATTCCTCACCTCAAACCAGCCCTCTTTCTAACTAAACACGTGAAAATTAGCCACACCTTGGGGTTTTTTCCTGCCTATGGTATTTTAGGACAAGAGCTTTTCCTTTGAGTTTTCTGCTGGTGGTCTCAGCAGGCCCCCAGAGAGCTCTGAATCCCCTCGGTGTGCCAGCAAGGAGGAAAGGGCTGAGACCTTGCTTTTAGTGCAAAAAAATCCCTGAAATCAGCACATTCACTTGTGAAAACAGTGATTAATGTGAAAGCTCATCCTCTTCCTCTGTCTGGTTGAGTGACTCTTGTGCTCCCTATGATTTCTGAGGGAAGTTGATGAGTTCCTGTCTTCTCCAGGCAGTGGATTGGGCAGCACTGGTATTTCCCACGGTGCCAGGACTGGCTGTACCTCAGTAAATCCCTTTGGAAAGGGCACAGCAAAGGCAGACTGCCATCCTGAACCCCTCTCTGTGCACATGGCAGAGCTGCCATGCCCTGACTCTTTGCACAGACCTCCCAGTGACAGTCACTTCTCAGGCAAACTGAATGGGGCTGGCCCAAATCCTGTACTTACATATACTTTTTTAAAAAAAAATTATTATTATTTTATTATTTTTTTAAAACTCGACTGTTTGACATCGGCCTTTCCATTTTTGTTGTAAATTTTTAATTGATGACTCACTCTCAGGCTCACACACTCTCACAGCTCTGAGGCTCATGGCCATACCCTTACATTATTTACTTCATCTGTAAATGTTTTATCAACATCCAAACACATGTTGTGTGCTGAGGATCTCAGTTGTTTCTGTGCTCTCTGTGGCAATGAGTTCCTTGGGTTGTGTTAAAGAAAAAGTATTTCTTGTGATCTGTTCTAAATCCGGTTTTGCATCACCAGGCCCCAGAGCAGCTATCAGGATGTGATAAAATAAATACCAGAGGAAAAGTTTGTTCTTCTAACAAATTGTCTTTCTCTTAAGGTGTTACATGTTCTAGAGGTGAGTTATTTGCAGCTAGAAATGACAGCTAAGGGGGGAAAAAAAATCCACTTTTTCAAGGCAACCTATGTGCTTTCAATTCTGCAGGAGCTGGGGAACTTGGAGTATTTTTATGTGCAGAAAAATGATCTGAGAGCTTCATGAGCTTTGTTTAAGACCTGTGGTCTTAAATTCATGATATCCCAAGCCCATGGCAATACAGGAAAGTGAATGTCCAAAGCAGGTTCAATTAAGGCGCTGTTAGGGAGGAGAGGGTGGTGTAATTTTGGTCTCTGTTTCCCCAGTTACATCTTTTCCTTTCTGGCACATGCAAAGCTGTCTCTCACTCCTTGAGCTCGCCCATGACTGTCCTGGTAGACTTTAACCCATTTCTTTTGTTCAGACTTTCCAGATATATCCAATAAATACCACATCAGAGAAGAAGGTATTTTATCTCACTCCTTCACACAGACAATGTACATAGATTAATATTTTGGTTTTGCACACACTTTCATGCACAAAGATAAGACACATGTGAGTTCTAGCAGTGACATCAGTAATAGAACAGGATTATTGACTAAGCTTTCATTTAAAGATTTTAATATCCTGGGAAATCTGAGCTATATCCCTTTGAAGGTTTGGTATTTTAAACAAAGTTTATGGGATATTGGACCTTAAGATGTGTAGAGCTGGATACAACAAAAAGACAGTATAGATAATTTGAATTAGGAAATACATGGGTTAAGCCCTTAAGTGAAGTTTTGCCCAAATCTCCCACAATACCCAAGATATTTTGGTCTCAAGAGCAAGGAAAAAGCAGGATCCGCTAGAAAAGCCTCAGCTAACTTGAAATGCCACATACCCTAAACATTCACAGGAATTTGTAGGGTATTTGGAGGTTTCCTTTGTGCTTGACTGATCTTCAGGAGAGATCACTGGTGTCTTTCTAAGTCACAGGTAATAAAGCCATCTGTCACAGTGCCTGTCACTGGACCCCCCCTGCGGGGGGATTCTGAGTCACAGGAACTGAAAATTGTCCATTCGCATTTCCCAGCGTTCAAACTGGACCCTGCAAAGAGCCAGAGGAGTCTCAAGCGGGATTGCAAACTTTGTTCTCTCCTTTGGACTGTGCCAGCACCCACGGCTGTGCTGCCAGGTGCTCCAGAGTCCCCAGAAATGGCCTGTTACATAATGCAAACCATGCCTTCCTTATGTCAGACATTTCTGAGCATCACTGACTCTTCCAGCAGAGCTGCAGCCCCCGTGCAGCTCTCCCAGCAGGGAAGGTGGCCTGAGACCCTTTCAGCAGCAGGAGCTGTCACTTAAGGCTAAATCAGCCCCTCCAGGGGTCAAATCAGTTCTGTAGGGTAGAAAAGAAACGAAAAGTCTCCTTTCTTAGAGAGAGGCACCAGGATAACCCGATGCCAGAGGTAGAGGCAGCGGTGCAGGTTGCTCACAGCAAAGCGCCTGCACAACTCTGCCCCGAAGAAAGGAAGCATCATTCCCACAGCCCCACTGAATCCATCCCGCAGGGAGAGGATCACAAAATGCACAAACACCCTCAAATCAACCTCAGCCAGAAAAAATGCAGGGGAGGAGAAACAGCACTGAGATTTTTGCCCTTTTACTAAACTTTGCTGTGCAGTCCAGGCATACTTTTAGCATTAGGCAAAACGAACGGGGTTTCAAATAGCGCTGGTGGGTTTATGGCACTTCCCTGGGAGTAACCACCACACCTCCTCCTGCTGCAGGAACTGAGGCACTCGAGACACAGTTCATCAAGCAGACAGCACGTAGGGCAGAGAGTGTTTGTTCCTCAGTGTGACTTGGTGAATAAGGGATGATTTATACCTGTATTTCTCAAGAACGGCAACAAGACTTGCCCAAAGTTCTGCTCTGCATTCTTGGTCAAGAGACAGCTCAAACAGCTTAGCAGGAGAATTCTGAGCAAATGTTTCTGTTCTTCTAAAATGTGCTGCCCAGACTTGTTTGTCTTAGCCTCAGGCATCCCCAAAGCATGACCCGTGTTTGAGGACAGCCACATGTGCTCTGAGCCCTGCAGCTCTGCTCCTGGCTGCCCGCAAAGGGAGAGGCTGCTGGAGCAAAGGGGAGCAGGGATGGTCAGACGGGATGTGTGGGACTGCTCTCTCCGTCTGCTCTCTGCTCTCCTCTCGTCCCTGTATCACACACCAAGCCTGCATCCCTTCTAGATCCGTACATCGATTATCCATGCAAGATTTATGGCTTGTGCATAATCCCTGGCGTGACTTTTGCATACATTCCTCTCCCTGTTTGCTTCTTGCCTTCCAGCCCACAATCCTGCCAGTCCCTGGGGACTTTTCTCCTCTTGTCTCGAGGCACAAGGGACTTACATAAAATCTCTCATTTGAAATGAGCTTTATACATCCCTTGCTTGTCACATAAACATTGCCACTGAATTTTCTCTCACTTTAAGGTTTAAGTACAGGCATTCGAGCACATGAATTTTGCAGATGTAATTCCCTTAAGGATTCTGCCTTCAGGAATGATAAAGTTACAGAGAGCACAGCAATGGGGAAGCTGCTGGGAAAAGGAGCTGCAGGCAGTGCTCAGCCTCCCTTCCAAACTCCCAGGGACATGTGCAGCTTTCTCCTCTCAGGGATCCAGCAACGGGTTTTGGGTTGACAGTGCCCAAAATATGCAAAGCTATCGACCACTGAATCCACCCTCAGAGACAAAGGGCAGTGATCTGATCACTGTCTCAAAGGGAAGTGCATGCTTAGCCAGAACTGCCCGTTCATTTGCTCTCCCTCCCAAAACAAGTCCTTAAGCCCAACAAAAAAAATGAGTTCTGCGATCAGAGAACTAAACACAAGTGAAAAGAAACACGCAGAATAGAAACTGGCTGAGGGATGTTTATTTTCTCCCCCTCCCCGTCCCCTGCTGTCAGACAGCTTGGTCTCTCTTTACCACAGCACTGAGCCCCCTCCTCACCTGAGCTGAACTCACAGGAAGCTTACCTGGGGTGGATGTCCACCAGCAGCACCAGGGTCTGCATAGTGATCACGTCGATGCGCTTACAGTGGAACCGTGCCACCTTCAGCACTTTGAGATACGTGAAACACAGGACCACGAGGGAGAGGAGGAAGCTGAGGGCGTGAAAGACCCCAGTGAAAATCACAAACTGTGTCCTATCCTCTGGTCTCTTGCTGTAGAGCGTGCAGGAGGCGTAGAGGTGATGGAAACCCAGCCAGGAGAGAGAAGCTGCCACTATGGGGAAGGACGCTGAGTGCAACCACGTGTAGCTCAGGATGAGAGCAGCGTCTCGGTACCTCATTTTGGAGTGATAACTTAGCGGGAAGACCACAGCAATCCACCTGTCAATGCTCAGAGCCGCCATGCTCAGCATGGAGCTGGTGGTGAGGAAAGTCTCCAGGAAGCCCACAACTTGGCAGACCTGATCTCCTCCTGGCTGACTTTTGTAAATGATCCCAGCCAAGGTCAGGGGCATGCTTGAGACGGCCATCAACAGGTTGCAGAAGGTGAGGTTGAGGATGAACAATCCCGGGACCTGCTTGCGGATGTCGGCGCTGTACAGGAAGCACATCAGCACCAGCACGTTGGCCAGCAGGGCCACGAGCATCAGCACCACCACCACGAAAGCCAGGAGCAGCTCCCAGATGCTCATGGTGCGTCCAGTCACAGGAGGGACATCTCCGAAACTGCGCCGCGCCGGCACCGGGGGACCATGGTGCGAGGTGCCCCCACCTCGCCCTCCTCCCCAGCCTGCTCGCTCCCGTGCATGCCCTCCGTATTTTTAGAGGAGCTGCAGTTTTCTTCTCCAACCTCCCCCTCCTCGCTGCTCCTTTCCACGTCAACGCTTCCCGAGACGTGCACAAAAGCACTGGGAATGCCCATCAAACTGCAAGGAGGGCTTAAAAAATATCAGCAGGACTGAACCACTGTCTCCCGTCGGTCCATTTTGAGGAGAGCACGCTATTCTGAGAAGCTGCTCTCCTGAGATCCCTAATTAGCAGCCCCAAGCTTGCAAGCAATCCACCGAGTGAATTGTGCTCTCTTTCTCCCTTGCTTTCTGCCTCTCTCTCCCTCTCTGTCTTTCTCTCCCCTCCCCTCTCCTCCAACCCTCACTCCCTTCCAGGCTGAATGTAACCTGCTTTTTATGATCACAGATAAAAACCCCATTAATGGATTAAAGCAGGCACAGTGCTGGTGATTCGCAAACGTGATTATGTCATCCATCCACAACCCCTCCCCTTCTCCTTGCGACTGTGACTAGACTTTCCTCAAGAGAAATCCCATGCTTTCATTTAATTGATTTAGCCATTAATTTGCAGACAAGCCCTGGAACAGAATTCCTGCGCTCCAGCGTGTTCCCTACATTTCGGTGCATCACTTGCAGTGCTGCTGCTTGCACTCAGCCAGGGCAGGAGCTTTCTCTGCTCTTCATTAGCTGTGACTAAAGAGATGGGGAAAATGGAAATATTCTGCTACTTCTCTGGAGCCCTCATTAGGCTACAGGAATGGTTTTACTGCTCGGGTTCAGCACTTTGCAGTTCGCTGTCTCCAAATACCGTGAGGAGGAGGAGGAAACAGATTATTTCCCCTCCTCTAAAAGCAGGGAAATCAAAGCCCGGATGCCAGAGCCACAAGGTGACAGAGCAGGTGAGGGGCAGAGGCAGCATCGTGCTGCAGGTACCTTTATTCACTCAGCCTTTCTCCTCCCCAAGAGTTTCTCCTTCCTCCCAATCAAAGCCTCCCTCCCTCTGGGGGTGAGCACCCTGTGAGATCAAAACTAAAAAGCATCTTGGCAAAGGAAACAGGAATGAGTCTGACTTGCACATAATTAGGTGTCAAAATTAAGTTTGTTTTAAAGGACGGAGCGGGAGATGTTTTCTCATTGCTTTTCCTGTCCCTTTCAATCAGTTTTAACCGGGGAGGCTGAGAGTTTGTGAGCAATCAGGACAGCTTTCTGATCAAGGCAGCCAAGCTTTAATCCCTGCACAATAAGAAGGCAAAAGATACCCTGCAGCACAGTTACTGGGGCTTAGTAAGTGCTTCTGCACGTGTAGGAGAGCTCGATGCCCGGGCAGTTTTCCTTCCAGAGCTGTGCATCTCCACGAACAGCAGCTGCTCACTGCAGCTCAGGAGCAGAGCTGGCACCCTGCACGCTGCCAGAGCCTGGCATCTTGGAGAAAAAGCCTCTTTCACTTCAGTTTTGGTTTGTTTTGTTTTCAAAAGCCAGGCTTTAAAGGGCTGATAGAGTGGTGAGAGGAGCAGCTCGGGGTGCAGAGCCCAGGTCTGTCCCTCAGCCCTGAGAGCTCCCCGTTTCCAGAACACGACTCCTCACACTGGGGGGATGAGGAGAGAAATCCAGTCTGTCACTTTGCCAAAGTCAGTGAAGTGGTGGACTGACCATCCCTGGAAGTGTCCAAAAATGGTGTAGATGTGGCATTTGAGGACGTGGCTCAGTGGTGAACCTGGTGGTGGTGTTGGGTTGATGGCTGGATCTCAGAGGGGTTTTCCAACCTCAGTGATTCCATGGGAGAAGCCTAAAGGTGACCCCTTCTTTAAATACAAGGGGTTGTTGCCCTCTTGGAAGAGGTGGACTAAGTACATGAGGGAGAAAATGAAGGTTTTTCTGCTGCTTCACAGCACCAGAACCTCAGCAAGTTTGCTCCTTGGGCAGGAGGCAACAGCCCTGCTGAGAGGGCATCAGCAGCCTGAGCAGGGTATCCAAGGGACACTCAGGGACAGCTTAACACCCTAAAGCTCAGCAGGCAAAGGCAGCTGCAGGACCACAGGGAGGTGCTGGGAGCCACTGTGAAGAAAAATGTGTGAAATAATAATGCTAGGAAGAACAGGGGGGAAAAACTGGGAAATCCTGGTGATATATGTATGAGAGGCAGGAACTCTGACAGTGGTAAAGGGGAATCTCACTCCCACTTGGCATCAAGGGGAATCCTGACTCTTCTTCCCACACTCTCAGCCTTCTCCTGGGCTCAAATGAACCCTGCAAGACCCCCAGCTGCCCAGGGACTGGGGAATTCAGGTTTTTCCCCTGCCTTCAATGCACGAGGCCATGGATTTATCAGGGTGGTTTCCTGACACAGCATGCTGTTATCCCTCCAGTGAGCTGTGGTGCCTCCAGGATTGAAAAGCTCTGCTCCTGAGTAATTCCCTGCTGTGACAGGGGTCTGGCATCAGTGTCAAACCTGGGTGAACAGTGGGGGAGGAAATTCATGCCCGGAGAGAAAGGATTAGGGATGACAGTTGGGAAAAGAGGATTCTCCCTAAGCGATAGATGTGAAATAATGGGAGGCAGAAGGAGAGAGTTCAGTGAAGCTGTGATGGAATATGAGAGGTCAGATTTGGGGGAAAATCTACAGTCGAGGGGAAAACCTTGGTAGGCATCAGGAGGAAGCAGAAGTTTTCTCTCAGTGAGTAATTTGAGTCTCGGTGTGTATTTTGTATTCTGAAGGCCCAAGTGATTTACATAACTAATTCCCCTGTTGCTATTCCCTGCAGCAGAGGGGGTTGGCTGAACACTTCTGGGTTTATTTATCATGTGTACCTAAGGGAGCACGATGGACCCAGGAAATGGCTTCATTTTCTACAAATCAGCAGGGAAGAATCTGCTGGGCATCTGTCGAGGGTTAACCCCAGCTGGCAACTGAGCACTGCTCAGTCACTCCCCATTCCCCAGGATGGAACCCTGGGATGGAACCCTGGGATGGAACCCTGGGATGGAATCACAGAGACAGACTCTGAGACCATGGAGCCCAAGGAAGACAAGGAAGCTCCTTAGGCACTCGTGGGGGTTAACTTTGGCCTCTCTTCAGCCAGTGCTACACAAACCCTTGGCAGCGTTGCTTGATGGAGACAAAAGCCACAGGTCTGTCTCTCTTTGGGGTGTCAGAGGTGACCTTTACACCTCCCCTGTCACCTTCACTGACCAAAAATTAATTCACTTCAGCCCCTGCTCCCCCTAGCCCCAGATAACCAGCATCAGCCAGTGGATTCCTGCCTGGCCCCTTCCTCTCCAGCAGGTTCCATGTGTGGCACACTGGGGCTAACTGGGAGCTCCTGGCCAGCCAGGTGGTTCCTCATGGGCCACCACTCTGGGGATGTGGGGAGAGAAACCCTCCACTGCTCCACCTCGAGCTGAGAGTGACAGGACAGCTCCCCAGAGCCCTCCTGGTGAATTATTCATGTCTCTGTCACTGCTGCTTTGCTTCATGGAATAAAAGAAACATCAGGTCCATAAGCACATGGCTGGTGCTCCTGGCACTTCTGCCTGCTGGATGGGTTTTTAAGGACTCTTAGGGCAGCTGAGGAAATCAAATCAAGCTGGGAAGAGCAGAAAGCCATGGGAAGCTTTGAGTCAGGGAGGTTTGTGGGTGGATGTGTGTGTAGGTGGACGGCAGAGCTCTCTCCTTCCCTGAGCTCCTTTGGAGCCAGGTGAGAACTTCCTTCCTGGGGACCAATTAGGGGATGAGCAAGCTCAGTGACTTGGTCCCTCTGTGTTATTCTGGCAAATGCAGGATGTTAAATGACATATTCCAGCACGGGCTCTGGTTCACAATTCATATTTTAGAATCACTCCCTATCAGCACCATCAGTGATGCAGATATTGAGTCACACTTCATATGGAGCTCTGTTAGAACAGCGTTCTTTTAAAGGAGGGAGTGCGTGGATGTACCTGCTTTATTTGGTTTACCTCAAAGACAAAAAGGAGGCCTCAAAATAGAGCTTGGGCATTAGATTTTAATTGCACTGCCATTTCTCACCCCAGGAAATGTTTATTAACAGAAATTAATTAGCTACATTTTAATGCTTTTAAAGAAATAAGAGACTTCTGGTTTGGTTTCCTGATTTTTTTTTTCTCGACCTATTTTTATTCCTCACCTCTTGCTTAATGCTAATGAATAAATGAGTAGCTAATGGGAAAATTAACATCTTTGAGAGATGTTGAAAAACTCCAATTAAACAAACAAAATTCCATCTTATTTAAATGGAATTAAATTAGTATGTCCATAATGTTGCAACCAACCTTTCGGTTTCAAACTTTTCTAGGAAGAATGATTTTCAGCCTCCAGGAACTGTTGAAATATTACAGAATATTAGAGTGGTTTGGTTTGGAAGGGAGCTTAAAATCATCCAGATCCACCCTGCCATGGGCAGGGACGCCTTCCACCATCCCAGGCTGCTCCAAGCCCTGTCCAAGCTGGCTTTGGACCCTGCCAGGGATCCAGGGGCAGCCCCAGCTGCTCTGGGCACCCTGTGCCAGTTTCCCATTTCCTTTTCTCTCCAGGATGCTTTTTGGAGCAGCTGAAAGAGAATTGTGTTTGCAATCAGAGCTGCCTTGTGAATTGAGATAGAAGCCTGAGCTTTGCTTTGCCTTGGGAAATTTGCTCTTCCTCAGGGGACTTGGAAAGCTCTTGAGGAGATTTAGGGACCTGTATCCAAGTGGGAAGGGGATGGAACTGGAAGGCTTTTATTCAGAGAAAGGAATTAACCTCGGGGTGACCTCTTATGATGTCATCTATGATGTGCTGTCACTCTGGAATTTAAACTGTCCTGGGCAATGCGCTGGATATTTGAAATGCAGAGGAAGAAGGAAGACAGTTACTAATTTACAGACCCCAAATATTCTTGGCTGTCTGAAGACAGGTAAAACAAATTAATTCCCAAATTTTTAGGGGGAAAGGCAGATGAATTTGCTAGATGTTACATTTTATATTGGTCCTATATAAGTGATATAAGTGACACCTGTCACATCTACACTGCTCTAGATAGAACTAGTTCGCTTTACCCTGTACTCCTTCAAAATGTCAGAGCAGAAATCACTTTTGTCACACTTGCTCTTTTTAGATGTGTGGTATTTCAATTTCCTCTTGTTTTAAACTGGGCTGGCTCCTTCTCACTCAGCAAAGATGAAAATAGAGGCTTGAACAGAAGGCTTTCAAAATGATACGTAGATGTCAGTGCCTGCTTCTATATAAAAAGTCATACATGAGCATTCACCCCTGTAAACTTCCATTTAGCAATTAGCTAAGTATTTTATCTTTCATAATTTCCTCTACTATAGCAATTTTATGTGGATATTCTTGTCTGGTTGTATTCATGTCCATTATTAATCCTGTTATCTTGTGATTGCAATATTTGATTTTTGCATCTTGCTCGGTTTGGGGTTTGGTTTGTTCAGTTTTGTTTTTTTTTTAAACTGAGCAGAGTAGCATTTCTGCTCTTTCTAATAAGTTCTGCAGGGGAGGAGGTTATGATACATATGGGGATGATCTAACCAAATATGTCTGTTTTATTAACGAAGGATATTTGGATCTTCACCGCAGGCTGGGCAGAAGAGTTTGGGTTCAAAAATACATTGAATTTCCATGAGCATACATATTTTTTGCAGAGCTTGGTTTTGTTTCACCTCCCTTACTCTGCTGGGATTTTGGACTTGAGGGCTTAACTCTTTGTGTGTCACCTGCAAATTCTGCACAACTAATTTAAATATACTGGAAAGCTCATTAATGTTATTCTAGCTCAGGGAAGGAGACATCCAGTTCATTCTCTCAGAGGCTAAAAGCCTTATGGCAAAGCAGTCTATTAAAGGCTTAAGTTATGTCCCGGTAACAGCTCTTTTGGGGTTGTGATTCCCTTGGACCTCTGATATATTGACAAGATTTTATAAGGCTTTTTTCACTGGCAGCTTTTCTACAAGTCCAGTAGGTTTAAGAACTTTGAAATTCTAATTTTTATTATTGATTTAACTGGCTTACCATGGTAATGAAGGAATTATGAAATCCCTCCAATAAACTCAGCAGCCTTTTAAAAATACATAAGTTATTTCCAGGCCATAGTATGGGAAGCACTATTAATGAGGTGTGGCCTGCCCTTGCCATCAGTTTGGCTTTTTCATTTTAAAATGTTATTAGTGTAAAAGGGTTTTAGTTAGAACCTGCAAATCTCAGTCAATATTTCACAAGCAAAATAGAATCGTAGAATGATTTGGGCTGGAAGGCACCTTAAAGATCATCTCATTCCTGCCATGGCAGGGACATCTTCCACCATCCCAGGCTGCTCCAAGCCCTGTCCAACCTGACCCTGGGCACTTCCAGGGATCCAGGGGCAGCCCCAGCTTCTGTGAATAAATGGAAGGGAGAAGGAGGTGAATGCTCACACACTTGGTTTCTGTGTTAATGCAAAGCAATCCATCAGCCATAACCAGCAGGTTCTGAGGCTGACTCTGGGAATCACCAGAAACGCAGCTGTACTGGCATTTCCTTGGAATCCAGGCGGGTGGATAAGTGGCTGCTCTTTGAAAACACCTTTTCTTCTTGTGTCAGTTTGTTGAGATCACAATAAACTGGAAGAGAAAATCCTGAGATCCTTTATTGACACCAAACAAGACTTTAGCTCTGAGATATCCCATTTGTAGCCCCACCAGTTGCTTTCTACAGCAAACATGACATTTATTTTATGTCAGGTAATGTGTGATGGCTCTCCTTGGGCCTGGAGCAGAGCACATAAAAAAATACAAATGCGAAATTGGGCAGTTATGTTAAATTCCACAAGGGTTGATTTTTTTTTTTTTCACTTAGCTCAACCCAAAGAGTCCTGAGGTCTGGTTTCAGGAGTTTCATCCATTGCCAAATGCACTGCTGCAGTGTTTGTGTTCAAGCAACATCCCTTATCTCCCTAGTGTAGAACACAGGGATAAAACACCTCTAAAATAATCACAGCCTTTCAGTCAACCCTAACTCTGCCTTGCCATCTCCTTTAATATTTTTTTTTTAATGCAGTAAATGTTTAAAATAACCCTGGAGTGAGAGAAAACTCAGAGACAGAACCAGCCTGGTGTCCAAGCTCATCATGCTCCTGTTGGAAAAATTTGGAAAAGTACCCAGTTCACAGCAGTACTGTGCATTTATTAGCTGTAAATGAACAGGGATACCTCCAATTTATTTTTACCAAGGACTCCTGACCTGCCTCAAGTGAGTTTTTCCCATGGAAAAGGTTGATTGAATCCACACACATGTAGACTGTTTCCATGTCTACTGGTTAATCCATTTGTCTTTTAAAATACACTTCTGATAAAAGTTCATAGAAATCATAAGAAAAAAGCAAACACATAGGAAGATATAAGATTTTGTGGAAGTAGCAAGTGAGGACAGAGACTTTGAATGAGCTGTTATATCCTTTATATCATAATATTCTAGAACTTTTTTTACTTTTCTTATATTAAATTTCACCCGATAGCTGAGATTCTAGCCACAAAACCTAATTATAAGGCACAAAAGAAGAAAGTGGTGAAGTTTCTATGTCCTTAATCACTCTTTGATTTTTATCAAGCCAAGGCATAATAAACATCACCTGCAATTATCTCCCACGCTGAAAGATGACTTCCTTTTGTCAGGAATACCTGTCAGCCAGACCCAGGAGCCCAGATTTTTATTACTTGGGGCTCCAGGAACACCTGTGTTTTCTTGGCAAGCTCTAGAGATGAAAATGCTTTAACAGTGCTCATGTTAAGAATTTCCTCTGCAGTCCTGAGTGCCTCATTGATCTGGTAGCTGTAAAGAGGGAAAAATTAAAGGAGCTGCTGACTGATTTCTTTTCCCAGTGCTGAGGATCTCCTGCTCTTCATCACAAGTTTTTGCTTTATTAAATTAACTCTGAAGTCCCCACTTTTTTATTTGTGTGGAAGCCAAACCCCTTAAAGATTTGGACAGAAAGCTACAAATGTGGATTTGCTTTCCTTACAAAACACTGATCTTTTTCTCTCATGTTAAAGAAAAAAATGTTAATTATCACTAACAAAAAGGGTTTTTTTTAAAAATTTCCATTTGAAATCAGTGTGATTAAATCAGCTTCAAGGAGATATTCCTCCTCATCCTCTGGGCCTGGGAGGTGAGGAAGCAATGCAGGAGGAGCATCCCCTACATCTGGAGACACAGGAAATGTCCCTAAGCCAGATGATGCTGGAGCTTCTTTTTACTTCCAGGCACACTGAAACAGAAACCATGACTTCAAAAATGGCTTTAAGTGCAGAGAAATCAAGGTTATCTTAATGCAAAACTCTGCAATATTTCCTCATTTGCAAATGGTGCTGTTGCCTTGGAGTTCCAGCTATCACCATTCCTCCATTCTGGATATTGGCTTCTCCCCTTTTTTTTGATTCCAGCTGTGTAAGGTCACACTGGATTTTGAATTTATTTCCTTCTAATCTTTCTTGCAAACCTTCTGAGATTTCTTCCCTGGTAATGGAGGGAAGCAACCAAAACTCAAACCTCTGCTACTTTCCTTCATTTCCCCCCCCATCAGAGCTGTTTAACATCTGCCAATCTGCCTTTGGTGCTGACTTCAAGGGAGGGGAAGAGCATTTCGATGAGTGATATTGGAGAGCACACAGACAGAACAAAAAGTTCAATCCAATTAGTAGGAACTGCATGTGTGCCCCTCAGGAAATCCTCTAACACACCCTGGCAGGGTAATGAGCCCTTTCAGATCATGGGATCACAGAATGGTTTGGGTTGGAAGGGACCTTTAAAGGTCATCTCCTTCCCTGTGTGTTACACGGAGGTGGCAACAGGATTGAAAGGGCAGAAAATCCAAATATTTGGATTTCAAAAACCAGATGATTTCTGCCCATGATTTTTGTGTAGTCTTTGGAATGATTTCCAGAAAGAATTCTTGTAAGAATTTGCCCATTTTAGGGACAAGTAAAACCTGCCTTAAAAAGATTTGTTGGGTTGTTGCAGCTGGAGGAGATGAGAAAGCAATATTGAAACAAATCTGGGGGCTTTATCAACAAAGAGCTTGCTTGGTCTAATAAAGTGCAATTCCAGAGACACCAATCTCCCTTTGCAGCAGGGACACCCAGGGCTCCCAGGCTGTTTTTTTTCCCAAGTATTCCCAGGCTTTCCAAAGCAAGATAAAAGCTCATATTTATCCAGTGAGTCAGGAATTAGCTAAAAACAATATTTTTATTTCAAAGTATGCTTTGTGATTTTGCTTTTTTTTTTCTTTGTAAGCCTCACAGGATGAGGCCTGCACTGCCAAAGCCCAGCTTTAGGATGATTTTTTCTGACAAGACATGCATCACTGAGAATATTTGCCTGTAATGGAAGTGATGGCACAGGTTTATGGCGCTGTGAACACAAACCTGCACTGACAGAAGCTCAGAGAAATGCTCTGTGTTCCACATGTATGTTCCTCAAAAGCCATTTTGCCTCGCTGACACCCCGGGAGGGTTTAACCCACAACAAATTTGAGCCAAATTGTGGGGTTTTCCAGCATTTCATAAAATAGTCTGAGCTGTGGTGGCACAGGGGGGGAGCAGTGTGCAAATTCCCTGGTGTGGATGGTGATCCTGAGTATTTAACTATGTTTTGCTCAGATGCTGGGAGGTGTAGGGGCTGTAACTGGTGAAATCCTTTTTCCATCCTAGACTGGAGGCTCTTTACAGCCTTAACTTGCTCCCAGTTATCCACAGAGATCCCAGAATGAGGAAGAAGGTAAAAAACTCCTCTCTTCTCCATCCCTGAGCTGATAACAGGAAAACTGGATTTATAATCTTGTTCCTTCTTCTCACACCTCTCCCTTTCCTAAGCATGAGAATAACCTTGGCTGCTGTGATTGTTCTTGGAAAATTACTACAGATAGACAGAAATACAGATAAATCCATGAATGTTCCAGGATATTACCTTTATCCACCAAAGGACAGGATTTATTAATTTTTATTTAATATTTCTTTAATTCTTATTAATGTATTTATTTTTAAAATATTTACATTTATTTAATTTTTATTTAATTTTTATTTAATATTTAACTTTATTAAGCACTGTACAGGTTGGATGACTTTCACCAGAAAACCTGTATTATAACGGGGGTGAGAAACAGCACAGGACCTGCAATAAAAATTCCAAGAGGCAATACTTTATCCAAACTGAACTTTATCTGTTTTAAGGGATTCTGGTAGCAAAGTGCTTCATCTCATTTCCTTAAGTTTTTAATTGTCCCACTGTAGGATGCTATACTTGGCATGTGGAGAGCCAAGGAGGGATTTTCTGATAATTTGATTTGGAGAATAACACAGAATATATATTTTCATTGCCCAGCTCCTGGGTCAGGGGTATCATATTAGCTCCAAGACAAATTAAGGGAAGGATTTTGCCTGTATGGGTATTAAAGGAGCATGGGTTCTAAAAAGGACTGGGTTGGTGTGAGCACCTGTAGGTACAGGTGAGTGTGGAAAAGTGGGAACTGGGAATTGTGATAATCCTTAAAAAAACAATGTCCTGCTCAGATTTCCAGCCATCCCACCAAAATATGACCCAACTCTATCCTTGGATTACTTGGTCTCTCTCCTGATTGCAGCCGCCCTGTTTATCTGCTGCTGTCTCTGCCAGAGGAAACTGCTTTAAAATATCACTAAATTCTCCTTTGGTGATTTACTGATTTTGTATGGAGAGAGCTTCATTGGAATTTTAATTTTTTTTTTTTTAAATAACAATATCCTTGTTCTGTTTCCTCTAAAACTGCTCCTCCTGAGTTGGCTGCCTCTGTTATCCCTGAGCATTTCGTTCCCAGATGAGTGTAGCAGCATTTGTTTCTTTCCTCAATACAGCAGCATAAAAGGCACAAGCAAAATGTGGTCTTTTCTAATAGGATCTGAAAAGCTGCACTTTCTGGGTTAAGGTTGCTTTTTGTCTAAAGAAAAAAATCTCATAGGTAAGAAAGACATGACAAAGAAAAAGGCTTTATGAGCTGAAACACTGAAGAAAGTGTTCAGGAACAGTTAATCCCCCAAAAGATATTTCTTGAGCAATTCTGGCAAGATTAAATAGAAAAAGCTATTACTTATGTGTCTTGCTTTTATTTGCAGCATGGGCAGGAGTTGTCAAGACACAAGTCTACTGCATTTCAATATTTTAGGTCATTCTTTACGCTGGAATCAGGATTATTTCTCATTCATGTCACTTCTATCCCCTGCTCATTATTTGATTTAGACATTGTGCTGTCTCAAAATTTGTGTGTTCTAAAAATTTGATTCTAATACTTCTTATTCTTTTAGTCTTATTAATAAAGTTTTCTTTATACCTTTTAAGTTTTAAGCCTATTTTACCATTTTCCTAATCCATCTCTAACAACAAAAAATAAGTAAGTACACTAATAATTTTAACCAACACTAAACTACCACAGACATCCATCCCTATAACACACAGCATTTAAGGCCTGACCCCGAGCTTGCTGAAGAAAAGACTTAGATAAAGATCAGTGAGAAGAATTTGAGGGCTTTTAATCAACCCTTGTTAAGCTTTTCAGCAAATGGGGGAAAACTTCCCAGACAGGCAAAAATAATTGGCTTTAATTGCCTTCCTGCATTAATTGGGAAAGAGTGAGTACTTCTCGAAGTGGCAGACAACAAATCAAGTAAAGAAACTCAGATATTTAATATATTTTTACCAAATAAAATGAAAAAAGTAAACCCATCTGTCAGTTTGCAGTCAATCACTCAGGACATTGAGGTTTGTATGATCTCAGTCACCTTAAAGCAGATAAACCAACACATTTTCTCTTGATGGGATTGAAGGATGAGTGAGAACCCAGCCCTGTAAGTGCCTGATTTAAAGGCTTCACCCTCTCCCAATACATCTTGGTCACCTGCCAGCCTAAAGGGTTTTCTCCAATCAATTTTTACATCAGTTGTTGATAATTGAAAATCTTCAGTGTGTGCCTGTGACGATACCTCCATCTTTTCATTCTTCAGGGGAAAATGATGAGTTCTTGTCTCAGACTGGGTCCTTGTCCACTGCTCCAAGGAGTGTCCTGTGACTGTGGTCAGCCCTGTGCAAGGTGTCATAAAACACCCTGATCACCATGGAATTTACCCTGCAAAAATGGAATTCAGTTAGATGCTCTCTGTCTTAGCTGAGTAAATGCATTCAAGGATAGGAAAGTAAGACCAATCTAAATTTAGAGACTGAGACCCCTTTTAATAGTTTGACCTCTTATTCCTATGAAATGTCCAAAGAAAAGCACATTAATCCTTTCTGTGAACTATGACACATTTCAGAAAAGGAGTAGTTGTGTTCTCCTGCTTTCATTTTATTTATTGCCCAAACAGGCAGAATTATAAGCAGTCAGATTTCTTGGCACTGTAATTCATAAAAAAATTAGTTTCTGCTCAAAAAAATGAACAAACTTCCTCAACAGCCATCATTTCTTTAACAGATAGATTTTTACATTTATGTGGCCCTTGTTCTAGTCATGACTTTAAGTGAAATAAAAAGACTGTAGTGGGTAAGATATGTTACAATCTTTAGAGCCAATTTAGCTAGTTAATCATACATATTCAGCATACTTATCAGAATATTATCAGCCTGGAAATAAATCCTCTGTAGCCAAGGTAATCACTCAATATTTAATAAACTGCGTAGGCATCTCCTGCCATTAGAATTCAATGACAGTGGAATTTCAAAGAGCATTTTGGATAAGGGCTGATACACACCCAAGTGGTTTGTGCAATGCAGACATGCAAGGAAAATTTTCCAGCTCTGAGGAATAAAACAGGATTAGAAAGCCATGACAAATGATTCAAAATAGGGTAGAAGTCCCAAACATCATCTCCAGTGTAATGCAGGCTTAGCCTGCAGACGGGTTTAGAAACCTCTCTCTGCTCTTATCAGCAGCCCAAAGACATTCACCTCCCTCCTGCTGCTCTGCCCTTTCCTTGCGGCTGCCATAACATTCAAAAACCGATTTTCAGTGTGGTTTATGTCCTAGACTTGAAGAACCTCAGTGATATCAGCTGGGTGTCTGTGAATCATGAATCCAGGGAAACAACATTCAGATGTTGTGGGCATCCCGTGTCAGACCAGAGCGCAACCCAGAGTTTTCATTTCGTTTAACAAATCCAAATTACACACTTTGACTTGGGCCCATCCAGACTGGGATTTTTTAAATGCTTCCATTTAAAAAGTTAAAACCAATTTTTTTTTGCTGTATCCATGCTGCCTTCAACTTGCCATTCTGCAAATCACTGTGTTTGCTGACTTTTCAGCTGGACTTAGGCAGAAAAACATCAGGCTTTTCCACCGAGTAGAAAAAGAGCTGGGAGAAAAAAAAAACCTGCTTATGCTAAACCTAATTGGCAGCAGGGAATAATATCAGATTTCTGAAAAAAAATGTTTATGTATGACAGCCCTTGCTGCTTAACTGACAGAGGCTGAAAAATGCAGCTGGATGAGCTGTGTCAGACTTTTCAGTTTGACAAACTGGGGACAAACATTTTAAAAGGTCCTGCTGCTGTGGGACAAGGATGGTTTGGAACTGAAGGAAGATCAGGTTAGATCAGATTTAAGGAAGATGTTTTTTACAATGAGGGTGGGCACGCCCTAGCACAGGTGCCCAGAGAAGCTGTGGCTGCCCCTGGATCCCTGGCAGTGCCCAAGGCTGGGTTGCACAGGGCTTGGAGCAGCCTGGGACAGTGGGAGGTGTCCCTGCCATGGCAGAGGTGGCACTGGTGGCTTTAAGCTCCCTTCCCACCCAAACCCTTCTATAACCCTTTGTTTCTCTGTGTCCCAAGCTCCTGCCTCTCCTGAATCAAGTAGCACAGGTTGACACAGATGCCAGATCAGCTGCAGGGAGGCGTCTGAGGAGCAGGAGACCCAAATTTTTCCCAGTGCTCCTGCAATTCTGCTGAATAACCAGAGCCAGGAGCCTTCCATGGGCCAGCTGCAGCTCCCCCACGGCAGCTGATGAGCACACACGTCCTTACGTAAAGGCTCCTGCTATTTAAGGAGTGCTCAGCTCCACACAGAAGAATTCTTCTGTGCCATTGCATTTTCCTGCCTGTTCAGTTCATGAGAGGATTCCAAATGGCAGCAGTGCTGAGCTCTGTCAAACCTCGCCGTGGCCTCATTCCATATGGAAGCAGTGGCATGTGCTGAACGCAATTAAGTTCGCGTTTAAATTAGAATGAGAAGAAATTGACAGTGAAAATCTGGGAAATATTTCAGACAGAAAAGAAGTGGTGAGTTTTGCTTTCCCATAAGCTTCCTAAGAGCTTAAATATCACTGTGCTCTAGGAGACTTGGGGTAAAATGTTATGTTTGATTCTCAAAAACCAACACGAAAATGGCATTTGGAAATGGGAATGTTTTTGTTTTCACAATGAAATCCTCAGCAAACGTTATCCTCTCCTCCTTGGATTTGTGTGACAAGTTTCACTGGCTCAAATCAAACGTGTTTATTTCCAGAGAACCCTTTCAAGAAAATTCTTTTGAAATGAGTTGACTTTGCTTGTTATCCTACACTTTTTCATTTTTCATTAACTTGAATTTTAACAGCTGGTGTTTAATGAATAATTACACAGTAATGAAAAATACATCTTGCATTTAAAGAAAGCTTTATGCAGATTTGCTAATCAATTTAGACACTGTATCTTATTTGTTTATAGCCCATCTCCCAATTGGAATGTAATTATCACATTTTGCATCTATATTTAACTGTCTAAATTGAAGGAAATAAAACAGTTGAAGCAACTAATTGTCAGTGTTACCAACCAATTAGTATTCTGAAAGATTATTCTGTTAAAGCTTTTCCATCCAGTATATCTCATCTTAAACACCCCTGGGGTTCTGTCCATACTCTCCAGGTATTTTTCAGCTCTAGAAGCAAATTGCATAAGAATAGGACTAATAGGTCCCTTCAGCTCTGAACATGAAAATTTTAGGCAAATAAGTGAAATTAAAGATTGATTCACAGTCTCTTATTTCTTCTAACACCTGAGATGGGCTGGAATGTAGTTATATCTTATTTTTTTTTAAAGAACTATATTGTAGTTGATCCAAAGTACTGTTAGGAAAAAATACAGAAAGCTTGTTTTGTTTTTTGATTTACAGCAAAAGTAAGAAAGAAAAAGAACTTGCATTGTTGCTGTTCTAAAATGTGTTGCTGATATTCTACATGACATGAAAAAGCACTTTTAAAAGGTCATTTAGCACATTAAATAAATGTAACTGGATGAATGTCTGTACCAAGAAATCCAGACAAATTCAGCATCATGTTCTAAAGAGCAATAAGCTCTCGCTCCCTGGTTATAAAATTAATTTAAATAAAATTAATTGAAAGACTGGATTGTGGTCTGCTATACTTAAAAACTACCTTATCTTCCATATTATGGGGGTTTTACAGTTCCTTAAAATGTTCTAAGGAGGAAAGATTAAAAATAAAGAAGGAAAAGCTCCTGGTGTAACATCAAATGGGGCAAAGCAGCTGGATACAGACATGGAAATCAATGAATATCTGGAATTATAATAACAGCTGACCTAATGTAATATTCCTCCAAATACAAATATGCAGATTAAATGAGCCACAAATGTGCCATTTCTCAAAGTCTCCAGGAATGCAGCATTTCCCAGTAAAACCAGAATTTTCTCAGAATACCAATGCAGAAGAATTCATAATTGCAGGATTCCCTGGAAAAGATGAAGAGATGAGCTCAGACATTGCACCAACCTCCAGGCACGGATGTCCCTGACCCATCACAGCCTCGGGGGGTACTGCTGCCACCCTGAGCAGTGGTGGTGCCCAGGAGGGAAGCATCAAACTGCCCAAACCCCACAAATCACAGCTGGTGGGCTCTCTTTCCCTCTCCTGGGGATGTGCTGGGTTTTCCAGCTGGTGAAAGTTTGGGCAGCAAGCAGCAGGCATTGATAAATTGGCTGCTCCCTGGAGAATGCTGCCCAGGGGGAGGATTGCTGCTGCACATCAGCTCCTTGCCTTTCCTATGGCAGGGAGCACAGTGGGGTTCTTGAGGTGTCCTGTGCAGGGCCAGGAGCTGGATGATCCTTGTGGGTCCCTCCCAACCCTGGATACCCCAAAATTCTCTGATTCCCCTGGATCCTCTGGCATCACTGCACTCTCAGAAGAGCAAAATCCGATTTTGACCTTTTACCACAGTGTGAAACATGCAGAACTCTGACCATGTCACTTTTAAAGTATGTGTCTGAAATAGTCTTGAGGTCAGGAACTCGAGAGCTGCCTGCAGGGTATTTCCAAGAAGTGGGAAGGTGTCAGGGAAGCACTCTGCTCCACTCAGCTCCTGTAGCACAGGTATTTTGTGCCATCAAATAAAGTCACTCCATACAAGCTAAATAAATCCCATGTATGCAGTATGAATATAGGATGTAGTGGGTAGAAATCCCTTTTTTATTTATGAGTTGCTACTTTTGGCTGAAGACACGTGCAGTGCAAGAGGGGTGGCTGTCGTGGGACGACTGGGGATAGAGCAATGCAGAGAGATCAGGATTGATCCAGATGGATTTGGATATAGAAATGAGAGATGTGGTAATTGTGAGTGGTGAACCTCTTGGCTGCCTGTTTCCCTGGTTGCTCTCTCAGCAACAAGTCACTTTAGGGAGGAAATCTAACAGCTTGTGGCATTCTGCCTACAGGGAGTGACTTCTGGAGACGGGAAAATGTCAACCCCTTCGAAGGAATCGTTAACTCTTCTCCAGGAGAGAGGAGTGTTAATTGCTAATGAGAGCATGGCTGTGGGCAAACCTCACAGCCCACTTTGCTTGTGCCATCTTTTGAAGGTTTGCTAGAAGAGCCAGCTCTGCAAGCATGGAGCCTCAGGTCAGGATGGGTGAGAAGTGCTGATGTCTCCGTGTCTGACCCTGGGCGAGGTCAAGCCCCATCCCCAGGACCCTCCCTGGGGCAAACCTGGCCCCCAGCCCTGTGGGGGGCTGAGGGGAGCCGTGCCAGTCCCAGCAGATGAAATGAGATGCCTACAGAGATATTGAACAGGCATTTCTCCCCTCCCAGACTCATCCCACTGGTGTTTATTAGCTCCATGCTCTCGTGCTACACCTTGGTTAAGGAAAGAGGGCACAAAAATGGAGAAATCTAGTGGAAAGGGGGCTGGAAATTGATGATCTTTAAGGTTCCTTCCAACATAAACCACTCTGTGATTCCATGGTAAGATCCAATCCTGTGAAACTGTGTGCCAGGCTCATCCACTCACACACAGGATGGAAAAGCCCCTTTTTGGCCTCAGAAGACAGAGGTGGCTCACAAAGCCCTCACTTGTTGTTCTTGGTCCTTAAGAATACCTACAGGGGATAAAAGGAGAAGTAGGCTGTGATTTGCTGCTCATCTTTGTGCCGAGTCCCAAACTTCAGTGTGGAAGATCAACTGTGTCAGGCTTGTTTGATTGTGAAATCCAGATAATATCTCAGCAAGGCCATGAGAACAGCTCTCACTGTGCTGTGATTCCATTGTCCCATGATAACTACGTGAGAGTGCAGCCCCTGTGCCCAGGTGATGCAGCAGCACGGGGGGATCTGCGCCCCAAACCCAAACCCAGGCCAAGTACACAGGCAGGAAACCAGCCCAGAGCCAAAGGAAGGATATAATGAGGCAATAACCCCAAAAATCTGTTCATTCTCTGTGAGGGCAAAACCACCTGCAGACAGCCAGGTGAGGTGATGCGGGAGAGATTTTGAGAGGTGTACTAGTAAGCTCTGATCAGTGTTGCTTCAAAATCTACCAGGTTAAACATTTCTGCACGAAGCTTATTTTGTTCATACATCCTCCTCACTTCGAAACATATTTTAAACAGACACACTCCATTTTTAAAGACTTCTATAATAATTTATGTGCCACAAAAGGGGGGAGATTGCCAAAAGAGTGAATCATTTTATCTTGTTTGAAAATGTAATAAGGTAAATGTGAAGTTATGAAGCATTACAACACTGCTATGTGTCAGGAGCTTGATGCAGGACCAGATTTAATGGGAAATGGTGCTAATAGCCAAAATAGATGAAAGGCTTAGAGCTGGCTGCAGCAGGAACAGAGGGGAAGCCTGTCAGAGGGGAATCAGACGCACAAATCCCACTGAAATGCAGAGGATTTAGGATGTCTGATTCTGCTGCAGCTCCAATAAAAATCCCAGCCTCAGCTCAGAGAGCGGTGATGGATCTTTTACTCTTGCAAGGTGTGTGATTTGGAGTTGGTGCTGTTGCAGTGGGAGCTGTGACAGCTCTGACTCCTGCAGGAATCCGGAGAAGCTGCTGGGAAAATGCCAGAGGCGACCAAGAGTTTCATTCCCTGCAGAGCCCACTTTGGGATGGGCAGGGACAGAGTGTTATCTGAGCACAGGTATCAGAACCCAGCCCCTGAAAGAGCCTGCAAGAGGTTCAGGGAAAGCAAAGGGCTTTAATGGTGAAGGCAGCATCTCCTTTGCCCTGATTCTCCCCCACCTCTGTTTCAGCTGGGGAAAGTTGTTATTATCACTGAGATTGTAAAGGAAAGTACTTGGAGGCCTGAGCTGTCATACAAAGCACAGGGGAAAAGCCATAATCAGCAGGAAATCCCTCAAACCTGAGGATCTCTCATCTCAGCTGCCTGCCAGAGCTCCAGAGCAAGGGAAAAGCCTCCTAATTACAGGGGACACCCCAGGAAATTGGCCCTTACCCCAGACTGCTGAAAGCTGCTGACTTCCATGCCTGTCCTAAAAAAAGCTCAGTCTTGCTTAGCTTATTTTTCTCTCGTGTTTTCACTCAATCCCATCAAATTCTGTGTACAAAAAGGGCTGCCAGATAATATTTAATGGCTCAAATTTAGGCACCTGGTGCCATCCTCACCCCTGAGGGGGACTGAGACCTCCTTTGGGATGTGGAGGGGCAGCTCAGGTGGCAGCAGAGACAGCTTGGAAGGACTGAAATAGCACAAGCACTTAGTTTGGGCGCACAAATTGCTCCCATAGTTTGAAAAAAAAAATAAAAAGTGGTAATTTTTGCAAGGAGAAGACTCTTGCTGAGTTACCAAGGCAATGCCAGCCCCCTGGATAACTCTGGAAGCAGCAGCAGCAGCAGTGAAGCTGCACAAGTCCCCCAGCCAAGGGAGTGACTGATCTCTTTGCTCATGGATGCTTCTCATGCTGCAGCTTCTCTTGTCCTCACATACAATCCCTCAGAGCCCCCTTCACCTTCCCCTCTGTTTGAGGAGGCCACAGAAATCCAGTGTTAATTCCCTTCTGCAGCAATCAAGTCAGGTCTGCCCTGCTGAGCAAGATCAGAAGCAAAATTATGAAGGAGAAAGTGAAACCCACCAAACTGGGAATAAAGCCCATCCAAAAGCACACATGGGGATTTTTTTTTTGGTTGGTTGGTTGGTTGGTTTTTGGGGTTCTTTTTATTTTATTTTGATTTTTTTTTGGTTGGTGGTTTTTTGGGGCTTTATTGTTTGTTTGTTGGGGGGCTTTTTTTTATTTGTTTTGTTCTGCTTTTTGCTTTGTTTTGTTTGTTATTTTGTTTTCTTTTAAATCCATTACAGTGTTGAAGCTGAATATCCAGCAGTGTGGTGATGCTGTCAGGTTTTTAAGAACACACTATGCCAGCTGTTTCAGGATTGTATCCCAGCATCATTATTATTATTATTTAATAAGCTCCTTCAGCCAGAGTGTTCACAAATAAATAAACCAACAGATTAAGGGCAGAAAGAATCCCCCTAAAAGGATGTGTTCCATTTGCTCTGATCAGATGTTGCTAATAATAGAAGTCTCATGGAGTGATTCAAAGTGCAGCAGGAAGGTTGAATGATGCACAGGGCAGAGGATTCCCAGCTGGACACACACTGGAATCTCATCTCTCCAATGGACTGGGGATGGGAGGAAGCAGCCCTGGGACTCCCTCCCTGCTCAGCAGGGCTTTAACAACATTCCAGTTCCTGTCTCTGAGAAGGGAGCATTCCCTGGGAAGAATTACCTCTCCAAATGACAGGCACAATATTTATTCATCAGCAAAAGTGCATTTCCCAGGCTCAGCTGGCCGCCCTGTGCTCCGGCAGCTCCAGGAAATCCTCCCTGGCAGGGCTCTCAGCTTCCCAGGGATGCCAGCCCTCCTTCCCTCCCCTGGCTCTTTTCCACGTTATTTGCTTACTCTTTTCCATCCCAGTTAGCTCTGAGTAGCCTGGAGGAAGTGAACTAGATTCTCTTTCTGGGGCATGGTCTAAAGAAATGTTGAAGGGATGGCAGACAATCCCATCTGTGTGGATCTGGTGGCAGCACGTGTGCGCTGCTGTGGCTGGCAGAGGTTTGATTTTCCCTGAGCACAGGTCAAAAAAAGCACCCAGTGCCCCCCACCCCCAAGCCCAGGACCACTGCACAAGCCCTGGCCAGGCATCAGCAACAAAAGCATTTGAACTGGGATTAATTAAAGTTTATAAATCCCAGGGTGTCGTTTAAATCTTGTTTTGAAACAATCTTCATCAGTCCTCCCCCATCAGCTGCCAGATTATCAACTGCCATATGAAAGAGAGGTTTGTGCCTCCTTGGAACAGATGTGTCAGCCAGAATATTAAAATATTCAAAGTAATATCCAGTTAACATGCATATTTCCTGAGGCAGAAAGTATTTTTCCTGTTTCATAAGGCACCAAAATCGACTCTCAGCAATCAAACTTTGCTGACAGAAATAAGACTTCATTTTCCATCAAACCCCTTGATTCCCAAATATAGTTTTCCAAACAATCTCTCCTTTGGAGCAGATATGATGCCTAACAACAACTCAGTCCAGTGCCATGCCAGGCAAAGCCAGGCTGGCTCAGTGCTGGAACATTCACATGGAAACAACTCCTCTTTTCTGAAATTCCCACCCAAACTGGCCAAAGAAATAGGCATGTGCCAAAGTGGAAGCATTCACTCACATCTATAGGTTTGAATCACATCAAATTTGTGGTTTTCCTTGTGCATCCCCTGGGTTTAATAATAATTTTAATGAGTTTATTATCTTTCACAATATTTGACTTTTTATCAGTAAGGTTTGGTTTGGGGCCAGGAGACTTGCTTGGCTTCCAGGTGGTGCCAGCAAATGCTCCCTGCTGTGGGGTAAATTTTTAAATCCATTACAGTGCTGAAGCTGAATATCCAGCAGTGTGGTGATGCTGTCAGGTTTGTTTATAGCCCATCTCCCAGTTGGAATGTAATTATCAAATTTTGCATCTATATTTAACTGTCTAAATTGAAGGAAATCATTGAAGTTTGTGGGGTAAAGCCATGAGCAGGGATTCACAGACACACATCCCAGGGAGCTCAGACACTGGATTACCGCATTTAAAAGGGAAATCACTAATTAGTGCCGAAATTAATTAATTTCTGACCTCTGGAGATCTCCCCCTGAGGCTGGTGGCACAGATACACCCACAGAGGGGTTACAGGACACACCAGCAGCAAAGTCTTTCCACGTGGGATATCTCAGAGACCTGGGACCTGAGCAGCCACACCAACTCCTGCGGGGCTAACCGGGGAGAAATAGGGGAGCAAATCTGCTGGAAAAGGAGGCAGGTAAATATGTCATATGTGAGGGGCAGTGAAATAATTAGGTGGGGAAAAGTCACTTTAGCAAACAAACTTCAGCCTTTGCTAGGATGCAGCATTCCCACCTTTCTACTGGTAATACTCAACCATTTGACTTTCCTCACACCAAGAAATCCATCAGTCTTTGACTGCACATGAAGATTTATTTTGCTTCTAACTCAGCTGGAGTGTAAGCATTCCAAAAGACTTTATTTCCATGTGCTCAGTTTTAGAATGCAATTCCTCTCAGCAGTATTTTTACAACACTGTTTGCTTTGTGTTTTGTTTTATTTATTGAAATTATGTGCAGTTTATTCCACCTGTGCTTTAGTGGAGGAGCAGCCCTGCTAACTGAGAGGCTGTTTCCACTTTTACTGGAAAGGCTTTTCTGATTATTACCTTTGGATTGGCAAATTTTCAGTAATTTGCACTCTCAGCAACACATTGCTATGAAAATTGGATTTGGGCAATGGGCACTCCCTGAGCTCCTGCAGTCTCAGTGTAATGGCTGTAGCTGGAAGCTGAGCATTCATCATCATCCTCCCAGCCACTGCTTTCTGCTCAGCACCAGCTGCAGATTTGGGGTCTTTTAACCCTTATTCATGGGAAAATACCATCCCTTTGATTGACCTGCAGAGCTTTAGAGTTTAAGCCTCCTTGAAGAGACTGCTGTGAAAATTAGGGAATAATTTCATTGTGCTCAGGTCACAATATGACCCCTAGTCTTTTTTTCAAATTACTGTTCCATGGTACAAACCACTCAATGATTTTTTAGGTTTTCTTTCTGTCCTTGAGCCCCAGATTTGTATCTCTTAAAAGCATCCAGATATGTGAAAGATGGTTTCAGATAAATAAGGAAAAAGATAGAAAAGGAATGGTGGATGTTGATTTCAAATCCTAAAAGGAGGAATAAATGTAAAACACTTTCTCCATTCTCACACCACCAAATACCCAGGAATAAAGCTCCTCGTGGATCCCCTGCTGTCACTAAAGGAAAGATCAGAGAGGTGTTCCTGTCTTACGTGAACCCATTTAAAAGTGGGATTTATCTCTTTAGGCAGCTGAAGGAAAGAAATTGTTGCAAATGACATTTTTTCATCTATCCCCTGCCTTTGGATGGGGTGATACTATTGATGCTCCAAGTCACGGAGCCTGAGGATCCAGGATGACTAGTTCAGATTTTCAAGCCTCTCACAGCAGTGAGATGTTTCCTGCCTTAGATTTAATAAGATTAATTAATCTTGGTAGTCATCCCTCAGGCAGTGTTTGTTAGGAAAACAAAGAAAAATAACTATGTCCACTTCTGTGGGGAAAGTTCTTCCTGTAAACAAACACACTTGCAAGTAACAGAACTTAATTACTTCTCCCAAAGCCTCTGAAATCCTTGCTTTATCCTTCTGCATAAAGACTCACTGCTTACAGTAATTTGCAAGAGCTCTGAAGACCTAATTCTGCACACTCCAATTAATAATATTCTAGAGAGACAGAAGATATAAACAGTTTTTCTAAATTAATACTCATGCTTCTCTTCAAGCTTTTAATCAAAGAAGACAGCATGACACCTCCAGAGGCTTGTATGCCATTGTGTTGCCAATAACATTATATTGTTCTAGTCAAAACATATTTTATTCCCCTATTCTCATGGTGTTTTCAACTCCTTATAAATTGCTTCTAGTTATTAGTTTTGTCTGTGGTTGGTCTTCAGTTGGGGAGGATGATTTGCCTTTGGAATGGGGTTTTAGCCTATGTGTGTTTTCATCGCTGCTGTAAATTATTTTTTATCAAGGATCTGTTTTGTGTGCATTTCCAAGGTAAGATGCCTTCTTTATTTATATCCCTGTGGATATTGTTGTACCCACGGAGGGCCCGGGATGCTGGAAGTGTTCCAGGAATTTGCACACGGTTTTTGACACGAGGCAAGTCCAGGAAACCTTCAGTGCCAGCGGAGTTTGTGGGGTGTTACCAGTGGGGGCTCCCACAGACTCTTCCAGAAGGTGTTGTTAACACTTCCCCTGATTTCCTCCACATTCCTGTGACAAATCTCACACCCCTGGGGTGCATGTGCTGGTGGACAGTGGCTGCAATCCGGTCATTTCCTTCCTCATCAGCACAGACCTTTGTCATCAGCACAGGCAGGGCAGCAGAAGGCACGCTGCTGGACTCACCATTCCTTACAGCAGCCCTTGCAAAGGATCAAACATCTCCCCTGGATCCCCAGAAATCTCAGGAATGGGGGGCAGTATCTCAGCAGATTCTGATTTCAGCAAAGGCAAGGCTGAAACCATGTCTCATCACAGCAGGCATTGCCAATTTCGAGAGATACCTGGCTCACAAGAGTTTGCAGTCTATTTCAAGGGCAGCGATGAAGATTTTTGAGGAAACCCTGTCAAAAAAAAAACAACCCAAAAATCCCAGGTGCTTTGCCATGTCAGTGATCATAAACAGGAACTCTTGGTTCTGTGGCCAGGTGTTCAGCAGCTTCACCAAGTGGGGTTGCTCTTGCCTTCCTTGTCATTTCATGGGGACATTTTGGGCACAAACACCCTCAGTGGGCTGAGAGAAGGCATTGGCACATTTTATTTTGTTTCTCTATAGTTATACACAAGTATGTGTATATATATATAAATGCACAAGCACATATATACATATATCATATTAATATAATATATATTGTGTATTATATTAATATTATATTATATTATATATTTTATATTAAAAATTAATGTTTTCTATTGTTATTATATTAATAATATATATTTATAATATATATAATTGATTATACTTATATATTGTATATAAATATATAATATATTATATTATATTATATTATATTATATTATATTATATTATATTATATCATATCATATTATATCAAAATATATCATATTATATTATATTATATCATATTATATTATATTATATTATATTATATTATATTATATTATATTATATTATATTATATTATATTATATTGTATTATATTATATTATATTATATTATATTTATTGTATTATATTATATTATATTATATTATATTATATTAATTTTATTATATTAATTTATTTTATTATATTTATTATATTTATTATATTTTATTATATTTATTATATTATAAAAATATTTTTTTTTTCTATATAGAAATTTATATATATTTATAAAAACTCACACACACACAATGCCACCTGTGTGCAGCTTCTAAAAACATAATTTATCTGCTTACCTGAATAAAACCAACATTTTCCTCTGGCTACCTTTGCAATCCCTCCTGTACAGCTTTCATGCATATCTCTGAAGGTGATATTTTTTTTTATGAGAATATTTTTAGGGAAAAAAAGAAGCTGATAAACTCTTGGTATCACTATGGATTTTCACAATTATTTCCCAGAAAATGTTTCCAGGGGCTCATTGGGAGCTAAAGTGGCAGGGAAGTAAAAATATGTGCAATTGTGTTTCTCAGTAAGGAATTCTTGACAGCAGTCCCAAGAAGCTGAAGCTGAAAGTAGAGCCTTAAAAAAAATTACATTAAAACTCCTTAAAAAAATTACAAAAAAAACCCTTAAAAACAAATTAGAAGGGACACATAAAAGATGGGCCAAAATGATTGTCCTGGTTCTTCTGCTTCATCTCACAGAGTCAAACACACAATGGGTCTCTCCCAGGAATAGGAAGATCCTACAGTCTTGATATTTGTGCTGTGAAGCTTAAATATCTTTCTTAGCCAAGAAAAATGTCAGAGGCACAGAGAAATAAATTATTTTCTTCGTGTTTGCAGCAGCTACACGTGCAGCTATGGATTGCTCTTCTGGATTTTTTCCTTTTGCAAAATTATAAAAAGCTTTGGAAAAAAAAAAATAATGGTCTGGTGATTTGTATTTTCCTGAGGTAGATTAATTTATTTGGTTTAAATTATCCTGAGCTAATTCCCTGGTTATTGTTTTCTCCTAAATACATAATGTACAATTTATTTTGACAAGTGTAGTGGGTGATGCACAAGGAAACTGCTTTTTTTGGGGGAGGGTTGCTGCTTTTTGGCCTAAGCAGTAGAATATTTGGCTCATAGGGATGGAAACCTTCTCCCAGTCCCACCAGCTCTTTTCTCTCTGAAGGAATGGGTTTATTTTCATGCCTTTTTATGCAGTATGGTGTACAGGAAACATTCCTTACACATGGAAATATTAGGGTTTGCCATTGTCAAAATAGCAACATGAATTAAAGGTGGTACCAACAACTGTCCTTACCCAAGGGAATAAATGTTTTCTAGAATTGTAACAGTTAAAAAAATAAAAATAAATAAAAAAGAAACTGAGTAAATTTAAATCAATATAATTATTCTAAAGACACTGGAAATTGAAAATTTCAAAGGATTCTTGTGATTTTAAGCATGCAATCTGGTTTTATTCCTGTTTTTAAGAGGACAGATAATAAGATTAATTCAGGTAAGAAAAAGAGATGTCTGCTCTTATAGAGAACAGGAAATATAAACTTTCAAATGGTCGGTGAAAAGTTAAAATGGGGAATAACAAACATTTTAGTGCACAGTGTTACTTGTTGAGTGATATTCAGTGTACTCTTACCTGGCTCTGTTCACACTCACTCTCTGCATCGTTTTTAACATCCCTGCATTTGCAGCTCTTACAGGACCCTTGCAGGCTGAATTGCTTTGCTTCTAGAAGGTAAAACTGCTTTTTCCACCAACAAATAGAAAACTCTTCCCACTCAAGTTATTGATTTCCACTCGCTAAATTCAAAGCTATCTTGCTATTCGAGTGGACTCTTTGAGATTTTGCTCCCAGGGCAATTAAAAATATAAAACCCTGCGACACTCCCCAGCAAAACTCAGATAAAAAGCAGTGGTGGAAATAAAAATTACATCTTTTTCACTGAGTTTTGCGTTCTTCCAGGTTGCTCTGTGAGAAAGGTGATGCTTTGATAGATGAAATTAATTTTCTCCCAATTTTTTAATGACCACAGCTTGCCCTAATTTTGACAGCACGAGAAGAGTTTGATGTTGCTGTAGAAGAGGGTGAGGAGCAGAGAGGTCCCTAAGGAAATGCTGGTGTCACAAGCTGTGCCACTCCTGGTATCGTTGTGTTCAAGGGCATTTCCTTTCCAGCACAGAGAGAAATGAGAGATTATCAAATCTTTTCCTTCCAGCCTGGAGTTCTCAGCTCTCTCTCTCTCCCTGCTCTGGCTGTAGCAATGCACAGTTGATTTCTGGCAGCCTTTGGGTTTGAAGTGTAAGGAGAGCTCAAATGCACATAAACATTCTACACATTTAATTCTGTCCTGCCACTGCCTTTCCCAACATCGAGATGGAAATTAAAAAATGGACTTAGAGGAAAAGATTAGAAGTGAAAAAGATAAAGAAATCTCTAAGCAAACTCTGCAGCCTTCCATTGCCTAGAGGTGCCACAGGGGAGCTGGAGAGAGACCATTCACAAGGGCATGAGGTGACAGGACACAGGGAATGGCTGCAAACTGAAAAATAATAGGTTTAGATTCGATGTTAGGAAGGAATTGTTCCCTGTGAGGGTGGGCAGGCCCTGGCACAGGTGCCCAGAGCAGCTGGGGCTGCCCCTGGATCCCTGGAAGTGCCCAAAGCTGGGCTGGATGGGGCTTGGAGCAGCCTGGAACAGGGGAAGGTGCCCCTATAATTCTATAATTCGATGATTCCGTGTTCCCATTTATTTTAAAATAACATACCAGTCACTTAATATTGGCTTGGTTCTTGAGGGAAGTACATATCTTCACTGACACAAACAATTTTTTTTTAAAAAAGGCAATAAAACATATTTGAGAGCTAAAAAAAAAATAAATAAAAAGTGAACAGATTTCTTTTTTTTTTCTGGATGGGGGAATAATTTGTCTTGAATTTATAATAATGATGGATGGATGTTTTTCCCGAAGAAAATGAAGTTATTGGGACAAAAATAGAAGCTAACAGCATACTTGAATTCAGTATAATGCAGAGGGAGGCTAAACCATTGCTAATAATATCTAACTTTTGCACAACAATTAAACCATCCTTTCTATAGAGTTCAGGGATGAGTAAGCAATAAGAAATGTCTGAAAGGATCAGTATATTTAAAGTTTCTTGCTTTAGGTGCCCATGCACAAGGAAATCACTCCATGGGCAGAGTTACCTGAGGCGTGGTTACTGCTGTGCCTCCAAATAAAGCACCACCAAAAAGCTCCTACATATTTATCTTTCTTTTTTTTCCTTTATATTGAACCTCTTGAAAATTTTAAGGGAAGAAACTGATACTCTTTTTCTCTTTTTTTTAAAAATGAGCTGTCACTGGGAGTGCTTCAAACTTCTTTTCGCCGATTTAGTTTTTAATGAAATATATGAAAAATATGATAGAAAAACTTATATGAAAAATACAATAGAAAAGCTATGGGCTTCCTTCATAAATGGTTTGAGGGGTTTTTTTCAGAATACAAAAGATAAAGTTATTAACCAAAGAGAAGCTTTTCTCTCCAGAAGCAGAAGCTGAGTGTGTGGATGCTGTTGGGACACCCGGTGTGGCTCTCCTGGGATGGGTGACATTCCTCCAGGGCTGGCAGGAGCTGAGAGGAGCCATCCCAGCACTGCCACATCCTCTCTGGAGCTCAGCACAAGCCATGGCACATCCCTGCAAATATTTCCAGGCAAGAAACCCAGGGAGGATTAAACCAGTCACTGGCTGGGGCAAATTGTTTTATTTCATTTTTCCCAGCACAAAGGTGTCCCTGTGAGACACAAATCCAGGTGTGTGAAAGCCACCAACACCTCTGCTGCAGCTGGCCTGGCTCATGCTGGCTAATTACCCAGCCCATGGAGCTCAGATATCACAACTCCATTGAATTCTTTTGGTTGGAGCATCTTCAGAGAGCTGCATTGCTTTTTCAGCTCGCCTGTCAGAAAGTCTGCATGCAGGAGTTTAGAATTAAGCAGCTATTATTCTCTATTGCTTGATAATTGCCATATGTTCCTAAATGGGGTTTCTTTCCCCATCTATTGCAAATCTGGCTATGTTGGATTTTTCCACACAGGCTGAAGTCCCCTGTGATTAACCCACTTCTCTCTAAAGATAATCTTTGAGCCTCTGAGGGACCCCAAGTGCCTGAGGGACATGGCTTTCTTCAATAAGGTTTAATTTCATTTAATTTCATTTTTAAAGCATCTCTGACCTTTTTCAACACACAGACCGTAAAAATACTTTCCCACATGGATATATCAAATGACATGTCCACCTAGGTTTGCTAATAAAGCAGCACTGCTCTGTTCCTGCTGGCCCCTGGCTATATTAGCTGTCTGCTTGCCTTATTTGTGAGTTATAAATAGCCAAGGACTGCATTCTCACTGTCTGGTTACATTGAAGAAACTGTGATTTTAATTCTCTCCAACAAGCCTGTCTCCTGACACAGGTCTGTCCTGAATGCTCAGTCTCACCTGTTTTCCTTTATTTTTGTAGTTCTTACATAGCTGGGAGATTCTTAATCAAAATTCCCCTGCTGTAAAATATCCTAACAATTAGCAGAGCCACTGAGGAGCATTTATCCAATGTTAACAAGCTGTTTGCTGCAAAAAAATCCTTCACACCATTTGTTATTTTCTGATTTGGTGACATTTTATATACTCAAGCAGCACAAATGAAAGACATCAATTTGTGGGCTGCTCTTCCTGGGTGAGCAAGTACCAAGAAGTCATAAAATCGTCTCCAAGACCTGCTGGACAAATTTGCTGCAAACCAAAGGCAACAGGCACTCACTTCCAAAAGCCTCCCAGCCTGAGGCCAGAAATGCTTTATGGGTGAACTAAGGCAGAGAGAGCTGAAGGCAGCACTCCATGCAGGATTAAGTTTCCTAAACAAGGGTTTGGCTGGAATTTGGCACCTAAAATCTGAGGCTGCAGGCTTCAAATCCTCTACTCCCAGAGCTCATAGCAGACCTGGGCATCTCCAGGTGTGTGCAGGGAGGTCTCTGGGGTGGTGGATGCAGGAGCTGCCCCCGGTTTCCCAGCACCTCAGTTTGTGCTAAAGTTCTTCTGGATCATCTCAGGGCACAGCTGAGCTCTGTGGGTCACACCCCGCTGGGAGTCTGAGGAAAAGGTTTTTTTTTAAAGTTTTTGTTTTGTTTTTTTAAATGCAGGGAGCCCAGCAGGCCTCAGTAATTGCTGAAGCACCAGGGAGGGAGGCCCAAAACCTGCCCCTTATCTACACTCATTTTAAATTAGGTTGAAATGGCTCAGTGTTGTCTCCTCCCAAAAAAGAGAATGAGTTTCCCAAACTCCCTGTTCCTCTGAACTGGCTCCCAGTTGAGTCATCTGGGATGACAAACTTCCTGGAAAATGGGCAAGAGGTACTTGAGTATTTGTCATGGAAAGACTTCCTTGGGACAGCTGATCCTGAGGTGTCAAATCCAAAATCCAGACTGCAGTACCTCCCATCCATCAGAGGATTCCAGTTTAGGGAGGTTCATAGAATCACTAAATACCCTGAGCTGGAAGGGACCCACAGGGATCATGAATCCAGCTCCTGGCCCCAACAATCCCACCTGGGCATCCCTGGCAGCACTGCCCAAACTCCTGGAGCTCTGGCAGCCTCAGGGCCGTGCCCATTCTCTGGGGAGCCTGGGCAGTGCCAGCCCCCTCTGGGGGAGAACTTTTCCTGAAATCCAACCTAAACCCCCTGACACAGCTCCAGCTGTCCCCTGGGCCGTGTCACTGGTCACAGAGAGAAGCTGAAAGCCCCAAGCACCGTTCTGCTCCTGTCCAGCAGGCCTAGGGTGCCAGTGGGGGAGACGCCATCCCAGAGGACTGACAGGACCAAAAACAAGCCAGAGGAGGGCAGAAATCTTCAGAACAAATTATAGGCATGATTAGTGTGTGAAATGAGTTCAAATGAACATGTTCCTCGAAGAAATTACAGCCTCTGGGGAAATAATTTAAATGTCCGTGATGAGCAATATCTCACTCCGTGGCTCAGCTGACTTCCTTCTTCCCCTCCCTACAGTTACAGGGAGGGTGAGAAAGATCAGCTCAACATTTCCATGTGTTTGTACTGGCAGGAACTGCTGCCAGTTTTATCCCTGTTATTAAGACTGGTGTGGCATTTGCATTTTGCTCAGCCACGCTTGGAGCAGCCTCCCCGAGAGGATCTCCATGAAAGCTTTTCCGAGTGTTCGTGCGCTCGGCTGCAATCACAACTCACCAATATTTCCAAGGCAGGGCAGATGCTGAGTGCAAGAGGGATCTGCTGTGCTCCAAAATT
Organism: Pseudopodoces humilis; assembly: GCF_049639895.1. Lineage (NCBI taxonomy): Eukaryota > Metazoa > Chordata > Aves > Passeriformes > Paridae > Pseudopodoces > Pseudopodoces humilis. The sequence continues at coordinate 32,505,454 of NC_142208.1, read as the reverse complement.
GCTTCATACACGAACAAATGAGATTTTTTGGCTGTGTAAAGAAGCTATCCACTGATTTTTATGGTGTGAAAATTTATAAGGGTGGTGCTGTCTGCAAATGTCTTTCCCTATCCTCGTGTACTGCAACGTCCAATGACACAGCAAATTACAGCTCCTACTAATGCAGGCTGCTCCTTCATTTATGCCACTATGTCCTGTATTAACATGAAAATAGGAATTTTTTTTTTATCTCAGAGGCTTTAATGGAAAAATTAAGTTTGCTGCTTCTGCCTGCTTCATAAAATCCCAGACTGATTTAGGGTGGAAGGGACCTTAAAGACCATCTTGTTCCACCCCCTACCATGGGCAGGAACACCTTTCCAGTGGCCCAGGTTGCTCAGAGCCACATCCAGCCTTTCCTTATCTTGCTTTATTTATTTGAAGTTGTCAGTCTGAAATTTGATCCATTCCTCACCAATAATGGTGTCAGATGTCATTTCTCATGACCAGCTCCTTTCATTTTCTTTGCTGTCAATTGTTGCAGACAGTTTGCATTTATGCAGCAGTTTGATGAAGTAATTTCCATTTTCATACCCTTGTTCACTTTATTAATTTATTTGGTTTCTGCTGTGCTTGTTTTCTTTATCTCTGAAAAGAAAGGAAGCAGAACTTCCATTAAGTTTGGGCCTTATGTGGATTATCTCCAAGCTCTAAAATATCCTTCCTGCATGATAATCCAGCTTCTTTCCTTTTCATGGTTACATGCCATAACAAGCTTCTGCTGTTTGCATTAAAATCCTTCCCAAAGCCTTTTAAAAAAAATTAACTTTTGTCACTTTTCATTTTATTTCCTTCCTTAATGACATAGAGCATATTCTGATTATTCTTTTGTTTTTCCATTCTTTATAATCTACAATTTTTTCCCCCAGTACTGCTCTCTAACACAGTTAATCCCCTGGTTAGGCTTGGTGCCTCGTCAGGATGTTCTGCCACTTTTTTTTTTTTAATATTAATTCAGCTATGGGTATTTGTGTACCTGTAATTGAAAAACTCATTAAAATCACCATATTATTGTGTTTCATTTCAGCAACTTGCTTATTGCAGCCTGCCCTTCAGAAAATGAATTCATTTCATTCAGATTCTCAGCTAAACTTTTTAGCATGTGCTTAGAGTCAGTTTTGACCAAAAGAAATTATGCTTTATATATTTATTATTTTTTAAAATGTCTAATACAGGCTTCCCAAAGAACTTCTGGGCCTTGCACAACTCAGCACATACCAGAAAGATGCCAATAGCTAAAAAAATTTCCCCTCACAGCCATGCTGGAAGGTTGGGCTGGATGTCCTCAGTCACATCCAAAAAAACCTCCTTGCCTTTAATCTCTCCAAGTGTCTTTTAATTATTATTGCTGCTATTATTATCATTCTCAACAGCATCATTAGCAATTATTTCCCCTTCATTTTCAGCTTTTCAGTTTGCTGATTATTGCCCACAAAGGCAGCTGTGTTGCTCCTGGAAATGCAATTTTCCATCTCTGTCAACACTGGCCTGCACATGGTGGCACTTCCCAAGGACCATGCCAGGATCCCTGGTGACACAAATGAGCCTTGGCCTGCACAGAGTTTGAATTTCATCTTTGATAATCCCAGGTTTCACTTCCCACCCACATTTTTCACAGGGTGCATCATCACTGTGAATTTTTTATTTTTTTTTAATGTGTTTTGCAGTGCACTTTAAATCTAGGTAACTTGAAAAGCTTGGTAAGAAGCTCAGCTTAAATGTACAATATGATCAGACAAAAGGTTGTGCACACTTTATAACACCTTTTAACTAAAGAGTTTTTTTACCTACAGGCATGTAGGTAAAAGGGACAAACAGAAAGAAAAGTAATGACAACACCCTCTTCAGTGACACTGGAGGGAAACTCCAACAGGGATCTCCTCTGCAGGTTATTGGACACAAATATTTAATATTATAATTATTTTCTGGCTCAGGTCTCCACTGCTGTGAGGTTCCTCATTTAGGGATGTTCTCACTATAAAATTTCCTGCCTCAAGACTCTGTTCCTATCTCTCCTGATGTTTTTCTGTGAAGAGCTGGACAAGTCATGTTTTCTTTTTGTTTTTCACCGTTTGTCCAGCTTTGGAAATGAAGTTGCCACAGGGTCCTCACTGCTGAAATCCTGCCTTGGTAGGTATCTAAGAAGGTTGGAACTAAATGAGCTTTGAGATCCTTTCCAACCCAGGCCATTCTATAATAATTCTATAATTCTATGATTTTGTGATTGGGAGAGGGGAATCCTCTGTAATATCCCCATATATTGGGGCTTGCCACTTGCTGAGAAAAAGCACAATAAAAGTCCATAATGGGCATCTGAACCCAGGCACAGATTCCCAGGGCTTGGAACTGCCTAATTAAAACCCATAACAGCAGAGAGTGCCTGCAAATGTCCAAGAAGATTTGGAAATGATACTGAGTAAAAGTAACAGGGAGAATAATCAGCATGTGACTATCTGAATTAATTTGCATTCCCCTGAATAACAGAGATGCCAGGAGTGATTGCTCCGATCCCTTTTCTTTCAGCAAACATGAAATTAAAGAGGACATATCAGGGGGAACAAATCTTGCCACCGGAGATAAAACCTGTGAGCTGCAGTGCCTGGCGAGGCTCGACCTCTCAGCACATCACTTTGGGGGTTTTAAAGCTTCTCCAACCATTACCTGCTCCTGTGGGGTGGGGAGAGGCACAGCAGGTTGATGCATGGTGCCATCCATCCTATTTAATGCGGTTTTCACGTGCCTGTGGCAAACATCACACTGGAGCAGGGAATGGGCACTCCAGATGGAAAGAAAATCCCAGCACTCAAAAGGAAAAGTGGAATCAGAACTCTTGCCTGTTGCTTTTGTTTGGAGCAGGTTCTCTCAGTATACCTTTGCAGGATCTCAAGAACAGGGTTTTTTGTAAATGCAGTCATTTTTCTTTTCCACAGGTTGCCTGCAAAAAGAGACTTTATTTGATGGTCCAGGCATTGTTTTGGGTATTCTCTATTTTTTACCCTCTAGAAAGTCACTGAAGCCACTGCCATGTCACCTGCTGGGGCTGGGGACACATTTGTACAGCCAGAGGAGAAAGTGTGTCCAACATGTGTCTCAAACCTCCCAGCTGGCCTTGACAGCACATCGTTAACTTTCACAACTGATCTCATTGAGAAACTATAAATATGCAAAGCCTCAGTAAATTATTTCATCAGGAAGCTATTGGGTACAAATAACTGCTCAAGGGAAAGATGCTGCCTCTGTGTTAGAGGGGATTTCACTGACATCCTGCGTGGGTAAAGGAGGTGGATGCTCAGGAGCTTTGGTCTGTTATTGATGGGGAATAAACCCAAAACACACATGTTGTTAATTAAAAAAACTTTAAACATTAATTAAAAAAAAGTTTGGTTTCCATGCATTTTCTTTAGGAAAGAATGGGGTTTTTTTTTCACCTGGAAATTCTCAGCCCAAACTGAGACTCGTAAGGAGAATTAAGGAGTAGAGAAGTAAGGTATGACTTCTGTGTGTTAACAAGGAAAGGTTTTAGATATTTGCTGGGCAAATAAAAGTTACCAGCAAGTCTGAATCAAGAAGAAAATAAAAAAAAAAATGTTGTTGCATCACATCCAGAGGGCTGGAAAGGAGAGGTGCATTGTGTGGGGTGTGTGTATGGACAGGGATGGTGGGACAGTTGTGAGCTGACACTGCAGCCCTCACCTCTGCACCATCAGTTCTTTGCCTCTGGGGCTGAATTCCCAAGAAAAGCCTCCAGTCTGCCACTAAATGTAGGATCTGGGTAATTTTAGCTGCAGGACCCTGCTATTTCCCAGCTGTCTGATTCTTTGGATGGGTGTATATTTATGGCCTCAGCCACTCAGTTCTAAAATATTTCAATTCCCTTCTCTTCGTTTCTGCTGGAATTTGCCAGAGAATTTCCTGATGCTGAGAAATCTTCCTCAGCGTGCTATAGGCATCACAAATAATCAGAGGAACATTCATATGGTTATATCTCGGTGGGTTATCCCCCTGAACCTGAGAAATAATTGCACAGAAGCAATAAAGAGCAGCCAAAAAGCGGTGAGAGGCTGTAACCCCAGGAGCAGGCAGGCACTGGAGGGGGAATTGCTGTAAATCACCCACAAGATGAAAGAGCTGGCAGGAGTTTTTTACAAAGTCACGGCGAAGTACAAAAGACATTAAAAACAGGGATAATGCGGGTAATTTTGAAATCCCATTACATTTGTGATGAATTCTTAAAGTATCTGCAATTCAAAGAGTTCTGCAAAGAGTTCTGCAAAGAGTTCTGCAAAGAGTTTCGCTTTTCCCGGGATGTGCAGGAGGGAGGTGATTCCAGCTTTTCCCGGGATGCAGGAGGAGCAGGGGGGAGGGTAATTCCAGGTTTTCCAGGAATGCAGGAGCAGGGGGTGATTCCAGCTTTTCCCGGGATGCAGGAGGAGCAGGGGGTGATTTCAGCTTTTCCCGGGATGCAGGAGGAGCAGGGGGTGATTCCAGCTTTTCCCGGGATGCAGGAGGAGCAGGGGGTGATTCCGGATTTTCCCGGGATGCAGGAGGAGCAGGGGGTGATTCCAGCTTTTCCCGGGATGCAGGAGGAGCAGGGGGTGATTCCGGATTTTCCCGGGATGCAGGAGGAGCAGGGGGTGGGTGATTCCAGCTTTTCCCGGGATGCAGGAGGAGCAGGGGGTGATTCCAGCTTTTCCCGGGATGCAGGAGGGGCAGGGGGTGATTTCAGCTTTTCCCGGGATGCAGGAGGAGCAGGGGGTGATTCCGGATTTTCCCGGGATGTGCAGCCCGAGGCCGCCCTCGCGTGGCGCTGGCCGGGCAGGAGAGGGCGGACACGGAAAATGCAGGGACGGGGAAATTCTGGGAGGGCTGGAAATGGAAAACAGGGGTGAAATGCCAACCAACCCTTTAAAAAGGACTGGCAAATCCTGTCAGAGCCCGGCAGGGAAGGCAGAACTCCGGGGATGCCCTGACAGAGCTGGAGTCAGCAAATCCTGCACCTCTCCCAGAGCATCATCCTCCTCTGAGGAGCTCCTGCACCTCTCCCAGAGCATCATCCTCCTCTGAGGAGCTCCTGCACCTCTCCCAGAGCATCATCCTCCTCTGAGGAGCTCCTGCACCTCTCCCAGAGCATCATCCTCCTCTGGGGAGCTCCTGTGTCCATGAACAGCGGGGTGGCAGCAGGACCAGGGCAGTGTCTGTCCCCTGTGCTGGTGCTGCTGAGGGACCTCCAGTCCTGGGGACAGTTTGGGACCCTCAGGACAGGGAATTGAGGGGCTGGAGGGCGTCCAGGACAGGGAACAGAGCTGGGAAGGGGCTGGAGAATTCCTGAGGAGCTGGAAAGGGGCTGGAGAATTCCTGAGGAGCTGGAAAGGGGCTCAGCCTGGAGCAAAGGAGGCTCAGGGGGAATTTCTGGCTCTGCACAAGTCCCTGGCAGGAGGGGACAGCCAGGTGACAGTCAGTTTCTAGCAGGTGACAGGAAAAGAGGAAATTGCCTCAAATTGTGACAGGAGAGGTTTAGTTTGGATATCAGGGAAAATTTCTACAGCAAAATATTTGTCAAGCACTGGAACAGGCCCAAGGCAGTGGTGGAGTCCCCATCCCTGGAGGGATGTGCAGATGTGGCACTTGGGGACATGGGTCAGTGCTCACCTTTTTATTTCCCTTGGTCTTTTCCAGCCTAAATAACTCTGTAATTCTCTGATCCCCTGTTAAGCACTGCAGCACAGGATCTTCAAAGCCTGTTTTCCAGAGCCTAAAAAGACACCCTCCTCACTAACACACCTCATTAAACATTACCAATTACTAAGCAAACATTCCTAATTATCAAGTAAACACTGCTGACATATTTCACACAAATAAAGCTATCAAAACCCTGGAAGGAAATTTCTCCTCTGGCAGATGCCTGTGGGGTACCCAGGCACTGTCTGTGAAGTCTGGTGTACCTGTTTTACCCCCTGAAAACCATCTGATAAAATGAATTACCAGTCTCCTGTAAGCCTGGCAGCTGCCAGCACAGCAGAAAACATGTTCAAATTAATATTAGAGCTACAGGAAATTCATCTTCACAGCTTCCAAAGCACTGAATCAACCCAGGGCTATGTAAGGTGACATTAGAGTTCAAAATGAACCTTCCTCATTCAGTTTGAATGGAATCTACTGAATATATTAATTCAGTGTCTGTTTATACTGAGCCTTGGGCACAGCTCAAACACTTTGGGCTTTGAAGATATCTTAGATCTGAATTTTCTAAACTATTTTTATAGCCAGAATTGTATTCACTTGCACATGTATTTTACCTAAATGAGTATCTATTCCCTCTATGAGTTTTATCTAGGTATCAACAATTTATAAAGTAATTGTCTTAAGAGAATATATTTGCATTTTTTTAATCAATTAACAGGTAAAATTCTGGTTTCACTGAAGTCATCATGAATTTTAGTAACGAGTCTCTCTTCTAAGGAGGATCAATTATGTCTTTCAGCAACTATACTCTCATTAAATCCTGTTACTCATTAACAGACAAGGTTATTCTCACCTTACATTATATGTAACAGAAATTCATATTACTTGCCTTCATCCTGGAAATGTTCCAGGCCAGGGTGGAGATCGTTTGGAGCAACCTGGTTTAGTGGAAGATGTCCCTGTCAGAGTTTCCTAGTCCTGCTTTTATTTGTGCATGTTATCCCATCACCTCCCTGCCTTAGACCCCTCCATCCTCCAAAGAAACACTTGGGAAACTTGAGGAAGATGAAAATGAGTGAGTGCAGCTCAGCCCAAAACGGAGCTGCTGTCTCGTGTAGGGTAAAGCTGATCCCTGCAGCAGCAGCAAGGAACACAGAAAACTCCCTGGAGCAAAAGCAGGGGTGGCAGAACCCATCCAAAAAAGCTTTTCCACCACAAAGTCTATCCCAAAGTTTTCCTCAGCCACAGCATCCTGCCTCATTAGAGACAGAAATATTCCCCCAGTAATTTTACACTTACACTGTATTTCCCTTTGTTATGGCAATCTCTTCAAATTCTTAGCATTTGCTTTTCAGAATGTTGGTATCTTGAATAAAAAATGAAGTGACAACATAAATCAAACTAAAAATGCCATGCACTTCCCTTTTCAGATGCATCTGTCTGTTGTAAGTTTAGTGCTACTGATCTGGTAGTTATTTTAACTGCTGCTTGGTTTCAGCCCTGTTGATATATTGGTTATTTTTATATATGGGAGGCCATTTGTGTGACTGATTTTGCAATTCATGCTGCCTGCTGAAGGACATCCCTAGAAACAGACCTCAGAGCTGTATTCTCAAGATGAAAGCAATTGGACAGAAGTACCTTTCTCAAAAGAGGGAACTCTATTACATTTATTTTTTTTTTCCCCCTGAATTGCTTGCTCAAGCCAATTGGTTGGGTGATTGGAAGAAATGAAACAGGGAAAAACTGATGGGGTTCACATGTCGGTGTGCAGCATTAAAGCCATTTCTTATCCTTAGCAAATAGGGGATCAAATCCCAGCATATGGCCCAAATACAGTCCAAAAGAGAAAATGATTATGCTTATCATGCCAGCACGGGGTTGGGGGAGGTGAAAACAAGAGCATCAAGAAAAGCACAACCAAATTGCTCAGGGTTGTTATTTCAGGTTGCCAGTTGCTCAGGCTCCCTGCCCATAGAATAGAGATGCTGCAATAACCATAATTCTACAGATAACTTGCATTTTAGGGGTCAACAAAAGAAAAAAAAAAAAAAAAAGGTAAAAAAATCAGGAGCCAGGAAGGAAAATATCAAAGGCTGGCAAGAGAAAGAGGCTTTGGTAAGGAGGTTTGTGCAGCTTTGCTGTTCCATACCCTCCTGAGGTAGAAAGATGTGACCAAAAGGCATTCTGACTCAGTGAAATCATAAATATAAATATATATAATCTGCATGCTAAGGACCTACAGTTACAGTTCTCAAGGTGCATGTCCAGGTGTACAAGTGCTTGCCAAAAATCCACCCCTGGGGCTTGCACAGCTCGCTGAACTTGGTCTGTCTGAAATTTTGGGAATGACAGGAGCTGTTTCTTTGTGATGCTGAATATTTCTGGCCTTCCTCAGTGAATGGGAACAAATGAACAGCTTCATTTCATCTGGGCAACCTTTGCTGATATTATTATCTATACTCTAATAGAGAGTAGTCACAGGAGAGGCTTAAGGAAGAGCAGAACATCTTACAGTGAAAAGTCTCAGAGCAATCCCTCATCTGCTGATCAGTGACTTGGAGATTTCTTGAGTCAGACATCAAGATCACATACTTAAATGACTTTATTTTATTTTTTTTTAACATGAATCTGCCCAAACACTTTGGGGTCCTTGTCCCAGACTGACCACCCTTAGGAAAGAGTATCCTCTTTTTCTTAGTTTAATCTTGCCTTTTGTTTTCATCAGGTGCTCCCTAACTGCTTAGAGAGGTCAGAAATCACAGATTGCTCTGCAATCCCAGGTGACAGATAAATGCTTCTGTTTTAATTTCTGTTCAGCTCAGTGACTGCAATTACTTCTGTCAGATGTGGACCAAAGTAAACAATCCTGCAACAATTTAGAAATTACAGTTGTTTTCTAAATCATAAAAAAAAAGAAAATGAGCCTTGTTTATGCCACCCATCTGGATGCACATGGTACAACATCTGCAGCTCCCAGGGAAGGGCATTTGCTCTGAAAGGCACACACAAAATGCTATCCCAAAAAGGTTCTCTTATGTTGTTGTCCTAATTTTCAAACAGAGCTGAGTCCATAAAAAAAAGAGTGGGCTATTCAGATTGAAGGATTTGCACTGGGAGGAATGACTGGATGTGGCACTCAGGGCTCTGGGCTGGGTGGCAAGGTGGGGATCAGGCGCGGCTTGGACTTGATGATCTCAAAGGACTTTTCCACCCTAAATGATTCTGTGATTCTATGAAAATTCCACTCATGTTCATCACAGTGGGTTAGACTCAATGCAGTTCCTTGAATCTTCTTTTGAAAAGAAAGAGAGTGGCTGCTGGCAAAGAGAAAAAATATACAAAAATCACGTAAAGGAACAACACACAAACTCTGCCATCAATTATAGAATCGGCTTCCTCCATCCCCTCCTCTCCAAAAAAAGCTCTCTGGGGTGAATATTCAGCATCAGTTTGCACTAAAATAAAGGTTGATGTGATTCTCACAGCAAACTGATTGCTTTGTCAAATACCTGGTTTAATCAACAGGTATTGTATGGGAGTCACAGTGTATTTTTGGCACTGTGCCATTTTTGCTTAATTATCTACACTTCCAAAAAGAAGAAAGCATTTTCCTTCAAAATATAGCTTGAAGGGGACATACAAACATACAAGATTAAGTCACTTTGCATTTTATTGTGAAATCAAAGAGATTTATGGATTATTCTGCTTTGGGGCAGGGAGGAGAAGCCAGGATGGGCTGGTTCTTACAGGGCATTTCTGACATTTTGCTGATCACAAAAACCACTAGTCCTAAGTTCCAGATCTGCCATTTGCACATTTTCTCAGTGCAGAATTTGCTTCCTCAGGGTCACACATCACAGCCCCTGGGGCAGGGAGCTGCTCGGAGTAGGCTGAGCCAGATGGGGAAATCTCCCGTGGCAGCTGCAGCAGATGGGAGCTCAGGAGAGAGATCCCACAGAGACACTCCATCTCAAACTTCCCCACTTGCCAGGAGCTCTGGATTTTTGAGGCCAGAACAGATGGTCTGTAATGCTTTCAGAAGCAGCTATAGGGCTTTGAGAAAGAGTTGGGCAAGTTAAAGTTGGTGTGATGGAGATCTGTCCATGGCTGGGATTCATCCCAGCCCTAAGAGCTCGCCAGGTGCCAGCATCCCACAGGAAACTCTTCAAGTGCAGATTTTAATCTGGGTGCAGAATTAAACTGCTGCATTTTTAAAATCTAACCCAAACTTTACTGATATGATTTGGCATTCCTGTGAGTTTCCATGTGCTCTGGAGAGTTCATTCCCAGAGCTGCTGCCCAGCTTGACCCTGTTCTCTAGAGCAGCAATTCCCTTCCACCTGGGCAAAGCATGGCTGTGCTGGAATTCCACTTCCTTCACAGGTACCACACATTTACCAGGATATTCAAAGTGCTGGGAGTGCTATAAAAAAAACAGTAATTGTGGAATAAAAATACCTCAGAAATATAGAACAGTTTGGGTTAAAGGGAGCCTGAATCCCACCCAGTGCCCAGGGCAGGGACATCTTCCATCATCCCAGGTGTTGTCCAAGCCTGGTCTTGGACATTTCCAGGAATCCAGGGGCAGCCACAGCTTCTCTGGGCACCCCATGTGAGGCTCTCCCTCACAGGGAAGGATTTTTTCCCAATATCCCATCCAACTCCACCCTCTGGCAGTGCAAAGCCAGTCCCTGTGTCCTGCTTCTACATTTGCAGTAATTCATTTTTAAGTGGCGAAGCCTTGTAGTAAAAGAAAATGCAACAAAATAACCACGAACAAACAAAAAAAAACAACAAAAAAAAGGAAAAACACAGAAGAGCGTGAAAAAAAAAATAGAATAAAAAATAAAGACAAACAAATCTGAAAAAAAAATTGTTTTTTCTTCCCGAGCTCAGCTCTCCCTCTCTGCCCCGGTGCTGTCTCATTCCCAGCACTGCTCTCTCCTGTCTCTAGAGGGCTGCCTTAAACCACGGAAAAGTGTCTGAATTTTCAGCGTTTTCCTTTTCCCTCAGATTTTTCCTTTTCCCAATTTTCATCAGCAGCTCCTCTGCAGGAATTCCTGCGGCCAGCCTGGAATAAAAGTCCTTTGGAAGGAGACTTGTGTGCAGCTCTGACTTTGGGGTGTCCAAAGCTGCACAAATGACCCGAGAGCTGAAGGGAAATAGCAAATCTTGGCACTGGGCATTTTGGCTCAGAGCGGTGCAAAAGTGCGGGTTTATTGTGGAGAGGACCCACAGTCCTCAGATGAAAGAGTCGACAGAAAGAAGCCAGCAGGATTCCTGTGTGTCTGTGAGAAGAAGAGAAGGATAAAGAGAGAAGAAAACAAAGAACTGTGCTGTGGAAAACACCATGGAAAAACAGGATTCGTCTGTATTTTGGATTTTTGGGGATGCTTTCTCAAAACAGTGCTTCCACCAATGGATCTGAGGGGTGGTGTGGTGATGGCCAATGGGATGGGTTGCACTGTGGGGTCAGAAAGGGATAAAAAAACCTATGTGTGAGCACAATAAAAAACCTTGGATAAAGTTTCTGAAGGATCTGCTTTGTGTCGTGTCTGCTCTGACAATGACAGTTCATTATCTGGCTGGGGTTCATTCCACAGCCACCTCGCTGAGAAGGGTTAGATCAGGGACTCTGAGCAGTTTTAGTGACTTAAACGCTGCTCTGAATGTGTTTGTAATACTCAGAAATCAAGGAATGAGTGCTCAGGAAGAGTTTATTTAAAATAAAGAGCTCTGAAGCGTGTCTTTGTCCAAAGTGATGCTGCACTTTATGCCGCTGCATAATGAAACAGAAAGCAAATGCATTGCATAAAAGTGCGTATTCCATTTCCACGTGCCACATTTTAAAATTCAAAATGACAGCTTGTATTTTTAATTGTTCTTTTTTTTTTTTTTGGGAATAAATCTCCTGAGGAATGTAAGTTTCAAGAGTTCAGTGCTCAAAAGAAAGGACTATAAATGAAACTATGTTGTTCAGTAAGGGCCTCTTCTCCTGAAGCAGTTTGTGTTGAAAACAGTCTTGTTTTGTAAATCTGTTGATCAAAAAGAACCTGCTCAGTTTTAAAATAAAACAAAGTCAGCACTTTTTCAATTATGGGGAAAGCATAGAAGAAGCTTTTTAATAATTTGCAGCAAACTCCAGTCTCTAAATATCAGATTGATACCTGAGCTTATTCAAAGGGAAAGCAAAACAAACTGCTGAACTTGTGTGGAAAACAAATAATTAATCCAAACTTTGAAGATGTCTGGAGGGTTCTTTTGAGGTAATAACAGTGTTTAGCATCAGGGAGGGGGTCAGAGCCCTTGGCCCCCTCAGCTTTGGTTCTACTGGATCAAGCATTTTCTCTTAAAGTGCCCTGAATTCAAGTAATTTTCCTCCTGTGGGTGCTCCCCAGCCCCACCTGAGCCAAGACCTGAGACAGGATTATCCCCAGGGACTGTCTCCTCATCCCTGTGGGTCACACACCAAGGATGGGGTGAATCTCACCTGTGCTCCCTCCCCAGGGGTCAGGTTTAATCTCAGAGTCACAAGGCCCAAGCAGCACCCTGGAAACCCTTGAGGGACTTTCTTTAGGAAAAAAAGACAATGCTTGAATAATAAATCCATACATGCTAGGTAAATATTTTATAAACTAGAGATGCAAACAAATTAATTTACAGCTATTCCATTTATTACATAGCATTTCTCCAAGTACCATGGATGGCATGGTTTACAAGAGGTAAAGAGGTTGAATTTACTAAGCTGCTGTGAAAATTGTATAGGAGAATCAATTGCATTTCCTGGCTTAACTGAACATGGGATACAATTTCTCTAAGTAGTGTCACCAGTGTTAAAATACATGATGGGATATATCAGTAAGAAGCATCTTCAAAGAGGATTAAAGGTTCAGATGTTTTTTTCTTTTGTTTGAGGCAATAATATATTGAATTTGGACTAATTAAGCTTGAAACTGATCCAGTTTGCTGGGTTTTGGTTTTGTTTTTTTCTTTTTGGGTACAATGCTTCTTACAGTTTATAGCTAATTGGCAGGTGAGCGAGATAAGTAACACTGAACACCACTTGATGCTGTTACAGCCTAAGGGAGATGGGCAGCCTGTTGTACAGGAAGAGGACACACACAGAAGATGAACATAATGAATTTTCACCTGAGGAGATAATGCCATGACTTAACCCTCCGCAAGAAATAAGACCTTGGTGTTCCAGGAAATTTCTTATTGAGGAAGTGTTTCAGAGATGACAGCAAAGCTTCTTTGTGGCCACCTAAACACTAAAAAGCCTGTAGGTTGCTTTGCTTCTTGGTTGAAATTGCAGAATCAGAGCACTTGACTTGCATTCAGGCTTTGCTAATCCCCGTGGAGCTTTATCCCCTGTTTGTCATTAGCTGGCTGCATTGACAGCCTCTCCTGCCCGCCCTCCCTAACCAAAACAGCAACAAAAACTCCTTTGCATCAAAGAGAATTCTCTTTCAACTTTGATCACATTTCTCTTGCTGCTCAAGCCTGTTGCTAAGAGAAACTGCGGTGGTGAGGAATGGGCGAGTCATTATTATAATTACTCTTGTTACACCCCAGTGAGAACAAGCCTCTCCCAGCACTCAGGGAATTATCCAGCAGTGCAGGATTTAATTGATAGAGTTACTGACAGCCCTGCTGGGCTGGAGCTGCAGGAGAACCCAGCCACAGCATCAGCACGTGGGGCAGGAGCTGCTGCCCCTCTCCCAGGTGAGGGGATGTGCACAGCTCTAGGTACCAACACTGGGGGTTTATTCCATCAGAACACTTCTTGCTGGGAACTCAGGACCAGCAGAAATAAGCCTGTGCTGAAATATAAAATAAAAATATAAAATAAAATGGCGCTTCTCAGCCTGAGCCATCTGCACAGAGCTGATGGTCAAGGCAGGAGCAGAAAATGTCTCACTTTGTGGAAAAATGGGACCCAGCTCTTCTGTCTGGTTCCACTGACCCACTCACATTCCCTGACTGACACTACTCATGAGTCTGGAACCTTTAATAAAATGTAAAATATGTATTAAAAAGCACTAATAAATACTAAGCAGAGACATGGTGCCTTATAAAGAGACAAGGCAGGCACTTTCACCACAGTGCACCAGGCTGTTATTTGGTTTAATATGGGATGAGGGGATCTGGAGCACCTTCAGTGTAGCTCTGCACATCGCTTCTGCCACTTCAGAAATTTTAGTTTTAGAGAAATTTTAGGTTTTTAGAGTTCAGTTCCAAAGGGAAAAGAATGATAAGATCCATGCATGCTAGAGCAAGAGGCCTTTTTCTTTCATTCCTAAGCATATAAGGAAAACTGCAGCATATACCCTATCTTCTGCTGGAGGTGTCCTGAAAAATACAAATATTTGTATTTGTAAAAAATACAAATATACAAAAAATCAGCTCCTGAGACTGCAAGACAAGAGCTGCAATAAATACACGTGCAGTGGTGTTGACAATATCTGCACTCATTTCAACATTTGCTTTCCAAAGTGCCTCGGTATTTCAGAGAGGGGCTTGCTCTGAAGCAGCAGCGCTAAATAAAAACATTTTAATTTTTCAGGCAGTACAAACAGAGTGATTTACCTTTCAGGTGAAAGGAAGAAGGGAAAGGATTGTCTTTTCCACCTCTTGGGCAAAAGGGAAAAGGTATCCCACCAGGCTCCAGGTGACACGACGTTTACATGGATCACTGCTTAGTCATTCATCCAGCATGGCTGGAAAATGTCAAGTGCAGGGCAAATTCCTGCATGTGTCGAGACAGAAGGGGTAGCACTTTGTCTTTAAGGCTTCTAAAGGATCAGAAGGAAAGGGTAAAACTGAAATTATTTTGACAAATACAGTGGATCTTCAATGTGAAAAAGGAAAAGGGGGCATTGAGGAAATGTCCTCAAATTGCACCAGGGGAGGTTTAAATTAGATATGAGGTAAAATTTCTGCACAAAAATCATTGCAACAGGTTTTTCAGGGAAGTGGAGTCATCATTCCTGGAAGTGTTCAAAAAGGTGTGGGTATGGCAGTTGAGCACAAAGTTTGGTGGTGAACATGGTGATGGTGCTGAGGGTGGACAAGATGAACTCAGAGGTCTTTTCCAGATTTAACATTCTATAATTCTGTGATTCATTAATATGTAATTCCAGCCTCAAATATTCAGGAATGACAGGGGAAATTTTGCAGGCATCCATGGAGCAATGTCTGCAGCACCTTCCTTGGTTTGGGTCTATTCAAATCTGAGGCTGAGGGAATGGCAGGGAGGAGGAGAAGCAGCATCCTGCCCTAGGGAGCAAAAAACAGGAAGTATTTTTTATATTGTAGGTTTTTCCATTTTAATTTTTTTGAAAATGTAGAGGACCTCCAGTGTTTTCATCCCTTGGGTCTCCCAAACCTTTCAGAAATACTTCCTGAGGGTTTTCTTTCCTGTCTGGGAGCAGTGATGGGAGCAATGGAATTGAAGCTGAGTGTTGTGTACACACAGAGACGGGATGGGCTTGAGCCATTTCCCTCTGCCTGCCATCAGTCAGAGCCTGAGACATTAAACTCTACCCCCAGCTAAAAAAATCTTCTCTTTGCTTTGAAAGAGAAGGGTTGGCAGCTTTGTAGAACTGGAAGGCTTGGTGATCCTTTAAAATGTACTTTACAGAAATTCTGCTTTGGCTTTCCAGCACTTCTGGAGTCAGTCAGAAAGCAGGGCAGGGAAGACTGGAAGTTTGAACCCAGCTATTTCTAGGAGTTACAGTTATTGATTACAATTGCACTGACTACCAGACCATTTAATCTAATGAAATTGGTCAAGTGACACTACTGCAATTAAGAAGAAAGTGTAACCAACTTGGAAGGAAAATTTAAAAGTGTTAGAAGAGGAAATAGTTAGATTTCAGAGCACAAAAGAGTTTGTTAGCACATATTATGCACTGATTGTTTTGTGTTTAGTTTTATTCCTGTAGAAGTTGTATTTTTTCACCAGGACTAATGCAGGATAAGACTAGAATATTAGTTTTCCTACTATTTCTATGACTGAATTCCCATACAATGAATTTATAACACCATTAGACCCTAAACATGAGTCAAAAACAAATTAGCTATTGAGAGGCAAATATAGCTCTCAAAATCTCTTAGATAATTCTGTTACTTGTGGCTTAATATGAAGGAGAGTTAATTATTTATACCATGGATGGGGTTCACTAAATGAGAACTGCAAGATGAGATGGAGTCATAAATTAGTGCTCTGTAAATATTGTTCTTTACTCAAAGCCAAAAGGAAAGGTGTTTGTGGGATGGAGCAGGGATAGACAGCGCTGAAACCCAGCAGGTCAAACTCCTTCTGGAGAGCTTCCCATCACTCAGAGCTCCTTATGGAAAGGGCTGCACTGTGTTCTGGGTTCCCCCATGCCATTGTCTCACCCTAAATATAACACCACATCTGGGTTTTGTCTCAATTCCTAATAAAAATTATCAGAGTTTGAGTTTGGCTGCTGAAAGAACTCTGCAGGTGTGAAGACATTGGTCTGTCATGTCTGGTCCTGACACAAACCCAGAATTGCTGTATCAGTTCTGTGGGTTTATTCTTGAATTAATCTTTTCACTTTGTAACTCATTTTTATCTGCCATTAGACCCCCAAAAGAGAGAAAGTACTTGTTTCCACGAGCTTATATTCAAGTTACCTTCTTAAATTAGATAATTTTGATTAATTGCTTCAGCTAGCAAGGGTCTTCAGTAGCTTTAGAGAAGGAACCTTTCTAGTCAGGACAAAGCTGCAGGAGAGAATGGAATGGTTTGGGCTGGAAGGGACCTTAAAATCCACCAGTTCCAACCCCCCTGCTATGGACTTCCACTAGGGCAGGCTGCTCATGACTGTCCTCAGACAGCCCTTCAATGATTTTAAATTACACTGTAATATTCCACTGCATTTCCCAGGAAAGGATACGTTTAGAAGAGGCTGAAGGCAGATCTGAGGATATGGATATGGATATGGATATGGATATGGATATGGATATGGATATGGATATGGATATGGATATGGATATGGATATGGAACTAAGGCTGCTGCCCTCACCAGGCTTCCTCTGAGCCCTGGGAAACACCTGCAAACTCCTTCCCTGTGGCCACAGCACCTTCAACTTCTACCTCTGCTCCTTCTCAAATTTATTTCATCTTCTTCCCTATTTAAACCCCGAAATTCTGTCCCAGCCATCTTTTGTAACTGCAGCCACCAGGTCTTCCTTTGAAGCTCTTGGGTTACCCATTGCCTCAGACCTTCAACCACTTCACACTTTTGTTGCAGCACTTAATTGTAAGTGTTAATTGATGGACTACACCTGAGTGAGGTGAGAGTTCTGCTATTGTGCCAGACAAAAGAATTCAGGTAACTGCAGGCTCCTCTCACTTTACATGCAAACAGTGCCCGAGCTCTGGGAGACCCAGAGGTGAATTATTGATGGGGAAGGGGCTTGAGCAGGTCTTGGCATCCGAGCTGGGACTGGAAACACTGGGAAGTAAATCAGGGATGAACAACCCTCTGGATAAACTGCAGACAAAAATCCCCTTGGCCAGTGGAAGGTTAAATAACAGGGATAAGTCGCTCCATCTCCTGCCCTCCCCCTCGTCCCCACACTGCAAGTTTAATAAGCCAAAATCAAAACCATCTAGGCCTGGAGCTTTCTAAGATTTAAGACTTTAAAATGTGAAGCACCTCATTATATGTGCCTATTTTCAATAAAAAGGGGAGATAACTGGTGTCACGTCAGTCTCTTATCAGTGATATTTGTTTGACTTCTATTTCGAAAGTGCACTGCTTGCTTTCTCTGGTGCTGGAATCAAACTCTTCTGAATTGTACAGTACAAGGAGAGATATCAGCTTTCACCTAAGAACTTTCAAAAGGAGACTAGTCTGTGCCTCCCTCTGCAGAAATAAAGAACTATTGTACAGTAGAGCGTATAACACTTGCAACATGGCCAATTGACTTCCTTCCTATTAATCAACTACTCTGTTTACCTTCTTATACAAACCATTTCAAAACCATTAAAACTAAGAGGATTAGCATCACATTTCTGGCAAAAAGCACCTTAATTTCAGCAAATGCTACTTTCACTCTCTGAGATTTTTTTTTAAAAAAAAACCTTGAAAGAATTGGATTCTTTACTGTGGCAAATTCACTGAAACAGGAATAAATTATATCTCCCATGTTAAAAAAGGCTAAGGGAGGGGGGTGAAATGAGGGCTAGAGGAGTACAATCCTCTCAATCCAATGAGAGAGAACTGCAAAAGAATTAAATTACCAAGAATGAAAAAATTTCAAAGCAATCCTGAAACATGAGTTAAGTCTTGACAATTTGAATCAATTGTTCTGTCCTGGCTGTGTACGAGCAGCTCCTGCTTTTGTAGCCTCCATTTCGGAAACAGTTGGGAATGGTTCACTTGATCTGCAAATAATACTGCAGCCAAAAGTTCAAGGCCCAAATTCCCATTTTCCTGTGCTCTGGGAATTTGTCTGGCACAGACAAGGAGTTGCCATTTATGTCAATTTAATTTTATTTAGCATCCAGTCTTGATTGTAAAAGTTTTGCCTGGAATTAAATGGGGGGAAAATACTGTTCCCAGTAAATTCCCATCTCCTGGACACCACGCAGCATCAGGTTAAATGTTTGCAGCCATGCATTTTACTTTGTTAAATGGGAGGTTTAAGAGATATAACAACCAAACACACACCTGAAAAACAAAATGAATCATAAAAGCACATGAAGTTGATATATGGAAGCCTAACATTAAAGAGCACAATCACAAAAACGCAAGAAAATTATGTAAAGTTAATGTAACAGAAAAATTTACCTGTGAAAGGGGGGAAATGAGAAGATAATTTAAATATTTCCAGGAACTTGTCATAAAGAATCCCATTGAATGAGGGTACCTGGGGAAATCTTAATTCAATAAATCATATTAAATACCAAAAATTCCAGACAGGGTAAATAATGATGCCAGGGATGCTGCAGACATCTCTGCAGGGACATGAGGTGCAGGAATCCCTGCAGAAACATCATCAAGAGACACTCTGGGATGCCCCAGATGGCAAAAATGACAGACAAGGATGGATTCAGGGGTCTAAATTGTGTGTGCAAAGGTACCACAGATTAGGCATATTAGATTATTTTTCTGCTCCTTCCCTAATATTTCCTAGCAACGAATTTTCTGTTTGTGCACTAAATGTCCAAAGAAACATCTAAAATCACTTTTATAAATAAAAATACTGATTCAGAGCACTTTAGCTAATTAATATCACTATTGTCTCAATACTCTTACTAAATTCTGCATTTCTGCCATTTCTTCATAGTATTGAAAAATAACTTTTTTCCCCACTTTCATTCCATAGCTTGAGCCTGCTGAGCAGAGCAGAGAGTAAGAGGCACTATTTTGCTTTCTTCATGGCTTCTTTAAAAAAAAATAGATTGGCTAATGAAGGGAAGAAACCACAGAATTATTTTTTTTCTACTACAGAGCACTGAAGTATTTTTAAAGCAACACATTTTCAGGATAGGGAGTATATTGAAAACAAAGTTTTTAAGTAAGTATCTTCATTTTGGTCTTTTTATCTTTTTTTCCAGCTAGCTGTTTATAACTCATGCTCTGAAATAAGACAACAGCGACTCCAAAGGGAAGTTGCAGCTTGATGAGAGAGGACAAACAGTTAAAGTTCCATTGAATTTCAAAGCCTGTCCTGGTTATATTCCAGTGATCCATCCAATGCAGCTCCAGGAGTTAATATATGGGATTGCTCTGAGATTGCTGGTTTGGGATCAGGCTTTTTGAGGCACATAATTTTTCAGGCAGAGCTTGATGATCAGTCTCTGGGGTTTGATGCTGATGGTCGCTTCCCTCTGACAAGATAAATGGTCCTTTAAAACTCTTGTCACATCGTCGAGTTGGCATCAGGAAATTAAGATAAAACTTTTTTGCTGGTATTGCAGTGTTATAGGGCTGCAGGACTAAACTCCTCAGTGCCAGAAAATGTCTAACTTTGCCAGGGATTTTGTGTTGAGCACAAACCTCACCAAACCAGGACTTGGAGGAGCGATGTTGGTATTTCTGTATCTTGGGGAAAGGCATTAAAAATGAACTGCTCATCTCCTACTGCTACAAAAAAATAAAAAATAAAAAAAAATCAACCCCATAGTGTTGTTAATCAG
Organism: Pseudopodoces humilis; assembly: GCF_049639895.1. Lineage (NCBI taxonomy): Eukaryota > Metazoa > Chordata > Aves > Passeriformes > Paridae > Pseudopodoces > Pseudopodoces humilis. The sequence goes on along the minus strand of NC_142208.1, from coordinate 32,485,548 downwards.
AAAAAAAATTATATATAAACATAGAGTCTTAATTCCAATTTACTCTGAAGAGTTTCAATAAAGTAGAAAAGTCCCATGCTGGAATTCCTTCATTTAAAAAAAGTCTTACAAAACAAAATGTCTACCTTTGCTAGAGAAAAAGCATCTGATAAGACATGGGATTGGTTCACAGAGTCACAGGATGGCTTGGAAGGACCTCTAAAGGTCATCAAGTCCAATGCTTGTTATTATCAGAAAGATTTCCTGAGCAGTGATGCACAAAACACTTGCACAGAGGGCTTGGAAATAACGTTTTTCCCTCTGAGCAGGTCTCATCACCAGGTTAGAACAAACAGTTCCTGAATATTGTTTTCCCATTGCAATGAGAGCTATAGAAATTCTAGAAATACAATTGAAGAAAATACACTCAGGAGGATGATAAGCAAAAAAACAAATACTGCATTGGTCCAGGCAGTGATCCATGTCCTAATCCAAGGCTCCAGTCCATCCTGTAGCTTCCTCTGCTATAAAAATACTGGTGATTTTACAAGCAACATCTTTCCAAAGCATTTTCTTTCTCAAATTTCTCTAAATTTATTGCCAACTTTTTAGAAACAGAAACTTGGAGGAAGAGTTTCTCCTCTCTACCCAACCACAAAGAAAAACAATGAGAATTTCAATGTTGTCTGTCCCACAGACCTTTTCATAGATGTATCTGTTTTTCTTCTACAACAAAAGATAAGCTCCAGTCACACAAAGCTGGGCTGCACCCATAACACAGATAATGCTGCCTAAACTGGGGGTTTAGCCCTGATAAAGAGAATTATAAAATGGCCTGGGCTGGAAGAGACCATAAAGCTCCTCCATGTCCCATGGGCAGGGACACCTTCCACTGTCCCAGGGTGCTCCAAGCAAGGCATTACAGCAAGGTGGAGGAGAAGGAATAAACAAGGCCAGCTTAAACCCTTGGTTTTGTCAGAGGAGTTAAAGGCCATTAAGCTCACTCTTTTAAGCTGGCTAAGAGAAAGCCAGGGTAGATTCTGCGAGATATACTGTATATTAAAAGGTTCCTGATTTTTTCAAAATGATAACCTGCTGAAGGAAATGATGTCCTCTGCCACAGTACTTGCTTGTCTAATTGCAAACCGTGCAACCTTATCCCCCCAGAGATTTACAGATAAAAAAAAACCCTGTCATCACCTCCACCCTCCCTGTCTCCACTCTCTCTGTAGAGCAGGTAAGACAAGAAACAGGGCTGGAGGATTTAAATAGAGGGAGTACATTTGAGAAACAGGACAATTACGGACACCAGCACGGACACGTGTGCAGCAGCAATGTTACAAGTTAGTGACAGCAGCCTTTTCAACTGAGTACCAGTAAAATAAATAACAAATGTGGCTCTGGAGGAACAAGGCAGCCCTGAGTACTTCAATTAAAGCAATCAATGAAAGTGAGCATCTGGATAAAGTTTTGAAAGTGACTTGTTTTAAAAGAAAATAGTAATAGGCAAGGCCCAAAATTCAATGTTTCCCTGGGAGTTTGGGTAAGAGTGTGAGAGGAATGGTGTGCAAACCATGGGTAAAGGCTTCCTTGTTTATCCATTTCTCCTGACACTGCAGGAGGTTATTTTGGTCCCTAAGGTTGTTAAACCTTGTCCTGGTGCTGATGCTTCTTTGTGCAAAGCAGATGTAGGGAGTGAACCTGAGCTGAGCTTTCCTGTGGGGAATGCAGACCTCAGAAAAGGGTCTGGAAATGATGTCCAGTGGTGGTGGAGCTCTGACCCTGTGGGAAGCTGCACCAGAGCAGTCTGTTCCTAAAGGACTGACCCCACACAAGGGAGCCACGTTGGAGCAGATCCTGAAAAACTTCCCATCAAAAGATTCACATGGAGAACCCACGGAGAATTGTTTTCCATGGGAGATGCCCCACCCTGCAGCAGAGGAAGAGTATGAGGAGCCCTTCCCTGAGGAGGAAGAAACAGCAGAGCAAGTGATGAACTGTCCACAGCTCCCACTCCCTGTTCCCCTGAGGGTGAGGAGGCAGGGAAATCAGGAGTGCAGCTGAGCTCAGGAAGAAGGGAGAGGGTGGGAGAAGGTGTTTTTAAGAGTTTGGTTTATTTCTCATTACCCTACTCTGACCTGATTGGTAATAAATTAAATTAATTTCTCCAAGCAGGGTCTTGGGGAGTGTTTTGCCCACGACAATAATTGGTGAATTATCTTTTCCTGCTTTTTTCTCGACCCACGAGCCTCTCATGATGTTTTTCCTCCCCTGTCCAGCTGAGGAAGGGAGTGATGGAGCAGCTTTGGTAGGAACCTGGTGTCCAGCCCATGCCATGAGCACAGACTGCTCTGCCTCCCATCCCTGCATCATCAGGGCAGTTCCACATCCATTCCCTGCTACCAGAGGAAGGATGCAGGAGCTGTAATAGGGGCTGGAGATCTTGCAGTCTCATGAAAGAGTGCATTAATTGAGCAAATTTTTATGGATGTGGAAGTCTAAATGACTTTTCTGCCTCTAGGCTTTCTGCACAAGATTGTATATTCAGGTGAATGAAATATATGAGTCAGGCTGGGTGAGCATTTAGCAAAACTGAAATCTTTAGCTAAATTTGCCACCCCTGACCTCTACACACATTTATTTGGTCTCATTTCAGAAAACCACCACTTTACAGGGCCGAGCATCAGGTTAGAATGAGACAGGGTGAAGGAAACGGGACAAGGGAAAAAAGACAGATATTTCTTTCTGCTGCCTCTTGGTCTCCTCTTCCTTCCTGTAAAATTCTTTTTCTCGGGTGAAGAGCAAGACAATCAAGGACCTGGCAGGGCTGGGTAAATATATTTTCATAAGAATCAGCTATGCAGCAACAAAAACCTAAACTTTCTTCCCAGCACAGACCCTGAAGAAGCTCATTCCCCACACAGGCAGTGGGGAGGTGTCTAATGGGGTCATGGTTTAGTGGTGGACCTGCCAGCGCTGGATTCATGGCTGGACTTGATGATCTTAGAGGTTTTTTCCAACCTTAATTATTCTGGGATTCTATCATATGTGACTTCACGCAATTCAATTCATCCCTTTTGCCCATCACTTATCAGTTATTTTGAATAAAATGGGATTTCTGAGGATTTCTGTGGCTCTGGCACTGTAACAAGTGTGGTCCTAACCCCAGACATGCAACCAACACACTTTATGAGCATTTGTCTTTCTTCCTTAGAAAGCCTGGGAAATGAACCCACCTAATTCTGAAAGCTTTATCAGCTCATTTCAGCTTTCTCTATATCACAAAGAAATCAGTAGCTGCACCCTGTAGGTGCTATCCTGACAGGAAAGAAAAAAACAAACAAAAAAAAAAATACATCTGATCTGACCCATTTTCTGGAGAAAAAAGAAAAATATAGACAATTTCTCAGTGTGTTGCCCAAGAAGGTACAAATCCTGTCCAAGCCCTGGCTTCCCAGGCAAAAGGCTTGGAGGGTGAGCTATTAACATTTGCAGATGTGCACCTCCCTCATTATCTTACAGCCAGGCTCTCACAGTCTATTTAGTATCATTGGAGAGTTCACTGAGATGAAAATAATGACAAAAAATACTGTGACAAGATAAAGTACAGTGCTATAAAAATTCTCTACAGTGCTATAAAAATTAGATTCTTAGCAGAAAAGAGAATGAAGAGGTAATTTAGTAAAAGTGATGGATGAACCTCGGAAGGTTCAGAATTTTAGTTCAGTGCAGTTGCTTATTCAAACCTGGGAAATTCAGGAGAATTGTCACCCACTGTGACAGCTGGGCCCCTCTGGTTCTCATCACCTTAAAGCTGACAAAAAGAACACAAGAAACAAGATGTGATCACAGTCCTTAATCTCTCTGGATTCCTGGTGGTAGTTAATAAACTCTTATTTGACCTAAGCTAGCTCTCACTTTTCCTGCAGTACATAAATTTCCACCAGGGCAAATGGAACCAGGTGCTGCAATGTGTGGCAGGACCTGCAACATCTAAGATGGCCAAAATATCATTTTTTGTCTGTGTCTCATTTTACACAATGCTAAAATCATATACTTTATATGATTAAAAAACCCTTTTTGACTGGTTAGCAGCTTAGTAATTAAAAAAACCAGAATGCTTTGGTAGTGATATGATTGTCTGGCATTGGTAGATAAAAGCAATTTGTTTTGATCCTCAAAGTGCTAAGAACTAAATATCTTTATGGCTACTTTATAACTGGGGAAAAATTAATCCTAGAGAAATGAAGTAGCAAACCAAGGGGTCAACATAAGAATGGATGTTACAAACAGGAATAAAACTCAGATCTACCAAACCCAGGATTTCATTTCCATAAGGGATGCTGTACCTATTTAATTTCATGATGGGCAATGTTTGCCACCTGTGACCGTATTTTCCCCAGGCACTTTTTATCAGCAGGAGGCTTTGGAGTACAGACCTTGGAGCCACACAAGCACTCACATCAATTGGCTGAACTACTCAAGCCAAAAGTTACATAAATGCTGTGAAATAAAACTACTTCAATACTTCAGCTTTTTCCTGACTGAGGATTTTTGCCTCTAAGCAACTAAAACCTGACATTTATCTGCACAAGGCCAAATTTCCAATGGTGCTGTTGCTAATATAGATATATATATATATATATATATATATAATAATTATATATATTTAATACCTTAAAAATATATATAACACCTTATTTTTAAAAAAAAAAAAAGTATGTACAACTACATATTTATATCTCTGTAGAGATAATCAGTCTGGTCATGTAAAAACCCTGTTAACTTGGGTATTTCTTGTACTCACCTGGCCACTGAGAGGCTTTCCAGCTTCCCAGTGAAGGTAAAAGGTGGGGTTTGTTTAGATATTGCATGTAACAGATGTGAAGCTGCAGAGGTGAACCTGAAACTTCAACACTCCTCATGTAGGACGGCTCTGGTTTTCTGTGAGCACTCAGCAGCACCCTTGAAAAGCCTTTTTTTCTTTAGGCAAACACTATGCTCTGCTCAGCTGGCTGACCATGCTAAATAATACCTTCCTGTTCCTCAGAGGATCAGTAAACCATGACTGCAATGAGTTTTATTTGCTATGCTCTTTAAAACCTAACCTTGATAGTCCTCATTAACTGTATTTTAGTTCACCATGACTGAACCTTGCATATTCTGCTCACTGCTGGATGTGCAGTGAGATTATCATTTTTTGAAGCAGATTAGGCAAGAACAGGGGGTGTCAATGGCCTTCCCTCTCTCCATCCTGGGATTTGGCTCAGTAGAGGATTTATTCAAGCTCTCCTCGCCCCACCTCCTCACTGCTCCTTCTGAGAATGTTCTCTCATTTTGTCATTTCCCCTCACACTTTTCTGATTGGACATGTTATTTATGGGCTGTGATCTACTGTATTTTTGAATTGATTTTGTGTTCAGCTATTGTAAAGCATTTTTGTGGACCAGTACCTCAGGGTGATATATATTTTTTTTTCTTTACACATCTTCTGACTTACCCTTTCCTCCTGAGTTTCCTATTCTTTGCCTCTTGTTTTCCTATTTGTTCCATAGTGGAGTGGAACATTCAGCCAATCTCCTCAGGAAATAAAACCTCATTAGAAAATGATAAGAACTAAAGTGAATTCATTTAAATGAGACAATTACATTAATTTGCTTATGGCTAGTAATAAAGAATGAGAAAACCTTTTTATTTTGTGCCCTTTTTTTTTTATTTTCCCTCCCTGTGGTGCCACTGGCCTGCAATTTCATTCCAAAGCCCCCTGATAAGAGCTCACAGGATTTCTGGGGACATGCTGGTAACAAACCAGGAAGGTGGAGATGGATGTTCTCCATCTGCACTTCCACTGTCCTCCCCAGGAAAAAACTCCCATGGCAAAGAGGTGTGGGTGAGCTGGATGCTGATAGAATGTCCCACAGACTACAAGCAATGCAGGAGACAGCGATTTTAGGACCTATAATGCAAAAATCAGATGGCATAACATCTTTGAGAAATTGTCTTGATCCATTTTTTGTGGTCAGAATCACCACTGACCTGTTACTCACAAGCTGGAAAGCATTTATTAAGGGGTTTAGGCAAACAGATAGGGATTTCAGCTAATGACAGAATGAGAAAACAGAATTTATACTTCAGGAAACTCACAATCTGCTTTAAGAAACATGAGCACAGAAGCAACAGGAGGTGAGGCTGCTTCCACAGGGCTGTTTCAGCACCAGCACTAATTCCTCCTCACACCTTGCACGTCTCATTGAAAGCATTATTAAGGACAATCACACTGTACACTTTGCATTCAGACCGTACATTTTGCTCTAGCCAAGAGGCAAAATCTTGGAGATTTGCTGTTAATGCCTCTAATTAATAAGGAATGGTGATGGTAAGTGGCCCATTCAGCAGGGTGAGGATGGGGAACTGCTGGCCCTGCCTCATCACAAGGACTTCTGGAAGGCTCTGGCTGCTGCACTGCTTGTCAGGGAGCACAAATGAAGATGTGGGAAATAAAAGAAAGAAAGGTGCAGACAGCCTTGTAGAAGGATCAAATATTTGAGAAGCAGAATTTACACACATCCTGATGCTCCCCACAGAGAGAGAGAGCTCTCTGTACGATTATAGCATGGCTATTTTTCTGTGATCCTTGCTCTGCCTGACTCAGCCCTGCATGAGGGGACTCTCCACAGCCCTGCTTGGACCTGTGCAGACAAAAATAGAAACAGCAAATTTCTAGATCACATCTCCTTGGGTGCCTCAAGACTCTTTTGGATCCTTAATTACAAGCAGACCTGGCAGGTCTGTGTCTCATGCAGGAGCTGAACTCTGGGGCTGGAATCCTTCTCTTCAGAGGGAAGCCCTGCACCTTCATCCTTGAGGATGATGGGCCTGATGTTGCAAAGCCTCTCTTCTCTTGGCCATCTGAAGATGAAGATCAGCAGTTATCTGGACAGACAGTGTGGATTTTATTACTCTTGTGGCTGCATGTTGCTGTTACTGAGGGCCAGTTCTGTGCAGGCCTTTAGTTGTGTATCAGCTGCTCGGGTTTGGCCTGTGTGCACAGCAGGCCCTGAGAACAGAGGCCGCACTCTTTATCCCAGGATTTTTATCATTTTATCAGGTCCTACTTATTTTCAAGCATCTGTTCAACCTTTCATGCAAGATGAAAACAATAGCTTCAGCTGCTTTCTACCTGAGCACTGGAGGAGTTCAAGCTGATACTCACATCAAAGCGCTCGGCATATTTATCATTCCTGATTCCGTAATAAGCAGCGGCGTCTGACAGATGCACAAAAGCACCACAGTTTCCACTTGGACCTTACAATGGCACCAATGACTTCAAACTAGGATTAAAGACTCGCTCAGGAAATGCTGAGCATTTTCCTTGCTGAATAATTCCCATCTCCTCGCAGCTTGGATAGCTGGCAGTGCCGCGCTGCAGCCGGAGCCGGGGAGCACAGGGGATGCTTTGGGAGCTGCTGCTGCTGCTGCAGAGCTCAGGTTGGCTTTAGTGGGAACAGGAATACACCTATAATTCTTCCCCAGCACTTTATCAAGTGACACATAATCAGTTTGGTTTAGAATTTTTCAGATGTGATAAAGTTGTATTTCCTTGAGGGCCTGCCCCAGTCTTATTCTAAGGGATAAGTCACTTTTTTTCATTTACCAGAAAGCAAATCTTGCTCTGCAGTTAAAGCTTATGTTTAAGAGAAAAAAAAAACAACATACCATAAATAAAGCAAAACCAAAAATCTGAGTTCATCTATGGGGGTGCAATTATTCTGTAGTTTGTCTCAAGAATAGGTTGTATCAGTGACAGCCCCAAAAGTAAGGAAGTGAGAATATGGAACAACTTGACATTTAACACATGGAAAAAGCTGTTAGAGGAAAATTATTCAGCTTGCTGAGAGACACCTAATCACCCTTACAAGTGTGTCAGATGCCATTATTTTTTTCTTACCATTTTTGAACCATCACATAAATTTTTTGTTGAAAGTACTGCCTTATGCTATGTGAGAAATCAAGAGCATTGGCCATAAAACTCCAAACACAGCCAGTAACAAGAAAATTCAGTGCTTACTGAGAGATTACAATTCCATTATGGAAGATTTGCATGTAGGCAAAGACATTACATATTTGACTCAAAGTAACTGAGTATAGACACATACTGATTTAAAAAGACAATTAAACCCACTTTTTTATCATTAACTAAGTTTTTGGGGGTTTTTTGTGGTTTTAGTAAGCAATAATCTCATTTTGGGTTATCAGACTTAGGGAGAGATGCTTCATAAAGAAACTAGTTTGCTTAAAATATGTTTTTGACTTGATTATGGGAAATGGCTGGTATAAAATACTTGGCAAATTTTAAAACATCTTTAATAGTGAGTAGTAATCTCTCCACCAGTATGGAGTAGATGCTTGCTCTGAACTGTAGTTTGGAAGCATCTACAAATCAGTAAAATGATAGAATAGAGTCTCTAAATTGATCCTTTTAAGACAAAATTTCCATTATGGGCTCCAGCCTGGCAAAATTTCTCTCAAACAATAGCATATCAGTATTAGCATGCTCAATTATAGATCTCCCTACAACACCACAGCTACTATGAGTCCCCAAGGGCTGAAATGGTTCTTTCCCAGAAAAGTGTATATTTTTATGTTTAAATAATCCATAAAGACTGTCCCTGTTGAGAAGTTCAAAAAGACTGTTCTGAATGCTTCATTGCAGGGCTTGGGGCTGTAGGATAGAATGCAAATCCTGGCAGTAAGTCCCTGTTTCAGCTCTGGGTGACTTTTTTGGAGCTTCACTTTGGCTGCCAGGAGGTGGCTCTGATTTACCTGTCATTTTATAACCTTTTTATAGCCTTGAGTGCCTTAGTGCAGCTTTAGCAAAGGACTTGAACTTCCTGAAGGAGCCAGGCTCAGGGAGACCTGGAGATCCAAGGGAGCAGTGTGCTGGTGGCAGAGCTGGGACAAGCATTGCCATCTCCAGCAGAGACTAGCTCACATTTCAGTGATGGATTGATGAGTTACTGGTGATGCTCTGCCCTGTGAAAAATGGGATATTGATAAAAAACAGTGCCCTGGTTTGGGAGAGGAATGTGACACAGGGACAGCACCTGCACATGGACACGAGGTTCCCCACAGAAATACTCCTGTGTATGTGCTTAAAATTAAAGTATATGCATGCAAAACTCACAGAGTTACAGGGTGGTTTGGGCTGGAAGGGACCTTGAATTCATCTCATTCCACCCTTGCCATGGCAGGGACACCTTCCCCTGTCCCAGGCTGCTCCAAGCCCCAATGTCCAGCCTGGCCTTGGGCATTTTTGGGGATCCAGGGGCAGCCCCAGCTGCTCTGGGCACCTGTGCCAGGGCCTGCCCACCTTCCCAGGGAACAATTTCTTCCTGATATCCCATCCAGCTGTTAGATAACTAACAGTCTAATCTATCTGTATCCAATTCCTCTGGCAGTGGGAAGCCATTCCCCTTTGTCTTGTCCCTCCATCCCTTGTCCCAAGTCCCTCTGCAGCTCTCCTGGAGCCCCTTTAGGCCCTGGAAGGGACATTGAGGTCTCTCCAAAGCCTTTTCTTCTCCAGGTGAGCACCCCCAGCTCTCCCAACCTGGCTCCAGAGCAGAGGGGCTCCAGCCCTTAGAGCATCTTCATGGTCTCCTCTGGACCACTCCAGCAGGTCCATGTCCTTCTGATGTTGGAAGGCAAGAGATGGACACAGCAGAGAAGAAGGGGAGAATCCCCTCCCTTGAGCTGCTGGTCCTACTGCTCCTGATCAGCTCAGGACATGCTACAAAACTAAATTAAACACATATATTGTAAAACCTTTATGGATCAACCTGTGCCCATGTGCAGCACACACTGAAGTCTTTGCTGGCTTGGGTCATCCTGAGTTGCTCAGGGTTGAAGAACAGCTGGACCCCAGGATTCCATAGGACCAGCAGTTGTCCCCAATCCCATGGCCACCCTTTGCCTCCAACATGAAGTGACTGGAAGCAGTCATCTGCTGCATTTGCTAAATATTCTCTCCAGGTTTGGGGTTTTTCTGATAGGCTTAAATTACAGAAGAACTCATCCTGGTAGATGCTGCTTGTTTTCTTTTCTATGAGTTCTTCCTAACTTGCTTAAATTTGCAATTCTAAACAATTCTCTATCATGCTTCCAAATTCCAACCTGATATTAAATTATTAAGGAGGTGTTTTTGAAATACCTTATCTTGACATGTATCTCCTGAGCCAAATGACCTCAGGCACTGTTCCTAATTAATTTCTTAAAGAGGAAAAAAAAAAAAAGCAAAAAGAAAAGCTGGCAAGAGGTACAGGCAGTGACCCTTCCCAAAGTCCTCCAGACTGTGCTGGGCTGCTCCCTGCTTGGGGCTGGAGGACAGGGAGAACAGGTCTGACATTTCCCCATGGTTCCATCTCCTCCTGCCACCACTCACTGTGCCAGTGGCAGGGCACAGACACATCACCCATCCACAGGGAGCAAAGGCAACATTCCCAAACACCCACTGGAACAACAACCAAACATGAAATTAATAGCTCCTTTTTTAACATTAAAAGCCACTGAAACAAAGAGTCTTTTTTTTTTTTTTTTTATCCCTTTAAACAATATATTCTGAGAGAATGAGAGATTAAGTTTGAGGAGTCACTTCCAATCAGAAAGCCACCATTTAATTACAACACACAGGAAATTACAGAGTGAATGGCTGGGACAGTGATAAGAGACTGACACCGGAGGATGACAGGTACTGAAATCCGACCACTTCATCACAAAGCTACTTATCACAAGAGCCTGTCTGGAAGGCTGACAATCTGATTGTACTGTCAACTCAATTCATAATTAATATATTTATCAAATTAATTACTGAAAAAATCTCACTGGTGCTCGCCATAAAACAGTGGCTAAATTCATTGCCTGTTGGCTTCGTTTACTGCTAATAACTGTGCTGTCAGTTTAATGAGGGCAGTGAGTGGGCCCTGTTTTAGCTGCATGACAGACAAATTGCCCTCTTATATAGAATGATACAGAGAATTTAAGAGAAGAAAAGAAATATGTCATTGTTTGGTGACAGCCACAATCGGAGCCTTGTCTCGGAAACTTAGCATCAGCTCAAACGTACATGAAAGGGAGGTTGGGAATTCCTTTGTCAGCTAAATAAATACTTTATGAAATCCTGACTGATCCCTTCATCTGAAATGACCTCACGGCACCGCGTGGAGCTCTCAATAATTCCCTGTTGATTCCAAAGACCTGACAGGAGTTTGCTGTTCGACAGGAGGCAGGAATTCTGCTGCGCGCCTGAGCCGTGTGAACACGGCGCTGGTTCCCGGCCGGCCGGGCAAGCAGGAGACCCCAGGAAGGGCAGGGATGGAGCTGGGCTCTTGTACAGGCTGGGTGATGCATGGAAGGGGCACGACCCAGCACTCATGGGCACCACACTACCATGAATGGGACAGAGAACCTATTGTGCTTAATTAACTGCACAAGAGCTAATTGAGGTACCCAGCTCCAGTGAACAGCTGCGTTGCTCCATCCCATTGCCAAACAGGACTGTGATGACAACAGAGTGGTCCATGCCTCCCAAAAGATGCTGCTTCCTTGGCCAAGAAGTGTTGGGGCTCAGCAGCGAAATTTCCAGTTGTTAAATCAGGATTTAACACTGGTTGTAATGGGATTTCACGCACATCATTGCAATTTGTTCAGCTTAGCTGTGCTGCAGTGTAGCAGGGCAAATCCACCAAGAAATGAATATTTAATTGCAAAAGTCAGAAGAAAGTTGGAGACATTTTTCTCTAATGGCTATTAAATCATGCTGTCAGTTCTGCAAGGTCAGAAAACACAGCTTAATCTGGGATGATCGTCTCTACAGGGTGAAAAAAGGCACAACCATAGAATGTGTACATTTACTCCCTACCTCTAAATCCCATGCCCTGAAAAGCATTTTGTTGACCCAGCAGCTTGCTAAAAGTTGGGTTTGTTTTATTTTATTGCAGCATATAAGCAGTATTAAATTAAAGACCAGATAATTTAGACAGTGTTTAGCTGGGTTTTAAAGTCCTAGTGTTTCTTGTTTAATGGATAAAATGTGGACAAATGTGAACTCAATGTGATTCTATTGCTCAGAGGTTAAGTGATGAAGTTAATGCTGTGAAAAATTCCTGTAGCAAGAATTCACATTAAAATCTATTATGTGTTATGAAGAATATAAACAGCAGAGATCACTGGGGGAAAAATGTTTGAGGATGGTGAAAAATCCTTGCAGCTTACCCATTATGCTGGGTATTTTCAAATCTGTTCATTTGCTGCTTGCAAAACAATTGAGATTCCTAAATCTAAAGAGAAGAAGCCTGAGATGATTGAAGGGTTATTTTATAAGGGGGGAATTTCAGATTATTTCCTATTAGTGCCCTAATTCTGTGTGATTGGATCAAATATAGTGATAAAATAGTAAAAACTGTAATTCTGTGTGATTGGATCAAATATAGTGATAAAATAGTGAAAACAATTGGCAATGAGAGCTAAAAAACGAAATATTCAGCAGTGCAAGCATGCTTGCTTTGTGTGTGTGCATGCATAGATATGTATATAAATATAATTTGTCCTTATGTTATTTTCGTGAGTCATCTGCTCATCCTGCAGTTCTCTCCTTGCTGCTGTCACCAGCATTTTGTATTTTCTACCTGGTTCCTCCTCACCTTTGACTCCAGAGATTCCTGCTGTGAGCACACAACACCAAAACCGCTCGCTTTGAGCCACACTCTGACAAATATTACAATATAAAACTCAGACCTGCTATTTTCCTTTCATCTGGGCCATACCTAGATCCCAGACTGAGATTACCCCTGCTGGCTGCTGTCTGCCTCCCTTCCCACTGCTCTGGTTTTCAATCCCAGCTCTCCATCCCCGGCGTCTCTTCGCCTTGCCCGGTGCCTCAATGCTCTCCCTTGTGTTTCGGTGCCAGCAGCAGCAGCAGCAGGGCACAAGCACAGGCAGTAATTACACAGATATTCTCTGCTCTGCCTGACAGAAGGAGGATTCCATGCCCCAGCTCCAGCAGCTGCTGGCACTGATGGCAGGGAGTGTGGGGAGCTCCAGCTCTGAGACACGACCCCTTCCCCTTGTCCCTGGCCACCTCTGTTCTCTCTGACTCTGCTGCTCTTCTTTTCACTCCTGGATTTCTCAGCTCCTCTGAGCTGAGCTCCTTGGGGATGCTCCCTCACTGGGAGTCCCCCTTATCTCAGTCCTCCCTTCCAAAGAAAACTCTAAAGCTCGTTAGGATCTTGTTTCTCCTGTTTATTAGGACGTTATCACAAAACTTGGCAGGCCTTTCCAGACTTTTTACACAAGCTCAAATCACCACAACCTGGCACACTTTGGGCTTTGATTGCACAAAATGGCCCCAAACCACGAGGCTGCCTCATCTCCATATCTATTTTTACCCTATTAACTACAGACACGTGTGGTTTTTTTATATATTAACAAATAAGTTTTCTATATCTACTTATGTAACTAAAACTGCGACTAACTTCTCTTTGTGCTCCTAAAAACTGCAGAATCATGGAGAAGAAGGAAGGAGAGCTAAAAACCCACACCTTTTTTCCTCCATCTTCATTCAACGTATTAAACCCTCTAAAAATCTATATTTTTCACCTCAGTGAAAATATTTGCCACCTCAGTGGCATACTAAATATTCTACTACTTTCTACTTAATTTTTTTATAAATCCTGGTTTACCCAGGGATATTTGGAAGCCTTTCTGTCAGTAACAAATAGGATTAATACCTTTTTGGAGAATAGGACAAACAGAGAAATGTCTCTCCATTTCTGGATTCCTACATCTGTGACCTCCAGGACAAGGTTGTTGTGCCCACAGAATGAAAATCTCCCTCTTTTCCCATTCTGGGAGCTGCTGCTCTGTGGATTAACGTTTGCAAAGCTGTGGGAAGTGCTGCCTGATCTGCAGAAGTGGGTGCTTTTCTTTTCATTTTAGCCCCTGATTTATCAGGGTAACTGCCCACCCTCTGAATTAATAAAGATAAAAGTGCAATTGTATCAGCACCGGGCAACGCTTGAAAAATAAAAGGAAAGGCTCAGTTTGCAGCATTCATCCCTGAGGGATAAGAGTCTGTCTGCAGCAAATGAACTCGGCTAGAAAGGCTGTCCACAAATAATAAAAATTATCAACTCCTTAGAGTTATCTTATCCAGTCATCTCCTGTGAAACATTTGGATCAGATATCCCTTACCTGAGTTATTTTATTTGGCATATAGCACTTTAGGCAAGATTTTCAGGAGGCAAATAGGAAATGAGAGTTGGAAAACATTAATTAAATGTGAATACAACAGCTTAATGGGTTTTATCTTCAGATGAACTGGAGATGACTCTTTGCCATTCACTTCTTAAAACTGCAAGCAGAGATAAAGGAAATGTAGCAAGAAAAGGCAACCAGGGAAAAGATGAAAGATTTGGTAGATTGACAAGACCAAAGTAATTTGATTTGTATTCAGCTTGGACCATTTCACAAATTTCACATATTGCTGCTGTATGGCTGCATATCAAAGGCAAGTAAAAGGATACTTGGTTCTTGCAACAGGCACTTTTAAAACTGAAATTATTCTGTTTAAATGCTCTTTGAAAATAGTTTTTACACTTAGTTGTGTAGAGTCCTCTCTTCATACAAAAGGTTTCCTCATGTCCCATTGAAATAATCATCTTTGGTTTTTACTGATGCTAGTTTGGAGTAGTTTATTCTGAAATTTTCCAGATATAGCCAAAAGGCAAAGAGAATTTTTCTGAAAAGTTCTAGTTCACTGAAAGTAAAGGTCACTTATTTTTTTTTTAATATCAGATAATTCAAAATATATTGCATTTAAAATGTACTTTTAGGTTTGGTTTTTTTTACTCTTTATAATTCAAGCTGTTCCTGCCACTTCCAGACAGCTTTTCTAGAACACAGTCCTGGGGAAAATCTTTTACTTGCCAATACTTGCAGAAAATATTTCCAATTTATACAAGCAGACGGTCAAGCAAATACCAATTTTAAACCATAATGTGTTTTTAAAATGGCAAATAATAATTTTTGTCTGGGTGTATGTGTGTGCACAAATGCTCAATGTTTTTGTGTGGATTTAACTATATTCCTTCCTTTTTATTTTCCTTGTCTTCATGGAACAACTTATAACTTTGGAACAGTTTTTTCTGCCTGAGGATTACACCTGCAGATAATCTGAGACCCAGTGATGTCTTACCTGTTCAGCTTTTTGCTCTCTAAATTGGACAAGACTCAGAAATGCCACAGATATTTTGTTTTGTTTTGTTTTCTTTTGGTTGTTTTTTTTTTTTCACATTATCTGCACAAGAAGAGGACACAAATAAATGGAAAGGAATATCAGAGCATGTTTGCTGGTTACTTGAAATATTTCTGGAGTGGCAACAATTATTGTCAGTGCTTTTGCATTACTAGCAAAAAAAAAACAACAGAATTTCAGCCATTTCCATGTTTAAGATGCCATTATTTTTTTACAGTGAATTAGCATTATTGGCACAAGCTGTGTTCCCAGTGACATCCCAGCCCAGCACAGCCCTCCCCAGCTGACACAGGGATGTGCAGTTGGGGACAGTTATCTATAGATGGCAATCTTCTTCTGGGCACAGAGCTGAGGTGAAAGCAGCTCTTCTTCTGGAACAAAAATAAAACACATCCCTATGCATGTATTTACAAGTACTGAAAAGAAGTTTTGTGCCCTGGGATCATACTGGATGATTTGAATAAGGCTTCAGGATTGATTTTGGTCCAGAGGGGCTGATTTACCGGTAACTAATCTTATATAACAATGGGAAATTGTTAATGTCTGCTAAACTGCTCAGTTACAGCATCTTGTGAAAAGCTGGACTGAACTGGGCAAGGCACTGTTGTTTCCACAGTGTGTGGCAGTGTGCATTACAGCAGAGTGTTGGGCCTCACACCAAACACATTTTTAAAATATTGCAGCATTTTTCCTATTTTCTTATTGGTTTTAATGGAGAAGAAAAAGTGGTACCATTTCTCTGGAAGGTGAGTGAGGAATTAAAGGTGTTCATTCTAATCCACTGGGTTAAATCTCTCCAACAGAGGATGGAGGGAAGGACACAGAACTTGCCCTTCCCCAAAAGAGGAGAGGTTTTGCACTTGTCTCTGGAGGAGAGCACCATGGGATGGATGGTGAGCATCTCTCACTCTCCCCAGAATCTTGGGAAAAGTCTCTGAACACAGGAACCTGTCTACATAAGAGAGCTAAGTGTTAATGATAAGGGCTCACAGTAAAAAATGTGGTTGCCTCAAAATCCCAAGCGTCTTCCCAGAGATGGCTCACAGGTACTGAGAAGACACAGACCCAGCCACTCCAGGCTGGTTTTTCATACTGAAATTAATTTTATTTCAAAGAACACAGTGCTAATGTGCTTAATAGACACGTCATATACACCTGAAAGAGATTTTGATGCGTGTTTGAGATTCTTAGGGCCTTCATTTTGCTCTGGACCTGGGCTAATCCTGATGGGTATGAAATAACCAGCATGGACAGGAGCACTAAGTTATTGCTGGAAGTGCTGTTAAATGAACCCCCTTCAGCTGGTGGGGTGGGGATATAAAACACTGATACATCAAATTACCCAAAAAAATGGGTAATTGAAGGCACAAGGTATCATTGCTTATATGAAGCCCTCATACAACAGAAAGAGGTTAAAGCTGATAGTGGCAATATTCTCAAAAAACAACAAAAAGCCACCTTTGGAATGACCCTGCAGAGAATTTTAGGTTAATTTAACAGAGATTAAGGAGCTGCTGTGCTGTCTGTTTTGAAACAAGCCCCAGAGTAGCCCATTTATTTAGAATTCACGAGCTAACACTTTCAGAGCCCACTTCTGATAACTTGCAAAATCTAAAACTCCTCATTAAATGCCAGATAAATTGACTGGCCTGAGGGCAGGATGGGTGAATGGGATATGTGAGCATGAGTCCAGTTTCCTGTAATTAATGAGATCTGAATAAGCAGAACCAATCCAGCCAGAGCAAGAAGAAAATTACTGCACCTAGCAAAGTTCAAATAAGAAATATGTGAACTTTGAAGTAGCTGAACACAAATCAAGATGTTGAGTTTTTATAGAAACCTTTATGAGCTCCAAAATCTGATGTACAATATGTCTCTTTTCCTTTTTCTTTTTTTTTTTTTTTTCATCCTATGAACTGGTATTTTAATATTAAGAGGATTCTTTTCGGGGCCCCAATTCAGAAGGGTTTTGGAAATGGTTCCTTTTAGTTACATAAATACCTCTATCACTGCTCAGCAGATATTTAAACACAAAGTCTTCCCCCAGTCTACTCCACCAGATAGAAGAATGCATTTCAGTTTAACTCTAAGGTCAAACATTTCATTCAGAATGACTCTACTTGAAAAATAATATTTTTGAGAATTTAGGTGTCTTAATCAAACCATTGCAATTTTGTACCTTCATAGAAAATTTCAGAAATATTGTGCACTGGAGTCCAGAAGTTCTTACAAAGTTCACTGTGGTATTTCATTGTCCAAAATGCCAGAGCAACATTCCTCTGCTGTGCTCCAACCCAAACTATTCCATGATTCTGCCATGCCCTGGCATGGCCCTCATGGGTCTGTGCCAAGCTTCAGGTCCAGGCAGTGGAGTAGAATTGTTCTGAAGTCAAAAACTGAGCTCATCCATGAGCTTTCTATTTGCTTTTCTCATGTATTTTCCAGAATTATCTGTGATGTCTCCACCTTTTATAAAATTTATTAAAATTTGAATTTGCTGGAAGGAGCACAACAGGAATTCATCCTCTGGAAAAGGTAGATGAGTGGCCATATGTCATAAAATACCAAAAATAAGGACAGAGGTGTTTCTTGCAACTGTTTGTTAACATGCTTCAGTTTTTCCAGTCACTTTAGGAACAGCAATGAACCTGAAGTTCAGATAGGAACTATAATATTGTCTTGCCTTGTTTTCTTCATCTTTAAAGTAACAATCATAGCAAATATCTGTTTCCGTAACAGGGAAAGGGGGATTTTTAAAATATCATGTCAGGAAAACTGCTCAAAATATTGCATCACTTACACAGTTGTATGAAACACAACACTTTTGGGTTAAAATACCTAGTGTTTATATTTTTTATTTACTGGTCAACTTTTTTCACTTCTTGCAGCACTTTAGTTTTGTTCTTCTTCATGCTTAAGCACTGACATAAAGCATAAATGTAGCTCAGAGAAAGTTATGATGTGGAATAGAGGATTCAAAAGAGTCTTTCTTCTAAAGTGTTTCTTTTAAAAGCAGCAATGAAATTTATGTATTGGAGGAGGGCAGAAATATTGCCCGAGGCTTTGCTCGAGGGAAAACCCAAAAGTAACTTCAATACAACTTTAAAGAAATCACATTTTCCCTGAAAAGCACTTTCTCAAGAGACTATGGTCAACTTCAAGGGTGCCTTTATCAGACATTCCAGGGGGAAAAAACAGGAAGAAGAGCTGCCTGCCCAAGGTAACACAATAGGAGTCTGCAGCAGTCACAGGAGTATCAGTTACAATAAACCAAGCTGTGCAACAAGGAGATTAAGATGTGGATTACCCAGCACTTACTATGTGTCATAAAGAAAAGAATAGTTTCAGATGCCAGCTTGACTTAATCTGGTACCGGCGGCCCTTCCTTGAAAGGATTAATGGGCACTTTTTTTCTACCTAGGCATTTTTAAAGGGTTTGTCATAATAAAGATTGAGAGGAGCAACAAGTAATGACAGAAACTTCAGCATGAACTATTAAAGGATTTGATAACAAATTATCCATTTCTGAGTCCGACCAAATCACCATTAGCTGGATGCCTTGCTTCATTAAGGCAGCATTGTATTCCAATGAAATTCACTGTGGCGGTGATAGGGGCCCTTCAATCAGGCTCTGTAAACATGAAATCAGCTCAAAATGGGCATTGATTTGGAGTGCAAATCTAAGAGAGATTTGTTTTTCTAACAGGGGCTTGTGATGCCATCATCCCTTTTTGGCATCCCTCTATTTTCTTCCAAACTTTCCCTACGACACAATCTTGCTGCAGGTGCAAAGAGCAACTAAACTTGCCAAAATTATCCCCTGCTTTCCTCTTTGTGTAGTTTTCTAGTTTGCATTTGTGGTATAATTTGAAAGAAGGCTTCCTATCCAGAAATTAGAGTGAAAAAATGGATATTCAGTGAAATGAAGGAAGTGCTCCTGAGAATAAAAGGAGGCTGGATGCTACAGATGATATTTTCTAGCAGGGACCGAAGAGCACGAGGACTCTGAGTTTAGGTGAAGGAAAGAGAGGAGAGTCTCACAAGGATACATTGAAAATGTAAGATACCCCTTGGAGCAGTTTTCTACAGAGCTGACATCCAGGGAGGCACCTCCACACACAGATCAGAGCCCTAAGAGCATCAGGAATCTCTGTCCTTTGGAAAATGTTGTCCCATGCCCATGTGCCTTCCTTCTTTAGTGGTTTGGTTGCTTTCTCTTCACAGAATCAATTTTTTTCTGTTATTAATGTTTGTGTCTCCCTCCCAGAGTGTCAGACTGATCTGCTTAACATGGTCCTGCACCTTTCCAGGTCACATTCCCAGAAACACCAAAATCTGGGAGTGCTGCCTACCCTTTCTATATGTCCATTATGCCAGACGGACCCAAAGGCTCCCTGCCCCACTTGGTGCTGGTGATTCCTGACACACCCTATTCCAGCAGAGCAGAAATTCCACAATTACAGTATTACCATCCATGAGGATTTATGGATTCTGTTCTTTTATGTCCCTATAATTCATAGAAATACAGGCATGAAAAAATAGAAAATTGTCCAGTTTTTGTTGACAAGCCAAAGAAATAAATGGCAAGTAAAATGTTGAAGGAAAGCTTTTCTCTGTCTTAAAAAAAGTAATAATAACGAAACTTTGCAAATCTTAACAAAAAGCTTGGTTTAGTTTAATCTTAAATTGTGCAAAATATTTGAATGAGTCTATATTGTACTTTCTTTATGCACATGGAGCTGATTTACTAATATAACTTTTACAGAGTAAATAACTTCTCTTATTTACTAATATTACTTCAACAAGTTTTTAAAGTTTTGCAGATTTCAAAATATCAAGGCTGTGTATCACATATTAATTTCTCCTCCTAAATTTGCATCTAATATGCTTAAAGAAATACCTTTTCAAAGCTTTGTTTTGTAACCTACATATTGCAAGTTGTTTTGGCTATTAGTTGTGTCAGGATATTTGCCTGGCAGTTTTACTTAGTCCATTTACACAGCAAAACTGAGAATCCAGGCAACATTTAAAAAGCACCAGAAAAGTAATGTATATATGCACATATGTCATGTGTATGTGTATATATATATTTATATACTCACTGCAGCATCAGTTCAACAAAATAGATGAACTTCTTGTGTGCTGTCAACTGAGTTTTACCTGATGGGAGCTGATGGAGGTGGTGACAGGTGTAACAGCTATTGCTGAACCTGGGAGACTGGTATTGCTAAAGCTGGAATGGTTTTTACACTGTAAGAGATCAGCCACGTCCCTATAAGATTAGAAAATAATATAACAAATAAACTGGATTTATTTTTTTATCATTTAGCCAGCTAATGGTTGGATCTTCTCCAGCCCGTTTATGATCAAAATTAAAACCTTCTATTTGATCAGTTCATAAATATGCTCTAACACACTCCGCTCCGACCTTTGGAAATGCTAATGTTACCTGGAGCACTGGGGGACATCTGAAGGAGATTTGTTTTCATGGGTTGACTTGCAAAAGAGCCGGCCTTGGTTTTTAGCAGTTTTCCCAATATACACATGCAAACCAGCCCAGATCTCATCTCATGTCATTTCAAATGTACAGTTTTGTCCTTCCATGCCGAGGGGAACAAGCAAAACAACAAGCTCTTATTCAGAGGTAATTCCGAAGGCAGCTCCGCCGTGTCTGGCTGGCTGCTCCCTAACAAGCCTTTCATTCATTGCTGCTCCATGCAGCTGAGCTGTTTCTACCTGAGCCAGTGTTACAGACCTTTAATCAAACAAATGTACAAGGAAGCTCAACTACTTAACTGCCCTGCTTGTTCTGTGGGCTGAGATAGTCAAATGCAACAAAAAGAATTTTATTCCGCTCAGGACGAGTACATTTCCTTGCCGTTGTTCCCAACAAAGGGCAGCAGGTACAAATGGCCCCACTATCTGTGTCAGGGAGAAGTGGAGAGCAATTTGTTTCTATTAAACAGGATGGTTCTATTTTTTATTTTGTTGGCTTGGCCTCTTCGCAGCCTGTGCCAATCATGGTCTTTAATCTGAACTGCCCTTGACCATTCCTGCTATGCCACAGAAGAATTCTCTCTTTTTTCCCTTGTTTTTCGCCCCCCTTCTTCTCGCACAGGTAATTGTGAGAAAGCAAGTGAAAGCCCCAGGGTATTGGATTCAAAACACAATCCCGCCATTCTCAGAACCGCACAAAGAATAAACTTGAATGCGACATTGAGTCCTCCCGACTGCACCTGCTGGAGATCTCCCATCCCCTCCAGTTCATGGTGGGGTCACGGCAGGCTCTGCTCTGCTCTGGTGGCAGCACAGCTCCTCTGTTTTCAGTTCACAGTGAGATTAGATCGACAATGTTTGACCCGTCTAATTTAGTTTTTGTTTGGTGAAGCAAGGAGAGCCGGGCACTCATTAAATGCCTACCGAGCTGTTCCCCTGGAGAATGCTGCTGGGCTCTGTCAGGGACCACTGGCCTGCTGGAGCTCTGAAAGGCTGCAGATTGGGGTTGCTATAATTTCATGCGACCTCAGAGAGAGACAGAACTTTTCTGTCTCTTCATACTCTTCCCTGGGTGCTCCCTTCTCAGGGCTCCAAGAGGAAAACCCAGCATAACCTGTCCCATGTGCAAAGTCTGAATTGTGTGGTGCTTTGTTTTCTTTCTTATTTTTTTTTTAAATTTGTTTTGTTTTTGAGCTTCCTTTGGATTTGAAACATGTCCTGGAAGCAAAGCTCAGAGTCATTTTGCTCACTCTGAATTTCACTGCCTCATTTCCCTCCTTTGTCATGAAGTTGCCTGGTGTAAAGTCCAAAGGTCACAAACCCAAACTGCACCAACCTTTTTCCATCAAATAATCCTGAACTGTGATCCATGCTATCCTGCCAGGATTCATCCTGAATAGTCAGGGCAGCATCAAAAAATCTTCACATTTCTGTACGTTTTTGGTACACCAGAACATGCCTCAGTCTTCCAACATCTGCTTACATCTGGAAATATCCTTCATTCCTTCTTGTCCAGTTTGGACTTTTCCTGAATATTTCTTTTCTTTCTCATTTTACAGCAGACAAAATGTTGGTTTGGGGCAACACAGAGTAGAAAATCCATGTTTTATACTCCTGATATTCCTACCAGGAATTTCATGTGCTGATGTCCCTCTAATGAGGAGCTTTCAGTCTCTTCCAGTCCAAGCCATTCCAGGATTCTCTGATTCCAACTAAATCCTTTTCTGAATGCAAATCTTGAAAACCCATTAGATACTCACTAATCTGGTGCACAAAAATTTGCAGCTGCATCTACTGCTCTTTCTTGACCGTATTGTCTCCGATTGTGAGATAAAAACCAGAGCCTTCTGACAAAAAAATACAGTTTCTGTGGAGGAGGAATAAAAGCTAGAGTTGAGCGAGTTTCTTACCCTTAAAAATACTGCAAAAGGAGATGTCCTAGCTTAAATTTTTTAGATAAAAATTCAGGTTAGTTATAATTTTTTCTGAGTATTTTTATCTACCCCTAAGGCAAGAGATAAATGAAGTGTGATAGTACTTTGGAGAGCTTAGGAACTATTTGTAGTGAATAATTTATTCGACAAATTTTGCCCTTATTTCAGTTCATGAATTATCTGTGAACTGACTGGTACTTTTACGAATTTATTCATAATTCAGAATTATTCCAGAAATGCTTCTGTCCAAACACATTTTGCTGCAGAGTTTGCCTATGAGCAGATTATTGATTTAGCTATTTGTTATCTTATATCATCTTTATCTTATTGCAATGTATTACTTGGGGGGTGAGGGGGAATAGTCCTTTTCAAAGGCCCAGAAACTCATCCTTAAACTGCATTTCAAAGGTTTCAGGAGAGCTAATCATGCTGTTTGCTGCCTTCCTGGGATGTGAATTAATTTCTGTTTATTTTTGCCATAGATCTTAATTTGTATGTTTGAAATTGAAATTAAACAAACTGGCTTTAGTATCTAACTTGTGACTTTAATCAAAACAAACATTAGATTTGTTAAAGAAAAGCAAATATTCTGTTCCATAGATAAGACAACCCACAGAGTGGGTGTAGTCCTCTGTCTGGCTATGATTTACATATGATTTACATACCTACAAACAAATTACCTGTTATAATCTCTTTTTCACCTGCAGCAATGTCCATGTATTTGTGCTTGTTTTAAGGAGAAAAAGACATTAAAAGGAAAATAGAAAGAAATTTAGTGCAACTACCCTCCTATAACTTCAACTTAGTTTTCTGTGGTTCTAATGCCCTGATTTAATTTGATACAATTACAATAAAAGCTGCAATCTAAGGCGAGTAAATGAATTTTGTGTCAAGAGTGAAATACAATCTGTTAAAATTGGTTTGAAAATACAATTTTAGGTCTAGTACAGCAAGTCCTGACACTTCAGATTAATCTGTCCTATAACAAAATTAATGACACTCAAAGTTGTTTAAGAATGGCTGTTAACTATACTTACCCTATTCATCACTGGCTCGATCAGTCTAATCCAAGAAGTCACCAGGCTATTAAGTACAGTACATCAGTTCACTTTAAGGACATTTGGATTGGGATTGTTTGAGGGATCAAACACCTGCTCATGGAAATAAAAAAGGTAAATAACCAGAGAAATAAATATGCCTGAAATTGCTGATGTAGTGCTTGAAGGTCTGTTTGTCACTGTAGCAGATCTACCTGCTGAAAAATACAGTAGAATTATAAATTAGAGGCACATCTGGGTGGATTTATCTGGGTGATCCGAACTTTTAGGACTCCCCATGGGGCAGCAGATCTCAGGAGCGTGGCTCCTCCTGCCTTGGAGCTCCTGCCTGTCCCCATGCACAACCCATGTCACAGTGAGGATCCCCCTGCTCCTGTCCCACTTCTGTCCCAGCTGGAGCTCTGCTTTCATCCTGCACGTCACATGGGAGGGTCAGAGCACTGTCCATTACTCTCTGCTTTGTTCCTCGTGTTAGCCTCAAGCCTGCAGCAGTAATTGCAATTTGGGGTCCAAACTGGCCATAAAAAGCTTTGCAAGCAATTAAGGCAGTGCAGAAAGCAGATGGGTTTGGGCTGATTTGCAGAACTAGAGCTGAGAAGAGCCACAGCAGGTATTGTCCTCTCCATTCCACTCCTGATTTTTTCCCACTTCAAAGTGAGATTAGTTTTATGTAAAGAGAAAAAGTTTACTTGGGCCACAATGGTTTTGATATGCCTTTATTATAGGGGTTTTCTTAAAGAAAAAAGTAAAATGGGAGTTTTTCACTGAAGGTGCAGGGCTTACCATCCTCCTTTGAACAAATATTTTAGATCTGTGAGACCAAGATGAGGTTTTCCCTCTGCTTTATTGAATTTGAACCCTATTCCCTAACAGAGAGAGCTGAACTGGGTGGTTCAGTGCATGAATAATGCCATGCAGAAAGGAACAGCTCCAATGTTTTAATCAGTGCAGACAGTGCAGATGCACTAGAACATCTCTATGAAAGGTGGAGGATGTTTCAAAGACTAGAATATAAATTTTCCCTCCACAGGGAAAACTAGAGGCAGCTCCTCTGCTTTTCCCAGAAGGGCTTTGGGATAAAAAATGATGTTGTTCTTACTCCACCCATTTAATGACCCTATTTGAGAAACCACCCTGAACCTGTAAATTGTGTAGATTAATTGTGTAGATTAATTGAAACTGTTTTCTTCAGAAAGTGGAGTGTTCACTTCACCTGAAGGAGACACCCAGTGCTGCAATTCTTATTTTTAATCTAAGGAACTGGCTCGTTGTGAAACACATTCCACGTGGTGAGGAAAATTCTGCTCATGTTTCATTTAGATTTGTGCCTCTTTTGATCGGAATTACTTACATAATAATTACACAAATTATGGATTCTCTTTCCCTGATGCTGGGAATGTGGAAAAACCTCCCCAGGATGGCTGGAACCGATGGATTTGGCTGTTTCTGAACACATATTTTGTGCTGAGCACAGGCTCAGACACCATCTTCCCTGCCCTCCCTCTGGAGTGAGACCATTCCAGGATTTCCTGCTGCAAACTTTCACAGCTCACAAAACTGAATTGATTCTCTTTTACTTTTGACACCAAAGGTGATCTCCGCTCCTCCAGGATAAAGTGCTACATTTGCTCACCTAATAGCCATACTTTTTGCCCAAATGTTGCCATTAAAAACTCAGGTCTGGCCATTAGGCTCTTCCTAGAGTAAGGCAGAAGAAAATTCAGGACTAAACCTGAGCGGTAATTACCTCACTGAATGTTCATCCACTCACACATTTTTCATCCACTTTGAAATTGCATTCCCCTATACATTTCCTGTATTCTAATGCCTCTCCTGTAGCTTTTAGCTGGAATCACCAGAGTAATCGGTGTCCTTCGTTACAGTCCAGGCAAGACTAAATGCAGAGCTAACACCCCACACTGAAGTGATATGAATCACATCACCACAAAAAGCCTGACATCTGGGTTTTACCACATACACATGTGGGAATGAAAAATTGCTTTTGATGCCTCTCTTTCTCTGTTATTTTTATTAAAAAAAAAAAAGAAAGAGAGAAAAAAAAGAAAAAAATGAAGGTATGATCATTCCACAGAGATTTTCTTTTACAATTCAGGGAGGGGAAATGCCAGCCTGGAACCTGCCTGGGTCTGGCACACAGAAGCAAATGATACAAGCTTTCAAAGGGCAAGTGTGAATTTTGGTGCCATGGAAAATGTGGAGGAATTATAACACCTCTTTTCTAAGTGGACAGTGTAATTGCCTCTGGAAGGACACAGCAATCCAGAGCACGTGGATATCCAGCTGGAGTGTTTTCCTTCTGTTTTAATAAGAAGTACAGAATATAAACATGCATCTTTTATTCAAGCACAGAAAGAAGAAACTGTGTGTGTGTTGCATGCTCAAATCCATTTTGTGCCATGCCAGGATGTAAGAAAGGAGCAGTAGAAGCCCAAAGCTGCACCACTGAAGGGTTTACTGGCATGAATTTGTCTTTACAAGCAATAATTGTGAGAATTGCCTCTTTTACTGAGGAATCTACCCTTCCTGTACTGATTTCTGTCCCCTGCAGAACAAGCAGGAGCTTGGGACTGGTATTTCCATGAAGCCCATGTTCCCTTATAAGCTTGAGTTCACTTCTGGACACCTTTTATAAACACAAACCAGCCCATAACAAATGAGTATTTGTCTCCACTCCACATAATCTATCCATCAACAGCTTTAGGACAACAGCAGTGGTGATTTAAATGGTAGAAAATAAATAAATCCCATTTATTAGCAGCTGAATTTTTCATGGAATGTTGGTATTAAATATTAACTGTATGGAATGTTTCTGTATTGGCTTCTAAAAGAGCATGGAAATGGGTTTGCAAGAGAATTGTTCTAAG
The DNA here is from genome assembly GCF_049639895.1 of Pseudopodoces humilis. NCBI lineage: Eukaryota > Metazoa > Chordata > Aves > Passeriformes > Paridae > Pseudopodoces > Pseudopodoces humilis. The sequence continues at coordinate 32,458,889 of NC_142208.1, read as the reverse complement.
TTCCACACCCTCCTAAAACACAGACCAGGTTCAGAATCTTTTATTACCATTTTAAAGTGAAGATGTATGGAAATAAATTTAACTGCAAGGCAAGCATGCACCAAAGAAAAGGGCAAAAAATAACATTTATTAGCGTAGCAAAATCTTATTTTCTGTTAGGCCTGTGTCAAACTAAATAGACATATGTGGATTGGGATTTTTAAAATTCTATTTATTATTTAAAAAGAAATAAATATCATTAACAGTCAAGACAATTCCTGTTGCTTTTCCCGCAAATAGCTTGTAGTGACTGCACACACCAGGCAACACTCAGGATCAAGGTTGGGATCCAGCTTCCAGCTGAGCTTCTCAAACATCTCAAACTGCTGATCCCTGAAAATGTGACATTGAGTTATGCAAAAGGTGAGGACTGGTCTCACATTAAGCAAAATTTCCAATCTGAGAGAAATCCAGAGATCATAAAGCCCCTGATATCAACCTTTGGTGCCAATCATCAGTGCATCTCTGGGCCAAAGGAGCTCTCCATTCCTTGAAGAAATGTGAATAATTTGGTCACTGTTCTATGTTCTCCCTCAAGCTCCCACTGAGATTTTTCATTAGACAGTACATGAACTTTATGAGCTGTAAATTAAGCATGAGAACAGCTTGGCTGGCAACATGCAGTGATCTTGGGACAGCCAGGGCCAGGCCTGTGCCCTCAGATCAAACCAGATATCATTTCTCTGCTGTTGTTTTCCTCCCAGTGTAAATCCCACCTGCCTGCTTGCTCATCCTTTTTTTTACAGTCCTCAGCCGCTGCCAGATTTGCATTTTTATCTTTCAACAGAAGAGACAAATAGAGCTGCTGATTTAAGTTTTGGTAACTCCCTGTGCTGTAATGCTTCCACAATAATTTCCATCAAGCAAGTGCATTCCCCAAAGAAAGAGAAGAACAGAAATATGTTGCTGGATCAGAGCATCACAACTGGATGTGATATTTTATTTTCAAGTGGATGAGGGTGGCTGCACCACAGGGCTGGGAGAATTGCAGGGATTACAAGGATGCCTTGGTGGCATCCCCAGGAGCCTGTTGATGCTGAGGAGCTCTGCCAGCAAACACCTCCTCAGGAAGAAGCCTTTGGACTTAATTAATGATCCAGTGCTCTGGATTCCTGCCAGTCTGATGCACCCATGCAGTGCCAGGGAACAGCAAATCACCCTTAGCACAAGGCAGTCCTTGGCTGCTGAGTGTTGTGCCATGAGATGAAATTCCATTTTTCTCTATCCTTAATGGACAATTTATGGTTTTGGCTGTTGGTGGTAAATGTTGAGATTTGGGGCTCTCTCTGGACAGGAGCCAGGCTGGATTCTTTAACTGGTAAAAGTGGACAAGCATTAAATATTTTGTCTGGCTGTAACTTGGATACAGCTTCAGTCCTGGATTTCCTGCTGCATCTGAGGTGAGGAGAGAAAAGCTAAAGAAAAGCTAAACCCCATTCCACTAAAATTTTAAATGGTTTCAATGAAGCCTTTAAAAACAGTATATACTAATTTAAACAGCTGTGAGGATGGTCAAAGGAGCTGACCCCAATATCAGAAGAAATTGGAATTCAATGAAAATCCATTTTCAGGAAAGCTGGTAGAAATGCTGTGAACATTGAAAACATTGGGAATGCATCTTTATGATCACCTTGATGACAGGGACCTTCCCACAATAATTCAAATCAGATATCAGTTTGGAAACACAAAATCACATAAACACACAACAGAAAGTGCCAAAATTAACTGGAGGAATCACAGTTACAGTGCCTGAGCCCAGATTTTAGAATGTAATATTGATGTAAGCCACACAGGAATGGCACTGGGCTAACACATGAGAACAATGCTATTTAAGCCAGGCTTAAACCAGCCTCATTTGAGCAGTGTTCTTATTCCAGTGTCAGGTTTCACAGGCAATGACTTTGATGTGTCATTTTTCTTACTCCACTGAGATGTTCTGTTCCTTGAGGAGGAAACAAAGGCTTTTGCTTTGCCAAGTTACCCACGTCAAAAATATCGAAACTTCATAAAACATCTGGTTCTCTCTGTTTCGCAGGATTCTTATTTGGTCACTGACTGAACTCTTATGGTCCAATTAATTAAATTAATGGCTATCTCATAAATTTAAAGAATATATACCCCGTGTCCTTAAACCTCTGAATCCCAGCTGGGAACCTGAAAGGCGTGAAATACAAAGTAATCATCTCACATCAACAGAAAGTGATCTTAAAGCTGTAATTACATGATAAATGTCTTTATGACACATGGCCACTATTTGGTCATGCCCTAGAGACAAATGCTAAGAGCCAAGAGGATGGGGAGGGGGGAGGAAAGGTACCTGGTAACCAATCCCTTCATCCTGTTTGCAATTTCATTGGCTTTCTTTCAATGACCTGAGACTTCCAAGAGCATGATAGATATTTCCTAAATATTTTACATTCAGGTAATTACAGTAGTATATGGATTTGCTAGTCAGCTTAGAGGAGACCAATTAATTGCTGCAAATCATGGTGTAAGAGATGAGCTTGCAGCAGGAGAAGGGTCACATCTTAATAAAATAGGCAGAGCTGGGTGCATTTGACTAAAGTCTGTCTCATTCAAGTTTACCACAGACTGGACACCTCTACAAAATTTGCTTAGGTAAAATCTTTGTATATTTGAATGTTTACCTGAGTTAGAGCCATTGACTCAGGCCTTAAATTTCTGCAGTTTGCTGCTGGCCAAGCACCAGAACAGAACAATTTTCCATCATATTTTATTTCAGTACAACATCCCTTATTTCATTATCTTTTCACAGCATTTCAACAGCACGTGACTCAATTTTGAGTTTCATTTTTTATCTGCTCTGCTCTGAAGATTTTCTCTCCCAAGGCATTAAATAGACACACCCTATAAAAACACCAACCAAGGCACCTAATTCTCTGTCCTAAATGGTGCAGAACTCCCCACAAAAACCAGTTTTGTACTTCCCAAAAAGTACAGAAAGACTCATTTAAAAAGACTCAAATTACTGGTATTTTACCTACTGAAGTAACATCTCTAGTTTTAGGAACTGATGAGGATATAGGCAGCTGAAATTCTCAAAGCTTGCAAATTCCTTTCATCCCAAAATGTGGCATGGAAATCTCTTTCAGAGTGTGTTTTACATCTCCCAAGCCCACAGAAAACCTGTATTTATTTTTCCCTGTCAGGCTGTAAGCATAAAGGCACATTTGCAAACATACCTGAGTTACAGAGGAGCTGAAGTGAATAGTGCAGAATTAAAATGATCCTGTTAGAGCATCAGCATTGCACTCACATACCTCTCTACTTCTATTAATTTCTGCATCACGGGCAAATGCTAATTTTGATTGGAAAACAAGGCAACGTGGAGACTTTCCCCTTCTTTATCATCCCAGTAAATCTAGCTGAACTGCATTACAAAGCAATTCTGAGTTAGCTGCACCAAATCATATCAAAGCCATATTTCTGTAGCTTCATCTAACTCATTTTCAAATATGCCTTGAAAATTGTTTTTGAAGCAGTTGTTTCTCTGAAGCCATTAGATCTTACTTAGTGCCAGTAATCAATGGTGCTTCTCAAGGTTAATGACAAAGATAACTTCTGCTTTTTGGCGTTCACATGACTTCTCCTATTGACTCCAGGGGGAGTCTATCTCAGGACTGGAGCTGGCATTCAGAAAGGAATAACAAAGAACCAGGTTAATCATTAATCAGCATAGAAATGTAATTTTTTTGATGTGAAATGCTATTTTATATAAAACTCCATCAAGAGATCCCACCTCCTACATTACTTGAATTCCAGATCTTTTTTAACTTCTCTCACTTAAGTAAATCCGCTATTTGTTTAAAAGAAATATATGCCTGTTCAGCTTTGAAAGCAATTTGAAAAGCAGGTTTGAAAAGCAATTGGCTTTTGCAACATGCTTATTCACATGGAGCAGGCAATAAAAAAAGGAGGGAGCACATTTTATAGTTTTACAGTGGGACAAATTCAGATATAAAAATGTGTGCAAAGTATCCTGGATAATCACCCTGGTTTTCAACGATCCCTTGGGTATTTGCATTCTATCACAGAAGGAAAACAAGGACACAACGACTGTGAGAGGCTCTGGCTGCCCTGAGCAGGTGGGAGCCCATCTTCTCTCTGGTGGGAGCATTCCTGTGCAAAATGTGCCTGGAGGAGTTATTGCCAAAAACTGTCCTTACAAAAGCTTAAAGGGGGATTTTAAAATGAAAGAAAGAAATTTTGGATGGTGTTTTTAGGAAGGAATTCCTCCCTGGGAGGGTGGGCAGGCCCTGGCACAGGTGCCCAGAGCAGCTGGGGCTGCCCCTGGATCCCTGGCAGTGCCCAAGGCCAGGCTGGACATTGGGGCTGGAGCAGCTGGGACAGGGGAAGGTGTCCCTGCCAAGTCAGGGGTGGAATGAAATGAGCTTTAATGTCCCTTCCAGCCCAGACCATTCTGGGATTCTATGATGACAGTGAGTTTAACAGACTTCAGCAAAGAAAAACTCATACAATGTAAAATGCATCCACACCTTTTTTTTTTTTTTTTTAGTTTCTGAAAGGAATCTCATGACATTAAGGATGCCAACAAAAAGGTTTTTGCAGAGCCAAAGATCAGAGAGGGCACTGGAGTCAATGCAAAACAGCTTCAGGTAGTGAGGAAACACTGCCTGAACGCATTAAATGTCTCTTCACGTAAGCTCTTGCTTAATTTTAAGCCTGTGAGGAGTTTTGCATGCTCAAGGTTAAAATAAGTGACAAATAGCTTTGTGGAATAGCAGCTGGAATTCAGGAAAGAAATGAAGTGTGACAATAGGATCCATAATACAGTTATAAAAATACATAGGTGCAATAAAATGCAAATTTGAGGTGTACAACAAACGGAGCACCCGAAGCGTTCAGCTCAGCCTCGTGTTCTTTGTGGAGAGACGAGGATGTGGAGTGGAATCAGCTTTTATATAACCTTAATCTCAAAGAGCCTTCCTAATATTAAATGCATAAATTAGGGTGGGTTTTTTTTCACTAACGGTCTCTGGGAAAGCTGCAGTTTTAATGCAAATGAGTCCCAAAGAGACAAAGAGAAAATAAATATTTGTTTTTCATTCAGTGATCCTGTTAGGTGTTATCTGCTGTGACCCTCCCCTAGCCTTACCATCAGATATCCATGCAAACAGGGCCATTAGAAATGAGCAGCTTTTCTTTGAAATTAAATATAGATTTGCCTGAAAATTTCCTTATCTCTTTACATTTACATTTCTAACAATACCCATGCATTATTGCCAGGCTCACCAGTAAAATTCAAAGAGGTCATTAATGAAAGCTTGTTCTCATATAAAGGATTTTAGTGAATTGTTTTGTGAAGAAAATTCTGCTGGTTTCATACACACCGTAATTGCTTCCTTTGGCCATCTGCTAAGTAGGGGGAAACCTGGAGTTCACAAAGGTATTTTTTTTATTTACAAACTATTGGAAGCACTAGAGTGTTCACATCTTGTCCATATTGTCTGTGCCTTCCTCAGAGGTGAAGATGCAATATGTCCTTATCTACATTTTACTGGCACTACCTTAAGTACTGAAGCTCCTTCTCTGTCCTGCTCCTGCTGATGTTTTTTGTGAGCACAGATCTCTGTACCTGCCCCTGCTGAAGAGCTGGAAAAGTGTTGGAGTCAGAGGCACAGAGAGTGTGCCCTTATCTCTGATACCTGGCTCTGACATCCAATAAAGCACTGAATTTCATATAACTCCCTGAAAACATCTGTTAAAGTTAGATAGAAAAACTAGGAGTGTGTGTAAATGAGAGAGCTTCTTAAGTCACTGGGTGAAAAAGTTAAAATTTGGAGTTTAAACTAGTTTAGAAAACAGAATACAAGATGGAGGATTTAGGATGTTGTCTCTTCTTCTTTCTTCTTCATCTTCTTCTAGAGGTTTTTGGGTAGTAATGAGTGATTGGATACAGAATGCTGCAGTGCAGCACTCAAGTGTTGGGTCATTGGGTCACTAAGAAAAATAATTTACTTGGCATCTGTTAATTGGGTAAATGGATATATAAAAGACCTTGAAGATGATCTTCATTAGCCATTTTGCACCTATCTTAGTGCATGTAGCTCCTTGTACCTTATATACATGTAATGCAGATAAAAGAAGAATAAAAAAACAAGTCCAAACAAGAGAAAACTGCCTCTCTGTCATCAATCTCAGTCCAAGGGGAAAAAGAACCCAGCCACGAATGTCCTATCAAGACAGAAAAGGACAAACTGCCCTTCTGACTTCCTGCCAGTCCCCTCAGGGGGCAGAACATTTGGGGTGAATGGAGGATGGATGGGGAATGCACCCTAGAAGCAAAGAGGAAATTGGATGCCACCTCCAAGTAACATGCAAACCTTTATTTATTTTTCAACATTTATGGATGTTTAATTACCAGTGTGTTTGAGATCAGGTATGAAGTCCCATTAACAGAGCTTTTGTCTGGGAATGTGTGCATGAATGTGAGTTAAAGGTGTTCTTGTGACTGTGAATACTAATGAACAGTAAGTAGGTGGTGAAAACCTTTCAAGGGATGTTGCAAGCAGTCCAAATGCCTGAAATGCAGAACTTGGGTTAAAAGAAAGAAAAATTCTAAAAAATAGAGAAAACAAAGTGGTTGAGTATCAGCAAGTGATTTTCTGTGGGGCACTTTAATAGTCCACAGGACAGTTTTCAACCAGCTGTGAACAAGATTCCAGGGAGCTGGAAATTTAGACACATAATGGTAGAAAGAGTGAGCTAATGGAGGGACTAGAAAGACCAGACAAACACGTACAGAAGTTGTTTAAGATCCAATTTTAAGCTGGGTTGTAAACTAATTAACAGAGACACCCGTTTAAGTTCCCGTATATTGCTCAAGGAGAATACAGCTTCCCAACAGGCTTTTGTGTCTTTTCACAGGTGAAGTGGCTGGATCCCAGGGCTCTCTCAGGTGAGAAAACACTGGAGATTTCCCCGTGCTCATGGCGCTGTGCTGCTCTCCTCTGTTCCCAGGGCTCTGCCATCCTCACTGCACTTCTCCACTGGGAGCCTGACAGCATTAAAGGAAAGATTGCCATTTCTTTCAGTGGGCTTTTGGAGGGCCCACAGAAGCTGCAAAACGTTTTGGAACCATTGCCAGTGTTGAGAAGTGTCCTTTCCGAGCACAAGGCAAGCGCTTCCGAAAGGGCTGCGGACTATTCTAGGACCTGACCTTTCACTGAGAGGAGAAGTTTGGCTGCTGCAGCAAAGGCAGAAGCATCTCTTTTGTTGAGCACTAGACAGGCTGCCTGTGTGCCTGTCACCTTGCAGGCTCCAGGCTTTCACAAGCAAAGCATCCCTCGGGTTTGAGATCCACCTCCTGAGATGTTAAGGAAGGAGAGCCTGCTTCGGGCCGATGGAAGCAGGGAGAGAAACCCCCTTGACTGGATTGGGAATGCATTCAAGTAATGAATCAGGTGGTTTTGGTGGAAATTTGCAATTCAAAGGCTGCCATTAGAAAAGTAGCATTTGAAACTGTGTCGCTGTGTTATGCCTCATGTAGATCAGTATCAAATTAAATTTCCCTATTGTACCTCTTGTGTTGTTAATACAAAGCAGGGAGTGTTGTTTGCCTCATCTCCATCCTTCTAACTGCAACATCCTTTTCAGTTTAAACTATACAGAAGTGAATCATTATTGAGGCCTTCTGTTTGCCATCTTTAGAAGATTTAATTTATCCCAATAAACATTGTGAAGCAGACCTTTTGCATTTGCAATGACATATAATTTACTTGGAACAAATGCTTTGGGTTCGGTATAAAGACCATTCATCAGGCAAATCTGAATCAGAGGCAGCTTAGAAAAAGAATCCTTTGTCTAATTGTTTTCCATCACAAACAACATGTGGGAAGGAGATTTAGGCAATATTTTCAAACATTATAAGCTACATAATTATTGTCCTCGGCAAACCTGGTGATAGTTTTTGCAATCACAATTGCACTTTATCTGTCTAATCACCTATTCACTGTGACCAATTACAGACTTGGCATTGATGAGGAGGCGTTTAATAATATTAAATACAAAACCCGAGATTTGAATAATGTTGAGTTTATGACACAAACTAACAAAAGCCAGGAAATTCAAAGGCGAGGTTTACGCTCCATCCTTAATTCATGGCATTCTGCCGAGGCATAAGAGCACGTATGAGCACTGCAGAGCCCTCCACTACACAAAGATCATTGCAGTGCTGAGTTACAAAGGAATAATAAAGTCTTGAGATTAATTTTTAATGTTTAAGCCTTTTGCAGATTTACCACGTAGCTGCAATGATCTTCTTGTTATGTGTTATGCTTGCAGAGCTTTTTTTACTCTGAGAACTTTTGGGGGGAAAGGAGATAAAGCCTGGTGTTCTCCACATCCATTTAATAGCACTGTCCTGGCACAAAAGAAAAGGTCAATAAAATTGGGGGTTCCCCCTCATTTTGCCCCCAGTTGCTTCTACTGATGCAGGTTTCTGCCTGCAGAAGTGCAGCCCTCTGTCAGAGAAAGGAATGGAGCTGATACACAGGAGGTGCTCATGGCCATAAATTCCAGGAATTTTGAGGCTGCTCTGTATTTAACCAAGCTGAAGTTAATTTCTGGGTACCTTTAGCAAATAAATTGAAGGAGAGGGTACAGTAGCATCTCCTCTACATCCTCCTGCCACAGATTCAATCCAGCTTGCCTACACCTGGAAATAGGTCACACTATTTCCCTAGGTCTTTACTGAGCATACCATGTCAAAATAATGTAGAAAATGTATTTTTAACTCTGTTATTCTCAATAAAGGCACATCTTATTCATAGCTCATAGTGTACAGAGACTGCCTTGTTCTAAGTTTTCAGTTTCATTGTAGGAAATACAATGGATCTCAGAGAGTTCTTTTATGAAATCAAGGAAATAACTTACTGCGAACCTGTTATGATTCTCTTACTGATTTTATACCATTTATTTGTTTTGCTGTAAACTAAAATTAAAATGTAAAATGCTGCTGAAAGGCAGCAAGACCTGCACATCACCATAGTTTAAAAGCCAGATCCTGCCTTGATAAAATGGCTCCAAAGCAGCTGTTCCAGTCTATCATTTAAATCCTTCTTGGTTTGTGGATTATTGACCCACTGGACTCTAATGGGAGTTCTTTGGAGATGTTCAATCTATTGCACCCATCCAGCTGCATCTCGTCTGTCTCTTATTTGCCCTTTGCAGCTTTAGGACTATTACGTGAGTCCAGTGGCTGACAATAAATGCAAATAATTCTTATAAATTATCAGATGCATAAATAGGAGAGTTAACCCCTTGTCTGCTCTTAGACTTGTATTTTTGTGACTTTTTCTCTCTGGCCATGATCATGATTGCTTTTGACAGACACTTTGGTAGAAAGTTATTGATTTTTCGTGAGCCTCCAGCTCCCATGAAATGGGAGGCAGTTCCTGGAAGGAAGGAAGGAGGTGAACAAGCCACAAAGAAGCCAATCCTGGTCTCCCTCCTGCAGCTCTTCTGGGGATGGCAGCAAAGAGGAATGGTTTTGTGTTCCTTGGCACGACAAAAGTGGATCAGTCATTTCAGAAACAGAGGTGGATGGGTCAGCAGAGAGGCAGAGAGAAGAAATCCTGGTGATAAAGTTGCTGGCCCACACCAAAAGAGTTGGGGGTCTACTGAGCCCCCAGAGAAGCAGCCAACCACCCATCCCTTGTCCTGTCCCCTGGCTGCCCCCAGCTCCAGTGCTCAGAGGAGTTATGAGCCACCTATTCCTGTCCTGGTCCTAAAGCACAGGAAAAGGGAGGAATCACTAAAAAAAAAAAAAGTGATGTTTGGGCCATGAAATCGTTGAAAGCTGCATAAAGCAAAAAACTTCCCAAGTAGCTTCTCAACAATCAAGGGGAGAGAGGATGGAGACACCTCCGGGTTCATGGTGGGAAGTGATCATTTTTATACCCAGAAAGGAAATTTAATTACATTTTTAAATATAATTGCTGGGAATTGCTCTAGCTAAAGCTTGGGGCTTTTTTATAGAGCATCCTCTCTGGCAGATGCAGCCTGAATTCTAGATGCCAACAGAGCTTGAATGTCACAAATATGCATATATTGGATTGGTTCTTATTTATGCCAATATATGTTAAGGAAGCCTTTATTTTCTTCTTAATATTACTCTCATTTTAATTTTTTTTTTAAAAAAAACCCCAGAGAAATCACAGATGACTTCTCATTCATGAGGCATGATTTACCATGGCTGTAATTCTTGACCTACAATTTCTGCAGGACATTTTAGAGCTATCAAACAACAGAAAAAAAGCAGCCCTGCACTTCTGGGGAATCAGTAGCAAAAGGGGTTTCCTCTAGAAATAAAGATCAAAACACAAATCACCTCCCTGCATAAGAAATACAATTAAATGAACAATTATAATCTATCTTTAAAAAATACATTCAAACATTTAATTTGCATAGAAACAGGCAGTGCTATTCATTTTGAAACAAGAAAATCAAAAGTCATAGCTAGCAGCCACTCTTCTAAACCAGATTTTGAGCACAACCCCCCCAGGGCTGTTTCTACCAATTTTCCAATAAATCATGTAATGACTTTTAGAAAAGACAGATATTTAATTCTTGAATTAGAACTATAGGACCATAACCAAAGACTGACAGCTCTCTTATTCTGCCACACTCCCATACAAACCCTTTCAGCCAACTGGCTGTGAAATAATGCAATAATTAGGCAATTAGATATTTGGGAGAATGTAGAATGAAGCACTGAGTGCTGACCTATATTACATAGATCAAAGTACACTGGAGGGATTGCCAAATATATCTTGTTTACAAGCCCTTCTCAATTTTTTTCAGCAGTTCAAAATTAAGAATTAAGGGCTGTGCCTCCACAGCTACACATATATTTGCAGTTGATGTTGGATGCAAAGGAGAAAAATCCCATTTTTTGTGCCTGGAAAGCAGCAGTTGTTTAATTGTCGGTTCTTTACTTGCAGATATTGATTTAAACCTATAACATATATTGTGTAGCAATGCAATAAACATTATAAACCAAATATTCCCAAATAACTTTTTCATTACTGTTAACGGTGCTATTTGGAAGAGGGAAAAACTAAAATTAATTATAGACAAAATCAGCAAGTCTGATTTTGAGTCTGATCCCTGAGTCCTGGCAGAGGGGGGTCCCCAGTCAGTAGAGGGGAGCATCTCTGAACACTCACACTTAGAAAGGAGTTTTGGGGTTTTTTTTTACTCTTAATGGTGAAAATGTAAATATTACACGAGGCTGCTGAGGTGGGTTTGGCCCTCCAAGTGAAAGGTGTCCCTGCTCATGGCAGGAAAGGAAATGATCTTTAAGGTCTCTTCCAACCCAAACCATTCTAGGAAAGCCTACCCATAAATCTGAATAAAACAGTCTGAAATAAAGCTGCAAGAACTTTCAGGGAGAAGGAACAGTTGAACAGGTGAATTAACTAAAATTCATATATTTCAGCCATGGGAGAGCTGAGGATTCACTCTGTTGACAAAAACCTCGACCATATCACAGGGAAAGGTTTTTTAGGGGAATTCAGATGTGTGTTTGATGGCAGAGTGATGCTTCTGGAGCATCTGCTGGTATCCAGGGACCACACAATGGATGGCTCACCTTTGTGTGGCCATACCTGAGTTTTGGAGCACATGGAGAATGAGTCTGGGCACATTTCCATGGTTTCTGCACTGGCATCAAGGGAAGGCAGCTCTTTGCAGGAAACCACAGGCGCTGGATCTAAACAAGTGAGGGAAATCTCCAGAGAGTGGTGATGTAAGCTGTCAAAGGAAGAAAGAAAAACACTGCAAAACTTGTTTTCTTTACTTCTACAACAATTGGCATTAATGTATTTAACTTTGGCCCTGAGTGGAAGGAGAAGAATTGGTACATTTTCCAGTTAGCTGGTGAGAAATTCCAGATTGTCCCCATTGGTGGCATTATTCTTCTCCTCAGGGACAGAGAGCTAATTAGAAGGTGTCAGACAGAGCTTGCTCTTTAGTGACAGCTCCCTCAAACGACTGAAACTGTGGAGAAAGTCCTTCTTAGTCTGTAAAAGTTACGGCATAAAATTTTTATGTCTTGCACAGCTGGAATCTGCGAACGTGGAAGTTCCCTCTGAGCAAGACATATAGTGAGATACAAAATCTCTTTAATGCATAATTTGTGAGTGAAGCCAATTTTCTACTTTAAGTTGCACATTGTCTCTTTGGGGTTTTAAAAGAATATTCTGGCTCTAAAAGGAAGGAATGTGATTATCTGTGTGTAACCCTGTGGAAGACAAGGAGAAAGGCTGGAAGGAGCAGATGCACATCAAATATAACTATTTAAAATATAAACCTGGCATCAGGAATTACTCACAGCCTTTTGCATCCCCTTCCTCCACCCCTAAATAAAAACACACTTGCATTTGCACTTAAGGAACATCCTCTTACTTGAAGGTGGTTCTACTGGAGCCTCCATGGTGCTACTGGAAAATTTGTCCCCTTTTGCAGAGGTGAATTTATGGGCTTGCATTAGTCAGAGATAACTGGGATATTATATATCCCAGAGATAACTGGGATATTATATAAATAAAAATATTCAGATATCATTTGTTTAGATTTGCATCGTATGCTGCTTTTTTATGATATTCAACAAGTAGCTGAAAGTAGCCAGCAGCATCCACGTGGCCAATTACACTTGAAGAATTTCATTTAGAAATATCACATTCTACCATTTGTCCTTCAACACTTTCAAAATTACCATACTCCTATGTTTAAACAGCTCAGGTTATACATATGCATGTGCCTACATATTTTTAGAGGTTAGGATTTGTATGACTACATTACAAACATATTTTATGTACTATATAGATCTCAACTCAAAGCAGACTTATCCGTGGTCTTCACCCTGATCCCAAGATTCTAAAGCCAAGAGGAGCTTGATGGGATTTGAATTTAGGGTTTAAAACTTTTCTTGAGAAGAGGAAAAATATGAGGTGTGAAGAGCTCTGTAGGAAAACCAAAATATTTACAAATGAAACTTTGTTTCTTTCATGCTCATCTGAGCTGCATCACTCTTCCCTGGGCTTTTGGCTCATCTGGATGTCAAAGGACTTGAAAGTTTCCCAAGTTTTTTGTATCATGGATGTGAGTTTTAAAAAGAATAATCCTCCAGATTATCCACTTGAAAATCATGCATAGATCAGTTTGAACAGTTCTTCTCACTTAAATTCACATTATAGCACAAAATGAGTGAAAACCAGGTGCAAAAATACTCACTTATAAAACTCTTTCCCTTGTTGACCTTTGAGGAATAAAGCCATGACCCTACAACATGGTGCTGTCACCAGATGTGTTGGTTAAGAGTAAATTCCAGTTGTTGATGAAATATGCACAGGGTCTTCCTGTTTTTATATCTAGTCAAGGAACTTTTTAAATAAATTGAATAGTAGAGAAATACTCATTAGCTTTTTTTTTTTTCCTTACCTTTTTTTTGCTTTTTTTTTTTCTTGTTTCTGGAAGCAGATAGAATGGAAATTTCCAGGTACGCTCTAAGGGGAGAAATGAAGTAAGTAAATAGGTAAATGAGTAAGGATTTGTGATTTATGCCCAAATGTGAATGTGGTGCAAACTTAAGAAGGTGCATTAAAAAGTTAACCCAACATATCTCAGCACCCTGTGTAGGCAGAGGTTGAGCTACCAAAAATACTTTCATTTTTAATTAGTATCAGGATCACCATAAAATGAAATAAATCAAGTGAATAACTCAGGAGGACGTATGCCCAGTTTAGGCTAAACCTTCCATAAAAGCTCCTTTTTGCAGTATGGTACAAACAGCAAAATTATTGATTAACTTGTATTGCTCCACAAGAAGAACAAATTATTGCTGATTAAATCCATGCAGGTGATAAAGGAACTTAACCAACAAAAGCTGGCAGCTTTAGGTTAGGAAACAGCTGTGTCCCTAATTATGCAGTCTGATTTATACTCTATTAAATCAGTATATAAGTAACCCATTTCTCTGAAAGCATTTAAACCTCTTATATTCCACCAAACACGGCAATTTTATTTGAAATAAATGTATCCAGCTCTTTTGGGAACATATGGTATATTTCTCTCTTATTAATAATTCAGTTCAAATGAGCAAAAATTAGTTGGTGCAGTTACAGCTGATTTTGTCCTGAAAAGATCTGCATTAATTTTAGACGTTTTGTAAATTGGGCTATTAAATAAAAGCATTATATGTGAATTACCCTTTAAATTTTAAGCAAGTTGGTAGTTTAATGGTATTTTCTAGTCAGATTCATTTTCGATCTCTAAAAAATTATGGTCATTACAGTAAGACAAATTTTTGAAACCTGCTACTTCCATCCAATTACATATAGTGCTAATAAGTAAACTAGAAAACTTTTATGCTTCATTCTCTCTATTTTATCTTCTCTGTCAGGTGGCAATTTCTGTCTTCTCTTTCTCTTGTGTAAATAAGGAGCTGACCTCCAGCTTCCTCACAGATAAGGTCCACCTCCAAATAGCTGTGATTTCTGCTTCTCATCACTCCGAGTTCTGCCAGCTGCTGTTCCCACACACCATTCCTGGTCCGTGGCTGTGAGTTTCTGGGCTGGCAGGGATATGCAGCAGGGAATGAGCAAGAAAAACAGAGTTCATATTTCTCATGAGGGGAATTTTGGCATGAGTCTGAGTTGGTCACCAGCTCTCTGTGATGGATTGTCCTCTCCCTGCCAGAGCATCACTTCTGGCAGCATTAATGGGAATTCATGAATCAGGAGGGTGTGCTCCCATAGCTCCCAGTTCTGCTTCCAGTGCCATGGCCAAACTGGTTTGAGGAGGCACAGGTAGAGAAGGATATGAGGTGATGCAATGATATTCCCAGCTAAACACTTCCTCAGCAGAAAGTTTTAGCTTTTCAAAGGACATCCAGAACCACTAACACATGTAGAGGGTACGAATTAGCCCAGCACTGTGAAACCTGAGTTATTGGCAGCTTTTTTAGTGGAGCCTTTTGATCCCCTCAGAAGGTCTGTGGTGTCTGACACGCTGCCACAAATGAATTCATTGCTAAACATTCTTAAATTCCTGTTTTGCATGTAAGTCTAGGACAAGAAAGCTTAACTCTTTGATTTTATTAACAAATCTGGGCCTTGGAGCCCATGGCATCTCCCAGCACACTATGGAGTATCCAAGAGCAGCCTTTTCCTCCCTGTTGCTGTGTTTATTTGTGAAGTTTGGGTTAGTTTACCTGCTAATTGCCCCCCAGTTAGCAGCTGCATATGCATATTAAAGAGAACATCCACTTAGATCTCCACATGTAGGATACCTCAGAATATAATAGCATCAATCATTCTAATTTTAATAACTGCTTTGCTCACATATCTTCATCCACGTCTGCACCTTTTTTGTTATATTATCTACCATTTTAGAAAGCTATCTAGCTTACTTACAGAGCTAAATTCAAATAGTCTAAAGGTTAATGTGAAACACTGGCAAGCCATTATGAGCACAGCAGTATATTTTAAAGGCATTCAGCTGTTGGAATTACTGGGAGCCAATGCTCAGTGTAAGTCCCCACCTCTGTTCCAACAAAATTTACCAAAAAATTCCCTTCTCCCGTTTGACCATGATGTTCTCTGTCTTATTGGCACCGGGGCTCTGAGATATGAGGGTGACCAGTCTCAATTCAGAAATCTCTGGGATTCTTTGCTTCACATAAACCCGGCTTAAATCAGATTGACACCTTGTTTGACCTCCAAGGTTATGCTGGTGGTGGTACCTCAGAGCTCCCATGGGTACAGACCTCAGAGTTGTGAGTTGAGGCACCCACAGGTGGCTTTGGCTGGACACCCCTGGGTCCTGCAGCCCTCTGACACCCTGGTCCAGGTGTCCTTCCAGCACCAGAGGACAATCCTGGAAGGGGCAGCAGGAACAAGTGTCGTTTTCAGTGGGCGAAGTGGCGAAGGAGGAGGTAAAGAAGGAAAATTATCCAGTCTGTAACAGGTCCATCTGTGCCCTGGTGGTCTCCTGCCACAGGGCATGGCCCCACCTCAGTCCCACCCAGCAGTTCTGCCCCATAAAACCTGAATTATCAACAAGGGACAGCCAGTGGAGAGACTGAGTCTGATGTAATGTGTGGTTTCTGCTGTTTTATCTAATCTTGCTCTCACTGAGAAAGCCTTACTTTTACAGCATTCTGAATATGACAATAAAAATTGTCTTTGTTGGAGGTTTCCATGCATTAAGCAGCTGATTTTAAAAAAGTTTAAAAAAAGTTTCAGAAGTTTTTTCGAGTGCAATGAAGAACATTCTTGTCTGGGCAAGAGCAACAGCTCTGCCTCTACTGCCAAGTTCATAGATCAAGGGGAATAATTCCAAGCTCCAATTTAGGAGTTATATTTTTTCTTGAAAAAAAAATAAAGCAGGAAGATTTCCATAAAATGCAGGGAGAACATACATATTTATCTTATTCTGGAAAACTTACAACCCTTGAATGAAAGAAAGACATCTGGCATGCCA